>NC_092377.1:147327486-148744986 GCF_030028105.1 Mobula birostris
AGAGGCCATGCCTGTCAGGTCCCAGAAAGGCCTGGCCATACCATACAAGGAAAGGCTATCATCTTTCTGCTCTGTGATGCGCCTCTTACTGCACCATCCAGGGCATTATGGTGGAGTATGTATGGTACCACGTACCCCGGATGGCATCAGCCATACCATAATGTGGGGACCAGCAGGTAATCCCAGGGAACTTTTTAAAATTCAACCAAAGGCAATTAAAAAAGCCATAAGAAGGGAGAAGATTAAATGTGAGGGTAAACTAGTCAGTAACATAGAGGATACTAAAGGTTTGTTCAGTTATATAAAGAGTAAAAGAGAGATGCGGTTGATACTGGACTGCTGGAAAATGATACTGGTGAGGTAGTAATTGGGGACAAAGAAATAGCGGATGAACTTAATAAGTACTTTGCATGTCTTCACAGTGGAAGACACTAGCAGTGTGCCAAAGGTCCGTGAGTGTCAGGGGGTAGGAGCGAGTGCCATTACTATTACAAAGAAAAAAAGTGCTAGGCAAACTGAAAGGTCTTAAGGTGGACAAGTCACCTGAACCTGATGGACTACATCCCCAAGTTCTGAAAGAGGTTGCTAAAGAGGTAGAAGATGCATTGGTTATGATCTTTCCAGAATCACTTGATTCTGGCATCCTTCCAGAGGACCAGAAAATTGCAAATGTCACTCCACTCTTTAAGAAGGGAGGAAGGCAAAAGAAAGGAAATTATAGGCCAGTTAACCTAAGGTCAGTGGTTGGGAAAGTGTTGGAGTCTATTATTAAGAATGATGTTTCAAGGTACTTGGAGACTAATGATAAAATAAGTCAAAGTCAGCACGGTTTCTGTAAAGGGAAAACTTGTCTGACAAATCTGTTAGAGTCCTTCGAGGAAGTAACAAACAAGGTGGACAAAGGAGAGGCAGTGGATGTCATTTACTTGGATTTTCAGAAGGCATTTGATAAACTGTCACGCATGAGGCTGCTTAACAAGATAAAATCCTATGGGATTACAGGTGTAGTGCCCTGGTTCACATCTTTCCTGTTATGTTGTAGGTATTTCATTTAGCAGCTCTGTAAGAGCTGTTTGTTCTGCTTTCAGCCTGTTTGGGTTACTGTTGAAGATAGTGGATGATGCGGAATGTGTGCCATCCAATTAGCGGGGGATTTTTCTTGGTGAGGGACAATAAGGTTGGTCTTGGGATATTGTTCCAGAGGAGATGAAGGGAGAAGATGTTGGGGAGAACCAGTCGTAGCTGGGGAGACCCGCTTGTTTGAGATGGATTGCAAGCGACGTTTAGAAGGTGGTGTGTGCTTTCATGTTGACCGAGGGTCCAGCGTACGAGTGACAGAGAAGTTCAAGATGAGCTTCAACTTCCGCACTTTTGACTGTTTAATTAGAATGGGACCTTTTCTTTTTGTTATTCTTTACTAACCGTTTAGTTAAATTCATAAATATAATTCCTTTAATCGTATGCAGTCTGTTATTTTGTGGCATTGATTTGTAACAGAGTAGCAAATTACACAGCATCCACACAAACAGGGGTGGGGGAAGGGTTCGCATGCCTCAGTCCCACGAGTTTGGTGGGCTGGACTTATGCAACCGAGGAAACCAGAGTGTTTCATCAGAAAGATACTGGCATGGATAAAGAAATGGCTGGCAGGCAGGAGGCTGCGAGTGGGAATAAAGGGGGCCTTTTCTGGATGGCTGCTAGTGACTAGTGATGTTCCTCAGAGGGACCGCTACATTTCACATTGTTTGTCGATGATTTAGATAATGGAATTGATGGCTTTATGGCAAAGTTTGCAGATGATAGGAAGATAGATGGAGGGGTAGGTAGTTCTGAGAAAGCAACACAATTGCAGCAGGACTTAGACAAATTGGAAGAATGGGCAAAAAGGTGGCAGATGGAATACAGTGTTGGGAAATGTATGATAAGGCATTTCAGGAAAAGGAACAAAGTGCTGACTATTATCTAAATGCGGAGAAAATTCAAACATCAGAGGTGCACAGGGACTTAAGAGTCCTCATGCAAGACTCCCAGAAGGTTAATTTACAGGTTGAGTCTGTGGTAAAGAAGGGAAATGCAATGTTGGCATTCATTTCAAGGGGAATAGAATATAAAAACAAGGACATAATGCTGAGGATTTATAGCCACTGGCTAGGCTGCACTTGGAGTATTGTCAACAGTTTTAATATCTCAGAAAGAATGTGTTGTCATTGGAATGAGTCAAAGGCGGTTCACGAGGATTATTCCAGGAACGAGGGGGTTAACATATGAGGAGTGTTCAATGGCTTTGGGCCAGTACTCATTGGAATTTAGAAAAATGGGGGGAGGGGTGGATCTCATTGAAAGCTACCAAATGTTGAAAGGTCCAGATAAGGTGGATGTGGAGAGGTTATTTCCTATGGTGGGGGTGTCCAGAGCTGGAGGACACAGCCTCAAAATTGAGAGGTAACCCTTTGGAAGAGATTTAAGGAGGATTTTTTTTAAGCCAAAGAGTAGTGAATCTGTGCAATGCTCTGCCACAGAAAGCTGTGGAGGCCAAGACCATGGTTATATTTATAGTGAAAATTGATACTTTCTTGACTGGTCAGGGCATCAAAGGTTATGGCAAGAAGGCAGGTGTATGGAGCTGAGTGGAATCCGGGTTCAGCCATGATGGAATGGTGGAGAAGATTCAATAGCCTGAATGGCTTAATTCTGCTTCTATGTCTTATGGTCTTATAATAAACTAAATTGGTCATCATCTCAAATTGCCCTTAAATCCTACTTTAAATTCAATTCATTTTTGAAATTTGGTCTAAAAATTTTCAGCTATTTGTGAAGGAAAAATATTTCTTTGTGCACCAGTTTGAAGGGGGTTCCACAGACATTTCTACCTTTCAATCATCTTCAGGATACTTCATAAAAACTCCACTTTTACAAAACTATTAAGTCAGAAATGACAATATCAGCTAGACTTAGTGCAAATTTTGTTTGACCATTTCAATCCCAGCAGACACAGCTCGTCAGATACAGGTATACAGTATCTGGCACTCCTATAGTACAAGAGGAATATATACTCAGTGTCATGCAAATATCTAATCAGTCAATCATATGGCAGCAACTCGGTGCAGAAAAGCTTGCAGACATAGTCAAGGAGTTCATTTGTTGTTCAGACCAAAATTAGAATAGGGAAGAAATTTGATACAACAGACTTTGAGCATGGAATGATTGTTGGTGCAAGACAGGTGGGGTTGAGTATCTCAGAAACAGTTGATCTCCTGGGATTTTCATCCACAACAGTCTCAAGAGCTTACAGAGAATGGTTCAAAAATAGAAAAAAATCCAGCGATCAGCAGTTCTGTGGGTGAAAATGTCTTCTGAATGACAGCGATCAGAGGAGGATAGCCAAACTAGTTCAAGTTGTTAGGAAGGCAGCAGTAATTCAATTCAAGTTTAATTGTCCTTTAACCATATATGAATACTCCAGAATACAGCCAATTAAGACGACGTTACTTTAGAGTCAAGGGGCAAAGACACAATGCCAACAGTCACACACAGTAAGCACACACAAGATCACAATCACGTATTAAGAGTCTATAGATAGTCCAGATCCCCCCAGCCCACCCATATCATCTGTCAACTGGCACCCGATGCCTGCTAGGCCACACTGTGGCTTTGACGCCCAGTCCTTGCCCCGACGCCCGACTCTCACTAGGCGAATCCGTGCTTTAAGGCCCAGTCCTCACATATACAAAACACAACCAGACAAATATATATCTATATATATGAAGCACCTTCAATAACTCCAAAAGACTGAGGTAGGGTAAATACTGAAAGGCTTTTATTCGCCGTACAATACGACCTCCATGCTGAGTGTCTGCCCCTGGACTGAGGGGGAGGGGCAAGGCCAAATCACCTTTATTCAGGGTCTTGTGGGAGGAGCCACAGGGGCAGTCAGCAGAGGGGTGTGTCCAGACAGGTAACCCAGTTACAACATATATATGGTCTACCACAATATAGTCCAGACCTCTCAGTCTATTTTAAACCTTTAGTCACCACAACTACTTCACACCGCCCCCGGTAGAGAACAATGGCTCAGAAGCCTCTCCTCCGGCAGCTGAAAAGCAAGCGACCTCACAGCTTGAGGCCCGAGCCCAATGAGTGCCGCTAAACATACTACAGTGAACCACTTCAGCACTTGTGTCTGTTATAACTCAAATAACCACATGTTACAACAGTGGCATGCTGAACAGCAATGCTGGGTGCACATCGAAGCTTTAAGTGGATGGACTACAGCAGCAGAAGACTACGAACATAAACTCAGTGGTCACTTTATTAGGGACGGGAGCTGCATAATAAAGTGGTCACTGAGTGCATACTTACTTCCCCCCTGAACAATTCAAGGACATAATGAACAGGAAACTGGACACATTAAACCCTTGATTCCCGTCCATCACAGGCAAAGCCCTCCTCACCTTTGAGCACATTTACATGGAGTGTTGTTACAGGAAAGCAGCATCCATCATCAGGGACCCCCAACACCCAGGATATGCTCTCTTCTCGCTTTTGCCATCAGGGAGAAAATAAGAAGCCTCAGCACCCACAGCACCAGATTCAGGAACAGTATTACCCCTCAACTGTCAGGCTCTTGAATCAGAGGGGATAACCACTCAAATTCACTTTCCCCACAACCTATGGACTCAATTTCAATGACTCTTCATCTCATGTTCTCAACATTTATCGCTTATTTATTATTATTACTTATCTTAATTCCCCTTTTGTATTTTCAGTTTGTGGTATTTTGCACACCGGTTGTGCTCCCTGTTGAGTGCAGTCTTTCATCGATTCTATTATGGTTATTAGATTTATTGGATATGCCCGCAGGGTTGTATATAGTGACATGTATGTTCTTCAATAATAAATGCACTTTGAACTTCAAACTGTAAAGTATTCCCCATATCCATCAGCAATCACATTACCAAAAGGGAGATTGTTGGTTGAAGAACATTTCCAGTGATCAGTGATATGAAAGAAACAGCTCTTTACAACAATGACAAAAGTGAAAGCAGACACATGAGATGTTGGAATCTAAAGCAACAAAAGATCTGCTGAAGGAACTCGGTGAGCTAAGCAGCATCTGTGAGGAGAAAGGAATTGCCCATGGCTCAGATCAAAACCCTGCATCAGGATGTGAATGCGCTGTGCCTTTAAAGGATTAATTTACATGTTAACCCAAAATCCCACCCAAAAGCCAGGTACACTGCCCCCTCTCTTTGCAGTCTGTAAGAACCCACCAATCCTATCAGTGAGGCCAAACTGTTAAAATTAGCTACATTTTATTACAGAGTATATCACATGTCCTGACCTTGAATCTGTGTGAAATATTTCTTAGCCTGTTTATCAGTAGCCCCTTTCTCATATCTATTAACAGTATTCAAAACCAGTTAACAAGATTATCAAAGTTATTCTGAAGTAGGGAAAATGTTTTCTGATTGAATTCTATAACAATATTTTTATACTTATATTGTGTGTACCAAGATAAAGATTAATCTTAAAGTATAAGTCACACCTGTATCATTGAAAAGCTGTACAAAAGAAGAAAGCTTTGATTTCAGAGCAACATACACAAAATGATGAAGGAACTCAGCAGGTCAGGCTGCATCTAGGAAGAGAGTACAGTTAACATTTCGGCCTGAAATATTGACTATAATCTTTTCCTAGATGCTGCCTGCCCTGCTGAGTTCCTCCAGCATTTTAAGACCATAAGACATGGAGCAGAATTAGGCCATCTGGCCCATCGAGTCTGGTCCGCCATTCAATCATGGCTGATCCTTCTTTCTTCTCATCCTCAACCCCAGTTCCCGGCCTTCTCCCCATAACCTTTGATGCCATGTCCAATCAAGAACCTATCAATCTCTGCCTTAAATACACCCAACGACCTGGCCTCCACATCTGCATGTGGCAACAAATTCACCACCTTTTGGCTAAAAAAATTTCTCTGCATCTCTGTTTTGAAAGGGTGTTGAGGCTGTCCCTCTTGTCCGAGACTCTCCCACCATGGGAAACATCCTTTCCACATCTACTCCGTCTACGTCTTTCGACATTCAAAAGGTTTCAATGAGATCCCCCCTCATCCATCTGAATTCCAGCAAGTACAGACCTAGAGTCATCAAACATTCCTCGTATGATAACCTTTTCATTCCTGGAATCATCCTTGTGAACCTCCTCTGAACACTCTCCAATGCCAGCACATCTTTTCTAAGATGAGGGGCCCAAAAATGTTCACAATACTCAAGGTGAGGTGTCACCAGTGCCTTATAAAGCCTCAGCATCACATCCCTGCTCTTGTATTCTAGACCACTTGAAATGAATGTTAACGTGGCATTTGCCTTCCTCACCATCGACTCAACCTGCAAGTTAACCTTTAGGATGTTCTGCACAAGGACTCTCAAGTCCCTTTGCATCTCAGATTTTTGGATTTTCTCCCCATTTAGAAAATAGTCTGCACATTTATTTCTACCACCAAAGTGCATGACCATGCATTTTCCAACACTGTATTTCATTTGCCACTTTCTTGTCCATTCTCCTAATCTGTATAAGTCCTTCTGCATCCTACCCGTTTCCTCAACACTTCTGCCCCTCCACAAATCTTCGTATTATCCGCAAAATTGGCAACAAAGCCATCTATTCCATCATCTAAATCATTTATACACAGCATAAAAAGAAGTGGTCCCAATACTGACCCCTGCAGAAAACCAACATTCACTGGCAGCCAACTAGAAAAGGATCCTTTTATTCCCACTTACTGCCTCCTACCAATCAGCCAATGATCTACCCATGTTACTAACTTTCTTGTAATACCATAAGCTCTTAACTTGGTAAGCAGCCTCATGTGAGGCACCTTGTCAAAGGCCTTCTGAAAGTCCAAATATACAACATCCACTGCATCCCCTTTATCTGTCCTACTTGTAATCTCCTCAAAGAATTCCAAAAGGTTCGTCAGGCAGGATTTTCCCTGAAGGAAACCATGCGGACTTTGTACTATCCTGTCTTGTGCTACCAAGTACTCAACCAGCTCATCCCTAACAGTTAACTCTAACATCTTCCCAACCACTGAGGTCAGGCTAACTGGCCTATAATTTCCTTTCTGCTGCCTTCCTCCTTTCTTAAAGAGTGGCGTGACATTTGCAATTTTCCAGTCCTCCAGCACCATGCTAGTGTTCAATGATTTTTGATATATCATTTCTAATGCCACCATAATCTCTAATGCTACCCCTTTCAGAACCCTAGGGTGCATCTGATCCTGGTGACGTATGTACCTTTAGGTCGTTCAGCTTTTTGAGCACTCTCTTGTAATAGTAACTGCACCCACTTCTCTTCCTTCAGACACTCCTGAGTGTATTGCTCACATTTCCAGGATCTGCAGATTTTCTCTTGTTTGTGAAGCTTTGATTTCAGTCTGTTTAACTGTTGTTTCTATCTGCCAACTCAGTCACATCTACAGACACTAGAAGTAGGTCACATATCTCATCACTAGCCTTTCAGGCAGAACTAGAAACATAGGGTAGGACTTCTGGGTTAAATTAGAAAATTAAAAGAATAATTTATTATTCTTTTAAAAAATATTCTATTAGCTTTTTTTGCTTTATCAGCAGCTGGTTGAGAATTTGTTGCTCTGAATTTTATAATTAAGTAAATCAAATGGATTTTACAATCATGTTAAATATTCTATTTTGTGTGGAAAAATTAAAACCTGCAAAAACAGACCAAATCATGTAATACTGACAAATCTTCCCTGGAGTTGCTCATGCAAAGACATGGAACATATTAAAAATAAGACTGTTTCTACAGAATACATTATGGATTATTAGTTTGGTGCCCATATGGAATGATTCACTGTTTTTCTTAGTTTTAGTTACCTATTTTTCCTCTTTAAATATTATGTGAGAAAAAGAAAGGAAAAAATGGCTTGTCTGATCAGTTCAAGGTTATGCTAAGCTTTTAGTGGACAATTTTCATCAATTATTGATTCTAACAATGTTCCCATTGAGATGGGAACAATAGGGTCCAGTCACATACGGGAAAGCTGGAAATAAGTGACTGTTTTAACATTTTATAGTAGAAATTACCATAGTATTTCCAAATTTACCAGCTTTTTGATTTGAATAGGCATGGTGAAAATCCACATGCATCAGTCTCGAGAGAGAGAGTAATTCCTAAAGCAAAAGGAAGAAACCTACTAGTAAAATGTGACATGAGACAACTACAACATAAAAGCTTGGAGACAATTATGGTGACCATTGATTGCTGTATCAGGATATCTGGTTCTGTAACAGCCTCAATGCAGAAAATCTGTCATACTTTTTGTATGTAATGTCATTTTCACAGCTGTTTGGTAGACTACAACATATGAATAAAACAAAAAAGGACACTTGCCAATGCCTGGGGCACCACACCTGACAGACCTGTAATGCTCTCCTCATAAAAAACAAGCAAAAAAACCGGGAGAGTTCTCCTTCATACTACTAAAGTACAGCATGACATAGTCATGTTTCAAGAATCATATTTTTCAGCCAATGATCCTTGACTCCCCCATCACAATCCCCTTTTTATATTCTCTGGCTTTGACAGCACGAATCCATTGAGATGGCAATTTGGTGAAAAATGGTGGGGGGGTGGAAAGTAGGTCAAATACTGGATAGGAAACTTACTGTTAAAATCCATGTCCTTCAACGGATGAAGTAAAACTTATTTATGTGGAATACAACTTGGTAATGAGCACAGAAAGCACAGAATGTATCTGAGATGGAGACTTCTATATTCCTCATGTTCAATGCTTCTTCCAAGAGATACTTGGTGACACTATTTGGGTTCCATTTGCCTCAAGATCTGAAGCACAGAAGCTATTAGCCAGATGATTTAAATACCAACATGAGGTAAAAGAAAAAAAAACAGAAGAAGATCACGGTAGAGTTTGTCACTGAGGCCAGTGTTTGTGTGATACTATCTTTGAGTTTATTGGGAGAGAGTCATAGAAGCTCAAGAAAGTGGATGTTTATAATATGTTACCAGCAAACATCAAAAGAACTGTATAGATACATCTATAGGGGGAGGAGGAAGGGATAGTGAGGGAAAGGGAGTAGGGGGGAGGGAGTGGGGGGGAAGGGAGTTGGGGTGAAGGGGTTTGAATCTTCATGGCCCAATATTTTCCTCACTAACACCAAAAAAACTCAAATCACAAGTGCTAAAAATAGGCAATGAATGCCACCCATGGTTGGTGATGCCCCAAATCAGGATGGAATTATGAAAAGGCTCGTTCAGTTTTTGATTATTCTTATGACACATCAGTAATGTTTAAGTCTACTGATATTTTCCTGTAACATAAGTGAAAATCTCATGAGATTTTCTATTCAAATACTAAAAGTAATGATTACAAAATGAACTTGTCACCTCGCTCCTAAGGTACTTCAAGACAAATATACTGGATAGGATGCAGAAAAGATTCATGGTGATGCTACCTGGACTAGAGAGCCTGAAATAAAGGGGAGCTTGGTCATGCTAGATGTTTATTCCTTGGAACATGGGAGAATGAAATGTGACCTCATAAAACCATGAGTGGTATGCAGAAGCAGGAAGGTCATGGTCTTTTCCCCAGGGTTGGACACTTCAAAACTAGAGGGCATTGATACAAAGTAAGAGAGGAGAGACTCAAAGAAAACCTGAGAGGTACCTTCTTTACACAGAGGGTACTGAGTACCTGGAAAAAGCTGCCAAAGGAAGAACAATTCCTATATTTAAGAGACATTTTCTTGAAGGGTTAACAGCCAAGTACAGGCAACTGGGCCTGGTGGGGAAGATGGTGTGGTCAGCATGGTGTAGTTGGGCTGAAGAGCCTGTTTCCAGCTATATTCTTCTATGATCCTAGAGGGATTCCTGTGCTTCAGAGAAGCCACATTTCAGCTGAAATCATAAATCAAGGGAATGTATGTACTGTTGGCTGAGCAGAAGAAATTGTATGGCACAATATCCTAGAGAAACCGTGGGATTATTTCTCATGCCAGATGAAGGGTTTCAACTAATGCTGCCCAACCTGCAGAGTTCTTCCATCAAATTGTTTCAAAAAGATTATTTAACAATGCAATTTATTATAATGCAATTTGCCTTGTACTAATTCATCAAGCATTTCCTGCCTTACAGCGGTCAATATATTACCAATGTACATCTCTTTCAATGAGGAAAGACAATATATTAATGAATTCTTTTATAGTATTTTTATATCACCTCCCTTGGATAAATTAACTGAGGTAAGTGCCAAGAGCAATGAATATTCATTAATAGGCCACAAAGACCCAAAGATGAGTTATTACACCTTCCCAATCTATTATCAACCCCGAAAGCACAGAGTAAGTAACCAAACCTGGCGTTTTATTAATAGATTTGTATGAATATTTGAAAAATGTTTACCTGATCTTCATGATTCTTTTACAAACTCACTTTCCTGATGTTTGAGACTCAAATATCAAGTATGAACTAAGACCTTGTTCACTCAGTGACAAATTAAGTATTGCCTCACATGTGCTTTATTTTGAATTATGCAAAATTACATTACAACAGGCAAGGCTGTCCATCTGGTCAGTATTCATGCTCCATTGAATGTTTTCTTGTCTCACTTTCCTTCCACTTCAGTAAAGTGGGTGAGAGGGATAATAAATCAACCATGATGGACTGGTAGAGCAGACTCAATGGGTCGAGAGGCCTAATTCTGCTCCTTTGTCTTATGGTCTTAATTCTTTGGTTCCTTCATATATTGTATTAATAAATTTTGCTTTAATATCAAGTGATAACAATTTTACATTGCACCCCCTAAATGAAAAGAATTATAAATTCCTTACTTGATTTACTTAGCAAATATCTTAATTTCAGCCCCCACCATTTTTTGGATGTGTCATAAGTTGAAATATTTTCTTATCATCTCTTACATCAAATCACTTCCTAATTTTTAAAGGTCTCAGATTCGGACAATGTTCAATTGTCCATTTTCTAGACAAAGGCCTTCAACCTGATCAGCTTTGAAAAATTGCAGGCAGAATTAAACAACTTTGAAACACTTTTCCTGGAAATAAAATAATTGTAGATTAGGTTTAAAATACTGAGCTACTACCTTCTATAAGCATATAACAATTAAAACTAAGATAAATCATCTGCTGTCTCTGGGTTGAGCTTAGAATAAAATATTGTCCACTTTATCCATGTTTCACAGGGGATCCCCTTTGTAAAAAGAACTCTCTTCCCAAAAGGTAGGCAATTGCTACTGAACTATCTGGTTGATTCTGTGTGGGTTGGCATGTGGGCTCTCCTCAAATGGCAAGGCTCATCTCAGTTTAAAGCTGAGGCACAGCCCACTAACAGAAATACCGGTGAAGGTGTGTGGGGGCTACAAAACTCCTCCTCCAAAGGGGGTGATGACAGCTGGAGGCTTTGCTATCTTATCAAAGGCTTTAAAGTCAGTAACAGGCAGCTATGGCAACATTAAAATTTTCCACCCCCAGATATAAAGCAATACAAATCACTTCTTGAAAAAAAGATGATTACTAAAATCTGCTTTTTTAAAATATTTCAAAATTGACAAGTGAAAGCCTTTTGAAAAAAAAAGATACTTCTTAAACTGACAGTAATTTTTTTAGTGTTTCACTTAGTGGATCTTACCATAAGATTTTTATCCTTTTACTGTGATATAGTAATCTGTTTTTTTCTGTTCTATTTCCAAAAATATTGAACCACAAAACACAAGCCTATTTATGTGATGCAGATCCACAGTGCCCGTAGCCACAGTGAATCTTCAGCACAATAAAATAGGTCACTTGATACATGACTATTCTGGTGATAATACTCCATGCATCTTTCTCTCACTCAAATCAATCTTCCCAATTTATCAGTAATTCGTTCATTCCCATCTCCTTCATGTACGCATTAGACATTCCTTTCATTTGCACTGGAGGTCTTCAATAATTATTGCACAACTGCCAAATAAATTCCTCTCAAACTTTATTTTTGATCCATTTGTAGCTTTCTTATAATTACACCTATTTCTGGATTCGCCCACAAAAGATAGTTTGTCTTGTCCACTCTGTTGAGCTTCTTTATCACTTCTAGAGATGTGATACCCAAACTGCTCATCCTTTTCCAGTAGCTGTAACTTCAAATCTAATTGTCCTTTCCAAATCCTTTTGATGGTGTAACACAGAAATTAGCTGATGAGTCATTCAAAGACTTGCACTAACCATCGTCAGATCCAAATTCATTCCTGCCCTCTACAATTGTAGAATTTAAGTTCAGGCAAATAAATAAATACAGTGGATTTTTATACAATCTATAAATTACAGACTGTGTGGAAAAAGGGACCTAGTTCATGAAAATCCTTCAGAAAATGAATATTGCTGTTCTTACCTGGGCAGGCTTGGATCGTACTCCAGGCACAGGAATATGGCTGACCTTTATTTGGTCTCTTATCTGAAATGGCCCAGCTAGCCATAACAGCTAGATTGCAGCAAATGCAGGTAAAGCTAGAATTGTCTGAAGAACTGCATTTGAGCATAGGACAATCTCTCCTGGACTAGTCCTACAAAGTATTGCAAGCAACATCAGGGGCTGCTGTCTAAATTGTGAAAATTGCCCAACAGATCAGCTACAGTCTGGCCCACTTACTCACAAAACGGCATCGCAGAATACTTCAGACCACTTAATTGCAATTATTCAGTACGTCCCACCAGCAGAATACACCCACAAGAGGAGGCTGCACAGTGGTAAACAGCAATAAGCAACAGCCCTGGGCGTCCACAGTGGTGAGTCAGAGCCTATGAAGTCTCATAGCATCAGGTCTCATAGCAACATTTTCTTGACTTCCTCCAACTGTCCTCCCTCAGTTGATCAGTGCAGTTCCATGTGAAGACAGTTATCACAAAGAACAGCTTAGTACCTTGAACACTGAGTTGGCTGGCCACTCTTGAAGGATATAGCTGCTGCCCATGGCATGTAGTGAGCAAACCAACATAACTGATTAATCAACTTAACTTCATCCTCATCAGTCTATCTGTTCTGCATGCATCTGTCAATGGCAGCTTTAATGTGAATGACCATTGCACAATTCTTATTAAGACATTATGCCAAAGACAGTGTTTTGAGACTAAACACAAAGATCACCGTCCATCATGCTCAATTCAATAGACCTATAATACCTTAGAAGTTAGCTAGCCTGTACAAAGTGACTAACCTGGCATCGCAATGCCTTCCCAGCATCTACAAAGCACAAGACAGGGGCGTAATCAAATACCTAATGACTGCAACTCCAACAACTATCAAGAAGATCATCATCATAATTGGATAAAGCAGGTTTTGTGACTACCAACATATTTTCCACCCTAATACTAACAGTCTTTCATTTCTCACCCTCGGCATGCCACCTTGGCTGAATAGAGGAGCACTTTTAGTAATAGACTAAGATAATTGCCCTGCTCCAAAGAGTACTATGTGAGGTCATTTTTACCCTCGGCCATTCAGCTTCATAATGAGTCAGCCTGTAGCAGGGAAAGTGATGACCCACTCCTGTTAGACTGTTTGAGGTAACTTTTTTTTATTCTTTCTGCTTCTAATATTTATAACTGTGCACTTGTAATGCTAGTGACACTGTAATTTCCTTTGGGATCAATAAAGTATCTACCTATCTCTTAGTGGAGCAATCCCATTTGTCCCATTCCCCTTCTCCTTATTTCACTGTATCTCTGCAGCTGATTCTCTTTCAGATACGCCTATTAAATCCGCTGAGTATTTTTTAATCATTCCACATTAAGGAGTAATTTAAAGTGGTCAGTTAACTAGCACATCTTTGTGAGGTGAGAGGAAACACAACACCTGGAGGAAACCAACATGGTCAGAGAGAGTGCAAAATCTCAACACAGACATTACCCAGGTCGCTGAAGCTATATGACAGCAGCACAAACTCCCGTGCCAGCATACTACTCAGGTGGCTGAATATCTACGAGCAATATCAAATGACTGCTGCAGGCCCTGAGCTTTACTATGATCCATTGGGTGTTGGGAAATATTGCTCCATCTAAAACCTGTGGATTTTTTTTAAGATGCTAACAATCAGTATCCACACTGCAATTTCTTATATAGGAGACCCCAATAACCTATCCCAAATGCACAAACTCAACAAAAAAAAAGTTTAAAATGAGCTTGGGGCCTTTCAGGACTTTTCGTTGGGCTGCAGTCATCGCAAGCAGTCGCTTGCTTGGCTGAGGCTGCACGAGTATACAAAGAGCTCAGGGCTACTTGGCTGCAACCAAGATGAGCAATTAGGCACTCAGCAAAGGCCAATAAAAGAAAGTGAGGTACAAGCAGCGCAACTGTTGTATCAGTGGACGGTGTTAGAGTCATCAGGTTTTGGCTCAACAGGCTAGGGCAAGAACAAACAGAGGCTTTAAATAAGTTTTGATGAAGTTTTTGTTTTCCTTTCTTCATCTATCAGCTATTGTGGTGAGAATAGATCCACAATTGTATGAGATGTGGGAACTCAAGAGAACTCCAGTCACCCTGATAACGACACCTCCATGAAGTACATTAAGCTGCAGCTTCCTAGTGACCCTTTTAAGGAACTACAGCTCAATAACCTTCAGCTTATAGGGGAGAATAAGGAGGACCTACAGAAGGTAGTCACCCCCAAGCTGGAAGCAAGTACCTAGTTGACTGTCAGGAGAGGGAAAGGAAATGGGCAGGCAGTGCAGAGTATTCCTGTGGCCGTTCCCCTCAATAATAAGTATACTGCTTTGTATACTGTTGGGGTGGGGGGGAGGGGGGCGGCGGCGAATGACCTGCCAGGGAAAGCTGCAGGGACATGTCTTTAGCAATGATTCTGGCTCTGTGGCTCAGAAGACAAGAGGAGAGAAGAAGAGTGCAGTAGTGACAGGAGATTCTGTGGATGTGAAAGAGACACCTGGATGGCATGTTGCCTCCCAAGTGCCAGGGTCAGGAATGTCTCAGATTGGATCCATAGCATTGTAAAGGAGGAGAGTGAGAAGCTGGAAGTCATGGTACATATTAGCACCAACAAGTAGGAAAAGGGAAGAGTTCCTGAAGACAGAATATCGGGAGTGAGGTTGAAAGCTGAAAAACAGGACATCCAGGGTAGTAATCTCCAGACTGCTGCCTGTGCTGTGTCCCAGTGAGGATAAGAATAGGATGAGTTGGCAAATGAACGTGTGGCTGAGGAATTGGTGCAGGGGGCAGTGTTTCAGATTTCTGGATTATTGGCATATCTTCTGGGGAAGGTACGATGTGTACAAAAAGGACAGTTTACACCTGAACCTGAGGAGGACAAATATCATTACAGGTAGGTTTGCTTTTGGAAGGAATGGGAACCATATTAATACCATAAGATATAGGAGCAGAATTAGGACATTTGGCCAATCGAGTCTGCTCTGTCACTTCATCATGGCTGATCTATTTTCCTCTCAGCCCCAATCTCCTGCCTTCCACCCATATCCCTACATGCCCTGAGCAATCAAGAACCTATCAACCTCTGCCTTAAATATATGTAAAGATTTGGCCTCCACAACTGCCTGTGGCAATGAATTCCACAGATTCACCACACGCTAGTGAAAGAAATTCCTCCTTATGGCCGTTCTAAAGGGACACCCCTGTGTCTTCTGGTCCTGGACTCTCCCACCATAGGAAATATCCTCTCCACGTCCATTCTGTCAAGGCCTTTCAACATTCGATAAGTTTCAATGAGGTCACCCCTCATTCTTCAGAATTCCAGTCAATACAAGTCCAGTCCATTCAACACTCTTCATATGACCAGCCATCCAAGCCTGGAATCATATTCATGAACTTCGTTTGAGCCCTCTCCAGTGTCAGCACATCCTTTCTAAGACAGGGGGCCCAAAACTGCTCACAATTACTCCAAGTGATGGTTCACCAGTGCTTTATAAAGACTCAATATTTTAGCCTTGCTTTTATATTCTCATCCTCTTGAAATCAATACTAAGAACAGATCTGCTTTCCTTACCACAGACTTAATCTGCAAGTTAATCCCTAGGGAATCCTGCACAAGGACTCCCAAGTCCCTTTGCACCTAAGATTTTTGAATTTTCTTTTCATTAAGAAAATGTTCCACCTTTCTATTTCTTCTGCCATAGTGAATGACCATACACTTCCCAAAACTGCATTCCATTTGCCACTTCTTTGTCCATTCTCCTAATCTGTTGAAGTCCTTCTGTAGCCTCTCCACTTACTCAAAAACTACCTGCCCCTCCACCTAACTTATCACCTGCAAACTTTGCAACGAAGCCATCAATTTTGTATCTAAGTTATTGACATATAATATAAAAAGAAGTGGTCCCAACACAGACCCCTGTGGAACTCACCGGCAACCAATCAGAGAAGGATCCCTTCATTCCCACTTTTTGCCTCCTGCCAAGTAGTCAACTGCTTTATCCATGCTAGATCTTTCCTGTAATACTATGGTCTCCCATCTTGTTACACAGACTCATGTGTGGCACCTAATCAAAGGCATTCAGAAAATCCAAGTACACAACATCAACTGATTTTCCTTTGTTTATTCCGCTTGTTATTTCTTCAAAGAATTCCAAAAGATTTGTCAGGCAAGATTTTCTTTTGAGGAAACCATTCAGACTACTGCCTATTTTATCATGTATCTCCAAGTACCCTGAAACCATATCCTTAACGATCAACTCCAACATCTTCCCAACTAACTGGCCTATAATTCCCTTTCTTCTGCTCCTCTCTCTTCTTGAAGAGTGGAATGACATTTGCAATTTTATTCTTCCAGAACTATTCCAGAACCCTGGGATGTCCACCATCTGGTCCAGGTGACTCATTTACCTTCAGACCTTTCATTTTCCCAATAAACTTCTCCCTAGTAACGGCAACTTCAAACATTTTTAACCTCTGACTCTCTCGAACTTCTAGCATACTGCTAGTGTCTTCCACAGTGAAAAACACTTTATCAGTTTGTCCACTATTTCCTTGGCCCCCATTACTACCTCTCCAGCATCATTTTCCAATGATCCAATATCCACTCTTGCTTCTCTTTTACACTTTATGTATCTGAAGAAACTTTTGATATCCTCTTTAAAATTATTGGCTAGCTTTCTTTCCTATTCCATCCTTACCTTCCTAATGACTTTTTAGTTGCCTTCTGTTGGTTTTTAAAAGCTTCCCAATCCTCTAACTTCCCACTATTTCTTTCTCTATTATATGCCCTGTCTTTGGCTTTTATGTTGGCTTTGACCTCTCTTCTTAGCTATGGTTGTGTCATCTTGCACTTAAAATATTTCTTCCTCTTTGGGATGTATATATTCGGTACCTTCCGAATTGCTTCCAGAAATTCCAGTCATTGCTGTTCTGCTGTCATCCCTGCCAGCGTTTTTCTCCCAATCAATTTTGGCCAACTCCTCTCTCATGCCTCTGTAATTCCCTTTACTCCACTGTAATACTGATACATCTGACTTTAACTTCTCCTTCTCAAATTTCAGGGTGTATTCTAACATGAATGTAGGGAAGAGGATGGGCAGATTGATTTACATGCACTGAGTAGTGAGACTGTGAGGAAGAACAGGTAGATAATAATGCAAAATTGCAGGCAGCGGTATGAGTTAAAATGTAATGTGGGTCAAAAATCAAAAGGACTGATGAACACAGGACAGAATGTGTATATTTGAATGAACAGAGTATAAAGAATAAGGTAGATCATGTTGTAGTGCAACTACAGATTGGTGCGTACAGTGTGGTGGGCATCATTGAGTCTTGGCTGAAAGATCATCATAAATGGAAGATTACCATCAAAGGATACAAATTGTATCAAAGCAACAGGCAAGTAGGCACAGGGGTGGGGTGGCTCTGTTGACAAAATATGAAATCAAATCCTTAGAAAAAGATGACATATGATTGGAAGACATCCTTGTGGATAGAGTTAAGAAACTACAAGGGTCAGAAGATGTTGCTGGGGGTTATAGTGTCTATAAATTACTGTACTCGCACCCCCCTCCACTCCCCGAAGGTTTCATGTTTTATTGTTATATAACCTTGAATTACAGTGGATTTAATTTGGCTCTTTTGACACTGATCAACAGACAAAGACTCTTTCGTGTCAAAGTGAAAACAGATCTGTAAATTAATTACAAGCTTAAAACACAAAATAATTGATTTCATAAGAATACTGGCCATTCAAGTCAGTATTTAGCAGGTGCACTTTGGCAGCAATTATCACCTTCAGTCTGTGTGGATAGGTCTCTATAGCTTTGCACATCTAGACACTGCAATATTTCCCCACTCTTCTTTACAAAACTGTCAAGGTCTGTCAGATTGCATGGGGATCATGAGTGAACAGTCTTTTTCAAGTCCTGCCACAAATTCTCAATTGAATTGAGGTCTGGACTCTGACTTAGCCACTCTAGGACATTAACTTTGATGTTTTTAAGCCATTCCTTTGTAGCTTTGGCTTTATGCTTGGGCTAATTGCCTTGCTGCAAAACAAATCCTCTCCCGAGTTGTATTTCTCTTGTAGATTGCATAGGTTTTCCTCAGGATTTCCCTATATTTGGCAGCGGTCATTTTACCCTCTACCTTCGCAGGTTTGCTGCAGTGAAGCACCCCCACAACATGATGCAGCCACCGCCATGTTTCACAGTAGGGATAGTGTGTTTTTGATGATTTGCAATGTTTGGCTTCCAAACATAGCATTTAGTCTGATGGCCAAAAAGCTCAATTTTGGTTTCAACAAGCCATAGAACCTTTGTTTTTCAACAGTGGCTTTCTCTTTGCCACTCTTCCATAAGCACAACTGGTGAAGCGCCCAGGCAACAGTTGTTGTATGCGCAGTCTCTTCCATCTCAGCCACTGAAGCTTGTAACTCCTGAGTTGTCAAGGTCTCTTGGTGGCCTTCCTCACTAGGCCCCTTCTTACACGGTCACTAGTTTTTAAGGATAACCTGCTCTAGGCAGATTTACAACTGTGCCATATTCTTTCCATTTCTTGATGATTGACTTAACTGTATTCCAAGGCATATTCAGTGGCTGGGAAATTTTCTTGTACCCATCTCCTTACTTGTGCTTTTCAATAACCTTTTTTGCGGAGTGCTTGGAGTGTTCTTTTGTCTTCACGGTGTAGTTTTTGCCAGGATACTGACTCACCAGCAGTTGGACCTTCCAGATACAGGTGTATTTTTACTATAATCAATTGAAACACCTTATTGCACACAGTGATCTCCATTTAATGAATTATGTGACTTCTAAAACGAATTGGCTGCGCCAGTGATGATTTGGTGTGTCATATTAAAGGAGGTGAATACTTATGCAATCAATTATTTTGACTTTAATATTTGTAATTAATTTAGATCACTTTCTAGAGACCTGCTTTCACTTTGACATGAAAGACTCTTTTACTGTTAATCAGCGCGAAAAAAGCCAAATAAAATCCATTGTGATTCAATGTTGTAAAACAATAAAACATGAAAACTTCCAAGGCGGGGGGGGGGGGGGTGCGGTTTGAATACTTTTTATAGACACTGTATATACAGGCCCTTGAACAACAGCCAGGATATGGAATATAAATTACAACAGGAGATAGAAAAGGCATATAAAAAGAGAAATATAACAATCATCATGGACGATTTTTATATGTAGGCAAGCTGGGAAAATCAAGTTGCTGCTGGATCCCAAAAGAGGGAATTTTTATTTGCCATTAAACAATTTTGAACCTTGTAGAATGCCCATGAGTTAGCTTTTAGATCAGCTTGTGGTTGAGCTCACTAACAGAAAGACAATTCTGGACAGGGGTCTGTGTAATGAATTAGATTTGATTAGGCAGCTTAAGGTAAACGAACCCTTAAGAGGGAGTGATCATACTATGATAGAACTTACCTTTCAGTTTAAGAAGGAGAAGCTAAAGTCAAATGTATCAGTATTACAATAGAGTAAAGGGAATTACAGAGGCATGATACCGGAGCTAGCCAAAGTTGATTGAAAGGGGCCATTAGCAGGGATGACAGCAGAGCAGCAATGGCTGGTGTTTTAGGGAGCAATTTGGAAGGAGCAGAATAAATACATCCCAAAGATGAAGAAGCATTCTAAAGGGAGAATGATGCAACAGTGGCTGACAAGGGAAGGCAAAGACAGTATAAAAGCAAAAGCGAGGGCATAGAAATACAGCAAAATTAAGTGGGAAGTTAACGAATTGGGAAGCTTTTAAAAACCAAAACAGAGGTTGGTTTTTAAAAGCCACAAGGAAAGAAAAGATTAAATAAGGTAAGCTATCCTATAATATAAAAAAGATTCCAAAATATTTTTCAGATATATAAAGAGTAAAAGAGTGGTGAGAGGGGATATCAGACCACTGGAAAATTGACACTGAAGAGGTAGTAATAGGGGACAAAGAAACTGCAGATGAACTTAATAAGTATTTTGCATCAGTCTTCACTATGGAAGACACTAACAGTATGCCAATAAATAGCCTGTGTCAGAGGGCAGAATTGAGTGTAGTTGCTATCACTAAAGAGAAGGTGCTTGGGAAGTTGAAAGATCTGAAGGTAAATAAATCACCTGGACCAGATGGACTGCACCCCAGGGTTCTGAAGGAGATAGCTGAAGAAATCATGGAGGCATTAGTAATGATCTTTCAGGAATCACTCGATTCTGCAATGGTTATGGTTGACTGGAGAATTGCAAATATCACACCACTCTAAGAAAGGAAGGAGGCAGAAGAAGGTAAATAATAGGCCAGATAGCCTAACCTTGGTGACTGGGAAGATGTTGTAGTTCATTATTAAGGATGAGGTTTCAGGATATTTGGAGGCACATGATAAAATAGGCCTAACAAATCTATTGGAATCCTTTGAGGAAATAACAAGTAGGATAGTCAAAGAGTCAGTGGATGTTGTTTATTTGGATTTTCAGAAGGCCTTTGACGAGGTGCCACACATGAGGCTGCTTAGAGATCATGGTATTACAGGGAAGATAGTAGCATGCATAGAAGATTGAGTGACTGGCAGGAGGCAAAGAGTATCAATAAAGGGGACCTTTTCTGGTTGGCTGCCAGTGACTAATGTTGTTCCTCAAGGGTCAGTGTTGAGATCACATTTTCACATTTTATGTCAATGATCTGAATGACGGAATTGATTGCTTAGTGGCCAAGTTTGCGGATAATATGAAGATAGGTGGAGGGGCAGATAGTGTTGAGGAAGCAGAGAGTCATCAGAAGGACAAACAAATTTGGAGAATGGGCAAACAAGGGGCAGATGGAATATAGTGCAGTGTAATGCACTTTAGTAGAAGGAACAAAGGTATAGCCTATTTCCTAAATAAGGAGAAAATTCAAGAATCAGAGATGCAAACAGTCCTGGAGATCCTCATGCCGGATACCCTAAAGGTTAGCTTGCAGGTTGAGTCAGTGGTTAGGAAGGCAAATGCAATGATAGTATTCATTTTCAGAGACCTAGAATATAAAAGTAAGGATGTAATGCTGAGGCTTTGAAAGGCATTGGTCAGACTGCACTGAGTACTGAGCACAATCTTAAGAAAAGATGTGCTGGCATGGGGGTGGGGGAGGGGTCCAGAGGTGGTTCACGAGAAGGATTAATGGAATGAAGGGGTTAACATATGAGCAGCATTTGAAGGCTGGAGTTTAGAAGAATGAAGGGTATTTCTTTGAAAGCTAATGAATATTGAAAGGCCTAGACAGAGGGGAATGTGGAAATTATGCTTTTTATAGCAGGGAAGTCACCAAACAAAGGGCACAGCCTCTGAATAGAGGGGTATCCACTTAGTACAAAGATGAGGAGGAATTTCTTTAGCCAGAGGGTGGTGAATCTGTAGAATTCATTGCCACAGAGGGCTGTGGAGGCCATCATTTGGTATATTTAAAATGGGGGTTTAGAAGTTCTTGATTAGTCAGGGCATCAAAGCTTACAGGGAGAACGGGGTTGAGAGGGATAATAAATCAGCCACGGTGGAATGGTGGAGCAGACTCAATAAGCGAATGGCCTAATTCTGCTCCTGTGTCTTATGGAATAAGAAAGACAAGAGTAGCAAATTCAGGGTAGCACCATCGGTCAAGCTTCGTCCCTATGATCCATCATCAGTTATGTGTAAATCTTGGAATTTCCTACTCAAGAGCATCTAGCTGAAACACGAAAAAAGATTTAAATGACCAACAAGTGGTCCACGAACACCTTCTCAAAGGCAATAGGGATAGAACTAAATGCTGGCTTTGCTGGTAATGCCCAAAACCTGAAAAAAGTCAACCAAATGTTCTGAAAAAGACAGAGGTTCTAGCTTACCTCCTCTTACAGATCTTAAAAGACAGAGCTGCCAGACTGGGCATGCCAAAGAAAGTAAAAGAACAATTCAATGAAGGGAAAACAACAGGAATTCTGCAGATGCTGGAAATTCAAACAACACACATAAAAGTTGCTGGTGAACGCAGCAGGCCAGGCAGCATCTCTAGGAAGAGGTGCAGTCGACGTTTCAGGCCGAGACCCTTCATCAGGACGAAGGGTCTCGGCCTGAAACGTCGACTGCACCTCTTCCTAGAGATGCTGCCTGGCCTGCTGTGTTCACCAGCAACTTTTGTGTGTTAATTCAATGAAGGGAACTGAATTGATCATGTACTCTTCTCACCTAACCAGGTTCATCTGTCTACAGAGGAATTGACAAAAGTGAGCACAGCACACTTTGTACAAAGGTATTACCTCACCTCTTCAAAGAAATGTCTTCCATCATGTACTCACGTACCACTATCATGTTCGGCTAGACAGATACAGACTGGGCCCAGCTGCCAAAATATGGGCATGCATGAAGAATTTAGGTTAATCATTAACCTCACAACTGTATTCAGCCCATTCAAGTTCCATAACCAATCTTAGTTCACTGCTAATTGTGGATATGAAATGGATGAATTCACAGAGGCAAAGAAACCCTGTCAAAATTCTGATTATGACCCTCAAGATATGAATAATACCTGGCATACAAAGGAATAACATACAGGTTCCCAAGGAGCTAGTTCACCTGGTTGTCAGCATCTTAATCAACAAAATCCACAAGTTTTAAACAGAGCAAAATCCCCCAAAATCTAGTGGATCACAGTAAAGCTCATACTCTGCAACAATTATTGGAGAACAGTATTCAAATCAGCTGATGAAAGATTATCAACACCTCCATATTCAAACATATTACAAAATTATATATATATATTATTTTACATTACATTAACTGGAATGTTACTTAGAATTGGTTCACTTTAAAAATTGATTTAATCTAAGTTATAATACCTCTGCAACCTTACAATAAGAAACAGGGTAAACTGCTTACAGATCAAAATGACTTCAATATTTCAAGCCTGTAGAACTGATACTCTGCACAAATAAAAACATTCTATCTACTCTATCCAAAGCAAAAGTGTTAAGTCAGACAAAAGCAAGTGTGACCAGGCAGCAAAGGAGTTAACGACCAATGTTATTATTTAACAAAGTAAGATACTCCATGTCATTGCATCCTTAATACAACCATTCACAAATAATCTACAGCTTTATTACACCAGCAAGCCTAAGCATGAACATATTCAGTTATCCTCAGATCTCGATTTAAATCAGCTTTAAATGGAGTAATTTTTTATTTTATTTAATATTGCTAAACCAGTTCTATAGCTATTGTTTTAATGTGTGCAACAGAATAAATATTGCCAAAGAGTCTCAGCCTGAAACGTTGACTATACTTCTTTTTCCCCCATAGATGCTGTCTGGCCTGCGGAGTTCCTCCAGCATTTCATGTGTGTTGCAAATATTTTTCAACATTCAGCAAGTCATCAGATAGATGCAGGATCTTTAACCTAAAATGTTAAGTCAGTTTCTCCTTCCACAAATGCCATCCTTCAAACAAGGTGCCATGATTAGGTCAGTCCACCACTTCTAGTGGGTCAGATCAATGCAAGATTTCCATAGTACTACTCAATAGAATCTCAGAAAGTTCGCCATTATCCCATTCAACTACAAGAATGTAATCAGTAATTCATCTCATGGATGCTTCTAATTCTGATTCTACACCACAAGTTACTTCATGTAAAGCACTATGAAACATTTGAAAGAAAAGTGACAAAGTGCCTTTGTCTTTCTTTCCAACGCCTGTGCAGAAATCGTAATCACCAAGAAACCGAATATGGCTAAGCAAAACTGCAAATTATTTTCGAAGTAAAACGTAAAATTGGGAAATATTTTATTCAAATATTTTGCAAGACTGTGCCTGAAATGTGTAAAAAATTAGTTCATTAAAGTTTGGTGTATTTCAGTTCAATGTCTAATTACCTTAGCAGTAGTAATACAAGGGGTGATTGATAAGCTCGTGGCCTAAGGTAGGAGTCAATTTTAGAAAACCTAGCACACTTATTTTTCAACATAGTCCCCTCCTACATTTAAACACTTAGTCCAGCAGTCATGGAGCATACGGATCTTGGATCTCCAGAAAGTGTCCACAGCAGGGGTGGTTGATAAGTTTGTGGCCGAAAGTAGAAGGAGATGTGTTATACAGCTCTCATTCCATGCACATGCAGTTCAACTCCTTGAGTGATTATGCAGACAGTTTGAAGTAAGTAACTCATCTCCTCTACCTTAGGCCACAAACTTATCAGTCACCCCTGATAAGTTATTAACTTCAAACTTTCTGCATAATCACTCAGAGTTGAACTGCATGTGCATGGAATGAGAGCTGTATAACACATCTCCTTCTACCTTAGACCATGAACTTATCAATCACCCCTGCTGTGGACACTTTCTGGAGGTTCAAGATCCATATGCTCCACGACCGCTGGACTAAGTGTGTAAATGTAGGAGGGGACTATGTTGAAAAATAAATGTGCTAGGTTTTCTACAATTGACTCCTTCTACCTTAGACCACGAACTTATCAATCACCCCTCGTACTCGTTTCTGAGTTTCAAAGTATCAAATTCAAGTTGAGCTAGAATCTTGTGCACAAAATTTAGGTTGGCTCTACAGAGCAATATGGATTGGATACCAGCAAAACAACTATTCTGCTTTAGGCATTTAACAAAGATTTCACCTACACTATCGAAATAAAATATTTTTAAAAGCTAACTTGGCTATATTAATTCCTCAAGCAATACCACTGAAACAAATGCCTGATCTGTGCTTCACATTTGCTTATATCTGTCCTACATTAAGAGTGGCTTAATTTCAAAAGTACTTACTTGAATGTGAATAGCTTTAGCCCATCCTGAAAGCTACAAAGTACATGAAAATTCTTCCATAAACAAAAAAAACCTATGTCTAGGAATCATGCAACCAATTCTGAATTTCCACTGATTTATCAGTTTAACTAAAAATAGTTTACAGGACAGAATACTCTTTCTTCACTTTATCAGCACATGAGAAAATCATTATTCAAGAGATTATTTTGGATTCAAAGTACCTCAGCAAATGAGAACAACAAAAATCCTAGAATGAAAATAAATCATCAGTTATTTTATTAATGTGCAGCGACATGATTTATCATCAGAGAGTTCATTCCCAAGGCTACACAGTACACTTCCCTTAGCACATTTACTCACATTCACTTTGAAGAGATAGATACTCTATCTTCTTATCAATAGCTACAGCTGTGATACTTGGTCACTGCTTAATCCAATCATAGGTCTGATTTTATCAAACTGGAAACCGATGTTCTGAGAAAGAAAATGAGAGCCCAGAAATAATTTGAACCAATAAACAGAATATACCCTTGGTTTGCACAGAGCTGAAATATCATTGCAATAAAAATGCTCTTACAGTATACATGCTGTTTGAGAATGGTGATTTACAAGCAATAGTTTGTACTTTTAATAACTAACCATAAAAATCTCACCTAATGGTCCACTTGCCTGCTAATTGCATCAATACTGTTACCTGAAAATGAATGTAATTAAGTCACAGAATGAAGGACACATGCATTACAATTAATTCCGTGTCAGAATATCAGTACAAACCCCAGTACAAACTTAAAACAATATAATCAAAAATGGGGAGAGTACATTGCAGCTTTATAAACAACAGAAGAATGATGCAGCAGACCAGACAGCCTATCCTACGTTATTCACAGGAACACAGAAGTTTTGAGACACAGGAGGTTATCATTCAGTCCATCACATCAAAAGAATTCTATCCAGTCTAATTCCACTATCCAGTAATAGGTCTATAGTCCTGCAAGTCACAACTCTCATACACTGTGATAAGACTTTTTCCTCTACCACACTCCAAGCAGCAAGTTTCACATTTACCTTCTTCTAAGTGACTTTTTTCCTCATTTTCCCAACAACTCAATTACCTGAAATCCCTTTACTTAGACTTCTGAACCCTCTACTAAGCGAAATCTGACTTACCCAGGCAGGAGCAACCCGGCTGTCTCACACAAACCCCATCTTTTCCCATAACCAGTCCCAATGCCACAAGGGCCTAAAACCATTTTCAACATTTCAGACAACACACATAAAAATTGCTGGTGAACGCAGCAGGCCAGGCAGCATCTATAGGAAGAGGTATGTTTTCCTATAGATGCTGCCTGGCCTGCTGCGTTCACCAGCAATTTTTATGTGTGTTGCTTGAAATTCCAGCATCTGCAGATTTCCTCGTGTTTGCCTTTTTAAATTCAACATTTCAGAATCAGGTTTATTATCACCGGCATGTGACTTAACTTAGCAGCAGCAGTTCAATGTGATACATAATATAGAAGAGGGAAATAAATAAATAAATCAATCAATTACGGTAAATATATATTGAATAGATTAAAAACGTGGGGAAAAAAAACAGAAATACTGTTTATTAAAAAAAGTGAGGTAGTATCAAAGGATTCAATGTCCATTTAGGAATCAGGTGGCAGAGAGGAAGAAGCTGTTCCTGAATCACTGAGTGTGTGCCTTCAGGCTTCTGTACCTCCTGCCTGAAGGTAACAGCGAGAAAAGGGCATGCCCAAGGTCCTTAATAATGGGCGCTGCCTTTCTGAGACCCCGCTCCCTGCAGTATCCCATTTCTATGTTCTTTGACATAAACCACAGTGATTTGTCTTATATTACTACCTCTGAAAAGCCTTTAGTTAGGACAAATAAGGTCAAGTATGGTGTCAGATGCACCAAGCCTTTGACTTCTTTAATCAGGAGGCACTGCCTTCCTCAAATTTTGCTTCTCTCAGAAATATATTTTCAACTTAAGTCTAGAGACACAAGAGAATGGAGATTCTAGAAAGTGGATACAAAAAAAAAACAAACTGTTTGAAGATCTCAACAGGTCAGACAGATCCTTGGAGGGAAATGGACAATAAATATTTTGGGCCAAAAACGTTCATCTGGACTGAAAGAGCATATGGGAGTTTCAGAATAGTTGTACGATTCCAAGCTTTATGTCTCTGCTTTCTTTCTAGTAAGTTTCTTCTACACCCTAGTTATTATCCTTCCTTCAAGATAGGTGCAAATTATTTAATGTGGCTTCAATTTTGTTTTCAAGCTATCATTGTGGCATGGACTTTCACTTTTCTGAGGCTTCCTGTTACCAAGTTTATGAAAACCCTTGACACCAGGAACTGCCAGGGATCAGATTAAACATCATAATAAACAGAAAGAAAAATCACACAATTTTAATTCAATTTTTAATGTTTTTCAGAGTGCTAAATAAAAATATCTATTTGGTTGAAGTAGAAGCAAAAACAGTATAAATAACCTGTTCTAATTTTCTTTAAACTTTAGAATTAGTTGCGTATTGAAGCATTTATCTAATTGTCTCTGACTTATTTGGAAAACACTGCAGTTAGGACAGCCAGTTAAATGGGGGCTGCAAACTGACCAGGACTTCTGCATTAAATTCAGCTGAGTTCTTTGAAAGCAACTACACAGTTCGATAACAATATTATTGAGTGCTTGTTTTTATTAGTCGATGCGCTGAGTTCAAAAGTCAG
The DNA here is from genome assembly GCF_030028105.1 of Mobula birostris. Lineage (NCBI taxonomy): Eukaryota > Metazoa > Chordata > Chondrichthyes > Myliobatiformes > Myliobatidae > Mobula > Mobula birostris. The sequence continues at coordinate 147,355,468 of NC_092377.1, forward strand.
GAGGTTATGTTGCAAAATAATAATAATATAAATATGTAATACTGAGAACATGAGTTGTAAGAGTCCTTGAAAGTGAGTCTGTAGACAGCAAATTCAGTTCAGGGTTGTGGTAGAAGGAGTTATCCACACTGGTTCAGGAGTCTAATAGTTGAAGGGTTATTAACTATTCCTGAACCTGATGGTGTAGGAACTAAGGTTCCTGTACCTACTGCCCCATAGTAGTAGCGAAAAGAGAACATAGCCTGGATGGTGGAGTCCTTGAAAATGGATGCTGCTTTCTTGTGGCAGCGCTCCATGTAAATGTGCTCAATTGTGGGGAAGGCTTTGCCTTCGATAGACTAGGCTACATCAACCATTTTCTGTAAACTTTTCTGTTCTTAAACATTGCAGTTTTCATGATGCAACTAGTTATGATACTCCCCACTGTCCAACTACTGAAGTTTGTCAAAGTTTTCAGTGACCTGCCGGATCTATACAGACTTCTAAGAAAGTAGAGCCACTGTTGTGTCTTCTTTGTGATGGCTCTTATAGTACATGCTGATCCTGAGACAGATCCTCTGATATGATAACATTAAGGAATTTTAAGTTACTGACCCACTCCTCCTCCAATCGCCTAACGAGGACAAACTCATGGACCCCCAGTTTTTTCTTCCTATAGTTGATAATCAACTCTTTGATTTTGTTGAAGTTGTGTGACAGACTGTTGCTGTGGCACCATTCAACTAGAATTTCAATCTCTCTCCAAACACCGATTCTTCACTACCTTTGATTTGGCCAACAACAGTGTTGTCGTCAATGACATGGGATTCACGATTCTATGCTCTAATGCAGAAATCGTCCCAAATTTCATAAAGGTACCTTCCTCGCACTTCTGCAAACATACATTTGAGTGATTGCATTACCTGCCTAAAAGGAATATTTTGCCAAAATCTGAAAAGAAAATTGATCAGTTCAACAGGAAGTTAATGCAAGGGCCAAATAGATTTTTGAAATGTGCGCAAACATTCTATGGAGAGAATCTACAGTATGTTTTCATATAAACTTAAAGTGTGTTTGAAAACTCAGTAAATGAAATACTTATCGATTTGACCTAAAAAGTAATCTGTTTTCCTGACTGCCACCAACACTAGCAATAAAAAAACTCACGTAACACAGTTTTGTAGATAATATGGCCATATATCACAGGCAGTTACAATAGCATTCAAGTGATCTATCATTTGATACAGCAACTGCTTTGGTGCAAATTTTACAAATTTACTTTAACTGTAATTTGTCTATTTTCTTTTACCAATGTTCTTTTTTTTTTCGTTTAGCTGAGCAATATTCATAAATCAAGCAAAGAATCTGACCACAAACACAGCAGCTGTCAACCTTACTACTAAGCAAGGAATGGAATTCCATCTGTTAGAAACTCTTAACCTGATTGTTTAAATGAGAACAATCATGCATTGAACTTTGATATCTACTAACGCAGTTTTATAGTGAATTAGCATCAACTGGTGTGTAGAAGTCAATACTTAAATCACTGCCAATTCATCATACCTTTTACAAAGTAGATTAGATCTGGGAATGGGTGCCATAATATTAAAGGAATAGACACACTTCAATGCTACAGTACATACATCTATGAAGGTTCATTTTAAGTGTACTGTAGATCACATTAAATTGGAAACAAAAGTTTTAAGATATGACACCTTCATTGTGCTGATACAACTTTTGATTATTTGTCATGTAAGCTGCAATACCCCCTTCTGATGTCTCTCACCGTTTTGCAAAAGGTAAGTAGTTGTGGTATATTTGTAGCTGAGCCAAGAAGTTACCAAAAAGACAAGTGGCAGAAACACCAGTTTTTTAAAAAAAAACAAGGCAGGGTGTGAATTTGTCAGTTAGCTGCTGAAAAAATATGTGAGTATTCAGCTACAAAGGAAGTACATATACTGTATACAAAATTTATAGCAACAGATGACGTGACATCAAAAAAAAGCAAGCAATGTGGGCAATATTTCAATGAGTGGGAGTGGCAAAGATTCCAAATATTAATAAGTGAAAAGAACAGTATTATGAAAGGTCTGAAACACAAGAGACAGAAAAGAGTGGAGAGAAAACAAAAGCATTTTACATATACATACCGTAAATATTAGAATGAGAAAGGCTTCTCGCTCAATGAATTCATTTCGTCTTATCTTCTAGTTCCAGCGCCTGGAGCTTCATTGATGAATTATTGCTCAAAAACTGACACTATCTAATTCCTGTCTAAACAGGAAAAGAGGAAAAAGAAAGCAAACAATGTGGACAGATCAAAATTAGAAAGAGATCACAACACTGGTAGTAGCATGGAATGAGACAAAGCACAAGAAAAAGAGAAAGAAGTTGAAGTCTACCAAGTAATAGTAAATTTATAGGGTAATGATCAGAGATTTATGTTCAAATGCAACCCTTGCCGACATTCTTGCTATCTATTATCATTCAATATGCTATTATCTTGACATGCCCGCACAAAGCAAAAGGGAGTTATAGGGTTAAGTGTCCATGATGAAGGCTTATATAGAAGAAGCTTAGTTACAAGCTACGTCCAGGCATATGGATGATCTTGTAATACGATTTGCAATCTCTCTGAACTTCAATCATTCTATTTTCATCGACAAACCATCCACCATTTAACTTCATACCCTTCTTAACAATGAAGAGCTCTCCCTCATTAAGTGCATTCTTCCTTTCAGTACTTTTTCTGTTACAGCTTCCTGTATCTGGATTTCAAAGTTGTTCACTTCTATCCCTTTCTCAATAGCCCTATTTTGGAGCAAAGCATTCTAGTGCCTCTTCAGCAAGTCACAAAGCTTACTATTTAGAGATACAGTGTGGAATAGTCCCTTTGGCCATTCAAGCCATGCCACCAAGTCACCCCCGACAAGGCAATTTACAATGACCAATTAACCAACCAGTACATCTTTGGACTATGGGAGGAAACCGGAGCACCCGGGTGAAACCCACATGTTCCACAGGGAGGATGCACAGACTCTTTACAGAGGACACCGGGACTGAACTCCAAACTCCAACGCCCTGAGCTGTAATGGCGTTGCACTAACAGCTATGCTACCGTAGTGCCCAATTACTTCCACGCATTGTCTAGATTACAATTGCAGGATCAAATACAAACCAGCTCCAGAGCGACAATAAACAATGCTCCCAGCAAAAATTACTCTCAACTGCAGAAGTATCTACGACTAACAAATCCTCAACTGCTGAGGAAGCAAATGCAAGAGCAGTGGGGGGAAATAAACATAAGAATATAAGAAATAGGGGCAGAAGTAGGCCATTCGGCCTATCGAGCCTGCTCCGCCATTCAATAACATCATGGCTGATCTGTCCGTAAACTCAGCTTCATCTACCTGCCTTTTCCCCGTAACCCTTAATTCCCTTACTATGTAAAAACCTATCTAACCGTATCTTAAATATATTTAGTGAACAAGTCTCAACTGCTTCCCTGGGCAGAGCATTCTACAGATTCACCACTCTCTGGGAAAAACAATTTCTCCTCATCTCCGTCCTAAATCTTCTCCCCTGAGTCTTGAGGGAATGTCCCCAGTTCCAGTCTCACCTACCAATGGAAACAACTTTCCTACTTCTATCTTATCTATCCCTTTCAAAATTTTCTATGTTTCTATAAGATCCCTTTTCATTCTTCTAGTGCAGTTATAGCCAAGACCTTCCCAAGATCAATCACGTACCGCTACGATAGCTAAATTTGGATAACTTTGTATTCATGTACTACAGATTAAAATGGAAAGCCATCAAAAATTAAAACATTGGTGCAGTTACTTCTATCTGCAGATTCATTCATCTGAGCATTTACTACCATACTTCTAATTGACATCAAAATTTCAGCTAGCAATCTTCCAAAGCAAGAGAGGAGAACAAGGAAACAACTGAGAGGTCAACAGCACCACATTAAGTACCACTGCACTGAAAATGTACCTTATTCCATCCGGTCTTGTCACAACAACAACTCTGTACTCAAAATCAGGAAGATCAAGGGCCTGATTGTAGACCAGGAAGGGACAATCAGAGAACACACACCAATTCTCATCGAGGGGTCAATAGTGGAAAGGGTGAGCAGTTTCAAGTTACTGGGCAACAATATCTCAGAAGATCTAGCCTGGGACAACCAGATTAATGCAACCATGATGAAGCCAGACCAGTGGCTATACTTCATTAGGAGTTTGAGGAGATTTGGCAAGTCATCAAAGACTAGCAAATTTCTACAGATGTACCATGGAGACCATTCTGACTGGTTGCATCACTGGCTGCTATAGAGGTGCCAATGAACAGGATGTACGTGGCTTCAGAAGGTTGTAGACTCAGCCAGCTCAATCATGGGTACAAGCCTACCTGTTGTTGAGGACATCTTCACAAGACGATGACTCAAGAAAACAGCATCCATTATAAAGTACCCTCACCATTGGACATGCCCTCTTTTCATTACTACCATTAGTGAGGATGTACAGGAGCCTACAGACCCCACTCAAAATTTTAGGTTCAGCTTCTTCCCCTCTGCCATCAGATTTCTGAATGGTCCATGAACATTCCCTCGCTATTCGTATTTACTTATTTTAGTAACTTCTAGTTATTTCAAAGTTCAAAGTAAATTTATTATCAAAGTACATATATGTCACCTTACACAACCCCGAGATTCATTTTTATGCAGGCATGCTCAACAAATCCATAATATAATAAAAATAAATATATTACCAATAAATATTGAGAACATGAGATGAAAAGTCCTTAAAAGTGAGTCCATAGGTTGTGGGAACAATTCAGTGATGGGACAAGTGAGTATGGTTGAAGGGGATAACCCTTTGGTTCAAGAGCCGAATGGTTGAGGGATAATAACTGCTCCTGAACCTGTTAGCATGAGTCCTGAGGCTCCTGTACTTTCTTCCTGATGGCAGTTGTGAGAAAAGAGCATGACCTGGTTTTAGGGTCCCCTGATAGTGGATGCTGCTTTCCTGTGACAACACTCTGTGTAGATGTGGTCAATAGTGGACAGCTTCACCCGTGATGGACTGGGCTATATCCACTACTCTTTCTTGGATTTTCCATTCAAGGATATTGGTTTTTCCATACCAAGCTGTGATACTGACACTCGATATACTCTCCACCACTCATCTATAGAAATTTGTCAAAGTTTTAGATGGCGTGCCAAATCTTCACAAAGTCCCAAGGAATTAAGAGTCACTGCCATGTTTCGTCCTAATTACACTTGCTTAACATAATGCCTGCACTATACTGCTGCCATGAAACAACAAATTTCATGACTACTGTTAGTGAAAATAATATAAATTACCTATCCTAATCACCTCAAGAAGATGGTGGTGAGCTACCTTCCCTCACTGTAGTCCTTCTGATGGACAACACTATTCAGTAATGTGTTTCATGATTTAAGACACTGAAGGAATGGCAATATATTTCCAAGTTAGGATGGTGGTGACTTGGAGATCTTAACGGTAGTGACATCAAAAAAAAATAGTGGCAAGTAATTTCTGTGCATTTATTGACACTTATAGAGGATGCATCAATGGAGAACAGAGTCTACCCCAACCAGAAGGCCTCGATGAACTATGACATCCACAATCTGTAGAGGGCCAGATCAGACCATTCAAGTCTGGTGACCAAGAAAGTTACAAAAGGTCCAGGTACGATCTCTGGAAAGCCATCTCATGGGTGAAGTGACAATTTCGAACGAAACTTGAATCAATGAAGTGTGCTCGGCAGTTGTGGCAGGGCTTGAATACTATCACCTCGAACAACGATGAATCAAGCGACATAGACAACAGGGTTTCACTTCCAGATGTGCTCAATGCCTTCTAAACTCACAGTGACTGTCAAAACATGGATGAACTATCACAAACTCCCACAGCCCCCGATGATGCTGTGATTTCCGTCTCTGAGGCCAACGTGCGAGCAGCCTTCAGGAGGGTAAACCCACAAAACGCATCCAACACAGATGGAGTACCTGGCCACATACTTAAAACCAGTGCAGATCAACTAGCTGGGGTGTTCACTGCGATCATTAGCCTCTTGCTTTGGCAGTCTGAGGTACCCAGGTACCCAATGGCTTCGAGCAGGCTTCAATTATACCAGTGCCTACGAAGAAAGTGGTAATATACCTCAACGACTATCGTCCAGTAGCACCTACATCCACTGCGATGAATTATTTTGAGTGGCTGGTGAAGAAACAAAGATTCAAAGTACATCTATTATCAAAGTATGTATGCAGTATATGGCCCTGAGATTTGCCTTCTCACAGGCAGCCACAAAACAAAGAAATTCTACGGAACCAGTTCAAAGAAAACATCAAAGCCTCCACAAAAAAAAACAAATCACGTAAACAACAAAAAACAAACAAAAATCACATGGTATAAAACATCAATCCACAGAGTCACTCAAACAGTCTAGGAATGTTGTTCAGTTCAGTTCAATTTAGCACTGTGTCATTCATTGACTACAGGCCACAGAGCCATTCCACCCCAACAAAAACTGCATTAAAAAAAGTAACCAGAAACACATATAACATGAACTTAAGAGTCATCTAAATATGAGTACAATCCACAAACCGTACAGATCAAACCTTGCCTAAGACCCAAGACTCCTGCACCTTCCTCCGGCAGCAACAAGCAAGAGGGAGAGGGAGACTGGTCAAACACAGGCAGACACCACTGAACACCCGTTCGTCTTCCGCTCTCATCCTCATTCATTTCAGTCTTCCTCGATGCATTAATCAGAGTGTTGGTCATGAATTCGAGCTGACCGTGGGTTCACACTTCACCATTAGGCCGCACACTCTGTTCCCAACCTTGCTCGCAACCACGCCGAATTCCCTTGGAGTCAGTGAAGCACCTTCAATTACTCCAAAAGACTGAGGTTTGGTAAAATACTGAAAGGCTTTTATTCACTGTACAATACAACCTCCACAGTGAGTGTCTGCCCCCGGACTGAGGGGGAGGGGCAAGGCGAACACCTTTATACAGGACTCTGTGGGAGGAGCCACAGGAGCAGTCAGCAGAGGGGTGTGTCCAGACAGGTAACCGAGTTACAACATATATACATGGTTTATCACAGTCAGCAAAAGCACCAGGCCCAAAAACACATGATCAAAAAGTAAATAAAAACTTCAATCATACTCAGATTAGTAGTAGAAGTAGATTTCAAAGAAGTAGTAGTTTTCGTGAACTGTCTGCAGGACGTTGCTATTCATCGTGGTTTTGGCAGGCTCCATCTTGCAAGCATATGAAAAAAGAAAATAAATATACACACACAAATATATATACATACATATATATACACACACACACACATAAAGTACTGTACAAAAGTCTTAGGCACCCTCGCTATATACATGTCCTAAGACTTTCGTACAGTACTATAAAACATATCAAATCCTGCCTGAGAAGCAACTTGGATCTGCTCCAATTTGAATAGTGAAACAATAAGTCCACAGCAGATGGCTCTTCACTCAACCCTGGAACATCTGGACAGCAAAGATGCATACATCAGGATGCTCATTATCGACTACAGCTTGGCATTCAATACTATCATCACCTCAACATTAATCAATAAGCTTCAAGAGCTTGGCCTCAATGCCTCTTTGTGCAATCAGATCATTGATTTCCCTACTTGCAGACGACAATCAGCTCAGATTGGCAACATCTCCTCCATGATCTCCATCGGCACAGGTGCATCACAAGGTTGTGTGCTTGGCCCCCTCCTCTACTCGCTTTACACTTATCACTGTGGCTAAGCACAGCTCCAATGCCATATTTAAGTTGGCTGACAACATGCAATGTTGAATCAGGTTCACGGGTCTAGCAAGTGAGACAGAAAATGCTGACTGAGGATAAATACATTAAGCATTTATTTGCAAACATTAAAAATTCAATCAAACATGTGCACTGCTTGCCTTAAACAAAGGGAGAGAAAGAACGAACCTCCCATCATGCCCCCTATATACCCAGGGTGTTTGAAACTGGACACCAGGCAGCTATCCAATGGGAAAAGCAGCTGCAGTTTCTAAACTAACCAATCACAATCAACAATCAGAATAAGCCATGACTACCCTCCACCCCCTTCCCCTCCCCCCCCCACAGGACACACTACCCTTGAAAGATGCGAACGTGATGATCCAACCTTCAGACTAGTATGACCCTTATGAATTCCCTAAGTTAGACATAAAACACGAGTACAATACCCAGCACTGTAAACCCAATAGTCACCTTGCAGTGTACTACAGTAGTCCACCAGCCTCCCTGCATGCGAAAAGGCCACCAGCCCACCCCAGAGTGTAATAGCTAACCAGCCGGTCCCCCTCGATTTTATACACTGACTCTGAGATATGATCGATCAGGTGAGTGATGTTACCCGACCCATCAGGAATGTAGGTGCAGCATTCTTGACCAATTACAGTACAAGTGCCACCTTCCTCTGTGAGCAGGTGGTTAAGATAATCAGTTCCCGGGACAGTCTGGCCACACCATGCTGAGAAAGGCTATAATTCAAAACCTTCCTTCCTTTATAATAGCCCTCTTACTGACCAGAGCACTGGGGAGGTATACTGTACATACAGAACCACAGTATCGATCGCACCACCCTGTGGGAATCACGGGTAAGCCTTAGAACTGCATACCCAGTAAGTGCCTTTCAGCATCCAACAAGTGCCCACCTTCACAACAGCAGATGGCATAGACAGAGCCGTCCTAGGACACAGTTCCTGCACACACTTGCTATCCACCTTGCACCTTGTACCTGTTCCCACCAGCACTCTGGCAGGTGGGAAAATCACTTTAAGAGTCAGGACTTTTCAATTCAACAAACAGTATGTAAGGAAATACCAGCTCTTAAAGTATTTATACCATCAGGGCTATTAAGGCTCAAGTCCCTTAAGATTGTTACCATACTCAAGGTTGGATGGAACAGACTACTCCCTCCCAGCTCCTCCAACACAGAAGCCAGATACTGTAATTTCCCCCAAGCAACACACACATAAAATGCTGGTGGAACGCAGCAGGCCAGGCAGCGTCCATAGGAAGAAGTACAGTCGATGTTTCGGGCTGAGACCCTTCGAGACCCAGCATTTCGTGTGTGTTGCTTGAATTTCCAGCATCTGCAGATTTTCTCATGTTTGCGAAATTTTGTTGTCAAAGGGATCTATATCAGTGGCAACACTTCTGTGATGTAGTAAGGAGTCCTCATATAAATTCAGCAGTCTGACCCATTGAACCAGCGTGCAAACTCAAACGCCATCCCCAGGAACGTATCACGACACAAATCAACAGCCACCACTTTGCCGTTCCGTAATGCAAGAAAATACTTGCTCAGGGAAATACAGGCACTTGCTCCTGATTAGTCACTGGACATGTAGAAAACACTAAGACAACAGAATTACTAGAATTGCTCCCCCAAATGCTCTTTTCCCTCTGAAATGACCAACAGCTGGAGCTATTTAAACAGCTCTACTCCTTTTATTGGAAAAACCTTTGAAGTAACCACGTGTTCTATCATTCCAGAAGTTAACTCAATATCCTCTGGTGGGCTATCACAATTGCAGTACAATTCTGTGATAAGAGCCCATTGGCATAGAACTTTAGTACCCTCCTCTACTGTGATCCACTCCGCTTGGGGTTTTAAATTCTATTCAGTAAGAGTGGGATACCCAATTCTAACTGCAGCCGTTACCTGAACCCACAGTGATGCCTTACACTCGGGAGAATTGAGCAGCATTCTCGGGGTACTATTGATCGCGTGTTGGGATGATAGGCTCCCTAAAGCACCCATCTCTTTGTTAAATAGGATCACTCCTGTAACCCCACCGCCACCCTCATTCTATATCCTCAATAACTATGTGGCCAAAGACACCGCAACATTTTGTCTGTACCTATCCACTAAACTCGCTAATTCCTTAGCAGAGAATGTTCTGTTATCTCAAAGGTGCCTATTGTACCATCCCCCACACGGTCCTGAGCCTCCTCCCCCTCCCGAGAGTGAGAAGCCACCCGATGCCCTCCACAGCGGGTGTGGAAACAAAATCGCTGGCCTGGCCCACACTATTTTGGACACACAAGAGAGAGGGCGATCATCAAGGTTTAAACCAAAGGGTCCACGCTACCCTCTCTCTCTCATTTTCATCATCCAGTCAGACATCCCCATTCCCCAGCCCAACAGTAGGATCATCACCCTGTCTCATCATGGTTCAAACCTTAACAGAGTCAGGCTGCCTACCAGCTTGACACACAGTGTCTAAGTGCTGTAGCTTCATTAGCTGACAAGCTGGCTCTATATTCATATCCACTAACTTTGTAGCCCTACTCTGAGCCATCAATAGTGATTCCCTCAGAATAATAGTGCTGACTGAGATCTTCCAATTCATTCCTAGGACTCGCTATAATTTTATTGTGATGCCTTACAATCGATGCAAACAGCCAGAAAGCATCCTGCCAGCTATCTTTTCTCCTGGGAAAACCCAATGAATTAAGTATGGAGACAATGTGGTGTCCCATTTTAGGAGCATCTTACTCAATGTCAGCAAGACCAAGGAGCTTGAGGAGGAGGAAACCAGAGATCTCTGAGCCAGTCCTCACTGGAGGATCAGAGGTGGAGAGGGTCAGCAACTTTAAATGCCCTGGCATCATTATTTTCAGTGGACCTGCCCTGGGCCAGCCGCCAGTGCAATTATGAAGAAAGCACGGCAGCACCTCTACTTCCTTAGGAGTTTCTGAAGATTTGGCACGATACCCAACACTTTGACAAACTTCCATAGATGTGTTGTGGAAAGTATATTGACTGGCTGCATCACAGCCTAGTATAGAAACACCATTGCCCTTGAACACAAAATCCTACAAAAAGTGGTGGATGTGGCTCAGTCTATCACAGGTAAAGCCCTCCCCACCAATGAGCCCATCTACACTAAACATTGTCACAGGAAAGCAGTGTCCATTATCAGGACCCCCACCATCCAGGGCATGCTCTCTTCTTGCTGCTGCCATCAGGAAGGTGGTATGGGAGCCTCAGGACTCACACCACCAGGTTCAAGAACAGTTACTATCCCTCAACCATCAGGCTCTTGATCCAAAGGGGATAACTTCACTCAACTTTACTTGCCCCATCGTTGGAGTGGTCTTTCATTGATTCTATAATAGACTTATAGAGCATGCCCACAAGAAAGTTAATCTCAGGATTTTTTATGGTAACATATATGTACTTTGATCATAAATTTACTTTTGAATTTTTAACTTTGAATAAATGTCTCCTGTGTGGTGGATGGATGCCAATCTCCCTAGGTTAATACATCCTGTAAAGCACTAACCTTCCCAAGTTGTCAAGGGTGGATACATCCAGGCAAATAGACAGTATACCATCATATTCTTTTCTCGTGCCTTCTGGATGATACGAACAGTAAGATACACAGCTTCTGGCTTGGAGACATGAGAGACTGCGGCTGAAGATGGTGTCAAGCTGCCTTGACCCACTAAGTTCTTCAAGCAGTTTATTATTTGATCTACCGATAACTTCTGACCTGCTCATGTAGCCTCATTATTGATGTGGCTGGTCTACTTAGGTTTGTTGGAAAGTGTCAAACCACCTCATAAAATATTTTTACACATTCAACAATCTATGCACGTATATCAGTTCAAAAATACCCTCTGTTTTTTCATTTCTTTTGGAAATGTGTCATTAAATAAATTAAGTTTTTCTGATAAAACTTATTATTTCACTTCCCTACAACAAAATTCATCTGTCACTCATGTTCCCACTCCACATCAAAACCCTTTTGCATGATATTGATACCCTCCACCAAGCTTTTGCTATTTGCAAATTTTGCCTTGCACATCCAAATCCTAACCTGCAATATAAATAAACCCTGGCACTGACTCTTAAAGATCCACTGCCTATTATCCTCCAATCTGGTAAATAACCATCTGCCAGTACCCTCTGTTTCTGTCCTTGAGAGACATTTTTGTATCAATACTACCACCAATGTCTTTATTTTATGGATTTCAATTTTGCTAAACAGCTTATTTTATGGAACTTTGACAAAGGCCTATTGAAAATTCATTCAGACAAAACAAACTGAACTCTTTTCCTTAACCTCTATCACATCATCAAAACATTCAATCAGATTTGCTTTTAAAAAGAACTCTAACTTTATTATCTAAAACTTCTCCAAATGTTGCAATTTTCTTGATTATTGTTTGCAGGAACTTCTTCCTGCAATGTTAATGGAAATGCTCTCAGAATCAGAATCGGGTTTAATATCATTGGCATATGTCATTAAATTTGTTGTTCTGGCAGCAGTATATTGCAATACATAACAATAAAAACTATAAATTACAATAAGGGTATATAAAAATAAATTAAGTGGTGCAAAAAGACAGAGATAAAGATACTGAGGAAGTGTTCATGGGTTTATTATCCATTCAGAAATCTGATGGCAGAGGAGAAGAAACTATTTCTGAAATGTTGAGTGTGTGTGTGTCTTTCGGCCCCTGTACCTGCTCCTTGATGGTAGCAATGAGAAGAGGACATGTCCTGGGTGATGGTGGTGCTTAATGATGGATGCTGCCTTTTTGAGGCATCGCCTTCTGAAGGTACCCTGGATGCTGGGTATCAGAGATGGCTGAGTTTACAGCTTTCTGCCACTTTTTCCAATCCTGTGCAGTGGCCCCTCCATACCAGACAGTGAAACCAGTTAGAATGTTCTCCACGATACATCTGTAGAAACTTGCGAGTTTCTTTGGTGGCATACCAATTCACCTCAAACTCCTAATGAAATGTAGACACTGCTGTGCCTTCTTTGTGACTGTATCAATATGTTGCTCCTAGGATAGACCCTCGGAGACACACGGTAGAAAGTGCTCTGTCAGTTACAGGCACTTTCTAAAATGTCCTTTTGAACAATGGTAACATATTTGCCCCTCTAAAACTGTTTGGTACCATAAATGACTCAGGTATATACTAAGTAGATGGGCTTCACACCCATCAACTCTTCTTTTCTATTTTCCTATCTTTTTAAAACATTTCATACCCTGTGCAACTCACACCTTTGCAAGAACCATTATCAAGCTTATTGTCACTTAACTATACACAAACTATATACATGTATATAAGCATATAATGTATATAGAAATGAGACATTTCTCCGAACCAGTGCATAAAGCACACTATTACACATAACACACTGTAACTTATGAGTGCACGGATAAAATCTACAGATGAATCACATTTAAAGAACAAACTAAAGTGCATTAATATTAAATATTCTACTGTTACAGATTAACCAGTGACACTTCAAATATGATGAGGCAGAGAGTTCAGAAGCCTAATGGTCTAGAGGAAAAAATAGTTTCTCATTCTTGTTTTTATACATTGTAGTCTCCTGCACAATGGTAGAAAGTCAAAGAAGATGCTGAATGGATGGGTGGGATCCTTAACAATACAGTACTAAGGGCCCTGCGTATGCAGCGTTTCTGATAAATGTCCCCAAGGGATAGTAGGGAGACCCCTATGATTCTCTCAGCTGTTCTCACAGTCCTTTGTAGGGACTTCTGGTCAATTCCTGCTACACCAGATGGAGATACAATTTGTCAGGTTGCTTTCAATGGTGCTCCTGTAAAATGCTGCTAAGATAGGTGGGAGAAGCTTTGCTTGCTTCAATCTTTTTTTGGAAATGGAGCTCTTCCAAATTGAGCTTATTTATTGCCATTTGTACATTAATTTGTCCAAGTTGTTATAAATGCCTCTTACAATTTGATTTTTTTTTTGCCCTGGAGGAGCATGCAAAGCATAGATCTTGACTGTGCCAAGCTTATTCAGTAGTGCACAATTCTTGTGCTTTGTGCACTACCAAAGCTTCCACTAAGTAAATGGCTCAATAACCCACTATGAACAATTAAAAGGTACAGAAAAATTTCTAAACAATTCTGCTGTCAAGTGGATTTAAAAGATTCAAACCATTAGTTAATTGGCACTTAATGGTTGGTGATATTTGGTATGTCAACTAGTCTGTTTCCTGCTGTATGTTTCTATGACTCTAGCTGTAAGAACAGGGAACTATCATGCAATACGTTCAAGCAACACACATAAAAGTTGCTGGTGAACGCAGCAGGCCAGGCAGCATCTCTAGGAAGAGGTGCAGTCGACGTTTCAGGCCAAGACCCTTCGTCAGGACTGACTGAAGGAAGGGTGAGTAAGGGATTTGAAAGTTGGAGGGGGAGATCCAAAATGATAGGAGAAGACAGGAGGGGGAGGGATGGAGCCAAGAGCTGGACAGGTGATAGGCAAAAGGGATACGAGAGGATCATGGGACAGGAGGTCCGGGAAGAAAGACAAGGGAGGGGGAACCCAGAGGATGGACAAGGGGTATATTCAGAGGGACAGAGGGAGAAAAAGGAGAGTGAGAGAAAGAATGTGTGTATAAAAATAAGTATCAGATGGGGTACGAGGGGGAGGTGGGGCATTAGCGGAAGTTAGAGAAGTCGATGTTCATGCCATCAGGTTGGAGGCTACCCAGACGGAATGTAAGGTGTTGTTCCTCCAACCTGAGTGTGGCTTCATCTTTACAATAGAGGATGTAATACGTTCAGATACTTTTTGCTCAAGTCAGAGGTGGACAGAGTGACAACCTTCCACATAGAAGCATTACAAGAAACTTATAAACATTGCCAAAGGTCATTCATCACTAGACACTCCTCAGAGCATTATATATCATCAATTATACTGGATGTTTGCATTGCAGGTAAGGAAATTGCGTGCACTCATTTCTGAATCCAAAATCCACTCACACAAAACAAACACAGCACCTCTGCGTCAGCACCACTTCATGCAGGTTCCCAAACACACAAATGCTAGCTCCCATCCCCACTAAAATACTGTTTTTCCTACTTTAACCACAAAGATAAAGTGCCAAACCTATGATCCTGATCCCTGCTCGCTCCATTCCAAAACTGAGGTCTGAAGTCTCTTCTAGCAGGCCACAATAAATATGCCATTACCTGCCTCACCAACATTCCACACCATGATTTCAGCCTAAAAAAATGAAGGACTAATTCCAAAAATGCACAGTGCCTTGTCATTTGGGCCAGTTCTTGGCAGCCCCAGGTGCAATAAAATTTATAAGTTCCTATGTAAACATTGTCACCTTGTTATTGGGAATTTACTGTGCACAAACTGGATGCCATATTATCCACAATTGAACATAAACTACACTATAAAAAGAGACACTAGAGACTCTACAGATGCTGGAAATTTTGAGCAACAAAAACAAAATGCTAAGGAACGCAGCAGATCAAGCAATATCTATGGAGGGAAATGAACAATTGCTGTTTTGGGCCAAGATGCTTCATCAGCCCTAATGAAGGGTCTTGGCCCAAAACGTCGATTATTCATTTCCTTCCACTGATGCTGCCTGACCTGCTGCATCCTTCCAGCATTTAGTGTGTGTGTGTGTGTGTGTGTGTGTTACTTTAAAAGTATTTCAATTGTTGTGAATTGCTTTGGAAATCCCCAACCACATGAACGGTTTGATATTAATGAAGGTTTTCTTTCTCCAACACTATCAATGGGATAGTCATAGAGTCATGCACCATGGAACCATGGAAGAAGGTCACTTGCCCCACCATCACCATGCCGACCAGTGGGCACACATTTGTATTAATCGCAGCTTCCAGCAATTGACCCATATGCCCAGGTGATTCAAGTGTTGATCTTGATACCTCTTAATTGGTGTGAGGAACTGCTTTCACCACTTCCTCCAGCACCGCACTTCATGTACTCGCCATCTCTGGGTGGAAAAAAAAACTTCCTCATATCCTCTCCAAATCCCTTAGCCCTTACCCTAAAAGTATATCCTCATATCAGATCAGGGGAAAAACATATGTGCAGTTTATCCTATCTTCTTCACTCATGTCCCTTCTAAACCTCCTGGGAAAAGAGGCCCAGCCTCTCCAGTATCTTGGTGAAAACACTCCCTCCCAGGGAACATTCTGGTGAATCTCCCCTGCACCCTCTCTAGAACTATGACATCTTTTTCATCAATACATGACTTGTAGATGAACCTTTGTCCTTCAATATGTTTGCTTGTGCAAGACAAAATGGGGACAAATCTGGTTTAACTGGATTTCTCTGACATCTCTTTCTTCTGTTTTATTCTTCTATTTCCATAATCCTGAGGAGAAATCTACTTAATCCAACAACTAAATCATTACTGTAAATTACAGCAACTGTTAATGGATTGGTCAACCTTAATTAAAATAATTCCTAGAAGCTGACTACCGTTGGCCAATTTTTGCATTAAAAATGACCATAATTTATCCTTGGAGGTTTGATTGCACAAAGTCAATGCCTTAGTTGTAACAAAGATGTCAGCACAAATGAACAACAGCTTGTACTTATAAATTGCTTTTAATATCATAAGACTCCCAGTTCACAAAAAAAATTATGTAAACAAAATAGGGCACTCAACCTAATACAGTAGGTTGTTAGTACATTATACAAGCAAACCTTACATTAAGCCACCTGCAGGTATTTATGGCCCAAACCTGTGTGAATCATTCACAAATTAGAAGAAGCTAAGCAACAGACGTTGGTAAGTCATTCCTGAACTCCACAAATTGCGCAATAGTTGTAACTAGAGCCCCAAAATATTGCTCTTGAGAATCTGCTCCTCTGATCTTATATCAAAGGCCTAAAGTAAAAGTGCAACCCCATTTATAAGAATAGAATTTCCATCCTGGAGGTGATGATGAATGTTATTTAATATTTATATTTACAGTACTGTATTTGTCAACTTAGAGCGGAGAATAAGTTTGTAAATCTGGTGGGAGCAAAGGATGTTGGGAATGGCGAGGGTGCAGCACAGTGGGTGGGATGAGGGAAAGGGGGCATAGGAGTGTCAGAGGGCTAGGGTGGGGGTGGGGTGGCGTCGGCACAGGCACACCCAGCCCTGAGACACCAGTCAAAGTCATTTGATTTCAAACAATTAATTTATTGATCATTAGAGAATGTCTCACTAGTGCTTCCCACTCCTTCCCCTCTACTTTCCCCTTTTCCCAACCATGACCCTTCCCAAGTTTGGTTCCAGCAATACAGCCCATATTCGAATCAAGTTTATCATCACTCACATATATCATGGAATTTGCTTTTCTTTTGCTGCAGCAGTAGTGCAATACATGTTTACTTTAGTACCCTGTAAGAGTCTTAAGCTATATATATGCGCCCAAAACTTTTGCACAATACTTTAATGTTTTAATAATTTTAATTTTGAAAAATACATATTTTGTAAATGATTTTGAAAAATAACAATAAAAGCAAACTCCATCCTTGGCATTGCCTTTTTTCTAAGGTTGCCAGAACGTTCTCAGGACAAACCCTCAGCCATACGCCAGTCACTGAGTGGGAGGAAGCAAGAGTCTCCTCATTCATCCTCACCATCTGGCCTAAATATCTGGGCAGACAGAAGCTGCAGGTGAAAGTCTGGAAAGCAAGCCAAATCCAACTCAAGAATATAAAATAGACTGGGGTATGAAGAGGATTAGGCAGGAAGTTATTATGCCTGTGCCTTTCTGGTGAAACCCCTGGACTCGTAGTGGGAGCAATTAAATACAAGGATATATTAAAGGACAGAAATGGAGGACATTAAGAGGGAAGAGGCAATGAAGAAACCTGAAGTTAGATGTATACACTTTAACACTGAAACTTTGCCTAAACCGGAGTCAATGTAATTGTGCAAGTGTAAAAGTGACTGGTGAACAACGTGTGGTGCAATTAGGATTTAGGGCATCGCAGCACAAGTAGCAGAACTGTCAGGATAGGTAACAGCTTCTTTCTGCAGGCTACTGGACGTCTTAACACCCTACTGCCACCCAGCTCACATATGCACCCTTGTATGAATGACCTGCAACCCGCCCAACTCTCCAACTCTGCTGTTTTACATATTTCTAATACTGCTTATTTTAATATAATAGTGCCAGTAACACTATACTGGCTTACATAAACATGCTCCTCGTACTTTATGTCAACCCCTCAACATTCATGCCATGCCACTCAAGGACTTGTGTTAAATTCTTTTGCGACTTTATGTGCTGGATGTATGTGTTGTGTCTTGCTCCTTGGCTCCAGAGGAATAATGTTTCATTTAGCTGTATACATGTGTATGGTTGCCTGACAACGCACTTGAAATGAACACATGAGAACAGGAAAAGGGAGGCAGTGTAGCAATAATAATATCTAGAAGTAACTGTGCACTGTGATTTGAGGCATGGCAGAGTGAAATGACCTGAAAAATTCAAAGTACATTTATTAACGAAGTGTATATACAGTATACAACCCTCAGATTCATCTTCCTGGCCAGCCACAAAACAAAGAAACACCATGGAACCAGTTCAAAGAAAACATCAAACCCTCCAAAAATAAAGAACAAATCATACAAACAACAAAGATCAAACAAAAATCACATAGTATAAAACACCAATCCACAGAGTAACTGACACTTCCTGGTATGGAAGTTGTCCTGTCCAAGACCGGAAAAAGCTGCAGAAGATCGTGAACACAGCCCAGCACATCACACAAACCAATCTTCCGTCCTTGGACTCACTTTACACCACACGCTGTCGCAGCAGTGCTGCCAGGATAATCAAGAACGCGACCCACCCAGCCAACACACTTTTCGTCCTTCTTCCCTCCGGGAGAAGGCTCAGGAGCTTGAAGACTCGTACGGCCAGATTTGGGAACAGCTTCTTTCCAACTGTGATAAGACTGCTGAATGGATCCTGACCCGGATCTGGGTCGTACCCTCCAAATATCCGGACCCGCCTCTCGGTTTTTTTTTTGCACTACCTTACTTTCCCTTTTCTATTTACGATTTATAATTTAAATTTTTAATATTTACTATCGATTTATAATCCAGGGAGCTGGAAGCGCAGAATCAAATATAGCTGTGATGATTGTACGTTCTACTATCAATTGTTTGGCGACAATAAAGTATAAACAGTCTAGGAATGTTGTTCAATTCAGTTCAGCTCAATTTAGCGCTGTGTCACTAATTGACTATAGGCCACAGAGCCAGTCTGCCCGATCAAAATAGCACAGAATAGCAATAAAAAAAGGAATAATCAGAAATCAGACCCAGAAACATGAACTGGAGAGTCCAATCCATAGCTGCATCAATAAACCTTGTGCAAGGCCCAAGACTCTGGCAGCAATGAATGAGAGGGAGAGAGAGGGACCAGTTTAACACAGGCACCTGCCTCTGGGAGCAGTGAGGGAGGGGGAGGGGGAGGGGGAGGGGGAGGGGGAGGGGGAGGGGGAGGGGGAGGGGGAGGGGGAGGGGGAGGGGGAGGGGGAGGGGGAGGGAGAGGGAGAGGGGGAGGGAGAGGGGGAGGGAGAGGGGGAGGGAGAGGGGGAGGGAGAGGGGGAGGGAGAGGGGGAGGGAGAGGGGGAGGGAGATAGATAGATAGATAGATAGATATGGGGAAAATAAATGCCTTCAATCCCAGTAAAGGCTCATCTCAGGGTTATAAGGAATATTAAGATTGAGCATAGTCTGATGCAGCTTCAGCCAATTGCTGAGAAACAGATGGCAGGCTATGGATAAAGAGAGAATTTTCATTGGTGATCAAAGACAATAGCACGTCACCAATGCACAAAAATAAACCCTGCTCCTGCACAGCCTCAGATATTTCATTACTATACATTTAGAAAACATCAACAGTGCTCATATTAGATGAGGTTTATTGATCCTGACCAGGATGCAATCATCATCTTGTAAATCATACCGTAAAGTGCAAATTTACAGGCAATGGGTACCTTTGGTGTTTAAATCCTCAATAGAACAATCAAACAATCTGTCCACACCAACTATTCAGAGTCACATAAAGAATAACCCCATTTAGAGCCACTAAACAATGTGTTGCTTTGAATAGGTAACTACAAGCCACACAAGAAAGAAATATATCTGTTATCTAAATTTGTTTTATTCTCCCTCAAATAATAGTGCATTTGTTCTACATGCAGCATTCTTCATTTGACTAAAATTTAGCTATAATGATAATAGAAGTGAAACAAAAAATTAGGACAATACATATATTGCATTTTCTATCAATTGCAGATTATTTAAAATTGCTTGATACTCTTACCATACAAAACCTACTAAGGCACATAAAAGAGTGCAATCAGAAAAGCAGCAACTGAGTAATTTAGGTGGGTTATCAAGCACAATTATAACAATTACTAAACTGCTGAATTATTAATTATATGACATGGATTTACTTTTGTCCATCAAATGAATGCACAACAGTAGTTGACGCCCCTGTGAGATGACTCACCCCTGACTTCACCAGTACACTACAATGCACTGCTAGCACACCTAATCTGCTGCCCCACCCATTTAGCCTTGAGCCCAAGGCAGGAGCAAAGATATACTGAGCTAAGGAGCCAGATACACTTTGCATCCATTCTCTCATTTTTATGTCAAAGACAGATGGAATAAATAGCACAACCTTATTCATTCAAATTGAGTCACTGATGTTGATTAAAAATGAGTGCAAGTTGGTATTTTTATTCTATTTAATTGTATCATGTTCCCAATTTACAGTAATTCATATTTTGATTTTAATTACTCTAATCCATTTTGGTTTTAAATACCTATAATTATTAGATACATGAAAGGTAGTTAAAAATGCTTTTAGCCACAGTAAGCTGCCAGTGGTTGTAAGGATATTTCAGGTTAGTGAAGATATGAGGAAAGATTGTAGTGTCCTCAGGAGCAGCCTCTCTGGATGGGCTTTGCAGGGTAGCAGTATAATGAGGTCTCAAGCTTGATTTGAGGCGCATAGTCATAAATGGTAAGGATAGCATTAAGGATGTGAGATCAGATAGCAGGCCAGATTAACCACAATTTGTCTCTTGGTTCTTTACTTTACAATAGTGATTACACACTGTAAGTACTTCATTAGCTGGGATATCCTGGTGTTATGAGCGGTTCTACGGAAATATGAGACTTCCCTCCTTAGCCAAGTAATTTAACCTTCCTGCCCTTCAAGAATCTTAACTGCTGTACCACATTAGTTAAAATTCCAACAGAATGAAAATGTGATTTGCAGTGCTATATTAATTGATGCATAGTTGTTACAGATAATTAGAAACATATTAATGTAATTTGATACTACATGCAGTGAAGAGCTGCACCAAAAAAAATACATTAAAAGGGCATTTTTTTCAAATACCAAAATATCCTAACAAATGATACTATAAAACAAGTTAATCAGGTGTGAATATAGTATTTCTATCAAAGTGAAAGAGGTTCCAAAATAAATAATGAGGCAGTGATTGAGTAGAAGATGGTTACTTATGACCCAGTAGAATACTATAAATAGTATCAGTTGTTCAGAACAACTTAGTCTAATGCACACAAAATGAAGGAACTCAGCAGGTGAAGCAGCATTGATGGAAAGGAATAAACAGTTGGTTTCAGGCGAAGATCCTTCTTCATGACTAGAAAGGAAAGGGGAAGACGTCAGAATAAAAAGGCGGAAGAGGGGTTGGAGGATAGCTAAAAGGTGATAGGTGAGGCCAGGTGGGTGGGAAAGGTAAACAGCTGGAGAAGAAGGCATCTGATAGGACAGAAGAGAGGAAAATTGGAGAAGGGGAAGAAGGAGGGGCACCAGAAGGAGGTGAAAGGCAGGTGAATAGAAAAGTTAAGAGGTCAGTGTTGGGAATGGAAGAAGAGGGAAGGGGGAGGGAAAGCATCTTACCGTAAGGAGAAATCAATGTTCATGCAATCAGGTTGGAGGCAACCAAGACAGAATACGAGGTGTTGCTCCTCCACCCTCAGAGTGGCCTCATCGTGGCAAAAGAGGAACTAAAATGGTTGTCCCCTGGGAAATTTCACTTTTGGTGGATGGAGATGAGGTGCTTGACAAAGTGTTCCCCCAATTTATGTTGGGTTCACTAATGTAGAGGAGGCCACAACAGAAACACTGGTTGCAAGAGACAACGTCAAAAGATTCACAAGTGAAATGTTGCCTCACATGGAAGGACTGCTAAGGGCCCTGAATGAATGCAAGAGATTAACTTTGTGGGTTTGCCTCGCCAAATAATTAAAATATTCAAGCATATTTAGATCCCTCTATCAGTTGCCAAAAGGGTAAACTGGAGAGCACAAGCCAATACCTAAAGGTTGTCATCAACAATATTAAATTCAACTTCTGACTCTCAAAAATGTATTATTAGCATTGCTTTCAGTTAATACAATTTTAACATTTACTTCAATGCCAGAATTAATTTTAAGCTATCAAAATAAAATATGATTGATCTATTTCAAATACATTGCTGAAAACCTTAATAAATTTCAAATGCTCTCTAGCAACTTCATGAAATGTTAAAATCCCGTCTTCAAAAATAAGCATTGGAATCACGGCTTGACTATTATTTGACATTGTGTAACTTCATTATCCAATATTCTTTGATAGTTCTCTTAAAGGACCAGAGAAGAAATATACATTTTTGTTGGAAACCAAAATTTTATCATGGAGCTTTTTATAAACTAAGTTTGGACTGATATGTTTGAGACAATTTAATTGATTAGCCATTTAATTTCAAACCAACAAAACAAATACTGAACAAGTGGCAAATGCATATTGCAAAACGTTATTCAGTATGAACTGTCTTATCATATACACATCTTCCAGTGATTACTTGTTAATCTATTGTGAACTATGTATTTCTACATTTAATTCAAACTTATGTTATTAAGTCAAGAAGGTTGTAATTTTTACATGACAATGTATTTTTTTTATTGAAATACACTTGAAGTAGAAAGATATCAGTAAAGACAACTAACATTTATCACTGATTCAATCAAATAGCAAAGACCCAGCTATACATCTGTTATGTAAGTGTGATAAAGAAATAATTCTTGGGACATGGAGGTGAAATAAGTCCCACCCAACATTCATTCAAGAGATCCTGGGCACAACTGCGGGAATCCACAAACTATATTATTTGGAGTTGCAGGCTAAAATGCATCCATTATTGAGAAAATAATGGATCTTTACAGAAGATTCAATCACTTTAGTCATAGTCATACTTTATTGATCCCGGGGGAAATTGGTTTTCATTACAGTTGCACCATAAATAATAAATAGTAATAAAACCATAAATAGTTAAATAGTAATATGTAAATTATGCCAGGAAATAAGTCCAGGACCAGCCTATTGGCTCAGGGTGTCTGACCCTCCAAGGGAGGAGTTGTAAAGTTTGATGGCCACAGGCAGGAATGACTTCCTATGACGCTCTGTGTTGCATCTCGGTGGAATGAGTCTCTGGCTGAATGTACTCCTGTGCCCACCCAGTATATTATGTAGTGGATGGGGGACATTGACCAAGATGGCATACAACTTGGACAGCATCCTCTTTTCAGACACCACCTTGAGAGAGTCCAGTTCCATCCCCACAATGTCACTGGCTTTACGAATGAGTTTGTTGATTCTGTTGGTGTCTGCTACCCTCAGCCTGCTGCCCCAGCACACAACAGCAAACATGATAGCACTAGCCACCACAGACTCGTAGAACATCCTCAGCATCGTCCGGCAGATGTTAAAGGACCTCAGTCTCCTCAGGAAATAGAGACGGCTCTGACCCTTCTTGTAGACAGCCTCAGTGTTCCTAGACCAGTCCAGTTTATTGTCAATTCGTATCCCCAGGTATTTGTAATCCTCCACCATGTCCACACTGACCCCCTGGATGGAAACAGGGGTCACCGGTACCTTAGTCTATTTACTCTATTACTCTATTTACTATATTTATATATCATAAACTTTCAAGCAAAGAATAAAATAATTTAAACACAGATCTTTAACTAATGTTTTAAGAGTTACCTCTTGGTCTCCATTATTAATATAAACCGCCTCAGTGCAGCACAACATACCTGCCCAGAAATTGGTTTCTACCCCTTTTTGTTGACCTAAAGTGCTAGTATCCAGTCTGGAAAATATTATGAAATTTGGCAAACATGCATTAAAAGCAATTCTATAACAGTTTCACACAGTATTACTGCTAAAACATGATCTGCTTAATTTAAATCAGGGACTGTTAGAAAAGCTTTCAATTACTGCATGACTGCTATGTTAATGGAAAGAGCATGAGACCTCAAAAAGCGCTGTGCCCATTGCATCAACAGAAAAGCAACATAAAAATATCATGGTAGGCAGGAAACCTACTGGGGAGGAGGAAAATGGTGAGTTCTTTCATATGTGGTTGCCACTTCCCTCACCCTCCCTATGGTGGTCTTGCAGTCACTTGCTTTAAATGGCTCCACAGCACTATAGGGTGCTCCATGCTCAAAAAGACAGGCAGCCCAGCACACAACTCTGATGCAATCTGCATAAAAGTCTGCAAATAGCAAAAGAGACAAGTGCACAGATCCGAGCAATAAAAAATATAAGCTTTGCAGATCCTGGAATCAAGACACCAATGTCAAAATGTAGGTCCTTCATTTGACATCAGCACAACTTGTTCCTCAGTTTTTGTGGCGACTATCAAATGATGTAGATTGCCTCCAAAATTAAAGAAACATTCACTGAGCAAACTATTATACCATTAGGTGCATAAATTGTGCTGGAAAAACAAAATCATATATGCTAAGGTGAATTCCCAAGAAAAGTGTGCTATTGATGGGATTTCACCGAGAAGTAATCGTTAGTGCAATACAAACCATGTAAAATCATCTTTATACATGGTTTGGACGTGAAAGACAGGTGCTAATAAATCCAGTTCTCAGGTTTTTATTTGTTATTATCACAGCTTACAAGGCACTTGATGTCTGCTATGTGTAATTGCATTCAATCAAGATCATTACATTCTTTGCACAAGTTACAATCTTAAAATTGATTACTGCATAACGTTTATAACTCAGTGCACTACAGACAACTGATAGGATGGCAAGAATTGCAAACAACAAAAAAAAGAATCACATCAATTTGTGTTGATAAACCTTGAGTGAAACTCAGTTGTGCTATTGCCATCTACTGTTACATTATTTTCTCTGTACCCCTGTACAATGACTTGAACAACTGATAATTCCAACACTAATCTGCTGAAAAGATAATTTTATCTTCAGCCTAATCTTCCACGTCTACTTTTCTGTAACTGGCATTTGCAAAATCAAATAATTATTTGAAGTCACCTGATGAGCAAGGAACAATGTGATAGTTAGTGCTTTAATTCCGTGACAACACAGATTAGAATGGTTAGCCATATTGCCATTCTTCAGTGATATCCATGCAGCCTTATCATGTGAAGTTAATTCACAGAGTCTGTTCAGTATCCACAAGTTGTTTTGGTCTAAACGGGAAAAGTAATACACCTTTAAATACATGGACAACTAGTGGGCCACCCAAGAGGAGGTTTCAAACCTCCTCCTAACACAGCACTCCTCATGCTCTTCCTCACTACAGTCTTCTTTCCTTTTTTCCATTTCAGGATCAGGTGCCTTACTAACTCTCTAAGATTAATTCCCATTATATTATGCTCCACGATCTCCCACCACTTGCAACCTCAGACTTGGTCCCTTTCTCCAGTCATGGCTAAACCCTGTCATTTTTTGTGTCAGTTTGCCCCAAGTCTTTGGTTCAGAACTGAATTATGGACTCGACTGAACATCACAAAGTACACATAGGGGAGGAGTGAGAGTAAATGCATATTTGATACATCCGCTGAGGATCCTCAGTGATTTTTACTTCACATTTCCAATTAAGTATATGTCCAATTCTACTTGCCTGCTACACCACAACTAAAATATGAAATAGAGCATAGAACAGTACAGGCAACGTTGTCCTAACCTTTTAACCTACCCTCCCACATAGCCCTCCATTTTTATTTATTTATTTATTTATTTACTTAGATGTATCATGGGGTAGGCCCTTCCAGCACTTTGAGCCTCTCTGCTCAGGAATCCCCAATTTAATGCTAGCCTAATCACAGGACAATTTACAATATCCTATTAACTTACCAACCGGTACGTCTTTGGACTGTGGAAGGAAACCCATGAGGTCGGGGAGAATGTACGAACTCCTTACAGGCAGCAACAGGAATTGAACCCAGTTGCCTGTACCATAAAGCATTGTGC
Source organism: Mobula birostris (assembly GCF_030028105.1). Lineage (NCBI taxonomy): Eukaryota > Metazoa > Chordata > Chondrichthyes > Myliobatiformes > Myliobatidae > Mobula > Mobula birostris. Next base: position 147,381,638 of record NC_092377.1, read on the forward strand.
TAACCACTATGCTACCGTGCAGCCCATGCATTAATCTTCTTTCATCCACGTACCTAAGAGTCTCTTAAATATCCCTGACGTATTTGCCTCTCCCAGCATGCGTGGTAGAGTGTTTCATGCACCCAGCACTCTCTATGAAATTAATTAAGATAGGAAATTATTCCCTTAGATTTTGAGGACAAATGCATCTCAATGGTATAATAAAGATAATACTTGTAATAAATTTTGTCTCTGTGAATGCTTATTCTTAGATTGTGATATGACAAATACTATGACTGCTACACGTTTTGAGACAATCCAAGACCTAGAAAGCCATGTGTGGTTAAGTTACTGGACCAGAGCTCTGGACTAATAACTCAAAGACTTTGCCAAACTTTGCCAAGGTGGCCATGGAAGTTAAATTCAGTTCATATTCTGGAATTAAAACAAGACAATTAACCTTATAAGTATAGGACATAAAAGCAGAATCAAGTTTATTATCATTGACTATGTCATGGAATTTGCTGCTTTGCGGCAACAGTACAGTGTAATGCATAAAAATACTATGTATAGGATCATACTAAGTATAAGATAGTAAGTTTAATATAAGTATAGGATATAATATTTAAAAAGTATACGATTGTTATAAAAAGCCAAGTTCATTAGTATTCCTCAGGGGATGAAATCTTCCACCATTACCTAGTCTGGTTTATGTACGAGTCAGATCCACGGCACTGTTATTGATTTTTATAACATTCTTTGAAAATGCTTGGCAAGTCACTCTCTTTAGGGCAACTACAGTACAAACTGAGAACTGCAAATTTTTAAGTTGTTGGAAGTGTACTTTCCAGATATTTTCCCAGAGTATTCTTAAAAAACCAATAGCTAGTTGGTATCACAGCAAGACCTTAGATGGAGACAATCCATCTAATGCTGTTTTTATCGCAACACTTTACCTCTTTGGCTTCAGAAAACTTAACAAGTGGTTCACCCCAATCTTCACTCAGGTGCCTTCGGAACTGATGGCATTTTGGGATGATGATACAGGTCACATTTCCCAATTCTGGATAAAACACCTGAAGGCCTCCCCTGGAAATTAACAGATTTTTAAAATAAACATTATCAGTGTTATGCAAGAAAAACATCTTTACTTTTACAAAAAGGAAGGTGGAATCTTAAATCTTAAATCTTATACAGGTGTCCTCCCTCAATGAAGGTCTGCCTGCAGTTCTAGCCATTAATGTACGTGCTATTAGGAATGGCACTGAAAAAGTAAGGGGAGGTGAAGGACTTCAATTACGGAATATTATGCCCAAATTTTATTTGGGGTTGGCCAACAGTTCTGCACTGCCAACATTTCTCAGCATGACTACAGCATGTTTCAAGCCTCCCAGACAGAAGCAGAAGCTTGAACTTGCCAATGATTCCCAGCTGCATTTGTCCTTGGACCCCACATGGAGACCAATGGTAGACCACAGCTTCCCTCCAAAATCTATCCTAGAGATTCTGCTCTTGAATTCTGCTCCAGGTAAAACTTAATGCATGATCCATAAGCCTGCTCACTTGAATAGGGATTGCACAATTGTAAAGAAAGTTAAAATTAAGATAATTTTTTAAAATTTCTATTCATTTTGATGTTTCTAATTATTTAGAGTTTCAAAGTGTTTCAATACATTTGCTTTTATCTTCAAGGAAAATTAAAATATTTATAAGCACATATTTCATTTTAGTAGTTTTTGAATCCTTCTTAAATGTTAAGGCAATTTCAAAAGCAATGAAAAATAATGAATGCCAAGGAAAACTGGGGTCAGGAACTCAAAACCGGATTTGTAATTTAATGAGGTTAACATAGATTAAGTGCCAAGAGAAAAATATCTTTGGCTAATTGATCTCTTATTAAGGTAATTATTTTTCTAGTTTAGGTCTATTCAGGTAACAAATTAAGACTCAACTCAACCATGACCCATCCAAATGCAACCCAAGCCCAAGACCTTTTACATTTTCTTTACCCAACATAATCTAGAGACATTTGCAACAATATCACACCGAGACGTCAGACATGGAAAAAGACACTATGAGCCCAGGTAAGTTCCCTGCTCCACTCTTTGAGGGCAAATGTCACTGCCTAACTGTGACAAGAGAACAAACATGCAGTCAATATCCAGAAAAGAACCTATCAATTCTAGACAACATTCCCATGCCAAGTGTCACACCCTTATGTTGACATTGAGTCAAACTTGAAATCATATGCTGAAAATAACCCTCCCATTTAAAGTCAACTTCCTAATCCAGTCTTTAATGAAGTGTCTATCTAGCACAGCTGCCACTCACTACCATCATGTTAACATGTCCTGAATACATTACTGACCTGGCCCTGAAAAGCATATCGAAGCCATTCCAAAGCTGAAATGTTTTGATATAGAGCAAAGACTAAGGGAAGTTGAGTTTGACTAGTGGAGCGGGCTGGATTATTATCAGAAAAAGTTAACACCAACCCCATGATGATCTAGTCCGATGGCAAGTGTAGTTCAGTCAAACTCAGGTCAAAGGAAATCAAGCTCTATTTTTCAATAGGTAATTATAGAATACAAACCAACTAGAATATGAACAATGAAATGTAATGAACTGTCTGCTTCAATGATTTTAACTCCAAGCACAATTCCTTGTTTACTTTTGTACCAACAAGCAAGTGAACTTGCAACTTTTAACAATAGAATACAAAAGCACGTCTGTACCACCTAGTGGCACAAATTAGGTACTACTAAAACGCCACCTCAGAAGACAAAAGGAACACAAATGTATTTAAGGCATCAGTTTTCCTGGGATCAATCAGTGGACCCCGGCAATAGTTTGAGTTTATATGATGAATGCTAATTTCCTGAAAACCTTCAAGTATTTTCTATACAGATCCTCCCCAGGTTACCAAGAGGAGCCTGTTGCTGTGCAGTCATTGTAAATCAAAAAGTTTGCAAATCAGATACAAGGTCATAAACGGAACAGAAGATGACTGCAGCCCCATAGCAACCAGCAAGTCGATTCTGCAGGTCTTCCAAACACTGATTCATGTGTAGGGGCTGAACACAAGTTGGGCATTTGTACGTTTGAGAAGGGGACCTAAAATATTAGTCCCTAATACCGCTCAAATTGGTTTTATGTCTTGCAACACACATCAAAGTTGCTGGTGAACGCAGCAGGCCAAGCAGCATCTGTAGGAAGAGGTGCAGTCGACGTTTCAGGCCAAGACCCTTTGTCAGGACTAACTGAAGGAAGAGTGAGTAAGGGATTTGAAAGTTGGAGGGGGAGGGGGAGATCCAAAATGATAGGAGAAGACAGGAGGGGGAGGGATAGAGCTAGGAGCTGGTGGGGTGGTAGGTGAGGACCAGGGGAACCCTATTCCTAGTGGGGTGGCGGGAGGATGGAGTGAGAGCAGATGTACGTGAAATGGGGGAGATGCGTTTAAGAGCAGAGTTGATAGTGGAGGAAGGGAAGCCCCTTTTTTTAAAAAAGGAAGACATCTCCCTCGTCCTAGAATGAAAAGCCTCATCCTGAGAACAGATGCGGCGGAGACGGAGGAATTGCGAGAAGGGGATGGCGTTTTTGCAAGAGACAGGGTGAGAAGAGGAATAGTCCAGATAGCTGTGAGAGTCAGTAGGACTAATTCTGCTAGATGGAGCAGAGTGGTGGTAGAGGGTAACTGATTACGTCAGGAATCCAAAAAGAAGCGTAGAGCTTTGAGACCTTCCTGATGGGGGATGGATCTCCCATCCACTGCTACCGACCTTATAGTTCCCACACCCCGCACTTCCCGTTTCTACCTCCTACCCAAGATCCACAAACCTGCCTGTCCTGGCCGACCTATTGTCTCAGCTTGCTCCTGCCCCACCGAACTCATTTCTGCATACCTCGACACTGTTTTATCACCCCTTGTTCAATCCCTTCCGACCTATGTTCGTGACACTTCTCACGCTCTTAAACTTTTCGATGATTTTAAGTTCCCTGGCCCCCACCGCTTTATTTTCACCATGGATGTCCAGTCCTTATATACTTTCATCCCCCATCAGGAAGGTCTCAAAGCTCTACACTTCTTTTTGGATTCCAGACCTAATCAGTTCCCCTCTACCACCACTCTGCTCCGTCTAGCGGAATTAGTCCTTACTCTTAATCATTTCTCCTTTGGCTCCTCCCACTTCCTCCAAACTAAAGGTGTAGCTATGGGCACCCGTATGGGTCCTAGCTATGCCTGCCTTTTTGTTGGCTTTGTGGAACAATCTATGTTCCGTGCCTATTCTGGTATCTGTCCCCCACTTTTCCTTCGCTACATCGACGACTGCATTGGTGCTGCTTCCTGCACGCATGCAGAACTCGTTGACTTTATTAACTTTGCCTCCAACTTTCACCCTGCCCTCAAGTTTACCTGGTCCATTTCCGACACCTCCCTCCCCTTTCTAGATCTTTCTGTCTCTGTCTCTGGAGACAGCTTATCCACTGATGTCTACTATAAGCCTACTGACTCTCACAGCTATCTGGACTATTCCTCTTCTCACCCTGTCTCTTGCAAAAACGCCATCCCCTTCTCGCAATTCCTCCGTCTCCGCCGCATCTGCTCTCAGGATGAGGCTTTTCATTCTAGGACGAGGGAGATGTCTTCATTTTTTAAAGAAAGGGGCTTCCCTTCCTCCACTATCAACTCTGCTCTTAAACGCATCTCCCCCATTTCACGTACATCTGCTCTCACTCCATCCTCCCGCCACCCCACTAGGAATAGGGTTCCCCTGGTCCTCACCTACCACCCCACCAGCCTCCGGGTCCAACATATTATTCTCCGTAACTTCCGCCACTTCCAACGGGATCCCACCACTAAGCACATCTTTCCCCCTCTCTGCATTCCGCAGGGACCGCTCCCTACACAACTCCCTTGTCCATTCGTCCACCCCATCCCTCCCCACTGATCTCCCTCCTGGCACTTATCCGTGTAAGCAGAACAAGTGCTACACATGCCCTTACACTTCCTCCCTTACCACCATTCAGGGCCCCAAACAGTCCTTCCCGGTGAGGTAACACTTCACCTGTGAGTCGACTGGGGTGATATACTGCGTCCGGTGCTCCCGATGTGGCCTTTTATATATTGGCGAGACCCGACGCAGACTGGGAGACCGCTTTGCTGAATATCTACGCTCTGTCTGCCAGAGAAAGCAGGATCTCCCAGTGGCCACACATTTTAATTCCACATCCCATTCCCATTCTGACATGTCTATCCACGGCCTCCTCTACTGTAAAGATGAAGCCACACTCAGGTTGGAGGAACAACACCTTATATTCCGTCTGGGTAGCCTCCAACTTGATGGCATGAACATCGACTTCTCTAACTTCCGCTAGGCCACACCTCCCCCTCGTACCCCATCTGTTACTTATTTTTATGCACACATTCTTTCTCTCACTCTCCTTTTTCTCCCTCTGTCCCTCTGAATATACCTCTTGCCCATCCTCTGGGACCACCCCCTTGTCTTTCTTCCCGGACCTCCTGTCCCGTGATCCTCTCGTATCCCCTTTTGCCTATCACCTGTCCAGCTCTTGGCTCTATCCCTCCCCCTCCTGTCTTCTCCTATCATTTTGGATCTCCCCCTCTCCCTCCAACTTTCAAATCCCTTACTCACTCTTCCTTCAGTTAGTCCTGACGAAGGGTCTCGGCCTGAAACGTCGACTGTACCTCTTCCTACATATGCTGCTTGGCCTGCTGCGTTCACCAGCAACTTTGATGTGTGTTGCTTGAATTTCCAGCATCTGTAGAATTCCTGTTGTTTGGTTTTATGTCTTTCTGGCTTTATACCTCATCCAAGAGATCACATTAGGAGGGCACATGGAGTGTATACTTTTTGACAGACAGGGACTCACAATCACCCAAGTATTGTTGTTCAAACATAATATAATTTTTCCACATTGTCTTTTCCAGCAACGTTTACCAGCTACGCATTACCGTCAATTTTGTTTTCTTAAAAACTATGTTTAAAAACAAAAGATGAAAATAAAAATGCAACTGTGAATATGCTGTAAGGCATTACAGAGATATTAAATGAGTGGACAAATTATTAGGAGAATCCAAAGGCAGATTTACCAGAGCAGAAATAATACAACAGAAACCTAACATTAAGGGCTATTGGTAAACTATTTTCAATAGCCAGGCAGATGAAAACAAGGCAGCACAAATTTAAAACAAAAATCAAAGTAAATGGAGTTTTTAAAGATTTTGCAAAAGAGAAAGGTTAGGAAATTAGAGAAAATTAAAAGGAATCTATTAGATTTGGAGATATATTTTAAAAAAACACCAATGCAGGCATCTTGCACCTGATGGCTATTTCCATGCTGTGACAAATCCATTCATTTTTCTGCCCTTTCCGGGATTTGTCAAGTCAGTATTAATGAAGAATGCCTTTGTTTTATTGTAGATAAAACACTGCTTTTCCAGAAACATCCTTAATTTCATACTACATAATGAATATTGCTAGCAACTAGAGGTATGCCATTACACATTTTTTTTGCAAATTATTCCTTAAAAATAGCATAAACCTGTATTATGTCTGTGTCATATTTTATAAACTGCATTCAATAAATGAAATCCAAATGAAAGCTAATCCAGTGTTATATGAAAAAAATCAGTGCAATGTAGATTTCCTGAGTTTTTGGAATGTTATAACTATCGCACATCTACGTGTGCGCACAGCTTAATGCATCTCACACTTGTTCTTTCCCAGTTTGCACTTCAAGATTCCAGGAACCTACCTATCTTTAAGGTTACTATTCAATCCCCTTTTTCTTCTTCTTCTCCTCATAACTCTTATGTGTTCAGTTTAAGTTCAGCACTTCTGAAAGTAACATTTCTGAAGTTACACACACAACCTCTCATGGTCCCAGAACAGATCCTACACAGTCAAGAAAGCTCACCAATGAGGAGGCTGAAGAGAGCTTGACTTTGCACATCCATACTCATGTCATTCTACAGATAGTCTGTAGAGAGCATCCTAACAAGCTGCATCACTGCTTGGTACAGAACCGCACTGCAGCGGACAGGAAGGCTCTGCAACGGGTAGTCAAAACTGCCCAACCCATCACTGGCACCAGCCTATCCACCGTCAAGGACATAAGTACAGCAAGGTGCAGGAAAAGAGCCAGTAACATTATATGAAGGATCCTACACACTCTGTTTATGGGGCTGTCTGTCCCACTCCCTTCAGGGAGGAGGCTACATAGCATCCATGCTAGGACCACCAAACTCAAAAAAGTCACTTTCCCCAAGCAGTTAAGACTGATCAACATCTCCACCCACTAACTCCACCACTAATTTATTACTTCCCATCAGTCACCTTATGTACTTAACGGGCATACAATCAATGTATATAAACTATCTTATGTATTTATATTGATTAAGTGTTTTTATTATTGTTGTGTAATTTATCTTCTGTATTTTTTCCATTACATCAGATCTGGAGTGACAATTTTTTCATTCTTACATGTGTACAGGAAATGACATTAAACAATCTTGAAGCTTGTTATCATAGAACATGCTAATATTTGCTAGAGATCCCACCTGTTGATTCTAACATTGTTATTCTGTGCCACCCAATCATGGAAAGGAAAACAATAAAAATTCGTTTTATTTGTCACATGTAAATAATCAACAAACTCATTCTTAAGGCCAGTGATGTTGTGGGGATGGAACTGGACTCTCTCACGGTGGTGTCTGAAAAGAGGATGCTGTCCAAGTTGCATGCCATCTTGGTCAATGTCTCCCATCCACTACATAATGTACTGGGTGGGCACAGGAGTACGTTCAGCCAGAAACTCATTCCACCGAGATGCAGCACAAAGCGTCATAGGAAGTCATTCCTGCCTGTGGCCATCAAACTTTACAACTCCTTCCTGGGAGGGTCAGACACCCTGAGCCGATAGGCTGGACCTGGACTTATTTCATAATTTACTGGCATAATTTACATATTACTATTTAACTATTTATGGTTCTATTACTATTTATTACTTATGGTGCAACTGTAACGAAAACCAATTTCCCCCGGGATCAATAAAGTAAGACTATGACTATGACTAAATCAAAAAATTGAAACAAAGTGAAATGTGTCATTTATATTAATAACCAACACCATCCAAACTTGGATAGATATGCCCACAAAGTGTAACTGCACTTCAAGCGCCAACATAGAATACTCAACACTTACTAACCATAACCTGTACGTCTTTGGAATGTGGGAGGAAAGCAGAGAACCCGGAGAAAACCCACACCGTTATGGGGAGAACGCACCAACTCCTTCCAGACAGTGCCAGAAATAGAACTCCAATTTTCTGTCTGCTGGCGCTGTAAAGCATTACTCAAGGAAGTGGCAAGGGAAGTCTCTGCCTAACAAAGAGTTAATTAGACATGTAGCTTTCCATTTGATCTACCTCCTTGTAAGATCAAAGTGAAAACTAACAGGAGTAAAAATGGTACACATCTTTGTGGTGGGAGTATACAAATCACATGTTCTACTGTATTCTTACCCATATTCCACTGTAATCTGCATCTATGATTCTCCTATCATTCTGTTTACTGGTATTCAATATTTATTCATCATCCAACAAGAAATTTAGCCATTCATGTGACTAGAACTTGGCATGACATGATGACCCACATGGATTCCTCATTTTGACTAATTTTCTGAATTTCATTGCTGCTCCTCAATCAGAAAGGACATAAAATACCCAAAGAAACTTGATGTGGTGGTAAGATCAGAAACGAAACTTAAAGCAACCAATGTCAAAAAGTTTAGTTCACTGTGCAGGTATAGCAGAACTTACATAAAGGAACAACATAACTGAATTTCATGCACTTTTGTACAGTCTACAATTAAAATAAGATAATGCAGTTATAAAGTATCATGAATGCACTACTTTCAATATATTATGATTAATACAAACCAGGCATTTAAGTTTTAAATTTTGGTCAAAGACACTGTTCCAGAGGTAAACTATATTTGTTTGTGCTTGCCTGCAAATGTTGCTGTCACCACCATTTTCAATAATACACATTGATTCTTCCTCATTCATTGCTGAATTTGCCTTCTGATGTGAAAGAATGTTCAGTCCAATCAGAAGATACACAAGCTGCCTCATCCTGAAAAATCAAATCACATATATATGGCTGTGTGAATACCCATGAATTAAGTTCAAGTTTATTGGTGGTGGTGGTGGGTGTGGGTGTGGGTATATAAAAAAAAATAAAATAATGCTCTTCCAGACCATGGTGCACCCACACAACATATATCACAAACATCACATAAACTGAAGTATTATACTATATACAAGTTAATTAAATGTAATTCAAAATGCATAAATGCATGCAATAAAGCACAGCACAGCAAAACTATAAACAGCACAGTAAACAGCACATGCCCTAGTGACGAGACCTTGGTGGAGAGGGTATTCCTTAGTCTCACAGTCCGAGGGAAGAAGCCGCCACCCAGTCTAGCAGTCCTGGCCCTGATGCTTCTACATTTACTTCCTAACAGTAGTGGGACAAAGAGATTGTGGGATGAGTGGTATGGATCCTCAACAAGGTCCTTTGCATGCAATGCGCCCAGTAAATGCCACAAATGGCGGGGGGGGGGGGGGGGTAAGCCCAGTGATTCTCTCAGTGGTTTTACCTGTCCTCTGTAAGGTCGCAAACACGAGGAATTCTGCAGTTGCTGGAAATTCAAGCAACACACATCAAAGTTGCTGGTGAACGCAGCAGGCCAGGCAGCATCTCTAGGAAGAGGTACAGTCGACGTTTCGGGCTGAGACCCTTCGTCAGGACTAACTGAAGGAAGAGCTAGAAAGAGATTTGAAAGTGGGAGGGGGAGGGATGGAGCCAAGAGCTGGACAGGTGATTGGCAAAAGGGATATGAGAGGATCATGGGACAGGAAGCCCAGGGAGAAGGAAAAGGGAGGGGGGGGGGAAAAACCCAGAGGTTGGGCAAGGGGTATAGTCAGAGGAACAGAGGGAGAAAAAGGAGAGAGAGAGAAAGAATGTGTGTATATAAATAAATAACGGATGGGGTACAAGGGGGAGGTGGGGCATTAGCAGAAGTTTGAGAAGTCAATGTTAATGCCATCAGGTTGGAGGCTACCCAGACGGAATATAAGGTGTTGTTCCTCCAACCTGAGTGTGGCTTCATCTTTACAGTAGAGGAGGCCGTGGATATATAAGGTCTTGCAGCTTCCACACCACACAATGATGCAGCCAGACAGGACACTTTCCATGGCGCTCCTGTACAAATTTAGAATGGGGGCGGAGAGCCTTGCATTCTTCAACCTCCTCAAAATTGCCTTCTTGACTACTGAGGAGGTATTGTGGGTCCAGGTTAGATTGTCCTTTATGTGCACACCAAGGAACTTTGTGCTTATCACTCTCTCCATAGCAGAGCTATTGATGTGCAATGGAGAATGGTCAACCTGTGCCTTCTGGAAGTCCACAATCATCTCAAAAGATTGTCCTTGTTGAGACTCAGGTTGTTACTCTTGCACCGTTTGACAAGCTTCTCTACCTCCTCTCTGTATGCTGACTTATAACTGCTGATGAGGCCAATCACTGTAGTATCATCAGCAAACTTAATAATGCAGTTTGAGCTAGAACTGGATGTGCAGTCCTGAGTCAGCAGTGTAAACATCAGGAGACTGTGCACACAACCCTGGGAGGGCATCAGTGCTCATTGTGATAGAGTTTGTAAATGCTGCTCTAACTCGGACTGACTGGGGTCTTTCTGTCGAGAAGTCCAAGGTCCAGTTACGGAGAAGGGTGCTAAGTCCCAATGAGGACAGTTTACCCACCAGCCTCTGGAGGATGATCATGTTAAATGCCCAGCTAGAGTCAAAGAACAACATCCTGGCATACAAGGCATCAAAACGTTAAACCATAATTAAAAAAGCTAACTTCCAACTCTGATATTGACACCACTGAACCTAACTCATTGTCTTAAAACTCCTTACCTTCATTATACAAATATTGAGTTCTCTCATAACTTTGTTCAAAAATAAGCTATTTTTAAAAAGAAAAATGTTTATTTCTCTCTGCGACTTCACAGTGGACTTTCTCCTGTCTTACCAGTCTTTTTTTATGAAGAATAATATCTTTTCATCTAGTCAGCATGGTTATTTCACTTTCTAATAGTCACTCTGATTAATATTTATATGATTGCTCCAGATTCTAACAATCTTACTAGTCTTATTGACTGTTTTATGATTGATAGCTCTAAATCAAAACAGCACAGATAAGCAATGTTTTCATTTTTCAATTCACATAATTTATGCTTTGTTGCATTGTTTACTAATTCAATATAGTTTATTGTCATTCTTTACTAACAAATGTAAAGGAGACCAAAATGATTGTTACTCTAGATACCCTAGTCGGGTGGTCGGCAACTAAACCGGCTCCCGCACCAGGCTTGCCCGGTGAGGAGGGTGGCTCGACACACTGCAGGATGAAAAACAGGACCTGTCAAAGGGCGGATGAACCCTCTCATAGGGTCAACGGCCATCTAGCAAACACTTGCCATGAAACACGGAAAGGGCATCCCCTGCATCGAAGCTTGGTCTGGCCATTCACTGCAACAGAACTTCCCCCAGCCATCTTGGACCCCACCATGCCACCGGATCCAGGAGGGGATGTCGACAGGGTGGGTCTGGACCTGTGCAACCCCCTACTCACCTAAAATCCACTCACGCACACACTGTTCCTTTCCGAGGAGTGAAGTACCACCCCACTAGCTGGCTGAAAGGAACCATCATCATCCTATGGGATGGATGGTGAGAGAGGGTGAGAGAGAGTGAGAGAGATACCATGCAGCATAAAAAACACACAGCAAGCATAAAGAACACAAAAAAACACACAATATAAAAAGTAATTCTATAAAACATAATGTACAAGTAATTGTTATATACGTAGACTGATTGTATGTACATAAAGTGATGTTAGTTGTGTATGTAGTGGTGCTGGGGTATATCACTGTTAAAATTCTGGACAATGTTGTTCAACATGTTCAGGGAGAAGTAAATGCACAGCAGTATCCTAAAACAAGGATGAGAATTTTAAAGCTAGCACACTATTAAAATACATTATGACCAAAAAGAGTGGCAGACATAAAACAATCCTCACTCATTTTCGTTTGATACAATAAACAACAACCTATATTTACATACTATCTTTAATGTAGCAAAACATTCAAAGAAAGGCTTTTAATTAATACCAGTCAAGCCGGGTAAAAGGAGAGATATGCACATATGGTGAGCGCGTGATTAAAGCATCTGGTGTTCAGGTCAGTGTCATATTTAAAGAGACAGCAAAAGGAAAAGGGAGTTTGAAGGAGACAATTGAAGAGGTGATGATAGTTGTACTGGATAAATTCTGTCAATTTTTGCTCCTAGTGGTTTACCAGTAAAATTCAGAACTGTGGTTTACCAACTGTAACTTTATTTCAAAGCATTTCTTCACGATTGGAGACAGACACACCAGAGACTGCAGATACTGAAATCTGAAGCAGCAAATTTACTAGACAAACTACAGCATCTGTTGAGGGAAAGAACCCCTCAATATTTCTACCTCACGAATGAGTGTGCTGAGGGAAGAACCCCCATATAAAGAGGAGAAAGGGAGTAGAGAAACAGGATCCTGACCTGAAATATCTACAATTCCTTTCTTCTACAGAGGCTGCTAACCCGCTGAGTTCCTCCAGCAGATCTCTTGGTGCTCCTTTTTTTAAAATCATCTATTCATGGGGCATTATCTATCTCTAATTATCTTGGTATTGATAGGTATTTAATTATTTTCAGAGACATGGTGAGTTGAAAGACCTGTTTCTGTACTGCATAACTCTGTCCCAAGGTGAGGCAATAGTTGTCAAACCATGTTGGTGAATCTGAGTCACAAATGGGCAAAATAGGTAAGGATGCTAATATTTCTTCCTGTAGTTTCACATTCACCATTAATAACATCAGCTTTGTGAATCAGATTTATTTAATTTCATGAATCCCTTAGCGGCAATAATGATCCAAATTCACATCTTTGGATCAACGGTCCAGGACCCTGAACTTAATCACGATGTGCCATACCAGCTCCCCTACCATCATCTTTTGTGTGGCTAGCAGGAACAAGAACAGGAATGATGCACTAGCAGGCTCAATGAATTGCTTCAATTCCACTTAGCATGCAAGCTCAAGGCAGGAGCTTGCAATGCAGATTCATGGCATGCACCTTGCCACATCTTCACTTTTCTGAGTCCAGGGTGCCACAATTCTTCGACACCAACATCCGCGTCCTGTTCCGGTAAGCGTGAGCACGGTTCGACAATCACATTACATGTGCAAATCTAGAAGCTTGACAGGTTTTTAACCTAATGTTTGCTGGTTACAGGTCATGCTTGCAAGTGTAGTCTACCTTAAACTCTTCTTCCCTGGATCCTTACTCTAATCACGTCTTTTATGTTGACTTACTTCAAGCAAATGCAAACTCCATTCCGATTTGTTTCCAGAGCAAAACCGTCCACACCTATACTTACAAAAAGATAAAGCCACACAAAGTTGACAGCACGGTAAGTGGAGAAGAAACACACATTTCACCTTCTCCAAACATTTCCAAAGGCCACTACTAACCCGTTTTTATTGAGTTTACTTGCTTTAAAAGGAAACATGCGACTGACAAGAAAGAACTGGCGCAAAAAAAACATGCTTCCAGAACTTCATTACATAATCTTGACAACAGAACCGCAAAGAAGCTTACCTGTTGACAACCACCGTACTTTTTAAAACAAACAATAATCAGTAAGTTTTAAGCAAAAGCAGGGCCGCGAGCAAACGGGAAACACGAAACCTCCGGCAAAGCCAGCAATGTTTTGAACGCAAAACGGACGAAATCCAGCGCGCGACTCACCAGCCCACCCAAGGTCACGCCCCCGAGCCCGCCCTATTCGCCTGAACGCAGGACCGCGGAGACGTTGATTGGATGTGCATGACGTCGGTCACATTGCGTCATAGCGCCGGGCAAGAAGACATTGTTCCCACGACCCTACTTTGAAGTTTTCTCTTTTTGATAAACCGGTGGGATATCCAGGTGATTCTTTTTTTTTTCTCTTCTATTTGCAGATAGACTGAGAAGTAGTGAAAGAGCAAAATGGGCAGACTGTGACTGAGGGGTTCTGTAGGGATCAATGGAAGGGTCTTAACTATAATCGATATTAACCATTTGGCTGATGTAATTAAGTATAATATTTCTAAGATTGTTGAAAGTAGCATTGAGATGGGATCGTTAGTGGGGAAAAGACTGCATGGGCAAGCTATGTGAGGAGGCAAGAACTTGCCAGCTCGAATATAATGTGGAAAGGTCTACATTACTTTGGTACTCAAAACAAAAAAGCAGAGTATTTCTTAAATGGTGACAACTTAGGGAATGGTGTTGCAAAAGCCAATTCAAGGTCACATATATCCTGATCCCTTTTTGAGGATACATAGTTGCCAGAGGAGATGGTGGAGTCAAATACAATCACTATGTTTAAGAGATATTTGGACAGGCACTTAAATATGCAAGACTGAGGAAGATATGGTCATAATGCAGACAAACAAAATGGATGCAGGTGGCTAAAAAGGTCACCATGGATGTAGTGGAGCAGAAGGACTAGTTTCTATGTTGGAGAACTCTATGACTTTATGACACTTAGTTGAGCCCTGGTTACTGCATGTGCAGAAAGTAATTATGAAAGCAATTATGAGAGCAACAGGTACATTGACCTTTGTAAGGAAAGAAGTGCAAGAGTAAAGGTGGCCTACTGCTGTTATAGAGGGCATCAGTGAGGCCATGCATGGAATATGCTTTAAGATTTGGTCCCTTTGACTAAAAAAAAATTAACATACCTGCCATGGAGCAAGTACAATGAAAATCTACTGAACTGGTTCCTCGGATGGTGAGTTTGGCAAGAAATTAAAAAGACTAGGCTTCAATTCTTTTGAATTTGGAAAAATGAGAGGAGATGTCCTTAAAAGTTTAAAATTCTTTAAGTGGTCATCAGGCTTGATGTAAAGAGGATGTTACCTTAGCAGATGAGTTTTGAACCAGGGATCAACTTCTCAGAATAAATGGTTGGCCAATTTCTTTTGAAGGTAGAATTCTTCACCCTGGAAGGGCATTGGGGCTTAATTATTGAGTTCAGGTGTAACAGGTTGATAGCTCCTGGATGTTCAGGGTGGTGGTGCAATCACTCGGGTCAAGTATGATGTGCTCCGAAGGGGTTTTCTATTGGTGGGTCCTCAAGTGGCTGTAGAGGCTGATCTGGGAGCCACATGTTCTGGTGCACTGTGGGCAAGAGTTAGTTGTGGCTGTTGTTAGTGGTTGGCTCTTTTGGTTGTTCAGTCTCTCCATTTGCAGCTGCTGCTTGTTCTCTACAGCACAGATCCAGATATCACTTATCCAGATGTTCAGGGTATCTGAGAGCATATCATATTATCATATAAAGCCATGCCGTTAGTCAAACACTACTGTCACAGAATAAAGAGAGGATGTTTATTCTAAATGCAAAACATTCAAAAGATTAGAGAAATCCCCAAAAAAAAGAAAAACCATATAGTGCACAAAATCCTTTACAGAACAGAATATGAAGTGCAAAATCAAGACAAAATGTTAAAATAGTTCAAATATTGGCAAAACTGTAGTTAATATGGTGTGCCTATATAGGGCATTGCACTTTAAGAAGGACGTTTAGGATATGCAGAAATGAAATGATACAATATTCTATTATATTGACTGTACATTGACTTCGGAGGGCAGTTAAGAAATGGCCTCATGATGGTTTTGAAGTTTGCATATGGGTTTAACTTGGCATGGGACAGGACATTTCCTTACAGAGAGCAAGTTAAGTGAACTATTTGGTAACTATAACAACCTTGTAGTTTCATGGTCACCATGGTTAATTCTGTCATTTTTTTTATTCCTGTTTTTAAAAATAAGTATTTGAACTCTGTAATAACCAGAGTACAAGTACCACCTGACTTTGTTGTATTTCATCTAATCATTGCTTCCAGTTGCTGGGCTGGGTTATGGAAGACCTAGCTGAGGGTAATCTGACTTTATCCAAATTCTCACATTTTTATGGCATTCTTCAAGACAGGGGAGTGAATTACAGAAAAGCAAACATCTTCAGGAGTTATGCAACAGGGTAGCAATTACTCAAGGCAAAGCACAGGCAGTCTTCAAAGACAGTTTACATGTAACCTCCCAGCAATAAATTGATTTATCAATTTCAATAAGGGTTGATTAACATCTGTAAGAACATAGTGACAGGCCACATAAGAAACTTGCTTTGGAAACTGACAAGGCAAATGGCATCTATTGATAATTGTAAAATACTTTATAATAACATCCATTGAATATCAGAAATTCTGATTCTGTTCCATTATAACAGTCACTGGAGAAAACAATAAATAAATACTCATGTTAATCAGCCCTTATTGAAATTGATAAATCAATTTACAGACATTTTTAGGAATCGATAACCCAAGGACTGCCTGTATTTTCTTCTGTAGTGTTCATGACAAAGTGTTAACTTGGTTGTTCTTTTTTATCTTTAAGTGAAGATTCTCATATCCGAGATAAAAGGTATCTAATTTCAAAAATGAAAGTAAGCTGGTATGGCACAATGATTAGCTAATGGTCAAAAGATTCAGAATAAATGGCTAAAATGCTGTAGAAAGTGCAGGTGACCAAACCTGTAAGAAGTTTGTTACTTTTACTCCTGCTGCACTTCCAATTTGCAGTCCCAAATGTGCTTTTATATGCTAAAAAGCTGATTCTGTCTTTTATTTCAGTGTTACAGGCTCCGGTGGATCTTGCTGTTTCTTTATTACACAGTATCAAAGGTGATCATTAGAATTCACGATACATTTTGGATCCTGTTTCCTCCTGTTGAAACTTGAATACAGCAGGCATATTTTACAACCTCATAATGTCAGAGTTTCTGCAAAAATTGAAACAAAGTCAGTCAAGTGTCTAAGTGATATACAGCTGCAGTCTGATGTTCCTTTGGGGGCGTCTGTTCATTAAGCAGGTAAGAAATATTTCAAAATTAATAGCATTTGGAAACAATGAAATAAAAGAAATTGGTTGTTGTCGAAAGTAATGAAGGTGGGGCACAGTAGGGTTCCCAATCCTCTGACAATTGCCAACAGTGTACTCCAGAACCCTCTTGGGAATAATTCCTGAGAAAAATCACAGGTACATCAAAATAAATTGTGCATGGTTTTCTTTCTCTTTCATTAGTTACAACAGTTTAAATAATTATTTTTAAAAAGCCTCCTGTGAACTGGTAGCAGATTGGAAATATTGAAACCTTGAATAAGACGAGCAGAGTTGGCAAAAGTTTAAGCATTCCTATTTCAGCTGTATACAGTTAATCAGCTACTGGCTGAAGATCTGTCAATCTCCTTCTTCGAAGGAATAACTGAAGGCCATCTCAACGCACCTTTGCCATAAGATGTTGGCCAACAAACAGACCGAATGACAGTCTTCACACCATCTGAAAGTATAAAAAGTGTTGAAAAAATAAATCTGTGTGAGTCAAAGAATGAGTCAATTGCAAGTTTCATCCCTGCCTTTTTGATATACATGTTAATTTTTCTAGATCCTACATCCTCTTAAAAAGGAAAAATAATTTTTAAAAAATTACCTTAGCCCAAATTTCTTTCAAAATATATTTTTCTCGATACAGTAAACAGAAACGAACTGAGCAAAATTATAGTTAATTAAACCAATTTTTTTAACCAATTTCAATTTTCAATTTAACCACATTGTTGGGCCTATTCTTTCAATGGGCTGTAAGATATCCTGTGCCATGAGGAAATTCTAGAATTGAGTGGAAATGTGATTGCAAATCATGGAAAAGTTTCTGTTTTTTTAATTGTCACGATATATCCTTGGTATGATTTCAAAAATATTTTCTGCTCTCTGCATACTTTAAAATTCCTTCTTAAAGTGTGACGCCCAATATAGGCATATCCTATTAATGACAGCTTTCCCAATATCTGAATTATTTTAACATTTTATCTTGAGTTTGCACTCCATACTCTGTTCTGTAAAGGATTTTGTATACAGTATGGTTTTTCTTTTTTTTGTGACTTCTCTAATCTTTTGAATGCTTTGCATTTAGAATAAACATCCTCTCTTTATTCTGAGATTAGTATGTTCAACTAACAGCATAGCTTTGATTTAATATGCAATAGAAAATACACTGGCAAAATATAAAAATATTTCTTTAGAACACAACAAGCTCTTTTCACAGACGACTGCTGACATAAGAGTCTGTGTGTGTGTAAGCCTTTTAGCTTGAATCCCCAGGTAACTGTCATAGAAATATAACTTGTTAACTTTTCTGCACTTTCAAGATGAAAATAGTCCTGAACATTAAGTAAACTTAGTGTTTTCTTTTATTGTTAAGATCATCTTTTTTAAAGTAGCTGCCAACCAGAGAATTTAGTGAAGTAATCTGGACTTCTTTTTAAATAAAATTAGTTATAAGTATAATATAACCAGTAATTCTGGTTCACGAATGTCCTTCAGAGAAGGAAATCTGCTTTCTAGAAGTGACCCCAGACCCACAACAAAATGGTTGAATCCTGACAGCCCTCTAAAATGGCTAATCAATCCATTCAGTTAAGAGACAATAGGAATAAAATTTGGATAGACGACTTCTTTAGCTTTGGATTTCCAGCCCAGTCATCCTTGTACAAACACATAGACCTAGTGAGAGAGTCATCTCACTGATTAATCAGGCAATTTTTCTACTCACAGAATCACATTCTTCTGCCAGCTTCCCAGAGACCCTCAATACGTATTGTCTCACCATCAGGCCAGATCCATCAAACAAAGTGACCTAGTGGTACAAAGTCGACAAGGAGTGACACAAGCATTCCTCGACTTTGATTCTGTACGCATGAAGTTAAGCAGCGGGAAGGCAATCTCTAATTACCTCCAACCACCCTCTCTCAGCGATTGAATCAATATCCCATCATGTCGAACAGCTATTGAAAGAAGCACTGATCAGTAAGGGTAGAAAATATACTACCACGAAGACTGGCTCACAGTTAGTTCTAATGATGTTGGACTGTGTAGGCAGCAGGTGCTGACCTCACAGATCTATATATCTGTGACTTCTGTGGCAAGAGTCCTTTCATAAGAATTCACACCTAGACACTTTTCACCATATGAAGTATTACCAATATACACAGCGAGAGAAATTTGGAAAGGTCTCGCAACTCACGTTGGAGCCATGAAATGTTATGGATTTCCACATTGTACCATGTGATCAAGTGGGAATATTGTGAGTCACAACAGCTAAATGAGTTAACCATCAGAGGACTACTTCAAAGTTCAAAGTAAATTTATTATCAAAGTACATATATGTCACCATATACAACCCCGAGATTCGTTTTCTTGTGGGCATAGTCAAACCAAGAAACATAATAGAATTAATGAAGGACCACACCCAACGAGATGGACAAACAACCAATGTGCAAAAGACAAGAGAATGTGCAAATACTAATGAAAAAATAAGCAATAACTATCAAGAACATGAGATGACGTGTCCTTGAAAGTGAGTCTATAAGTTGTAGAACCGATTAGTGATGGGGCGAGTGAAGTTACCCCCTCTGGTTCAAAAACCTCCTGAGGCTCCTGTACCTTCTTCTTGGTAGCAGCAGTGTGAAGAAAGCATGATCTAGTTGGTGGGGGTCCATGATGATGAATGCTACTTTCCTGTGACGACACTCCATGTAGATGTGCTCAATGGTGGGGGGAGGAGGGCACCTTATCCATGATGTAACCAGACCATATCCGTTATTGTTTGTAGGGTTTTCCATTTACGGACATTGGTGTTTCTATACCAGGGTGCAACAAAATCATCATCCATTGTGAGAGCTAAGGTTGTACAACCAATATTTCAGATCAGGTCCTGTCACATGTAGTCAGAAATGCTGGTGAATAGTTCAATAGTTAAAGGGAACCAGAGGCTCCAAGAACATCCACAGATGAAATCAAAGACAAGGTTAAAGCATTTGCTGTTATCTTCAGCCTTTCGTGCTATGTGGATAATCTAATTCTCTCCTAGTGCTGAATATTACTGAAGCCAATTTGATCAGAATCAATGTGGAGTTTAGTGTCATATACATACATACATACATACATGCAAGCATAAGTGCAACGTAAATCTTACTTGCAGCAGCAGCACAGTCCCATATGCAACATTCATGAGAAAAACAAATTAAACATAAATTATACACAATCTTTTTTTACCAAAAGAAAGACCACAGCAAAATGAACAAAGCCAACTGTATTGCAAAGTAGTCAAAATCATTGTAGTGTTGCTATACTGAGGTAGTGATTAGAGTTGAGCAAGTTGATTCAAGAACCCAGTGGTTGAAGGAAGGTCACTGTTCTGGAACGTGGTGGTGTGGGACTTAGAGCTCTGTACTTCCTTGTGGGGAAAAAAAAACTCCAGAACTAGCTTTGCTTCTAGTCAAGCTGTTTGATTATAGTTACAACACTGATGTCTATCCAGAAATAGGAAAATTCAATGTCTTGTCCCTTAAGTGTGGACATGGTGGAGGATTACAAATACCTGGGGATATGAATTGACAATAAACTGGACTGGTCAAAGAAGACTGAGGCTGTCTACAAGAAGGGTCAGAGCCGTCTCTATTTCCTGAGGAGAGTGAGGTCCTTTAACATCTGCTGGACGATGCTGAGGATGTTCTACGAGTCTGTGGTGGCCAGTGCTATCATGCTTGCTGTTGTGTGCTGGGGCAGCAGGTTGAGGGTAGCAGACACCAACAGAATCAACAAACTCATTCGTAAGGCCAGTGATGTTGTGGGGATGGAACTGGACTCTCTCACGGTGGTGTCTGAAAAGAGGATGCTGTCTAAGTTGCATGCCATCTTGGTCAATGTCTCCCATCCACTACATAATGTACTGGGTGGGCACAGGAGTGCATTCAGCCAGAGACTCATTCCTCCAAGATGCAGCACAGAGCGTCATAGGAAGTCATTCCTGCCTGTGGCCATCAAACCTTACAACTCCTCCCTTGGAGGGTCAGACACCCTGTGCCGATAGGCTGGTCCTGGACTTATTTCATAATTTACTGGCATAATTTACATATTACTATTTAACTATTTATGGTTCTATTACTATTTATTTTTTATGGTGCAACTGTAACGAAAACCAGTTTCTCCCTGGGATCAATAAAGTATGACTATGACTAAAAAAGGATCAATCTATTCTGCCTAATCATAACTCTCAATTGTCAGCAAAATAATGAGTAATGTCATTAAAGATGGTATCAGGTGGTAGTTACTCAGCAATTCCTGTTCAATATTGGATTCACTATTTCATCAGAATTGTTCCACTGCAAACCTCATTACTGTACAGCTTTGGTTCAAACCTGGACAAAAGAACTGAATTCTGGGGGACAGAGTGAATATTGCTGCCTTTGACATCAAAACAGCATTTGAATAAACCTGGCATCAAGCTTCCCTGGTAAAATGGAAATTGGTAGAAATGCAGTGAAATAACTCAGCAGCAGCTGAAATCATACTTCCGAAAAAGAAAGACGGTGGTAGTGTCGGTTAGTAATCTCAGCACATAGTTGTCTCAGGAGAAGGAGAAGCTCCTCGGAGTAAGGTCCAAGGCCTAAACAACTTTAACTATTTCATCAGTGTCCTTTGCTATTTTGGTCAGAGGTGGGCTTGTTCACAGAAATTAGCACAATGTCCAATTCTTCACAGAACTTCTCAGAAAATTAACCAACCTATCTTCGACTGCATCAAGGCCTAGACAACATTCAGCCTTTCAAAAGATTTCAAAGTACATTTATTATCAAAAAATGTATAAATTATTCAACCTTGAGATTTGTTTGCTTGGCAGAAAAAAAGCAGCATGGGCTACCTACAACAAGAAGTAACCTAACTATCTACCCATAACAACCAACAACATTATAATTGCTATATCTTTCAAACAAATCATCTTCAGGATAGTGTTGACCTGAAACCGAATTGAAACTGCCCTGTATGTGCCTTGACAGAAGAAGCTAGCTATCCTGCAGCAAGAAATTCACTGTCTGACTACACCACCAACTTCATGACATTGATCTGCAGTGTAACAGAACACCCTGTGTGTAACTGGACATGTGCAACTCCAATTCTGAGAAGCTTAGTAATAGTCAGGACTGATCCCCCACCCTAAACATATTACTACCATCCCACCTACACAGCATAGTTTTGGTTGATGCCACCGACATGAATGCACTTTGATTATTTGCGACTATTCCTGTGACAACATCTACTAAACCTTGAGTCTCTTACACCAAGAAGGACAAAACCAGCAAACACATGGAAGCTTAGCCACCTCAGCTGTCCATGCAAATCAGACACCATCCTAACTTAGAAATACTGTAATTTTCTATTCCTTCACCACTGCCCCCCAAAACTTTCAGCAGATTGCAACACCAATCGCATTAAATCCATTGTCCATAGAAATAACAGGACTCACCATGAAAGAGAACGTTGTTATGAAGGGAAAAGTAGATAGGATTACTGCCGTGACTTAATATAATCTACTGGTAAATTGAAAAGTTTAATCTGCTTTAGAAAAATACTTAATAATAAAAAAAATGCCCAGACCTTTGTGAAGAAGATTTTGTATTTGAGATTATACCATAATCTCCTTTGTTATAAGATTAAAATTGTGTTAAGGTTAAATCTTTCCATTCATAGTCAGAAAACGTGCCACCTGTTAGGGCCCGTCTTAATATTTGCACATGAAATTATAATTCAGTTTGCCAAGGCCCCTTATGTGATTTAAAAGTATTTTTATGAATGTGTTTTAACAAGTTGTATATCAACTACCTACATGTAGATGGAAATTGCTTTTTTAGGGACATGAATTCTAAATTATGTTATCTATGCTGAGTGGAATTTGCAGCTTAGTCATGCATTCTGGCAGTAAATTTCACACTTAGCTCAAGCAGTGAAAGGTCGATGTGCTCCTTTCACTTAATATCTGTAAGAATTTCCCTTTAGCTTGGCACTGCCATCTCTGAGTAAGCTTATGCATTTTTTTCCTGATCTAATTTTTAGCAGAACCCCAAACAAATTTAAACAAGCAAGTATTATTTATAAAGTACAACCAGGTTAATGTCATCTTATTACCAGAATTCACATGCTGAAAAATTAATATTAACTTTATTATAAATCTGGCTGCTGAGGTACATAGTGTGGCTCAGTAGCTAAAAATATTGCCTAGTATGTTACTGAGCCAGCAAAGAAGGAAATCATGCCTGACCTTTACTTATCAACCTAACTCAGCTGCAGCAACAATGCATATACTTTTACATGTCAATATTCCTTGAATAAGAAAGGGAAAAGATGTAACTTGCAATTATTGCAAGCTAGAACCCTGCTGGTTCTTTAAAGATGTAACTAATAGAATGGGGGGAACCTGTGAACTTGAACTATTTAGATTTCCAGAAGCATTTTGATAATTGCCCACACATGAGGTTGGTCAAAAAGTTGGAGAAGACAGCGTTGGGTATACTGATATGGATGGATTATTGGTTATCAAGTAGAAAGCAGAATGAGAGTAAACAGATCCCTCTCAGTTTGGCAAGCTGTGACTCGTGGTGAAATTGAACAAATGATCCTGGGTTTCCAGAATTTCACAATCCATCTCAGCATCTGTCAGGCTTCCAAATTTACCAATGTTTCAAAGCTAAGCGGGATTATCAGTACAGAGGAGGCTTCAAATAGAGTGGGTACAAAAATGTCAGATATCATATAATGTGGAAGAGAGTGATAAAACATAACTGAAATGCAGAGTATTTTATAAAAGGTGAAATATTAGTCAATGTTGGTTGTTGCTTATTGGGACATGGATGGCCTTGTACAAGTCACAAACACCATATAGGTGGAGCAAACAGTTATGGAGGCAAACGTTGCTGTTTATTATGACAAGATTTGAATGTAAGATTAAAAATGCCTTACTACAATTAAAATAGGGCCTGCAATTAAATGCAGGGTTGCATGGGAACTTCCAGTCAAGATGGTCTCCGAAGAAGTCATGGCTCAGACTTAATTGGTTTTTAAGCTCATAGGGATGGTTTTGGGCACAGGAGGGGAGCTGAAGGTCGGATGAGGGTTTAGGGTCAGGGATGTGGAGGAGGTAAAGGTCAGGCTGGAGTCTAGGCCTCTGCTCTGCATTCGAAGGCCAGCGACATGGATGGGTGATGAAAGACATCAGTATCTAGGCCTTCCCACCGCTCTCGTAGGCCAGCAATGTGGACGTGGGATGAAAGACATCTCGAGTTGTTCCGCACTCAACAGCCAGGACGTGGACATGTGATGAAAGACCCCTGTGGATGTTAGGCCGTCCCATGTTGGTGGACCCCGGTATGGAGGTCCTTACAAGAAAGAGTCACAAGGGCCGGTGACTCGGTGATCTGGAGTTCAGGGACCCATCATCAGCTAGACATAGAGATTTTTTTCACAAAAAGCAGTATAAGTTCCTAGTAACTCTGATGATCATCAGACAATGGTGCTCAATGGCCAGTGTGCACATTAGTATTGGCTTTCATTGTTCATGTATTGCATCCTCCTGAATGTTGTTGAAAAGATAACGTTGTTGTTCCTGCAGATGGACAACTCTTAAATTGCGTTTTTAATGAAATGTAACTTCCTAGCCCAAATCTCCTCAGCAAGATCTCAATATAATTCTTGCAAGTTACTTTTGGGTGCATGGTGAGATGGTAGAAATACAGAGAATTTTCGTCTTCTTGTGGAAGAGTCTAGGACAAGGAGACAACTATGAAATTAGGAACAGGCCTTTCTGAAAAAGCTAAAGGTATGGAGCTTTCACCCACAGATGGAAACTTGTCCCAGCTCAGTTAATTTCAATTGTTCAGCAAACAAAGCATTCCAAACCTGCATGCATTAAAACCTGGACATCACTGAGGCATGGGAAGGAGGAGAAGATGGTGGCGCGACGCAGTGCGCGCAGCCACTCTGGCGGTGATGTCTGTTGTTTTTCAAGTAGGTACCGTGCACAATTCTGATTTGATGGAGACAGACGTGAGAGGACAGAGGAACATCTGGTGAAACTACTGAAATGCCCGCTTCGCTGCCGCTGCTACTGTGTGGTCTGGAATCCCCAGAGGAGAAGGCCCCGAATCCTCGGCTTTGCTTGTTTCGGTGGCCGGGGCGAGGTCGAAGGCGCTCGGCAGAGGATGGCACTCGGGAGGCTGTATCGGAGGGGCTGGTCAGAGGCTCAAAGTTTTCGGACGGACGGACTCAGTGTCGGCTGTGGTTGGGTGCTTCCAATGCATCGGCAGTTGTCGGTGCCTGGAGGTTTATGGCAGGGAGTTTCTCCCTTTTACCGCCTGCCATTGGGGACTCGGGAGTCGATCGGGACTTTGAGACTTTTTTTTACCGTGCCCATGGTCTACTCTTTATCAAATTATGGTATTGCTTTGCACTGCTGTAACTATATGTTATAATTATGTGGTTCTGTCAGTATTAGTCTTTGATTTGTCCTGTTTTTCTGTGATATCACTCTGGAGGAACATTGTATCATTTCTTAATGCATGCATTCATTTCTAAATGACGATAAACAAGGACTGAGTGTTCTCATAATCTAAAGTGGCAGGTAACCTTCTTTGCCACAAGTATTCAATGCAATGATCATCTCCAACGAATCAGAATCAGGTTTATTATCACCAGCATGTGTAGTAAAATTTGTTAACTTAGAAGCAGCAGTTCAATGCAATACATAATATAGAAGAAGAAATAAAAATAAAAATAAAAATAAATCAATCAATTCCATTATACATATATTGAATAGGTTAAAGATCGTGCAAAAAAAAGCAGAAATAATATATATTTAAAAAGTGAGGTAGTGTACGGGTTCAATGTCCATTTAGGAAATGGATGGCAGAGGGGAAGAAGCTGTTCCTGAATCGCTGAGTGTGTACCTTCAGGCTTCTGTACCTCCTACCTGATGGTAACAGTGAGAAAAGGGCATGCCCTGGGTGCTGGAGGTCCTTAATAAAGGACACTGCCTTTCTGAGACACCACTCCTTGAATATGTCCTGGGTATTTTGTAGGCTAGTACCCAAGATGGAGCTGACTAAATTTACAACCCTCCGCGGCTTCTTTCAGTCCTGTGCAGTAGCCCCCCCCCACCCCATACCAGACAGTGATACAGCCTGTCAGAATGCTCTCCACGGTACATCTATAAAAGTTTTTGAGTGTATTTGTTGACATACCAAATCTCTTCAGACTCCTAATGAAGAAAAGTCACTGTCTTGCCTTCTGTGGATCAATATGTTAGGACCAGGTTAGGTCCTCAGAGGTCTTGACACCCAAGAACTTGAAGCTGCTCACTCTCTCCACTTCTGATACCTCTATGAAGATTGGTATATGTTCCTTCATCTTACCCTTCCTGAAGTCCACAATCAGCTCTTTCATGTTACTGACATTGAGTGCCAGGTGGTTGTTGTGACAACACTCCACTCGTTGGCATATCTCGCTCCTGTACGCCCTCTTGTCACCACCTGAGATTCTACCAACAATGGTTGTATCATCAGCAAATTTATAGATGGTATTTGCGCTATGCCTAGCCACACAGTCATGGGTATAGGGAGAGTATAGCAGTGGGCTAAGCACACACCCCTGAGGTGCGCCAGTGTTGATTGTCAGCAAGGAGGATATATTACCACCAATCTGCACAGATTGTGGCCTTCCGGTTGGGAAGTCGAGGATCCAATTGCAGAGTGAGTTACAGTGACCAAGGTTCCGTAACTTCTCAGTCAGGATTGTGGGAATGATGGTATTAAATGCTGAGCTATAGTCAATGAACAGCATCCTGACATAATTGTTTGTGTTATCCAGGTGGTCTAAGGCCATGTGAAGAGCCATTGAGATTGCACCTGTTGTTGACCTATTGTGGCAATAGGCAAATTGCAATGGGTCCAGGTCCTTTATGAGACAGGAGTTTAGTCTAGTCATGGCCAACCTCTCAAAGCGTTTCATCACTGTCGATGTAAGTGCTACCAGGCGATAGTCATTAAGGCAGCTCGCATTATTCTTCTTAGGCACTGGTATAATTGTTGCCTTTTTGAAGCAAGTGGGAACTTCCACCCATATCAGTGAGAGGTTGAAAATGTCCTTGGATACTCTGGCCAGTTGTTTGGCACAGGTTTTCAGAGCCTTACCAGGTACTCCATTAGGACCTTCTGCCTTGAGAGGGTTCACCCTCTTTAAAGACAGTCTAACATTGGCCTCTGAGACGGAGATCACAGGGTCATCAGGTGCAGCAGGGATCTTCACAGCTGTAGTTATATTCTTCCTTTCATAGCAGGCGTAGAAGGCGTTGAGTTCATCTGGTAGTGAAGCATCATTGCCATTCATGCTATTGGGTTTTGCTTTGTAGGAAGTAATGTCTTGCAAACCCTGCCAGAGTTGTTGTGCATCCAATGTCGCCTCCAACCTCATTCAAAATTGTCTCTTCGCCCTTGAAATAGCCCTCAGCAAATCATACCATTTTTTTTGGTACAGGCCTGGGTTGCCAGACTTGAATACCACAGATCTAGCCTTCAGCAGACGTACCTCCTGGTTCTTCCATGGCTTTTGGTTTGGGAATGTACAGTAAATCTTTGTAGGCACACACTCATCCACACAGGTTTTAATGAAGTCGGTAACAACTGCAGCATACTCATCCAGATTCGAGTGTGAATCCTGAAAATAGTCCAGTGCACCAATTCAAAGCAGTCCTGTAGGTGCTCCTGTGCTTCCCTTGTCCATACCTTCTTGGTCTTCACGACTGGTGCTGCAGTCTTCAGTCTCTGCCTATACTCAGGGATGCCAGGTGATCAGCCTTCCCAAAGTGAGGGCGTGGAATAGCACAGTAGACATTCTTGGTGGTGGTGTAACAGTCACCCAGTGTGTTATTTCCTCTGGTTTTACAGGTGATCTGTTGATGGTAATTGGTTAGTGATTTTTTCAGACTGGCCTGGTTAAAATCCCCCAAAACGTTGGTGGAGGTGTTAGGGTGTGCTGTTTCGTGCATGTTGATCCCATTGTTCAGATCATCTGAAGCCTGATTAACATTGGCCTGAGGTGGAATGTATACCACTGCCAAAATGATCCCAGAAATCTCCCACGGTAGGTAAACAGGATGGCACTTACCTGCTAGATATTCCGGGTCTGTTGAGCAGAATTGAGACAGCACTGATATATCTGTGCACCGCCTATTGATTGTCATCAATTGCTTTTTTGGTGCCAAGTGCCTGCTATCCAGAAACACAACATAAATATCATAGTTACAAGAAAAGGTACAAGATTGGATATACTATGGCAAATGACTCCTCTCCTGACTTACAAAGCACAGGTCAGGAACAACATACCTGTATGAATACAATTCCAATAACATATGAAAGCCTCAATCTTATCATGAACAAAACAGCTACTTGATAGAAACTCACCCATTGTCCTAACATTTATTACCTTCAACATGGTGGTTGTGCTTAAATGCAACATATTTAATTGATGGTACCTGCCTGGACTACCTGACAATACTTTCCAAAACTTCAACATCTCCCAAAAAGAAAGACAAGGGCTGTAGACACATGGAAGCAACATATTTTTCAAGTTTCCATGGTAGTAGTACACTATCCTGATTTAAGAGTACATAGCTTTTCCTTTGAATTGGCTAAATCTTTGGACTCTCTATCCAACAGCAGTGCAGGCACAATTTCAGTAGAGTGACTGTAGGAATTCAGGACAGTGGCTCACCAGCACCATCTCAGATGATAATGAATGCTGGTCATGCCACTGACACCCACATCCCAAAGAATGGATCACGAAAACTAAACTTTCAAGTCTGAAACTGACAAACATTTGTGCTAGTGGGAATGGAAAATCAAATGGCATGCTGAGTTCAGATATAATCAGCAGTAACCTCAACAAGAACTTACACGTATGCAGTCCCTTTATTATAACAAAAGCACACAAAGGGTTTAACAGAACAAAATTTGACCTTGCATCACATACTGAGTTATTATAATAGGTGCCCTAAAATTCAGCAAGAAGTTAGCCATAAAACTGTATGTTGAAAGGGGAGAGGGAGAAAGATGGAGATTGACGTGGAGGACTAGAATTCTCAAGCTTAAGCATCTGAGTACTTGGCCACCAATGATGACGAGGTTAAACAAGAATGGGGGGAAAGACATTAGGTTGAAAGGGTGGAAGGGATGAAAATGGATAAGGCCCTGGAGAGATTTGAAAGCATGGATGGAAACGTTACGACTGAAGTATTGCCAAGCTGGGTGTCGTTCTGGATCACAAGCAATGACAGGTGAACAGAACTTGGTATGAATTTCAATATCAGCGGTAGATGAGACAGTCAGCAACAGCTGAGGCAAACATGTAATTGGGAGATGTAACAGAAGTATGAAGTCTTTACAGTGGAACAATCACATGATTGAATGTTGGTTCAGGTTTGGAAGATAGAAAAGTCTGCTCCAATTCTTACATTCCCTCATGGTGGTAAAATATTTAGGTGAGAAAATTATGGAATTATTTCTCCTGTTATCAGGCTAACCTTTGCAGTAAGAAGATAACATCAAATCAATGAGGTAAAAATGGAACTTTCATTGTTAAACCCGAGTAACTTAATGCAAATGTAATACTTCTGAGAGCAAGCCATTAATCTGGAAAAAGTGAAAAGAGAACAAAGCTTAGATATCTCTGCTGGCAGTATAAGGAATCAATGCTCAGTGTATTTGTGCAGCACTTCTTTTAACCATAAATTCAAGCTAAATTTTACCTCTTCCAAAATAGTAGTTAAAAGAAGCATATTCATGTACTTTAAGCATATGCCTGGTAATATGCCAGTAATGCCTCCACTTCGCCCCCCACCACCAATCGCCTCCCTCTGGTGATCCTCTCCCCCCCCCCGCCACTTTCTTCTTTCTTCCATGGCCTTCTGTCTCTTTCCCCAATCAACTTCCTACCTCTTTGCTTCATCCCTCCCGCTTTTGGCATTTCTCTCTCAACTCCCCCCCCCTTTCAAATCCACCCCTCAGCTTTTTTTCTCCAGTCCTGCGGAAGGGTTTCGGCCCAAAACATCAACTGCGCTGTTTTCCATAGATGCTGCCTGGCCCACTGAGTTCCTCCAGCATTTTGTGTGTGCGTTGCCTGGTAACATTGCTGGCAATACTTTCAACGGTTATGGAGTCATAGAACAACTGAGCATGGATACAGTCCCTTCAGCTCAATGAGTCTGTGTTGACCATGGTGTCCACCCAGCTAGTCCCAATGTCCTGCATTCGACCCACAACTCTGACTATTGACTATTTACCATCAAAGTGCCTCTTAAATGATCAAGCACCGAAATTTAAAATAAACTTAATATTTAGTGTCTCTTTTCAGTTTTTGGTTCAGGGTATATATAAATGTATATTATGTTAATTATATATATTTACACACACACACACACAAACACACACACACACACACACATGTACAAGATATATATTCCAGTGTTTGCAGAATGTTATCTGCAATTAGAGGGCTTGGGGATTTGTCAGGACAATCCCTGGCCAGAGCAATCCTAAAATGTGTGCTAGGACTATTGTAACAATGCCATTCCTCTCATCTGCCAAGTGAAGGAGTCAGAGAGAGAATGCCTAATTCACACAGGGGTTTGTACAGGAGTTGGCAGGAGGAACACAGGGTCCCAGTAATCATGAACCAGATTTAGGCCATGCATTTAGCACTTCAGGTGCTTGCCAACCATAAGAGTGAGTGCTTCCCAATGGATAACAACTAATTCATTCCCCAGAATCCAATACATTGCCAAAAGGATTCATTTTTCAAACCCAGATTTATGTCCCTACCAATGGATACCAGTCCAGGAAACTGGTAATTACAGGCAGTAAATGATTTAGGAAATCATCTCATCACTGAGAGCAATGCAGTAGCTTGTGATCATTTTTAAGCACATACAGGTAGATTGTTTTTTGAGTTACCCATAATATTAACAGCGTTGCTTTATTAGAGTTGCAACCTGTAGTTTTCCCTGGATGCAGAATGTGAAATTGTAATTCTACTTTTATATGCTAATAAAATTTCTAATAGTACATTTTTATTCCATTTGGAACTGTAATGTTAAATATGTGTTCTGTTTGTAATTGGAATTAATCTTCTCTTCAGTGTTATTTTGTTGATTGTGGCAAAGGCGACCATTTTGCAATTCTTCCTTCCAGTGGGAGGGTGATGGGCAGATGGAGTGGATGTGGAAACCGGGTGATGAAGGGCTGGGGAGGAAGGGAGAAAACCTGAGTGGCTGAGAAGGAGAGAGAAAGACACAGAGGGATAACAGAATATCTGAAACCGGAGAATTCAGTGCTCATGCTTTTGGGTTGTCGGTGCATATGCACTTCTGTGAAGAAGCAAGGCCCGTCTTTGAGAACCTTGGTAAACCTCTTAGGTGCAATGCTCAATTGCAGCAAATTTGTAAGTATGAGGCCTGAACTTTAGTTCAATGACTTGGCAATAGAACATTTGACTATTGAGATGTCACAAAAAAAGTGCGGGGGGAGTTTCAGATTCTGCTCCACCAAAAACTGAGGGTCCAACTTTTATAAAATAGCACTGTTGATTTTATAACCAATTCAAACTCAATCTTTCTCCTTTGCACTAAACACTGACCAAAAGATACATTGTTGTCTTATGGCAAATTCCTAGTATTTAATAGTTGATCGATTAGAACAGAAACTGATCAAGTCAACAAGTGTTGTCAATTTGCCCTATTACTCTGAGATTGATTCTAAGCAACCTAAGTATGAGTTCAGTCACTAAAAATATATTTGCAAGCCTTAAAACAAAAATCTGGGTTGTCAGGGCAACACAGGAGGAGCCTTGTGCAGCATCTGTCTTTGGCATACTGCACCTGAAGTATTTAATCCACAGTGAAAAGTGAAGAATAATTTATTTCCCTGCATTTTCACTTATAAAAAAATTTTCTCCGCTGATTACATTGTTAAGGTTAACATAAATTGCAATATCTATATTGAAGCCTTTTTGTTTTCAAAATAGTTTCACTTAATCCTTCTTGTTGGATTTGTTCAAAGACGGCTTTATTTTGACTTATTGCACTAATTCTGAAGATATTGTATGAAATATTCAAATTTACCAAAGGTTGCTAACATGAAATGGTTTTATTTGAACAATGCAAGACACATAGAAAAAGGATGGAGGCAATGAGAAGGTTTATAGTGTCAGTATTTCATAAAGAACAACAACATACTGTTGCAGGTTACTGCAAGATTTATAGCAAGAATCCAAACTGAAAACCGTCAATAATGCAGTAGATTAAAAATAATAATGACAAAATTATCTCTACGTAACGATTTGGTCACCACTAAGAAATAAACTAATGTTGCAACACACACACAAAATGCTGGAGGAATTTAGCAGGCCAGGCATCATCTATAAAAAAAAGAGTAAACAGTCGAGTCAGGACTGGAAAGGAAAAGGACAGGAGTCAGACCAAGAATGGGCAAAGGAGGTCAATGAGTTTCTATTGGAAATTGATTTGTTAAAATGGGCATATCCAAAATACTATCTTTACCTTGCCTTCTATTATCATATGAACTAAAAACAGGGGTATACTCAGCCCACCGAAGCTGTGCCTCCATTTATTAAGATTAATTCCATGTTCCTTTGTATTTGTGGTAATCTTTCTACCTCTGCCTTAGAAGTATTCAGTTAATGAATTTTAACAGTGAAGTTATTATTTTTGATTTTAGCAGATAAATACTAAGTTCACAAACATACTAAAGACAGATAAGTGCTGAAAAGATGCTTTAACTATTCTTTGGCTGACGATACCACCTGCAATTTTATGATTTGGCAGTAATGACAAAAGTAATTAAAAATACAAGATTTTGGATATCTGCAGTAAGAGCTAAAAGTGAAGGTGACTGGCTAAACCATATACTGGCGAGGTGAGTACAGTTCTGTCTCCTTATTTAAGGAAGGATTTTAATGCATTGGAAGGAGGTCAGAGAACAATAATTAAACAGGTACCCGGAGTGAATGAGTTGCCTTTTGTGGAAAACTTGTAATAAACTGACATGTACCCTTTGGAATTTAGATGAGTGAGAGCGACCTTATTGAATAATGTAATATCTGAAGGGGACATGACCTGATAGGTGTGTAGAGGAAGCTTCCTTTTGTTCAAGCATCTAGAATTAGGTTTAAAAATAAAAAGTCACCCATTTAAGACAGAGATGACACGTTTCTTTTTCTCTTCTCTCAGAAGTAGTTTGCTTACAGTTATTGCATGGAAAATTCTATTGTCCACATACAAAGCTGTCCTCACAGTTATTCCTGGCCTTGTCTTTGTTGTTGGATTAATGATAGTCAGACAGCCCAGGCTTATGTGAATGATGCAATGAGGATAAAAGCAACAGTGGTCCTACCCCTTCTGCTGATACAAAGATTGCTTTAAGGTGCATAAATAAATAATGCCCCTTGGAGAAAGAAAGCAGAAAGCACACAGTACCCATGGAATCATACATCAAAGTGAAGTCAGCAGTTTTTGAAGAGGTGGGAACGTAACTGAAGGAAAGTAGTAAAAACAACTACTGATGATTAACACACACATGCTGGAGGTCAGCAGCATCTATGGAAATGAATATATAGTCGATGTTTCAGGCCAAGGCCCTTCATCAGGGATGAAGAGGAAGGGGGAAGAAGCCAAAATAAGAAAGTGGAGGGGGGGGGTACAAGCTAGAAGGTGAAGTAAGATGGGTGGGGGGAGTGGAATAAGAAGCAGGGAGGTGATAGGTGGAAAAGGTAAGGGGCTGGAAAAGAAAAAATCTAGTGGGAGAGGAGAGTGGACCATTGGAGAAAGGGAAGGAGGAAGGGGCACCAGTGGGAGGTGATAGGCAGGTGACAAAAAGAGAAGTAAGAGAGGAGCCAGAGTTTGTGGGGGAGGGTGGTGGTTGAAGAGAGAAAGGAGTGGGGTACCTGCTCAGTTCCTCCCACATGTGTGTGTGTTGCTCTGGATTTCCAGCATCTGCAGGATCTGTACTGTCAGAATTAGAATCAGGTTTATTATCACCAGCATGTGTCGTGAAATTTGTTAACTTAGCAGCAGCAGTTCAATGCAGTCCATAATATAGAAGAAAAAAATAAGAAGAAGAAGAAATAAATAAATAAATCAATTACAGTATACGTATATTGATTAGGTTAAAAATCATGCAAAAAACAGAAATAATATAGATTTTATTAGGTAGTGTTCATGGGTTCAATGTCAATTTAGGAATTGGATGGCAGAGGGGAAGATGATGTTCCTGAATCTCTGAGTGTGTGCCTTCAGGCTCCTGTACCTCCTCCCTGATGGTAACAATGAGAAAAGGGTATGCCCTGGGTGCTGGGGGTCCTTAATGATGTACGCTGCCTTTCTGAGACACCACTCCTTGAAGATGTCCTTGGTACTTTGTAGGCTAGCACCCAAGATGGAGCCAATTAAATTTACAACCCTCTGCAGCTTCTTTCAGTCCTGTGCAGTAGCCTCCCCATTACCAGACAGTGATGCAGCCTGTCAGAATGCTCTCCACGGTACATTTATAGAAGTTTTTGAGTCTTTTTATTTTATGTTTCTGTTTATAATTTACTGATGATTAAGTAGCACCAATAAATCTAACCACTGAACATTTCCAAAACTCATAAAATTCAAATTGCAAATTGCTATGCTGAAGCATAGTTACACAGCTCTGTAAATTCTTTATCAGGACTGTTACTTAAAATATGACGAAGCACTCAGCATGAGTACATTGGCTTTAAATAGCTTATAACGTTAGTGAAAAAATACATAGTCTGATCTTATATAGCACAGAAAAAGAAATGGGCCCACCTCATTCATGCCAACTAAGTTGCTTGCCTAAGTTTGTCCCATTTGTAAAAATTGCTGGTGAACGCAGCAGGCCAGGCAGCATCTATAGAAAGAGGTACGGTTGACGTTTCGGGCCAAGACCCTTCGTCAGGACTAACTGAAAGAAGAGCTAGTAAGAGGTTTCAAAGTGGGAGGGGCAGGATCACCCTCCTGTCTTCTATCATTTCAGATCTCCCCCTCCCCCTTTCAAATCTCTTACTATCTCTTCTTTCAGTTAGTCCTGACGAAGGGTCTCGGCCCGAAATGTCGACTGTACCTCTTCCTATAGATGTTGCCTGGCCTGCTGCTGTGTTCACCGGCAATTTTTATGTGTGTTGCTTGAAATTCCAGCCTCTGCAGATTTCCTCGTGTTTTTGTCCCATTTGACTATGTTTGGCCCATACCGACATACCTGTCAAAATGTTTTTTAAACATTGTAATTGAACCTGCCTCTACCACTTCTTCAGGCAGCTCATTTCACCTATTTCATTAGGAGCTTGAGAAGATTTGGCATGTCACCAAAAACACTCTCAAATTTCTACAGATGTAGCATGGAGAACATTCTAACTGGCTGCCTCACTATCTGGTATGGTGGGAGGACACTGCACATGAGCAAAGTAAACTGCAGAGAGTTGTAAACTTAGTCAGTTCCATCATGAGCACCAGCCTCCACAGTATTAAGGACCCTTTCAAGAAGTGATGCCTCAAAAAGGCAGCATCCATATTAAGGACCCCCATCACCCAGGTCAGGCCTTGCTCTCATTGCGACCATCAGGAAGGAGGTAGAGAAATGTGAAGGCACAGACTCAACAGTTCAGGAACAGCTTCTTCCCCTCTGACATCCGATTTCTAAATGGACATTGAAACCATGAACGCTACCTCACTACATCTTGATTTCTATTTTTGCACGTTAAATTTAACTCAATTATTATGTATTGCATTGTACTGCTGCTGCAAAGTTAACAAATTTCATGACCCATGCCAGTAATATTAAAGCTGATTCTGATTCCACTTTGCTACCACCCTCGTGTCCCTATTAAATCTTTCTCCTCTCACCTTAAATCTATTCTCTCCCCTACCTTGGGAAAAATAAAATGACCATCGACCTAATCAGTTCCCCTCTACCACCACTCTGCTCCATCTAGCAGAATTAGTCCTTACTCTTAATAATTTCTCCTTTGGCTCCTCCCACTTCCTCCAAACTAAAGGTGTAGCTATGGGCACCCGTATGGGTCCTAGCTATGCCTGCCTTCTTGTTGGGTTTGTGGAACAATCTATGTTCCGTGCCTATTCTGGTATCAGTCCCCCACTTTTCCTTCGCTACATCGACGACTGCATTGGCGCTGCTTCCTGCACGCATGCAGAACTCGTTGACTTTATTAACTTTGCCTCCAACTTTCACCCTGCCCTCAAGTTTACCTGGTCCATTTCCGACACCTCCCTCCCCTTTCTAGATCTTTCTGTCTCTGTCTCTGTCTCTGGAGACAGCTTATCCACTGATGTCTACTATAAGCCTACTGACTCTCACAGCTATCTGGACTATTCCTCTTCTCACCCTGTCTCTTGCAAAAATGCCATCCTCTTCTCGCAATTCCTCCGTCTCCGCCGCATCTGCTCTCAGGATGAGGCTTTTCATTCTAGGACGAGGGAGATGTCTTCCTTTTTTAAAGAAAGGGGCTTCCCTTCCTCCACTATCAACTCCGCTCTTAAACGCATCTCCCCCATTTCATGTACATCTGCTCTCACTCCATCCTCCCGCCACCCCACTAGGAATAGGGTTCCCCTGGTCCTCACCTACCACCCCACCAGCCTCCGGGTCCAACATATTATTCTCCGTAACTTCCACCACCTCCAACGGGATCCCACCACCAAGCACATCTTTCCCTCCCCCCCTCTCACTGCATTCCACAGGGATCGCTCCCTACCCAACTCCCTTGTCCATTCGTCCCCCCCATCCCTCCCCACTGATCTCCCTCCTGGCACTTATCCATGTAAGCGGAACAAGTGCTACACATGCCCTTACACTTCCTCCCTTACCACCATTCAGGGCCCCAAACAGTCCTTCCAGGTGAGGCAACACTTCACCTGTGAGTCGACTGGGGTGATATACTGCGTCCGGTGCTCCCGATGTGGCCTTTTATATATTGGCGAGATCCGACGCAGAGTGGAAGACCACTTTGCTGAACATCTACGCTCTGTCCGCCAGAGAAAGCAGGATCTCCCAGTAGCCACACATTTTAATTCCACATCCCATTCCCATTCTGACATGTCTATCCACGGCCTCCTCTACTTTAAAGATGAAGCCACACTCAGGTTGGAGGAACAACATCTTATATTCCGTCTGAGTAGCCTCCAACCTGATGGCATGAACATCGACTTCTCTAACTTCCGCTAGGCCCCACCTCCCCCTCGTACCCCATCTGTTACTTATTTTTATGCACATATTCTTTCTCTCACTCTCCTTTTTCTCCCTCTGTCCCTCTGAATATACCTCTTGCCCATCCTCTGGGTTCCCCCCCCCCAGCCTTGTCTTTCTTCCCGGACCTCCTGTCCCATGATCCTCTCGTATCCCCTTTTGCCAATCACTTGTCCAGCTTTTGGCTCCATCCCTCCTCCTACTGTCTTCTCCTATCATTTTGGATCTCCCCCTCCCCCTCCAACTTTCAAATCCCTTACTCACTCTTTCTTCAGTTAGTCCTGACGAAGGGTCTCGGCCTGAAACGTCGACTGCACCTCTTCCTACAGATGCTGCCTGGCCTGCTGCGTTCACCAGCAACTTTGATGTGTGTTGCTTGAATTTCCAGCACCTGCAGAATTCCTGTTGTTTGCCTTATTTAATGGTCCCTCATGATTTTATATACCTTCATAAAACACTTAATGATACTATCATATAAATTTTAGGCCCAACATAAGGGAATTGCACACTCACTGTGTTGGGCTCTGATATTTCACTCTGTTAAATTCTTCCCATGCAGAAAATCCCAGACTCGGCTGCATAGTCAAGCAATAGAGTTGCAGCAGAACATCTCTTATTGAAGAAAGCAACATTCAGTCAAACAGCATTGTCTGCTACAATAATGTATCAAAGTCATACAATGTGGTACATAGATCCTAAAATAATGCAGATGTATGACAGGAACAGAATGGGATGAGAGGGAAGTTGGTGGAAGGAGTGATTAAGAATCCATGTTTTGTAATGGAAACAGATTGGTAATCTCCCTCTTGAAACTGCTATGAAGAAGTGATGAGAATAATCAGGGGTGAACCTCGTGAAAGTGACAATGTGCTAGAAACTGACTGTAAACTAGAAGGTCAAAATCCAGCAATGTACAGTATCACATGCCACAAGACCTATGATTGGCTGTGCATTAGATACATGGGTAAATCTTAAAATGTTGGACAGACAAAACTTATTTCTGTTGATAGATAGGTATATGGCTTTTGATCGGGCTCCTTTCAAGTTCAACATGTTGTCATTACATCACTTGCTGTGTCTTTCTTCATTTTTTTATATAGTCCATTACAGAATTCGCAACATAATTGTGATGATAGCCACAAATAGTAATCACAGAAAAGTTACCATATTTAAGTGTTGTTCCTGGTGAATAATACCAATATTTTTTCTATTTTTTTATTAATATAGTAAAGTATTCTCTAAGAGATTTCCTGTATGATCATTACTTTAACACATTAGCCAGCTACCCCTCTTGGCTATGAGATAATATTTCTTCCCATTAGCATCAGGAAGAAAGAATGAGGAACAACTTGAGAAATAGGATGAGGGAGTGTCCATACCTTAAAGCTACTGTCAAAGCTTTTTTCCCCACATATATGACAGATACTGAGATATTATCAAGTAGTGAAGGGTAGGATAGGGCTTGGAACTGGGTGGATTGGGGGTTTGAAGTGAATTTCTGAGTCCAGATCCACCTATAACACCTGCACTTTCCTTTGACATTTATGTTCTTAATTTCACACCAATCAGCTCTCGATAGGAGGCAGATATTGCGAAGTTTGTGGTTTTATGTTGAAATGCTCACCTCAGCATTTATGATGCCAATTGTACACAGTTCTGGTTAAAGGCCAGAAGTTATATCATTGTTAATATAAGGAGATTAATCAACTCGGTGATTTTATTTTATTTTGACAGAAATAGAAGCGTTCAATCAATGGCCATCAGAAATCGACCATAGTGATATATCACTTACCGTTAATGGACTTGGCACTATTTTCTCAACCCCCAGCAATAGGTTTACTTTCAACAATGGAAATTCAGTACTTTTACAAAACTTCCATCTGCCAAGTTAGCAACAGGAATAATGTGAAGCTGGATGTTCTCCGAACTGGACCAAGAGAGAATTTATTTATTTCCATCTAATTAAATATTGACAGTTATTGCATTCCCTCTCAGCATCCTTACCATGGAGGAAGAATGTTGTCACACTGCTGCAGCTACTTAAAGGACCAAAGTGTCTGTTTTATGTAAGAGTCATAGAAGAAATTTATAAAAGTTATTGAACAACCATAAGTAATAAATTTCAGAATCAAACTGCAAGGTTTACCCATGAATCAATGCGTTGCTGCTCCATAAAATTATTTGAAGTAGATTTGTTATACTTAGTATTCTAGTGCAACATTCTATGAAGAAATCTATCCTGGATTCCTGTCAAACGATCACTAAATTAACCATGGATCCATCCCACAAAGGATAAAATAACTATTCATTCACAAACTGACAATGAAATGCAGGCAAATGGAATTCAATAACATAGACTGGGCACTTGCTGCAGCAGCCTCTTTAGAATACTTCATTGCTTTCAAACAGAAGTTTGGGAGAGTGATTTAAACTCTTTGTATGCATCAGGCACCATCAGCCAGTGATCATATCTTGGGTGTGAGAGAGACGGCTCTTTTATTTCAGATTTCCGATAACTACAGTTATCTTTATCTCAGTTTCTGCATTTTTCTCTTCCTCTGCTCTCATTCAGTTTGCACAATGTACATTTTGTCTAGACACTTCATTTGCAATTAACAACTGTTCAACACCCTCTCTCCGCTGGCAGCACCATTATTTGCATTGCGTCCTCTCATGTGGTGCATCGGGCAGTATTTTTGCCGTTTCCATAGCATCTTGACTTTTGTTTTACAAGGCCGAGTTGCTAGCTCGATGCTCAACCCAGCACTGATGGAAAGCGTGCAAGAAGCCAGCCAGGCTCAAACTCAGGAT
Organism: Mobula birostris; assembly: GCF_030028105.1. Taxonomy (NCBI): domain Eukaryota; kingdom Metazoa; phylum Chordata; class Chondrichthyes; order Myliobatiformes; family Myliobatidae; genus Mobula; species Mobula birostris. Next base: position 147,421,886 of record NC_092377.1, read on the forward strand.
CATTCGCCTAAAAGTCCAATACACCATAGGCCAGCACATCCTCTCTTTGTTCACCCCATTTTCTGCTTCTCTTCAATTTTAGGCATGTTTTTTTCAAATGCATAGTTCTGATGTAATATTAATGCTGTTTGATCATAGTTGCTGCCTTATCTGCTGCGACTTCTACCATTTCAAAGTCAAAGTTGGGTTTATTGTGATATGCACTATTACCTGTCTACACAGGTGCAATGTAAGCTTACTAGCAGCAGCAACATTAACACATAGCATCACATAAGCAGCATTGACAAGGAAAACACAAATTGAACATAAACAGTTTACACAAGAAAGAATCAGAATCAGGTTTATTATCACCGGCATGTGACATGAAATTTGTTAACTTAGCAGCAGCAGTTCAATACAATACATAATCTAGCAGAGACAGAAATAAAAAGTAATAATAAATTAAATAAAACATAATAATAATAAACAAGTAAATTGTACATATTGAATAGGTTATTTAAAAAATGTGCAAAAACAGAAATACTGTATATTTAAAAAGTGAGGTACTGTCCAAAGCTTCAAAGTCCATTTAGGAAACGGATGGCAGAGGGGAAGAAGCTGTTCCTGAATCGCTGAGTGTGTGCCTTCAGGCTTCTGTATCTCCTACCTGATGGTAACAGTGAGAAAAGGGCATGCCCTGGGTGCTGGAGGTCCTTAATAATGGACGCTGCCTTTCTGAGACACCGCTGAGATGTCCTGGGTACTTTGTAGGCTAGTACCCAAGATGGAGCTGACAAGATTTACAACCTTCTGCACTTCTTTCAGTCCTGTGCAGTAGCCCCTCCACACCAGACAGTGATGCATTCTGTCAGATTGCTCTCCATGGTACAACTATAGAAGTTTTTGAGTGTATTTGTTGACCTGCCAAATCGCTTCAGACTCCCAATAATGTATTGCTGCTGTCTTGCCTTCTTTATGACTACATCAATGTGTTGGGGCCAGGTTAGATCATCAGAGATCTTGACACCCAGGAACTTGAAGCTGCTCACTCTCTCCACTTCTGATCCCTCTATGAGGATTGGTATGTGCTCCTTCGTCTTACCCTTCCTGAAGTCCACAATCAACTCTTCCGTCTTACTGACGTTGAGTGCCAGGTTGTTGCTGCAGCACCACTCCACTAGTTGGCATATCTCACTCCTATACGCCCTCTTGTCACCACCTGAGATTCTACCAACAATGGTTGTATCGTCAGCAAATTTGTAGATGGTATTTGAGCTATGCCTAGCCACACAGTCACGCCTAGCCAACAAAATTATAATTGGTCTCATGGGTGTAATTGGGCAGCTCAGGCTCTCTGGGTCATAGGGGCCTGTTACTGTGCTGTATCACTGCATAAAAAGGAAAAGTATGTTGGAGTTTCTCCGGTTAGCGGACGATTTCCCTCCACGCATCTCTGACGTAGTGGGGAACCGCGTACGAGGCAAGTTACAGCCGTGGTTTGCCATTACTTTCTGCCGGGTGAGTTTCCAAAGAGATCACCAGCTCGTAACCCAGCACGGATGGAAAGTTACAGGGGAGCCAGCTGGATTCGAACTTGGGACCTTTCGTCCCGAAGTCTGGCACTGATGCCACTACACCACCAGCCGGGTCGTATGACTGAATAAAATTAAGAAATAGGAAAAAACAATATCAATTTTAGTGTAAAGTCATCATTGTATTGCTAAACTCTAGTGACAAGAGTTTGGGGTTGTGCCAGTTGGTTTAAAAAACAAATAATGGTGGTGTGGGACTTCTGTTCTTCGTACTGCCCTCCTGGCCAATGGTAGTTGTGAGAAGATGGCTTGGCCTGGATGGTGGAAATCTTGTAATATCACCTAATCCACTTAGTTATGTTCACCTGTGCCAGCCTGGACTCATTTGATAAGGTAGGCCCATGAAATTCTGCCAATATTCTCACTGCAGGAGTGCAGGTAAATCAAGAGGTATGTAGAGTGCAAAGTAAGCTAGTCCCATTAACTCCTTTCTCTTCAGGCCATTGCATTATCTCTAGCTGCAGAAAGAAGAGAAGATTACAAGAATACGTCTAATGAGTTTCTTTGCAAAGGACTTAGTAAAGAAGTGAAGAAGGCTCTCATCAGTCAGGACATTGTGTATAGAAATTGATAGGTAGTGGTTCAGTTGTACGGGACGCCGGGGAGGCCATATTTGAAGAATTCTGGTCACCCTGCTATAGCAAAGTGACAAGGGTTTGCAGTTGTGGTGCAAGTGCAGAGGGAGAGGCACTGTAGCTCATTATACAATTCAGTGAAGTTTAATAAGAACAGATTAGAATAAAATAATAAATGCTAGGCCAACAGGACCATTAACTAAAACTCTCAAACTGAAAGCTAACGCCGACACTGTGACCCAGAAGCAGTAACTAAGAACTAAATGCTCCTTTGTAGCATCAGTCTAAACTGTAGTCTTCTCTCCCAGAACAAGGACAAAGGTAAGCAGGGAGACTTGATGTTCTTGTAATTTGGTCAAGACTCAACAAGACTGAAACATGAGGGAGGGAGTTACATAGCACCACAGTGAAACGCTAGTTAGCTGAACTGTGCATACTCACAAACGTGATTGCCTCCCCATTCAGCAGCCTGCCTGCGTGGGCACCCTGACCCTCCAGCAGAATCCGTGGTTGTGACAGAAAGATGTTATTAAACTGGAAAGAGTGCGGAAAAGATTTACAAGAATTTTGCCAGGACTTGAGGGATTGGATTATAGAGGGAGGGTGGACAGGCTAGCACTTTATTCTTTGGAGCATAGGAGACTATGTGCTATTCTTATAGAGGTGTATAGAATCACGAGGGGCAGAGACGGGGGAATGAGCTAAGTCTTTTTCCCAAGGTCAGGGATCAATAATAGGAGAGGGCATAGGTTTAAGTTGAGAGGTCAACGATTCAATAGGAATTTGAAGGGCCATATTTTCACACACAGATGGGTGTGTTTATGGAATGAAGTGCCAAAGGAGGTAACTGAAGCAGGTACAATGACAACTCTTAAAAGACAGTTGAACAATTATACTTAAGACTTACTTGATAGCTATAGACTTACCCAGAAATCATAGTCACTAATCTGTCATTTCTCTGGAAAAGATAGAAATTGCTTATCAGCCAAAGCATGTTGCAATTATGTTTTGGGACAATATGAAGGTTGGTCTCTTTATTTTGCAGAATCAATCGAACTACATATTCCCCTTGCTTAGAGCAGCAATATTGTGGCATCCATTATTTCTTTCAGCTTGGTGACAAACAAGCCTCATTGATTTTCTTCTACTGTTCTTGTCATGGTGATGTAAACTCCTTCTATCATAGATTTTCACACCTCCTCAGTCCCTCCTTGTGAGGGCGCACACAAAGAGCTTTTGATATTTATATCATCAGTCTGGCTGACAGGAGTGCATTGCCACAGGCCAAAACAGTAATAATTTATTTCCTTGTAGGCACTTAAAATAGGTGAACTCCAGTATACATCTCAGTTACAATGCAATATATAGCAACATGAAAAATTGTATTTATATAACTATTTGAATGACTTCGGGTCATTCAGGGACCACTAAATTAAGTTGTAATTCCTGCCTCTTTCTGTGAAAAATACCTCATCAGCTAATTTCTTCTTCTTCCAATTTGGCCAGGAGACAGTAGTGACCCCAACTTAATGCGCCCCTCTCTGGCTGTATTCAAATAAGCCAACTCGTAAGAGTGCCTAACCAAGTTATGAGACCAGACATATGAAGAGTTTGTTTAAGTAGTTGGATAGCATTTGTGTCCCATCACTCCCAGTGAGTTATTATGTCTGTAATAACTCAAGTCTACTAAGTTATTAGACTTGAGTTATTACAGACAATAACTCGCATGTACAAGTTTAACAGGCACTAGACTTGTCTTATTACAGACATAGAGGTCTGTTTGCCATAACTGTAACGTTAAAATAGCATTTGTAAACAGATGGCTTGAAAGCAAAATAAGACCATGGTAAACATGAGTGATCAAGCATTACAAAACTTTCAGGAGCAATAGTAAAGAGCAATAAACACCACAAAACAAATAAACAAGTTGGTGACCTAGATCTATTTTGCAGATTAAGCCAAAAAGCTATCAAACCTTTCTGTATGTTGGCATTAATGTATGGAAATTGACAGTGATTCTGCAGTGGTGTCTATATGTTTGCAGGATTCCATCATCTGCAGCTTCTAGTTGCTTCACCTATCACTGCTCAGCCTCTGTCTATTTCCACCTTGCCCTTCTCCATCACCACTCACCCCTCCTCACCTGGAACCACCTATCATTAGTCAGCTCTTGCCCCATTTTTCCCTTTAACTCTCTGATTCCAGGTGAAGAGTCTTGATCCACAATGTTGACTGTCTTATTTCCATCTACAGATGCTGCCTGACTCTCTGAGTTCCTCAGTCTGTTGCTTTATTTTTGCTCCAGATTCCAGCATCTGTAGTCTCTTGTGTCTCCATATAACCAACATTGGCTGGGTGTTGAAAGATTGTCTGACTTTAATTGCAGCTACCCTGGAGAAAGGATCAAGGACATACGGTTAGAACAACCTGTATTTTATAGTATAAAGAAAAGCGTTGGAGGAGACTTGAAGGATGTCAAATAGGTTTTATTATTAATGCAGGTTAGTTATTTGGTTGGACACTTCTTATAGTGAAGACAGATGGCACTATTTGATAATAATGAGCAAAGGTAGACAGTGGTCATGTAGACAGTAGACTGATGATTTGCTCTTCATAATCTTGTCAAATTCTAAATGGATCAAATCAGGTAAAACTTCAAAAGAAAGCACAATGATTAATACTCAGCCTGGACTGTTCTATTACAATACTTCAAGATTTGAAACAGCATCAGCTCCAGACAATTTCCAAAGGTCATTGATAAATTTCCTGCTGTTGAAGGCTATTTAGATGACATCTTGGTGTGTGGACAGACAAAGCAGGGAGGAAGGAGACTCCAGAAAACATATTTTACTGAGACACAAGAGAGTCTACAGATGCTGGAAATCTGGAGCAACACACACAAACTATTGGAGGAACTCAGCAGGTCAGCAAGCATCTATGAAGGGAAATGAACAGGCAACATTTCGGGCCGAGTCCCCTCGCTTTTTATAATGCTGCTGACATTGTGGTATTTATGTAGATAGGTATATTTTATTCCATTTCTATACCATAATCTCTAACTTTATTTTTATATAGTTTTTTTTATTTTATATAATTGTTAAATGTTTTTGTTTTGTGTTAGATTTTATGCCAACTTATCACAACAATATATGTAAATATATATGACAAATAAGTTGATCCTTGGTCCTTAATCCTTGACCTTGATCAAGACTGACTCTGAGATCAGCTGAACAGCGACTCTGTCTTTGCCACTTTAAAGAATGTTTATTTTGGTTGTGATAAATGCCAAAAGCTTTACCTAGAGGTCAAGGATGAAGCAGTGTCGAGTGCACATAGTCCAACCAATTTAATGGAGGTGAAGGTCTATTTAGGACTCCTCAACTACTGTAAGCATTTCTTACCATCTTGATCAAAGTATTAAGACCTTTACAGAAATTGTCAAATCACAAGACAAGTTGGAAGTAGACAAAGAAACAAGTAGCTATGTTCCAAGAGTTGAAGCATTGCTGTGGGGTTCTTCTCAATCATTTACTGAAGCTTTGCTGTCCTGTGACTTAACATTTTACACCACCGATGTAGTTTTTACCACCATATGGAGAATGCACATAAATGGCTGGCTGGTTTTTCATCAAGGCTAGTTTCCAAAGCACAGTCATGCTGCTCTCACAAACAAGAAAAAATCCGCAGATGCTGGAAATCCAAGCAACACACACAAAATGCTGGAGGAACTCAGCAGGCCAGGCAGCATCTATGGACGTTTCAGGCCAAGACTGTAGAAAAAAAGCTGAGGAGTCTACTCCTCATAACATTTACCTGGGCTAGTTCCTGGAAAGAAAGAATTGAGCAGCTAAATATATTCGATCTATATTCTTCAGAATTTAGCATAATGAAGTGTAGTCTATCTGACAGATATAGGAACTGAAGGGGGACAGGATAGATGTTGAGATGTTTCCACTACTGGGAGAATCTTGAATGATGGGACAGGTCTATAAGATTAGGCAATAATTGTGTGGAAGGGAGGAAGGGATTCTCTGGAATTCTACCCTGAAGAGTATAGAGGCCGGATCATTTAAAGAGGAATTAGATATATTTTTGAAAGGCCAGGGAACTGAGGGCTTTATGAAACTGGCACAGAACAATCATGTAGACCATCCATGATCATGGCATAATGGATGGCAGTATGGTTTTGAGGGGCTGAGTGGCCCACTTCTTTTGTTTTCTTGAATTCATGTTAATGCATGTTCAAAGTGGGTAGAAATGATTGTTGTGGGTGCCTTTACATTCTGAGCAACTATGTCAGAGCTGGTAGGAGAGGGGAACACAGGATGACTGACGCCTTGACCAGGAAATATAAAGAGATATGGGTCAGGTGCAGACAGCTGGGATCAAACAAATTCCTGGAGGAGTATAATGGATGCGGGAGTGTACTCAAGAAGGAAATGAGGAGGGCAGAAATGGGACATGAGATAACTTTGGAAGAAAAGTTTAAGGAAAATCTGGAGAGATTTTATAAGACTAGTAAGGAAAAAAGAGCAACTATAGAGAGAATAGGGCTCCTCAGAGACCAAAGAGGGCACCTTTGGGTGGAGCTTCAGGAGATGGACCTTAATGAATATTTCTCCTCTGTTTTTACCGTAACTAGTGCTGTGCCTCGGGGATCAGTGCTGGGCCCACTGTTTTTCATAATCTATATCAATGACTTTGACGAGAATGTACAGGAATGGTTAGAAAGATTCCAGTTGACATTAAAATAGGGGGCATAGTGCAGAATGAAGAATTTTCACAAAAATTATAAGGGCAAAGATTATTATAGCATAGGAGACTAAGAGATGCTGTTATGAAGGTGTATAAAACCATAAATGATACAGGTGGTGTGAGTGCACTCAGGCTTTTTCCCCAAGGTTTGTAAATCAAGAACTAAAGGGCATAGGTGAGAGTGGAAAGATTCAATAGGAATTTGAGGAACAGTGTTTTTACACAGTCTGGTATCTACTAGCTGGAATCAGGAGACAGTAAATGGTTGAGCAGTTACAATAAGAACTTTTAACTTTTCAGAGGGTAAAAATTTGGAAGGAAGGATGTTTCAAACTGTAAAAGGAGGAATGAGAAAGATAACGGTGAAATTGAAGCAGAAGTTGCAAGATTTTATTTTACTAGGAGAACACACTAGGTACAACTATAGGGTTACCACCTGTAGAGTTACCAATGGGCAGAACCCACTGGATTTTGGAAAGATGGAACTTGGGGTGACTGTGCATTCCTAACAAACAAAGCAGAAGTAACAACTCATATCTGCCATTTCAAAGCAGATGTCCCTGTACAACGCAGAAACCTACACCACTGATTGTACTGGACTCCAGTTCACTTAGGGTTTGGTTGATCACCCTATGATGGTTGATCATCAGCACCACCTGAAACTTTAAACAGTATCTTTATTGTGTTGGGCACGTGGCCAAGTGGTTAAGGCATTCGTCTAGTGATCTCAAGGTCGCTAGTTTGAGCCTCAGTTGTGCCCTTGAGCAAGGCACTACATTGCTCTAGTGTCTGTTTGAGGAGTGGCGCCCCACACAGACTTCCAATCTGTGCCTTGTAAGACATGAAAATGCCCGACACAGGCCTCTCATGGTCTGAGTCGACATTCCCCTCCCTTTATGATACAGTTACATAATGCCTGCTGAACATCATCTTGCAACATAACAACCTCAAATGTACGATGAAAACACCCAGCTCTATCTCAGTTTAGCTGAGATATACATCTAGAGATATTTATCTCTAAGTTGTCAAACTGCTAACTCAGGGTGCAGTAATGAATTAGCAATAGCAATAGCTCCCCCAGCTAAATATTGAAACCACTGTCTTTGGTTCCAATCACAAATTCTGTTCCTTGGCTGTTACTTGCAGCCCTCTCCTTATCAATTCTCAGAAACTGAAATTAACTAGTTGACCCCATTATGATTTTCAGGCCTGTTATTTCTAAAATATTAAGGTTTTTAATCAAGTTATTTATTTCTTAATATTAATTTACTTACTATGGAAACATGGTACTATAGCAGTTAGCATCATTGCTTTACAGCACCTATGATCACTGGATTTCAGTTCCTGCCTCACTCTGTAAGGAATTTGTACATTCTCCCCACAAGCATATGTGTTTCCTCCAGGTACTCTGGTTTCCTCCCACATTCCAGTGACATACGGTTAGGGTTAGCAAATTGTGGGCATGCAATGTTGGTACTGGAAGTGTGGCACGTGGCCAAGTGGTTAGGGTGTTGGACTAGCGATCTGAAGGTCGTGGGTTCGAACCTCGGCCGAGGCAACGTGTGTGTCTTTGAGCAAGGCACTTAACCACACAATGCTCCAGTCTACTCAGCTGAGAATGGGTACCGGCAAAAAATGCTGGGTCTTAACCTCACGATAGACTGGCGTCCTATCCGGGGGGGGTGGGTGGTGGAGTTTCATACTCTCAGTTGCTTCACACCATGGAAATCAGCATAAGCACCGGCCTGATGGGCCACAAGGCTTGTGACAGTCTTTAATCTAAATGTTAAAATGTTGGCACCGGAAGTACGGGCTGATTTGATTTCAAAGTTCAAATATCAAAGTGAATTTATTATTAAAGTACACGTGTCACCATATATAACCCTAAGTTTCATTTTCTTGCAGGCATGCACAATAAATCCATAATAGAATCAATGTAAGATTGCACGAGCTTGGTCACTCAACCAGTGTGCGAAAGATAACAAACTGTACAAATACAAAAAGAAATTAATAATAATAAATAAGTGATTAAATAATCAAGAACATGAGATGAAGAGTTGTTGAAAGTGAATCCATAAGTTGGGGCAACATTTCAATGATGGAGTTATCCAAAGGGAAGTTATCCCCTTTGGTTCAAGAGCTTAATGATTCAGGTGTAATAACTGTTCCTGAACCTGGTGGTGTAAATCCTGAGGCTCCTGTATCTTCTTCCTGATGGTAGCAGCGAGAAGAGAGCATGTTTCTGGGTGGTGGGGGTCGCTGATGATGGATGCTGCTTTCCTGCCACAACGCTCTGTGTAGATGTGCTCAATGCTGGGGAGGGCTTTACCCGTGATGGACTGGGCCCTATCCACTACTTTTTGTAGGATTTTCTGTTCAAGGGCAATGGTGTTTCCATGCAGGCCTGTGATGTAGCCAGTCAATATACTCTCCACTACCCATCTATAGAAGCTTGTCAAAGTTTTAGATGTCATGCTGAATCTTTGCAAACTCCTAAGGAAGTAGAGGTGCTGCTGTGCTTTCTTTGTAATTGCCCTTGCATGCTGGGCCCAGGAGAAGTCCTCCGAAATATTAACACTGAGGAATTTAAATCTACTGACCCTCTCCACCTACTTTCCTGCAATGAGGACTGGCTCATGGTCCTCTGGTTTCCTCCTCCTGAAATCAATAATCAGTCCCTTGGGCTTGCTGACATTGAGTAAGAGGTTGTGGTTATGGCACCAATCAGCTAGATTTTCAATCTCCCTCATATGCTGATTCAGCCTACGACAGTGGCGTCATTAGCAAATTTTGAATATGCCATTGGAGCTGTGCTTAACCACACAGTCATAACAGTAAAGCCAGTAGAGCAAGGGACTAAAACATATATCTTTGTGGTGCACTTGTGCTGACTGAGATCGTGGAGGAGGTGACGCAAACAACGTATTTCACTGTATGTTTTGAGGTACAAAGTGTGACAAACGAAGCTTATATTTACTGATATGAGAATGAAAGCACTGACTAAAGTACTTCCCAATAACTAGAGGTCTAGTCACAAAGAAAATAAGACCTCCTATTAACCAAATTATTTGGGGTCAATGGTTCTTAAGCATATTGAAAGAGAAATTATTTGGTGGCTCTTGTGCTTTGAAATCTTCAGGAATAAAAATATATTTTTTAATTAATCACAGAAAATGCATTCTTGACAGGCTTAGATGGTGAAATTACAAAATGATTCAATAAAGTGTGCAATTTCCATCTGTAAGTGGCTACTAAACCAGGATCCATTCAGGTAAAAGTCACTCATAGATAGAAAGATTTCTGAAGAAACTCAGTTGTAAGAACGCAAACATGAGGAAATCTGCAGATGCTGGAAATTCAAGCAACACACATCAAAGTTGCTGGTGAACATAACAGGCCAGGCAGCATCTCTAGGAAGAGGTACAGTCGACATTTCGGTCGACGTTTTCAATTCCACGTCCCATTCAGGATCTCCCAATGGCCACACATTTCAATTCCACATCCCATTCCCATTCTGATATGTCTATCCACGGCCTCCTCTACTGTAAAGATGAAGCCACACTCAGGTTGGAGGAACGACACCTTATATTCCGTCTGGGTAGCCTCCAACCTGATGGCATGAACACTGACTTCTCAAACTTCCGCTAATGCCCCACCTCCCCCTCGTACCCCATCCGTTATTTATTTATATACACACATTCTTTCTATCTCTCTCCTTTTTCTCCCTCTGTCACTCTCACTATACCCCTTGCCCATCCTCTGGGTTTTTCCTCCCCTCCCCGTTTCCTTTCTCCCTGGGCCTCCTGTCCCATGATCCTCTCATATCCCTTTTGCCAATCACCTGTCCAGCTCTTGGCTCCATCCCTCCCCCTCCTGTCTTCTCCTATCACTGGATCTCCCCCTCCCACTTTCAAATCTCTTACTAACTCTTCTTTCAGTTAGTCCTGACGAAGGGTCTCGGCCCGAAACATCGACTGAACTTCTTCCTAGAGATGCTGCCTGGCCTGCTACTTTCACCAGCAACTTTGATGTGTGTCAGCTGTAAGAATGTGGAATTCATAATCAAATGGAATAGTTTAGAAGAATGGGTTTGATATATTCTTAAGGAAGCCAGGTAAGTGGGTGATGGAGAATGGAATTAAAAAATTAGATTAAATTTGATGGCATTTAGTGGCTTGTAAGCACAAATACCAGTTTAGACCAAATTCTGTGTTCTATGTTTAACTTCTCTAAATGAAAAGAAGCATTACAAAATCAGTGATTTGGGAGCATTGCAACCAGTGAAATTACAGAACTCTAGGCCAGAAAATTAATTCTTCTGCAAGTGACTGCATTTGGTGTGTGTTTCCACTTTTATTGCCACATTGTTTTTCCCAGTGCTTCAAAGGTATTTATCTCTCTAATAAGAAGGGACTATTTGCCTTAAATCAGTTCTGTTTACTGTGAAATGTTTCCTGTGAAACGGATTCTTACCAGAATGAAATTTCCCTTGTACCACACACTGTTACATGACTCTATTACTGAATATCTGCAGTTCCTCTTCAAGGCTTCACCTTCACCTGTGACGTCAGAAGCTGATCTGTAAACAGAGTTTGTGAACCATGATGTAATGTTTTGGCATCAAAGGCAAAAAGAAATGCTGCCTTATTTCTCACACATGGCATTAAAATGATCGTTTGCACAGTATTACTTTAAACCAATTATCTCGGATTTATAAAGATTAACAAAAATAGTTTTCTACTAATTTGGCTTTATCATCATATCCACTCAACTAAATGTAACTAATGGATTTAAGGATATTTACAATCTATTTTCATTCAGAGCATGTGACAAATTATGCATATTTTCTCAAATAAAAGCATTTTAAAAATACATTTTAAGATACTTCTTGTATGTCTGCAATTGTAAATCAACAAATGCATCCTGTGTTGAAACTAAATCAAGCTGTTAATGTGGAATGTTGTGTTGCACAGTTTCTACTATGACACTACACTGCAATTCAAGTTTGCATTTTATACAAACACTCCAGTTGTTGGTACAAAATGTCTAATTGAAACTTGTAAGCCATTGCCAGAAGCAAATCTGCCACTGCCACTGGGTGAAGAGCTGATTTTCTGGATTTCATCATTATTAAGGTTTCACCCTACTTGACACTCCAGACGTTTGGTGCTAATGCAACGCTATGTGCTACCATCAAATTTAAAGTATTGGATGGATTGTTAGTTGTGTCTGCTCAGAGGACAAAATTTAAATATTCAATAAAAGGTGGACTTTCTTCACTGTGGTTTATTATTGTCACATAAAGTGGAGTGAAAATATGTATTCCATCCATACAGATCACTTCTTCATATCAGTCTATCAAAGAGAGTGGGCAATAACAGAATGCAGGAGATATAGTGTTACAATTTACAAGATTGCAAAAAAACATTTAATTTTATTGAATCATTGGGTATTTATGTGCTGAATTAACCAGTTGCCATAAATGGCCTGTTTCCTTGTGGTGTAATCTCTGTAATTCTATTTAGGCCAGCAATAAATTCCCATTCCTACTTAAAGTTAAGAAGAGTGAAGGTGGGCTGCCATTTTTCAACCATTGTGATCTATTAATTGAATTGCTACCATTGTGCTGTTTAATAGAGAGTCAAAGTTCTTGTCAAAGTTCAAAAGTTTCAAAGTAAATTTATGATCAAAGTACACGTACAACCCTGAGATTCGTTTTCTTACGGCCATACACAGTGAATCCAAGGTACAATGGAATCAATGATAGTCCACACCAAACAGAATAAATAACCAATGTGCAAAAAGGCAATAAACTGTGCAAATATAAAAGAAAATAAAAGAAATAATAATTATAATAAATAAATAAGCAATAAATATCAAGAAACTGAAAGTGAGTTCACAGGTTGTGGGAACAGTTCAGTGATGGGATGAATGAAGTTATCCCCTCTGGTTCAAAAGCCTGATGGTCGAAGTGTAATAGTTGTTCCTGAACCTGGTGGTGTGGGTCCTGAGGAACATGGCCTGGGTGGTAGGGCTTGTTGATGATGGATGCTGCTACTTTCTTGTATTGCAAATTCACCATTATATCAGGGCACTGACACAAACCAGAGACAGCAGAAGCTAATAAGTAACGGTCAGGAAAATCAGAATAGTTTTATGCTCTGACCCTTATGTATTTTTTTACAAACTGGTAATATATTTTAACAGTACTCATTAATGACTGTGCTGTGATTGACAAGTAATATGTGGTGCAAATGAAACAGAGAAAATGAAAGAATGATACTAAATGAAAGAAAAGAATTTAGCCAATGTAATTTGGTAATAGTTTTTTAAAGTCACATTTATCTGAATTAACTTCTAACACTTGGACATAGTATAGATATCGTTATTTCATTAACACATCATCCATTTTTCAGAAGCACAACATAATTCATTGGATGCACTAGATTACTTAACTCCAAGAAGCAGTGAATGAAATATTTATTTATTTAGAGATACAGCGGGGAATAGGCCTTTCTGGCTCTTCAAGCCACACCGCCAGCAACCCCCGATTTAACCCGAGACTAACCACGAGACAATTTACAATGATCAATTAACCTACTAACCAGCACGTCTTTGAACGGTGGGAGGGGAAACTGGAGCACCCGGAGGAAACCAACTGGGAGGATGTACAAACTCCTTACAGAGGACGGCGGGACTGAACTCTGAACTCCACTGCGCCGAGCTGTAATAACATCACGCTATCCACTATGCTACCATGGTGCCCCAAATGGCTGTAACCCTTTGAGTTTCACTAATCACTGCACATGTACTGTACCTGCAGAGTTCTCTGTGGAGGTTAAACAACCAATGACGTGCATTCACTTGCTCTAATTTAAATTTATTGACTGCTCCATAGCACCATTAACTATTTGACTGCTGCAATCCTGAGAGATGTTGAAAACCTCTAATTTTGCAAACATTTGTAATACTTTACAATTAAATTGTTATATTTTACACATTTTAAAGGTGCCAAGATATATTCCAAAATGGATCATGTTATCTAATACATGGTTTCAAAGGTATACTATAATAGCATGCAGGCCACAGACAAATACATAATTAAAGATTATAAAGATTAGCTTTATTTATTATGCATGTATCAAAACACTAAAAGATACGGTGAAATGCATCGCTTGTGTTGGGGATGTCTTGGAGCTAATGAAAGCCAAGGATATGGGAGTTAAATAATAATTTCACATCCAAAAACAAATTTGATATGACATTTTAATTTAAAAAATTACCTTCCTAACACTTATATATATAACATCTGAATTTATGTGAAAATATGCCACTGCTTTCAAAATTGCTGCTGTATCACTGCAGCAAGATTGTGCGACATGAGTGCCGGCTATTTAATGTTCTTTCCTTCTCAAAAATTGCTGATTTCCTAAGAAACTTTGGCAGACTAGTTCTTCAGCCCTATTTAGTTTTAGTGCGAATGAAAATGAGCTGTCACAATGATCATAGATTCTCCAAGATACTTAATATAATTTCTACATTACAACAGTGACTACACTTTAAAATATCTAATCAACTTCTGGTGTTTTGAGATGTTCTGAGCTCTGCATCACAGGGAGTAAAAGTTATAATTAGCGTACTTTTAAAAACACAGAGAAGCAAGTGCAAGTGTAAAACATGCCAATTTCTTTCATTGTCCACGGTGACAAATATTATGCTGTAATTATTATATGATTATTGTGACACAACTGTATTTTGCAAAGAGGTACGTCACCAGAAACACTAACAAATTTCTAGAGATGTACTGTGGAGAGCATTCTAACTGGCTGCATCACAGTCTGGTATGGGGGAGATGGGTGGGAGAAGCTACTGCATGGGATCTAAATAAGTGATGGAGAGCTGTAAGATTAGTCAGCTCCATCATGGGCACTAGCCTCCAAGGTATCCAGGTCACCTGCAAGGAATGGTGCTTCAGAACTGTGGCATCCATCATTAAGTACCTCCACCTCCTAGGACATGCCCTCTTCTCATTGCTGCCATTGGGAAGGAAGTACAGAAGCCTGAAGGCACACACTCAGCGATTCAGGGGAAGCTTCCGTTGCTCTGCCATCTGAATTCTGAATGGACATTAAATCCATGCACACTACCTTACTATTTTTTTATTTCCTTTTTTTCACTACTTATTTAATTTAACTATTTTATATATTTTTACTGTAATTCAGTTTTCTTTTTTCTCTACTATCATGTATTTCATTGTACTGCTGCCTTAAAGTTAACCAATTTGACAACTTATGCTGGTGATATTAAATCTGATTCTGAACGTAAGACTTTGCGAGGTTAAATTTTTGACTAACAACTGTTTTGCACTGCAGTCTGTTATTGCATGAATATCCATTTAGTTACCTTAGAAACTACACCCGATTATAATATATGATCTACTTATAGTGGTCATGAGTTTAGTTGAATGTCACTCAGACTTCATCTCCCAGATTCATTGGGCCTTACTGCACCATACAGTATTTTTGCATTACACAACATCTAATTATGAATTCAAGATGAGGTCAGTGTTGGAACAAAAATCTTAATTGATCACTAGGGATAAGTAAGTGGCCTCTTATTCAATCTGGGCCAACTCCAAATCTGAAATTGCTACTTCCTTCAATTGAGTGGCAAAGTGGAAACTTGGCTCCGCTCCAATTGGGCACTTTACTGCTAAATTAGAAAATGGAATGTGCCAAAAATAGCAGGATTGGCTTTCCTGAGTTCAGATAAACCTGTACCTGAGATTTGATTTAAAGATGTAATCATGAGATAGAAACATAGAAACATAGAAAATAGGTGCAGGAGTAGGCCATTCGGCCCTTCGAGCCTGCACCGCCATTTATTATGATCATGGCTGATCATCCAACTCAGAACCCCGCCCCAGCCTTCCCTCCATACCCCCTGATCCCCATAGCCACAAGGGCCATATCTAACTCCCTCTTAAATATAGCCAATGTACTGGCCTCAACTGCTTCCTGTGGCAGAGAATTCCACAGATTCACCACTCTCTGAGTGAAGAAGTTTTTCCTAATCTCGGTCCTAAAAGGCTTCCCCTTTATCCTCAAACTGTGACCCCCTGTTCTGGACTTCCCCAACATCGGGAACAATCTTCCTGCATCTAGCCTGTCCAATCCCTTTAGGATTTTATATGTTTCAATCAGATCCCCCCTCAATCTTCTAAATTCCAACGAGTACAAGCCCAGTTCATCCAGTCTTTCTTCATATGAAAGTCCTGCCATCCCAGGAGTCAATCTGGTGAACCTTCTTTGTACTCCCTCTATGGCAAACATTTACACAGTTTTTATTAGTTTTAGTTTTTAGTTTTAGTCATACTTTATTGATCCCGGGGGAAATTGGTTATGCTGAGAGGATCATTGGGGTCTCTCTTTCCACCCATCCAAGGTATTTTTCAGAAGCGCTGAGTACATGCAAGGATCCCTCCCATCCAACCTACAAAACTTTTGACCCCTTACCATCAGGCAAGAGGTACCACAGCACTAGGACAAGGACTGTTAGAATGGGAAACAGCTTCTTCCCCCAGGCCGTGAGACTACTATGCTCCCTGTCACCACCCAGTTCTCTTCAGTTATGAAGTATCAGTAGGGTTATACTGCTTATTTTTTGATTTGTACCATAAACGCTAAATGTCTATCTACTGTAATATATTTTGTTACTTGTTAATTTATTTGTGGTAATATTGCTTTATGTGTTGTGTGTGAGTTATATGTACTGTGCTGTGCACCTTGGTCTGGAGGAACGATGTTTCATTTCGCAGTATACATGAAGTGGTTGAAGGTCAAAGTTAACTTGAACCTGAACCTGAACTTCATTATGGCTTTAATTATCTAGAATTTTAAGTCCAGGAACAGGCCATTAATCAGAACTGTTGATATTTGGGTTTATAAACCTCATGACCCTCCAACCACTATCTCACTTTCTATTTTCTACTCATGGAGCTCATCCAACAGATCATGAGGTTTAAGATCAGCTGCAATAGATGAAGCGTAAGCAGAGATTTCAACTCTGCCATTCAATTCAACTACCATATGAATGTCAAATGAGCACCTGTGCTCTACAGTAACAACACAGAGCTCTTCTTTAAAATGTAATATTAAGAAGTAAGATGTTCTCATAGCCCTAATATGTTCTAAGTAAAATATGCACCTTGAGATTTCTTTGCCCAATGAAAACATTATATCAAGTCTTCTTGCCTCCAGGTTGCCATAGCAATTTTAGTGACTTGAAGGAGCTGCCTGCATTAGGAATATACACCAAGCCAGTAAATTATCCAGCCACCCAGAGAATAAAAATCATATAGGAAAACAAAAGAGCCAATTATTTCAAAAAATGCATTATATGCGTATCTGAGTTTCGCTGACCTGTTACTAATTTTTTTTTTCAATTTTAAAGCCTAAAATGGAAGGAAAAACACTAGGAGAGAAAATGTCATTGATGCATGACCACATTATTAATGCAGATCAGACAATGCTGTCACAAGCTAACTCATTTTAAGGGACACCTCAAGTTTGAACCAATCTGGGAACAGATTTGAACCTACCTAACTCCAGAAAGACCTACCTATATCTTACTGTCGAAACAGTAAATGTTAGACACTGAAGGCTTCCTGTCTGAAATGTCAACTGTTTATTCCCCTCCATAAATGCTGCCTGACCTGTTGAGTTCCTCCAGCATCCTGTGTGTTTCTCTGGATTTCCAGCATCTGTAGAATTCCTTGTGATTATAGATATACTTAGATATGCTAGATATACTTAGTTGGTCAACAAAACACAAAGCTAAAATTTCTCATCAATGATCTTTCATCAAAAAGTTAGGGAGGAAAATTTTTTTGAAAGATAGAAAAAGTCAGCAGGGGAGAAAAGAACCAAAGGAAAGGTCTATATAAGTGTCTTAAGATTAAATGATAAAAGGAGTGCTAGTATAAGGTGAAAAGAAGTGGTAACAGGATAAGTAAGGGGTTGAAGGGTCATCATTGAGGAAATGTAAAGGCAGAATAATTATCTGAAATTATTAAGAGAAAATTAAATGAATTCTAGAAATCTGAAGGTAAAATGTGTTATTATCTGTAAATATTTAACTCAATATTTCTGTCTAAAAGGTCGCAATATCCCTAGTCACTGTTCCTTGAGATTATTTTACATATTACTGGATAAATGGTTGGAATCTGCCGGTAGAGAGTTGGAGATGGAAGGAGACCGTGGATCAAAATGCCAAAGCAGATGCGGCCGATTTTCAAGCAGCAAATCTGCATCTGCAAATATGTTGTATTTTTAACTTCTCTAATTCTGAGGAAAAGATATTGACACTTTCTCTCTTCGATACTACAGTCAGAGGATTTCCAACATTTACATTTTTTCTTCAGGAATATCATTTGTCTGAGTTATTATTGAATTGCAGATCAGGTAGGGGTTAAGCAGCCACTCCTCCTCTTAATTTTTGGAGTTCTCCATTGTTACAACCCATCCAGCTATATTCAGTCTGACATAGCATCTGACTTGTTCTTGAATTTATCCAAGATATCATATTCTACTGCACTGCTTTTCCTGGTATTGTGTTTTACAATGTAGTCAAGACATCAACAGATTGGAACTTGTTTTAACTACTGTTTGATACAATTGTCTAAGTTTGCACAATGAATACTATTAAAGGTACAGAAACCATTTTGACTTTGCAAATAACCAAAAGCTGCATATACGGAATATCTGCAATAAAAAGAGAAAATGGTGGAAATACTCAGCAGGTCAGGCAACACCTGTGGAGAAAGAACCAGAGTCAATGTTTCCAGCCTGATTTTCAACATCAAAACATTGGGGAGTGTTTGACTCTGAATGCATGCAATGTTAAAATGCAGGAGATTTAATGCTATGGAAGAGTTAACTGTATAATTATTTATTTATTGATGTAAAATTAGATTGAAATAATTTTGAACTAATTAGTCTCAAATTACAAGTTAGTGATTCATATAGATAAGTCATAATCAACAAGATTTGTAAACTGTCCATACACTGGTAACATTAAGACTTCCTAACAAGTTTCCTGTTTAAATTATGGTCTGGTATAGAAACACCATTTACTAGGTACAGAAAGTGGTTGCCCAGTACATCACAAGCAAAGCACTACCCACCATTGTATATATGAAGTGCTGCCACAAGAAAGCAGCATCCATAATCAAAGACCCTCACTGTCCAGGCTATGCCTTCTTTCACCACCATTGAGCAGAAAGTGCAGAAACTTTAGGTCCCACACCACCAGGTTCAGGAACAGTTATTACCCTACAACATTCAGACTCCTGAACTGGGATGGAAACTTAAAATTCCACTTCTCTGAACTGATGCTCCAACCTACAGAGGCATTTTCAAGAACTCTTTACAACTCATGTTCTCAGCATTATGATTTTATTTGCACTGTCTGTCTTCTTGTACACATTGGTTGTTTGTCAGTCTTCATCTGCCAATGTATAGATTTTTCATAAATTCTATTGTATTTTCTTTTTTTCTGTAAATACCTGCTAGAAAAATGAATCTCAAGGTAGTATATGGTGACAATGACATACTTGGTAATAAATTTATTTTGAACTCTGAACTACTTGTTAAGATTCCTTTGGTTTTGTTGCCTTGAAGTCTCTTACCTTATTTCACACTTTTCAGCCTGATTCAATTGGGTAAAGTTCAGGGGCACTTATGATGTTGACTGACTTTGGGTAACAGAGGTGATCACTTGTGATTTTGAATAAGTGGATTTTGAAAGCAAACCAAAATAGGACACTATTGTCAGTTCTATCAAACAATCAAAGACAATAATTATTAATTGAAGAGAATACGGAGAATCTGAAAACAGAAGCGAAAGAAGATGGGTTAGACGACTGTGTACATGCGTGAGCAGGACTGAAGACCAGGGCTTGTTTTGTTGCGTGTTGTGTTCCCTGTTGTTCTACAAAGCAGCGGGTGGGCATGCTATGTTGGTGCCAGAATGTGTGGTGACAATTGTGGGCTGCTCCCTGCAGACCCTCGGATGTGTTGGTTGTTAACGCAAGTGGCACATTTCATCGTATGTTTCAACGCACACATGATAAAGAAAATTGAATCTTGAAATCCAGTTAAGTTAGGCAAACTTTTCTCACGTGTTTTCAAATATTGCCATGGTTTTGTCACTCACTCCCTCTGTAACCTCTTCTACTTGTGAACTGGATTGAAAACTATATTAAAGATTCTAAATATTGATTCCTTTAACCATATTAAATACCCTAAATATTCATTTCTCTTCTACTTGTGGACTGCATTGGGAACCATAGAAAATATCCTAAATATTCCTTTCACCACCAGGGCACAGTGGCAATGGTGTGTATGGTACACAAAACGCCTTCAAGCTACAACATCTCTCAAATCCACAACCTCTGTATACCAGCATGAAAGGAAAGTGCTACATTTGCACAGGCACACCGCCAGCTGCAGGTTCCCCGTAAAGGTGCATGCTATCCTGATTCAGAAATGTATATTGCTGGGTCTAAATCCTGACACTTTCTTCCCACAGCTCACCACTGCCTTCTCAAGAGCAATTAGAGGTAGGCAATTAATGCTGGCGTTGATGGCCTGCCCACATCTCCAAGCTGAGACGAGGGTCTGTGCTTCTCCAATTCTGACTGCTTGAATGTCCTTGAATTTCATCACTTCTCTGTGGAGAGCCATCACTCTAAACACTCATCTTTGACTAAGTTTTTCTTCATCTGTCTGACAAGATTTGCTGGCTATCAAATTCAGTTTTTATTTATGTTCCCGTGAAGCATCATAGATCTTTTACCACACGAGGTACGACGTTATTGAAAATGTAGCTCCTGTCGGCACTGAACCTCGTGCAATTTTGTGATCAGGACCTGACCCTAGACTTTTCCTGTTACCTTTGCATTGGTGTATTCATGTTACAGCCTAGAGCAGCGCAGAAATAACAATGTAATTGTATCCTTAGAAAATTAGCTGGCATGTTAATATCTTTCTTTTCAAATCTTTTTATTGTATATATATATAGGAAAAAATAACGTGAGTACATCGAAGTAACAGCACTTACAATGCCACAAAAAAAACCCATCATCTTAAAGATTGAAAACAAAATTTTGTGATAACAAAAAAAAACCTACTGAGCAGAAAAGTGAGAAAAAAAAGAGAACCCCGGAGCCATGCGTCGTACAAAAAGCTTCTAAAAATAAACATCAAACCGCCAGCAAGAAAAGAAAATATACTAAAAGAATTTACAATTAGATAGTGGAAAAATTATATCAATTAACTCATGATAATAACGAGCAAACGAGCCCCATCTTTTCTCAAAATCAAATAAAGGTTCAAAGGTTAGACTTCTAATTTTCTCCCAGCTAAGACATAGCATCACTTGAGAGAACCATTGTGACAAAGTGGGAGCTGATGTATCCTTCCACTTCAACAAAATGGCCGTCCTAGCTATCAATGTAACAAATGCAATAACATGGTAATATTGAGCCAATATCTTGGTAATATTGAACTGTGTAAAATGAAGTTTCATTTTAATTTTATTTTGATAGTTAAGACCAAAGACTGGTCAAAGGTTGGTTTCACGAATCACATTGTCGAGCAGTGCACTATCTCCTCAGATGATATGTACTACCCATTTTATCACAGATGACAGCTCATTTTTAAAACGCATAAACGGTCTGTGTTAAGATTTAAGATGTTTGTATAAATTACTCAAATGAATGACAATGATTTATAATTAGATATCTTCATGTAAAATGAGAGGTGGTGGAAAAACGAGCTGCAAAAGACCCAGTCAGCCAGAGATTCATTGCCACAGGCCTGATGTCAATGATTGGAATTATGTCTGACATGCTGTGTACTTCCAACATTTTGTTTACTATAGGTAGCACACTGACATCTCTGGCTTCCAAACGTTATATAAAAGTCATCTGAGCAAACCCTGAATGTATTTCCATTTGTCCTCCCTTCCCACATGCAATGCAGTCACAATATTAACACTTTTAAAAATTACATGTTCTCACTTCCATTGTCAGTTTTGGCTCAGTGGGACTCTTGATTCAAGTCTCACACTCAAAACGTGAGCATGAAAATCTAGGTTAAGTTCCAGTGGCAGCGCGGGGCAAGAACTCCACTGCCAGACGTGTCATCTTTTATTGACGACTTCCTTTCTCAGCTGGATCCAATGACAGTATTCCACTGGAGTTATCTCCCCCCCCCCCATGTAATGGTCAATATTTCTCTCTTGAGCAATCCTGCAACTGTGACAATAGAACATAAAGCAGAGAACAGGAACAGGCCATTTGGCCCGCAATGTTGTGCCAAACCAGCCAAAAAGCAAAACAAAAGCACTAATCTCTCATACCTACACCATGTCCATATCCCCCCATCTTCCTTACGACCCATGTGCCTATCCAAACATCTCTTAAAATCCTCCAGTGTACTTGCCTCCACCAAACCAGGCAGCTCATTCCAGGCATCCACCGCTCTTAGTAAAAAACTTACCCCTCACATGCCTTTTGAACCCACCCCCCATACACCTTCAATACATACATTTCAACCCTGGGAAACGAATACTCTCCGTCCACTCTATCTGTGCCTCTCATAACCTTGTAAACCTCTATCAGATCTCCCCTCAGCTGCTGAGTAAACAACCAAAGTTTATCCAGCCTCTCCTAATAGCACGTGCCCTCTAAACCAGGCAGCATCCTGGGAAACCTCTTCTGCAGCCTCTCCAAGGCCTCAACATCCTCCCCGCAGATGTAATAGGGCGACATAACTGTATGCAATACTCCAGATGTGGCCTAACAGAGTTTTATTAAGTGGTACAGTAACATAACCTCCTGACGTTTGAACTCAATGCCTCAATTAATAAAAGCAAGCATTCCATAAGCCTTCTTCACTTTCATAGAGCTACGGACTTCGATCTCTCTGTTCAGCAACACAGTTAGGATCTTGCCCAGCACTTTCCCCCTTTATTTGACCTACCAAGGTGCAACACCTCACATTTATCTGGGTTCAACTCCATCTGCTATTTCTCAGCACATATCTGCAACTGATCGCTATCGTGCCGCATTCTTTGCCAAGTCTCCTACACTATCCATAACATATCATCCGCAAAATGAACTTCAAAAGTACTTTTATCGGTTTCAAGTAAAATAGCTTTCGCACCGCCCCAAAAGGGAAGCCAAACGTGAAAGTCAGCAATACCATAACTGTCCAACAACAATCACAGACGATTCTTTGTGCTCCGATGTCGTTAAAAAGTTAATATTTTGAAGAAAAGGGAAAATTTCTAGAAATTGTAGGTGCAGAGGGAATAACAATTATGGGAAGGTGGTTTGCTTTGTTTAAATGTTACAGTAGTTTAAGAAAACACTTTACTCCTCAAAAACATGATTTGTCTGCTTCTCACCGACAAGAAATAAATTATAAAGAATAATTGCAGTCATAGAAAAATGACAAAAGTAATTTTAATACTTTGAGAAAAATGCGTCCCCTTCGATAAACTATTATTTTCAAGAACCACCTGGAAGCAATCGATGAAATGCAGTTGTAAAGAACATTCGCCTGCTTCCCTCGCCTTTCAGTGAAACACGTTGGTTTCTGGGTCGTTTACATCTCACGCCGGCTTCTCAGTTGAGGCGTTGTTCGGAAGGTCCTACCCTTCCTGTGCTAAAGTACGTCATATGATTGGCATCAGCGAAGATCCAATTGAGAGTTCGATTGTGGGCAAAACTATTGTGACGTCCGGGTAGGTGGGGAGGTGATTGAGCCAATAGCAAGGGTCCGAGAAGGCGGGCGCTGCTCTTTCCTGCAACTTGCATTGTGTTCGCTGCAGAATCATTTTATTTTTATGAATGGAATAATAGCTGCAGCGTGAGCCGAATTAGCGGAAGACTCATTTTCCAGTTTTTTTTAACCTGATATTACATCTACGTCCAATATTTATAGACAGGGTTTCTTATTTTTGCGGAAGCATGATTTTCTCAGCGGTTATACTGATTCTCCATCCCGTTTCTGTTTTGTTGTGCGAACGTTTTTATGTTTTTGCTTAATAGCGTAAACATTCATTTAGTTACGATGTCGAACTATTTATTTTTAATTGATACGCTCTTCAAGTGGATACAATGACTAAGATGCCTCCGAATCTCTGAAGAACAAGGAGCAGAGAGGGATCTACTTCCTCATTGAGGGAAGATTTACTTACAAAAACGGTGCGTTGTGAATTTCATTATATTTCGGATATTTTTACCCGTTTCTATATTTGGAGGCGTGTGTGTGTGTTTGTTGCCATTGTCAAGAGTCTGGCCAAGCGCACCAGTGGCTAAGTTGGGCTGGTTGTCCTGGAAACAGACATCGGCGGAGTGGGTACGGTATCTGTTCTTAGTTCATTCTAGAATATTTGGTTCACATCTCCTGGCCAGGACTTATCCCAAGTACCAAGTGCCGGACAGGAGACACGAGTGATGAATACGATGTCCTGCTGGATACGACGCATTGGCCACTTAAGTTCTCTTGGTCTATAATTTTTCTTGCACGAGTGTAACTCCTGTATCAATCCTACGCATGTCGGACCCGTTCATACAGTTTTGAACTGCGAACCTCTTTCGTGTTGGCTACTTCGGGAAGAATATCTTACATATCAGCCTGAGACTTGCCGGAGAGATTAATAATACTTTTGAAGGGTCCTTAGTTATGTGGGAAAATTATCACGAGTAATGCAATTTAGAGCCTGAACGTCCATACATAACTATGACTCATAAGTAGAATCGAAGGGTGTACTAATTCAGGGTAGGGTTGATTCGACCTGCTGTTAAATCTGCTAGTCACCTACAAACTGCTATACTATTGCTCAGGTTGTGACTTTAAAAGGCTATCTCCGGATCTCTTAAATAACGTGACCAATCCCTGACAAAATGCAGTATAGTTTGTCTGCTTTACTTATTGCTGCTTGCATATGTCAGGTGGAGTTCTGACCCTGTTGTATGTCAATTATTGGGACGTGGCCAAGTTTGCGGACGATATGAAAATAGGAGGAGGGGCAGGTATTGTTGAGGAAGCAGAAGGAATTCGATTTGGAGAATGGGTAAAGAAGTGGCAGATGGAGTATAGTGTAGGGACGTGTACAGTCATGCACTTTGTTAGAAAGAATAAAGGCGTGAACTATTTTATAAGTGGGGGAAAATCAAAGGTACAAAGTTTGGGAGTCCACATGCAGGGTTCCCTAAAGATTAACTTTCAGGCTTAGTCAGTGGTATAGAAGGCAAGTGCAATGTTAGCGTTCATTTGAGAGTATCCTTCGGTCCTGAAGAAGGTTGTCAGCCGAAAATGTCAACTGTTTACTCTTTTCTGTAGATGCTGCTTGGCTTGCTGAGTTCCTCCAACATTTAGTGTGTGTTGCTATTCATTTGAGAGGACTAGAATATAAAAGCAAAGATGTAATGCTGAGACCTTATAATGCATTGATCAAACTGCACTTGAAGTATTGTGAGCAGTTTTAGACTGCTGATCTAAGAAAAGATGTGCTGGTATTTAAGAGGGCCTGGAGGAGGTTCGCAAGAACGACCCTGGGAATGAAGTAGTTAATGTATGGGGAGCCTTTGATAGCCCTGGTTTGTACTCACTGAAGTTTAGAAGATTGAGTGGGGATCTCATTGAAACCTATCAAAAGTTGAAAAACCTAGACAGAGTGGATGCAGACAGGATGTTTCCTATAGTGGGGGAGTCGTGGACTAGAGGGTTCAGCCTCAGAACAGAAGAATATCCATTTATAACAGAGGTAAGGAGGACAGTGTATTCATTGCCACAGGCAGTTGGTGGAGGCCAAGTCATTGAGTATATTTAAAGCAGAAGTTGATAGGTTCTGGATTGATTAGAGTATCAAAAGTTACTGGGAGAAGGCAGATGGATGGGGTTGAGAGGAATGATAAATCAGCCATGATGGAATGGTGGAGCAGATTCGATGGGCCAAATGGCCTATGTCTTATGGTCTTGAGGATTATAAACCTTATTAACTCCTTTTTCCTCTCCACGAATGCCTCACTTGCTGAGTAGTTTTCTGGGTTTTTGTTTCAGGTTTGCAGCATCCGGAGTTTTTTAGTTCCATTATTGGATTAGAACAGGTTTAGTACATGATTTAACAGGTGGTTATTCAACTGCTGCCACAAAAAAAAATTCCATTGTAAATTTAATGAATAAGTATTCCTTGAGGATTAAGTTCAAAACATAAATTCAAATGCTTCTTGAAAGTTTGAGTCATACCAATTTACTGGAATTTCGGGCATAAAATGAGCTTCTAAACTAAAGAGTGCAAGGCAGATGAA
Organism: Mobula birostris; assembly: GCF_030028105.1. Classification (NCBI taxonomy): domain Eukaryota; kingdom Metazoa; phylum Chordata; class Chondrichthyes; order Myliobatiformes; family Myliobatidae; genus Mobula; species Mobula birostris. The sequence goes on from NC_092377.1 coordinate 147,448,171, forward strand.
GTCAGTCTGTAATTAAATAGGAAACGCCATAGTGATTAGCATGATGCTATTACAGCTCAAGGTGTCGGAGTTCAGAGTTTAATCTCAGTGTCCACTGTAAGGAGTTTTTGTACGTCCTCCCTGTGGAATGTGTGGGTTTTTCTCCGGGTCCAAAGACGTACCAGGTAGGCTAATTGGACATTGTAAATTGTCGTGCAATTAGGTTAAGGTTAAACCGGAGTCTTCAGAGTTGTCCCTGTTCCTACATGTCTATTATGTTAATGTTGCAGATATGAGGAGATTGGCATTGTTTTCCCATCCTATCCCCGTTAATTCTCTGAAAATATTGGTTCCATTAGTGGGAATTAGTGGAATGGAAATGCTGTAATTGTGTGCCTGAAGTGGGCTGTGGAAATTTTACCAGAGAGTATTAGGAGTGAACAAACATTATGGCTGTGCCAATTCCTGTCACTAAACAACATTTCTCCATTCCCCCCCCCTCCACTTTACCATGTGCTAGTTTATGCCAGAGGGGGTTGTATTTACCAACCACACTTTCAAGTATTAAGAGAATGAAACATAGTGTGGAACTTGCTTCAGATGTATGTCAAGGTAGCACCTTGATTCTAATAAGGTATGAAGTAGGTTGTTTTCAATGCTAAGCAAGATTTAATAGATAATTGAGAAGAATGCTCAGAATGGCTTTAGTACTGAAAAGGCAAATAAACTGGAAAACATTGCATTTCTACTGTGACATTCATGACCTCTGAACACCCACCCCTGAGTGCTTTCTAGTCAGTGATATGTAGATATGGTTGTAGTACGGAGAATGCACAAGCCGTTTTAGGAAGAGCAAGATCTCAGAACGTGACTCAATAGTATCAATGAATGAAGAAGTATTCAAAGATTCAAAATACATTTATTATCAAAGTATGTATACAGTATTCGTCTTCTGCACAGACAGCCACGAAACAAAGACAGCTATGGAACCCATTCAAAGAAAAACATCAAATCCCCCCCCCACGCACAAAAAAACCCCAGAAATTGCGCAAATGGCAACAAAAGGAAAACATGCGAAAAACACAGGATATGAAAAGCAAAATTGAAAGAGTCCAGACATATTCCTCAGTGTTATAGTACTGTTCGGGTGGTTGAGTCCAGTTAAACTCCACCACCTAGACATGGAGTCACGCAGTATGCAAGCAGCCTTCAGCCCAACTCATCCCCCTGCTGACCAAGTTGCCCATCAAAGCAGGTCCTGTATGCTCAAATTTGAACCCGGTCTAGATCTTTCATCTCCAAATACCTGTCCAAGTGTCTTTTAAATGTTGTTATCGTAATGCTTCAGCCTCCTTCTCTGGCAGCTCATTATATATGTATGCAACACTCAGCATGAGGAAATCTTTTAAAATCTTTCCTTTGTCACCTTAAACATCTGCACTCTAGTTGTTGATTCCCTTTCCCTGGGAGGAAGACTGACAATTAGATTAGATTATGAGGACACGCAGTCCTCTTTTATTGTCATTTAGTAATGCATGCATCAAGAAATGATACAATATTCCTCCGGTGTGATATCACAGAAACACAGGACAGACCAAGACTGAAAAACTAACAAAAACCACATAATTATAACATATAGTTACAACAGTGCAACAATACCATAACTTGATGAAGAACAGGCCATGGCACAGTAAAAAAGTTCAAAGTCTCTCGAAAGTCCCACATCTCACGCAGACGGGAGAAGGAAGAAAACTCTCCCTGCCATGCCCGACCACAGTCCAACTCTGAGTCGTCCGAAAACTTCGAGCTCTGATCAGCCCTCCAACACCAAGTACTGAGCATCATCTCTGCCGAACGCTTCGATCTCAGCCTCAGTCGCCAGCAGCAGGCAAAGCCGGGGATTTTGGGGCCTTCCCTCCTGAGATTCTTGATCGCACAGTAGCAGCGGCAGCGAACTGGGCATTTCAGAAATTTCTCCAGATGTTCCTCTGTGCCTTCTCACGTCTGTCTCCATCAAATCAGAATTGTGCACGGCATCCTACTGAAAATATATCATTCACTGACAATTATGCCCTTATGATTTTTCCATGTCTAATATTTTTATATACGCCTAATATTATCTAATATCTCAGAGCCACAGAACAGTTGGGTGGCACAGTAGCGCAGTGGTTAGCACAATGCTTTACCACACAGGCGACCCAGGTTCAATTCCAGCTGCTGCCTGTAAGCAGTTTGTACATTCTCCGCATGACCGCGTGGGTTTCCTCCAGGTGCTCCAGTTTCCTCCCACAGTCCAGAGGAGTATCTATTGGTAGGTTAATTAGTCATTGTAAATAGTCCAGTGATTAGGTCAGGGTGAAGTCGGGGGTGGGGGGGCCGCTGCTGGGCGGTGTGCCTTGAAAGGCCTACTCAGTGCTGTATCTCAATGAATAAATTAATTAAATATTTGATATCGGATGAAGACTGCAATCAGTATTCAGCTGAAATGTAACAAGTGTTTTATTTCAACCAATTATTTTCAGATAATGAATACTTTGCATCCATGCAGGCAAGTAAATTCCCAGAGTTGATCCCTATAAGTCTCTCACTTTTGTTTAATGATCATAATTTGCATAATGAGTAAATACTGAATAACTTAATTTTTTTTTTGCAATCAATATGTGATAAACCTGTCTGTAGTAAGTCAAAGCGTAGGAAGCTATTTTGGAAAGTTGGTGTCTATAGAGCTGGGTTATAAACTGCAAGTGTGAGGCCACTGAATTATTTATATGACCATGTGGTAAATCACTTGTGTTCCCTAAATACATTTAGCAGCACAGTCATTCTTAGGCCTGGGACTTGTTACGTAAATGGTTGTTCTCATTTGCTCACAGCATTGGGGATTATTTTAACCTAAAAAAAAGGATATACTTGCTGTAGAGAGATCACAATGAAGATTCACCAAACTTGGAGCCTGGATGGCAAGGCTGTCAGATGAGAAGAGATTGAACAGGTTGGTTCTCTATTCTCTAGAGCACTGTTCCCTCTAAACTGCGTGGGTGCGTGGCCGTGCAGTAACTAAAATGTTCCTGTGCACATAGCGTTTGTGGCCGCGCAGCTGGAATTTTCTTTATGTAATGTTTTATTAAACTGTCAAGCAGTTTTCAAGCCGTGTTTTTTAAAAAAAATTCCTGCTCAGGGCAATGGTTGGTCCACACAGCTGTAAAAAAATATAGAGGAAACATTGCTCTAGAGACTTTAGAAAAATGAGAAATGACCTCATTAAAATGTACAAGATTATTAGAGGATTCCATGGGATTTTGTTTCTTAACACTTGGGACCCTAAGGCTAAGAGGTAGTCTTGATGTAAGTGGTCGGCTACTTAGAACTGAAATGAGTAGAAATTTCTTCAGTCAAATGATGAGTGTTACTGCCTTTGACGTGTTACTTCATAACAGAAGACAAGATATGAATATTCTTCTACTCTGCACCAAATCAAATCTAAAAATAGCTTTACAGACGCTGGCTCCTTGCTCCGTCACAAGTTGTGTCCTGAATCAAACATTTCACTCAAAATATCAAGCAGGAATAATTGCAAAGTAAACTTGTGTTTGAAAAAGTGTGAAAGCATAATGTTGGAATCTTCAGCCATAGTTTTTCAAATAGACATTTAAATGATATTTTTGCAAATGTTTTACTGAAATCAATATTCAAAACTATATTGATTTATTGGGATGACTTGGCACAGATGTGGTGATTCTGGAAATGGAAATCAGCATAATGGCCCTGCTGAGATTTTGTGTGTTTCATATTCATTGTGGTCGAAGTGAAGCCATGTGCTGCCACTTTTGCTTAGTCCTGCAGTGAGTTTCAGCCTGAGGATTTATTACGTAAACAGTGGCCTTCATTTTCTCACTGCATTGGAAATTATCTTAACCTAATGCACCAGATGGAGCAGCCATGGGACTGGGAATTGTGCAGTGTTGCTCTAAATTTGGTGAGGGTAGTGTACAGTTTTGGGCTGCTTCGGTAGAGGAAATATTAACTGCCTGTTATGCCCCTGGCATTTAGGGCAGCAATAAGGGACCTCCATCTCTGTCTGTCCTTGGCCGTCTTCTCTTTGGTGCCCCAGATGTGGTTCATTTCTGCCTCTACAGTGTAGTACGAAGTTGCCTTTGGTCTCCTGCATTTTGTCCGCTCTTTAGGGGTCCAAAGAAGTTCTTTGATGATGGAATTGGCCTCCCTTCTCGTCTCATGCCCAATCCGCCTCTAATAGGGGAAATGCAGCAAAGATTAATCAGTCTGATCCTTGAGTTGGTGAGCGTGTCATATGAGACAAGATGGACTAGGCAAAGCCTCGAAACTCTAGTGCAGTTTTTGCTTGGTGTGTTTAAAGTCAAACTTTTTGCTGTCATGGCCTTGTTGTGTGGGATATGGCACATTGGGTTTGAAAAGCAACGAGACAAAGCCAGGGACTGTCACCCATTATTGATTCCTGCACCACAGAGTGCTGCTCCTACACACGCAACGTTAAATTAAAACTAACTTAGCCCGATACTACTATTCAGGAAACATTTACTTCCACCAGAGCTATTTTATGTACATATATAATTCACTAATTAATTTACTTTTTTTTTCTTTCTGTAGTATCATGTGTTGCATTGTACTGCTGCTGCTCAGTTAACAAATTTCACGGCACATGCCAGTGATATCAAACCTGATTCTGATTCTAAATCAGTGGGAAAGATATGACTCTCTGACCCTTCAGATATGTACTCATACCATGTCTATCAGAATATATTCTCCTCTTAATTAATTCACAACCCATTCAATTTAACCAATGAAGCTTTTTAAAAAATTATCATTTTAAGTGCCTGAAGTACAACAACCATGGCATTTTTTTTACATAATTTAAAAGAAACACTTGTGTTCTGATTTAAAAAAAAATAAAAGTGGGTAAACTTGTGTTGTTGACAGACTTTCCCATTTCCTGTTTCCTTCCCTCCTTCATTTCTTACTTGCGTTTCCAATTCAACTTATTAGAAACCAAAGGACAAGCACTTCATCTTGTAACTATATGATTTTCCAGGCATCCAACTCCAATGCTTTGCAGTACTCCCTGTTCCCTGTACCATTAAGACATCTGTAATGTTTTTAAGGCTGATAAGAGTGCTGAAAATTTGTTCTCTCCATGGCAACTACCCAACCTGCTGAGCGTTTCCACTTTGAGCTGAAAGTTGGATCCTTACCTGATTTAACTTCCATTAATATAACGCCTTTAATATACAGAATGTCTCGGTGTGCTTAAGATGAGGTTTTGTTTTTGATCCATCACTATTGATGGGGGAAGAACTACAGCCGGTTTAAGCACAGTGAAGCTTCCAGGAAGTCCTATAAAGTTAACGACTAGACCATCTGTTTTAGACATATTAGAGGATGGATAAATATTTGTAGCCTTGCCACTGAGATCAGATCACTGGTAAACCAACAAAAATCCTGAAAGACTTAATTTTAGCCAAGAGTGGAAATAGGATTAAAGAAATTTTCAGTGACCAACCCCAGCCTCATCCCCACCCCATTCACCCACAAAACATTTATTTATTTATTGGGATACAGTACGGAATAGGCTTTTCAGGCCTTTTGAGCCATGCCACCCAGCAATCCCCAAATGAACCCTGGCCTAATCACAGGTCAGTTTATAATGGCCAATTAACCTACCAACTGATACATCTTTGGACTGTGGGAGGAAACCCACACAGTCATGGGGAGAATGCACAAATTCCTTACGGGCAGCGGTGGGAACCCAGGTCACCTATACTGTAAAGCGTTGTGCTAACCACTACACTACCGTGCCATTCTACTCTGGTGGTATGAGGGCCAGGCAATTTCACTGGGCCCTTGACCAGCTCTGGCATTTTTCAAAAGCTAGAGAAAGTTGCTACATAAATGGAAGCTTATGCATGCCACCAGCTACTCTTTTGCGAAAAGTAGACTTTGTTTTAACTCCCAGCATTTTGATTATGGTATAACTTGCAGTTGCAAATGTCCACGTTTAACACAAAATGGAAACTCTTCTTTTGGTGTCGCACATTTCATGCTGGAACTGAGATAGTTGTTTGCTCCATATCACCTGTAGATCAGTGGTAAAGAGAAATTGTAAAATGACTACAGTTTTCAGACCTGAATGTATGTGGTTTATTAACAGGAATCACAGTTAAACCACTCAAGGATAAGGTACTATTTTCGGGGAAAAAAATGCAAGCCACAGCTCTAGGTATATAGGGATCCGAAGAGGAGGAATTTAATTTGGGTGACAACAGAAAGGGGACGACATTCACAGAGAATCCATCATAATGACCTCTTGATATTTAGTTCTACGACAATCATTAGCAAGGTTATTGGTATAATCCATTTGATAATGCCTACCATGAAAAGTAATTACCCCTATACTGTGTTATTTTTTAATAAATAGCATTTGGTTCCCTTAGGTAGACAAAGCCAGGGGAGGTAGTGGGGATAAGCCCTCACTACCTATTAAATGCTCCCAATGGCATGCATTGCAAATAGCTTTTGACAACCATGTCCAGCTCCTGGCCATCATGTGTGACTTAGCTATAAAGGCGGTGGAACTGTTTCTACTGACAGGAGAAGGGGCAGGGACAGGGCATTGACTAGCTCGTTCTGCCCAGCCCTCCTTTCGGTAAAGAGACATGCTATTTATAGAAATGGTCTCCCTGGAGTAAAAATTTCTTTCTTCATAAACTCCAACTAACGTTCCAACTCTTAGCTGTATCTCTATATTTTTACCAGATTCAAATTATCCAGAAATACACTGATTCTTATTCCTTCCAATGTATCTTCCACCTCATGACTGCATGGCAAATCGTTTTGGGAACTTTATGGCGGGAGGAGGAGAGAGCAGCGCGCCGCGCGTGCACAGCCCTCTGGTGAAAATGATATCGTATCCGTTAAATAGGGGCTGTGGACAATTCTGATTTGATGGAGGCGGACGTGAAAGCACAGAGGAACATCCGGAGAAATTTCTGAAACGCAGGTCCGCTGCTGTTGTTACTGTGTGACCGAGAATCTTCCGGAAGGAAGGCCTCAAAATCCCCAGCTTTGCCTGCTGTTGGCGACCGAGATTGAGGTCGTATCGTTTGGATAGAGATGGTGCTCGGTACTCGGTGTCGGAGAGCTGATCGGAGGCTCGAAGTTTTCAGACGACTCAGAGTCGGACTGTGGTCGAGCATGGCAGGGAGAGTTTTTCTTCCTTCTCCCGTCTACGTGAGATGTGGGACATTTGAGAGACTTTGAACTTTTTACTGTGCTCATGGACTGTTCTTCATCAAGTTATGGTATTGTTGCACCGTTGTAACTATATGTTATAATTATGTGGTTTTGTCAGTTTTTTCAGTCTTGGTCTGTCCTGTGTTTTGTGATATCACACCGGAGGAAATATTGTATCATTTCTTAATGCATGCATTACTAAATGACAATAAAAGAGGACTGCGTGTCTTCATAATCTAAATCTAACAATGTGGGAGCCCATTAACAGGATCGTAAGATTACTGGCATCTCAAAACCGGTCACCTCAGGCAGATGGGGCTCATCAGTTGTGTTTGTTGGCCTACCTAGGAAAAGGAAAGCTGATCTCAAACCTTAAGGCTATTCCCACTCATGGGGAAGGCTTTGGGAGTAAACCCAGGAAAAAAACAGAGCTGGAGTCTCTAATGCTGAACGTTGAATTCAACTCTGATTGGCAACTCCTGTAATGTCATTCATGCCAAACTATATCAGTCTCTGCCGTTCCTTTGCATTTGTCAGAGGTTAGCCTGCTGCATCGGCAACAGCTTGCTCTTCGTATTGTATTGCCCAGGCTTGTGCATCACAGAGACAACGAGGATGTGGACGGGCTCAAAATTGCATTTGTTCTGGATTGGCTGATCTCAGCTCATTTGGAAGGAAGAGTATTAAAATCTCAAAGGAGGGTAAATGTGTCGAGCCTCCATTCTAATGTAAAACAAGAATATTGTTGTTTGACGAAAGATTGCAACTATATTGCTCCATTTATGATCTTGTGATCCTGTAAATGGGCTCCTACTGTGCTCAAATTCCAGAAATGGTTTGCTGTGCAGTTATTGCCTTATCCAGAGATTGAAAGATACATTGGAAGAAATGAAAGTCAATGTATTTCTGCACAATTTGAATCTGGTTTTAAAAAAAAAAAAAAAAAAAAAAATATATATATATATATATATATATATAATTACAACAAGGAATTAGAATGGTTGTTGGAGTTTACGAGGAAGAATTTTTTACTCCTGTGTGGCCATTCCTACATATAATATTGGACTTAGCAGAATTAGCTGGCAGGTGGCATAGAGGCAACCGCTCTGGACTTCGAGGTGAATGGTCCTGAGTTCGAATCTGGCCGGCTCCTTACACGCTTTCCATCCATGCTGGATTGAGCATCGATCTGGCAACTCGCCTCATAAAAACAGACAAAAACGCTAAGGAAGTGGCAAGGTTGCCACCCGATGCAGCATAAGGCTCAGAAAGGAACAACAACAAATGGGCAGAATTAGCTGACCCATGAGCAGAGTTTGCGGAGCAGACTCGATGGGCCAAATGGCCTACTTCTGCTCCTTTGTCTTGTGATGAGACAGACTTCATGTAAAGTCGGTGTTAAAGTGATGTAAAGATTAAACAGGTATCTCACTGAGTACTGGAGTGGTTTTGCTGGGTTGTAGGACCCATTAATATCCCTTGCTTTGGTTTCTAATGTATCTGCTGATGAGTGTATGAGTATCTTCTGGTTAAAATGTTTACGGATGTGCATTGATGCACCAAAATTGATAAGTGGATATATCTTGATGATTCAGATTAAGTAAACTTAACTGTTTTGAATCTTGGTTGCAATGAATAGTATCAATGAAGCAATGAGTATCTTAATTCTTGATTATCCTCGAGTCTTTTTTCCGGTGCGTACTGCTTGTGATAATTACTGTCAATGGTACCAATATAATTGGTTATGCTTTTGGACTAGTGGTCCAAAGGAGGAGATGAATAAGTAAATTCAAATTCCATTTTAGCAGTTTAAGTTTAGCTGGTTATGAAATTGTGAACTATATGTTTAAAAAAAGTCCCAATGAATTGTCATTTAAAACCAAATTTGTTCACTCAGGTTGCGAACTAACGTCCTTATCCTTGATCGGCATGTACTGTGATGTAATTTATGACTATTTGAAGTGATCCATCACCCAAGGATGTGTTGGGGCCAGCCTGCAAGTGTCGCCACACATTCCTGTGCCAACTAACATGCCCAACACTACACTCAACACAGAACAACACAAGCAGCAACAGCAAAAACAGATCAAAATAAGACCACAACAGCAAATTAGGTCCTTCTCCACCCTCACACACAGGCCTCCAACCCCTGGACAGGCTACCTCCAGGCATACAGCCCTTGGCCCTGGACCCTGAAACATTGAGCCTCCAACTTCCAGTCTCTGGCCCAGACTCCCAGACTTACAAACATCGGGCCTCCAACCTTCAGTCCGTAGACCAGACTCACCCTCTGCCTCCAGACTCGCCAAGTTGGGTCTTAGGACTTTTGGGCTTTCCATCTCCAGACTCACTTCGACCTTTAGTTATGCCCTCCAGATTTCCATGAAGGTCAAACGCATGATTGCTGAGTTCTGGGTCTCGGCCCCAGGACTCAGTAATCATGGGTTTGACCTTTGGGGCTTGACCCCTGGACTGGCTAATCGCAGAGGTGACCTTTGGACTTCAACCCCAGGACTCACCAATCACAGTTTGACCTTCAGGCCTTGACCCCAGGACTTGCCAGTCATGGGTTTGACCTTTGGTCCTCAGCCAACCTGACCTCCAGAATCATTGGCCTACTACTACCACAGAGTGCCTCAGGGCTTGACTTCCAAATTCCCACAGACCTCCGGTTCTGGGTACTGAAGCCATACTTGCCATCTCCTGAAGTAAAAAATAAATAACTCAGAACTGATTTGTTTTATCCAGCTTCTCCTGGCATCAAAAACTGATAAATAAGAATTTCAAGCCTACAAACCATTGCTTTTCAAATCGCCATCATTGGCTAATGCTCAAATTGTTGATGTCTGTCTTACTGATTTTTATATTCACCAGTTTAAATAGTAGTGGGCGCGTGGCCAAGTGGTTAAGGCATTGGACAAGCTACCTGAAGGTCGTGAGTTCGAGCCCCAGCCGAGGGAACGTGTTGTGTCCTTGAGCAAGGCGCTTAAACATACTTTGTTCTGCGACGACACTGGTGCCAAGCTGTGTGGGTCCTAATTGGACAACATTGGTGTCGTGGAGAGGGGGGACTTGCAGCATGGACAACTGCTGGTCTTCCATATAACCTTGCCCAGGCCTGTGCTCTGGAGAGTGAAGACTTTCCAGGCGCAGATCCATGGTCTCGCAAGACTAACGGATGCCTTTAATTTAATTTTAAATAATTACATTGTTTCTGTTTCAGATTTATAGACTCTGCAGTATCTTGCTTTGAAATTAATTGATCTACTTTTAATATCTATTTACATGAGGGTTTTAAATATATTAAAGGTGTGGCAGTTTTAATCTCTTGTATGTTAGGAGTTCAAAGTATATATATGTCACCATATACAACCCATTTTTTTATGGGCATACTCAGTAATTCCAAGAAACTTAATAGGATCACTGAAAGACCTCACCCAACAGGATGAACAAATAACCAATGTGCAAAAGACAACAATCTGTGGAAACACAAAAGAAAATAAAAGGAAGTAGACACGAGGAATTCTGCAGATGCTGGAAATTCAAGCAACTTTGATGTGTGTTGCTTAAAAGGAAGTAGAGGGGCTCCCATGTCTTCTTCATAATTGCACTTGCATGCAATGACAACCGTGGTGTTTTCGTTCAGCCCCCCCCCCCCCACCGGACGAGTCCTTGAACACGGCCCAGGCCACCAACTCTCAGCAATCCCATAGCAACTCCTCCACCTCCCCATGACCATCTCTTTATCTTCCTTACCTCTGGAGCCGTGCTCTTTAGCCTCTGTATGCAGGTAGGAGAAGGACAGGTAAGTGATCAGATTTCTTGAAATACAGTCTGATCATGGAGCGGTAAGCATTCCTTGTCGTAGTTTAGCAGTGGTTCAGTGTGGTGGGAGCCCTTGGTGCTGCAGGTTACATACTGATGGGTAGGCATTGGGTAGGCATTTCCTCAAACAAGCCTGAATGAATGAAGTCCCCAACTCTGATTAGAAATGTGTTGTGGTGGGCTCTTTCTTCTTTGGTGATATCTCGAGTGCCTGATTACCGTCAGCTGTTCAGTTCTAATTTTGTGGTACTCTTCATCTAATTTTCATTAGCTTAAACACATTATTTTAAAATTATAGCATCGTCTTCATACTGAAGTGATAGAATTAAATATATGCAAATCTATCAGTCAGAAAGTAACAAGCAAGTGTGTGTGTGTGTGTGTGTGTGTGTGAGACAAATCAAGGATGCACAATAGTATGTTTATTTTCTTCAGCTATCAACACTTGTTGGAGTAACTGAGAAAATTGATGAAGGCAGGGCACTGGATGTCTGTATGGACTCTAGCAAGGCTTTTGACAAGATGCCGTATGGAATGCTAGTCTGGAAGGTTAGAATGGGAGAAGTTTGCTTTTTGCTTTGGAGGTAGTCACAAGCGGTGTGCTCCAGGGATTGGTGAAGGACCCATTGTCATTTAGTATTTTAATATTATAAAATCATAAATTATTTTAGATAAGGGTATACAAGACATGGTTAGTAAATTTGCAGATGACACTGAAGTAGTTAGTAGTGTAGCCAGTGAAAAAAGTAATCAAAATTTACAGGAGGATCTTGATCAGCTAGGTCAGTGGGTTGAGAAACAACCAATGGTGGTCAATTCGGATAGATAGATTATTGATCCCAAAGGAAATTACAGTGTCACAGTAGCATTACAAGTGCACAGATATACAAACATTACAAGAGAAGTAAGAAAGAATTTTTTAAAAATTATCTCAAACAGTCTAACAGGAGTGGGTCATTACTTCCCCAGCTATAGGTTGACTCATTATTGGCTATAATGGCCAAGGGCAAGAATGACCTGGTATAGCACTCTTCGGAGCAGTGCAGTTGTCTTAGTCTATTACTAAAAGTGCTCCTCTGTTCTGCTGGGGTGGCATGCAGAGGGCGAGAAACATTGTCCGGAATTGCCAGGATTTTCTGTCGGGTCCTTTGTTCTACCACAGCCTCCAGTGTGGCCAGTTTGACTCCTATAACAGAGCCAGCCTTCCTAATCAGTTTATTGAGCCTGTTGGTATCACTCGTGTTGATGCCATTGCCACAGCACACCACCGCATAGAAAATTGTACTGGTGACAATGGACTGGTAGAACAAGTGAAGGAGAGGCCTGCGTACTCCAAAGGACCTCAGTCTCCCCAGGAAGTAGAGGCAACTCTGGCCCTTTGTGTACACAGCCTCTGCATTGGTGTTCCATTCAAGTCTGTCATCCAGCTGCAACCTCAGGTACTTGTAGGTCCTCACCACTTCTACATCCTCACCATCAATAGTAACAGGGAGCAATGCAGGCTTAGTCCATCACTGTCTCCTTTGTCTTACTGATGTTGTGCTGCAGATGACTCAGCTTGCACCATTTGAGAAAGTCCTCCACCAGGGCTCTGTATTCATCCTCCCATCCTCCCTTTATACACCCAGCTATTGTTGGGTCATCAGAGAATTTCTGCAGAAGACATGAGTCAGTGTTGTATCTAAGGTCCGAGGTATACAGAGTAAACAGGAAGGGAGCCAATACAGTCCACTGTGTGGCCCCAGTACTGCTTATAGCCATGTGTGACACACAGCTCTGAAGCCGCACAAACTGTGGTCTGACAGTCAGGTAGTCCATTATCCAGGATACAATGGAAGTACCAACCTGCATTGAACGGAGCTTTTCCCCCAGCCATGAGGGCTGCGTGGTATTGAAGACACTTGAGAAATCAAAACCAGTGCTCAGAGTGTTGCTCTGCTTATCCAAGTGGGAGTAGGCTCTGTTCAGCAGGTAGACGATGGCATCATCAATTCCAATGTGCTCCTGGTAGGCAAACTGCAGGGAATCGAGGGCTGACCTGACCAGAGGTCAGAGGTGAGCTAGGACCAGCCTCTCTAGAGTTTTCATGATGTGTGAGGTCGGACTCACTGTACGGTATCATTCAAGACTTTCTGCTGGCCCGAAATAAGTGCAAGGTGTTGCATTTTTGGAAGTCAGACCAGGGCAGGATTTTTACAATGAACAGTAAGGCCTTGGGTTTTGTTGAGCAGCGGGATCTTGGACTAAAGGTGCAAAGTGTACTGAAAGTGGTGTCATAGGCAGACATGGCACGCTTGCCTTCATTGGTCAAAATATTGAGTACCAGTTATAGCTGTACAAGGTGTTGATAAGGCCACATTTGAAGTTCTGGCTGCCATGCTTTAGGAAATGCATCATTAAGCAAGAAAGAGTGAAAAGAAGATTTAAAGGAACGTTGCTAGGGTTCAAGGACTTGAGTTATATGTAGAGGTTCAACAGGCTAGGACATTATTCCTTGGAATGTAGGAGACTGAAATGTGGCCTTATAGAAGTGGATACTGTCATGAAGGGCAGAGATAGGGTAAGCCCATTTATTCCCAGGGAAATGGAATCAAAAACAAAAGGGCATCGGTCTAAAAGGGACCTGAGGGGCAACTTCTTCACCAAGAGGGTGGTGCGTATATGGAATGAGCTCCCAGACGAAGTGGTTGGGAAGGTATTATAACAGTATTTAAAAGCAAGCTGGACAGGTAGATGGATAGCAAAGGTTTACAAGGATATGGGACAAACGGGCAAATGGGACCAAATGGTAATCTTGGTCTCCATGGACAAGTTGGGCTGAATGGCCAATTTTCACGTTTTATCACTATATGGTTGTATGACCTTCAGCAATCATTCAGTACAACATGGGAAGTCACATCCCTATATACTGGGATCTGTTGGATTGGCCCAAACTCGGAAGCTTCAGCAAAGGAATGCTGGCATCTCAGCCAACAAAAAATTGTGGAGATGCAGTGGCTTCTTTATAGTGATTTAGTCCAAAATGCTCAGGCCTTGATCTTAGACTATTGCAGTATTCACAAAAAAACTAACTCTAATGAATAATCTCAGATCTGGAACAATAGCCCTGTTTATCTCTCTCTCCAAAGAGGCTGCCTGATCTGCTGAGCGTCCAGCATTCCTTGTTTTTGTCACGGCATTTCTTGTTGTTCCATAGCCTTTTGTAACATCATGGATGCAGCGTGACATAATAACTGAAAGCCTTTTAGTGCCCCAGCCTAATGCAACTGAAATTAGATCTGCAATATGTGGTGTGCAGAATAAATTCAACTGCGCTCCAGTTTCCCAGTCCCTGGCTAAGCCTTAAATAGATCACACCTATTATAGCCTTTGGAATTGCATTCAGTGACATGAAAAATAGATGACAGCGGAGATGGGTTGATTACGTTTCTGGAATCCGAGTCGGCATAATCCTGGTGGGAAGACTTGTATTTGCTCTGCCTTCTTAATGCTTTACTCCGCCTTATTCATATTGCAAAGGTAGATGCCCTTCCTAGACCAGGTGTCTCTAATGCCGCAGCTCCTGACATAGAAGGAGAGCAGAAACATAAACAATTTTGAGGATTTTCTACCAATTCCCCTGTGATTGAGTTAGAAGATCTTGTACTTATAGAGTGCCATTCATAACCTTGGGCCTTTCAGCACTTTATAGTGTAGTTACTAAAGTGTAGTTACTATTCTGATGTGGTAAACACAACAGCAAGCACTCACAACCAGAAATGAGATAATGCTCTCACACTGTTTGTTTTTGTATTTGCACAGATTGTCCTGTTTAGCACATTGATTGTCTGTCTGTCTTTGTCTGTTGTTTTTCATTGAATCTATTGTAATTTTTTTATTATACTGTGAATGCCTGCGAGAAATTTAATCTTGGGTTTGTATATGGTGACATATACGTACATTGACAGTGGAATGTGAGGCCTCAGATTAGCAATCCCTTTGATAATTCATCACCCTTTCATAGGCTGCTAGATTGTCAGCCTACAATTTTAGTTGAATTCCTTGGAATAGAACTTGAAGTCTAAGCTTACTGATTAAAACTCCATGGAAGTAACGGAGATTCCAGCCTTTGCCAAACATCAAGTCGTACATCCGTAACTTTGCCTCTAATGCTCTGGGCTAAGTAGGTTGTAAATATCAGAAACCAGTGGATGGGACCTCACGGTGTGGCTTGGCGAGTTCAGCCAAGGACGAGCTGAGTCTGCTGGGCCACAGAAGGTCCTTGCTCCCAATCATTTGCCTGAACACTGTGGCATCCAGCAGTGAGGAATCCTGATCTTCAGCCATCTGTTGGAAGAGTCGGCTGAGGAGCTGATTGCACTTCTCAGTTGTTCTGTAACTTGTACTGTAGTGAGCAAAGCGGTGGCGAGATGGAATGATCTTCTCATTGTATATCCATTAAAAGGAATAGACAGAATCAGTCCTATACTCAGTGAGGGGATGTAACATTGTGTTGGAGAAATGTTCCTGCATTAATGATTAAAGATCAGGTTAGCTTTATTTATCACGTGTACATCAAAGCATGCAGTGAAATGCACCATTTCGTGTCAATGACCAAGACAGTCCGAGGACCTTGTTGGGGGCAGCCCACTGGTGTTGGCACACTTCTAGCACCAAGGAAGCATGCCCACCACTCATTAACCCCAACCCGTAACAGCTTTAGAGTATGGGAGAAAACCAGAGCACCCGGAGGAAACCATGCATTCACAGGGAGAATGTGCAAACTGCTTACAAGCAGTGGCGGGAGTTGAACCCCAATCGAATGATCGCTGGCGCTGTAAAACAATTGCACTAATAGAAGGATTGAAATACAGTAAATTCATGATTAATGATGAAGCCATTTTATAATTGTAAGATGATAAACAAGTTTTCTTTTTTCTGGATTTCTGAGCTTTCCAGTTTCATTTATTATAGAGCATTTGAAGTATTATTTATGAGAAGAAATGATTTTTTCCCGGTTTGAAAGGATTGCTAATGTCTCTGCTGTGTGTAGAGATATTCATAAAATGGTATAATCACTCCTGTGATATTATTGATGCAGTGTTCCCACAGACCAATGTGCAATAAATCTACACGTTAACTCTATGTATTGTTCAGGTTAACTAAAAGACCTCCATGCTTTGAGGGTGAATGACTATTTGTGAACTGCATTATAGCTGTGAGAAAACTTTATTTGTAAGATAACTTAATTGGCTTTTTGTGTGTTGTGTATTTTGTAAAAAAAGGTCCCGGCATTTTTACAGACAATTAGGTACATTGTGTGGGTGGTGGCATGGAGATCTGTCTCTACCAAAGGAGGTGTAAGGCCTTCCTGCAGGTCACCCTTGGGCAAGGTGTAGCACCTGCTTAGTCCCCCGATCAGGGTCACATGAAGCCAGGGGAGCAGCTGGTGCAAATCACAAGTCCTGGTTATGTGACCACTGATGCCAGGCAGATAATCCCCGAGGCATATTGATTATGGCCGGAGTCACCCATCCTGCAAAGACTGCCCAGAAGAAGCCATTGGCAAGCCACTTCTGTCGAAAAAGTTGCCAAGAACAATCACAATCATGAAAAGACCATGATCGCCCACGTCATGATAAAACGGCACAAAGCAAACAAACGAAGTACATTACATAAGAATATAAAAATGAGCAGAGAAAGATTGTTCCACTCTGCAAACCTGCTTCACAATTTGTTAAAACCACACTTGATCTTCTCCATTGTCCCAGATTCAGCACTATCTCCATTGTGTCAGATTCCCCAAATCCTGTGAAATCAGTCAGTCACAATCCCTGTGTTTACGTTACCCTAAGATGTAGAAAATTCCAAGGGTCCTCTGAGTGACTGACTCTCCATCCTAAATTGTCTATTCCTTGTCTGAAACTATACCTCCTACTGCTAGACTCCTCAACCAAGGGAAATCCACCCCCCCCCCCACGCTGTAAGACCATTTTTAATCATTTTTTATGTTTTGATGAATTCTTCTTTCATTCTTCTGAACTCTACAGAATTTAATGCCAAATACAGTCACTGTTGTAATCTGGGACACACCAGAGTTTCTCTTTATTCTCACACCACCTAGAGTATTGTAAGCAACACACACAAAAAATGCTGGTGAACGCAGCAGGCCAGGCAGCGTCTATAGGAAGAGGTACAGTCGACGTTTCGGGCCGAGATCCTTCGTCAGGACTAACTGAAAGAAGAGATAGTAAGAGATTTGAAAGTGGGAGGAGGAGGGGGAGATCCGAAATGATAGGAGAAGACAGGAGGGGGAAGGATGGAGCTAAGAGCTGAAAAGTTGATTGGCAAAAGGGATACGAGGCTGGAGAAGGGAGAGGATCATGGGACGGGAGGCCTAGGGGGAAAGAAAGTGGGGGGGAACCCAGAGGATGGGCAAGGAGTTATAGTGAGAGGGACAGAGGGAGAAAAAAGAGAGAGAGAAAAAAAAGGGAAAAAAGTATAAAAATAATAATAATGATAATAAATGAATGATGGATGGGGTATGAAGGGGAAGTGGGGCATTAACGGAAGTTAGAGAAGTCAATGTTCATGCCATCAAGTTGGAGGCTACCCAGACGGAATATAAGGTGTTGTTCCTCCAACCTGAGTGTGGCTTCATCTTGACAGTAGAGGAGGGCATGAATAGACATATCAGAATGGGGATGGGATGTGGAATTAAAATGTGTGGCCACTGGGAGAGACATATCAGAATGGGAGGTATTGTAATTTGCCCCTGCTCATGTGCACAACTTAAGAACAACATGAGTGTAAAGCAGAACAAGAGACTGAGACCCACATTGCTCCAACAGCCAACACAGCCATCATTAGCCAAACGACCTTCAGCCTTCAGGAACATAGAAAAAATATTACGTTGAACTTTCCATTTTGGTACATTTTTTTTAATCTGACTATTCTTTTCATTGTGTCTAGCCTACAGTTGATGGATAGAGATATGGACTACGAAAGGCCAAACGTAGAAACAATCAAATGTGTGGTTGTGGGTGACAATGCAGTTGGAAAGACCAGGCTTATCTGTGCGAGAGCATGTAATGCCACCTTGACTCAATACCAGCTACTGGCGACACATGTACCAACAGTCTGGGCTATTGACCAGTACCGGGTCTGCCAAGAGGTAAGAAATAGATGCACTTTATTATTGTGTGTTTCAGCCTAAGCAAGGTCAATCCCAGTTGACTGCAAAATGCACCTTTCATAAATCTTATGAAGCTTGTAATTGAACATAAGAATCCACAATGTAAATACAGCAATGCTTACATACAATGCTATGACGCATCAGCTAAAGCTCAAGGTGAAGCACAATTTCTTCCATATGAGTACTTTGCAATCCTGCGGGCTGAACATGGAACTGAATTAACCTGCCTTTGTTTTTTTTAAGAAGGCAGGTATTGTTAATGGCTATATTTACGCCACCTCTAGTATCATCCTATAAGGAAAATAAATATTAAAAAATAGGAGGAAGAGTCACCCACAGACCCTTCATCCTACTCTGCTATTCAACTATTATGGTGACCATCTTGCCTCTCAGTCTCAATAGCTCAAGATCCCTCTGGATTCTAATCACCCATTGGACTAGGTCATGAATATACTGTATGCTGACCTTCTATAGCCCATTAGTGTGGAGAATTATTAAGCTTTACAATGATCTGAACAAAGAAATTCCTCTGAATCATTTGCTTTAAATGTATGGCCCTTTCTCCAGTGACTATATCACCCCTGCTCTGAGTTATCCAGATTGGGGAAGGAGTTTCTTGGCACCCACTCTATCAATCCCTTTCAGGATCCTGCACCGATCAGCCAGATCACTTTTCCTTCTTCCAGACTACACTGTCCTTTTGTTTTTGTTATTGTCTGATTCCCACTTGCACCATCATTCCTTGTGTAATTAAGAGTTCTCTATCCTATCACAGACTTTTCCTTCATGCCTTCCCTGCCTTTCCCTGCACTGCACTTGCCTAAAAGTTATTACATCAATAACATTTTCCAGTTATGGTAAGATATCAACCAGGTGAGAGGTTAGCCTATTTCTCTCCGCTTTGATGCTGCCCTACCTGTTGAGTATTTTCAGCCTTTTTGCTTACATTTCAGTTGTTGAGTGGATTCTGCCAATCTGACACAGGGACAAGTAGGGTCAGTAGCCACAATCAGTGTTGTCTCATTAGTTGATGTTTAACAGAGAGCCTGACAAAATGTAGGCACACGGTCAAGTCAAAGTGATAATGGAATGGGGAGAGAAAAAAAAAGGGTTTAATTTAAATGAGCTTGGGCTATAATTAACATTAAAATGTTTGAATCAAATGGAACTGGCATTGGTTTAAAAGGCATTTAAACAGGCGCATGAACAAGCAGGGAATGGAGGGATGGAGGCCAAACTGGGATTAGTTTAAATTGGCAGCATGGCGGGCACAAACACCGTGGGCTGAAGTGCCTGTCTCGGAAGCTGCACTGTTACATGTTCCACATTCTAGCATCTTGAGTGTTCCAGGAGTTGTGCGTGTTTCCCTGAGGAGTTGGTCATGTCGAAGGTCCAAGCAGGTAGAGGCAGCAAGCTCCCTTTTCTGATTACATCCAACTGGATTCAGTTAGGTTTTAGCAGACGTGCAGCTCTGATGAATTTTATTTGTTGTATACAAATGACTGGTAAACCAAAGCTAAATACTGTGCCTCTTGTGAATGTTATATTGTAACAGAAAAGGCTGGAAATAACTAGCAGCTCACAGAGTAGCAGAATTAATATTTCATCAGATTTAGCCATCACAGGATTTTAATCTTCGTTTCCTTGGTTGTAATCCAAGACTATACACAATATCTTCATATCATTTTAATAAGTCATTTCAGGTCTGATGAGGGAATGTGTTCAGAATTTATTCTTAAGTAACTACAAAACATAAATATCATCAACCATTCTGCTGTTTTGCACAAACATGAAAGCTAGTTGATGTGTTTGGATCAAAAAGAGATCTGAGAGAGGCAGACTTAAAAAACAGTGAGAATGCCTGTGGCACTATCGCCAGGTTCCGGTGGTCGTAGGTTTAGTCCAAGGTCTAGAAATTTGAGCATGTAATATAAAGGTGACACATTGGCAGCGAAGGAATGCAACATGTTGACTCCCTGATTGGGTGTTGTACTGAGTCAGTCTACCCTCACCTGCCCTTTCAGGTTGACATAAAATAATAATACTAAAGATCATAAAGTAATTTTTCCGATAAGCTATCTTCCACATCTCTGAAACGATGCTTCTTGGACAGCTCCTCTCCAAGTTGTTATTTCAACATTTTCTTCTCCCCTCAGCCTTTTCACACTGCAAATCGTCCTTAGTTTTTCTTTCGTTAAGATGCAGGGCTTGAATGTTTTTGGCATGTGAGAAAACATACCAGATGGCTTTGTGCATCAGAGTGACATTGTTTCTCGTTGGGCTGCGGAGAGTAAATCACAGGTTTTAAGCATGGGAACATATAGTAAGCACACTATGTTTCACAATCCTAAACCTACATTTCTGATGTCCCGCTCTTTTGGGCGAGGCTGATACAGGATTCCTGAGGTGGCTGTTACTGGTCTGACAAAGATTGATGCACTGCGTTGCAGTAGTGGAGGTGAATTTTTGAGGGAAGATCAGAGCTGTAGGAAGCTCCTTCATCACTCCACCTTCCCACCCCACCTATAAAGAACAAGTCTTCCTTTGACCATGGAAGCATTACAACTAATGATGACCAACCAGTTGCATGCTGACCAAAAGCAACTTGAATAAGGACAGGCCCCATAACTTCCTTTCTGCTGGCTGCCTTCATCCCATTTGAAGTCTTAGAATCATATACAACACAGAAACAGGCCCTTCAGCCCACTGATCCTGCACAGATCATCAAACATCGAGTGACATCAATCATACACGACTCCAGTTTTATTCCTCTCAGCTCCTCACACGGATTGCAATGGCTAATCATCCTAGCGACCTGCACATCTTCAGGGTGTGGGAGGAAGCTGGAGCACCTAGTGAAAACCCACACAGTCGCAAAGAGAACTTACAAATGCCAAACAGCGTCAGAGGTCAGGATTGAACCCTGTCGTCAGAGCCGTGAGACTGCAGCTCTACCTGCTGCGCCACTGCACTACCCTCTTATATTCAATGATACGCAGCTTGGCTTCCTCAGCATACATGCATGCTCAGTTTGCAGCAACTGTGTCAAACATGGATTTCGCAGTGAATGATTCCACTCCTAGGCTCTGCTAGTCTGCATACACACGTTACACCTCAGAGGCCAGCAAATCATCATCCTGTGTGCCAATTCCATTTCACAATGATCTTACATTTCAAATCAATCACGAAAACAGATCATAATTTCTCCCGTGTCTTTTAACGACCAATATTAGATGTGGTGTTCAGGGTGTAGTCTGATCCCAGGAATCATTATACAATATGCAACCTCTTTTGACCTTTACACCACTGTTGTCACAATGTAATCTGATGTACCCGTGACTTCATTGATTGTTGGGAGGAGGCTATTGTGTAATAAGATTACTGAGGTGCCTAAATCTTCTTTAAATCATTCTCAATTGCTTCAGCGTTTGCAGCTCATTTTCTTGCCCTATACCGCAGAACGCGTAAGATCGAGGGTTAGTGATCTTGTACATAAATTCCATAAGATCATTTCACCAACAGAATCAACTTGTTCTGTTTTCCGTAGGTCCTGGAACGTTCCCGTGATGTAGTTGATGATGTCAGTGTATCATTGCGACTCTGGGATACATTTGGTGACCATCACAAGGACAGACGGTTTGCCTATGGCAGGTATAGCAATGCAAAAGGTGAAAAGGCCTTGCTTGAGTTAGATTTGGTGAGGAAAACTTCCCCCCCCCCCAATAATCAGATATCTAATTGAGGAATTGGCCCAAAAGTAGTGAAGCAAACATTGGCACAACGTCTGGAATATTCTGAGACTGCAGATGCTAGAAATCTGAAATGAAAACAGAAAATTCCAGAAGCACTCAGCAGGTCAGGCAGCATCTGTGGAGAGAGAAACCGAGCTAACATTTCAGGTTCAAGGCATTTTCTGTTTTAGTTCAGAATGTTCTGAGAAATTAAAACAGTGTTGAATTTCTCCACGTCCCTAAGAAGGTACCTCATCTGTCAAACCTCCTTTGGGGTTAACAGTTATGAAGAAAGAACTGGGAGATTGCATAAACCCAGAAGGCCTTTTATCAGTCCAGTGCTAATACTCTGAACAAAACTAACCATAAGCAAATGAAATAGTGAAATTATATTCCCCAATCTACCAGCTGGAGCTGCCAAGTTGATCAATTTTTCTCTCAGAAAGGCACTGCTGTCTCTTTCTAAGTGTCTGCCCAATCTAATTAATCTGCAATAATGTTCCTTGGCCATATTTTATATATTATGTTTTTAAAAATATAGTCTTTGACAAATGTATCCAACCTGCAATGATTCTACTGGTATGTGTACTTACCTAAAAGCAAGGAGAACCTGAAGCTGATTATAAGATTTTATCCATGTGCAACAGATGTTCACATCTGTTTTATTCATAAATAAATGTGCTTGTTAGCCCAATCAGTAGACAAGTACGTTGACGAGAAAGTGTGATAGAAACAGGAGAGACAGGTGGGGGAGATGAAGGTAGGCATAAAGAGGCTCCTATAAGCACAGCATGAACTGTTTGGACAGAGTGGTGGTCTCTGTGATAAATTGCAGCTTATGAGATTTTGAATCTATCCTGTACAAAGCCACGTGTTACTCTCATGCGCATTTGTGTACTTGTGTCGTTTTGCTTTCAGGTCTGATGTGGTTGTGCTTTGTTTTTCAATTGCTAATCCCAACTCACTGCACCACGTCAAAACCATGTGGTACCAGGAAATAAAACACTTCTGCCCACGAGCACCTGTTATCTTGGTTGGCTGCCAGCTGGACTTGCGGTACACGGACTTGGAAGCAGTTAATCGCGCGCGGAGACCTCTTGCAAGGTACGTCCATTAACACCTACATCAAAGTGCATTGGCAAGAATGCAATAAATTTAGAATAAAGCTTTCCACCATGATGACAAGATCTCAGGATGATTGATCCATTGCTTCCCAGCTGAGTTAAGGATTGGATCTCGCTCAGGGTTCCTGCTTTGGACTGGAGTCAAATGCCCACGACGGAAATGCGAAAGCAGAATTTTTCCACAGGATTCATTTGCCAGTTCGCCATGACAGTCTCATTCAAACCTGTGAGAGTTTCCAAAGAGGATCAAGAATTTGTCATGAGTCACTGTGTTCAAGGAAGTAAAGAATAAATAATTGAATGAAGTGGGGAGTAAATCAGAATCTTGGTTATCCGTGTAGGCTGTCAAGGCAGATGGCTGCTATGCATCTTGACTGATGTTTTATTGAATTAAGTAGAACTGAATATTATGCAGTTGATTTAAAATTATCTTATAATGTCTATTGTATTAACTTTTCAATAATTCACATCGGTATCATGTGATTATTGCCTCTCTATATTTGATTATGCGTCTGAGTGACATTTCAATGGAGAACAATTTCAGTTACTTCTATTTGTTTTTGGTCCACTGAGCTGCGCTGCCCAGCAACCCACTGATTCAACCCTAGCCTAATCACAGGACGATTTACCATGAATAAATAACCTACTAGCTGGCATGTCTTTGGACAGTGGTAGGAAACCGGAGCACCCAGGGGAATTTCACACACGCTGGAAGAACAGACAAACTCTCTTACAGAGGACACCAGAATTGAGCTCCGTACTCCGACGCCCCAGTTGGTAACGGCATCGCGCTAGCTGCTACACTACTGTGGTGCCCCATGTAACTTAGTAGAATCTACAGTACTGTGCAAAAGGCTTAGGCACCCTAGATTTTTTTATATGGTTTCAGATGGTATGGCCCCACAGAACCCTGATCTCAGCATCATCAAGGCTGTCTGGGATTACCTGGAGAGACAGAAGCAAGCGAGACAGCCAAAGTCTGCAGAAGAACTGTGGCAAATTCCCCAAGATGCTGGGAACAACTTACCAGCCAATTTTCTTATTAAACTGCGCGACTGTGTACCTTAGAGAATCGGTGCAGTTTTAAAGGGTAGTCTCAGCAAATACTGATTTGATTTAGTTTTTTTTTACTGCTTACTGGTCTTTATAGTAATTTTTTTGATATATTTACAAACTTTTCATTTCATTATTTTTGAAAGCATCTTCGCTCTACAGACTTTTTTTTAACATGTGCCTAAGACTTTTGTACTGATTTTATCTGCATGTCTATAGGTTTGAGGAAAACTGGATCAGCCATGATGAAATGGCGGAGCAGACTTGATGGGCCAAATGGCCTAATTCTGCTCCTATATCTTATGGTCTTATTGAGTCAAATCCTACTTCGTGAATTCCAGTAAAGGAAACTAGACTGATATTCCCGTACAGTCCTGAAGGGATTTTGCACAAATTAGAAGTGCCATTCTTTGCATAAATTATTGAAACAATGACTGTTCTCCTACCTGAACCTCTTAGATGCTATTCTGAGGACCAGCAGCAGGGCTGCCCCTGGAATAAAAACACTCAGCAGGTCTGGCAGCATCTGTGGAAAGGGAAGCAGTTAACACTGCAGGTTGAAAACCCTGTATCACATCTGGGAAAAAGTTAGTCTGAGTAATAGGGAAGGGTGGAATAAAGGGAATGTCTGTATTCAACTGAAAATGTAGCCAGTGGATGTATGTTACGCTCCTTTTTCTGTGAGTAGCGAGGGCTGGATGATGTTGTACAGTCGAGTGTTCTGAGATGTGCCAGGCTGGTAAAAATATCCAAATGAAAGAAGGAAGATTTGAGAGGCGAATGACAAGCAGAAAAGGTCAGTCCTGCTACAACAGAGAAAGACTAAGAATTCAGTAGTGAGTCCGGCAGACCTAAAGATTACCCTAGGTCCTGACAAATATTTATTCCTCAACTGGCATCACTAAAACAGAATATTTGATCACTATTACATTGGTGATGTGCTTCCGGACCCTTCTGGAGGCGCCACATAAATAAAAATCCATCTTTTGAAAAACAAGAAATTTTGGGAGACTGCTGGCTCTTGATCTTTTACCTGTGGATGATTCTTTTCCCACTAGAACAATGTTGCTATGCTACGCTGATCCCATTTAAAACTCCTACAATTGAGATTATGGTTTGAATGTTACTTTAAAAGAAAAAATCAACCATTTTCTGTTTGCTCTCTTTCATTAGATACATGGTATTCAGTCTTAGAAGTGTACTGTATTCAATAGTGCACTCTTCCTCAATATATCCTGAGCTATAATGCAGATTGGCCAAAGCAATATACAGTTCTAGTGAATATTTTCTTTGAAGCATACTTGAAAATCCCTCAGATGGCATGCTTTGATATTTGTAGAGAAATTTCAGTATTGTGCCTTAACAAATGAGCATAATATGTCAACTTCTGAATGACCTATCCAACTTGTGTTTCATTTCTCTTGGATTCACAGGCCAATAAAACACAATGAGATCTTGCCTCCTGAAAAGGGTCGAGAGGTTGCCAAAGAACTCGGAATCCCCTACTATGAAACCAGTGTGGTTGCCCAGTTTGGCATTAAGGATGTGTTTGATAATGCCATCAGAGCTGCCTTGATTTCCAGGCGACATCTCCAGTTCTGGAAGTCCCACCTAAGAAATGTTCAAAGGCCTTTACTGCAGGCACCGTTCCTGCCTCCCAAGCCACCTCCCCCCATCATCACTGTCCCCGACCCACCCACAACCAATGAAGAACATCCTGCCCTGCTGTTGGCTAATCCCCTTTGTGCAGATGTCATCTTAGTGCTTCAGGACAAAGTTAAAATCTATGCTCACAAGATTTACTTGTCTACCTCCTCCTCAAAGTTCTATGACTTGTTTTTAATGGATCTCAGTGAAGAACAGGAGCCCATCAGTGAAAGATCAGTGAGTCACAGTGACAGGCAGGGCAGGGAATATCTCATGAGAGCTGCCAGTTTTGACGTGAGTGAAAGCACAGATGAAGTTACTGCCATCCAGCCATTATCAAGCCTAAGGGCTTCCACAAGTGACAGCATCTTGAAACTTAATGCTTACGATAACAGCTCAAGAGGGAAGGCTTGGCTCAGAAGGGGGAAGATTCTCTCATCATGGAGCAGAGCTTTCATTAGCATCCAAGAAGAGGTGGCGGAAGATCCCATCAATTTTAACAATCGGCTGATGACTGTCGTCAGGATGGACTACTCTGTTCACCCTGACGCGTTCAGGGCAGTGATGCGCTACTTGTACACCGGTCAGCTGGATGAGAACGAAAAGGAGCTGATGCAGATTGCCCACATTGCTGAGCTTCTGGAGGTGTTTGACTTGCGCATGATGGTGGCCAATATCTTGAATAATGAGGCCTTCATGAACCAAGAGATTACCAAAGCATTCCATGTAAGGAGAGCCAATCGAGTGAAAGAATGCCTTGCCAAAGGGACTTTCTCAGGTAAGTGTGTCCAGTTTCTGCCTGCTGTGTTCAGAAAGTTTTTTTTGATTTTAATTTTTGCTATGGTGGGGATGTTGATGTATTTTACAAGCAAGTGTCTAGCATCACAGGTCCATGATGAGGCCTTGTACCCAGAATTCCACGTCATTTTCTTACCGCTGCAACAAGATAACTTGAAGGAAACTTCTGTTTAACAGCCAAGAGATGAAAGTTGAAGGCATCAGCTTACATAAGAAAGGATGCTCTAGGCCAAAATGGGTATTTTTGTTTGTCTGCCATCTCGATGGGGGATACCTTTAGGTATTTGTTAGCTTTATTAGTTTTGTCACATCTACGTTGAAACTAACAGTGAAATGCATCATTTTGCATCAAATCAAATCAGCGAGGATTCTGCTGCCGCACCTCCGGTGCCAATGGGGCACGCTTTCAACTCACTGGCCCGAATTGTACATTTTTGGGATATGGGAGGAAACCCAGAGTATCCGGAGGAAACTCACACAGTCACAGGGAGAACGTACAAACTCCTGACAGACAGCGGAGGGAAATGAACTCGGGTTGCCTGTACTGCAAAGTGTTGTGCGAACCATTACGCCAAGGGGAATTGAGCATAAGAGCAAAGAGGTCCTTCTCCAGCTGTACAGGGCCCTGGTGAGACCACACCTGGAGTACTGTGTGCAGTTTTGGTCTCCAAATTTGAGGAGGGACATTCTTGCGATTGAGGGAGTGCAGCATAGGTTCACAAGGTTAATTCCCGGGATGGCTGGACTGTCATATGTCGAAAGGTTGGAGCGACTGGGCTTGTATACTCTGGAATTTAGAAGGCTGAGAGGGGATCTTATTGAAACATATAAGATTGTTAAGGGATTGGACACGCTGGAGGCAGGAAGCATGTTCCCGCTGATGGGTGAGTCTAGAACCAGAGGCCACAGTTTAAGAATAAGGGGTAGGCCATTTAGAACGGAGTTAAGGAAAATCTTTTTCACCCAGAGAGTGGTGGATGTATGGAATGCTCTGCCCCAGAAGGCTGTGGAGGCCAAGTCTCTGGATGCTCTCAAGAAAGAGATGGATAGAGCTCTTAAAAGGTAGCGAAATCAAAAGTTACGGGGATAAGGCAGGAACTGGATACTGATTGTGGATGATCAGTGAATGGTGGTGCTGGCTCAAAGGCTGAATGGCCTACTCCTGCCCCTATTGTCTATTGTCTATTGCCACTGTGCCAACTAGTGCTGTAAAGCGTTTTGCTAACCGCTACGCTACTGTGCCGCCCCACCATACGTAATGTTGAAATCCACTGTAATCAACGTCACAGCTGGTTAAGATTAAAATGCCTGGCTAGTTCATTTGTTAGAGAAATGATTTGCCAAAGTGAGATCTGTTCAGTGCTGTACCCGGCCTGAGAATTGTTCTGTCAAACCAGTCTCAGCAGTAATACCCCAATCAGGGGACTGATGAGCATATATGAGGAGCCTAGCTTCTGTTTCAGCTATAGACATGCCAGTTTTCTTTGGACAATGAAAATGCCTCCTATCGTGGGTTGAACAACCTATTTAGCAACCTTACATCAAGCAGCGTGCTGCCAAATAGTTAGGTTAAGACAAAAGGATTAGTGGTGGAACACATCAAAGGAAATGTTGCATGTGCTGGAAGTTTTATTTACTCTGGAGAAATTTAGACAAAATTACGATCTAGGCAATACACACAGTATGGTCATTCAATTTACAAAAAATCGCCTTTACAGCATTTACAAATAACCACCCAAAAATTTAAGATGCAGAATAAAGTTCCCTCTAATAGGATTGGCATAAAGAGATAAAGTGAAATAATAAACACAAACATTTATTTACAGTTTTCATTTCTTGATACGTGTGCAGATGACTCACCTTTGCATCATGGAAAAAGTGCTAGAGACCATTTGCAAAGAATGCATCACCCTCTACCCCACCATCTGCCATTATGCAGAGGCTGCCTGTGCCGTTTTGTGAGACTGGCTCTTCAGCTGCTGTGATCATCACCTTTTCTACTAACCCACTATTTTCATCACAATCCTGAGCTGTCATTGCTGAACTGAGTTCTATATTCTGCTGTCATCTACCTTTCCTTTCAACATGTTCATGCTGTTCTCTCCATGTGGAAGGAAATTGCTTTAACTAATATGTCAAAGTTGCCCTTGGACTTGCTTCCACACGCAGTGAATGAGAAGTTTAGTTCTATATGTAGATTCTCCAAGTTGTTTATTGTCAATCTCTGTCAGGTTGATGTGAGTTGGTGGCCAACAGCACTGATGAACTTGGTGAGCCGAAGGGTCGTTTTCTAAGCTGAACTTCTCAATGCCTCCAGGTTCCTGATAGCTAAACCTCTTGTAATCCGGCAACTTTGAGACTTTGGTGTTGAACAGGTTGATTTTCCTCACAATAGGATGTTACTTCTATCAACACACTTAATCACATGATACATAAATTTTCCAGTGAATCCGTTGAATTTAAAGTACAGTATGTGGGAAACTGGACCCGGTGAATTTAAAGATGCTGTGGGAAAGAGGAGAAAGTGTACAATATCCACCCACTTTGAACCACAGTTTGCTGTCTGACCCTCACCCACTTTCTGGACCCTGGCTCTGGCCAGATACCTACCAAGTCTCTAATTCAAGGATTCCAACCTGGGGTCCACGGATCCCTTACTTAATGGTATTGGTCCATGGCATAAGAGGTTTGGAACGTCTGCCCTAATCCCATCCACACATCTAGCCCATGCACCCAGACAACCTCACAATTGCATGCAGCTACAGATAGTAACTTTAATAACGATAGTAACAGATAAAAATGGCATTCTACAAATAAGTAATTTCTGTACAATCGTGTACTGAATTATCAAAGTTTTACTGTAATTTATTTCTGTACAACTAAAGAACCTACCTTGTTGCTATACCTCGGTCAGTCCCAACTTGCCCTGTTATGCATTGGAAGCACCTTTTCTATCAGCAAGATTTGAATCTCAATGTCCAAAAAAAAGGCATTAAATAAATGCAACACACATCAAAGTTGCTGGTGAATGCAGCAGGCCAGGCAGCATCCCTAGGAAGAGGTACAGTCGACGTTTCGGGCCGAGACCCTTCGTCAGGACCTCGTCCCGAAACGTCGACTGTACCTCTTCCTAGAGATGCTGCGTTCACCAGCAACTTTGATGTGTGTTGCTTGAATTTCCAGCATCTGCAGAATTCCTCGTGTTTGTATTAAATAAATATTTATCACTGGAGAGCAAGAACCAATGTGTTAAGGTGGCTGGGACGTTGAAGAACTTTCACTCTGACTCTTGCATCAGGCTCAATGACACTTTCACGAGGGCATGTAGTGTCTGACTAAAACGTAGTGTAGACAGTGCCTCTTTGGCCCACAATGTCTGCACTGAACATAATGCTGAATTAAACCAATCCTTGTTGCCTGTGCCTCATCTATATCCATGCATTCTCTGCATGTTCACATGTAATATTAATCAGGTTTAATATCACCAGCATATGTTGTGAAATTTGCTAAATTTGTGGTAGCACTGCAATACAATATATAAGAGAGAAAAAGAAAAACTGTGAATTACAGTAAGTGTATATATATAATAATAGTTATGTTTATTAATTCGTGCAAAAAATTAGAAAGTAAAAAGAAGTAGTGAGGTAGTGTTCACGGGTTCGATGTCCATTTAGAAACTGGATGGCAGAGGAGAAGAAGCTGTTCCTGAATCACTGAGTGTCTGCCTTCAGGCTTCTGTACCTCCTCCCTGATGGTAACAATGAGAAGGGGGCACATCCTGGGTGGTGGAGAACCTTAATGATGAACACTGTCTTTCTGAGGCACCGTTCCTTGAAGATGACTGGATACTACAGAGGCTAGTATCCATGATGGAGCTGACTAATTTTAAAACTCTGCAGCTTACTTTGATCCTGTGCAATAGCCCCCCCCCCATACCAGACAGTGATGCAGCCAGTCAGAATACTCTCCATGGTACATCTGCAGAAATTTGAGAACGTTTTTGGTGACAGACCAAATCTGTTCAAACTCCTCATGAAGTATAGCTGCTGTCTTGCCTTCTTTATAGCTGCATCGATATGTTGGGTCCAGTCTAGGTCCTCAGAGATATCGACACAGTATAGCAAATTTATAGGAGGTGTTTGAACTGTGCCTTGCCACACAGTTATGGGTATAGAGAGAGTAGAGCAGAAAGTAGCTTGTAAAATGATCTGATTTTGCACAGAGCCCCTGCTTCTCCAGCTTGAGGTTCTCAATTCCATCCCAGTTGCACCTCCTCCACTTTGAGCAGCCCTGGACTAGAGGTTCCTAGGAGACAGTGGGGACATCCCATACTCCAGGGAGGCTCTGAACACACCCTCAAATCTCTTCCTCCATCACATGACGTAACTGCAACACAGTCACCAATAATTTCCCGTGAAATTCCTTATCTGGAGAATGTTGAGCCTGGTGAAACAGCCACTGGTTTATTTGTTATTTTACTGTTGTCACATGTACCAAGATACAGTGGAAAACTTGACTTGCACACTGTTCATACAGAGCAAATCACTACACAGTTCATTGAGGGAGAACAAGGTTAAACAATAACAACACAAAATAAAGTGTAAGAGCTACAGGGAAAATGCAGTGCAGATAAACCATAAAGTGCAAGGTCACAACGGAATAGATTATGAGGTCAAGAGCCCAACTTACTACAATAAGAACTACTTAATAGTCTTATAAAAATAGGGTAGAATCTGTCCTTGAGTGTGATACTATGTGCTTTCAGGCTTTTATATCGTCTGCTTGATGGGAGAGGGGAGATGAGGGAGTATCTAGGGTGAGTGGAGTCTTTGATAATGTTGGCTGCTTTACTGAGGCAGCAAAGAATATAGTCCATAGAGGGGAGGCTGATTGCAATGATGTCCACAACTCTCTGCTTAAGATAAACGAATCCTTCTGAATCGTTTCAGTATGGAGCATAACAGTTCAGCACAGACTAGGGCTTGCTTATTTCTGTGTTGTCGTCTTGTTTGACCCTGTGACTATAAGGGAAAACTAGATAAATATTTAATGGTGAGCAGATTGTAAGGGGGTGATGAAAGTGCATAGTGAGAGATTGAGGGAAGGGCAAGGCATGGACACATTGGACTGAATTTGTCTTCTGGATGAAATTTAGGATGACGCTCCACCACTTCTATTCCTCAACTTGCTGGGCACAAAAGTTTGCCACTCCTTCTGTCACAAGCAAAAATTCTATGTAACTTTTTCTCCAGTGGCAAAAAAAAATTGCGAATAATGGCCTGAGGACATTTTGAGGGAATTAACATGAGTGAATAATAATAACATAATATGTTAATGGGCAAACCAGTGTTGTTAGATAACCTGTTGACGGTGTATTCTGATTTACACAGAGGTAGCAGATGGTGAATGTACTTAAATATAATTAAAGCCACAGCGGTTTTCTATCATCCTTGGCTGGGGAACAGCCCATGTGTTCAAAAGAATAGGCACCAATCCTCAGGCTTTAGACAGCTGAGGATTTCAGTAAACAGATCTCAACAAGTCTCAAGAGATTGCAAATAAATTTCATATGTCTCTTTCCATTTGATAAAATGTTTGGAAGATTCATCAGGGATCAGCTCTTTTGCATTTTCTTTCCCTAGAGAATTGCCACTGCCTAGGAATTGTGCTGAAGGCATTTCCGTGAAATCTGTTCATGTGAAATCCACTGCGAATTTAATTCATATTAAATTAATTCTTTTTTATGTTAGTGAAGGATTATGAGTAGTTAGAATGTGAAGGGAAATTTGCTGAGCTTTTCCTTATCTGAGGTTTCATTCACAGTATTTCATGTTTACACCCTAAAGACAGTTTTGGAAAAATAGCTGCCCAAAATATTTAAGAAGTAAAGATATGTAAATTGACTCCTCAAATACACCAAACCATGTACACTCAGCACCCTTTGAATTTGCTACTTATGCTAGCTCCTGGTCCAGCAATAGCTTAGCTTTAAAATCTCCAAATTTTAAAATACTTCCACAGCTTCTTTCTGTCACTGTGTGTTTTATCAACTACAAAGACCTATAAGATCTATTTGCTCCTTCCATTCTTTGCACCCCCAATTTTAATCACTTAACCCTTGGTGTTTAATCTTTCAGCTGCCTGATATTAATTTACTGCTGACTTTTTCTTGAGGTGCTCCTTTAGTCAAACTGTTTGTGTTCTAAGTACCTACTTGAGTGGCCCATATCCAATTTGCATGGAAATGGTGCTGTAAAGGACCTTGGGGCACTCATTGTTGTTAAAGTTGCAATGTGAATGCAAATAATTGTTTTGTAGTTGCAGTGGGGTTTTTGACACTAACACTGCACACACACTGGATATTCCCTCTTCTCCCCTCTCCCATTGGGCAGAAGGCAGCAAAGCCTGAAAGCACATAGCCCCCAGCCCTAAGGATGGCTCTATATGTCGAATATATGACTACTGAATGGTCTCCTAAACCCAAAATCAAGCTCGCTATGGCCCTGGCACTTTAAAGGGGCAAGTAATAACGAAGTGCAGTGCTGATCAATATGAACGGGCACCCGCTGTATTCTGTAATCGGAACTGGCCACGTTACCTGCACTGCACTTTCTCTCTAACTGTAGCACTTTATTCTGCATTTTGTTATTTTTCTCCCTTGTTGTAACAGAATGATCTATTTGGATGCCATGTAAAGTAAGTTCTTCACCCTACCTTAGTATGCATGACAATAATAAACCAGTTTACTAATCATAGTGGTTAGTGTGACGCCATTACAGCGCAAGCGATCACTGATGCGGGTTCAATTCCTGCCACTGCCTTAAGGAGTTTGTACGTTCTCCCGATGAATGCGTAGATTACCTCCAGGTGCTCTGGTTTCTTCCTACTTTCCAAAGAAAATGCAGTTAAGATTCACAAGTTGTGAACGTGCACCAGAAGGTGTGGCGACACTTGCGGGCTTCCCAGCACAATCCTCGCTGATTTGATTTGAGGCAAATGAACGTTTCACTCTGTTTCGATGTACATGTGACAAATAAAGCTAATCGTTTTAATACTGGTGATAACGCTTCCTTTAACATGCTTTTAAAGTTTTTCCCTCTGAAATCTGCACACGAGGAAAAATCTGTCCTTTGCTTATCCACTTCCGATTACAGAATATAGTGGGTGCCCATTCATATTGCTAGGCACTGAACTGATTACTACCTGCCCTTTTAAAAGTTACATACCTTGAGTTTCATTTTCTTGCAGGCATTTGCAGGAAAATAAAGGAATGCAATAGAATTTATGAAAACATATCATAAGTAATATCACAAATATGTCCCATTCGACAAAGGAGGAACCAAGGAGGAAAGTTTCTTCCTAGCTGAATTTAGTTGATGGGATGGGAATGGTGTGAGGCCGAAGAAGAGAGGGACTTAAAGGAAAGAGACTACTGGGTTCAAAATATTAGGAAACTTTTCATTCAAAAGAAAGTAGAGATATGAGATACTGTCCTGTACAAAGTTTCTGAACGTGGCTATCAATTGCAAATCACAAATCAAACTCAATGACTCTTGTTAGGAGGGGTATCTACGAATGTGGAACCAGGATTAAATACAACCAGGATTAAGATACAGCTCATACTGAGTATGCCTAAATTCAGGCAAGGCATCCATTACTTCGAACTTCTGGGTCCAAAATTGGTTATCGAACAGTGTGCAACATACAGGCCTGTAAGTGTCATACATATTGAATGACAGAAGTATTAATGTGTACAAGACCTGTGTCTGGCAGATGTATGCAAATAATGTAGATCATGATGTCAGTCAATTATGTGAGTTAACACATCCATA
Organism: Mobula birostris; assembly: GCF_030028105.1. NCBI lineage: Eukaryota > Metazoa > Chordata > Chondrichthyes > Myliobatiformes > Myliobatidae > Mobula > Mobula birostris. Next base: position 147,482,600 of record NC_092377.1, read on the forward strand.
TAAGATCTCAAGAATGCTAACCTCGTGGAGCTGGACACAGAATTGTGCAGCTGGAGGTAATATCCAGTGCCATATTTTATCATAATTAATTACTTCAATTTGATTTCTAGTGAATGTTGGTTTGAGAAACATCTGGTGTTTCCAAAATTATTAGAAGTTTGTAAAGTCCACAGTGAGTGATGTGCCAGAAGCTTGTGGTATCTGTGTTAGCTGTAAGGCTGCTTCTATACCATCTGCTCTCTGACATAATAGAAATTATTAGGTGAGTGATGGCAGCCTGATCCATGGAACAAGGTGCAAGGCAAGAATTGCACTTGGTGGGATATGGCATTTAAATTTGCTAATCTTGCTTGCACATGTGAAGTCATTTACTAAAAATTCACTCCTTTGCAGGTGGCCAAAACAAACCCAGGAGCATTAGCACATTGTATTCTGTTCCTGGAAGTCACTCCATGATGGAATGAATGTCAGGCCCAGAGCACAAAACAGCAAATTTAGTGGCACCAATGCTCATGAATTCCTTGAGCTTTTGAGGTGCTGCATCGAGATTCTTGGTGCATAAGCTAGCTCAGACTATTCTGTACCATTTCCCTTTCAACATCCAACTGATGGGCTACCTGGTGCTCGGTGGTGGAAGATAATTCTTCTTTCACACCAGTGCTTTTAGCACAGCGTCATGCCACACTACCTCCAGGTTATTCAATGGATGCTTGAGCAAGTCATTGTATTCTCTCCCAAACATGATGAAATCAGCAGATGCTGGAAATCCAAAGTAACACACACAAAACACTGCAGGTCAGGCAGCATCTATGGAAAAGAGCAAACAGTCGATGTTTTGGGCCAAGACTCTTCATCAATCCTGATGAAGAGACTCACCCAAGACGTTGACTATTTGCTCTTTCCTGTGGATGCTGCCAGACCTGCTGAGTTCCTCCAAGCATTTTGTGTGTGTTGCTTTGGATTCTCTCGGGCCAGTTTAAAAGCCATAATATTCCACTCACTTAAGAGATGCAGGCAGTCTTTAAATAGGTCAGGTTAGCTTCATCTGATGCCAGCATTTCCAGAAGTTGGGCTCCCAGCTGAGAATGTAGTGAGAACAGTGCAGTTAATACTGGCTAAATACTACAATAATTAATGAGCTAGTCACATAAAAGTTGCATGATGCTTTCACGTAGTCAAGTGAGCAAATCCCCATTGCCTCTTTTCCATATTGTCCAATTTATTCTGCAGTGTACTGCTGTCAATACCTTGTGGTTGAAATACATCAGAGTACAGATGCTGTCAAATGCTATGAACAATCTTACTTCGCTGAGGAAACTAGGTGAAAGCCAAGGCTGACAATACTTTAAAAAGGGCAGGAAATTAGATAAGGTAAATGAATAACTGATCTTTCATCAGAAGAAATGTAATTTGAAATTGGAAATAATTAAATCAAGGATGTCTACAGAGTGTGGTTGAGACCAATTAAAGAAAAAATAAGTGTTTTTAACTTCTGACTGGATTTGGGAAAGTATAAAAGACAGATTACTTCAGATTTGTGATGTCCATTAGCTTCCACAAGAATAGAGTGGGCTGCAGTATTCAGACAGTGCATTGCCCAAGTAATCAACTGCAAAGGGCATTATTAAAAGTAGGCGGCTCGATTAGTGCAAGAGTGGATGTACTTAGTATTGAATGAAGGAAGTAATTGATATGCAGTTAAAGAAGAGAGCAAGATTCTGAGGGACCTCTGCTAATGGATTTTACTCAGTGGATGTTCAGTCTGAGAGGAATAAGACCAAAAGCATAGGAAGAGAATTGGGCCATTCAGCCCCTCAAGTCTCTTCCACCATTCACCACGGCTGATTTTATTTTCCCTCTCAACCCTGTTTTCCTGCATTCTCCTCTTAGCTTTTGACGCACTTACTAATCAAGAACCTATCAATCTCTGCTTTAAATATATCCAATTACTTGGCCTCCACAGCCATCTGTTGCAACCCTCTGGCTAAAGATTTTCCTCCTCATCTCTGTTCTAAAGGGACAACCTTTATTCTGAGGCGGTGCCCTTGGTCCTGGACTTCCCTACTATTGAAAACATCCTCTCCATGTCCACTCTATCTAGGCCTTTCAATATTCTATAGGTTTCAATAAGATCCCTCTTCATTCTTCTAAACTCCAGAGAGTATAGGTCCAGAGTCATGAAATGCTTCTCATACATTAACATTTCATTCTCAAGATCATTATTGTGAAACTCCTCTGGACCCTCTCCATTGCCACCATATCCCTTCTCAGATAAGGGCCCAAAACTGCTCTCAATACTCCAAGTGCAGTCTGACCAGTGCTTTATAAAGCATCAGTATTACATCCTTGCTTCTATATTCTAGTCCTCTCGAAATGAATAACAACATTCCATTTGCCTTTCCTACTATCGGCTCACCTGCAAGGGAATCAATCCTGCACTTGGACTCTCAAGTCCCTTTGTACCTCCGATTTCTGAATCTGCTCCCTGTATAGAAAATAGTTTATACCTTTATTCCCTCTGCCAAAATGCATGACCATACACTTGAATGTCAGTAGTTTCAGGCTGAGCTTTCATTAAAGACCATGGCTTGCATTGCGAAGAACAGTGCAAACATATTCAAGAGCTTTGAACACACTGTTCCAAAGCATTTTACCCAGCCGACGCTGGTTACAGTACTGTGCTTGTTAATGAGAACCATGTCATCTATAAAGAAATGTGTTGGCTTTCTAACTATTATCTTTGATTGTGTCGACTTTCTCAAAAATGGGCACAGATGCACTGCCAAAAATCATTGAAAACTTTCTGGGCACAAACAAGAGAAAATCTGCTGATGCTGGAAATCCGAGCAACACACATATAATGCTGGAGGAACTCAGCGGGCCAGGCAGCATCTATGGAAAAAAGTATCTATCTATAGAAACCATCGACTGTTCTTTTTCCATAGATGCTGCCTGGCCTGCTGAGTTCCTCCAGCATTTTGCTGTGTTGCTCGAAAACTTCCTGGGTGGAAATTTTTTGCACTGAGCTATCCAATTTAGGGAAAGTCAACTTGTCAGTTCTGATTTTTTTTTTTTCAGGATCTGTGTTTCAATGGCAAGAAGAGTATGCACTACCCACCTGTAGGTCTCCTTGACAAGGTGGTAGTGAAAGAGAGAGCTGCAGATAGATTTTTTTTTGTTGAAAAAGGATCTAGTGCTTTCCCTGCATATATGACGAGTAAACTCTTCTTGGGCTTTCAGTGGGTACAGGTGTCGATTATAACCGAAGTTTCAATGACAAATTCTGCCACCTTCATCAGGGATGATCCTCGGGATTTAAAAAATGTATTGACTGAGATACGATGCAGAATAGGCCCTTCTGGCCCTTCGAGCTACACTGCCCAACAGTCCTCTGATTTAATCCTAGCCTAATCACAGGACTATTTACAATTAACCCGCCAACCGGCACGTCTTTGGACTGTGGGAGGAAACTGGAGCACCTGGAGGAAACCTACACAGTCACAGTGAAAATATACAAACATTTTACGGGCAGCAGCGAGAATTGAACCCAATGTTGTGCTAACCATGACACTACAGTGCCACCCCAATGAGATCCTCCCTCACTCTTCTAAACTCCTGTGAATACAGGTCCAGAGCCACGAAACGCTGCTCATACCTATCGTTGTTGTGAAACTCCTCTGGACCCTCTCCAATGCCACCACATCCTTTCTCAGATAAAGGCCCAAAACTGCTCACAATGCTATAAGATGCTTGGACTGTGGAGTTATGCTTCACCAGTTATGGGGATCAAGTGGGAAAGTCACATTAAGACCAAAGAACAGATTAGCAATCAAATAATTGAGTGGCAAAGCAGGTTTAAGAGATCATTATAAGGTGTTGCTCAGAGCACACTTGGAGTATTGTGAGCAGTTTTGGGTCCCTTATCTAAGAAGAGATGTGCTGGATTTGGGAGGGGAGGGTCAAAGGTGTGTCATGAGAATGATTCTGGGAATGAAAAGGTTAATATATGAGGAGCATTTGATGGCCCTGGTTTGTACTCAACGGAGTTTAGAAGACTGAGTGAAGAACTCATTGAAACCTATCGAATAATGAAAGGCTAGATATGTAGTGAAGATGTTTCCTATAGTGGAGGGAGTCTAGGATGAGAGGGCATAGCCTCAGATTAGAGGGATGTCCATTTAGAACAGAGATGAGGAGGAATTTCTTTAGCCAGAGGGTAGTAAATCTGTGGAGTTCATTGCCACAGACAGCTGTGGACGCCAAGTCACTGAGTACATTTAAAGCAGAGGTTGATAGGTTCTTGATTAGTCAGGGTGTTAAAGGGAAGGCAGGAGAACAGGGTTGAGAGGGATAATAAATCAGCGATGATGGAGTGAAAGAGAAGACTCAATGGGCCGAATGGCCTAATTCTGCTCCTATGGTCTTATCGTAATGGATTTCTATGCACCATTATGTTTGTGATTGCAACCACTCAAGGAGAATTGATGCAACCTTCCTTAATTTATCATAAATATTTGTGTGGTGTTAACTGTTCAAGTTTTTCTATACAATTCAAAAGGACAATGTCACCGCGAACCTTTCTATTGTTGTTGTTTTATAACAGATGTGGTATTTAAGATGGACGATGGAACAATCTGTGCCCATAAGCCCTTGCTGATCTCCAGTTGCGACTGGATGGCAGCAATGTTTGGAGGCCCGTTTGTGGAGAGTTCAACCAAAGAGGTAAGGACTCGGACTCGGTACTATCGCACGAAGTATACTGGCTCAAAGGTGGAGTAAAGATCTGACTTCGCAAGTTGGATAGAAATAACACTGGCAAGAGTTATGAAACAGGCTGCCAATCTATCACATAATAAATCATCTGATGGAGTGAAAAACTACAGAAGAGTATGAGGCATTTGGAGCTTATTAGCCCGACTTCATTCACTGGGAACGTGGCTGATCCAATCTTGGTCTCAATACTTCTCACCTACTCTGTCCCCATATCTTTCGTTCCATGGTAACTTGTAGCAAGGTAACACAGGGGTGCAGCTAACAGAGCTGCCATTTCATAGTACCAGCGACCAGGTTCAGTTGTGACACTTAATACAGTCTCTGTGGAGTTCGTCATTCTCCCCAGAGTTATGTGGGATTCCTCCAGTTAGGTGGTTTGGTGGGTTCATTGGCCACATTAAGTTGACCCTTGTGTGTCGCTAAGTGGTGGAATTTGGGAGGAACTGAGGGGAATGTAGGGAAAATTTTATAGAATTGGTGCAAAGGGTGCTTGTTAGTTGGTCGAACTTGGTGGGCTGAAGGGCCGGTTTCTGAACTGTGTGACCAAGTTATGCTAAGTAACAGTCAATCATCACCTTGAATATATTCAACTATCCCCCTCTCTCGCCTATCTGGGAAGAGAATTCTAACTTTTCAGGCCAGTAGGGTCAACCCACTAATCCATTAGAAACTAGAAATAGCATTAGGCCACTTTGCTCCTCAATTCTGTCCCTCCATTCAATATGATCATGACTGATCTATACTGATCTCAACTCCTCTTCTGTGCCAGTTCCCCCATAGCCCTTAATTCCTTGATCTTTCAAATACTTATTGATTTCCACCTTAAATATAATCCAATGATATGGCCTCCACCTCCCCAGGAGCAGAGAATTCCAGAGGTTCATTCAGAAGTTTCTCCAGAATTTTACCCTGGAGGTTTCTACACACCTCAGTTTGAAATGACTCATCTGTTACTTTGTAGCTATACCCCTTTTGTCCCACTAAAGGCAACATCTCAATATCTACCCTGTCGAACCCCCTTAAGATCTTGCCTGTTTGAATGTTTGCCCCTCATTCTTCTGAACTTCAAGGAATACAAACCCAAAATGCCTAGTCTTTCTTGTTAGGACAATCCTGACATCCCAGAAATTAGCCAGATGGTTCTGCTTTAGACTGTCTCCAATGCCAATATGTACTTCTCTAGGTATAGAGACCAAAACTGGGGGGCAGTATTCTAGATGTGGCCTCACCAACACTCTGTAAAGCTGTTACAAACCCTTCTATTCTTAAGCTCCAACTTATTTAAAGATAAAGTTGAACTTTATTTGTCACCTGTGCTTCAAAACATCAAAACGTGCAGTGAAATGTGTCAATCTAGGCATTGCGTGGTCAGCCCACAAGTGTTGGCATGCTTCTGGTGCCAATATAGTATGCCCAGAATTTACCTACCCTACCCCTACACCTTTGGAATGCGGGACGAAATCTGGAATCCTGGGGGGAAAAGTCCCGCAAGGTCACGGGGAGAACGTGTGGAATCCTTACAGCCAGCAGCAGGAAATGAACCCAGAACTCCTGATCGGTGGTGACACTAATCGTCCCGCTGCCTTGTACACTGAAACATGTAGCTCCCTCTGAGCTCTCAGGAGCCTGAATGTTTCAGTAGGATCGCCTGTACGACTGTTACAGCTCAACCTTATTTTCAGGGGCATGACGCGGCTGCTGCAGCGCCAGCGACCCCGGTTTGACTCCGCTATCCGTAAGGAGTTGCGTGTTCTCCCCCATGGCCACGCGGGTTTCGCCCCGCATTCCAAAGTCACGTAGGTCAGTAGGCCACATGGGTATAATTGGGCGGTTTAGGCCCGGAATGTCAGAAGGGCCTGTCTCTGAATAGATTTGTCAGCCCTTCATCCCAGAAATCAACCTGCTCTCAGCACTGCCTCCAGTGCAAGCGTATCGGTTCTTCAGTACAGGGACCAAAACTGCACACAATACTGCAGCTACAGTCACCTTCACCTGTATAACTGCCCTACTTCTAACAAAGGCCTACATTCCATTTGCCTTCCCAGCTATCTGTTGTACCTGCATGCTGGCTTATTGTGTTTCATGTACCAGGAGCACACCCACATCACCACCCATTCCTTTTGTATTGCAGCTTTTTGTAGTATCATTCATTTAAATATTAATTTGCCTTTTCACTTTTCCATATAATCTTACACGTTTCCACTTAATGCTGTCTGTCAACTCCCTGCCCACTCATTTCATCAATCTAGATGCACTTACAAGCCTCCTCACTTGTTCACCTAACTATTTTATACTTCCTGCCCGTTATGCCACTCTATCTGTCAATACTGTCACGCACAGATATAGGATTCTTCTTTGCTGTTTCCGTAACTATTCTTTTTTTGACTGGTCAGGGTTGTTAGCCCTGAGCTGAACCCCAGAACCTAGAGCACCGATGGCCTTGCTCTTAGTGTGACCTCTACCCTTTGACCTCTTTAGTATGGGTGACCCTGCCAAGAGCCAAAGCACAAGGCCCTGACTCCAGCCAACATAACTCTCCAGGTCATTGAGGCATGCAAGCCTCCAAACCTCTCAGACGAAGCTATTTTGTGTTGTCAGAAATTTGCCCACAGTGCACTCAAGTCTTTCATTTAAATCATCATTACAAATAATAACTAGTTGAGACTCCAGCACTGATTCCAGTGGCATCCCACTAGTTAAAGCACATTTATTATCAAAATATGTATACATTATACAATTTGAAATTCATCTCCTAACAGGCAGTCACAAAACAAAGAAACCCAAAAGATCCTATTAATAAAAAAGACCATCAAACACCCAACGTGCAGAGAGAGGGAAAAAACATTGTGCAAACAATAAACACAAGCAAAACTGAGTCCACAAAGAGAATGGAGAGCAAGCTGAACTGGACCGTCCCTTGCCTCGGGCCCCGACACTTGACCTTTTCAATTTGGCTTTGACACTTAAGTTGTCATCCAAACTGATTGTCGATTTGAAAATGACCCATTTATCCTAACTCTGTGTCTTGTGTAACCGTTCCTTTCTTCAAGTCAACCTCAAGCACTCTTCTCTTTTGGGGTATATAGAAATCCAAATATATTCCACCTACTAGTTCCCTTTAACTACCCTGTCTGTAACATCCTCAGAGTCCCAGCAGATTTGTCAAATATTTTACTTTCATAAAAGCTTGTTGATTTTTGCTTGATTCTTTTCCACTTTTCATCATGGCTTGATGAAATTGTATCCCAACATTCTCACAGCAACAGATTTTAACTTTCTTCCTTCCGTCATGCCATTTTATTTGTGGTTTACCTGTACACTGGGATCTTTCCTAATGTACAGATTTTGTTTGATTATAATCAGTGCACCCACTAGCATTCCCATTGTTATACCTATTTTCTCTGTTGCTTAGACCAAATTGATATCTCTCTTTGTACAGGCAAGGAGTCTTCAATGTAAAACTTTAAATGTTTCTATTTCCAAAAATGCTGCCTGAACTGCTGATTCTTCCCCCACCCCCCCGCCCAGTATTTTCTGTTTTTGTTTTGGATATACATCATCAGTAGTTCTTTATTTTCACCCAGCCCGTTCCTCTAAGCCCCCAGAATACAGGCGATATGATCCAGGACTTTAGCTCATTAGTTGCCTAATATTGTTTGTCTGATGACATAGTTTTAAGTTCCTCCTTCCCCATGGCCCTTCGATTATTTTTAATTAACACTGGGATGTTTTTAATGTCTTCCAGCATGTAATCCAGTCCAAAGTAACTGTAAGACTATAATACATAGAAGCAGAATGAGGACATTTGGCCCATCAAGTATGCTTCATGACTGATTTATAATCCCTCTCCACAAGGTACAGCGCAGAATAGGCTCTTGGAGCCGCATTGCCCAGCAAACGCCGACTTAACCTTAGCCTAATTACGGAACCATTTACAATGACCAATTAACCTACCAACCGGTATGTGTTTGGGCTGTGGGAGGAAACCGGAGCACCCTGAGGGATCACACATGGTCACCGGGAGAACATACAAACTCCTTGCAGGCAGCATCAGGAACTGAACCTGGGTCACTGGTACAGTAAAGCGTGTTGCTAACCATTACGCTACTCTGCCGCAGACATTCCTCAATTTACCTTTGCTAATCACGAACTTATGAACCTTCACTTTAAGTAAACCCAATGACTTGGTCTCCACATCCTCCTGTGGCAATGAATTCCATAATTTCACCACCCTCTTGCTAAAGAACTTCCTCCTCATCTTTGATCTAAAGGGACATTCTTATTTTCTGAAGCTAAGCCCTCTGGTCCAAGACTCCCCCAGAGCTGGAAACACCTTCTCTACATCCACTTTATCTAGGCCTTTCAATATTCAATAGGTTTCAATGAGATTCCCCCCTCATTCTTCTAAACTCCAGTGAGTACAGACCCAGAGCCATCAAACGCTCTTCATACGTTAATCCTTTCGTGCCCAAGATCTCGTTAACCTCATCAGGACCCTCTCCAATGCCAACACCCTTTCTTAGATAAGACTCCTGAAATGGCTCATAATACTCTAAACAGGGTTTGACCAATGCGTTATCAAGCCTCCGCATTTCATTTTAACTTTCAAAAGTTCCTACAGTTTATTTATTTCCCATTTATTCCTTCATTTCATCCTATAAGGGCCAATGTTTAACTATTTCCCTTTGTTATAGTATATAAGTGTGGAAGCTTTTACTATATGTTTAATATTTGCTAGTTTTTCTTCACCCTATTATTTTTCATCATCCTTTGCTGACTTACCAATAATGTTACAAATATTCTAACCCCTTTCTTTTAATTTGACACTATCCTTAACTTTGTCTTAACTGAAATTATGCCATGCTTTGATCACATTTTCCTTCATAATGAGATCATGAATTAATCCTGTCTCATTACAGAATGCTAGATCTGAAGCAGCTGGGTCCCTTGTTGGTTGCCTATTGCTCTATGAAATTATCCCAAATACACTTGATGAAATTGTCACTGAGACAATTCTTGTCAATGTGATATATCTAATCTGTATTATAATTAATATCACCTGGTATGTTGCAGTATTTTCTTTCCAGATTCTATAATGTATTGATATATATGCAGCCACACTGTATAGAAACTGTTAATGGCTCATTATTATGATCACATGCACTGAGGTACGGTGGAAAAACCATCCATATAGATCATGCACAGAGTTAGTATGAGGGAAAAGGTTATTTTCCTGTTGAGGTGTAACCCTCAACAGCAACAGAGCTTGTAAGAAAATCTAACTCCCTGAAGAATCTAAAGCTCTACCTCTCCAGACATGTATTGATCTGCTCTATCTTTCTGTTTCTGTACTTGTTGACCCATGGCACTGGTAGCAATCCGATGATTACTACCCCAAAGTGGCATATACAGCACAGTCCATCAGGGGCAAAGACTTTCTCACCACTGAATACATCTACAAGGAGCATTGCCACAAGAAAGCAGTGGACCCCGCCATCCAGGCCACACTCGCTTCTCGCCATCAGGAAGGAGGTACAGAAGCCCCTAGGTCCTACACCACTAGGTTCAGAATTAGTTATTACCCTTCAACCATCAGAGTCCTGAACCGGCGGAGATAACTTCACTTACCTCAGCTCTGAACTAATTCCCCAACTTATGGACTCACTTTCAAACACTCTACAACTCAAGTTTTTCAGTATTATTTATTTTTTCATATTTGTTCAGTTTGTTTACTTTTGTATACATATATATATATATATATACATACACACACACACACACACGCACACATATATACTTTGATAATAAATTTACTCTGAACTTTTGGATTCTATAATTCATTTTCTGAGGCTGGTTGCTTCATATCCACTTAAATCCAAATCAAATTTGCTTGAACAGTTGCAAGGTTGTTTTCTTTATTGTTTGCAGTCTCTTATCTGCATTTCACGTGGCAGATTACTTTATCTCTGAGGAGTAACTAATTTGAGTCAGGCCAGAGTGTAACTATCGCCACCCACATGCATTCAGTTCCGAGAGCAGAAATAACAGGAGGTCATTGAGGTGGTCATGCCTGTGCTAGTTCCTTGAATAATCTATCCAATTTAATTCCATTCAACAAAGGAAAATCAAAGTCTCAAATAAGTATAATGTTTTTTTTCTCTGTAATGTTCCTTTACAATTAAATATCAGACATGGTGCTGGTGACTCTCCATTCTCCTTACCTGTCCATCACCTCCCTCTGTCGCTCCTCTTCATTTCCTTTCTTCCATGATCTTCTACCCTCTCCTATCAGGTTCCCCCTCCTCCTGCCTTTTATCTCTTTCACCAATCAACTTCTCAGCCCTTTACTTCACCTCCACCCGCTCTCCTGGTTTCACATATTGTCTACCACTTTGTACTACTTCCTCCCCTCCCCCCACCTTCTTACTCTGACTTCTCCAGTCCCGATGAAGGTTCTCTGCCCGAAAAGTCGACTGTTTATTCCTTTCCACAGATGCTGCCTGACCTGCTGAGTTCCTCCAGCATTTTGTGTGTTTTGCCTTGGATTTCCGGCATCAGCAGATATTCTTGTGCTTGTGTTGCTGGTGAAATTATACTATTCATTGAAATAATGTCTTTCACATCCAGCTCACAGGGCAGACACATGATCGTCCAGTAATGTAGCTTCTTCTCAGTCAGAGGAGATTGACACATTTAAGCCACAATTTTCAGAGTATTAGAACACTCCATATTTCATAACCAGTTAATTAATATTTCATAAAACGCAGGGAAAAACTACAATAGATTTGGTTCCAGTAAGATTCCCCCAACAGCAGTTGTTAATACAGGTTGGCCACGGCTCATTCAAAATTAAGCTGTGTGGCTGATAGTATTTTCTTTACCCCAAGTTTAGAGAAAAGATGTATCAGGTGGTTTTTGGCAGTAATACAAGCAAGGAAATATTATTTGATAATATTAGCTACCTTTATGTCTTAGTTGCACAGTATAGCTGTACATTGACTTCATTATAGGCTATATAATTCAATTTGCTGTTTAAAAAGTGACATTTATGTTGTTTGTCTCATAATGAGAGGCTGTACAATAATAAAGGGCTGGCATGTACAGATAATGTCTGATCTGGTGCTGCCTGAAGAATGTGGATTTCTTTACTGTTCAGCAGTAATTAAGAGTGATGTTGGTTGATGCAGCCTGCAGATTCTGACCTTCATTCCTGCCTGTAGCACTGCATTGCCTGTTCAAAGGTTACGGTTATTTATAGAGCTGATGACAAAGCAATTGCATTTACGTAATAAGTGCAGAAGATTTTGTTGTGTGATAAATATCAACATAACCACTTTTTAAAACAGTCCCATTAAACAAGAATTTCAAAGGAAATTTAGTTTGTTTATTGAAAACCCCTGAATGTGTGTGAAGCAACACACATCAAAGTTGCTGGTGAACGCAGCAGGCCAGGCAGCAACTCTAGGAAGAGGTACAGTTGACGTTTCGGGCCGAGACCCTTCGTTAGGACTAACTGAAGGAAGAGCTAGTAAGAGATTTGAAAGTGGGAGGGGGAGGGGGAGATCCAAAATGATAGGAGAAGACAGGAGGGGGAGGGATGGAGCCAAGAGCTGGACAGGTGATTGGCAAAAGGGATATGAGAGGATCATGGGACAGGAGGCCCAGGGAGAAAGAAAGGGGGAGAGGGGAAGCCCAGAGGATGGGCAAGGGGTATAGTGAGAGGGACAGAGGGAGAAAAAGGAGAGAGAGAAAAAAAGAATGTGTGTATATAAATAAATAACCGATAGGGTACGAGGGGGAGGTGGGGCATTAGCGGAAGTTAGAGAAGTCAGTGTTCATGCCATCAGGTTGGAGGCTACCCAGACGGAATATAAGGTGTTGTTCCTCCAACCTGAGTGTGGCTTCATCTTTACAGTAGAGGAGGCCGTGGGTAGACATATCAGAATGGGATTGGGACGTGGAATTGAAATGTGTGGCCATTGGGAGATCCTGCTTTACCTGGCGTACAGAGCGTAGGTGTCCAGCGAAACAATCTCCCAGTCTGCGTCGGGTCTCGCCGATATATAGAAGCCTGCATCGGGAACATCGGCCACAGTATATCACCCCAGCCGACTCACAGTGTTGCCTCACCTGGAAGGACTGACTGGGGCCCTGAATGGTGGTGAGGGAGGAAGTATAAGGACATGTGTAGCACTTGTTCCGCTTACGAGGATAAGTGCCGGTAGGGAGATCGGTGGGGAGGGATGGAGGGAATGAATGGACTACTGATATGTCTATCCACAGCCTCCTCTGCTGTAAAGATGAAGCCACAGCGATTCAGGATTAGGTCATTGAGTTCATCCAGGCAGCAGCTGATCCATTCAGACGATCCTGGAAATTGCATTAAGACCAAAAATTCTGCAGATGCTGGAAAACTGGAGCAATGCTCTCAAAATGCTGAAGGAACTCAGCAGGTCAGGCCGCGTCAGTGGAGAGGAAGAAACAGCTGATGTTTCAGGTCTGGATGTCTTGATGAAGGGTTGCGGCCCGAAACGTCAACTATTTATTCCTCTACATGAATGCTGTCTGACCTGCTGAGTTCCTCCAGCATTTTGTGTGTGTTACTCTGGAAACTGCATTGCACCATATTAGTTGAGTTAAAACAGAGCAAAGTGGCAATTGTCTAACTCTGGTTTGCAGCCAACCACTGACTGCTCTATACATTTGGCTATGAAGTAATCACAACCACAAACAGCTAATTAAAAGTCATTGCAGGACAAAGGAGGAACCTGCACTAATATAACTTCCTATCACATCCTTACGTTGTCCATAATGCCACTTCCTGTCAGATTGATGGGATTCACATCACAAAGATGCCTGGCATTACAAAATGACAGAGACATTTTCGATAATGCTAAAAAACCATTCGTGTGTGTGTTTTAGTTCAAAGGTGACAGTGTCTGAGTATAGGCAGACATTTCCAAAATCACAATTAAGTTTTGCAATGAATATATGTAATATATTTGATTCATTATATTGGATCTGAGGAACCAGAGTCCATTATTGAATGGGGTGTGGCTTTGTAACAGTGTCAACTGTGGAGATTGAACAATGCTGAATGACTTTAAAATTCATGTAATTCAGCAACATTGGACTTTACTTCCTCTTTATATTCATTCCCATCTCTTGTGCTCACTGCCTGTCCTGAAGGAGTGTGATTTATTAAAATATGCTGCACCAACCAAGTGGCAGTCGTTAGCAAGCAGGCTTGTCAGCTCTGCTTGGACATTTATTCTTGGGTAATTTATCATAAAGGTTCTTGCTCTACCAGTGGTTACTTGGCAAGTCATTCTCGTGGTTTTCCCTCAATGGTGAAAAAGTGATTGAACTCCTTGTTATCCAACAACACAGAAGGGAAAAAGATGTCAACAATCTGAAGAAAAAGCACACAGAAAATGTGAACAGTTAAGGCAGTCCCTCGTTGCTATATTGCTGTGCCTACATGCTCAGACCTTTTGACTGAAACCTGACCCTGTAACCTTTCGACTCAAAGGCCATGGTATAGCCACCAAACCACAGCTGACCCAAGCTGACCCTGTAGATAGAGAGACAATTTAATATTTAAAATCAGTTCTCAAGAAGGGGCTTCAGCAGGAACCATTCACTCTCACTGTTTGTCGGTGCACCCTGATCTGCTGAATCTTGCCACAATTTTATCTCTCCATTTCCTTATTGGATTATTTTTGACTGCCTTTCAGCTCTCCCCACCTCCAAAAAATTTTACCACCGGTAACAAAGTTGAAGCTTGCTTGTCGCTGTGTCCTAAAGATCACCTTGTGCTGACTCCAGGGCTCTGCTGGCCAGTTGGCACTCCGAGATCTGACAGAGATCGTTTTCATTATGTGATGCAGCCAGCCAGATTTCCTCCCTGCTGCAAATGAACAGCAGCCACAAAATTGCTCTCAGTACACATGTGCAAATTTTTTTTTAAAAAAAACAATAACAATAAATTGTAAGAGTCCTTGAAAGTGAGTCTGTACGTTGCAGAATTAATTGAGAGTTGGAAGGGAGTGAGATTATCCACGCTGGTTCGGGAGCCTGATGGCTGAAGGGTAATAACTGTTCCTGAAGGCTCCTGTACGTCTTTCCCGATGACAGCAGCGAGAAGGGAACGTGGCCTGGATGTTGGGGGTCCTTGATGATGGATGATGCTTTCTTGTGCCAGTGCTCCTTGCAGATGTGCTCAGTGGTGGCGAGGGCTTTGCCAGTGATGTTCCACCACTATTTGTTGACATTTCCATTCTTGGGCATTGGCATTTCCCGACCAGACTGTGGAGAATATCAAAGAACACTAGCCACCATGGGGCTTCTCTTCACCAGCAAGGTTGCTGTGGGCTTGATAAGCTCTAATGCTATCATGTTTATGAATGAGAAGCTCCAGTGCGATCATGTTTGCTGTTGTGTGCTGGGGCAGCAGGCTGAGGGTAGCAGACACCAACAGAATCAACAAACTCATTCGTAAGGCCAGTGATGTTGTGGGCATGGAACTGGACTCTCTCAGGGTGGTGTCTGAAAAGAGGATGCTGTCCAAGTTGCATGCCATCTTGGACAATGTCTCCCATCCACTACATAATTTACTGGTTGGGCACAGGAGTACATTCAGCCAGAGACTCATTCCACCGAGATGCGACACAGAGCGTCATAGGAAGTCATTCCTGCCGGTGGCCATCAAACTTTACAACTCCTCCCTTGGAGGGTCAGACGCCCTGAGACAATAGACTTGTCCTGGACTTATTTCCATCTGGCATAATTTACATATTATTATTTAATTACTTAAGGTTTTATATTGCTATATTTATACTCTATTCTTGGTTGGTGCAACTGTAACGAAACTCAATTTCCCTCGGGATCAATAAGGTATGTCTATCTATCTAGCTATCTCATGACAGCTGCTCAGTAGTGTTAAACATTATATATTCAAACTACTTCAGCTTCAAATTTATTTATCCCGTACATCAAAACGTACAGTGAAAAGCGCCATTGTGTTAATGACCGACACAATCTAAGGATGTGCTGGGGACCGCCTGCAAGTATCAGTACACATTCTGGCGCCAGCATAGCATTCCCACAATGCAGAACAAAACAGAACTAGCAACAAAAAAACAACAGCAAAACAATATCCTTTCCTCCCTCCCACCAACCCACACACAACCCCAAGACAGGCCTTCAGCCTCCAGCATCCAGGGTTCAGCTGTCAGGCTCTGACTCCCAGACCACTGATTGACCTTTGAGCTCCGACCTTTAGTGTCAATTTCCCAGATGGGACGCCAAACTCCAAGCTCAAAGTTCGGAAGCGCCGATTGACCGGCCCGCGTGCCTCCTGCTCGCACAGGTTCCTGGTCACTGGCTAAATACTGAATGAGCTGTGCAGGATGTAGAAGAAAATAGGAAATTCCACATCTACCCCCGCCCACCACCTTTGTTCCGTCCACCGATTACTACTGTACTGCTGTATCAGCCGGAATTGTGTCCTCAGGGTTTCTGAGTGCAATTCGAACTCAGAATTTTCTGACTGAAAGACAGTAGTACACCCTCTAAGCCACAGCTGACACTTTTGGCATAGTTGGATAGCTGGAACTGCCCCAATGACCTGGTTTCTATCCCGACCTGCAGTGCTGTCTGTGTGGAGTTTGCACATTCTACCCCCCCCCAACTACTGTCCCAGTGTTCGGTATCCTCCTACATTCCAAAAACATGCAGGTCAGTAGGTCAATCAGCTACTAATTTGCCCCTAATGTTAGATCAATGGAAAGGCTTGGGGTAGTCGATGGAAATCTGGGAAGAATAAATCAGGACTGCTGGTGGGTCAGGATCAACATGGGTGCTTGATCAGCGCAGAGCTGAAGAGCCTGTTACTGTGCTCAGAACTCTAACTCTGCAATTCTTTGTGGGGCTTTCTGAATTCGAATGTGGGGGCAAAGTGTTACCCGGATCTGCGATGAAGGCAGAAACTTCCAAGACAAGATCACTGCGAGGTGCTGATGTTTATTGCGGTTGGGGTACTGATGAGTTTTTGTATCATCCTAACAGGTGTACTTCCCAAATACAAGCAAGAGCTGTATGCGAGCGGTGTTGGAATATCTGTACACTGGACAGTTCTGTTCTAGCCTGGACCTGGATTCCATGGAGCTCATTGTATTGGCAAACCGCCTCTGTCTACCTCACCTGGTAGCATTAACAGGTAAGGGTTTTGATCTCAGCATGATCAGATGTATTTATTCTGTGTACCGCGAAGCACACCGTGAACTACATTAACAACCAACACAGCCGAGGATGTGCTGGGGCCAGCCTGCAAACGTCACCACGCGTTCCGGTGCCAACAAAACGTGCACAGTAGCATGGTGATTAGCACAACGCTTTACAGTACCAGCGACATGGGTTCAGCTCTCGCTGCTGTCCATAAGAAGTTTGCACGTTCTTCCCTGTGACCGTGTCAATTTCCTCCGGGTGCTCCAGTTTCTTCCTTCATTCCAAAGATGTACATGATGATAGGTTAATTAGTCATTGTAAATTGTCCCGTGATTAGGCTGGGGTTAATTCGGGGGTTGCCGGGTGGCACAACTTGAGGGGCCGAAAGGCTGTATCTCAATAATTAATTTATAGATAGATAGCCCACAAACTATTCAGCATCAACAACAATGGAACAAAACAAGATGACAACAGCAAAACAAATACCTTCCCCACTCTCCAACCGACCAAACCCCTCGCACGCCCTTACAGGCCATGTAGTGGAGCAGATCGTTCGGGATTCCTAATGAGATGGTCAGACGGTGTGGAAGTGGGCCACCATGTCTTCGTTGATCTTTAAGCTGACAAAATATGGTGGGTATAGCCCAGTCAGTCCAGGCAAAGCCCCCCTCACCATTGAGCACATCTGCAAGGAGCACTGCCTGCCCCACCATCCAGGCCATGCTCTCTCCCCATTGCTGCTGTCGGGAAGGAAAGAAGGAGCCTTAGGTCCCACACCACCAGGTTCAGGAGTAGTTAGTACCTTTCAACATTCAGGCTCACCTGAACCAACATGGATAACTTCACTCACCTCCACTCTGATCTGATCCCACAACTGACGGACTCACTCTGCAAGTCATGTTCGCAGTGTTACTTATTTACCTGTATATATTTTTATTATTTGAATATTTTGTATTTTCACAGTTTGTCCTTTTTTTTGCATATCGATTGTTTGTCAATCTTTTTGGGTAATTTTTGATCCTTTGTTCTAGTCATAGTCATAGTCATACCTTATTGATCCCGGGGGAAATTGGTTTTCGTTACAGTTGCACCATAAATAATAAATAGTAATAGGACCATAAATAGTTAAATAGTAATATGTAAATTATGCCAGTAAATTATGAAATAAGTCCAGGACCAGCCTATTGGCTCAGGGTGTCTGACCCTCCAAGGGAGGAATTGTAAAGTTTGATGGCCACAGGCAGGAATGACTTCCTATGATGCTCTGTGTTGCATCTCGGTGGAATGAGTCTCTGGCTGAATGCACTCCTGTGCCCACCCAGTACATTATGTAGTGGATGGGAGACATTGACCAAGATGGCATGCAACTTAGACAGCATCCTCTTTTCAGACAACACCGTGAGAGAGACCAGTTCCATCCCCACAACATCACTGGCCTTACGAATGAGTTTGTTGATTCTGTTGGTGTCTGCTACTCTCAGCCAGCTGCCCCAGCACACAACAGCAAACATGATAGCACTGGCCACCACAGACTCGTCAACTGGTCAGCACAGATTTTACTGCGAATGCCTGCAACCAAATAGGGTAGTATGTGGTGATAATAAACTTACTTTCAACTTTGTTGCACTCAATTACACTGATCCTACTCTAATCAGCTGACACTGGAGCCAGCCATCCCACTGACCTGCATGTCTTTGGCTTGTGGGAGGGAGTGAATCACCTAGAAAAAGTCGTGTAGTTACAGGGAGAACATGGGTTCTGCACACAAAAATCACTCCAGGTCAGGATCAAACTCAGCTTCGCAACTGTACTATTCCAGAGTATTAAGATAAGATAGATAGGCAACCGTTAGTCTTGTGAGACCATGGATTTGTGCCTTCCAGGGCGCAGGCCTGGGCACGGTTGTATGGAACACCGGCAGTTGCCCATGCTGCAAGTCTCCCCTCTCCACGCCACTGATGTTGTCTGAGGGAAGGGCACTAGGGCCGATACAGCTTGGCACCGGTGTTGTCACAGAGCAATGTGTGGTTAAGTGCCTTGCTCAAGGACACAACACGCTGCCTCAGCTGAGGCTCGAACTAGCGACCTTCAGATCACTAGACCGACGCCTTAACCACTTGGCCACGCGCCAACACGAGATTGAATAAAATTGCAGAAAGGTTGGACTTTAATAAAAATAATAACCTGTTAAATAACTTTCTTGCTGTGATTGTGACTGCTGTTAGTTCAGCAACAGTAATCTCACCAACAGTATGTCAAAAGCTCATGCGTTCAAGCTGCAGAACAAAAGTTAACAGTGCATTTACACTGTCCACATGCACCATCAAGAGTGATCCATTGCTAAAAGTGCTACTTTTCAGATGAGACATTATAGTACGATTCCTTTGTCCTCCCAGGGAAGGCATGTTATGATGATGAGTAGGGGATTTCTCCCCAGTAGTCTGACTAGTATTTGTCCTCTAAACAGCAACTAATATCAGAATCAGAATTAGAATCAGGTTTAATATCACTGAAATTTATTGTCATGCAGCAGCAATGAATTGTAATACATAAAAACTGTAAATTACAGTAAGATGTATATATATTTTAAAAAGTTAAATTATTAGCACAAATTGAGAGAGGGGAGAAAAGAGATGAGGTAGTGTTCATGGGTTCAAATGTCCATTCAGAAATTGATGGCGGAAGGGAAGAAGCTGTTCATGAATTGCTGAGTGTGTGTCTTCAGGCTCCTGTACCTCCTCCCTGATGGTGGCAATGAGAAGAGAGCATGTCCAGGATGATGGAGGTCCTAAAGGATGGATGCCGCCTTTTTGAGGCATCGCTCCTTGAAGATGTCCTGAATGTTGGGGAGGCTAATGCCCACGATGGCCTGACTGAGTTTATAACTTTCTGCAGCTTAAGTTGATCCCATTTAGTGGAATTCCCATACCAGACAGTGATGCAGCCAGTTAGAATGCTCTCCACAGTACGTCTGTAGAAATCTGCGAGCGTCCGGTGACATTCAAGATCTCCTCAAACTCCAATTGAAATATGGCTGCTGTCACACCTTCTTTCTGAAATGCTGGACCCAGGACAGATCCTCAGAGATGCTGACACAGAGCCAGGAGCTTGAAATTGCTACCCATCTTTCTCTGTCTGTAAGGAGTTTGTACTTTCTCCCCATGACCACTTGGGATTCCTTCAGGTGCTTCAGTTTTCTCCCACATTCCAAATGATGTACGGGTTACGGTTAGCAAGTTGCGGGCATGCTACATTGACGGCAGACGCATGGCGATATTTGAGGGCTGCCCTCCCTGGCACAACCTTTGGTTCTGTTGACCATTGACACAAACAATACATTTCACTCTTATGTTTCAATGTTCATGTGACAAGTAAGGTTTACCTTGAACCTTTATCACACCTTATAGTTTGCCCCTTCTTTAAGATATTTTGGAAAGCAACAAAGTAGGGTTTTGTCAATAAAGATGATACCAGCTGCAATCTGACTAAATAACATGGTTCCTCTGAGGAGAGCACCCTTGCCTACATTTTCTACACATTCCCATCCTACGTGTTATGGATGTCACTTCAAACCCTGAGAGACAATGAAAGATAAAGCAGAATAAAGAGAGCAGGGTACCGGAATATAATTAATACAGTTACTGCTGCTAGCAATGATGTTTTCAACTATTTTCTAAGTTTGTTTTAACCCAGTTTTAGAAGTAAAATTTCAAGGGATGTTTCATTATAGGCAGAAAGGAAAAACTGATGGATTACTCATGTGATTCAAAATGAGGTCACTGCAGCGGCAAGGAATGATAATGGCCCAGAAACTCAAGTTATGAGTGGAGAGAAGAAATAATAAGGATAAGAAGTAGGCCCCTGAACAGTAGGACACTGTATAAAGAAATAGTGGGAGTTTGTTAAAATAAAATGGTACTACAATAATTACGGGTAACTTTGATGATCAGGGTCATCTCGAGCAATCAAATTGGCAAGGATAGACAAGTTCATAGAATATATCTCAAAGTAAAATGTTGCATAATTATCAGGGTGCGAGCTATTTTAGATCTGGTAGTGATTCCCAAGGCAGGGTTAGTGAATAATTCATAGTAAGGCATACTTTAGGAATGAATCATTGTAGCAAGGCGGATCTTCATATTAAGTAAAAGGGTAAGAAACTCACGTCTGAAATGATTGTCCAGAGTGAAAAGGCATCAGAGGTTAAGGGGAGGGGACAGCAATATTGTATTGAGATGGGTGATCCGCCATGATTGCACTGAACTGGCCGCAGGCTCAAAGGGTAAATGGTCTATTCTTGCTCCTATTTTGCAATGCTTCTTCTGTGCCCCAAATCCAAAATAAAGACAATTGCAGAAGTTCAAAGAACCTCAGCTGATAAGAAATATTGAGGCTCTGGTCAAAAAAGAACCAGGAAGCTTAAATTGGGTTTAGGAGGTTAGGACAAGAGCGAATCCCTTGTGACTATAAAATGATTAAGAATACTATTAAGAAGGAAGTCAGGAGGTTAAAGAGAGGGTATGAGATGGATCTGGGGGGGGTTAAGGTTATGGGAAGTCCCGATAGGTTCTGTAGCTATATAATACGTTTGTAATTAAAATGTGCCAGGGAGAGAGTAGGTCACATTAGAGATCAGCAGGGCTGCCAGTGTCTTGAGCTGCTGAAGATATGTGAGGTTTTTGACAAATATTTCTCCTTGGTGCTTGTTGATGAGAAAATCGTAGTTGCTCAAGATGTAAGGAGAACAGGTGGAAATGTTTTGGACTACGTTTGTATTACCAGAGATGAGATACTTTTTGAATATTATTTTTTATTTAGAGATACAGTACTGTTAGAGGGTTTTCTGCCCAATGAGCCAACGTCACCCAAAAACACCCATGTGACCACTTAACCTATTAACCCGTACGACTTTGGAATATGGGAGGAAACCGGATCACCCAGGGGAAACCCACACAGTGACGGGCAGAACATACAAACCCCTTACAGTCAGCAGCAGGCATTGAACCTGGGTCACTGGCGCTCTAATAGCTAAACACTATGCTATTTGTAGCCTTACAACACATCAAGGTGTATAAATCCCCAGGGCCTGAACCTGTGCATCCTCGGACTTTGTGGGAGGCTGGAAAAGCATTTGCAGAGATATTTGATTCATAGTTAGGTACTGGCGAAGTTCCCAAAGACCAGAAGATGGCTAATGCTTTTCCATTGTTCAAGGAAGGTAGTAGGACAAGTCAGGGAATTACAGGTCAGTCAGCTTAACATCAGTAGTGGGGAAGTTAGTGAAGGGAATTCTGAGGGACAGGTTCTATCAGTATTTGGATAGACAGACTCTGATTAGGGAGAGTCAATGTGACTTTGTGTGTAGGATGTCATGCTGAAGAGTTTTTTGAACAGATAAGTGAAGAAGACGTGGAGAGTAATAGATGTCGTATATTTGGACTTTAGCAAGGCCTTCAACAAGGGCTGCATGGTTGGCTGGTATGTAAGGTTATGTCCCATGGAATTAAGGGAGAGCTAGTAAAGTAGATTCAAAGTTGGCTCAGAGGTAGAAAGTAGAGGCGGTGGTTGAAGGTGAGCAGTAGTGAGCTACAGGGGTCGGTGTTGGGGCCCTTGTTATTCATTATTTACATAAATTATTTGTATGCAAGTGCATAAGGTGTGCTCGGTAAGTTTGTGGATGACACAAAATTAAGAGGCATTGTAGGTCGTGAAGAAGGTTATTGTAGATTACAAGGGCGTCTTGATGAGTTAAGGAAAGTGGGCAGAGGAGTGGCAAAAAGATTTCAATACAGATAAATGTGAGTGATGCATTCTAGAAAGGCAAACCAGTGTAGAATTTATTAATGTAGAACGTAGAATTATGAATGGTGTAACGGAACAGAGGGACGTCAGAGTACGTGCATAGTCTGTTGAAAACAGGTAGACAGGGTGGTGAGGGAGGTGTTTAATTTTCTGACCTCCATCAGTCAGAGCACTGAGTATACGCGTCGCAGTTGTATAAGTCATTGGCGAGGCCGCACTTGGGGTACTGTGTGCGGTTTGGGTTGCGCTATCACAGGGGAGATGTGGTCAAACTGGCGAGAGTGTGAGAAAAAATTGATGAGGATGTTTCCTGAAATAGAGGGCATGAGGTATAGGACGAGGATGACAATGCCAGGTCATCATTCCTTAGAGCACAGGAGAATGAGGGATGACCCTTTTTTAAGATTATGAAGACACGCAGTCCTCTCTTATTGTCATTTAGTAATGCATGCATTAAGAAATGATACAATATTTCCTCCGGTGTGATATCACAAAATACAGGACAGACCAAGACTGAAAAAACTGACAAAACCACATAATTATAACATATAGTTACAACAGTGCAACAATACCATAACTTGATGAAGAAATCCATGAGCACAGTAAAAAGTTCAAAGTTTCTCAAATGTCCCACGTCTCACGCAGACGGGAGAAGGAAGAAAAACTCTGCCTGCCATGCTCGACCACAGTCCGACTCTGAGTCATCCGAAAACCTCGAGCTCTGATCAGCCCTCCGACACCGAGTACCAAGCGCCATCTCTGTCCGAACAATTCGACCTCAATCTTGGTAGCCAACAGCAGGCAAAGCTGGGGAATTTGAGGCCTTCCCTCCGGAAGATTCCCGATCGTGCAGTAACAACGGCAGCGAACTGGCGTTTCAGAAGTTTCTCCAGGTGTTCCTCTGTGCTTTCACGTCCACTCTCCATCAAATCAGAATTGTCCACGGCCCCTATTTAACGGGTACGATATCATTTATCACTGGAGGGCTGCGCACACGCGGCACGCTGCTCTCTCTCCTCCCGCCTCATATACCTTATAGAGATGTTCAGGATTATGAGAGGCATAGATACGGTGGAAGGTAACAGTCTTTTCTCAGAGTAGGGGAGTCCAAAGCCAGATGAAGTAGTTGAAGCAAGTTCAAAGTCACCATTTAAGAAGCACTTGGATAGGTTAGTGAAGGAGTCGGAATTAGAGGGATATGGGCCCAAAGCAGGAAACTGGGGCTAACTGAGTGGGTACCATTGTTGGTATGGACTCATTTCGACAAAAAGCCTACATAACCCTATGGGTGTTAGAATGTCAACGATTTGCCGTTCTCTGCGTGACAAAGTTCCTGTAGACCTCAGTTGTAGCTGCCTGCCCCCTAATCTTGTAACCACATCACTATGTTCAGGTGGATGTGTCTCAATATCCACCCTGTTATGCCCCCTTAGTATCCTATATGTTTCAATAAGATCGCCCCTCATTCTTCTAAACCACAAAGAATATAGAACTAATTTATTTAGCTGCTTGTAATTCATCCCTGGAATTAGCCTAGTAAATCTCTTTTGGACTTCCTCTGAGGCTGATAAATCCTTTATCAAATAAGGGAGGGGGTCGAAACTGTGACAATATTCCAGGTGTGGCTTCACCAATTGTTAATTGTTAACAATTGTTATAATACTTCTCTATTTCCAAACGTCCACCCCCTTGCAATAAAGGACAATTGCCTTCCTATCTGTTTGCCACACCTACCTGCTAATCTTTTATGATTCATACACAAGAACATCTAGATCCCTCTGTAGTTTGCTGTCTTTTTCTATTTAAATAGGTCCGGCTTTAGACATCTCTTTCTGCAATGCATAACCTTACACTTTCTCACGTTAAGCTCATTTGCCAGATTTTTTTCCCCACTCAATTTCGGTGAAGAGCCCAGCAACCGTCCTGCAAGCTCTCCCACCTATTCCTATGTTGTTAACTAATCTGAATATTTTACACTTCCCCCTCCCCTCCCCTCCTGCAAGCCAATAAAACAACATCTGGGATCTTAAGTAGACTTACAATGGAAACGGTGTAGGCTTGGCTCACTGGGTTGATTTGTGGGCTGGGGGTTGGTGTCTGACAAAAAGTTAAGCAGGTGGTTTCAAAGAATGTGAGGTGATCCATTGAAACCTGAGATCCTGAGGTGCTTAACAGGGTGGATATTGAGAGCAAGTTTATTCACTGGTGGGGTGGGGGGGTGGGGGAGAATCTACAACTGGGTGTAAATTAAGAAAGAGATGCCAACACTTAAGATGGATATGAGGAGGAATTTCTTTCCTCCGAGCATTGAATTTTTGGAATTCTCTATCTCAGAGAGCTCACTGAATATATTCAAGACGGATCCGATCACAAACAAGAGAAAATCTACAGATGCTGGAAATCCAAGCAACACACACACACAGTGCTGGAGGAACTCAGCAGGCCAGGCAGAGGTTGTCAGACATTTGAAGCACAAGGGAGCCAAGGGGCATGGAGAGAGTGCAGGAAAGTGGTGTTGGGGCCAAGGGTGGATTAGCCACAATCTTATTGAATGGTGGAACAGGCTTGGGTTACTGATTGCACTCCTGTCTCCTGTGTTTTTGAAAATATTTTAATATTAGCAAGCTGAAATCCATCCAAATTAATGCATGTTTTTTTGTTAAACAGAGGTTGTAAAGGATATGGGACAAAGGCAAGTACATTAAGTCACAAATGTGTCATAATGTGTGATTGAATTGAATTGAGTGGGTTAAATGGTCTCCTGAGAAATCTCCTTTAAATCTTTTCCCTCTCCCCTTTACCTTTAGACTCTCTTACTGTGGGGAAAAATACTGTGACTATCTACCCTCCTATAGTTTTATTATCCTCCATAAGGTCACCCCTCAAGCCTCCTCCTCTCCAGAGAAGACCTAGACCATCCAGCCTCTTATAACTCAGGCCCTCATTCCTGTCTATCTTTTCTGCATTCTCTCTCGCTTAATCACATTCTTTCTATAGTATGGTGATCAGAACTGCATCAGTATCCCAAGTGTGACCTAACCAATGACTTGTACAGCTGTAACATGACATCACAATTCCATGCCTTGGCTGATGAAGGCAAGCATGCCTAGCACTAACCTGTCAGCTTGTATCGCCACTTTTACAAAACCGTGAGGGGTGCCCCAAACCCTTGCCATCCGGTAACACTTCGGTGTCCTGCTTTTCACTGGAGAAGTTCTGGCCTAGTTTGTCTTCCCAGAATGCATCACTTTGCATTTGTCAGACTTAAATTCCATCAGCTATTCCCTCGACCACTTTCCCAGATGATCCAGATTCTTCTGTAACCTTAGACGGCCTATCCTACCTACCCATTATAACCACTAATTTTGGTGTTATCTGCAAATTTACTAAGCGTGCCACCAACATTCTCATCTGAATCATTAATGTACATGACAATATGTAGATGGCCCTACTAGAGAAGAGGCTAGCTACTCGACCTCCTCTTGGCAAGTGAGGTTGGGGCAAGGAGTTTTTGCGTCATTGGGGGAGCACCAGTACCATATTATATTTGTTTTGAGATAATTATCATAAATGATACGAGTGGTCCAACAAGTTATGGTCCTAAATTGGAGAAAGGCTAATTTTGATGGTATTAGACAGGAAATTCCAGCATTTGATTGGGAGAGGCTTTTAGCGGGCTAAGAGACATCTGACAAATGGGAGTCTGTTTAAAGTGAGATAGGAAGCGTTCAGGGCCAGCAAGTTCCTGTTAGAGCAAAGGGCAAGTCTGACACTGTAAGGAAAACCTGGTTCACAAGGACTATTGAGGCGCTGGAAAAAGGAAGGCATGTCACATGTAGGCAGCTGGGAGTACGCAAGTCCCTTGAGGAGTGCAAGGGACGTGGGATTATAAAGGAAATTAGGAGGGCAAAGATGGTTCAAAAACCATAATTAGTCTCTGCCTTTCCAAATGCAAATAAATTTGTAGCTCAAAAAAGTGGATAAATCCCTGGGGCTTGACCAGGTATGTATATCCTCGGGCGACATGTGATGGAAGGAAAAAGGTTACTTGCTTCCCACTTAGTCACCTGGTCAGGCCACAGGAATCAGTCATCTCTTTTTATGAGGTACTGGAAGACTGGAGAAGGACTAATGTGCCTTAGTTTAAGAAGGGCTGCGATGACTAATCAGTGAATTATAGGCTGTGGAGTTTACATCAGTGGTTGGAAGGTTACTGGAAGGAATGCTGAGGGATGGAATTTATTTGCATTTGAAAAGACAGAGACTAATTAAGGTTATTCAACAGGGTTTAGGCTACGTCCACACTACGCCGGATAATTTTTTAAACCAAGCTTTTTCTCTTCATTTTGACCTTCCGTCCACACTGAAACGGCGTTTTCAGACCCCGAAAATGGAGATTTTCAGAAACAGTCTCCAGAGTGAGTAAATCTGAAAACGCCTAATATCCGATGCAGTGTGTACGGCGTAACCGGAGCTTTTTAAAACCGCTGTCATGACGTGCCGGAACAGATGGCGACAGCGCGGCATTTAATTGTTTTCTTCTTATTATTCTTATTACTACTTTATTGTCACCAAACAATTGATTCTAGAGCGTACAATCATCACAGCGATATTTGATTCTGCGCTTCGCAGAACCTAACAATTTCAGAACAGACAGCAATGAGACTGAAGCCAGAAGAGTTAGAAATGTACTCACCAAATACTTGTGACCCATAACTTACTGGATAAATAAGTATACTCACTTTGCCCTGTTTTCTGTCCTTGCTTGTATGAAGGTGGTTTACCTGTTTATGCAAGTACTTCTCTGACAATAAATATGTAACAGCCTAATGTAACATTGTATGGAAATACAAGATAACACTGATGCAGACATGTTTTATACATTTAACAAGGTATGCAACAGAGTTAGTCAGTTTTTCAATGTTCATTGTCAGCCGGGTTATACTGTCCGTGAACTCCCCGTCAGTTGCCTCCATACACTCCAGTATTTGTGTTTTTTTAAATTTTAAGTCCTCCTGTGCAAGAGCCAAGAGCAATTCCTTTTAAGTTTTTCTACTCTGTAACTGGACAAACGCACACCAAGTATATCGTTTACTCTTCGCTTGTTTTCTGTGTGTCCTGCGCGTGCCCAGTAGGAGGAGATTCGCCCAAATATCCATGTTAGTGTGGACAGAGATATTTTGAAAAACGCTTAGTGTGGACACCTATCGTTTTTACTCAAAACCAGCGTTTTCAAAATTATCTGGCGTAGTGTGGACGTAGCGTTAGTTTGTGGGAGGTCACAACTTACAAATGTGATTATTTTTGAGGAAGTGCTTGAGGATCGTCAAGGGCAAGGAGGTAGATGTTATCTACCTAGAATTTGAACGATTCTGCGGTGGTAGGTTGGTCCAGATATTTCGAATACATTGGATCTAGTTTGATGTAGCAAATTCAGTACAAAATTTATTGGCTGTAGGAGGCAGAGGGTGGTTGTTATAATTGGAAGCCTGTGTCCAGTGGTGTGCCACAGGGCTCAGTGCTGGGTTCTTCATTCTTCTCTTTAGTAGGGCCATCTACAAATTGCTTCAGAAAATTTCCCTGGATAATCTTAGCAAATTATACCCATCTGTTCCCATAGTTCTAAAGCAGTCCCAGTCAATATTAGGGAAGTTAAACTCCCTTCTGTTGCAACCCTATTATTCTTTTGCCTGTCTGTGATTTCCCTAATTCTTTCCCTCTTATTCCTGCTGACTGTTGGGGAATTTACAGAATAATCCCATCAATGTAATCTTCCCTCTTTATTTGACTGTCATTCTGACTCACTCAATATCTCACTACTATCTGGGCTGGGCTGGGCTGGGCTGCAATGTTATCTTTGAGATAATACTGACTCCACCTTTTATGCAATTGTCCGTCAGAGACACACACAGAATTGACGGGTAAAACAGACTGCCAACTCTGCTCTCCACCCACTATTACAGAAAATTCAGTCACTTTTAATACTTTCCCATTAAGCGCACTTCAGCTTCTAACTTGCACACATTCTCAAGTTATCGCTGAGAAAGAAAGATTGCTTCTTTACTACGGCATTCGGGACACCCCAGTGCATCCTAACATGCATCATATGAATTTAGGATTGGAATTGAATTTAGGAGCAGAGAGGTAATGTTGCAGCTATATGGGACCCTGGTCAGATCCCACTTGAAGTACTGTGCTCAATTCTGGTCGCCTTACTACAGGAAGCCATAGAAAGGGTGCAGAGGAGATTTACAAGGATGTTGCCTGGATTGGGGAGCATGCCTTATGAGACTAGCTTGAGCGAACTGGGTCTTTTCTCTCTGGAGCGACGGAGGATGAGAGGTGACCTGATAGAGGTGTATAAGATGATGAGAGGCATTGATTGTGTGGATAGTCAGAGGCTTTTTCCCAGGGCTGAAATAGTTGTCACAAGAGGAGACAGGTTTAAGGTGCTAGGGAGTAGGTGCAGAGGAGATGTCAGGGGTAAGTTTTTCACTCAGAGAGTGGTGAGTGCGTGGAATGGGCTGCCGGCAACGGTGGTGGAGGTGGATACGATAGGGTCTTTTAAGAGACTTTTGGATAGGTACATGGGGCTTAGAAAAATAGAGGGCTATACGTAAGCCTAGTAATTTCTAAGGTAGGGACATGTTCAGCACAACTTTGTGGGCAGTTCAATGCTCTCCTAAACAGTGAATGAAATCAGTAGTCTCTAGATCCCCAATCTCTTTATTTAAAACCTCATCCTGAAGCATATGAATGCCCACCCAGTGAAGATTCAAAGGATTCAAAGTACATTTATTATCAAAGTATGCATACAATAGACAGCCCTGGCATTCGTCTTCCCCACAGACAGCCATAAAACAAGGAAAGCCATGGAGTCCTTTCAAAAAAGAACGTCATCCAATGCCCCATGCAAAAAAAAGCAAATTGTGCAAGCAGCAACAGGAAAAGAGCGAGCGAGAAACACAAAATAAAAATCAAAAGACTCCAGGCATGTTCGGTTCAACTCAGTGTTCGTTATCTGCAGACCACCCCGATTCAAAATCACCCAAAATAGCAACGATAAAGGTGTAACCAGAAACCAGAAGCACATCATAACATGAACTACAGGGTCCATTCCACAAACCGCGTTGATTAAACCTCCATCCGACAGCATCGAGGGAAAGACCAATAATTCGAACGCAGGAACCTTCCTCCGGGAGCTGCGAGTGAGGGGGGGGGGAGAGAGAGACCGTCACATGCCGACACCTTCTTACGGCAGCACCGAGCGAGAGGCTAGTAGACAGCGCTGAAAACTTGCTCACCCTTCCATACTCGCCTCAATGATTTCAATCTTCCTCAGTGCTTTAATCGGTGAGAAATGGAGTCAATCGTGGGCCCACGGCCCGACTCCTGGCTTCTTGGCCTTGAGGCTGCATGCTCCACTTGAAGCCTCACAGAACCCTCTCAGAGAGACAGCAAGGTGCCAGATTGCTCAATCATCCCAATATCACACTGCTGAATTGTAGATCACAGGCTCCAACAGTAGCAGAATCACATTTGAAAGGAAAAGAAGACATAAGTAGTAGTTTCGTGAACCTTGATCATGTTGGTCACTGGAGCTATCTTCTTCCGATTCCGATTGAAGCTGATAAACTCAATTTCACCGCACAGCTGAATACTGCGGCACGTATCTAGGCATATGCTAGCAATGCCAACTTCTGTCTATTTGCTCAGTTGTACAGCTCTCGTTACTGCTTTGCCCTGTTTTCATGGACAACGAAGGGTGACGTATGTCCCAGTTAACGGGCAGTAAAGGCAACACCAGCAGAAATAGAGAATTACTGTGTAAGCTCCAATGAAACAGCAGAACCCAATGTGATAAGTAGATCTGAAGTGAAGATCATTGACAAGTTATCCACAGAGAAAGTTAGAAGACTTTTTTTCACACAGTGAGTTGTTTCAACTTGTTAAGCGTGATCTGAATCATTATGAACAGACTCCTTTTTGCATTTCAAAAGAAAATTGAGTACAGACTGGGAAAGAAAGTATTGCTGAAGTCTGGGCAAGGAGACTTACGCGCTGCTAATTGGAAACTTCTTTCTCAAACCCAGCACAGGCACAAAGATCAAACGATCTCCTACGTTGAACTGAAACCAAAATTTCATCACAAATGCAAAAGGCAGGCTTTCCTATGAAATACTAATATGGTTAACAGTGCCTTACAGTGAGTCACACAAGACCTCAGCTAATACTCTGGGTTAAAGCTTTTGCTTTCGAGACGTTCTTTTCAGTTCAGGTCATCTGCTGAGTACAGACAAGTGAATACAGAGAACCTAGATACAATTGGAAGACAGAGCTAAAGAAATTTGTTTATGGGGGGAGCTGAGAAGACCCATGTTTATTACCCAACATGGATTGCATTTGAAAAGATGATGGTAAATCGCATTTTTGACTGGTCGAGTCTTTACGTTGAAGGTGCTGTTATACCAAAAGTTCTAGTGGTTTGACTTGCTGCTGCTGAAATAGTCCTAAGTGTTAAGTTCAAGTTTATTAGCATTCAACTGTATACATGTATACCGCCAAACAAAATAATGTTCCTCCAGACCAAGGTGCACAATACAGTACATATAACAAACTCACAGCACGTAAAGTAATATTACCACAAATAAATTAACAGATATTAAAATATATTCCAGAAGATGACATTTTGAAAAAGGTGCCTTTACAACACAAGTTAAAACTAAACAGTATAACACGACTGGCTTCATAAGTTGTGAGACATAGAACATAGAACATAGAATAGTACACCACAGTACAGGCCCTTCGGCCCACAATGTTGTGCCGACCCTCAAACCTTGCCTCCCATATAAGCCCCCACCTTAGATTCCTCCATATACCTGTCTAGTAGTCTCTTAAACTTCACTAGTGTACCTGCCTCCACCACTGACTCAGGCAGTGCATTCCACGCACCAACCACTCTCTGAGTAAAAAACCTTCCTCTAATATCCCCCTTGAACTTCCCACCCCTTACCTTAAAGCCATGTCCTCTTGTATTGAGCAGTGGTGCCCTGGGGAAGAGGCACTGGCTATCCACTCTATCTATTCCACTTAGTATCTTGTACACCTCTATCATGTCTCCTCTCATCTTCTCTCCAAAGAGTAAAGCCCTAGCTCCCTTAATCTCTGATCATAATGCATACTCTCCAAACCAGGCAGCATTCTGGTAAATCTCCTCTGTACCCTTTCCAATGCTTCTACATCCTTCCTATAGTGAGGCGACCAGAACTGGACACAGTACTCCAAGTGTGGCCTAACCAGAGTTTTATAGAGCTGCATCATTACATCGCGACTCTTAAACTCTATCCCTCGACTTATGAAAGCTAACACCCCATAAGCTTTCTTAACTACCCTATCCACCTGTGAGGCAACTTTCAGGGATCTGTGGACATGTACCCCGAGATCCCTCTGCCCCTCCACACTACCAAGTATCCTGCCATTTACTTTGTACTCTGCCTTGGAGACCTGGGTATTGGCCGGGAGTTCAGTGGTCTCGTGGCCTGGGGGAAGAAGCTGTTTCTCATCCTGACAGTCCTTGTCTTAATGCTACTGTACCTCCTGCCCGATAGTAGGAGGTCAAAGAGATTGTGGGACGGATGGGAGGGAACCTTGACAACGTAAGGGACCCTGTGTATTTGTATTTATTTTATTTCTTACATCCAAGGGAGTAAAAATCTTTATATTGCATCTCCGTCACAATGTACAAGCGATAAGGAAGGGAAATGTGGGAGTATATTACCCAGACACTAAGATTGTATATGTAATTGTTTTGTATACATGTATATACAGTCAGATACACAATCAATGTCGAGTCGGATATGCAATCAGATCAATCTGTATTGATAACTCTGATGTCCTGGTGAAAGAAGCCACCCCAGAGCCTGTTGGTCCTGGTCTTAATGCTGCGGTACTGTTCGTCGGATGGTAGCAACTGAAACAGTTTGTGGTTGGGGTGGTTGGAGTCCCTGATGGTCTTCTGGGCCCTTTTTATGGACCTGCTGCTGTAAATGTTCTGAATAGAGGGAAGTGCACATCCACAGATGTGCTGGGCTGTCTGCAGTGCTCTGTGGTTGAGGGAAGTGCAGTTTCTGTCCCAGGCTGTGACACAGCCAGCCAAGGTGCTGTCAGTTGTGTCCCTGGAGAAAAGTCCTGAAGATTTGGGGACTCATGCTGAACTTGTTCAGCCGTCTGAGGTGAAAGAGGCATACCTGATAAGTATCTCTGATGGGTAGAAGAGAGACTTTGATGATACTCTTGGCAGTCCTCAAAATCCTTTGTAGGATCTTGCAGTCAAATGTCTTGCAATTCCTGTACCAAGTGGTGATGCAGCTGGTCAGGGCAGTCTCAGTGGTGCTGCGGTAAAAATTGGTTAGAATGGGGTGGGCTTACCTCGCTCACTTCAATCTCCTCAGGAAATGGAGACGCAACTTGCTTTCTTGACCTAAGGGGTGGCATTGAGCTACCAGCTGAGTTAGTCCGTTATGTGCACTCCCAGAAAGATGGTGAAGGGAGGCTCCAACATTTGAGTACCAAGAGCATTTGCTTTAAGGTTCAACAGGATTTCACCACCAAACGTTTCACCTCACCCCCCACTCTCTGCTTTCCACAGGGCTCACTCTCTCCACGATTCCTCTGTCCATTCATCCCTCCCCACTAATCTCCCACCTAGCACAAGCAGAAGAAGTGATACACCTGCCTATTGAGCTCCTCCCTCACCACCATTCCTTCCAGGTGAGGCAACATTTCACCTGCAGAACTGTCGGGGGTCATCTACTGTATCCATTGCTCCCGATGCCACCTCCTCTACGTTAGTGAGACAGAATGTAGACCAGGCATCTTTGTTCCATCCACAAAAAGCAGGATTTTCCAGTGGCCATCCATTTAATCCCTATCCCCATTCCCTTTCCAACAAGTCAGTCCATGGCCTCCTCTCCCACCACAATGAAGGCAATCTCAGGTTGGAGAAGCAACTCCTCATGTTCTGTCTGGATAGCCTCCAATGTGAAAGCATGAACATCGATTTCTGTAACTTCTGGTAATTATCCCCCTCCCCCTTCTCTCTTCTTCCATTCCCCAATTTGTCTCCCCTCTCATCCCTTCTCTTCTCCTCACCGGCCTAGCACTTTCCCCTGGTGCCCCTCCTCCTTCCCTTTCTCCCATGATCACCTCTCCTATTGGATTCTTTCTTCAGCCCTTCACCTTTTCCACCTATCACCTCCCAGCTTTTCACTTCAATCCCCTCTCCCTCGCTCGGCTTCACCTATCACCCGCAAGAGAAAATCTGCAGATGCTGGAAATCCGAGCAGCACACACAAAATGCTGGAGGAACTCAGCAGGCCGGGCAGCATCTATGGAACACAGTACAGTCGATGTTTCGGGGCAAGGCCTCTCAGCAGGATCTGAAGGGTTTCGGCCCAAAACGTCAACTGTACTGTCCATAGATGCTACCTGGCCTGCTGCGTTCCTCCAGCATTTTGTGTGTGTTGCTTCACCCTATCATCTTCTAGCTTGTACTCCTTCCACTCCCCCACCTTCTTATTCTGGCTTCTTCCCCTTCCTTTCCAGTCCAGATGAAGGGTCTTGACCCGAAACGTCGACTATTTATTCCTCTCCATCGATGATGCCTGAGCTGCTGAGTTCCTCCAGCACTTTGTGTGTTTTGCTAAAGTGTTTTCAACTGTATCCAATGAGAATTGCTGAGCAAGTAACACATTTCAGCTCCCTCCTGGGATTCCTGTCAAACAGAAGGAGCTTTTTAACCAATGGGACTCTTTCCACAGGATATCAAGAAATGATTGACAGCTGTAACCACAGCAGAAGTTATCATACTGTGCTGTAATACCTAAGAATTATTTGTGTTCTAGCTGAGCTGTGCTAGTTCAGTTACAGCACTGTCATGCCAAAAATAGTTCACATATAGTCTGCTGACAAAAGACAGGTCCAAGCGAGTCTGGCTAATCACCATCTAATCAGTCTGCTCTCAACCATCTGTAACGTCGGTAGTCAACGAAGCATAGTGAGTGTTTTTCCTGGTTCACTGAGGCTTAGCACAGCTTTGGTCCAACTATGGACAAAGATCTGGATTGCGGATGAGACGAAGGTGTCTGTCCATTTTACCAAGGGAGCATTTGATCAAATGTGATGTGGACCCCATACCATCTGGCTCAGAAACAGTTCTTAGCCTACGACCATAATGCTCCTGAACCAGCGTGGATAACTTCACTCACCGCAACTCTGAACTAATTCCACAACCTACAGATTCGCTTTCTGAAGACATCTGATCTGTACATTCTGGCTTTTATCTCTCTTATTGCTAGAAGGGCGCTTTGTGGAAATGGAAGGATGCTGTTCTGCCTAATCACGCTCAGTGGTTACGGGATGTTATGGCATGCCTAAATTTAGAAAAGATTCGTTGTTCAATTTCTGAATCTAACCAAGATTTTCAAAATTTGTGGGGGCTGTTTTTAAATTATCTTCATAATCTTTGACTTCTTGTTAAAGTACAGAAGTTGGTTAATAGTATATTTCACTACCTGATAAGTTTTTTTTCTTTTTTTTCCACAAACAGCTTTGACTTTGGTAGTGGGTGTAGATCCTTTTTTTAAATAAAGTTGTTTATATTCTAATATATGAATTAATCTAATCCATATGAATATTGAGTAAGGAGGTCATTAATGTGATTTAATATACTGTATCTGGTATTATTATATTTTTTCTTTTGTTTTATAATATTTATTCTTTTGAACTCTTTATTCCTCTATATAGGAATCAATAAAAAATTTTGGAAAAGAAAGAACGACTCACTTTCAAGGACACTGCAACTCGTGTCCTCAGCATTATATTTTATTTGCATAACTTCTCTTCGTTTGCACATTGGTTGTCGGTCTTTGTTTATGTATAATTTTTCATATACTCTGCTTAACTTTTAAAATTTTCCTGTAAGTACCTGAAAGAAAATGAGTCTCATGGTAATGTATGGTAACATATACGTAGTTTGATAATAAATTTTACTTTGACTTTGATATCACCAATGAAACAAGTTAATGGGAATTAAGGTGAACATTTCAATAGCTGGAGTCTATTGCTCAAAGGAAGATGGTCCGTCAGCCCAGCTCCAAGACGTAACTGCAGAAGTTCTTCACCACATCACCAATCTATATCTACGAGCAACAAGACATGAGACAATATCCATGTATCACACAAAACACTGGAGGAGCTCAATAGAACAGGTAGCAATTTGGAGGGAAGTAGACAATCAAAGTTTCTCGCCGAGACCCTTTATCTGGACCCAAAATGTCTACTGTCCATTTCTGTCCACAGATGCTGCCCGACCCACTGAGTTTTTCCAATATTTTGTATGATCCTCTGGACTCGAACATCTGCAGTCTCTTGTGTCTCTTATGTTCTTGCATATGTTGATAAGGGCAAGGAACATGCTATATGCTGCAAACATGCCAATGTCTGTATCCAAAAGAGAAAACCTGACCATCCACCCATGACGTTGCATGCTATTGCCATGCCGAACCTACCCACGGTCAATATCCTGGTGTCCACCTTTGACCTGAAACCCAACAGGTCCAGCGACA
Organism: Mobula birostris; assembly: GCF_030028105.1. NCBI lineage: Eukaryota > Metazoa > Chordata > Chondrichthyes > Myliobatiformes > Myliobatidae > Mobula > Mobula birostris. The sequence goes on from NC_092377.1 coordinate 147,519,028, forward strand.
TAAATGCTGTCAGTGTGGAAGCAGGTCAGTGGTTGGGTATCCCATACCATTCCAGTGTCTAAAAGGTGCATGTCAGGAGATCTCTCACTTTGTGTGGATTAATGCAGTTCAATGGTAGGGGTATTGAGGGCTCTGGTCCCGATGTGGGTTGATGGGAGTAGGCAGTCTTAAAAATTTCTGCACAGACTAGATGGACCGAAGAGCCTTTTTCTGTGTTGTACTATTCTATGACTCTGATTAATTGAATGATTCAATTCTTATGTTGCAGAGCAGTACACTGTATATGGGTTGATTGAAGCAACACAGATGGGTGTGGACATAGATGGAGATGTTTTACTGTTCTTGGAAATTGCTCAGGTAAAAACTGTTTGTGATCTACATTAAGTGAGAACGTAAAAATATCCCTGTGACTTAAAACAAGTCTAAATGTTCCTCATTAAGGTAAGGCAAATCAGCCATTGTTTGCCCAGTTACAGTTCTTCAAAGGTAGTAGCAGGTTGTCCTTTTGGAGCAGTCATAAAGTGAGACAGTACAGAAACAGATGTACTTCCCATTGATGCCCAACATCACACACCTATTACACTAATTCCACATTCTGCCATTAGCCGTCTACGTTTGGCAATTGGAGTACTTGTTTAGATACTTCTTAACTGTGGGAATACCTGCCTCCACCACCCATTCAGGCACTATATTCCAGACTCCCACTACCCTCTGAGGAGAAAATAGTCTTCAGTTCCCCTTCAAACCTCTTACCTCCTTACGCTAAACCAACATCCTCTAGTTTTAATAACTCTGCCACGGAGAAGTTATGCTCCTAATAATGTATAATTCTATCACGTTCTTCCTCAACTTCCTCTGTTCCAAGGAAAATTAACCCAGCCTGTCAGGTCTCTCCTCACAACTGAAATATTTCATCCCAGGCAACATCCTGGGGAACCTCCTCTGCACTTTGCCTAGTGTAACCATTTCACAAATCTATGTGGTAAAGATGTTCCCACTCCAAAGGTACAGGTAAATCAAGGTCAGCCATTTGGATTTGTCCAGGTAACATCATACCTGACGAACTTCATAGAACATTTTGAGGAGGTTAGAGGAGTGTTACATCCTTGATGTGGTGTTCACGGACCTTAGCAAGGAACTTGATGAAGTCCTTCATAGCAGACCAGTCAGAAATGTAAAATCCCAAGGAAAGTAGTGAGTGGAAACCAAAATTAGCTTAGTGCCAGTAAATAAATCATAATGATTGGTGGTACTGATTAAAAAGCTATGAAAATTTAGACTCTTATAAACTTGGTATGGGGTGCATTTCTTTTCCTGATGTACAACAGGCTTTATTGTGGGGGCCATGCTGAAGGAATTTGCAGGTAATACAAAATTTGGTCGTTTTGGTTAATTATGTGGAAGTTCTCAGGTGGAGAAAGATGTAAGTAGATTGCTTAGGTGGATGGGAAGTAGCGTACGAAATTCATTCCCGAGAAGCTTGAGGTATTTACACTTGGGAAAGGGCAGTTAAGGTAAGAGAATGGTAATAGACATGGAAGTGTATGGAACAGAGTCTCCTGAATCATGACCACAGGTTTCTAGAGGTAGCCTGACAAATGAGTGAGGTGATTGAGCACACTGGATACCTGTCTTTATCAGTCAAAAAGTAGAATATAAGAGTAGAAAGGTGATGCTAGAAATGTACGCATTACTAGTTTAGGAAGGGCTCGCATACCATGTTGAGTTCTGCTAACCGCCTTATGGAAAGCATGGAATAATACAGGAAAGGATGCAGAGGTTTATGAGCATGTTGACAGGACAGCTACATTTTAATTAAGAAATGAGTTTGGTGAGGCTGGGTTTGTTAAATTTAAAACAAAGGAGAAGAATGGTAGGTCTGATGAAGGTGCATAAAATTATGAGAGGCTTGGGTACAGTTGACAGGAAGGATGTATTTCCCCTTGCAAGGAGTTTATTAAAAACAGGGGACATTGATTTGAAAGAGTCAGGAAATTGATCTAAGGGGATTAAAGAAAGAAGTACTGTATATTTCAGAAAATTTAGAGTGGGTTTAAAGACAGAATATTTACCAATCATCACAATTCTACAAGTATGTGAAGAGCAAGAGGATAAGATGTGAGAGAATAGGACCAATCAAGTGCGACAGTGGAAAGGTATGTATGGAACCGGAGGGGATAGCAGAGGTACTTAATGAATACTTTACTTCAGTATTCACTATGGAAAAGGATCTTGGTGATTGTAGGGATGACTTACAGCAGATTGAAAAGCTTGACATTAGGAAAGAGGAGGTACTGGAACTTCTGGAAAACATCAAGTTGGAGAAGTCTCCAGGACCAGACAAGATGTACCCCAGGCTACTCTGGGAGGCGAGGGAGGAAGATTGCTGAGCCTCTAGCGATGATCTTTGCATCATCAGTGGGGATGGGAGAGGTTCCAGAGGATTGGAGGGTTGCAGATGTTATTCCCTTATTCAAGAAAGAGAGTAGAGATAGCCCAGGAAATTATAGACCAGTGAGTCTTATCCTTGGCGGTTGGTAAATTAATGGCAAAGATCCTATGAGGCTGGATTTATGAATAATTGGAGAGGCATAATATGATTAGGAATAGTCAGCATGGCTTTGTCAAAGGCAGCTCGAATTTTTTTAAGTATGTGACTAAACACATTGATGAAGGTAGACCAGTAGATGTAGTGTATAAGGATTTCAGTAAGGCATTTGATAAGGTACCCAATGCAAGGCTTATTGAGAAAGTAAGGAGGTATGGGATCCAAGGGGACTTTGCTTTCTGGATCCAGAATTGGCTTCCTCACAGAAGGCAAAGAGTGGTTGTAGGCAGGTCATATTCTGCATGGAGGTCGGTGACCAGTGGTGTGCCTCAGGGATCTGTTCTGGGACCCCTTCTCTTCGTGGATTTTTATAAATGATTTGAATGAGGAAGTGTGGAGATGGGTTAGTAAATTTGCTGATGACTCAAAGGTTGGAGGTGTTGTGGATAGTATGGAGGGCTATCAGAGGTTATAGTGGGTAATCAATAGGATGCAAAACTGGGCTGAGAAGTGGCAGATGGAGTTCAACCCAGATAAGTGTGAGATGGTTCATTTTGGTAGGTCAAATATGATGGCAGAATATAGTATTAATGGTAAGACTCTTGGCAGTGTGGAGAGTCAGAGGGATCTTGGGATCTGAATCCATAGGACGCTCAAAGCTGCTACGTAGGTTGACTGTGTGGTTAAGAAGGCATACGGTGCATTGGCCTTCATCAACCGTGGGATTGAGTTTAAGAGCCAAGAGGTAATATTACAGCTAAATAGGACCCTGATCTGACCCCACTTGGAGTACTGTGCTCAGTTCTGGTCGCCTCACTACAAGAAGGGTGTGGAAACCATAGAAGGGGTGCAGAGGAGATTTACAAGGTGTTGCCTGGATTGGGGAGCATGTCTTATGAGAATAGGTTGAGTGAACTTAGCCTTTCCTCCTTGGAGCGACAGAGGATGAGAGGTGACCTGATAGAGGTGTATAAGATGATGAGAGGCATTGATCATGTGAATAGTCAGAGGCTTTTTCCCAGGGTTGAAATGGCTAACACAAGAGGGCACGGTTTTAAAGTGCTTGGAAGTAGATACAGAGGAAATGTCAGGGGTAAGTTTTTTACGCAGAGAGTGGTGAGTGCGTGGAATGGGCTGCTGGCGACGGTGGTGGAGGCAGATATGATAGGGTCTTTTAAGAGACTCCTGGATAGGTACATGGAGCTTAGAAAAATAGAGGGCTATGGGTAACTCTAGGTAACACTGGACAACAAATTTTTTCAAAAGTGTTGCTTCCTCAGAATTTTTTTTTGTTTATGATAGACTGCTTGAAGATGAACGCAAATATAATTTCAGACTACTTGTATCATGTAGGAATTTGGAGAAACAACAAATTAACTTTTATTGAATATAATGTATTTAATTGCATAATGGTGCTGATGCTTTGCAACAGTTCAACTAAGTTAAAAATATTTTGTTAATGGTTTTCATTTGTACTTAGTGTCTGAGACTTCTCGCTTAAGTGTCCAACAATAATTCGTCAGCATTGATGGATTCCAGTTGCCCTGGTATCTTTTCTCCATGACCACAATGTCCTGGTGAAACCTTTCACCATGCTCGTCACTAACAGCACTAAGATTTGCAGGGAAGAAATCTAAATGGGAACGCAGAAAATGAATCTTTAGTGACGTGTTGCATTTCATTGTTTTATATGCTTGAAGCATACTTTCAACCAGCTGCATGTAGTTTGGTGCTCTGTAGATGCCGAGAAAAATTTCAACAACTTCCTTGAATGCCTTCCATGTGATTTTCTCCGGTCCTACTAGAAATTCTTTAAATTGCCTGTCATTGATGACCTGTTTGATTTGTAGACCAACAAAAATGCTTTCCTTAATCCTGGCCTCAGTTATTCTGGGAAGCATCTGTCTCAAATATCAAAATCCTTCATACGTTTGTAGAAATTTTTGAGCCTGGTGACAGCAAATTCCGTCTTTACAGTCCTGAACCGAATAATTATTTCTAAAACCTGTCCTGCCATGCAGCAGCCGTACTACCTAGGCATGCCCAACATGCCTGGACAAGACAGGAAACTTTCCAGCTTACATTGTCAGCAACATTTTAATTGACTTGAATTATGAATTGAAATATTAAACATAAGTGATTTCAAAAAATGGTGCGTGATACAGAAATTTCATGGTGATTTTCATGATCAGTAGCCCAAAATACATAAGATACACCTAAAGGTATTCAGGAAGCAAAATCTTTGTTGTCCAGTGTAATTTCTAAAACACAGCACTGTGGGCTGAAGGGCCTGTATTGTGCTGTAGGTTTTCTATGTTTCTAATTACAAACTTCCAGGAGAGTATTTGAAGAACCATAAACCATATAGCTATAAACTAAAATCGAGGAAGCAGGATTATTCAAAATAGCCCTTTGGTTTGGATTACACAGAAATAATTGTCTCCTTCTGTGCTGTGAATTTCGATGATTCTAGAATGATGGAGAACAGCTTCAAGAACCACAGGATGGAATCAAATGACTGAGAGGAAAGTTGATAATATTTAAACCACTTAAAAATGTGTGCAATATTCTTAAATGTTAATGATGGGTAAGTATTAATGATAAGAGTCATTTGTACCGTTGATATGGTACTTTTAACAATTGGGAAACCCTCACTCTTTCACTGTAGCCTTTTTTTCTGGCCAGTTTTCAAAACAACAGCCAGTTAATCTGTCTGATGATACTCTGAGACGCCAGAAAAAAAGGCTATAGTGAAAGAGTGAGGGCTTCCCACCCTCCCCCCACCTTCTTTATAGGGCCTCTGCCCCTTCCCCCTACAGTCCTGATGAAGGGTTCCGGCCCGAAACGTTGTCTGATCATTTCCATGGATGCTATCCGACCTGCTGAGTTCCTCCAGCGTGTTGTGAGTGTTGCTTTGACCCCAGCATCTGCAGAGTATTTTGTGGTTTAGTCAAATGACGCCCTGTTACTGATAACATGTGTAATTGTGCAATAGATTTAATGAATTGACTGGTACTTGTTTCATGTGCAGTTCCACTGTGCCCATCAACTGTCTGAATGGTGCCTGCACCACATCTGTACAAACTACAACAACGTCTGTCGCAAGTTTCCCAGGGAAATGAAGGCAAAGTCTCCCGGTAAGATTCCGATACCTTTCCTCACTCAGTAAAAATGCTGTTTGATCTGTTACACTCGAGGGAATTTGAGGCTAGTTTCTGCAACCTGTCTCTCAACTCAAACCCTCTGAGCTCTTCATTCACTATCAACTTATGAGGACTGTCGTTAATAACTTATTTTTAATTGCGGTTAATTATTTAGTTATATCCAACACACAGTGGTTTAAGTATTTACTGGCATCATATTATTTGTAACATCAATAAAGTACTTTATTCAGAAATGTAACAGTTGTTTTTTGTTGTTGAAAAAGGCTCTTAATGCCCTGTTAGAGATACATATCTTTCTAAGTGGCAGACTCTAATGGGAAAGTCCCACAAGCAGTCGGACCCAACCCTCTCAGCATTCCAAATAAACTCTTCTCCTTATGACTCTATGGTTCATCCTCTATCTCCAGCAACGTCCACTCCTTCTCATTACACTTTCCCATTACAATCACGGGGGTTGGGGGTGGGGCTTGCTGCTGCATCTTTTGATATTAACCTTTTCCAGTTTGTATCAGGACTGGCCATTTCTAAAGAAAAGTTACCCAAAGTTCCTCTCCCTCCACAGGTATTGCGTAAGCTACTGGATATTGTGGCATTCCATTTTATTTAAGATTTGCCACTGCAGCATCATAATTCCCACCATTCCTGTATTTTTCTCCCACTGCAATGTTCTCATTCATTGCCTATTTCTACCTCCTCCCATCAGATCAGCTGGGATCAAGAAGCCTCCCTCAACCACTCGCAGCCAATATCCACCACCATTTGTGTCTTTTAATCTCTCTACCCTATTACAAGCAACCTTTCTTTCCCACTGCTCCTCCTACTTCTCCGCAATTTAAAGTGAGTTTAATTTCACACCTTGAGTAACACACACAAGATGCTGGAGGAACTCGACAAATCAGGCAGCATCTTGCGAAACGGATAAACCTTCTTCTTCAGCCCTTTACCTTTTCCAACTATCACCTCCAAGATTCTCACTTCATCCCCAAGAATCTCACCTCATCCCTTCTCCCCACCCATGATGTGTTGATGCTTTTGGGTTTTTTTCTGGTTTTCATGGATGTCTGCAAAGACTAAGAATGTCAAGTTTGTAGACAGCATTAACCCACCTACCTTCCCCTCACCTAGTTTCACCTATCACTTGCCAGTTTGTACTACTTCCCCACCCCCTACCTTCTTATTCTGGCTTCTTTCCCGCTTCCTTCCCAGCCCTGCTGAAGCGTCTCGGCCCAAAACCTCAGCTGTTAACTCCCATCCAGTGGGTGTTACTCTGGATATCCGGCATCTGCAGAATTTCTTGTGTTTGTAATTTTAAACTTTTTCCTGGATCTGATGAAGTCATCAACCTACCACTAACTTTGTTTCTCTCTCCATGCTGATTGGCTTGCTCAGCATTTACAACGTCCTTTGTTTTTAATGAAACTGAGGTCTCTTTTGTTGCACCAAATGAACATAATGCACTGCTTGAATAAGTAGTTCCCAGTATCCTGCCTAGTATTTATCCCTCAAGCAATAATGTTCAAATAAATTATTCAGTTATCACAATGTTACTAGGTGCTATATACAAATTTGCAGACCTGTTTCTTACATTTTAGTACAGTGCTTTTGAGAAGTATGGCATTGGCTTCAATGTGTGTTGGGTATCCTTAGATTTTGATGCCTGCTATATAAATGAAATTTTATCCTTGTTTTCTTGAGGGTTTAAAATGGAGATCAGCTGCACCAGCTGAACCTGACAGGACAAAACACTAATTTCAGGGCCAATGTAGGGTCAGGTGTATCCTGTCACAAAGCACGTGTGTCAAAGGTGGTTCAGGCCACATTCCTATCAGCACAGCATGGTCCAGCACCTGAACAAGGCCAGGGTAATATTCCCAGCACACTGGAGTCTGCTGTACTGACAGTGTTGGGTGGGTCAGGATTGACGTAGAAAAAGCAATCAGGCTCAGCTTGGGCCTGGGGTGGTGGCAATTGCCCCCCTGAGCAATTGGAGGAAGCTGTGAAAATCAGCACTGGGACAATGTGGATGTGCTGGATCTGCTGCCGTAGTCCTTCAAATGGAAGGTAAGGTGGGAGCACCCTTACTAACCATTATATTGACATTTTCTTTCAGAGAACCAGGACTACTTCGAAAAGCACCGTTGGCCTCCTGTCTGGTATCTCAAAGAAGACGATCATTACCAACGAGCAAGGAGAGAGCGCGATAAGGAGGACTACTTGTGCCAGAAGCGTCAGTTAAAGCGCAAGTGGTTTTTCTGGAATACAAGCTCGCCATCTGCAGCCTCATCCTCCTCCACTGTCATTTGAAGACATGGCATGGATCAAGGGACCCCTGTTTTAAACTAACAGCTAATCCAGCATCCAACAGTTTGAAGGCCTTCTTCCGAGTCAGCTGAATGCTTACCAGGTTTTAACAACCAGCAACCAGACCACTGCAGTCTGGGTAGATCATGGCAATCAAAGTGAGTTTTTTTAATTCCCTGATGGTCAGCGCTAACTTCTCACTCTCTGTCTCTCACGTCCAAACATGCACACATATACAAAGACGCAATAGACCCAAGTAGTGACTGAGCAGGTTTGGTGGTGCAGACCTTTTCTGCTACATCGATCAGATCAGACTGTGGAGAATAGGAGAATACATTAGACCCTGGAGCAGTAACTGGTGATTGTTATTAAACCTTGTTGCTGGCATGGGTGTGGTTGTTTAGCACAACGGGTTCAGTTCTAGAAAGCATGATACTCTTCCTTGCATGGATATTGCTCTAGCTGAGCCAGATTGATTACAAATTGATATATATTCCAGGAATCATATTTGGGTACAAATTGGATGCTCTGCTAAGTTCATATTCACACCTAATACCTTCTCTTAAATCAGGGCTTCATTTCAGAGAAACTGAGGAATAAGATTCTGCGCTTAATTCTTTTTTTTTGAACAGTTGATTAGGAAAGTAATCCCTGAATTTGTTATTTCCTCATTTGCACACTGATCTTATGTAGAAGACACACACATTTTGTATTCAAAGATATAAAAAATATAAACCGAATTTATTAGCAAATAGATCTGAATCAGGAACAGTGCTGTTCCTTTTGTACTGTACTTACAAGTCACAGGGTTGAGAAGCAGTGCATGAGAAAGTGGAATTAACAAGCCACCTTGTGTCTCCCTCTAGTTACAACATGAGGTGTTGTGGGACTGCTACAAAACATGTAGAATAATTTTTCCTCACAACCCTCTGGTGAGTTACAATTATATTGGGGGAAAAAATGTTTTTTTCTTTGCTTGTGATAATTTTCAAGTTGTGGTATTTTAAATTTTTAAAAAATCACAGTTTTTCTACCACCATCTTTTGACTAAACTGCACTAAATCAACAGGACAACCTGAGGAAGTCTGATCCAGGATCATATTAGCAACAAAGAAGTGTGTAGCTGGATTAAGTTTGTGTAACTACTGTGCAGTGACATGCATTCACTGTTGCTTCATGAACGTTGGCTTGTTCCAAGGACATTCTCCTTTTGTAAAGTCAATGAGGACCTGGAAAGGGATCTGGAAAAAAAGATGATAATCTTTTGACTATTCCTTTAGGTTTAGGTTCTGACAGGACAGGTCATGCAATCTGTAATTTCAGTGATTAAACAGAAGATCAGGTATTGATATTTTGGATTTGCAAAAAAAGCTTCAATGACTTTGGCACATTGCACCCATGTACCATTTAAATGGCCTCTGGCCACTCCAGGGATCATGTGCTTGCACTGCACATTATCCTTGGTGCAGCACCTTGATTATCCAAGATATTATGCACCAAAAGCAGAGTGTGTTTAATGGTTCGAAATAAGGCAAATGTAACAAGTAGTTTGCCATGCAGCAACAAGGTGTGTCCGCTTGCCTGAGGAGGATCCCCAAAAAAGGCCGCTGGATATCAATTCTGTGTGACAATAGTCGAAGCAAGTTAAAGTGTCCGTTACATTTTGTGAAATACTTCTGAGTATCTGAACTCAGTGTAGCCAAGCTCTGAGTCTCCAACCAACCCAATGCTGAGTTGTAATTTTACTGACAGAGCTCCCTTTGAGTGGTGAAAATTTCTGCATCATGAGGCTCGTTTCCCTATAATTTCATATTTGTTGTAAGGATCTAAATCTCTGTAGACATTTGAAAGGATCAAACGTTTACATTATTTTATTGCTTGTTGAGAATTCAATAAGAAAATGCTGTAAGGAAATAGGATTTTGCTTAGGCCAGTTCAAGGGTAAGAGAAATGTGAAGATATTTTAAATGTTGTTATTGATAGGTTTTCTCTTTTGACTGTGGAACTTGTTGTATAAATAAACTGGAATCATTGCATAAATGTGGTTAGAACTCTTCTCTCTCCCTTGTAAACCATGTTGTGGAATGTGCCAAATTGTGGTTGAAAGTTGTTTGTTGTTAAGGTAAGGCATTGGTCCATCGAACTATAAAGTTTCAATGAAAATTCATCAACTGAAACATTAACAATTTTATTATTAGAATTCTGATTGAATTGGGAACTTAACAAACAGTAAACATATACTCAGTGGCTGCTTTGTTAGGTCCAGGAGTGGAATCCGGTATGGTCCTCTGCTGTAGCCCATTCACTTCAAGGCTTGATATGTTGTGCATTCAGAAATGCCCTTCTACCCCCACTGTTGTAACATGTGGTTATTTAAATTACTGCCGCCTTTCTGACAGTTTCAACCAGTCTGGCCATTCTCCTTTGACCTTTCTCATGAACAAGGCATTTTCGCCCACAGAACTGCCACTCACTGGAGGTTTTTTAAAAATATTTTTCACACCATTCTCTGGAGATCAGCAGTTTCTGAAATACTCAAACTACCCCATCTGGCACCAACAATTATTCCACAGTCAAAGTTACTTAGATCACTTTTCTTCCACATTCTGATGATTGATCTGAACAACAACTGAACCTCTTGACCATGTGTGCACGCTTTTATGCATTGAGTTGCTGCCACATGAATGGCTGTTTAGATATTTTCATGAATGAGCAGGTGTACCTACAAAAAAAGTGGCCCTGAATGTAGAATATCAGTTAGAAGCTCTGTATTGAAATTTCTTTCCAGGTCTAGGGTTTGATATTCTATTGCACAAACCAATCAATAAGATCCAAACAGGAAAAAAAACTGAAGGTATGTGATGGAGATCTGTCACTGGTGAAATAGTTTGGTCAAATAGTTTGCCTATTTAACATCCCTGTAGAACAATGTTTTATTCATTGAGATCCCTGAATAGTTAATGAAACAAAGACAAGAAAAATGTGTGAACAAATATTACCTGAGGATACAAAAGGCAGGTGGAGACCGCTTAATCAGTAATAGTATTAGTTCAGTAACCAGGGACTCCAGACTTTCTGAAAGAACTAGAGTGGAAATAGTGAGAATTTTTTCCTGCGTGAACTGTGATTAAAGTTCATTAACTGACAGGCGCTTGACTTAATTGTAACCTTGCAATGGGTGAATGGTAAGAACAAGAGACGTTAGCAATGCAAAGTGATGAGTCAAAGTAAGAGAGATGAGGGTGCAGTTTCAGAAGCTATGGCTTCCTTCTGTGCTGTCAAAATCTACAAGGCAGGTCACTTCATTGAATGGAAGGGAAGGTGGGGAATGAAGGAGAAATCTACCTGGTGCTCTTGGAGTGAGACAGCTGATGGCAGTAAAAGCTTGTCGACGTTGCTTTGATCTGGAGGAGTGCTAAAACTGGTGAGAGACTTGGAAGGGTGAGCCTGCAGAAAAAAAGACACCAGACCAGCTGAAATCAATCGGCTCCAAAATGAAACTAGGTGGAAAGATGACAGAAATGCTAAGATTTATATTAGAGGACAAGGTGAATTGCTGGTTTCAGACAATATTCATTAATGTCGAGGGACGTTACAGAAGTTGTTAATTGTGCTGCATAACTGTACCTAGGCAAACTTGATGTCTTTCTGATCCATGAGATTGTTGTTGCCAATGCTGTGGGGCGTGGTATTGAAATATATTCATATTGTGCATGTCTTATGAAGAGTGGTTTGCTTTTAGCAGGTAGTTACGGTCCTGTCTGATTCTTCAAACCTTTGCTTAACTCCTTTGATTCATAAATTTGACTTGCAGTCAGATGTATTGGCAAGGCACAAAACCAATTGCTGAGCACATCTATGATTGAATTTTCAAAATACCTTGCATGAAATAAAATCTTTTCAATTTGTAATTGCTGCTGCTAAACAATTGAGTTTTGAATTATTTTAATTTAACGGATGAAATATCACAATTTTTAAAATATTAATAGGAGCTTTATGTTCTCCCTGTGACTGTGTGGATTTCCTCCGGGTGCTCCGGTTTCCTCCCACAGCACAAATATGAATGCTGCTTACTGCAGGTGACTGCATTGTAGGTGCAGTTAAGATGGGGACGATCTTATTCAAACACATGCATTGAGAAATTGACTGAATCAGGTACATCACTAGTTTTGCATCAGTTTCAATTTGATGCTCCGCTGAAGTCACTGTGGAAATATAGATCACATAGTTCTCCACCCTATGAGTTAGGTTCAACGTCACCTCGCAGAGATTTGCATTCTTTGTTCCTGAAACGACTGGAACCATTACTTTTCCATTTGTTATGATATGCACAACAATAGTGCACTTTAAAGGGTTGTCACATTCTTCATAATGACACTGGGCACTGTCAAAATCAAAGTCAACTTTATTGGCCTGTGCACAAGTGCGCTGAAAGCAGCATCACAGGCTCATAACATCGTATCATTCACAAGTAAGACATAAATTGTATACTTTGTACAAGAAAGAACATAATTGGAGCAAAAAAAAAACGAAGTATATTTTAGTGCAAAGTTTTCAAAATGTTGCTTAACTGTAGTGACTGGAGTTGTGACTAGAGTGACAAGAACCATATGGTTGAAGTAGCTGTTCATGAACCTGGTGGTGTGGGACTTCTGTATGGTAGGAGATACTAGAGTCTGTGTTTTAACATATATTACATGAGCCAATTATTGTAGGACAAAAACATGATCATGTTTGATATATCACACCTGCTAGGAACAGGAGAATGGGAGAGGAACATTCAGATCCTCAGAGATTGGATAGATCTTGGCCGATCTGTATCTCAGCTTCATCTACATGCTTTGGTGACATAGACCTTAATAGCCTTCCCTATCAAACATCTAATAAGTACAGCCTCAAATGGCTTATTGGTTCTGGAAAGTTAAATATTTCCATTACTCTTTGTGAAGAACGGCTTCCTGACATCACCATTTCTGGGAGTGTATTTCCGCCAGCACTCAAATAACCACTTCTCTTCTAGTGTCCTATGCACTCTGAGCTTTGATTCAGTTCACCTCTCTACCTGTAATGGAAAAACCAGGCCATCCACATTTCACAATAATGCAGATTGCAAAGTAACACACTGTGTACAGCTTTGAATGTAGCTGTCGCAGAGCAAGTTGTGTATACATAATATAAAACATAAGAAACCTCTTCATTATAAATATTACACACAATAACATCATTGTTAGCCATCACTCTGGGTGGTGGGATTGTTGAAAAGCGCTTTTAACAAAGGATGTAACCTTATCTGCTGTGATACTATTAAAGGGCTTCATTGTATTTTTTTAGAAATGTGAAAATGTCCACAAAATGTTTTTGTTTGTTTGCAAAAATTCTCCTATTTGGTAGTTTAAAAATGTAACCCTAGTTACTGAGAATAAAACCAGCACATAATCTTAATTCTGAGCACACTCTTTGGAAAGGGTCAGTAAAACTTAACTGTTAAGCTGAATCAAGTATGTTTGAAACAACAGTTAGTGACAGTGAGAATAGCCCATCATCTGTAGAAAAGGTAGCTGACAAAGTTATCAGAAGCCAGACTTTACAATCCTGATGCTTGCAATTACAATGATTAAAGGCCATTTGGACAGGGACATGGATAGGAAAGCTTTGGAGGGATTTGGGCCCAAAACAGGCAACTGGGAATAGTTTAGGTAGGCACCTTGGTTGGCATGGACAAGTTGGGTGGAAGGGCTTGACTTTCTGCTGTATTGCTTCATGATTCCTATTATCTTGTCTGAAAGGGACATCAGAACAAATTCAGTCATATCTTACAATTGTATCAACAACTGCAAAGGGAGGATGAAGAGGGAGACAAAATATTTAGCCCAAGAGCCAGTACAGGTTGAGTGATCCAATGAAAGGGAAAATTCTGACACCAAAAGGACTATATGCCCAAAGCTCCCTGCTTGATGTTGTAAACACCTCTGCAGTAATGTCTTTCTTCCACTGGGTGTCACACGTAGATTTTAGTAACCACTGCAAACTGACAAAAGCTCATTTTGCCTCTAAGAAGTTGATCTTCATGATACACTTGGAATCCTTTGGACTCGGTCGGTCTTAATGGTTTTTTAAAATTCCTTGCAATATTTTGTTCAGTCACTTTAAATGCATCTGGAAAATACTATCAATAACTAAGCTGCCTGAGGAAGTGGTTGAGACGGCTATATTAACATGTTTGAAAGACACAGAGAGGTACATGGATAGAAAAGTTTTAGAGGGTCAAGCATGGCCAAATGGAGCTAGTTTAGACGGATGTCCTGGACCAAATGGGCCGAAGGGCCTGTACCATGCTATCTGTCTCTGTAGGTTTTAAGTGATGTCCCTTGTGTTTAGTACAAATTTTTAGAGGCTACACGTGAGTGAGTACAGCAAAGCAGGCAGGACATAAAAATGTAGGTTATATAATGTAGCAAAGTGAAAGCTTTCAGCAGTCTGAGAGTTGCATCAAAGCTCCAAAATAACATGTAGTTCATATGACTGGAGAGCACTGTTGCAGCACATTCAGACGTTGTTCCGGAATGATACAAACGCTCTATTCAACTGGCAAGCTGTACTGCCACATGGTGCTTGGAACTAACAAGATCTGCCAGTTCTGTGCACAAGGGGTCTGAGTGTGTACCTGATAACTTTGAAAGTGTACACTCTCCAGTTTCCATCACTTTTGCCCCTCCTCTTGCTCTTATGTTTCCGCTTTAATCCCCTGTTCCTCATCCCCCATTCACCTTCCCCCTTCTATCCCACGCTCTCACCGTGCTCCAATCCCTTCTCTTTTCTCAGCCTCTTCCTCTGCTCTTTGATTTTTCTTTCTCTTTGAGATCCTGTTTTTTTCCCCACACCATCCAGTCAATTTAAGATAAAGGGTAGGGATGCTGTTGCCCATGTGCACAAGCTCAACGCCTTGTGGGCGGGCTTGGCTCCACTGCGGAGCTCCCCAAACGTGTGTGTAGACACAAAAGAGAGATTGTAAATTGTTGGTGAGTGATGGGGAGGTGGGAGCTACCATGAATTAAACAATGTTGAAGGTAGTGTGCTACCTGGGAACTGGAAACAGCCACGTACCCAGGGGTAAAGAGCTTTTTCAGCTATGTTGACCAGGATTTCAGGCCCTTGCTACTGGAACCTAGGAACTTCCCTTAAGTTCTCAGGTATGAAATCTGACAGCTATGATCTCATTCCCCATTTTTCCCATCTCACCTATTCTCTCTCAAAAGTCCATCAGTTCAGGAAAGGTCTTATTAGGTGGGAAAGAGTGCAGAAAACATTTACAAGGATGCTTCTGGGACCTGAGGGACTGGGTTATAGGGAGAGCTTGGATAGACTAGGACCTCATTCATTGAGAGGTGGTGTTACAGAGGTGTATGAAATCATGAGGGGTATAGGTAGGGTGAATGCACTCAATCTTTTTCTCAGAGCTGGAGAATCAAAAACTAGAGGGCGTAGGTTTAAGGTGAGAGGGGAAAAGGTTCAACAAAAGCTTGTGGGGCAACTTTTTTTTTACGCAGTATGTATGTGGAATGACCTGCCAAATGAAGAGTTTGAGGCAGGTACAATGATAACTTTTAAAAGAGAGTTGGACATGTACATGGATTAGAAAGGCTTAGAAGGTTATGGGCCAGACACCAGCAACTGGAATTGGCTTGGATGGAACACTTGGGTCAGCATGGACCAGTTGTGGTGAAGGACTCGTTTCCATGCTGTGTAACTCTATGACTCCTCGCACACCTATAGCAGGGACAATTTACACAGGAGGCAGTTTACATGTCAGCACATCTTTGGAACACCAGCACCCTGGAGGGAACGTGCAAACAGAAATGGGAATCAGAATCAAACGGGGATCCTATAGCTCTCCCAGGTACCATTTCTCCAAATCTTTCTCTGTCACTGCTGTTACCTCTTCATGAGTGTTTCAGACATTATGATTAGTATAAATATAGAATTTACAGCATGAAAACAAGGCTGTTTAGCCTTAAGGACCTCCACATACCCTTTTGATTTCATTACCCCACCAGGAGCAAATCCTCCTTTTTAAGGCCAATTGTCTTACTATTGGGAAAGGTTTGGTAGCTCAGTGTGTGTGAGCACGGTTGATGTAACAAATGGAAATAATATATTTGAATTCAAATCTCACTTGGGACTGGGACTGGATTATTTCTTTGCTCACACTGACAGGCCAAGAAGGTTGCAATGGTGACCTTGTGCTGAATGAGAGGGTTACAGCTGGTGTGGCAATTGTTGGTGTCCCAATTTGCCTCAGTGCCTCTCGTGATCCCACCCACACTGCAAAGTGTACGCATCGTCTGGAGCAGGGGAGGGTACTTTTCTTATGAGGGCGGAACTGAGCGCAGCAGCGACGGCCTCTGCCGTCTTTACATTGGGGCTCCCTTCGTGGCTCTGGAAAGCTGAAAAGCCCCTTTAACTAGCACCTGGAGAGCTTCTGGCAACTCCAGCTCCAGCATGAGCAAGTGCCTTGAGGGATTACAAATTAATGTATATATCCTGAACTTGCCTCCTGGGACAGAACATCACTACTGCCGCCATAAATTGGTCTCGTGAAAATGAGACGTCATGTTCTGTGCAGATATTTGGTTTTCCAGATTAAGGAGTTCACGGGAATGTTTTCCTGTGAGATTGAAAATTGTGGATTGGGAAGACTTTGGGGAGCTAACTTTAACCTAACTGGCCAAGCAGGAAATCCCAGGAGGGTCTGGTTTTACATCCCTGTTGCCCTCAGTTGAGAGTGAATTGGGCAGAGGGAATTTATGCAGATCCCCAACTTGGTAAAACACCCTGCAGTGCCTCACAGGGGTGTTAACAAACAAGATTTGACACCCAGCAGCGTTAAGGAGATGCCAGAGCAGGTGGCCAAGGGCTCAGACCAAGAGGAAAGCTTTAAGAATTCATTAAGGAGAATGTGGGAGAGGTTTTAGAATAGGAATCCCAGCGCTAAGAGCCTTGAAGACATGTCCATCAATATTTAAATGATTAATATCAGAAATGTGCAAGGGACCGGAGGTAGAAGAGTGCAGCCAGGATGTAAAACCCCTTCCAGCTTCCCAATGGGGAGGTTAAACTATTCTCCCCCTTTGTTTCTGTCAACTGCTTTTCCACTGTCAGGTGTTTAAGTAACTCTGAAATGCGAGATGCTCAGTCCACGAGTGGTGCTCAGCCCTGGCTGTGCAATATGTCAAATTGGTACCTTATTATTAGATATTTTAATGTAAGATAATTGTTAAATGTAGTAACCAGATGAATTAATGTATTGTCTTTTCTTATCCTGAATTGATAATTGCTGTTAGATATTTTCATTGCGAAGAAATATTTTTGTACCGGGTTGGTGTTGCTTATGTATTGCTGAACGGAGAACTAGGAAGTGGCATTATGTGGCACGTGTAATGTTCATGTATTAAAAAAAACTTTGCTCTCAGTTCACTACCTTGTTGGTCATTTTATTGTTGTGCTCTGCAGATTTACCCATTCTAAAGCACACAGTTTGCTGAGTATTGTCACCAGATGTCCACATCGGCTGTGAAAGATTCTCTTTGATCCCGGGATACGGTAGATTTTGTGAACTTTGTGAAGTGTCAAAGCCATTTGCAGGCAACCAAGTAATCTGGAAGTGTTCTCACCACCATGATGACCTTCCTTCTAGGCTGACACTTGGGGATGACTGGATCGGTCACTGTTCCTTTGGATTTATCAGTTGCACGGAGAGGGGGAGCCTACTGCATGGGCAACAGCTTGTTCTCCATATTGTACTGCCCTGGCTTGCATATTGACTTTGACAGCTAGGTCGCAATATCCACAGTCGACCTGACCAACGGAGGGCCTGTAGAGGAGGGTGACTTGCTTCCAGTCCACTTCTGAGAAGTAGCATAGTAGTTAGCACGACATCATTTCAGCTCAACGGGTTCCCAAGTTCGAAGTTCAATTCCATCAACATCCGTCGGGAGGCTGTGTATTCTCCCCGCGAAGCACATGAGTTTCCTCCAGGTGCTGCAGTTTCCTCCCACAGTCCAAAGACATACCATTTAGTAGGTTAATTGGTCATTGTCAATTGTCCTGTGATTAGGCTAGGGTTGTTAGGTGGGTTGCTGGGTCGTGCGGTTCATTTCGCCAGAAGAGCCTGTTGTACGCTGTATTGGCACACAACGGGCAGGATTAATTGGTCATTGTAGATTGTCCTGTGATTAGGCTAGGGCTGTTAGGTGGGTTGCTGGGTTGTGCGGCTCGATCAGCCAGAAGGGCCTGTCCCACCCTGTATCCCTTAAATAAATAAGTAAAACGTCAATATGTGTGCACGAACTGTGTGAACATGGGCTGGCCATTGTACTCCACCTACCAGACAGTCTCAAAACAGTGTGGTCTTAGTGCACTGGGAGGTGGACCCAGGACATGACTCTGAAGGCCATGCCAGCTCCTGGTTCAACCATCCATTCTGTCCCATTTCCCCCCCTCCCCCTCAGCTTATTTCCATTTCTCTCTCCCATTCCCATCGACTCAGGGTGATATTGCAGCAGCCAATTTCCCTACCGGAACATCGGTGGGATGTGGGAGGGAACCTGAGCACCAGGCGGAAAACCACAAGACCAAGCTCTGCTGCATTCTTAACACAAAAACACACCCAGGTGCCGCGCACGCACATGCACACGCCTGTGTACATTCAGTGGCCACTGTAGCCCATCCACTTCAATGTTGGACGTGCTGTACATTCGGAGATGCTGTTCTGTACATCTCTGAGGTTATTTGAGTTCGTGTCACCTTCCTGTCAGGTTGAACCAGTCGGGCCATTCTCCTCTGACCCCTCTCATTAACCAGATGTTTTGCTCCCACAGAACTGCTGCTCACTGGGCGTTTTTTTTGTTGTTTCTTGTGCCATTCTCTGCAATGTATAGAAACTGCTGTGCGTGAAAATCCCAGGACATCAGCAGTTTCTGAGATACTCAAACCACCCCATCTGGCACCAACAATCATTCCACAGTCAAAGTCACTTAGCCCACATTTCTTACCCATCCTGATGTTTGGCCTATACACCAACTGAACCTCTTGACCATGTCTGCAAGCTTTTATGCATTGAGTTGCTGCCAGATGTTTGGCTGATGAGATGTTTGCGTAAACAAGCAGCTGTACCTAATAATATAGCCACTGAGTGTACATATGAACACCTTTGTACGAGAGCATTGCTAAAGCTAACCAACAAAAGTCTACTGTTCTTAGTCTTAGCAATCTCATGTTATCAGCAGTACCCTAGACCGTTATTTGTTAGAAATATACTTCCTCATTTTGCTTCTCATTAGTCCAGTCCCAAATAGCTGATCCCTGTTCTAGACACCCCAGGCTTGGGTGTAATATCCTGCACCCATCCTGCTAAGCCTTGTGAGACATTTCATTCCACAGAGATTACCTTTCATCCTACTGAAAAAAACAATGGTATAGGGCAGTCTGCTTAATCACTCATCACATTGCCAAACCCATCGACTCAGGATTCAACCTGGTTCACCTCTGTTTTATTCCATCTTCCAAGCATACTCTCCCTTTGACACACACAAAGGCTGGTCCTGGGTAGTGAACAGGTTCTTGTTTTAGCATAAATTGATTTGGTCCATAAATTGAAAAAGGCACAAAATATGCCATATAGAAACCATATAAAACCACAGTATTGTCATAAATTGCATAAAAGGTATATAAAGGCCAAGACAGAGCAGACACGTGGGGATGCTTCCAATGGCAAGAGAGTTTAGCACCAGGAGGCACCAATTCAGAATAAAAGCATGTCCCTTTACAACGGAGGTGAGGAATTTCTTCAGACAGAGGGTGGTGAATGCATGGAATTCATTGCCACAGATGGCTGTGGAAGCCAAGCCATTTGGTATGTATAAATCAGATGTTGATAGGTTCATCAATTAATAAGGGTATCAACTCTTGAATGCGCTCCTTTTGAAATAAAGCCCAACATTACATTTTTCTTGAGCAACACACACAATGCTGGAAGAACTCAAGAGATCAGGCAACATCTATGGTATGGAGAGGAATAAACATTCCAACGTCTCAGTCCAAGACCCTTCTTCAGGATTGAGGGGGAGAGGAACAGATTGAATTTTTTGGCTAAATATACAAGAGAAGATATGAGGAGAAGTTTCATGTCTGTTTGGCCTTTAAGGGAGAATAAACTGGAAGGTTATGGGGGAAAATGATAGATCATAGTTGACACGAGGAAGTCTGCAGATGCTGGAATTTCAAGCAACACACATAAAAATTGCTGGTGAATGCAGCAGGCCAGGCAGCATCTATAGGAAGAGGTACAGTCGACGTTTCAGGCCGAGACCCTTCGCAATTTTATGTGTAGATCATAGTTGATTGAGCTATCAGGAGCAAGCACAAACTTGATAGGCTGAATGGCCTCCTTCTGCCCCAAAGGAGTAAAGAGTCAATGTTGCAGGCCGAGGCCCTTCATCAAGACTCAGTATGAAGCATCATCTCTTTACTCCTTTCCATAGATGCTGCCTGACCTGCTGAGCTCCTCTAGGATTTTGTGTTCCTCTGAATTTCTAGCACTGCAGAATCTCTTGTGCTTCTATCCCAGAACAATTTCATGATTCTCTGAATATCACATTTCCCACTTTTCTGCTAAGAGATCAACAATCCAAATAGCTGTCCCAATTTGAATCCAAAGAGAGTTGCTAACTCTCAAGGGAAGACTAAAGAAAGAATCAGACAGAAAAATCAGGTGAGAAAATTTAAAGTGTCAGTCAATTCTTTCATTTGCAACTCATTTCCAGATGAAAGGACTCAGCCCAAAACGTTGACTGTTTATTCCTCTCCATAGATGCTGCCTGACCTGCTGAGTTTCTACAGCATTTTGTGTACGTTGCTCTAGATTACCAGCATTTGCAGAATCTCTTGTATTTAAAACATTTTTCTTCCCAGTTCTTCTATTGCTTTGCATTCTGAATTTTTCCAACAGGGTAAAATCATCCTTTTCGGGAATGCAAACTACCCTTCAAATATAGTCCTTTCACTGGTATAATTGTGGTGAAGCCTTCAATAAATGCTCGAAGGGTAATAGTACCCTAGAGGTGACAACCAGAAATGGAGGTTGTCCGGCATGTGGGCTTTCACCCTGCAAATGAAATAGTATTTAGCCATATTTGTATTCCTGCTCCCTTAAAATTGAGGCTAATGATCCAAAATGCTTTTTGATGAGATGTTTGCATTTCTTCTTCATTGCCTTCCGATTTGCATGTGCAATCACCTACGTACGGTTGCTCTCTCCTGTTCCACCTCTAGCTTACTAAGGAAATACTCTGATTAGTATTTCTTAGATCCAAATGAAGCATCTCCAACTTTGAATTCTATCTGCTATACTTTTGAAAATCCTGCTACACAACTCGCTCTTAAACTACTGTCATCCAAAAGCTTGGATATGCAGCTTTTGATTTCCTTCATCCATATAATTAAATTAGCAGTGAAATGCTAAGGTACTTATAAACTGATTTTAGATAATTCCTTGCACGTAATATCCTTCTGTTGCTGAGTCTGTATTCTGTAGGGGTCTGTGCTCGAAAATCTCCTGCAGAAGTCCTCTCACTCAAGAGTAGAGCTGGTCCTGATGAAGGCTCTCAGCCCAAAGCGTTGACTGTTTATTTCTCTGTATAGATGCTGCCTGGCCTGCTGAATTGCTTCAGCATTTTGTATGTGTTACTTCAACATCTGCAGGATCTTTAAGATTAGGGTACCTGTGCTGATCTCCCCGTTTGATCAAGATTTCCAGCATGTTTTTATTCTGCTTAAGTCACTGGAACTGAATAGCTACTGCCTGCAGTCAGATTTCTAGATAAGTGTTTCTCTCAGTTAGCCTCTTTTGGAAACTATTGGCACTGCTGATGGGAAATGATCTGGGATATTGTAGAAACGAAATGATATCCTGTAGCAACATTTGAAATGAAAATTTAAAAATTGTTGCCCCCCCCACCACCCACCAGCACAGTTAACTACACAGAATGCGTGTTGGGGCCAACTTTGGCCACGCAATTGTCTTTCTCTCACCTGGAAGAATACACAGCCAGGAAGCTGTGTCCGTTAACACTGCAAGGCTGACATCAATCAATTGCATAATGCATCACATGAAATAATGCTTCCCAAGTGAAACTAATTAATGAATTCACAGAGCTTATAATCAAAGAAAATTTGTCAACCAATTTTTCTGAATAGATTTGGATGTCCGTGGAAGTATATTCAGCAAGTGCTGGTAGGTAAAAGTGCTGAAGCAGCTTGGGATAGAATTTCAAAGGGTGCTTTACTGGAACTGATGAGTTGCAAATGAAAGAATTGACTGACACTTAAATTTTCTCACCTGACTTTTCTGTCTGATTCTTTCTTTAGTCTTCCGTCGAGAGTGGGTAACTCCCTTTGGATTCAATTTTCTTTTAGTCCTCCCTCTGGACAGTGAGCAACTCTCTTTGGATTCAAATTGGAACAGCTATCTGGGATTGTTGATCTTTCAGCAAAAAAAAGTGGGTAATGTGAAATTTAGAGAATTATGGAATTGTTCTGGGATAGAAGCATTTGCTGGGAATCCACAGTTCCACACACAAAAATGCTGGAGGAGCTTGGCGGGTCAGGCAGCAACAATGGAAAGGACCGAAGAGATGATATTTCGAACTGAGTCCTGATGAAAGAGATCAACCTGAAACATTGACTTCTTACTCCTGTGGGATAAAAGGAAGTTATTCAGCTGATCAAGTCTGGGCTGCTCCTGGTAGTTCAATCAATTATGATCTATCAACTTTTCTCATAACCCTCTACATTATTCTCCCTCAAAGGCCAAAACTGGGGGACATGAATTTTTTCCTCATATCCTGTGTTGTATATTTTGCTAACAAAAAAATTAATCTGCTCACCCCCCCCCCAGTTTATCTGTCAGCCAATGGAAACAACTCCCCTTAACCAGTCCTGACCTTGCACGTATCTACTTAACCCCACCCCACCCCCATTTTTATTTGCTCTGAAGAGAATAATCTAGCTTTGTCAGTCCAACTTTGGAACTTATCCCTCATTCCTGAGATCACTCTATACCTTCTCTCAGCCCTACATGAGGAATTATATACCGAATTAAAAGGGCTAATATCTAACTGATTTTAACCTGACTAAAATCGAGCTGGACGAGATGAGCTGTGAGAATAAAATATGAACAGAGAAGTGTTTGTCGCATGAGAAAGCTGCTCTGTGTACCCTTATCGGAGTATGTATGCGATAATGAATGTTTAACAAGCAGCCCCAGACAGTATTTGGGGCTCACTTGATGGCGGACCTTCCCAGGCTCTATGAGCGGGGACTTTGTTTTGTCAACTGAGCAACGCAAGCTTGCTAATAAACAGTACGTACTTTTAAGTAAACTGTGTTTGACAGTTATTACTTGGGTCTGAACCTAAAGTCCACTGGTAAAAAGGCAGATTTGCATACACACCTCCCATAGTTAGATAACCAGATTTAAAACAGTACTCCGGTTATTACCTAAGAAATGTTTTCTACAGATTCAACGCAACTTCCCTACTTTTGTAGTCCAAACTCCATTTATGAATCCTAAAATGCTAACTACTTACAACCTCACTTACAAAATAACTGGCATGTTAGCTGTACCAAGCAAATCTGCAATGTGACAAGTGGTAGCAACTCAATGAACTGCGGTTGCTAGAAGTCCGAAATAAAGCAGAAAACAATGGAAACACTGAGCAGGTCAGACAGCAGCTGCGGAAAGAGAAACAGAAATAACAGTTGCAGCGGAAGATCCTTCACCCTAAAGCATCACTTTATGGGCATACAATCAATCTATGTATAGAAGCCATCTTGTGTATTTATATTTTTTTATTATTTATATTTTATTTATGCTGGAGTAACTATTATTTAATTCGCCTTGCACTTGTGTATGGGAAATGACAATAAAAAATCTTGAATCAGAACACTGATACGGCAAGTGTGATTTGATCCTAACTTTCTTTAAAAATTGTGAATTATGGCTTAACAATTGGAAATTTGTAAATGCATCCCCATTCAGGGTACAAATTTTCATCTAGCACACCAATCCAGTATTGAAGGATTGCTGCAGTATCGAAAGCACATATTCTTGTACAAGTCCAGTGCCTTCCCCAGTTGGAGAAAGTATAAGATCGGGGGCGGGGGGGGAACAGTGTTACCCTTCATTTAATATCACTAAAACATTATCTGTTTGCTGGATGCAGTTTGACTCCTGCTTTTTGCACCATAACTGTGACTACCACTCAAATGTTGGAAAATGCTTTGGAATATTTGGGGATGAAGAGAAGGGCCAAGTCTTTGCATTAAGAATTGGTCTTGAGCAGTGAGGCAAAACAAAGCAGCATTGAGCCAATTTTCAGTGATTTACAACAACTGATCTAAAATTAAATTCGTTGACAGGAATTAAGTATCACTAACTTCGCACAATACAAGGTTAATCTGTTCTCCACCCTATGGGATTTAATTCCGCACCCACATTTTAAAAATCAACTTTGTGTATTTTAAATGGTTTCCTTTTTTTTGTGTCACTGCATTACAGCCCAAAATGGGTTGCAAATATCCAGATGCAACAAGGCCAAAGGTCATCAGCAAACTCAGCCTGGTGTATTTCAAAATGGCAGTCAAGGGCCCTTCTCTTGCAGTGGGGCTGGAGACTGTGTGCAGCAATCTTAAGCACAAAAATTGGACAAACAGATTGGGGTCCATGCCCATAGTTCATTCAAAGTTGCCACACTTGTTGTTGATAGGGTGGTTACAAAGGCATATGGTGTGTTAGCCTTCATTAGTCGAGGGACTGAGTTCAAGAGCTCCTCCATAAAACTCTAGTTAGACCACGCTTGGAGTATTGTGTTCAGTTCTGGTCACCTCATTATAGGAAGGGTGTGGAAACTTTAGGGAGGGTACAAAGGAAATTTACCAGGATGCTGCCTGGATTTGAGAACATGTCTTACGAGAGAACATTGAGCAAACTAGGGCTTTTTTCTTTAGAGCAAAAGGTGATGAAAGGCGATTTAACAGAGGTGTCTAAGATCATGAGAGACATTGATATTGTGGACAGCCAGTGCCTTTCTCCCAGGGTGGCAATGGCTAATACCAGAGGAAACCCTTTAAGGTAAATACAGGAAAATTTAAGGGAGATGACAGAGATAGTTTGTTTACACAGAGTATCTGGAATACGCTGTCAGGGGGGTAGAGGCTTATACAATAGAGACATTTAAGAGACTCGTAGATGGGCACATGGATGTAAGAAAAGTGAAAGGTTATGGGTTATGTAGGAGGAAAGTATTAGATTAGTCATGAAATAGGTTTATATAGGTTGGTACAACTGTGTACTAAAGGACTGTTCTGTTGTGTTTTCAAAATCCCTGGAGATGTTCCTGTGTATCAGTGTTGAGGGTGCTGCAATGTTAAACAGGGGCAAACTTTAAGGAATCTAGGGCACTGCTCTGACGTTGAGGAGAATTACCCCGATGCCAGTAGGTCAGGAAGGTAACAGGCCTTTTAGCCCACCGGCACTGCACAAACTATCAGGCACCTGTTTACACCAATCCCATTTTAGTCTCCCCTTATCCGTCCCCAATATCCCCCCTAGACTCTGCAGACTGGGGACAGATCACCGTGGCCCATTAATCTGCTAGGCCATAAATCTTTGAGGGAGGAAACCAGGGCACTCACAGGGAGAACATGCAGACTCCACATTGTCAGCGCCAGAGGTCGGGATTGAACCTGGTCTCCGGCACATTGAGGCAGCAGCTGGGCCACGGCCCAGCCTAGTGTTGCTAATTGCTTTATTATTATAGCTGGATCAGTGAAAAACCTTTATTTTCCTGCCATCCAGACAAATCATTCCATACATCAGCACATTCAGGTGGTAGCAAAGGGAACAGCAAGTGCAAGGGTCACGACATGGTAGCTTGTAACATCGTGAGTTTACCTTTATTGGAGAGGCTTATAACAGCGGGAGAGAAAATCTCCTTGAGTTTGAGGGTACTTTTATCATACTTTTGTATCTTTTGCTATTTATCCCTCAGTTAAAAGTGGGTTATTGGATTATTGTCACATTGTTTTCGACATTCCAAAAATACTTCATTGGTTGTGAATGTGAAGCACCTTGAAGGGTGCGAAAAGCAATTCGGAAACATAAATATTTATTTGCAGCTGCACTGCAGTAGCCTTAAAAAAGCAATTTATCCCCTCCAAAAAGTTACTGGTTGAATTAGTTGTTGAACGGATTAAAAGTCAGTGGTTAAAAGTCAAAAAAAGAACACCACTGCAATCCTTATCGGAAAGCCGCTGAAATGTTTACAACTTGGAGCCTGGAGAAGACGTGGCTGTGGGAGGCAGAGGAGCGGCTAAGTGATCCCTTCGAGTCAGTAGACGGGGCTGGTTCGAGGACTCATCAGGGAGCTGAACGAGTCATTGCGATTGTCACGGACTTTATAAAAGAGAGTCGTACACGAGTGCGTTCCCACAAAGTCATTCAGACTTTCCCCCAAACTAGATGAACCATGAGATACACGATCTGCTGAGGGCCAGATCAAGTCCGGTGACAAAGACAATGGCAAGAGGTACAGGTACGATCTCCGGTAAGCAATCTCAGGGGCGAAGTGGAACTTCCGGACTGAACTTGAATCGACGATAGATGCTCGACAGTTGTGGCAGGGCTTGAGTGTCGTGGGCTGAATCAAAGCAGCACATAGGAGGGAGCAACACACATCAAAGTTGCTGGTGAACGCAGCAGGCCAGGCAGCATCTATAGGAAGAGGTACAGTCGACGTTTCAGGCCGAGACCCTTCGTCAGGACATAGGAGGGAGATTGAAAATCTGGCCGAGTGGCGCGACAACAACCTCTTTCTCAATGTCAGCAAGACCAAGAAGCTGCTTATTGACTTTAGGAGGAGGAAGCTGTTTTTCCACGAGTCAGTCATCGGTGGAGAGAGTCAACAACTTTAAATTCCTCGGTGTTATCAATTCAGAAGACCTGTCCTGGGCCCAGCCACGTAAGGGCAATCATGAGGAATCATGACAGCACCTCTACTTCCTTAGGAGTTTGCGAAGATATGACATGACACCTAAAACTTTGACAAACTTCTGTACATGCGTGGTGGAGAGTATACCAAAGGAAAGAAAGACCTTGACAGTGCCTCACAGTCTGGTATGGAAACACCATTGCTCTTGAATAGAAAGTCCTTCAAAAAGTAGTGGATACGGCCCAGTCCATCACACATAAAGCCCACTCCACCACTGAGCACATCTGCATGGAGCATTGTCATAGGCAGACGGCATCCATCAAAAAAGACCCACACCACCCAGGTCGTCCCCCCTTCTCGTTACAACAGCAGGAAGAGGGTACAGGACCACAGGGCTCACACCACCAGGATCAGGAACAGTTATTACCCCTCAACCATCAGGTTCTTAAATCAGAAATCACTCAACTTCACTTGCCCCGTAATTGAACTGTTCCCACAAACTATGGACTCACTTTCAAGAACTCTTCATCTCAAGTTCTTGATATGTATTGATTATTTATATATTTCTGTATTATTTTCCCTCCTTTTTGTATCTGTACTTTGTTGTCTTGCACACCAGCTGTTTGTTGGGGCAGTCTTTCAATGATTCTATTATTGTTTTCATTGATTATGTCGGCAAGTAGTAGAGCTACTAGGACGTGATGTTTCACTCCCTATGATAAGTTGGCACTCTCGATGTTGGCAGTGGGCTTGGAGTGGTGACAAGGAAGGCGCGTAGGTACATCATCAGGGTCATCAGGTGGGCACCCTCCTCCTTTGACGTTTCGTTGATAAGCCCACGACGTCTCCAGAGGGCTCAACAGTGCTACCTGGTGTCCCAGATACACCCCCCTCAGTTCCATACCCTCCTGTCTTCAACTTGCAGCCCAGTTCTCATGAATCTCAGGGTTGTATTTGGAGCCATGTATGTACTTTTATAACACATTTACTTTGAAATTTGAAGATTGTCAATAAGCCAGAGTACTTTCGCTGTCGACCCGCTCCCCGATTAACAGAAGGCCAGGTCTTCGGCTCTTTCCGCCACACTACCGAAGATGATGCAACGCTCAGCTCCGGCGCTTGGAAACAGATCGCCCGAAGTCCTTCGGCCCTTTCCATCCTTTCGTGGCAAGTGACGCAATAATCGTGCTGGGAGCCTGGAGGACAATTCTCGCGAAGCAGCTCGGCTCTTTCCGCCCGTCGCCGAAGGTGTTGCAGCAGTCGGCTGGCCCCGAAGGCGCTCGGTTCTTTCCGCCACGCCCGAGCGGATGTTGTCGGTGGCGGGGTGCTGGGGCTTGGTGGCGAGAGTGAGTGAGTGGGGTTGGGGAGGGTTGTGTGAGGTCTCGGCGGGCGGAGGGAGTGGGTGTGTGAGGGAGGGAGGGAGTGTGTGTGTGAGGGAGGGAGGGAGTGTGTGTGTGGTGGGTGGGTGGGTGGGTGAGTGAGTGAGTGAGATCAGGGCCCGCCTTCCTGTGCCCCGTCCGGTGCGAGTGGCTGAGGCGACGCGAGGATGTCCGGCCCAGCTCAGAAGACCGAGAGCCGCGCCATTCCCACCCGGAGGGTGATCGTCAGCGATGCGGCTCAGCTGCCGCACGATTTCAGTACCACCCCCGGGGGCACCCTCTTCAGCACCACCCCAGGAGGTAAGGCCGTGGCGGGCTTCGGCCCATCGCCGCACTCCTGACCTCGCCCTCACCTCCGACCCTCTTCTAAACTTCCTCCTTTCCTCCCACTATCACCAAACCCGATCCCGTTCGATGGTTGAAAAATCAACTTCCAGTTACATATCATTGCGTTTCTCTGGAAGAAGCCAGTGCAACACGTGTTCTTAAATTTGAAATCTGACGTAGAACAACGTGTATTAAAGCGACTAACATTACAAGTTGACAAACAGGAGAAAATCTGCAGTCCTGCCGAAGGGTTTCGGCCCCAAACGTCGACTATACTTTTTTTCCATAGATGCTGCCTGGCCTGCTGAGTTCCTCCAGCAGTTTGTGTGTGTTGCTCGGATTTCCAGCATCTGCAGATTTTCTCTTGTTTGTGAAAGTCTGCAGATGCTGGTCTGGCCTGCTGAGTTCCTCCAGCAGTTTGTGTGTGTAACTTTACGTGTTTGAGGACCAGGTTAAATATAACCTTTTTAATCAATGTTTAGATTTCAGGAGGGTTCATACTTTTTTTGCATGTTGTGTTTCAAACACCGTGTCCGAGGTTTGAATAGAAAAATCAAGGCTAACAGATTGGGAAATCAAGAACTCATCTTCAGCTTAGCATATGAGAGGTCCATCAAGAGTCTGATAACAGTGGGGTAAAATCACCTTTAGGCTTGTATGCGTTGTCAAGGTTTTGTGTCTTCTCTGATGGGAGTGGGAGGAGAGAGCAAGACAGGGTCCTTGATTATGTTGGCTGCCTTTCTAAGGCAGTGGGGAGTGTAGATGGAGGCTGGTTTGCATGATGTTCTGGGATATATTCACAACTCTAGTTTCATCTGGTCTGGGGCAGAGCTATTAATGTTATCATAAACACAAGAGTGTCTGCAGATGCTGGAAATCCAAAGCATGCCGTGTAATGCATCTGGATAGGATGCTTTCTGTGGCACATCAGTAAATTTGGTAAGAGTCAATAGGAATATGTCAAATTTCTTTAGCCTTCTGTGGAAGTACTTTCTTGGCTGTAATGTCAACAGGACTGGACTAAGATAAAGTGTTGGTGATATTTACAACTAGAAATTTGAAGCTCTCAACCATACCCACCTCAGCACCATTTGCCACAGAAAGGGGCACTCAGCTTTGTGAAATCGGTGAAACTAGCTTCTTTGTTTTGTTAACATTGGGGGAGAAGTTGTTGTCGACACCTTGCCACTGGGCTCTCTCTCCCCTTCCTGTGCTAGGTCTCATCATTGTCTGAGATCCGGCTCATTACGGTGGCATAATCTGCAAATTTGTCAATGAAGTTAGAGTAGAATTTGGCTATGCTGTCATGAGTGTATGGGGAGTGTAGTTAAGGCATTGTGGGGAATGAAGTTCATCGTGGAGGTGGTGTGACTTATCCTTGCTGATTGTGATCTGTTGGCCAGTTGCAGAGATGGGTGCAGAGTTACAAGGTTGAGGAGTTTGGAGATGAGTCTGTTTGGAATTATGGTTTTGAAGGTATTTGTTGTTCACGTGAGAAGGCCACAAAGCTTAAAGAAAGAGATCTCATCAAGTTATTTTGAAGAATTATGAGGAATTTACCCCTGATCAATATTTTCTCCCACTTAGTATCACTAAAACGGATAATCTGACATTATCATATTGCTGTTTGTGGGCTGCTGTTCAACACAAGTTGGATGTAATAGTTTCTACTCCACAGCAGTTATTACATATCACAAAAAGGTTCTTTAAGGCTTGCTTACCTCAAAATGTTCTAACAGGGAGATGACAGGAATAATAGAAATGCAAGCATTTTATTTGGTGTGTAAGGAATAAATAATTTATATGCAGTACCTGTGAAAGTATTCCCCCTCCCCTGGAAGTTTTCATGTTTTATGGTTTTACACCACTGAATTACAGTGGATTTAATTTGGGTTCTTTGATGCTGATCAACAGAAAACAGATCACTACAACGTGATCTAATCTAATTACAAATATAAAACACAAAATAATTGCATAAGTATTCACCCCCTTCGTCGGTAGATGGACCTTTGGCAGTAATTACAGCCTTGATCCTGTATGGGTAGGTCTCTATCAGCTTTGCACATCTGAACACTTCAATTTTTTCTTTGTTCTTTACAAGATTGCTCAAGCTCTGTCAGATTGCTTTGTGATCGTGAGTGAACAGCCAAGCTACAAATTCTCAATTAGTTTGAGGTCTGGACTCTGACTTGGCCACTCCAGGATAATAACTTTGTTGTTTTTAAGCCATTCCTGTGTAGCTTTGGCTTTATGCTTGGAGTCATTGTCTTCTGGAAAACAAATCTCCCAAGATGCAGTTCTCTTGCAGACTGCATCAGGTTTCCCTCCAGGATTTTCCCGTATTTTGCTGCATTAATTTTACCCTCTATCTTCACAAGCCTTCCAGGGCCTGCTGTAGTGAAGCATCCCCACAGCATGATGCAGCCACCACCATGCTTTCTGGTAGGGATGGTGTGCTTTTGATGATGTGCGGTGTTTGGCTTACTCCAAACATAGCATTTAGTTTGATGGCCAACAATATCAATTTTGGTTTCATCAGGCCATAGAAAACTTCTTCCGGCTGACTTTAGAGTCTCCCACATGTCTTCTGGCAAACTCTAGCCAAGAGTTTATGTGAGTATTTTTCAACAGTGGCTTTCTGTTTGCCACTCCCTCACCTCAGCCACTGAAGCTTGTAACTTCTCCAGAGTTGTCGTAGGTCTTTTGGTGGCTTCTTTCACTAGTCTCCTTGCACAGTAACTCGGTTTGTGAGGACGGCCTATTCTAGGGAGTTTTACAGCTGTGCCATATTCTTTCCATTTCTTGATGATTGACTTAACTGTACTCCAAGGAATATTCTGTGACTTGGGAATTTTCTTGTATCCATCTCCTGACATGTGCTTTTCAATAACACTTATGCAGAGTTGCTTGGAGTGTTTTGTCTTCATGGTGTAGTTTTTGCCAGGATGTGGACCTTCCAGATACAGGTGTGTTTTTCTGCAACCAATTGAGACATCTTGACTGCACACAGGTCTCCAAAAACAGATCTCTATTTAACTATTGATGTGACTTCTCAAACCAATTGGCTGCACCAGTGATGGTTTGCTTTGTCATATCAAATGGGGGTGAATACTTATTCAATCAATTATTTTGTGTTTTATATTTGTAATTAATTTACATCACTTTGTAGAGATCTGTTTTCACTTCCACATGAAAGAGTCATTAAATCCACTGTGATTCAGTGTTGTAAAACAATAAAACATGAAAACTTCTGGGGGGGGGGGTGAATACTTTTTATAGACACTGTATATAACTACTCTGCCCTGTCCCATTAACCCTCCACAAAAGATCATTTTAATCTGTACTAGATAGTGTAGTTTTTTGGGGGGGTTTCTTGCTGCTGAATTTTCTTCCTCTTTTATCAGTTGTCAACATGTTATCATAACAAATTTGATTGAAGATGTTTAGGTCTTACAAACCATAAAGTAAGAATATGTTACATCTGAAGATCACTTAATTTTGATACATTTATACAGTTACTTCCAGCACTGCAGCAATGGTAATTAATTGTGATCAAACCTAGGGTAAATAAATGCTGAAACCATTATTGATAGTCTGATGTGAAGCAGCTGATTACAACACCCTATTAAATACAGCTTTATTCAGTCTATGGCTTTTGTGATTTTTGATACTGGCTGAAGATTTGTGCCCTGCAAAATTAGCTTACTGTCATTATGTAAGGAGTGTGTTTGCATTCTTAATTTTATTAGAAGAATCAATAAAATGGTGGTCTAGTTTCCAATTAACCTTTTGATTGGTATTCTTGGTCCCATTGTCTCCAGCCCTACCACCTTTATTGTCCATGATTTTATCTCAGTTTGTTTTCAGTCATAAAAACTCCTCAGCAAGTGGTGGGTCTGATGCATGAAACAATAATGGAAATCACCCAAACACGAGGAAATCTGCAGATGCTGGAAATTCAAGCAACACACATCAAAGTTGCTGGTGAACGCAGCAGGCCAGGCAGCATCTCTAGGAAGAGGTACAATCCACGTTTCGGGCCGAGACCCTTTGTTGGTCCTGACGAAGGGTCTCGGCCCAAAACGTCGACTGTACCTCTTCCTAGAGATGCTGCCTGGCCTGCTGCGTTCACCAGCAACTTTGATGTGTGTTGCATGGAAATCACCCAGCTGAGACTCTCTCTGCCTTTAAGCATTCACTCACTTCTCAACGCCAAAAGTCACCAGTGGAATGCTGGCTGATTTTCTCAATTGCATGCTCCATTATGAGGAGTTGGTGTCAATCAATCAGAATCAGGTATATTATCACTTATGTCCTTGATGTGAAATTTGGTGTTTTGAAGCAGTAGTACAGTACAATGTTATAAATATTACTATAAATGTAATAAATAGTGCAAAAAAGGGGAGATAATGAGGTTGGGTTCATGGATCATTCAGAAATCTGATGGGGCAGGGAAGAAACAGTTTCTAAATCATTGAACATAGGACTTCATACTCTTGAGCCACCTCCCCAATGGTAGTAATGAGAAGAGGGCATGTCCTGCATGATGAGGGTCATTAGTGATGGATGCCACCTTCTTGAGGAGCCGCTTCTTGAAATTTGTCCATGTTATTGAACAGGTTGGAAGTTCACGATATCCAGAAGACTCCAATTTTGTACCCGTCCTCAGTCCACGGATCACTTCAGAGTTCGTTCTTGCCTTGCCCCTTTATACTGACCATCTTGCCTCTGCACTCCCAGTCCTGATTCAGGGTTTCAACAATTCCTGAGTTTCTCCAACGCCTGGTTTGCTAGGGTTCACAGGCAGTAAGAGTTGTTTCTGAGTGTTCTTTGCCTGATGGGATATCAAAAGCAGTGCATATCAGGCATACTTCAAGTTGGACAGGCAGTATGATTTACTTTAGCATAATCTGATAGCCGCCTCCATGGACCCGTGCTGGTTTCTAATCTACATTGTTTTGTGTGGCAACTACCAGGTCTTCAGCTACCCAGACAATTTGGAGATTCCCTTTCAAAAGCAAGTGATATCTGAAAAATTCCCTTAACCATATTTGTACAAGGGTGCTGTGGTGACTTTTTTCTGCAGGTGCTGTTCTCTAATTGTTGTTCTTTGTTGGATATTGTACAAGAGAGGAAAATAAATTGGAATTGTATCAGGTACCGGGTGTAGAATACAGCAGTTGCTCAGTATATGCTACTGTGAGACCAGTTTGGATTGTTTGCTGTTCCTGATGAGTATTGATGGGATTATAGAGATGTGTTGTTTCCTTTCTGTTGAAAACCACGGTTTAGGGTACCATGGTAGTGACGCTATTACAGCTCGGAGCATTGCGAGTTTGGAGTTCAATTCCAGCACCATCCATAAGGAGTTTGTATGTTCCTCTTCTGAACACGTCGGTTTCCTCTTACAGTCCAATAGTAGGTTAACTGGTCATTGTAAATTGTCCTGTGATTAGGTGAGGCTTAAATAGGTGGATTGTTGGGTAATGCAGCTCATTGGACTGGAAGGGGGTTGTTCTCCATTGCCTTCTCTAAAAGAAGTGAATACAGTATCTTTTGATGCCCATTTCTGCATTAAAACTCTCATCCTGGTGACAGCCAGCTCAATTTAACAGATATGCAAGACACCTGGTTTAACCATTCCAACGTTCGCCATAAGCTGCCTTGCGACGTCTCCTCTGCCATCCTGTCACTGTCACTTCTCTTCAGTTCACTATCCAGTGCAAGTGAGAAGTTTAGGAGAAGTTTGGATAGGTTCATAGATGGTAGAGGTATTGAGGGCTATGGTATGGGTGCAGGTCAATGAGAGTAGGCAGTTTAAATGGTTCAGTATGGACTAGATGGGCTGAAAGGTCTGCTTATGTGCTGTACTTTTCCATGACTCTATGATGACGGTTGCTGCTGCATCTTTCCAGCACAGCTAGTTGGCACAGCTCAGAGGCTAAGCAAACACTGATGATCGTTTACTTATGGTGCTGAATAATGTTCAGCTGTTCTCATCCCTTTACCAAAGAGCAAGATTCCTAATTTCATCTCCAGCTGTAGTGCAAATAGTTAATGTTTGAGGTTGGACAACTAGAGCAATTGATGATTTGTCTCGAACTTACCCTTTAACACAAATGAACTGGCAGTTGGAATCTTGTTCATTATCACGTTCCTCAGCAAGGCGCTGTGTTCTGCTGGTGAGGCATAAGACAAAATTAATGAGAAGATAAATGTTTGCTTGTTATCTTTTACTGGACGCTGTTCTTCTAGAGGATGTGGTGTGATCAGTTCCAGATCTCTATCAGTAACATGCAGGAAGCTTTATCAGTCAAGACTCTGTTTATTTCTTCATACTTACGAAATAGTGCTCTGCTGTTTTGTTTAAATGGCAGTACTGCAGATTAATTGGTAGTGAATGACCCTGAGTTCTTAGCCCCCTGTAACCAAAAGTGTTAAATGTTGCACTGGGAAAATTGGTTTTGGTGGTGAGCATGAGTCCAACTTCCAAATCAGGATACTGAGAAGCATGATTTATCATCAAAAAGTGATTAATCCTTAATGCTGTGATGCTTTGGGACAACTTAAGGTTTGTCAAGTGAGGTGTTGATTAGTTACGCTTTTATGTCTGAAGGTTTATATCATTTGCTTCTTGCAATTTAGTGGTAATAGGAATTAGTAAACAGTTTAACTGCTAAATCCACATTCTGTCAATAAGGCGATGGTTAGATACTTGACCTCTCAGTTCCTGTGAACTGAGACCTACATGCCTGGCTACATTTGGGGAAGTGCTGCTGTGTCCAGTGTGCATTCATGGTAATTTGGCCTTAAATCCTTTTCGTGGTTAAATATTAGAGCGGGCTTAAATATTGATGGATTGGACATATAGAT
Organism: Mobula birostris; assembly: GCF_030028105.1. Taxonomy (NCBI): domain Eukaryota; kingdom Metazoa; phylum Chordata; class Chondrichthyes; order Myliobatiformes; family Myliobatidae; genus Mobula; species Mobula birostris. The sequence goes on from NC_092377.1 coordinate 147,554,666, forward strand.
ACTGCTGCATAAATCAGTGCAGCAAGATCTTTTGCATTGCCATCAGCACAGAGAAGTGTGACCTGTGCATGTTGCACTTACAGTTAGTTTTGTCAATTATAACAACCTAACGATTAATTGAAGGCATTGGATAACATTGGTTTAGTTCCAAAAACTAATATGTGTCAAACCAATTCAAGTAATCCTACTGTGTTTAAAGATATGAGAAGCAAATAAAGGATAACTTTCAAATCATTATTGGCAGATAAACTGATTTATGATTTTGTAACTGATCACTAATGAAAATCAAAATATATTTTTTGAGAAAATTTTCTCAAGTTTTCACTTAGGCTTTCTGTGCAACCCATTTACTCTTTGGTTGACACTGGTCCTGAAATTGTTTGTGAAACAGGGCATGAGTACCACCTAGCCCTGTTAATGTAACATGACTATACATGTTGACAGCTAAGATATAATCGTGGGTGGAGGTGAGAACAATGAACTGTTTGCTCACCTGCACTAGCTTGTACAGTGTACAGTGTAGCTGTGGCAAGGCTACCAGTGATTGAGAAATTGAACAATTCTCTTGTGCTAACTTGTTCCTGGTTTTATCCTAACCTTCCTCGTGTTGGGTCTTCCCCACTTGACAGTATAAACTAAACACTGCACGGTGTACTTAATGCAGTAATCCAGGAAATATTAGTTATTATCTTATGTATCCATTGTGAAATTCTCTCCTTTAATAGAAAAACGCAACATTTCATCATCTGTATAGAAGCGTGATTCATTACTAAGTTTGCTTTCCCACCATCTCCTCTTAAAGAAAGAGGCCATATGATCCTGTGTTTACCAAATACCAATTTTCTCACAAGTGTTTCTCCTTAATGACCTTGTATTATATCCAAATGCTATCGTGGATTGAAATGCGCCTGGGTACATTTTAAAAAAGACACAGTGCCAACTCAAATTAGACTATCTGTTGGGACCAAATTCAAGGTAAAAATAATTTGGAATCCATATAATGGATTTGTAGCATCCAAATAGTAGTTGTTGTTGTTGTTCCCTTCTGTGTCTTGTAGTGCATTGGCCCCAACATTGCCGTTTTTAGTATTTTTGTTTGTTTTTATGAGGCCGAGTTGCTAGCTCAGTGCTCAAATCAGCACAGATGTGAAGTGTGCAAGGAGTTGGCCGGATTTGAACCCGGGACCACTTGCCTCGAAGTCCAGTGCGGTTGCCACTACGCCACCAGCTAGCTAATCCGAATAGTAGTTACGGGAAACATTTCTACATTCCTGTTTTATAGGCTTGTTATATTTTCTAATGCTATTTCCACAAGTGTATAATATTTCTGGTAACCATGAGTTTGTATTTATTGCTTCAATGTGATCTTAATATATGCTGAGTTAAGTCACTGAGAAGTAAAATAAAATCAGGCAAATGTATAGAAGTGGCTGCATCAATCTCAGTTCAGTTTCTGGTGCTCTTTGCTTGTTGGTTACCCCAGGCAATATGTCAGTGTTTTTGTTCTGAGCCATATCGCTTAGGGATTGGTGGCATTTATTCTCATTTCCCCCACAACCCCTAGAAATGCCTCTCATCCTGCCTGATACTTGCTGCTGTAATCAAATTACCCCATGTCTACAGACATACCCTAAAATGTGAAATGAGGGAAGGGATTTCACAAGCCCAACCCCAGTCTTGTATTTAAAATCTGCACTGTCTATGCCCGAGTGATCACCTGCTTTTAATGGTTAATTGGGTGGTTGCTCATTTGTGTTGTTATATTCTCGCCTTTAGTCATAAGCTTCGTGTTGCTATATCAGGTGGCTAATTTTACATTTTGATGATGTGCATTTGTCTATGAGTCCTTCATTCATTCGATCACAGAAAACCCAGAGTAATGTAGAGGATGCAGGTGAAGTTGAAAGGGAAATTTGGAAGGCAAAGACAGTGCGTGGGAGATAAGATCTAGTAAAACCCTGAGGTATTTTATCTGTATTTAAGGAGAAGGAGGGTAACAAAGATAAAAGTCGATCCTATTAGAGACCAAGCAACACATACAAAATGCTGGAAGAACTCAGCAGGTCGGGCGGCGTCTATGGGGGAAAAAAGTACAGTCAGTGTACCTGGACTACACCTCGTCCCATCCTACTACTTGTAAAAATGCCATTCCCTTTTCTCAATTCCTCAGTCTCTACCACATCTGTTCTCAGGATGAGGCTTTTCATTCTAGAACGAAGGAGATATCCTCCTTTTTCAAAGAAAGAGTTCCATTCCTCCACCAGCAATGCTACTTTCAACTGCATCTCTTCCATTTCATGCACTTCCAATCTTACCGCATCCTGCTGCCACCCTACCAGGGATAGAGTTCCTCTTGTCCTTACCCCTCACCCCACCAGCCACCACGTCCAGCACATAATTCTCCGAAACTTCTGCTGCCTCCAACAGGATCCCACTACCAAGCACATCGTCCTTCCCCCATCCCACTTTCTTCTTTCTGCAGGGATTACTCCCTATGCGACTCCCTTGTTCGTTTGTCCCTCCCCACTGATGTCCTTCCTGGCACTTATCCTTGCAAACAGAACAAGTGCTACACCTGCCCCTACACCTCCTCCCTCACTACCGTTCAGGGCCCTAAACAGTCCTTCCAGGTGAAGCAACACTTCACCTGTGAGTCTGTTGGGGCCACTTACTGTGGTTGGTGCTCCTGGTCTGGCCTTCTGTATATCGGTGAAACACGATATAGATTGGGAAACCACTTCGCTGAGCATCTGCGCTCCGTCCACCAGAACAAGTGAGATTTCCCAGTGGCCACCCACTTTAATTCCACTTTCCTTTCCCATTTTGATAATTCCATCCATGGCCTCCTCCGCTGTCATGATGAGGCCACACTTAGGTTGGAGGAATAACACCTTATTGATAATTTGGGTAGACTCCATCCTGATGGCGTGAACATCGATTTCTCAAACGTCAGGTAATGTCCCGCTGTCCTTTCTCCATTTCCCATCCCCTTTTCCTTCTCTCACCTTATCTTCTTCTGTCTCTTTCACCAATCAACTTCTCAGCTCCCTCCCCCTCCAGGTTTCACCTATCACCTCCTGTTTCTCTGTCCCCCTCCCCCCTCCTTTTAAATCTACTCCTCAGCTTTTTTTCATCAGTACTTCCGAAGAGTTTTGGCCCAAAATGTCGACTGTACTTTTTACCATATATTCTGCCAGGCCTGCTGAGTTTCCCCAGCATTTTGTGTGTGTTGCTGGGAATTCCAGCATCTGCAGATTTTCTCTTGTTTCCTATTAGAGACCAAATCAGTTGTCAGGGCGGTGAACTTTGGGATGATTACATTGCATTCATTTTCATAAAAATGAAAGATAGTGAAAGCACTGGTAGTGAAGAGGTAGAATATGAATTGCTGGAAGTTATAGAAATAGTGAGCTGGAGAGGATATAGTAAGAGGTCGAGTACCCACAGGAGTGAATAATTCAGCAGTCTTGCATAAGCTGTAAAGGAAGGAGTGAAGGAAATGGTGTGTGCTGTGGTTGTCATCTTGCAGTTCTGTCTTGGCTGCAGTATGGTGCTGGAGCAAGAAGTTACTGATGTGCTCCTCCTCTTCACCAAAGGGAGAAAGGGGCAGGTCAAGTAATTACAGGTTTTTTAGCTTAATTGCAAAATGTTGGGGAAAAGTTCCCAAGGTTAGCCTCTTGGTTGGCATTAAGGGAGCTACTGATTACTTCAAGGTACTGGGACATCGTGGGTGGCCAGCGTGATGCTGTAACAAAGAGTACTATTAAGATTGGCACATTTGATGTAGTATATATGGATATTAGCCATTTGACAAAGACCTTGAGGTAGATTGATCACAAAATTAAAACCCAAGGGATTCAATGTAAAATGCAAGCTAGATTAAAAGTTGATTTGTTAGGAGATGCAAAATAGTAATGGTCAGCTGGTTTTAGTAACTGCATGGCTATATGTAGCAGGATTCAGGATCTGACCCTTTTATTGTGGAATAATTAATGATTCAAATTTGAATATTGTGGTCATAGTTATGAAGTTTGCCAGTGGAATACCAAAATAAGCTGTACAGCCAATAGGCAGACAGTTCTAAGTTGCAGGATAATATCAGTGGTGGCAAAAATGTATTTATTAAGCTACAGTGTGGAATCGGCCTTTGTGGCCCTTTGAGCCATGCCGCCCAGCAAGTCCCCCAGCTCAATCCTAGCCAAATCACGGGACAAATTACAATGACCAATTAACCAACCAACCGATACGCCTTTGGACTGTGGGAGGAAACCAGAGCACCTGGAAGAAACCCACACGGTCATGGGGAGAACGTACAAACTTCTTACAATGTCAGTGAAAACTATAAAATAAAAGGCAGATAGTGTATTTGGAGCTTATGAACAAGTGAAAAGAGTACACAATGAATGAGAAATGTAGATGCCACACATCCCAAAAGTAGATTTATGTGATTCAGAAAGAAAGCAGGACATTTGCCTCTATTGACTGAGGGTAAATTTTTCACAGTGACTGTACAGGATTTGTTATGTCACCACACCAGAGGAAGGATGTGAAAGAACATGCGGGAATGTTGCTACAGCTGGAGAATTAATGTTTGGAGGAGACACTCTCAGGGGTTTCTTTAGAACAGAAGAGATGAGTGAAGATTTGTATGATGAGTGGCTTTGGCATGACTGATGAGGAAGTACTTATTTCCCTTAAATCAACAATAATGCAGTTCATTCTTCCCCACTGTGATCAGACTCTGAACCAAGTCACCTCTTTCACACCCTTTTGCTAGTGGTGCTGCCATGTTCTGACATTTGTAATTCTACCTCACTCAGTCTGGTGTGGTCGCTTCATCATTTCTCTTTGCACTTCTTCGGTTTGCAAGACAACCATTGCACTATTTTCTGTTCGCACACAATCATTGCATTTATTGTTATACACTGTTTACTTGTGAGCTTCACGGGAAGAAGGAATTTAATTGTACCCTGGCAATATTTAATATGACAATAAACTAATCTGAATCTGGTGAAAGGATTAGAAGGTTAAAAAAACAATTCACTGTAAACAGTGAGGGTGGTGAGTTTGCTACTTCAAAGTTGGTAGAAGTGGAAACTTACTGTACTTGAAAGTAACTGGATAATCAATGATTTGTGGGTTAAGAACTGGAAAGAAAGATTCACCCAAAAAGAGTGGTCCTTGCTCAGCATAGACATGATAGGCTAAATGCACTTAGTGCCTAATTTTATCAGAATATCATATAGGACAGCTGTGATGCTGCAGGAAGACTTGCTTGTGTTATAGTAAGATTGAGAGTCTTCTGACGGTTTTAATAAGTACGCCCAAAAACACTGCCTGAAACTGACAAATGATTAAGGCTAGAAAAGTAGGTGTGTACGTGTAACTGTAATGTGCATAAAATCCCCAAATTGGTCACGTTTGCCTTTTACTCAGGTCTTTTGATATACACTCAGTTCCATTACACACTCCCATCTGCTGAGTGTATACATATCCTACAACTGGTTGGTAAGTCTCTCCACCAGGAATTGTGGTTGAAATTTGATCATCCCTAAAATTAAAATTCTTGAAAGGACTGTAGAAAGATGAGAGTTTAACTCAGACAGATTTAAAAATAAAAGGAGCGCTTCTCCTCAAGACTGCAGGCTGTTCTTAAATGCTTTGCAGACAATGGAATACATAAGAGAACAGCTACTGTAAAGACCAAAAGATCATTGAGGTGTTAATTAAAAATAACTTCTAAAATGAAAACCTTTCCCATACTCTACGGTTTCACTTGTGTGCAGTAGTTTTATATGTTGGTATTGAGCTGTGAGTAGGCATAAAACTTGGATTAGAATTGCTGTACAGGGCCATTCAAAGTGCAGTCTCATTAAAGCTAGGTGCTGACATGAAAGCAGTCTGGTGTCTTGTGGACAGATAAAATAATTTCAATCGTAGATGTAGTCTTTGCGGCCGCCTTGCATATTGGAAAAGATGACCACATTCCATAAAACTTGTAATGGTTACAGAGTTGTCCTCCGTCCCTGTTCTAACAGGTGCATCACTGTTATGTTGCAGGCACACGTATTATTTATGACCGCAAGTTCCTCATGGAATGCCGCAACTCCCCTGTTGCCAGGACACCTCCGCGTGACCTCCCAAACATCCCAGGTGTCACAAGTCCGAATACCACAGAGGTGAAGCCAGCAGTGAACCATGTAAACAACCACGAAGAGAAGGGGGCCGGTGGTAAGGGATTGCTCAGATTTCAGTGAAAGCTGATTTGGTGGGGGGAGGGTACAATTTTCTTTGTATTAAGTTAATGACATTAATTATAGTCATCCAGACAGTACAAAAGGGTGAAGCGTTCACTCTTGTCACTGTTGGCGTGGGCAGATTGAAGCGGTTGAAAAGTATCTGATTCCTCAAACTTGTACACAGTCTAAATGAATGTTACCTGTGCTGTTTTAGAATGATGATCAGTGGTTGATTCTGCCTGTGCCTGCTTTAGCAGAAGCACCTACACCACTTGCTTGAGGTTGGATAGTATTTTGTGCGGTGAGACAGCAGGCAGTAACAATCATGGGTATAATAATACACACAGTTTCTACGGGTTGTAAGTTAGATACTGCCACAACAAGTTTGTTTTTCAAAGCTGGGAAATTTCACCTGAAATATTTTGTTAAATCTTCAGAGGACAGCTTAAGCCTAATATTTACTGCATACTCTTCACAAAAAAATGTGTTGAAAGTTGCAGTAGCAATAACTTAGTTGAAGTAGCAATAACTTAGTTGAAGTCACCTGTTAGTGAAAATCTCTTTAGCTTGCTTACTGGACAGGGCTTGAGAGCCATTCGTGTCAGCTCCCAACAGAATAATCTCATTAGTCCTGTTCCTCTGTCCATATTTCCCTACAGCGCTGCAACTTATCCTGTCACTTCCACTTTTTTGCACCAGGAGTAACTTACAGCAGTCAGTTTGGACTCGAGTCAAATAAATAGTGCGAAAAAAAATGAGGTAGCTCTTGAGATCTGGGGAGCAAATCAGATCCGGCACCCAATGGCTGTACGTGCAGTAACGGGGAGGGCATGGGAGGTAAGATTACTGGGACCTTGATAGATTTTTAAATCTTCACTGGTACAGGCGAGTTGCCAGAGGACTGGAAAACAGCAGATGTAGTACCTTTATTCAACAAGGGCAGCAAGAATAAGTCCCCTAGCAACTCATGCCAGACCATTGAATCTAACATCAATAGTAGGGAAGTTATTGAAGATAAGTGTTGAGGGACATGGTCAAGCTACATTTGGAAATGTATTAATCAAAGATAAGCAACATGGAAGTTAGAGGGAGGTTCTAAAATTTGAGGGCATAGGTTTAGGGTGAGGAGTGAAGGTCAAGAGGGGGTTGAAGAAGGATTTTTTTTCTCCCAAACAGCAGTGGAATCTGTTGTATAGTAGGAGAGGAAGTGATGAAGGCAGAGGGAGGTATCGAGACAAGCTCTTGAATGACCAAGGCATGGAAGCCTAAGGACTAAGTGCTGGTATATTGGATTGCTATAGAAGGGTACTGGATGGTTAGCATGGACTGAATGGGCCGAAGTGCCTGGTTCTGTGCTGTATAATATGCAAATTCTGCATACCCTGCAAGTAGGGTCAGACTCGAACATGGAGCCAAGAGGCAGCAACACTAAGTCACAAGGTTCACAATTGGTATCATACAAACTTTAATGAACTATAGTAGACCTTGATTAGCAATTGCTGTTGCAGGAACTGGCCCAGGACAAAATTGGGGGACTTCATTAGGCTTTCTTGTTAATGGGCCAGCAAGGAAAATCAGTAGAACTCAATATTGATAACCATTCAGTGAAATATGTGCATGAGGATATCAACCTTATCATGGTGCAACTAAGCTTATTAATGTGGACTATGGGTGAAGAACAAGTAGAGGTACTAATTTTGAAACTAGTGCTCAGTGGTGCCAGAGGTGCTGCGGATGGCTGGTGGAGATGAGGGAATAAAGCAGGAAAAATAATCCAAAGGATGATTATTGAATTTGAATTGATTAGAAGGTCACTTAGCATTCTTTGTGTTTTCTGTAACAGGAGATGATGCCCAATTTGAGATGGACATTTAAGGAACACCCTTTTGATTTCTTCCGGGGTGAGGAGCTTTGGTCCTGGAACCTCTCCATCTGGGCTTGTGCACTGGCCCGTTGTTTTCTCCAAGCCACCAGCTCTACATATTAACAAAAAAAAATATGCAAACAGTTCTTGCCACTGATGGAACCCGTCCACTTCTGTGAAGCTGTAGACACTTACTTCAAATGCTGTGAAAAGTGTAAGTGCCGCGTGTTTTACGCGGTAGAGCATCTACTGTTCTAATTGGCAACAAGCTTTGTAAAGAGTGGGCATCTCTCTGGTTCTTGATCTGTTTAATCTGGTTCCAATTTTATACACCTTTGGTAATCAAGGTTAAAGGTTAACCTTTCAGAGATGTAACTCGTGTTGAGAGGAGGGGAAAGAGCAGGAGAAGGAAAGCCAATGAAATAAAATTTAAGTAAATTTAAATTTGTTGTGACCTGACTTGAGCACTTTCTCGGCATGGCTCCTAGTTTGTTAACAAAGTACAATTGTGGAGTGCTACTCTTTCCAAAGTGCCCAGGAACAAAGCAACACACTTGGCCAAATAAAGTACAACTTGAAAGTAAAACTAGCTTTCCATTTTATTTTACTATTGTGTACTTGAGAACAGGTCAGCAGGGAAGTACTGTGTGGCCCATCACAATGAGCCAGTTACACTCCCTGCTTTGCCATTTTCTTTTACCTGGGGCACAAGCTCGTTTTTCAAAGCCAGCTCTAATTATAGAAGGAATGCCTGTGGCAAATAGCAAGTTCTGCCCCCAGAATAATGTGACAAGTATTCATGGCCTCAGATCTAGCTGTCAAAATACTTTGAATTCAGAAGCACAATACTGTGCGGAGAGAGGGGTAGTCAACAATTCACGTCAGTGATCTTTTGTCAGAAGATCTCTAAAATGGACTTCGAATATTTTGAATGTCAGTCGTTTGAAATTCACAATTATTTAAAAACAAGACTATTAATGATTAAACATTAAAAGTAAAAGTTAATCTAATTTAAATTTTTAAACGTAGAAATAATTAAACCAACTGAAGTGCATTTAAGTTAATGAACTCAATACAAAGGATCCTTTCCTTGGCATTGAATTAAATAGAGAAACTGAATTAAGTCCAACTTGATCTGGCTTTGGTTCCCAGATTTCCCTTTATAACTATATGAAGGACACTGCACAGCTGGACTTCATGAGTTCAATTGTTGGATCACAGTCCAAACAACATCAGAAAATTTGGTCTACATTCATGTAAATAATCCTCCAGAAGTTATTCAGATTACTTATCTAGCTCTGCCCACAGAAATGTGCTATACCTCTTTATAGAACATAGAATAGTACAGCACATTACAGGTCCTTCGGCCCACAATGTTGTGCCGACCCTCAAGCCCTGCCTCCCATATAAGCCCCCACCTTAGATTTCTCCATATACCTGTCTAGTAGTCTCTTAAACTTCACTAGTGTATCTGCCTCCACCACTGACTCAGGCAGTGCATTCCACGCACCAACCACTCTCTGAGTAAAAAACCTTCCTCTAATATCCCCCTTGAACTTCCCACCCCTTACCTTAAAGCCATGTCCTCTTGTATTGAGCAGTGGTGCCCTGGGGAAGAGGCACTGGCTATCCACTCTATCTATTCCTCTTATTATCTTGTATACCTCTATCATGTCTCCTCTCATCCTCCTTCTCTCCAAAGAGTAAAGCCCTAGCTCCCTTAATCTGTGATCATAATGCATACTTTCTAAACCAGGCAGCATCCTGGTAAATCTCCTCTGTACCCTTTCCAATGCTTCCACATCCTTCCTATAGTGAGGTGACCAGAACTGAACACAGTACTCCAAGTGTGGCCTAACCAGAGTTTTATAGAGCTGCATCATTACATCGCGACTCTTAAACTCTATCCCTTGACTTATGAAAGCTAACACCCCATAAGCTTTCTTAACTACCCTATCCACCTGTGAGGCAACTTTCACGGATCTGTGGACATGTACCCCGAGATCCCTCTGCTCCTCCACACTACCGAGTATCCTGCCATTTACTCTGCCTTGGAGTTTGTCCTTCCAAAGTGTACCACCTCAGACTTCTCCGGGTTGAACTCCATCTGCCACTTCTCAGCCCACTTCTGCATCCTATCAATGTCTCTCTGCAATCTTTGACAATCCTCTACGCTATCTACAACACCACCAACTTTTGTGTCGTCTGCAAACTTGCCAACCCACCCTTCTACCCCCACATCCAGGTCATTAATAAAAATCACGAAAAGTAGAGGTCCCAGAACAGATCCTTGTGTGACACCACTAGTCACAATCCTCCAATCTGAATGTACTCCCTCCACCACCACCCTCTGCCTTCTGCAGGCAAGCCAATTCTGGATCCACCTGGCCAAACTTCCCTGGATCCCATGCCTTCTAACTTTCTGAATAAGCCTACCGTGTGGAACCTTGTCAAATGCCTTACTAAAATCCATATAGATCATATCCACTGCACTACCCTCATCTATATGCCTGGTCACCACCTCAAAGAACTCTATCAGGCTTGTTAGACACGATCTGCCCTTCACAAAGCCATGCTGACTGTCCCTGATCAGACCATGATTCTCTAAATGCCTATAGATCCTATCTCTAAGAATCTTTTCCAACAGCCTTCCCACCACAGACGTAAGGCTCACTGGTCTATAATTACCCAGACTATCCCTACTACCTTTTTTGAACAAGGGAACAACATTCGCCTCCCTCCAATCCTCCGGTACCATTCCCGTGGACAACGAGGACATAAAGATCCTAGCCAGAGGCTCAGCAATCTCTTCTCTCACCTCGTGGAGCAGCCTGGGGAATATTCCGTCAGGCCCTGGGGACTTATCCGTCCTAATGTATTTTAACAACTCCAACACCTCCTCTCCCTTAATATCAGCATGCTCCAGAACATCAACCTCACTCATATTGTCCTCACCATCATCAAGTTCCCTCTCATTGGTGAATATCGAAGAGAAGTATTCATTGAGGACCTCGTTCACTTCCACAGTCTCCAGGCACATCTTCCCACCTTTATCTCTAATCGGTCCTACCTTCACTCCTGTCATCCTTTTGTTCTTCACATAATTGAAGAATGCCTTGGGGTTTTCCTTTACCCTACTCGCCAAGGCCTTCTCATGCCCCCTTCTTGCTCTTCTCAGCCCCTTCTTAAGCTCCTTTCTTGCTTCCCTATATTCCTCAATAGACCCAGCTGATCCTTGCTTCCTAAACCTCATGTATGCTGCCTTCTTTCTCCTGACTAGATTTTCCACCTCACTTGTCACCCATGGTTCCTTCACCCTACCATTCTTTTATCTTCCTCACCGGGATAAATTTATCCCTTACATCCCGCAAGAGATCTCTAAACATCGACCACATGTCCATAGTACATTTCCCTGCAAAAACATCATCCCAATTCACACTCGCAAGTTCTAGCCTTATAGCCTCATAATTTGCCTTTCCCCAATTAAAAATTTTCCTGTCCACTCTGATTCTATCCTTTTCCATGATAATTATAAAGGCCATGGAGCGGTGGTCACTGTCCACCAGATGCTCACCCACTGAGAGATCTGTGACCTGACCCGGTTCATTACCTAGTACTAGATCTAGTATGGCATTCCCCCTGGCCGGCCTGTCCACATACTGTGACAGGAATCCATCCTGGACATACTTAACAAATTCTGCCTCATCTAAACCCTTGGAACTAATCAGGTGCCAATCAATATTAGGGAAGTTAAAGTCACCCATGATAACAACCCTGTTACTTTTGCACCTTTCCAAAATCTGCCTCCCAATCTGCTCCTCTGTATCTCTGCTGCTACCAGGGGCCCTATAGAATACCCCCAGTAGAGTAACTGCTCCCTTCCTGTTCCTGACTTCCACCCATATTGACTCAAAAAAGGATCCTGCTACATTACCCACCCTTTCTGTAGCTGTAATAGTATCCCTGACCAGTAATGCCACCCCTCCTCCCCTTTTTCCACCCTCTCTATCCCTTTTAAAGCACTGAAATCCAGGAATATTGAGAATCCATTCCTGCCCTGGTGCCAGCCAAGTCTCTGTAATGGCCACTACATCATAATTCCATGTATGTATCCAAGCTCTAAGTTCATCACCTTTGTTCCTGATGCTTCTTGCAATGTCTTGCCTCGCATTTTGGTTGCTTGTGCCTGATGAGCTCTCTCTTCATAGTCTTTGTGATTGAAAGTCATGGAGGAGACAAGCCCTCTGAACAGCTTTATTACATGAGCGTGCCATCATCTCCTGTCAGTGCATGAGCAGTCTTGTTAGAACTTTCCATTCCTCCTTGAGGTTTATTGTGTGAAGGAGTAGAAGGATTTGCATGTCAGTTAATATTCCTTCCAAAATGCTCTTTATTATAGTGTGGCCAACGGGAAGATTTCAGTGGCTCCCTCATTCTCAATTTTTAGGATATTATCCCTAAAGTTTAATCTGGTCTCCCAATCCAACACCTTGTGAGGGGGAAGAAGGCAGTTACACCAACTGGAAGCTGGCTACAGAGCTTGGCCCAAGGTCAAATTAAGTTTAATTTGTAGCATAAATCATTTTGAGACACCATTTCCAATATGCAGTCTGCAACCATTTAATGTGCTTTTGTAGAGAAGTCTTAAGTTTTGTGACATTTTCTGCACTCAACAAGGCAGGAAAGCTTTACAATTTATTTATGATTTGAAAGCTGGTATCTCTTTAACTTCACTTCTGTTCACAATTATTGTCCAATTATGCAGGCTACTACTATAAATAGATGTTGATTTTATAGTCCAGAATTAGATTTATTATCACTGACATATGACATGAAATTTGATGTTTTGCAACAGCAGTAACAAGGAAAAGCAAAAATCTATAAATTACAAAAATAAAAGAGTGCAGAAAAAGAAATAATGAGGTAGTCCTCCTAGATGCTTTGATCATTCAGAAATCTGATGGCAGAGAGGGGGAGAAGCTGTTCCTGAATTGTTGAAACATCTTCTGTCTTCTCTGACTCGTAATGAAGTAGAGCCACTAGTGTGCCTTCTACATGATTGCATCTGTGTTGGGCTCAAAATAGACCCTCTGAGATGTTGACACCCAGGAACATGAAGCTGCTCACCCTTTCCACTGCTGACTCCTCAATGACGACTATTGTGTGTTCTCTTTACTTCCACTTCCTGAAACCCACTTCCTTGGTCTTCCTGACAGTAAGTGTGAGGTTGCTGTTTCAACCAGCCAAGTTATTTGACTCCTGGAAGTCTCCTCATTGCCATCTGAGATTCTACTTACAGTGGTATCAAGTAATAAATTTATAGAAGGCGTTTGACATGTGTTATCCACACTTAGACAAAGTGGGCATGAGGATAGTGAATGGTTCTTGCTAATATATTGTCTTTTAAATGCAGAATTATTAAGGAAAGAGGTACTACACGCTTGCATGCTAGAATAGTCATACTCTAAATTGGCCAGGATTGACAAATACCTATTCCCACTTACAACTTGAACTTCTTGGTTACATTGAGTCTGCAGTTTTCAAGATAAGTAATTCCTCCTAGTTACCACTTCATAGATTCACATGATACCAAAGGGATTAGTAATGGTGATCAGAACCATGTTACTTCCAAATGCTAATGCAACATTAAATTTTAAGTAATATTGAGGCTCACTGAAGACTATTATGGACCTGTATTCCCAGGTCCCTTTGTTCTACCACACTCCTCAGTGCCTTCTTATTCATTGTGTAAGACCTACCATGACTGGTCCAACAGAAGTGCAGCACCTCGCAGTTGTCTGCATTAAATTCCATCTGCCATTTTTCCAGCTGGTCAAGATCCCACTGCAAGCTTTGCTAGTCCACTACACCCCAATCTTGGTGTCATCTAGAAATTGGCTGATCCAGTTAACTACTTTATCATCCAGATCAATAATATACAGTAGATGAGAAAGAGCAACAGACCCAGCACCAATTCCTGTGGCACTGCACTAGTCACAGACCTCCAGCCAGAGAGGTAACCATCTAACACCAGCTCTCTGGCTTTTCCCGCCAAGCCAATTTCTTCTTTTTTAGCGTGTGCTCGTGATGATGTCTTTTTCATGGCTTTTTTACAAGGCGTGGAGCGAGAGAGAGACTGTGTGGCATGCCACTCATCACACAGACATTTTCGCAGTACTTTCCCTTTATTTTACGAGGTCGAGTTGCGATCTTGACACTCAACCCAGCACGGATGGAAAGCTTATTGGGGATCGGACCCGACTAGTTTCAAACCCGGGAACCTCCGCTCCTGGGTCTGGTGCCGATGTCGTTGTGCCACCAGCCGGCCCACCAAGCCAATTTCTAATCCAATTTACTACCTTATCTTGATTGCCAAGCAACTGAACCTTCTTGACCAACTTCTCATATGGGACCTTGTTAAGTGTCTTGCTAAAGTCCATGTAGACAACATCATCAACTTTCCTGCCTTGTCTTCATCAACCTTCTTAGTAATGTCCTTGAAAACACGACCTTCCACTCACAAAGCCATGCTGACTATCCTTAATCAGATCCTGGGTATCCAAATACTCATATCCGGTCTCTTAGAATACCTTACAATAACTTTTCTACGACTGATGGCAGGCTCAACTTCCTGGTTTAGTTTTAGAGCCTTACTTAAGCAGTGAACAACATTAGCTATCCTCCAAACCTCCAGTACCTTAGAAACACAGAAAACCTACAGCACAATACAGGCCCTTTTGGCCCACAAAGCTGTGCCGAACATGTCCTTACCTTAGAAATTACCCCGGGTTACCCATAGCCCTCTATTTTTCTAAGCTCCAGGAGTCTGTAAAAAGACCCTATCATATCTGCCTCCACCACCGACGCCAGCAGCCCGTTCCATGCACTCACCACTCTGCGTGAAAAAAATTACCCCTGACATCTCCTCTGTACCCACCTCCAAACACCTTAAAACTATGGCCTCTCATGCTAGCCACTTCAGCCCTGGAAAAAACCTCTGACTATCCACAGGATCAATGCCTCTCATTATCTTATATACCTCTATCAGGTTACCTCTCATCCTCCGTCTCTCCAAGGAGAAAAGGCCAAGTTCACTCAATCTATTCTCATAAGATATGCTCCCCAATCCAGGCAACATCCTTGTAAATCTCCACTGCACCCTTTCTATGGTTTCCACATCCTTCATGTAGTGAGGCAACCAGAACTGAGCTTAGCACTCCAAGTGGGGTCTGACCAGGGTCCTATATAGCTGCAACATTACCTCTCTGCTCCTAAACTCAATCCCACGATTGATGAAGGCCATTGCACCATATGCTTTCTTAACCACAGAATCAACCTGTGCAGCAGCTTTGAGTGACCTATGGACTCGGACTCCAAGATCCAATGTACTAATCCATCTTTCCACTTCTTCATCCAGGTCATTTGTAAAAATCATGAAGAGTAGGAGTCCCAGAACAGATCTCTGAGGCACTCCACTAGTGACTGACCTCCATGCAGAATATGACCCGTCTACAACCACTTGTTGCCTTCTGGATCCACAAAGCGATGTCCCCTTAGATCCCATGCCTCCTTACTTTCTCAATAAGCCTTGCACAGGGTACCTTGTCAAATGCCTTGCTGAAATCCATATACACGACATCTACTGCTCTACCTTCAACAATGTGTTTAGTCACATCCTCAAACAATTCAATCAGGCTCGTAAGGCACGACCTGCCTTTGACAAAGCCATGCTGACTATTCTTAATCATATGCCTCTCCAAATGTTCATAAGTCCTTCCTCTCAGGATCTTCTCCGTTAACTTGCCAACCACTGAAGTAAGACTCACTGGTCTACAATTTCCTGGGCTATCTCTACTCCCTTTCCTGAATAAGGGAACAACATCTGCAACCCTCCAGTCCTCCAGAACCTGTCCCATCCCCATTGATGATGCAAAGATCATTTCCAGAAGCTCAGCAATCTCCTTCCTCGCCTCCCACAGTAGTCTGGTGGGTACTGGTGACTTATCCAACTTGATGCTTTCCAAAAGCGCCACCACATCCTCTTTCTTAATATCTACATGCACAAGCTTTCCAGTCTGCTGTAATTCATCCCTACAATCGCAAGATCCTTTTCCGTAAAGTATTCATTAAGTACCTCTGTTATCTCCTCTGGTTCCATACATAGTTGTCCACTGTCACACTTGATTGGTCCCATTCTCTCACATCTTATCCTCTTGCTCTTCCCATACTTGTAGAATGCCTTGGGGTTTTCCTTATTCCTGTCTGCCAAGGCCTTTTTATGCCCCCTTCTGGCTCTCCTAATTTCATTCTTAAGCTCCTTCCTGCTAGCCTTATAATCTTCTGGATCTCTATCATTACGTAGTTTTTTGAACCTTTTGTAAGCTTTTCTTCTTGACTAGACTTCCAACAGCCTTTGTACACCACGGTTCCTGTACCCTACCATCCTTTCCCTGTCATATTGGAACATACCTATGTAGAACCCCTCGCAAATACCCCCTGAACATTTGCCACATTTCTTCTGTACATTTCCCTGAGAACATCTGTTCCCAATTTATGCTTCCAAGTTCCTGCCTAATAGCCTCATATTGCCCCCTACTCCAATTAAACACTTTCCTAACTTGTCTGTCCCTATCCCTCTCCAATGGTATGGTAAAGGAGACAGAATTGTGATCACTATCTCCAAAATGCTCTCCCACTGAGAGATCTGACACCTGACCAGGTTCATTTCCCAAAACCTGATCAAGTACAGCCTCTCTTCTTGTAGGCTTATCTACATATTGTGTCAAGAAACCTTCTCAAACACACCTAACAAAACTCCACCCCATCTAAACCCGTTGCTCTAGGGAGATACCAATCGATATTTGGAAAATTAACATCTCCCACCACGACAACCCTGTTATTATTACACCTTTCCAGAATCTGTCTCCCTATATGCTCCTCGATGTCCTTGTTACTATTGGGTGGTCTATAAAAAACACCCAATAGAGTTATTGACTCCTTCCTGTTCCTAGCTTCCACCCACCCACAGAGACTCCGTAGACAATCCCTCCATGACTTCCTCCTTTTCTGCAGCCATGATACTATCTCTGATCTACAGTGCCACCCCCACACCTCTTTTGCCTCCCTCCCTGTCCTTTCTGAAACATCTAAAGCCTGGCACTTGAAGTAACCATTCCCGCCCCTAAGTCATCCAAATCTCTGTAATGGCCACAACATCATAGCTCCAAGTACTGATCCACGCTCTAAGCTCATCCGCTTTGTTCATAATACTCCTTGCATTAAAGTAGACACATCTCAAACCATTGGTCTGAATGTGTCCCTTCTCTATCACCTGCCTATCCTCCCTCTCACACTGTCTCCAAGCTTTCTCTATTTGTGAGCCAACCGCCTCTTCCTCCGTCTCTTCAGTTCAGTTCCCACCCCCCAGTAATTCTAGTTTAAACTCTCCACAATAGCCTTTGCAAACCTCCCTCCCAGGATATTGGTCTCCCTGGGATTTAAGCACAACCAGTCCTTTTTGTACAGGTCACACCTGCCCCAAGAGGTCCCAATCATCCAGAAATCTGAATCCTTGCCCCCTGCTCCAATCCCTCAGCCACACAGCCTCCACCTCCGCCTCATTCAATTCCTATATTCACTGTCACGTGGCACAGGCAGTAATCCTGAGATCACTACCTTAGTGGTCCTGCTTCTCAACTTCCTTCCCAAGGTCCTGTGGTCTCCTTTCAGGACCTCCTCTCTTTTCCTACCTATGTTGTTGGTATCAATATGTACCATGACCTCTGGCTGTCCTCCTTCCCACTTCAGGATATCGTGGACACAATCAGAAACACCCCAGACCCTGACACCTGGGAGGCAAACTACAATCCGTGTTTCTTTTCCTGCATCCATAGAATCGCCTGTCTGACCCCTAACTATAGAGTCCCCTATCACTGCTGCCATCCTCTTCCTTTCCCTACTCTTCTGAGCCACGGGGCCAGACTCTGTGCCAGAGGCGTGGCCACTGTTGCTTCCCCCAGGCAGGCTGCAGCCCCCCCCCAACCCCTCAACAGTACTCAAGCAGGAGTACTTATTGTTAAGGGGGACAGCCACAGGGGTACTCTCTAGTATCTGACTCTTGCCCTTCCCTCTCCTGACTGTTACCCACTTGTCTGTCTCCCGAGGCCCTGGTGTGACTACTTGTCTATAGCTCCTCTCTATCACGTCCTCACTCTCCCTGACTAGATGAAGGTCACCGAGCTGCATCTCCAGTTCCCTAATATGGTCCCTAAGGAGCTGCAGCTTGATGCACCTGGCGCAGATGTGGCTGTTCGGGAGGCTGAGAGTCTCTCGGACTTCCCACATCTGACACCCAGCACAGAACACCAGCCTCACACACATACTTCCTGTCTGTATTCTACACAGGCAACCTGCCTCACCTCGACCCATTATCGCCAAAGCCCTCCTACTCTATCTCCCTCTACTCCTGTGCCTGCTCTGTAAAGCTGTCTCCTTTTAAACTCTTCTCTCTGTTCTAACTGGCTGACGTCCACGCACTTGCGCTTGTGATGTTCCTGCTCCAACAACCTCCATGAATTCAAAAGGGAAATGATAATAGTTCCAGTAAGGAATTAGTACCATGAAATAAGCAGTTACTTCACCATTGCAAAGCTAGATACAACAAGCTTTTCCTCAGAAGTTCATGAGGTTCTGTTCGACCATCAAACAAAGGAGTTCGACTTCTCTTAATCTCAAAAATATCAGCAAATTTGGCTTTTATTCTTTGCCAATATTACAGATAAAAGCCATTCAATGCATTTCCAAAAGTGGGCCAGATTGCTCAAGTCTCAGCACTCTCCACTCCCTGACGCCTAGGGAGATCTTTATATTTTAATTTCTTGCAGATCAATCAGAAAATGCTTGAAATGCTTCATCTGCAAAGAGAGAAACAATTAATATTTCATGCTTCTTCAAAGCATGATAGCTAAATCATTTCACTTCACTTCACTTGTGAGTCTGCTGGGGTCATCGACTGCATCCGGTGCTCCCGGTGCGGCCTCCTCTACATCGGTGAGACCCGACGCAGATTGGGGGACCGCTTCGTCAAGCACCTCTGCTCCGTCCGCCACAACAGACAGGATCTCCCGGTTGCCACCCACTTCAACTCTGCTTCCCATTCCCATTCAGATATGTCCATACATGCCCTCCTCTACTGCCATGATGAGGCTGAACTCAGGTTGGAGGAGCAACACCTCATATACCGTCTAGTAGTCTCCAGCCCCTTGGTAGGAACATAGAATTCTCCAACTTCTGGTAATTCCCTCCCCCACCCCCTCCCTTCCCCTATCCCTATTTCACTCTGCCTCCTCCCCCAGCTGCTTATCACCTCCCTCATGGTTCCGCCTCCTTCAACTACCCATTGTGTTTTCCCCTATTCCTTCTTCACCTTTCCTGCCTATCCCCTCCCCCACCCCTTTATCTTTCCCCTTACTGGTTTTTCATCTGGAACCTACCAGCCTTCTCCTTCCCACCCTCCCCCCACCTTCTTTATAGAACCTCTGCCCCTTCCCTCTTCAGTCTTGACGAAGGGTTCCGGCCCAAAACATTGACTAATCGTTTCCACGGATGCTGCCCGACCTGCTGAGTTCCTCCAACGTATTGTAAGTGTAAGTGTAGCTAAATCATTAAGCAAGAGCAGCTCATGAATCAAGAAGTCATTCAGAATCATAAAATCCAAGATGAGCAGCACATCTGGCCCCCTTATTAATGCTGACCCTGATGCTCCCCTAAATCCATTTATCTACATTAAGCATGCAATCCTTTCCTATTGAAGTGTCTATCCAACATATTTAAATATAATTGTATCTGCATCTAACACCTCTCTGGCAGCTCATTTTTCTGTGTGAGGAAAAAAGACTACCCGTTGGATCTTCTTTAGATTTCTCTCCTTTCAATTTAAACCAGGACCCTCTAGTTCCCAACTCCCATGCCTTGGGGAAAATGATTCTGACCAACTATCCTATCCCAGTCACTCAAATTTTAACAACTTCTCTAATGTTACTCCTTGGACTTCTACCATTCCACTAAGAATAATCTGTCTTATTACGTCTCCATTCCGGCCAATATTCTGATGAATCTCTTTTGCATACTACTGCTACCACTGCAGAGAGTTATGGACTTGGGACAATTTCATATTTCCTGGAATTAAGGATTTATTTTAGGTTTCTCTGTTCCTGTGTTATGTAACAAAATTAAAATAATTTTATGAAAGTGTATAGGTAATAATTTCAAGTTGAAAATTAATTGTGCCAATTCATGTTAAGTGGTAGCATTGGATGCCTAAGACGCAGTGAAACAAGTGAGCAGGTAAAACAGTAAATGTTAAAGAGAAATGTCCTTTTATACTGGAACTGACGGAGGAGGGAGTCTTAGCACATTTCAGTTGTGTCACAGCAATGATTCAACTACAAAAGAAGGACATACAGGTCATCCTTAGGATATTAATACCCAATACCTATACATACTGTACTATGCAAAAGTCTTAGGCACCCTTGATTTTCTATATTGTTTTAGATGGTATGACCTCCACATAGCCCTGATCTCAAAATCATCGAGGCTGTCTGGGATTACCTGGAGAGACAGAAACAAGCAAGACAGCAGAAGTCTGTGGAAAAACTGTGACAAAGTTCTCCAAGATGCTTCAAACAGCCTACCAGCCAATTTTCTTATAAAACTGCATGACAGAGAATGATGCAATTTTAAAGGCAAAGGATGATCATACTAAATATTGATTTGATTTGGTTTTTACAACTGTTTACTGCTCTTTATGGTAATTTTTTTGATATTCATAAACTTTTCACTTTATATTCATAAACTTCACTTTACAGATTTTTTACATGACTTTTGCACAGTACTGTATGAATGAGCTCCCATGATATTGAATTCCAAAGTCTGAAATGTACACAAACTCTTTGCTAAAAAGTTTCCTCTCTCACATGGCCTTCAAATATTGTTCTTTCTCATCAGTCTTTTATGCGTTCAATGTCATTCATTACAATAATATGGAGGTATAGTTATCATACTGAGTGACATTGTATGTTTTCTGCGTTATGGATAAAAATAGGCATGGACACATAAAAATGAAACCCATTTGCAAGCTGAGGACAGCTTGTACTGAGCAAGGAGCATTGTCTGACCTGCTGATTTGCTGACTGCTTGGACAGAGAATATTAAAGGGTTCAATCGCAAATCTAACTCTGTCTTTTACCACCATAGTGGCCAGCTAGTGTCTCTGTCATCATTCTGTGGTATTGTGGTGAGTCTTGTATCTCCACCCATCTCCCATCCCATCCCTCATTCACTCCACCTACTTTGGTGACTACTTCCTAGATGAGTCAGAGGTCCCTAAATTGGTGTTGTTCCAAATCCACATCAGTGCTCCCAGAAAGACCACATCTTCTTTTGATTCACAAAGTCAGTCCCTAGGGGGAGCTTTTTTAAAAAATTACATGAGTAAATGTGATCTTTTTTTAAAAAATCTGAGGATTTATGTCATTAAGACCATAAGATATAGGAGAAGAAGTAGGCCATTCAGCTCATTGAGTGTTCTCCACCATTCAATCATGGGCTGATCCGACTCTTTCTGTCATCCCCATTCCCCTGCCTTCTCTCCATACCGTTTGCTGTGCTGGCTAATCAAGAACCTATCTATCTCTGCCTTAAATACACCCAGTGACTTGGTCTCCACAGCCGCTCGTGGCAACAAATCCCACAGATTTACCACCCGATGACTAAAGTAATTTCTCCAAATCTCTGTTCTAAATGGAGCTTCCTCAATCCTGAAGTTGTGCCCTCTTGTTCTAGGCTCCCCTACCATGGGAATTAACTTTGCCATAACCTAATCTGTTCAGGCCTTTTAACATTCGGAATGTTTCTATGAGATTCCCCCTCATTCCCCTGAACTCCAGGGAATACAGCCCAAGAGCTGCCAGACGTTCCTCATACAGTAACCCTTTCATTCCTAGAATCATTATCGTAAATTATCCCAGTTCTGGCTACAGTATAATTGGGAGGTAGTTGCGAGGTTGAAGGTGGTGGGAGAGAAAGAGAGACATTCACAGAGAGAACAGGGCTTCTGTAAAAGATCAAACAAATGGCTACAGAAATCTGCATCGAAATTTAAGACATTCAGATAAACATTGTCCTCACTAACAATCGTTATTAATATCTGTAATAAGCCCTCTATGCAAAGTTTAACAGATAAAAGCCATTCACTTTTTTATTAAACTCAATTTTCCAGCGTTTGTTGGATATCTGCTTCAAGTGAATCTCATTAGTTATTAAAATTGTTGACCTATTAAGGGCATCAGAAGTTATGGGGAGAAGGCAGGAGAATGGGATTGAGCAGGATAGTAAATCAGCCACAATGGAATGGCTGAGCAGACTTGATGGGCCAAATGGCCTGATTCTGGTCCTATGTCTTATGGTCTAAGAAGTTAGTGTTCTTCCTACCTGCATGGCTATGCTCCAATTCTCAGAGTAATCTAGTTTCCTTTCAATCCAAATAAATGACAGTTTACCTTTCCTGCAAGAATTTAATACATCAGTTGGAGCCGCTTTAGTATTGTAATTACAGATGCACATGATGCTTGTATTGCCCTGGACTGATTTTACTGTTGCACCACACTTGGAGCAATTAGAAGGCCTTATTCTTACCTATTCCAATGTGAGCATCATAGTTATCTCAATTGGCCTATATACAACACTGGACAAAGCACCTTACATAATGAGAAGCAATTGAGTGGTAATTACCTAATCACCTGCAGAGTTCACACTGTACACTAATAATTATTTTACTATGCTTCCAATTAAACGTGATCATGTTTGATGGTGATGGTTCAGGCAGCTGAGTAATCTGTTAATATTCACCATCTCGTGAAGAACCAGAGAGTTGAATGTAATTTTGATAAAGTACCCAGCAGGAATCAATTTTGAGTTGAGGAAAACCTTAGATTTATAGTGTAAATCTCTCTTCACAACGCGCATAGTTTCTCATAGATGGAAATTTTATTCGTATTCAAGTGATCATGAACCTGCTTTCTAAGTTCTAAATCTCTTCACAGTTTGCCCTGGTGTGACTTTGCTATCTTTCTTATCTCCTGCAACTCTGCAAATCCTCAAAATCCTGCTGAAAACTATAATAACAGAATGAATGGAAATGTTCATCTGGTCAGACAGCCTGACTTGCCTGGCACGTCTTCCTGCTCTGCGTTTCACAACCCCTACGTTCTCACTCGCTAGCTACTCCCATTCACTCATTGACCACAGCTCATGGCATGTTAATCCTGTATCACCCAATCAGAGCCATCCCACCCACGCTCGTTGCAGCTGAACAAGCTGCTTTTGTTTCATTCCCAGTTCTGATGAAAGATTCGACCTGAATCATTAAGGTTAGAATCAGAACCAGAAGCGGGTTTATCATCACCAGCATGTATTGTGAAATTTGTTAGCTTAGCAGTAGCAGAACAATGCAATACGTGATAAGACAGAAAGAGCAGATAAATGGTTGTAGTTGGGAGCTAAATGTCCAAGGTTACACGTTGTATCGGAGGGATAGGAAGGTAGGCAGAGGGGTGACGTGGCTCTGCTGGTAAAGAATGGCATCACATCAGTAGACACAGGATCAGAAGATGTTGAATCTTTGTGGGCTGAGTTAAGAAACTACATAGTGAAAAGGACCCTGATGGCAGTTATATACGGGCCTCCCAACAGTAGCTGGGATGTGGACCACAGATTACAACGGGAAATAGAAAAGGCATGTCAAAAAGGTAATGCTGTGATAGTCATGGGGGATTTCAACATGCAGCTCGATTGGGAAAATCAGGTTGGAAATGGATCTCAAGAGAGTGAGGCTGTTGAGTTCATATGAGATGGCTTTTTAGAGCAGTTTGTCGTTGAGCCTACTGGGGGATCAGCTGTACTGGAATGGGTGTTATGTAATGAACTGAAGGTGATTAGAGAGCTTAAGGTAAAACAACCCTTAGGAGGCATTGATCACAATATGACTGAGTTCAACTTGAAATTTGATAGAAAGAAAGTAAAGTCTGACGTAGCAGTATTTCAGTGGAGCAAAGTGGTATGAGAGAGGAGCTGGCCAAAATAAATTGGAAGGAGATGCTGACCGAGATGACAGCAGAACAACAATGGTGTGAGTTTCTATGAAAAAGAGAAGGGTGCAAGATAGACACATTCTAAAAATAAAGAAATATTCAAATAGTAAAATAGTACAACCATGGCTGACAAGGGAAGTCAAAGCTAATGTAAGAGCAAAAGAGAGGGCATACAAGAAAGCAAAAATTAGTGGGAGGACAGGATTGGGAAGCTTTTAAAACCCAACAGGGAGCAACTAAAGGAATCATTAGGAGGGAAAAGACGAAATATGAAAGGAAGTTAGCAAACAATATGACAGTAAATAGTAAAAGCTTTTTCAAGTATGTAAAAAACAAGAGATGAGAGTGGATATAGGGCTGCTAGAAAATAAGGCTGGAGAAACAATAATGGAGGCCAAGGAGATGGCAGATGAAATAAATGAGTATTTTGCATCAGTCTTCACTGTGGAAGACACTAGCAGTGTCCCAGATGTTGAAGGGTGTGAGGGAAGAGAAGTGAGTGCAGTTACTATTACAAGGGAGAAGGTGCTCAAAAAGCTGAAAGATCTAGGGTACATAGGTCACCCAGACCAGATGAACTGCGCCCTCAGGTTCTGAAAGAAGTAGCGGTAGAGATTGTGGAAGCATTAGTAAAGATCTTCCAAAAATCATTGGACTCTGGCATGGTGCCAGAGGACTGGACAATTGTAAATGTCAATCCAGTCTTCAAGAAAGAAGGAAGGTAGCAGAAGGGAAATTACAGAGCAGTTAGCCTGACCTCAGTAATTGGGAAGATGCTGGAGTCAATTGTTAAGGATGAGGTTATGGAGTACTTGGTACACAGGACAAGATAGGACAAAGTCAGCATGGTTTCCTTAAGGGAACATCTTGCCTGACGAACCTGTTGGAATTCCTTAAGGAGATTACACATAGGATAGTTAAAAGAGATGTAGTGGATGTTGTATATTTGGACTTTTAGAAGGTCTTTAGCAAAGTACTGCACATAAGGCTGCATACCAAGTTAAGAGCCCATGGTATTGCAGGAAAGATACTGGCATGGTTAGAGCACTGGGTAATTGGTAGGAGGCAGCGATTGGGAATAAAATGAATCTTTTTTACTTGGCTCCCAGTGCCCAGTGGTATTCTGCAGGGGTCAGTGTTGGGACCGCTTCTTTTTATACTGTATATCAATGATTTAGATGATGGAATAGATAGATTCCGGGAATGAAAGGGTTATCATAGGAGGAATGTTTGATGGCTCTGGGTCTGTACATGCTGTAATTTCAATGGATGGGGGGGTGGGGAATCTCATTGAAACCTTTCAGATGTTAAAAGGCCTAGACAAAGTAGATGTGGAAAGGATGTTTCCCATGGTGTGGGAGTCTAGCACAAGAGAGCACAACCTCAGGATAGAGGGGCGTCCATTTAAAAAGGATGCGGAGAAATTTCTTCACCAGAGGGTGGTGAATTTGTGGAATTTATTACCACAGGTGGCTGTGGAGGCTAGGTTATTGGGTGTATTTAAGGCAGAGCTTGATAGGTTCTTGATTTGACGCAGCATCAAACATTACAGGGAGAAGGCCAAGGAGTGGGGCTGAGGAGAGGAAAAATGGATCAGCCATGATCAGACTTGATGGACCAAATGGCCTAATTCTGCCCCTAAGCCTTATGGTCTAAGTAAATAAATAAATCATTTACAGTAAGTATATATATGTATATTAAATTGATTAAAAGTACTATAGTGCAAAAACAGAAGTAATATATAGTTTAAAAAAATGAGATAGTGTTCATGGGTTCAATGTCAATTTAGGAGTCGGATGGCAGAGGGAAAGAAGCAGTTCCTGACTCACTAAGTGTGTGCCTTCAGGCTTCTGTACCTCCCTCCTGATGGTAACAATGAGAAGAGGGCATGTGCTGGGTGATGGGGTTCCTTAATAATGGACGTCGCCTTTCTGAGGCGCTGCTCCTTGAAGATGTCTTGGATCCTACGGATGGAGGAGGGAGCTGACTAATTTTACAACTTTCTGTAGCTTCCTATGGTCTTGTGCAGTAGCACCCCCTCCCCATACCAGCCTGTCAGAATGCTCTCCACAGTATATCTATAGATGTTTTCCAGTATTTTAGGTGAGAAACCAAATCTCTTCAAACTCATCTTACCCTTCCTGAAGTCCACAATTGACTCTTTCATCATACTGACATTGAGTGCAATGTTGTTGCTGCACAGCATTGAACTAGCTGGTATATCTCGCTCCTGTACACCCTCTCATCTCCAACAATGGAACGATGGTTGTATCATCAGCATATTTATAGATGGTATTTGAGCTTTGCCTAGCCACACAGAGAGTAGAGCAGTGGGCTAAGCACACACCCCTGAGGGGTGCCAGTGTTGATCATCAGCGAGGAGGAGATATTACCACCAATCTGCACAGATTGTGGGCTTCCGGTTAGGAAGCCAATGATCCAATTGCAGCGGGAGGTACAGAGACCCCGGACTGCAGGAATGATGGTGTTAAACACTGAGCTAAAATGAACAAACAGCATCCTGACATAGGTGTTTGTGTCGTCCAGGTGATCTAAGGCCACGTAAAGAGCCATTGAGATTACCGCAGACCTATTGTGGCAATAGGAAAACTGCAGTGGGTCCAGGTCCTTGCTGAGGCAGGAGTTGATTCTAGCCATGACCAACCTCCCAAAGCATTTCAGCACTGTAGATGGGAGTGCGACCAGGCGATGGTCATTAAGGCAGTTCACATTGCTCTTAGGCACTAGTATAATGATTCAAAGTACAAAGTAAATTTATTATCCAAGTACATATATGTCACCTTATACAACCCTGAGATTAATTTTCTTGTGGTCAATAATTCCATAGTAGAATAATAACCATAATAGAATTAATGAAAGATTGCACCAATCTGGGCATTCAACCAGTGTGCAAAAGACAACACACCACACAAATATAAAAAGGAAGAAATGATAATAATAAATAAATAAGCAATAAATATTGAGAATATGAGATAAAGAGTTCCTGAAAGTGAGTCAATAGGCTGTGGGGACATTTCAATAACGTGACAATTGCAGTAGAGTGAAGTTACTTCGATTCAAGAGCCTGATGGTTGAGGGTTAAGAACTGTTCCTGAACCTGGTAAGTCCTGTGGCTCCTATACCATATTCCTTTAACTCTGCTTCTCTACCCCCAGCACAATCTGACATGCTGAGTACTTTATGTTTTCATTTTAGATTTCCAGCATTTACAGACATTTTCATTTTCATTTATTTGGGATGTTTGAAAGGAGGCATTGCTTAGCCAGAAGAAGTGTACTTGATTCCGCTGCCAATTTTCACAGGGACTCTTGGTCTGGGCTTCTGAAACTGGCCATTTCTCTCGTTTACAGTCTGTGGGATCTTGCTGAGTGGAACTGACAGCCGCTCAGTAACCATAAGGAGTGGGGTGCTCGGGGTACAAGATGATACAGTGTGATTATAAATGCAGTGATGATCTCAATTCTCCTCAAAGTATGCATACATCAGCAAAAAAGTACAATTCTTACTAGCAGTGAATAACAAACATTTTCCAGAGAGACTGTGAGAAATTAGTTAACTGTTGCAGAAAAAAAAATGTGGATTAGAGAGGTTGATTTTCTCTTAAATAACAGGACAAGAGCAATTTTGGAAAGACCAAGGCCATTGTCTTTGCTTTAACATCACCTCTATAAATTATGTTCCAAAGACAGTGGTTCTATCCCATTCATTAGGCTGGTTCATTCACAATCTCAGTCTCATTTTTGACCACAATTTTAACATACTGGGTTACTGGTTCTACACCGTTACTGAGAGTGTTACACTGTTGGTTTACTGTTGCTACTTCATCTAGTGCTGAAATCTGTATCCACAACGCTGCAATCTCTAGACTTGGCTATTCTAACACAGACCTTGTCAGTTTCCTTCTGTATGCTTCTCATTATGCAGTTCCTTGAGATCAGTTTTATGGACTCGTGGGACACCACAAAGTCATCCGTAGACTGGGAAGGCAACGGCAGAAAGGTTGGGCAGGGAGGTAGTTTGTGGGGCAATCCGCCGCTTTAACTTCTGATGCAGAGCCCGCATCTGTTTACAAGGTTCTCAATTCCAACCTGAATTCTCCCTCTCCACTTTGAACAGTCACAAGCTAGAGATTCCAGGAGTTGGTGGAAATGTTGCATTTCTTCAAGGAGGTTTCAGCATAATGTTTTCCTCTGTTCTGTCTGATAACCTCTTCCTAACTCAACTCAAAACAGAATGACTGTTTCTGAACACCCACAAAAAATGCTGGTGAACGCAGCAGGCCAGGCAGCATCTATCGGAATAGGTACAGTCGATATTTCGGGCCGAGATCCTTTGTCAGGGCTAACTGAAAGAAGAGATAGTAAGAAATTTGAAAGTGGGAGGGGGAGGGGGAGATCCGAAATGATAGGAGAAGACCTATCATTGATAGGAGGAGGGATGGAGCTAAGATCTGGAAAGTTGATTGGCAAAAGGGATATTCTGTCTGGATAGCCTCCAACCTGATGGCATGAACATTGACTTCTCTAACTTCCATTAATGCCCCTCTTCCCTTTTGTACCCCATCCCTTATTTATTTATTTGTTTGTTTATTTATTTATTTCCCCCTTTTTTTCTCTCTCTCTCTTTTTTCTCCCTCTGTCCCTCTCACTATAACTCCTTGCCTGCTCTCCATCCTCTGGGCTCCCCTCCCCCCTTCTCTTTCTCCTCAGGCTTCCCGTCCCATGATCCTCTTCCTTCTCCAGCCTTGTATCCCTTTTGCCAATCAACTTTCCAGCTCTTGGCTCCATCCCTCCCCCTCCTGTCTTCTCCTATCATTTTCGATCTCTCCTTCCCCCTCCCACTTTCAAATCTCTTACTATCTGTTCTTTCAGTCCTGACGAAGGGTCTCGGCCCGAAACATCGACTGTCCCTCTTCCTACAGATGCTGCCTGGCCTGCTGCATTCACCAGCATTTTTTGTGGGCGTTACTTGAATTCTCAGCATCTGCAGATTTCCTCGTGTGTGACTGTTTCTGAAGTTTGGTATTTAGGCGTGCTATCTGAATGGCCCTCTCAACATTGCAACAAGTGTAACTCCTTCACCTTAGCCTCTATAAGCTCATCCAAAGCCCTTCTGACCATGTCCTTACTCAGATCATATAATGTTCACCATTTTGAACCCTGACCCACACTGGATTCTGGACCAGAAATGAGAAATGTTTCAATTGTTAATATCCTCATCCCTCAGATTCCTCCATTACGTCACTCCATACTATTTCTGTAACCTACACAACCCCAGACTTCCTACACACCTACAATTCAAACATCTACAGATCACTCACCTACAGGAAAGATATCTATGAGCTCGGAAAAGTGTGGAGAAAATTTACAAAGATGTTGCTGGGACTTGAAGACCTGAGTTAAGGGAAAGGTTGAATAAGCTGGGATTTTATAAGACCATGAGATACAGGAGCAGAATTAGGCCATTTGGCCCATTGAGTCTGCTTCACCATTTCATCATGGCTGATCCAATTTTCCCTCTCAGCCCCAGTCTCCTGCCTCCTCCCCATATCCCTTTATGCCCTGACCAATCAAGAATCTATCAACATCTGCCTTAAATATACATACAAACTTGGGCTCCACAGCTGCCTGTGGCAATGAATTCCACAGATTCACCACTCTCTGGCTAAAGAAACCCCTCCTCGTCTCCATTCTAAAAGGACGCCCGTCTATTCTGAGGCTGTGTCCTCTGGTCTTAGACTCACTCACCATAGGAAACATCCTCTCCACATCCACTCTATCAAGGCCTTTCACCATTCAATGGGTTTCAATGAGGTCGCCCCTCATTCTTCTGAATTCCAGTGAATACAGGCCCAGAGCCATTGAGCACTCTTTATATGACAAACTATTCAATCCCCGAATCATTTTCGTGAACCTCCTTTGAACCCTCTCCAGTTTCAGCACATCCTTTCTAAAATGAGGGGCTCAAAAATGCTCACAATACCTAAGTGAGGCCTCACCAGTGCTTTATAACAGCTCAACATTACATCCTTGCTTTTATATTCTAGTCCTCTTGAAATGCTAACATTGCATGTACCTTCCTCACCACAGAATCAACCTGCAAATTAACCTTTAGGTAATCCTGCACAAGCACTCACAGGTCCCCTTGTGCCTCAGTGTTTTGTATTTTCTCTCCATTTAGAGAACAGTCAACCCTTTCATTTCTTCTACCAAAGTGCATGACCATACACTTCCCCACACAATATTCCATCTGCCATTTCTTTGCCATTCTCTGTCTAAGTCCTTCTGTAACCTCTCTACTTCCTCAAAACTATTTGCCCCTCCACCTATCTTCATATTGTCTGCAAGCTTTGCAACAAAGCTATCAATTCCATGATCCAAATCATTAACATATAACGTAAAAACAATCAGTCTCAACACAGACCACTAGTCACCAGCAGCCAGCCAGAAAAGGCTCCCTTTATTCCCAGTCTTTGTGTCCTGCCAGTCAGCCACTGATTTATCCATGCTAGAATCCTCGCTGTAATATCATAGGCTTGTAGCTTGTTAAGCAGCCTCATGTGGTGCACCTTGTCAAAGGC
The DNA here is from genome assembly GCF_030028105.1 of Mobula birostris. Classification (NCBI taxonomy): domain Eukaryota; kingdom Metazoa; phylum Chordata; class Chondrichthyes; order Myliobatiformes; family Myliobatidae; genus Mobula; species Mobula birostris. The sequence continues at coordinate 147,585,518 of NC_092377.1, forward strand.
CTTCTGAAAATCCTAATACACGACATTAACCAATTCTCCTTTGTCTATCCTGCTTGCTAGTTCTTCTAAGAATTCCAACAGATCTGTCAGGCAAGATTTTCCCTTGAGGAAACCACGCTGACAATGGCCTATTTTACCATGTGTCTCCAAGTGCCCCTGAACCACATCCTTAACAGTCGACTCCAACATCTTCCCAACCACTGAGGTTAGACAAACTGGCCTATAATTTCCTTTCTTCTGCCTCGCACCCGTCTTGAAGAGTGAAGTGACATTTGCAAATTTCCCAGCTTCTGGAACCATTCCAGAATCTAGTGATTCTTGAAAGATCATTACTAATGCCTCCATGATCTCTTCAGCCAGCTCTTTCAGAACCCTGGGGTGTACACCATCTGGTCCGGGATATTCCCTGGAGCATAGGAGAATGAGAGGAGATTTTACAGGGCGACACAAAGTTATGGGTGGGGGACGGTGGTGTTATTGATAGGGTGAATGTAGGCAGGTTTTTTCCCCTCATACTGGGTGAGACTAGAACTAGGTTTAAGGAGAAAAGTGAAATATTTCAGGGGGCACTACACTCAGATTGTGTTCTGAGTGTGGAATAAGATAGTGGAACTGTTAGATGTGGGTTCAATCGTAATGCTCAAGAGATGTTTGAACAGGTTCATGAATGAGAGGGGTATGCAGGGTTATGGTCTGCGTGTTAGATGGGACAGCAGAAAACTAGGTCAGCACAGACTAGAGGGGTTGAAGGGCATGTTTCTATGCTGTGGTTGTGGTATTTGGCATCCGTCTGTCTCAAAGGACAATGGGTGATGGTGATCATCATCACAAGCCTGGGCGGAAGGTATGGAGATCCTGTGATGCCCAGTCGTCAAGGTCCCCTTCTTGGCCTCACTAGCTTGGTCCAAAGGAAAGCTTATGAGGCAATATGTTTGACACCAGCTTGGCTGCAGAACCTGCTGGAAGGATGTTCAATGACGACCAGCTGCCTTAGGGGCTCCACTCCGGATTTGCCATCTGGGTTTACTCCCATAGCCTTCATCTCTCCCGAGGCTGCCCACAAGGCAGTGAGGTTATTTACCCATAGCTGGGGATCTGGTTCACGAGGACCAGGGCGTGTCCACACACCGGTGGGCCTGTGTGCTACGTGTGCAGGGGCCAGACCTCCTCCCCGTCCTCTGCAGTTCAGCCTCAGTCCAAAAGGAGTTCAGTTTCCGTGTGTTGCCAGTGAGGAGGCACTACATGAGGTTTGTTGTTGGACAGGCTATGTACTGGCAGGGAGACACTTACACATTCAGCTCTCCTTCTCGCAAGACTGCTAGCCAGCGGTGGGAGCTGAAAGTGAGAGCGGCAAGCACTACCACACTAGACATGTCACAACTTCTGCGCTGTCGTGCTCTATAATTTTATGAATCGGTTCTAGTTCTCATCATCCTGAGACTTGCATTATCTCTCCAGACACTCGGGCTGAGTCTCTGGAATTGCCTCCTTAACTGTCCTTTTCAGCTTAAATTAAAAATTGGTAAATTGGTTAGTTGTCACATGTATTGAGGTCCAGAGCAGCATAAGGGTTAGTGCAATGCCGTTACAGATCAGGGAGGTCTAGAGGTCAGATTTCAATGCCGGTGCTGTTCTGTAAGGAGTATCTATATGTCCTCCCCATGGAATGAGTGGGTTTTCACCGGATGCTCCGGTTTCCTCCCACAGTCCAAAGACTTATCGGGTAGATTACATCTGCCGGGTAGGTGAATTGGTCATTGTAAATTGTCCCGTGATTAGACTAGGATGAATAAGGTTTGTTGGGGGTTGCTGGGGTGGTGTGGCTCGGAGGGCCAGAAGGGTCTACCCTGCATTGTATCACGAATTAACATAATCTTTTTTAAACTTTGCATGTCAGCGTACAGATCAATACGTTAAGGAACTACAATAACAGAAGGTGTTACAGTTATGGGAAAAGTCCAGTGCAGGCACATAACAAGGTGAAGACCATGATTGTAGATCGTGAGGTCTAGGGTCCACTTCATCACATTAGGTGAACGTCCAACAGTCTTACAACCGTGAGTTAGAAGCTGACTTTGAGCCTACTGGTACGTGCCCTTTAAACCCAACTCTTTGGACATCTGCCTTTACCTCATGATTGTTAGTGACTCGGTGTCAAATTGTTTCAGAGAATCTGCCATGAGAGCATTGTCCTGTTTTGGAGCATTCAAAGCACAGCTTACTGTGGATTGGATCTGTCCTCCCGGAGACTGTGGCAAGCTGCCCCCTGCTGGTGACTGATTTCTCTCTTTTCTCTTCCTCACAGGTAAATGATTTGGATTTGAATGTACAAGGCATGGTCAGTGATTTTGTAAATGACACGAAAATAGGTGGCATTGTATACGGTGAAGAAGGATATCAGATACTACAAGAAAATCTTGATCAACAAGGCAGGTGGAGCAAGGAATGGCAAATGGAGTTAATTCGGTTAAGTGTTTCATTTTGACCAATCAGACTATGGGAGGACTTTCACAGTGGGAATTGTTTTAGAAAAGAGTGACCCAGGAGTACCAAAATACAGATCCCTGCAAGAGGTGTCCACAGGGTGGTGAAAAAGGCATTTGACACACTGGCCTTCTTCAGTCGGAGCACTTAAAATAGGAAGTGAAATGTTATGTTGCATTTGCACAAGGCATCATTGAGGCTGCACCAAAGGTGCTGTGCACAATTTTAATTACCCTGTTACAGAAAAGACGCCATTAATCTGAAGAGAGTGCAGTGAAGGTTCTTGAGAATGTTGCTGGGACTCGAGGGCCTGCATTCTAGGGAGAGGTAGAGCAGGGGAAGACTTCATTCCTTCGAGGCATGGGAGATTGAGGAGTGACTTTACAGAGGTGTATAAAACAATGAACGACATCAATAGGATGAATGCACACATTTTTGTTCCCTAGGGAAAGGGAATCGAAAACTAGGGGGCATCGGTTTAAGGTGAAAGGGAAGAGATTTAAAATGGACCGGGGGTGGGGGAGCTTCTTCACGCAGAGCATGCCGTATGGAACGTGGTTGAGGCAGGTATAGTAACAACGTTTAAAGGATGCTTGGACAGGTATTGTACATGGATAGTAAAGGTTTAGAGCAGGGAATCACCACCTTTTTTATTCCACGGACCAACACCATTAAGCAAGGGGTCTGTGGTCTCCCGGTTGGGAGCCCCTGCTTTAGAAAAATATAGCCCTCATTTGGGTAAAAGTGTATATGGGCATCTTGGCTGGCATGGATGAGTTGGGCTGAATGGCCTGTTTCTGTGCTGCATGACTCACAGTGTTGATCACAGTGGCAAGGATCATTGGAAGGTTTGATAACATTGAAGGGCTGAAAAGTTATTATTTTGGACATTTTTGCTAACAGAACATAAAATACCCATTTAACCTAACTTTATTGTGTCATCCCAAATTATCCTAAAGAGATTTTGCACTTATATAATACCTAACCCAATGTGCTTTCTGATGTTTGGTCTGTAGCCTTCTTTGTGTTGATGAGCCAAGCACTGGTAAATGGGATCAGATATTGCATGGTCTCCGTGGGCTGAAGGACCTCTTTCTGTGCTATGACTAAAACCTATGACTCTTCACTGAAAATTGTGCCTTCTGGTTTTAAATGCCTCTGTTATGGTGAGAAGTTTCTCATTATCCATCATATCTATGCCTCACATACTGTAATTTATACATCTCTATCAGGTTCCCCCTCAGCTCTAAGAATAACAAATCCAGACTATTCAGTCTCTTCTCAGCCAGAAGCCCTCCATCCTGGGCAACATTGTGGTGAATCTCCTCTGCACCATCTCCAATACCATCACATCTTTCTTGTAGTGAGGTGACCAGAACTGCACACAAGCCGAAGCCTAACTGATGTCCGATAAAGTTATAGCAAGACCTCCCTGCACTTATGTTCTGTGCCCCGGCAAACAAAGCCACGCATCCCACGTTCCTTCTTCACCACATTATCTACCTGTGCCATCACCTTTAGGGATCCATAAACTTGTACAGTAAGGCTTCTTTGTTCTTCAGTACTCCCTGGGTCCTACCATTCATGGTGTATGTCCTACCCTTATTACCTTTGTTAGACCTCCCAAAGTTTTATTTGTCACATGTACATCATTTGCATCAAAGACTAACACAGTCCGATATGTGCTGGGGGGCAGCTGGCAAGTGTTGCCATGTTCCGGCACTAATACAGCCTGCTTACAGCTTAATGGCCCTAATCTGTACATCGCTGGACTGTGGGAGGAAGCCAGAGCACCCACGCGGTCACGGGGAGAATGTGCAAGCTCCTAACAGACAGCGGCGGAAATTGAAATCTGATTTCTGATCTCTGATCAATCTCGTCCTGCAAGCTCAGGCTACCCACTCTACTGCCCACAACGTCCCCAATTTTTGGATCTTCTAATCATATTCCTACGTTCATATCCCTGACTTTAAACATAAACATATACAAATCATGAATTGTTATCCAAAGAGTAGGGATCTTAGCACTGTCTCCCGTGGTACACCACTGGTTACAGGATTCCAGTCACTAAAGCATTCCTCCACCATTACCCTGTCTCCTACTATCCAGCCAATTTTCCATCTGATTTGCCAGTGAGCCCTGCATTCCCTGGGCTTTAACCATTTGGACCAGCATCGTACACAGGACCTTGTCAAAGACCCAAATGAAGTTTATGTGACCACATCAATCGCATTACCCTCATCAATATATTGTGTTATTTCTTTTAAACGATGAGCTCAATCAAGTTAGTTGGGCAGGATCTCCCACAAACAAGTCGGTGCTGACTATCCCTGGTCAGTCCCTGCCTTTCCAAGTGTAGATGACTCCTGTCCCTCAGCATTTTTAGATACAATTTAGATACCAATGATATTAGACTCATAGACCTGGAATGATCAGGCTGGTCCCTGCTGCTGCTCTTGAATAAAGGGACTATCTTCTTGTCACCTGGCGCCTCACCTGTGGCCAGTGAAAGTTTCAAACTGATCACGTGCCTGGCACCAGACACCCCAGACAGGCACTAAATTCCAAGCTCTGGAGAGGTTATCAGGCGGACAGACAGGAATGTTCAAGGTTATTTTCAGAGCTGCCTCAAAGCGTTCCAATGTTCCCTCTGAATGGGAATCCCTGTCCTCTAATCACTTAGCGTGAGGAGAGTGGATTCTGGATGCTGCTGAGTCAAAGTCAACTTTACTGCCACATGAACACGAGGAATTCTGCAGATGCTGGAAATTCAAGCAACACACATCAAAGTTGCTGGTGAACGCAGCAGGCCAGGCAGCATCTCTAGGAAGAGGTACAGTCGACGTTTCGGGCCGAGACCCTTTGCCAGGAAGAAGGGTCTCGGCCCGAAATGTCAACTGTACCTCTTCCTAGAGATGCTGCCTGGCCTGCTGCGTTCACCAGCAACTTTGATGTGTGTTTACTGCCACATGCACAGGCGCAGTGAAAAGCTTGCTTGCGCAGAGCACCTGATGCACAACACTCACAATCAAAACAGAAGTTGTGTACAACTTTTGCAAGAAAGAACCAATTAAAACTAAAACGACAGTCCACAGTGCCAAGTGAACTGATTAGGGCTGGTCCAAGGACAGAGGGGTTAAAATGAAGTAACAGTCCTTGAACTCGTAGGTGTGGGACTTCAGGTGAAGATGGCTGTGAGAAGATGGCGTGGCCCAGATGGTGGGGATCTTTGTGATGGATGTTGCCTTCTCGAAGCAGTATCCCCGTAAATGTTACATGTGGTGGGGCAGGAGGAGGGATGTGCCCATGATGTGTTGGGCAGAACCCATTTCTCTCCGCAGCTTCTTACATACTTAGGCGTTCAGATTGCTATACCAGATGACAAAACCAGCTGAAGTACTTTCAACAGTGCCGTCGCCAAGTCTGTTAGAGTGTTCCGTGAGAAACAGAACCTCCTTAACCTTCTAAAAAAAGTGAAAACATTGGAGTGCCTTCCTCATGGTTTTATCTTTGTGCTGGGTCTAAGATAGGGCATCTGATATATTAACGTTTCATTGTTTAAAGCTGCCCCTCTCCACCACCCCCACCAATGTAGACTGGTGCACGTTGTCCCTCCTCCCCTGCCCTGCTCAGCTCTGTAGTTTTACCGGTGCTGAGTGAGAGGTTGTTGCTGTGACAGCACTCAACCAGGTTTCCTGCCGAGATTCTTGTCTCTATTCATAGGATTAAGGATTAGCTTGATTTGTTGCATGTACAGTGAAACGCATCGTTTGCATCAAATCAAATCAGCGAGGACGGCGCTGGGGGCAGCGCTTTAGTGTCATCACGCTCGCAGCGCTAGCGGTACACGGCCATGAGGCACCAACCCCAGCCCATGCATGTCTGGAGTGTGGGAGGAGAGCAGTGCGCCCGGAGGAAACCGTGAGCGCCGTGCGCATGGGAGCCCCCCTGTAAATGGCAGAACGGACATACCACCTTTCCAATTACCCCACCGTCTTTCCGTTCAGAGACGTCCTGCCCTGGCTGTGGAAGAGTCTGTGGCTCCGACATCGACTTCAGAACCCGCACAAGTAGAGGAGAAGCAGTCACCCTCGGCCCTGGAGGACTAGCAAACAAGGAGGCTGGCAGAATATATTCAAGGGGCTCATGGAGTGATAGAGAGGGACAGCACAGAAACAGGCCCTTCAGCCCATCTATTCTCTGCCATCTATTCCCCCCCCCACTTACACTCGGTCTTCTTTTAAAATTAATTTTTTATTGCAACACCAACAAATTACATTCAATTATACCAATTGCCAATTACATTTTGACTGTTTAACCCAGCCACCCCCCTCCACCCCTCTCTCCCCCCATCCCTCTTCTCTCCACCAACCAACTGCATTGTAGTACATACACAGACAAAGCATTCCTATTTTAACAAAAGATCTTTTAACTTAGATATCAAACTTGTCCACATTAAGATTATGTTTGGTCGTGCATCATTTACTCTTGCTGATGAAAGTTCCAGGTAAGAAATGTCCAAAAGCTCTGAAGCCAGTGAGTATTTGAAATATCATGGGGAGGTTTCCAACGCTGGACTACCATCTTCTTAGCTGCAGTCAGGCCTGCCAGCCAGATTTTGCGTGTTTTTTCCGTAAGGGAAAGGTGGGAGTCATCATTTAGAAGATGTACAGCGGGGTCCATTGGTAATTGTACCCCCGTTAGTTGTGAAAGAGTACTGATAACCTTCCCCCACAAACCAAAAACCCCTGGACATTCCCATACAACATGAATAAACGAGCCAACGGTTCCGTGGGGGCAAAATGAGCAATATGGGTCAGGAACTAGTCTCATTTGATGTCTAATTCTCAGTGTTAAATATGCTCTATGACAAAATTTCAAGTGTATATCCCATGATTCGGGTGTTTCGAAGCACCGGCAGCATTATCCCAAATCGCATCCCAGTCTAAGTCTTGTTCCAATTCAGATATGTCCCTATCCTAGGTTTTCATTCTCGATGTGGGCATATAATTCTGGGAGTTTAATTTATCATAGATATATGACACTATCTGTCCTGGAGCACGCTGTATCCAACTTAAAATGGGGTGGTCTTTTAAATCTGACCCCCAGGGAACACTGTAGGCTTTACAAGCTGATCATACTTGAAAGTAGAAGAAAAGAGAATGTTTATCAATATTATATCGAGATATCAGTTCTTGAAAGCCAAGGATAGTACTTGCCCCATTAATATCTTGAAGAGTAGTAATACCTACTTATACTAGGTCTTCATTAATCCTCCTTTTTTTAATTGCCCCACGTTCTCATCATCTCTCCCCCCAGGTTCTATCACTCACCCACACACTAGGGGCAACTTACCACAGCAACTTCGGAAAGTCAGGGGGAACTGGGACACTCAGGGAAAACACATCCAGTCAACAGGGAGAGGATGCAAATGCCACACACGGATATCAGGAGCAAACCCGGGTCTCTGACACCACAAGGCAGCGACTCAACCAGCTGCGTCACTATGCTGCTACCCGAAACACTTCGTGATTAAATGGCTTTATTGTGTCAGTGTTCCTGTTCGCAGGGCCGTGTGCCCTGCCTGTACACCTGCCCTGCATGTCAGCAACATATCCTCTCCACTCACTACCCAGGGCATGTTCTTTCTTCACTGCTGCCATCAGGTAGAAGGTACAAGAACATCAGGACTCGCACCACCAGGTTCAGGAACAGTTACTACCCCTCAACCAGCTGGCTCTTGAACAAAAGGGGATAACTACACTCACTTGCCCCATCCATTGTGATCTTCCCACAACCAATGATCTCACTTTAATGACCCTTTATCTTGTTATCTCATGTTCTTGTTATTTATTGCTTTTTATTTATCTTTGCATTTGCACAATTTGTTGTCTTCTGGTTGATCTTTCATTGATCCTGTTATAATGAACTCTGATTCCTCATCTTTTTTTTCTCCAGTCCTGATGAAACGTCTCGGCCCAAAACGTCGATGATAATACAGTACTCTTTTTCATAGATGCTGCCTGGCCTGCTGAGTTCCTCCAACATTGTGTTGTGTGTGGATTTCCAGCTTCTGCAGATTTCTCTTGTTTACAGTTACTATTCTATAGATTTGCTGAGAATGCCTGCAGGAAAAATGAACCTCAGGGTTGTATGTGGTGACATAGATGGCATATATGTAATAAAATTTACTTTGAACTCTCCCACTCATGCAGACCAGTGCTTAAAGACTTTTCCAGCATAGGCTCATTTGTCGGGCAAACTTTAAGATCTGCAGTAATTGGTGGATTAACGTCTGCGTGAATGGTTAAATATCAGTGATCCCATAATGACTTACGCAAACCCTCGAAGGAACATGGTGTGTTATGTCACTTAACGTAGATCGTTTCGAGATTATGAGATGGCCTTAGATATCAATTCAAATTAGTCAATACTCCTACATACCCTTTGCTGTCTAAATACTTGATCTGAGGGCTTGCAGATTGTTTCCCCTTGCCTGCCCGCCCCGTGTGATCAGTATAGCTCCCTCACTGCTGTGAGAACCAGACAGGCATTTGTTTATTCTTTGTTCCTCTGAAGATGTTGATTGCAGCTAATCAGGCTGACTGAATGTGTTCCCTCATTACTGGCTGTGGGAAGGGAGGGATGGGGGGGGGGAGGTGTTGGGTGGTCCGCAGATGGAGGGAAGGGTAGAAGTTGATGCCTCTAAGATGCCTCTTGAGTTGAATCTGGTTCATGTTAGTCTCGTTAAGTTGTCGTTTTTTTCCCTCTCTCTTTGCTCTCTGCTACTTGACCTCTGGACACTTGTCTCCTTTGGCCCCAGATATAGTTAATTTATTCACTGCCTGTTACGCCGCTGGCATTTAGGGCAACAATGAAGGTCCTCCAACACTGTCTGTATAGAAGGATTTCTGTAACAATTGTTTTTGTACAGTTAGGGTTGTTACCAATGAGCTGAACCCCCAAACCTGGAGAACCCGTGGACCACTCTCAGTCTGGCCTCTACCCTTTGACCTGTTTGGCATGGGTGACCCTACCAAGAGCCAAAACATAAAGCCCTGACTCCAGCCAACAGAGCTCTCTGGGTCATTGAGGCACACAAGCCTCCCAACCCTACGACAACTTTGTGGTCCTCTTGGAGGAGTTGGTGTTAAACGTCTGCATCAAATGATGCAGTTCTATCCTGCTAGTACGTTCCAAACACCGTGATGTAGCTCGGGAGTGAGATAGTTAAATTAATGCACAAGACACAGCTGGCAGTGTAAAGCCTAACAAACAACCCGCTGGAGGAACACACATCAAAGTTGCTGGTGAACGCAGCAGGCCAGGCAGCATCTCTAGGAAGAGGTACAGTCGACATTTAGGGCCGAGACCCTTCATCAGGACTAACTGAAAGAAGAGCTAGTAAGTCTCTTACTAGCCTCTTACTAGCCCTTCTTTCAGTTAGTCCTGAAACGTCGACGGTACCTCTTCCTAGAGATGCTGCCTGGCCTGCGCGTTCACCAGCAATTTTTATGTGTGTTGCTTGAAATTCCAGCATCTGCAGATTTCCTAGAATCTGCTGGAGGAACTCAGCGGATTGAGCAGCATCAGTGGGGGCGGGAGTGGAACAGAATTTTTGAAGTTTTCAGTCAAAACCCTGCATGTAGGCCTTCCCCAGCATGCCAGCTTGGATTAGCTGGGTCATGGCAAACATATTAAATGTTTGAGTCCCAAGAAGAGCAATCAGGTTAGTTGACACAGCAAGCAAGAAAGTCTTGCGTTTCTGCAGCACCTCAGGGTGTTGTGAAGCATTTCACAGCCCGTGAAGCCTTTTGAAGTCTGTTCACTGTTGTCATGCGTAAGGATAACTGATTCGGGAGCTTCTCTCAGCTTTAACTGTTTGGGTGCAAAGTTATCAAGAGACGGAAAGCTGTGTTAAAATCCAGTCCCCAATTTTAGCATGAAATTGTCTTTAGCCCAGTGGCTGTTTATAAGATTTGCTAAGTATACTCAAGGTGCACAAGCTCCAAGTCCTAGAGACATGCATGACCTGCTAAATCTGGGAGTGACAGAGAGTTATGGATTGGCATAGTGTGTAACTTGCTGTCCCCTACACGCCTATTGGGAGTTAACACTGGCACGAGGCATCCAAATCTCTGCCCCATACTGCAGACATCCCACCCTGCAAAAACTCATTTCGGGGAGGTACCACCATCAATTTGCGGGAGACTCCCGGAATTTCTGGGAGAGGTGGGATGTCTGCAATAGAGTAGCTCCTTAGCAGCTAGCCAGCTAGTTTAAATAATGTTAGCTATGCTAATGTACGAATGACACCTGCTAAACTCACCTCAACATGTCTTTTACAGTCTTAACCCACCATGGGCAATAGAAAAGTCACTGTAGCAAACAGTGCAGCGAGCAACACTGTCATTATTTTTGACCCCTATGAGGCAGGGGTACACTTTAGTGTAGTCTGGGGTGACGTATGTTTTGTATTTTCTTTTTTGGAACACTCTCCCATGGCAAGATCTCTCTCTCTCTCTCTCTCTTGTGGTCGCTCCCACACTCGCTTGCTCTCAAAAAAATTGATTTCTGGGATATTGTATATAATTTGTGGGCATCAGGGAGCCACTATCAATATGTGGGAGACTCCCGGAACTTCCAGGAGAGGTGGGATGTCTGCATATTGAGAGATTATTCTGGTTGAGTAGTAGGTATTTGTACCTTGGAATGGAAAAAAAATCCTACAAAAGATAGTGGGTATGGCCCAATCCATCAGGGGTAAAGCCCTCTGCACCATTGAGAACATCTCCATGGAGTGTTGTCACCAGGAAGCAGCATCCATCATCAGGGACCCCCATCACACAGGACATGCTCTCTTCTCACTGCTACCATCAGGAAGAAGGTACAGGAAGCCTGAGGACTCACACCACCAGGTTCAGGGACAGTTATTACATCTCGACCATCAGGCTCTTGAACCAAAGGGGGTAAGTTCACTCAGCTTCACTTGCACTATCGTTGAAATGTTCCCACAGCCTATGGACTCACTTTCAAGCACTCTTCATCTCATGTTCTCAATATTTATTTCTTATTGTTTTTGTATATGCACAGTTTTTTTGTCTTTTGCACACTGGTTGAATGCCCAAGTTGATGTGGTCTTTCTTTGATTCTATTGGTTATTATTCTATTATAGACTTATTGAGTATGCCTGCAAGAAAATAAATGTCAGGGTTGTATATGGTGACATATATGTACTTTGAACTTTGGTGAAATGAGATTAACAGGTGCATGCTGGCACCTCCCAACCCAGCCAGGAAGCAGTATCACCCCGCCGCAAGCTTCCATTAGTCACGTTTCAAATCAATAAGTTGTATACAACACATTACTTTATTGTCGCCAAACAATTGATACTAGAACGTACAATCATCACAGCAATATTTGATTCTGCGCTTCGTGCTCCCTGAAGTACAAATTGATAATAAATATTAAACATTTAAATTATAAATCATAAATAGAAAATGGAAAAGGGAAAGTAATATAGTGCAAAAAAACCGAGAGGCGGGTCCGGATATTTGGAGGGTACGGCCCAGATCCGGTGAGGATTTGGAATTGCAATTGGAATTAGAATTTGTTTATTATTGGCACATGTACTTAGCTGGTCTTGTGTACTGATCAAACAGATCATATCATTACACAGTGCATTGAGGGAACAGAAAGCAGAATAAAGTGCAGCAGCAACAGAGAAAAGTACAGTGCAGGTGGACAATAAGGCAGAAGATCATGTCCAGGAAGATTGTGGGGTCAAGCGTCCATCTTATCAAACTAGGGATCCATTCAATGGTCTTATAACATGGAGGAGAAACTGTCTTTGAGCCTGGTGGTATGTATTTCGAGACTCCTGCCTGATGGGAGATGGGAGAAGAGAGAATGTCTGGGGTGGGTGGGGATTTTGATCCTCTCAGCTTTAGCAAGGCAGCGAGAAGGCTGGTTTCCGTGATGCGCTGAGCAGTGTGCACAGCTCTGGGCAGTTTTTTGTGGTCATGGCAAGAGCAATTGCCATACCAATCCGAGATGCATCCAGACAGGATGCTTTCTATGGAGCATCAATAAAAATTGTTAAGGGTTGACAGGAACATGCCAAATTTCTTTAGCTTCCTCTGGAAGTAGAGGCGTTGCTGAGCTTTCTTGACCAATGATGCCAATGTGGTTGGACCTGGACCGGCTCCTGGTGATGTTTAGTCCTAGGATGCTGACAGAGCTCTTTCCAGGTACCTGTTACTCTACTTATGGAATATGCCAAGGCTGGACATTATAGAACACTCTTGTGGGCATGAAGAGTCCCAGGACATTCATCAAAGAGCACATTACTGTTGTCCTGGCCAATATTTATCTTTCTCTCTTCACTCGACGTTACTCAGTCTAAAGATGTGTCCATAATTACACTGCTGTTTGTGGAGCTTGCTGTGTGCTGATTGGCTGTTGAGTTCACAAAGTATTTAATTAGTATTAAGGCCTATTTAGCCACTGTGCTTTCATACAAGTCTTTAATCTGCCAAGATCTCTTCATAAATTACAGAAGTGGAGCATGCAATTAATTTTCTCTGGGCTGCATGTGCTGGAGAGGGAATGGTGTCATTTTAGAACAGTTTGGAGCAGTGAGACGTTTCGATGGAAGAGCCGGGCACATTCACTTGGACCAGAGGGTACAGAGTGCGGAATTTGCTGATGAGCTGGGACTGTCCCATGTCTCTGCCCCTCTGAGTTCCTCCAGCAGTTTGGTTGACACACACATAAAATATTGGTGGAACTCAGCAAGTCTGGCAGCATCTATGGGGGGAATGAAGAGTTGGTGTTTCGGCTGAAGATCTTTCATGAGGACTGGGAGGAAGAGGGCAGAAGCCAGAATATGAAGAATATGGGTGGAGGGAGTGGAGTCCGAGCTGGCAAGTGATAGGTCCTACCTGTACATACCGTTGTCCTTACATGTGTGTCCATGGCCTCCTGTTCTGCCATGAGGAGGCTAAACTCAAGTTGGAGGAGCAACACCTCATATTCTAAATGGGTGGCCTCCAAATTGATGGCACAAACATTAATTCTCCAAATTCCAGTAATTTCACCCCTGCACTCCTTCTTTCTTTTTCCATTCCCCATTCTGGTTATCCTTTTACCCCTCTTCTCCTCACCTGCCCTTCAGCTCCCTCCGGTTCCCCTCCTCCTTCCCTCTCTTCCACGGTCCATTATCCTTTCAATCAGGTTCCTTCCTCTTCAGCCCTTCACCTCTTTCACCTATCCCTTCCCAGTTCCTCACCTCTTCCCCTCTCCCCCACCCGCACACTTTCCCCTTCACCTGGTCTCACCTATCACCTGCCAGCTTGTGCTCTACCCCTTCCTCCCACCTTCTTATTCTGGCTTCTACCCATTTCCTTTCCGGTCCTGAATCATCGGCCATTTATCTCCTCCATAGATGCTGCCTGACTCGCTGAGTTCCTCCACCGTCTTATGCGCATTGCTCAAGATTTCAGTATTCTGCCCAGTCCCCCATTTTTTTGTTTTAGGCTAGTTTAGCAGGGTTTTTTCCTCAATAACAGAAATCTTGAGACTTTTTTTCTGTGAACTGTTAAGAGGAGAAGCAGTTCTTTTCTCTCTTTATATTAGCTTAATACTATATATGATTTTGACAGTGTGTATTCCTTTCTTTATTTGTACTACTATTGAAATGAGACTTTTTTTCTGTGAACTGTTAAGAGGAGAAGCAGTTCTTTTCTCTCTTTATATTAGCTTAATACTATATGTGATTTTGACAGTGTGTATTCCTTTCTTTATTTGTACTACTATTGAAATATATATTTGAGATAACCTCTCCTCTGGTTTGTATTTATCCTTATTCTTTTAAATCAATAAAAAAAGATTGGAAGATTTCCAGTATTGGCAGAATCTCTTGTGTTTATGTTCCAGCATTTTGCTGGGTATTCTTTCCCTCCGTATTCCAGCACCTAATCACCCGTGTCTCCAAGTTTCAGGCAGACCATAAGACGAAAAGACATAGGGGAAGAATTAGGCCATTTGGCCCATCGAGTCTGCCCCGCCATTCCATCATGGCTGATGATTTATTCCCCTCAGTCCCTTTCCTCTGCCTTCCTTCATAACCTATCATTTTCTGCTTTAAATATACCCAATGGATCGACACAGACTAGACTTTAAATGAGTCGATGATCTTTCATTTAATTTAGAGATACAGCATGGAGACAGGCCCTTCCGGCCCAATGGGCCTTTCACCCCCATGTGAACAATTAACCTACTAGCCCGTACGTCTTTAGAACGTGGCAGGAAACCCATGCAGTCACGGGGAGAATGTGTGAACTCCTTACGGACAGCAGTGGAAACTGAACCCGGGTTGCTAGCGCTGTGATATCATTGCACTGACCGTACCCTACCGTGCCACAACGGACTCGGATTCAGATACAAATTCATTTATCTATCACACAAACACATACAGTATCCCCGGCCACAGCCAGTCAACCACAGAGTGCTGCCTCACTCAGGGTGGACCCCAAAATGGCGCATCGTTTCCCACCTGACGGGGACGGATCACGATCGCATCCTCACCACAGCCACTGCGCAGCGGAGTCGAAACTCCAGCTGTGCGTGAAGAATCTGGTGGGTGGGGGGGGTGTCCCTTCTCGACCCCAGCCAGGTGGAATAATGGTGTCTAGGGTTCACAAAGGCGTAGAATGCAGGTTTGAAGTGTCGCTGCTGATATTGTACAAGAAACAGATGGAGGCGGGACCGCTCAGAGGACCAGTAACAGCTTCTCGTGCCCAGGCTGATGTGTATTGAGCTAATCTTCATTAGTCTGAACAAACAAATAGGTGTCTGGCTTCAGAGGGCAGAGGGGCTTGTTTATACTGGAGCTGGTCAGCTGAATCCTTTTGTTGAGTCCTGAGAAGTCAGATTCTGGTGCATAGCTGAGCTTAAAACAATATTCTATTCAATGCTGTGAGGTTTGAGCACTATCGAAAGGATATGACCGACTCTTTGATGTGAGGGGCTTCCCAGGCAGGGGGTTGAGTGTGAACAGGCAGATCAAGTTGTCCAATTGGAGATAGGAATTCACTGCCTGGACGAAGGCTGATAACATAAAACCGGGGAAAGATCTCCTTCGTCAATAATATAATCAGTCCGATCTTCATCAAGAAGACACAGCTGATGACGGGAAATGGACAGCGGTGAGAGTTTCCTGCCCAACGCAGAGGCTGAGAGGGGATTAAGGGGAGGTTTTTAAAACAAGAAGGAGAGGTTCCTGTTTAGGTGTCAGAAATGAAGGAACATTCATTTAAGTTGGATAAAAAAAAAGTGAGGAGCTCGGAGGAACTATTTTCCATAATTGGTTGTTTAATATGAAATGATTTTTACATAATTTAGGTGAGGTGGAAAATCAATGCCTCTTTCAAACAGAAACACATCTATGAGAAGAATAAGGGAGGAACTCATTGAAACCTATCGACTATTGAAAGGCCTAGATAGAGGGGTTGTGGAGAGAATATTTCCTACAGTAGGAGAGTACAGAACTAGAGGACACAGCCTCAGAATAGAAGGACATCCCCTTAGAACAGAGCTGAGGAGCCAAAGGGGTGGTGAATCTGTGGAATTCATTGCCACAGTCGGCTGTGGAGGCCGAGTCATTGGGTATATTTAAAGCGGAGGTTGATAGGCTTTTGATTGGTTAGGGCGTTAAATGTTACAGGGAGAAGGCAGAAGAGTGGGGTTGAGAGGGATAATAAAGCAGATGCAATGGAATGGTGGAGCAGACTCAATGGGCCGAATGGCCCCACTTATTTACTCGGTGATTCACTGTGGAACAGGCACTTCCTGCCCAAGGAGCGGCGCTGCCCAGCAACCCACAAATTTAACCCTGGCCTAATCACGGGACCAGTCAGCCTGCTGTGTCTTTGGACAGCGGGAGAAAACTGGAGCACCTGGAGGAGACACGTGCAGTGACTGGGAGAAGGTACAGATGGCGTCCAGACTTGGACATCCAAACTGGAACAGCGTCGCGCTAAGCACTGTGGTACCAGGGAGCCCCTACATCTTATGGGATGGGGAGAGGGTGGGGCAGGGGGCTTCGTTGGGGATTGACACAGGGTTGTGATATAATAGTGGGGAAGTTTAATCTGGGACAAAAGTCACTGCCTATTACGCCACTGGTGTTTAAGGCAGCAACGAAGGTCCTCCATCTCTCTCTGTTATACTGTCTCACACAGATTATAGAAAAATCCTTCATTGCTGTTTCTGTAACAATGTTTTCTTTGGACCAGTCAGGCTTGTTAGCCCTGAGCTGAACCTCTGAACCTGGAGGACCGGTGGACCACTCTTAGTCTGGCCTCTACCCTTTGACCTGTTTGGCATGGTGACCCTACCAAGATCCAAAGCATAAAGCCCTGATTCCAGCCAACATCGCTCTCCGGGTTATTGAAGCACGCAAGCCTCCAAACCCTGTGACAAGGTTGTGGTCCTGTTGGAGGAGTTAGTCTGAGACAGACACAGGAATGTGGGGAGAATGTTGGGCAGTGGGATTACTACAACCCACGTTGGTCTGTGAATGTGGAAATGTCGCCAGGGTTCAATATAGAAACCCGTGGAGAAAGTAGGGTAGTGGGATTATTCTGCGACCGAGGAATTGAGAACATTGGCATTAGACTGGCATTGATACAGGAACGTGGGGAGAGTCTGATATGGGTTCAGGGCTTGGCTTTGAATGGATTAAAAAATGTGCAGAGGAAGTTCTGCAACAGAACTAGTGTTGGTCTACTCAGAATCAGGTATAATATCACCAGCATACGTCATGAAATGTGTTGTTTTGTGGTAGCAGTACAGTGCAAGACATAAAAATTAGTATAAAAGATATATAAATATAATTAAATAAGTGGTACAGAAAGAAAGCAAAAATAGTGAGGTAGTATTCGTGGGTTGGTTCGTTGTCCATTCAGAAATCTGGTGACGGAGGAGAAGAAGCTGTTCAGACTCCTGTACCTCCCCTCTGATCATCGTAATAAAAACATCCTTAATGTCGGATGCCACATTTTTGAGTCATTGCCGTTTGAAGATGTCCTCGATGCTGGGGAGGTCAGTGCCCGTGATGGAGCTGGCTGAGTTTTGCAACCCTTCCCAGCTTTTCCCAGTCCCGTGCAGTGGCCCCTCCGTGCCAGATGGTGACGCAACCAGTGAGTCTTAGGAGTCAGCACAGGAGGATGGACCGATCGGCCCTTTCGTTGCCGAGGACCTATTTCGTTGAAAACCAGTGTGACGCCTGACAGGCCTGCACTCGGGACAATTGGAAGCAGGTTTGTTATCAGAGACAAAAGTGCTGGAAGGAGCCGTTTTGCGGCAGCAGTGCCGGGCAAGAGAAGTAGTGAGGTGGTGTTCACGCTCAGCTAGCCGAATGTTGCCTTTCCACCAGCAAGGGTGGATTCAACAACACCAAAAAAGGCACCCCCTCACCTGCAGAACCCCTGCAAGGTCACCCGCTATCTGACTAGGACATATTGCACCATGCCCTCATTTCCTTTCCCAAGAAAGTCAAAGGGCACTGAATGGGATTGGAAGACCCTCCCCCCACCCCCGTCCCCCTGAACGTAAAGAGCTTCCCCCTCCGCCATCAGATTTCTGAACGGTCTGTGATCCCATGAACACTGCCCCACTATTCCTCTCTTGTTCTATTTATATATTTCATATTGAATCCTGTAGTCATCTTTATGTACGGCTGCCACAAGACAAAAAACCTCACATCATATGCGAGTGATAATAAACCCAGATCTGATTCTGATTGCAAGCTGGCTTAGAACCTCTCGCTCTCTGCAGGCAACTACACCGTGCCCCTGTACCGTACTGTCATACGCAGGCGTCAGACTGAGTTTAAAACCTTGTAGTTTCTGACATCACCTGACACCTTGGCCCTGGCCAGCAGGAAGGATCCAAAAGCCCACTTTTTGGTCAGCAGACGGGAGCTTAGCGCAGGTCCGGGATCCCGAGGAGAACGGCCTCCTCTTCAGTTTGGTGAAAGATACCCTTCGATCTGGTGTTCTAGAGCGGAGAATAAGCAAAAGTGTTGCTGACTGGCACATTGCAGGCTGCCGGAGTATGTGCTGAGAGCCACACTGAAGCTCAGAGTAACCACCACTAAGTCCCTTTGGGAAGGGCGCTCGTACAGGGTCCTATTGCCACCGGGCCCTGTGTAACTGCCTCTCAAGCTGACCACTGGTACAGTGTTTAGAGATGGAACATCAGTGACATTGACATATTGTCAGTGAATGGATTGAAATGTTTGTGACGAAGAATGAAAGTAAAGTTATGCCTAAGTTGAATTTCTTGTCAAAAACACAACTATCCTGAGGTAAAAGAAAGCATGCTCGCAACATCACGGGCATGTAGGTTCAGACAATACACAGACATTAATTATACATAAATTATACGAGGCAGTGAAGAAAGACATCAAAACTAGACATTATTGCAAATGCACAATTAGAAACAAGTCATCAAACCCATCACGAGGGGCACAGATAGGGTGAGTGCACACAATCTTTTCCCCAGGGTTGGGGAACCATGAGTGACAGGCCTTAGGTTAAGTAAGAGGGGAGAGATCTAATAGGAACCAGTGGGGCAACTTATTTTCACTCAGAGGCTGGTCCATATGCAGAATGAGATGCCCGAGGAAGTGACTGGTGCATTAACAACATTAAAAGGGAACTTGGACAAGCACATGGATGGGAAAGGTTCGGAGAGAGATGGGAAAACAGCAAGCGAATGGGGCTGGCTTAAATGGGCTTCTTGGTCAGCATGGAACAGATGGGCCAAAGTGCCTGTATCTCTCCTGTATGACTCTATGGCTAAGTCCACAGTGGTGCAAGTAGAGATGGTCTGTACTGTTCCATTGCTGAAGCAAGATTACGATTTTACAAGTTGGTTCGTGAACTCGATGTTCCTCTGTTTTATGATGAGTAAAATTTAATTAGAAATTGAATTAAATTTTAATTTAAATATAGCCCCCGCTTTGGTTCGGAGAGAATAGATTGCCCTCTTGATCCTGCCTGCATTAGAGACACAGAGACTCCGCAGATGCTGGAAACCCTGACCAACACACACAGCTCAGCTGGTCAGGCAGAGAGGAATAAGCAGTCAATATTTTGAGCCGAGGCTCTTCATCAGGACTAATGAAGGGTTTTGGCCCAAAACATTGATTGTTTATTTCCCTCTATAGATGCTGCCTGACTTGCTGACTCTTGCCAGCTCTTTGTTTGCGTTGTCTACTGGTATCGGATTGGATTAGTCACCGGAACACCGGAGGAGGCGAGAGTGGTGCTGTCAAGCAGGCTAAACTCAAGGGAAGCCTCCTTTCTTCCTGCTTGCAGAATCGTTTGTTAATGAACCCTGGCCAGACCGCCTGTCACCAGTGACAAGTCTGACAAGCACCGGCAGGTTCTGGGGCAGTGTGGTGTAGCCCACCACCCCCCGCCCCGAGTAAACATGGCTTGCGACAGCTGCTGGCAAAGCCACGGGGGCCCATACTGTGAGGGAGCACACCTGCCTCTGTCAGAAGTTGTGGATTCAATCCTTCTCTCTGAAGCTTAAGGACAAGGCACAGGCTGATATTCCCAGTACAGTGTAAAACCGAGAAGAGAACCGCACAGGCCCACTAAACATGAGGCTAAATTAAGCCGAGTTGCTTTGTCCATTCATGCTCCTCATCCCTCAATTCCCCACATATTTATCTACCGACCTAAACATCACTGTTTCATCCACTTCTCCTGGCAGCCCATTCCAGGCATCTACAGCTCTCTGTATAAAAAAAACACATTTCCTTTAAGTTTACCCCCCCTCACCTTAAATATATGTCCTCTTGTATCTGAGATAGCAGCATTAGAATTGGACCTGGCTTATTATTGTCATGTGTACTGAGCTTGTCTTGCATACTGTTCATTACACAGCGCATTGAGGTAGAACAAGGTAAAACAATAACAGAATTCAGAATTCAGCTGCTAACAGAGTGTGGACCACATAAACGGTAAGGTGCAAGGTCATCACTAGGTGGATCATGAGGTCAAGAATCTATCTTATCATATGAGGGAGATATTCAATAGTCTTATAGCAGTGGGGCAAAGCTACTCTTCAAACATAGAACAGTACAGCACAGTACAGGCCCTTCAGCCCACAATGTTGTGCTGAAGCAGCCAAAAAGTAAATCAAAATACCCCAAAATCCAATTTCTCTTACCTACACAGTCCCTCCATCTTTCTCACATTCATAAATGTCTCTTAGAAGCCTCCAATTTATTTGCCTCTACCCCCCATACCGGGCCATGCATTCTTGAGCCAGCTGGTAGATGCCTTCAGGTTGCTTTATCTTCTAGCTGCTGGAAGAGGGGAGAAGACAGAAAGTCTGGGGTGGAATGGGCTTTGATTGAGCTGGCTGCTTTACTGAGGCCCCCAGAAGTATAGATAGATGTTGGTTTCTGTGATGTGCTGAGCTGCATCCAAAACTCTTGTTTTCAGTGCTCCACGCTCCCGGACGCTCTCTTGAGCTCCTCAGGCCCCCACCTGCCCCGGTGCTCACCCAGCATCCTGCACGCCATTTGCACCATCTGTAGCCGAGCTCGTCCCGTTTCTGCGCAACCGCAGTGTCGCCTGCTGTGTGTCGGTGCAGAGGACAGCGGGAGGCTGATTCTTTTGGAGTGGCAGGCCGGGCGCTCAAAGATAAGGCTTGGGAAGGTGGCGGGACCAAATATAGCTTCAACTTCGCCCTTCCAAGCCACTCAGCCCCTCCCCTCCCCACCCCCATCCTCAGCAACATGCTGAGGGCCAGAGGCAAAGATTTCCATTCCATTCCTCCCACTGCTGAGCTCAGCCTTTGAGTTGCCATGGGTGACAGGAAGAAACTTTTCCCTAGAGCAGATGTCTAAGACCAGAGGGCATGGGTTTAAGGGAAGAAGGAAGAGGTTCAGAGGGGAGCTGAGGAAGAATAGTTTTTTCCCACAGAGGGTTTTAAAAATCTGGAACACACTGCCGGAGGGAGTGATGAGTGATGCAGGCAGAGATTCTCATGTCATTTAGGAAGCATTTGCAGGAATGGATCGAGTGTGGGTAAAGGGATAAGTATAGGTACTTGAGGGTTAGCATGGGCAAAGTCGGCTGAAAAGCCTGATTTGGTGCTGTGGTGCTTTGTAACATCACTCAGAGGTTGAATTATGAGGTGAGGGAGGAATCTGAGAGATGCGTTATCCCTTATGATTGAGGATACTCTCGTTCTCAGAACTACCACTGCTGTGGTGATGTAGGTAGTGGGGCCTGGCGTTGACCTGTGCAACAAACCCAACCGTGTGAGGTAAACAGGGGCTCCGTGTTGGGATTGCAGCAGCCAGCTCCCAAAGGTGGAAGGTGCAAAGGGCGGAGAAGAGGGGCCCGCCCACCTTCGACCCTTCCCGTGCTGCCCCGTGACCTGCAGTTCCAGAGTGGACAAGCCTGTGTCTCAGGTGATGGCAAAGCTCAGACAGCTGCCACTGCAAGAAGAGAGATTTGCCGCCGCTGCCTGCCAGGAGTTTGTACGTTCGCCCTGTGACCGCGTGGGTTTCCTCCGGGTGCTCTGGTTTCCTCCCACAGTCCAACGACATTCCGGTCAGCAGGTTAATTGGTCATTGGAAATTGTCCTGTGATTAGGCACGGATTAAATCAGGAGATGGCTAGGCAGTGAGGCTCAAAGGGCCAGAAGGGTCTATTTCACACACTATCTCAATAAATACATAAATAAATTTCTTCCCAGTGCCAATACCCATCCACCTATCAAAATCACTGATTGTTTCATCACGTTTGTGGGATCTTGGAAAGATCCAGTATGGAACAGGCCCTTCGGCCTAATGAAATCTCACTGACCATCAGCCGCCTACTTCCAACAATCCTACATTATTCCCTATTTTTAAAAATTCTCCTCCACATTTTCATCAACTTCCCCTCGGACACAACTACTCACCAACACAAGGGGTAACTTACAGCCGCTGATTAACCTACCAACCTGCGCATCTTTGGGATGTGGAATAAATCACAGGGAGCGCATGCAAACTCCGCGCAGACAGTACTTGATGTTGGCATTGAACCCGGGTCACTGGTGCTATGAGGCAGTGGCTTTGCCAGCCATGCCACGCCACCATACCTGACTTTCCTGTTCCGTTTCCTGCATTAATACTACAAGAATTTCTGAGGACGAGAAGTGTTTTGCAAATGCAGGGCTTTCTCTGCTGGATACATAGAACAAGCCCCGATACCTTGCCTGCAACTCCCCTCCGCATCCTCCGATCACCGCACGTTCCCGCGAATCGCTGACCAGGCCTTCTTCGGAGGCTTTACTTTGGCCCCTTCCGGAATTCCCAGTAGGTTCCTGGTGTGACTGCTAATAAACACAAGCTCTCCAGACAGGCCGAGGGAGGGAGGGAGGGGGGCCGCAAGCTCTCACAGCACGGTAGTAGGATGTCACTGGGGTCATTGACACCAGGCCTGCCAGCCCTAGACACCGATTGTGAGGCAAGTCACCACCTGTTCCCTCTCAGTGAATGTTACTGGTAGAACATACACCAGCTCCTTCTCAGTGGGCTGCCTGTGAACTAACAGATTAGCTGCTTAAAGCTTCTAAAGCTAACATTCCTACTGCGTAAAGGGTCCCTCTGCTCAAAGCCCTTATGTAAATAGCAGTAATTTGTATTTGGCTGATTCAATATTGAAATATTTATTTATTTATTTAGGGGTACAGCACGGGATAGGTTCTGCTGGCCCTTCGAGCCATGCTGCCCAGCAATCCCCGACAAACCTGCTTTAACGCTTGCCTATTCATGGGACAATTTACAATGACCAATTAACCTATTTAGTTCATCTTTGGACTGTGGGAGGAAACCAGAGCACCCGGGGAAAAGCCACACATTCCACGGGGAGGACGTGCAAACCCCTTACAGAAGATGCCGGGACTGACCTTTGAATGCTGAACTTTGACCCCCCCTCTCCCCGAGCTGCAGTAGCTCATGCAAACCGCTATGCTACCGTGGCGGCCAATATTGAAAAATAGTCCCTGCGACTTCACAGAATCGAAGAACAAGCAGTTTCCCATTCCTGAGAATTTTTTGTAACCCAAGCTTTCTGTGAGTTGGAAACAAGCAACTACAGGGTGGGGCAGGGGCCCACTGAAATAGTGGTGATGGACGAGCGAGCACGGCAGGAAGAGTGGCCACCAGCCGGTGTCAGTGACCACTGAGCTGGCTTGGTGCTCCCAGCTTTGCTGGGCTCCACGAGGCCCCTGTTTATTGTGGCTCAGGGAGGAAGGTGTTGGGTAGAGAAGTCACAAGAAATGCCCCCTTCCCTCCCAGCAGAAGGTGCATACAGTTCCACAGCAGCCAGCAAACCTACCCAATCCATCCTGCCATTTAGGGGCATCCATAAATTAAGTGCTTATTATTCTGTAACAACACAGAAGACTCCATCAAAAATCTCTGGAGTAGGAGCTGGGCTCAATCCCAAGCCCAGAGACTGCAAAATGCCTTCCTTTCAAAAGCCCTGAATGATGGGCTTCCTCTTCCCTTATTCCAGGGTCATTACAAGTCTCTCCACAAACAAAATTGCCTTCATGGTCCCTTCCTACAGCCTTGCCATCATTTTATACCTGTGCCATCTCTCAAAATATCCACTGCCAGGAATGCCTGTTTACCCTGCACCCATCATGATTTTGCCTACCCCTATCAAATCTGCTCTAGATCCTCTTTGTTCTGAAGAGAACAAGCCTAACTTCTCCCATTGGACTTCGAAGCTGATCTCTCTCCTCCCTGGAGCCCGCCGAGTAGATCTATTTTATGTCCTCCTGTGGCCCTTCACATTCTTCGTAAAACTGGCCCAAACAATATTCAAGGTAATTTCCCTCCACCTCGGCTGTCTGCCTGTAGTTTTTGAAGCCCAGGATCTGAGATGGTTTTCAGAGTGGGGCAGTGATACAGATGCTGGAGCCACTTTCTCAGAATGCCAGGGACCCAGGTTCGACCCTGAGTTCAGCTGTTATTCACGTGGAGTTTGGAAGTTCCTCTGTGTGCTGCGGATTCCTCCCACGCTGGTCGATAGGCTAACTGGTCGCTGTGAGATGCTTGTAATGAGTAGTAGAACCTGGGGGTAGTTTTGTGGGCATGCTGTGTGGTGGCACTTGTGAGCTGCTCTCAGTACCCCCTTGGACGTGTTGGTTTTGACTTTTGATGTACGTGTGATAAATAAACTTATATCTTGAAAACTTGAATCTCGAGCTGATGAGAACATGAAGAGATTATCAAATGGGAATTAATGTAGGACTTGGAGGGGATCGATCCTGATTGTAGTGGTGCACCCTACAGGGGCCTTTGTACTGTTGTAACCCCTGGAAATACTGACACGCTCACAAGGAAGCCTCTGTAAATGGTGGCACACCCCTGCAGATTCCCATAAAAAGAGTGGCACAAATACCAGTCTCTGCTTCACAGTGCCAACCACCCAGGCTCAATCCCATCCTTGGCTGTTGTCTTTCTTAATTAGAGGTGAAGGAACAGGCCCTTCTGGTTCAACTAAGTATGTGGCACAGATTGCACGTGTGGGGAAACCGGAGTCCTCGGAAGAAAGCTACGCAGTTATGGGGAGAACAGACAAACTCCTCCTAGGCAGAATGAATTCAGGTCACTGGTGCTGTAGTAGCATTACCCTGACCACTACTCAACCTTGCTGCCCTGCCCCACAGTAGCATGATTGTTAGCATAGCACCGTTACAGACACTCTGTGACCACACACATTTCCTCCAGGTGTTCCGGTTTCCTCCAACATCACAAAGGCCTGCAGGTTGCTTGGTTAATTGGTCACTGTAAACTGCACCAGTAGGGGTGGGCGCGTGGCCACATGGTTAAGGCGTTCGTCTAGTGATCTGAAGGTCGCTAGTTTGAGCCGTGGCTGAGGCAGCGTGTTGTGTCCTTGAGCAAGGCACTTAACCACACATTGCTCTGCGACGACACCGGTGCCAAGCTGTATGGACCCTAGTGCCCTTCCCTTGGACAACATCGGTGGCGTGGAGAGGGGAGACTTGCAGCATGGGCAACTGCTGGTCTTCCATACAACCCTGCCCAGGGCTGCGCCCTGGAAACCTTCCAAGGCGCAAATCCATGGTCTCATGAGACTAATGGATATATATAAAGGGGTGGGAGAAAGAGTTGATGTAAGAATAAAAGTGAGGATGAGAGTAGGATTAGTACAAATAGCTTGACAGTCAAGCAGATTTGGTGGGTTGAAAGACCTGGCTCCGTTTTGCATCTCCCGCTGTCTCAATCTGAAATGTATTGAAATGGGGATGGAGCACACTGCAGCCTGTGTCCAGCACAGTGAAGCTTTGGGATCATCCAGATCACTTTCTAATTTATTGAACGATCAAAGTACCATCAAGGTTTTCATATTACATTTATGTTTATACAAAAATATATCTTGTAGCCTATATACAGTATTTTCATTATTTACATTTTTTTTAAATTGACGAGCCAAACATTTGTGTGGCTTCGTTCAATGGCAGCCACATTCCTCCACAATCATGTCCTTATGGTGACTCAGCACCACCTCCCAGTCCTTGTAGTAAAGCATGGACAAGGCACTCATTTTGATTGGAACGCAGGACGTACAGGGCACACGCTCAGGATGGAAGGATTTCAGTAGACTCTGCAGACAAAAACACAAACAGAACAATAGTCAACTTGGAATGGACAGCAACGTCAACTTTTATGGCTCTTTAGGACAGATCAATAAATCACTCCAAGCAGAGAGGTGGCCCAGTAAATGATTTAATATCCAAGATGTAGGAGTCTTATAAACAAAGGATTTCTATAGGGAAGATCCTCACTGAACTTCACTCACCCCAGCACTGAACTCTTCCCACAACCTATGGACTCACTTTCAAGAACACTTCATCTCATGTTCTCGATATTTATTGTTTATTTATTTATTTATTGTATTTGCACAGTTAGTCATCTTTTGCACATTGGTAGTTTGCCCATCCTGTGTGCAGTTTTTCTCTGTATTGCGTTTATTCACCTTTACTTTGAATGCCTGCCAGAAAATGAGTCTCAGTTGTACATGGTGACATATATGCACTTTAACAATAGATATACTTTAAATAAAGGAAAACAACCTCTTTCTTTGGCAAGGCATCAAGGAACTGTGGCAATTTCTCTGAAAGTGGGTGGGGATGCAGATGTAACAGAAGCATTTGAAAAGAGAAGTGGATAATTGCACATAAAGGTTCACGAGGTTAATTCCCAGGATGGCAGGACTGTCATATGTTGAAAGATTGGAGCAACTGGGCTTGTATACACTGGAAATTAGAAAGATGAGAGGGGATTTGATTGAAACATATAAGATTATTAAGGGATTGGACGTGCTGGAGGCAGGAAGCATGTTCCCGCTGATGGGCGAGTCCAGAACCAGAGGCCACAGTTTAAGAATAAGGGGTAGGCCATTTAGAACGGAGTTGAGGAAAATCTTTTTCACCCAGAGAGTGCTGGATATGTGGAATGCTCTGCCCCAGAAGGCAGTGGAGGCCAAGTCTCTGGATGTTCTCAAGAAAGAGATGGATAGAGCTCTTAAAGATAGCAGAATCAAATGTTATGGGGATAAGGCAGGAACTGCGTACTGATTGTGGATGATCAGCCATGATCACAGTGAATGGCGGTGCTGGCTCAAAGGGCCCAATGGCTTACTCTTGCACCTATTGTCTACAAGATGGGTTTGGGGCTGGGGAAGGTGACCAGTTGGAGAACCATGTCAAAAAAAAAAGGGACCAAGTAGACATAATGGGCTGAACAGCATCTACCCATGATTAGAGATTAAACAACATCATAATTTGTGGGTCACATGGGGATGGGATAATAGGAATAATGTTGCCAGGACTTGAGGAACTGATTAATGGAGAGGGGCTGAGCAGATTGGGACTTTATCCATTGGTATGTAGGAGAATGAGGGACGATCTTGGGGCAGGGGTTCTGACCTGGAGTCCGCAGACTCCTTGGTTAATGGTAGGGGTCCGTGGCATAAAAAGGGTAGGAATCCAGGTCATAGAGAGTTGCGTAAAATTATGAGGGGCAGAGATGGGGCGAATGCACACAGGCCTTTACCCAGGATTTGCAAACATCAAGAACTAGAGAGGATAGGTTTAAGGTAAAAGAAGAGATCTAATAGAAACCCAACAGACAAATTTCCACCTGGAAGGTAGTCAGTACACAGAATGACACGTCAGAGGTAGGTGAAGCAGCTACATTAACATTTAAAAGATACTTGGACAGGTACATGGATTGGAAAGGTTTAAGAGCAGGGGTTCTCAATCTTTTATATAGCATGGACCCCGAGCATTAACCGAGGGGTCTGTGAACCCCAGGTTGAAAACCCTGGTTTGGAGGGCTATGGACCCAATGGAGGCAAATAGGACTAGCTCGGATGGAAATCTTCGTCAGCAGATGGGCCAAAGGGCACATTGCCTTACTGTATGATTCTATATCTAGGTCTTGAGGTTTTGTTGACAAGAATAATTTTAAAGGGAGGTGAGAGGTGCGTGGTAAAGCACAGAGAGTAATGGGGAAAGATTTGGTGAATGAAGACGTTCACAAAAGTGAAGTACTCTTGTTAAGCTCACTTGCATCAGGTAGATACACAAAAGGGCCAGAATAAGAGGCCCAGAGATGGATGATTGGTCTCCGTTGCATCAAAGTTCAACAAAGGATGCACAAATTTCCAAACCCCGTCAGACTGCGAGGACAGGGAGCACTAGCGTGGGAGATACTAGATTCAGGCAAGTTGGACATGGAGGGGATTACGAGACTAATGGTATATCCAAGGCTGGAAGTAGACAAGGGGTACAAAAGGGACTTTAATGTCCTCAGTGAAGATAATAAAATAATAAATGAGACAGATAGGTTAAACTCAAAAGCCACTATGAGGCAGACTGGACTGCCAATTCATTCCAAGCAACGTAATCAGAGTTCACACCAGAATTAGAACATGAACGAAGTGTCAGACCCATTGTGAACTCAGCTGGTTTACAGTAAGAGTTTAAAGAGTCAGAATGAGTGGTCCCAATGTAGGGATTGGGAGGACTTGGTCATTCTGGCTCATTCAGACACTGAATATGCTGCCAGAGGAATATTTAAGTCATATTATGATGGGAGAATGGGGCAGATTGGGGACGTTTAATGGACTAAATGATCTTTTCTGTTCTTTGACGCTTCTTGTGTTCTTCCAGCATCAGCGTGACCCCAAGCCTTCCTTCACAACAGTTGCTGTAGATTCAGTATCAGTGTGAGGTGGTACCAAGACAGAATCAAGAGTTTCAACTCTAAAGGAAACCCTTAGCAGGGAAATTAATAGTTTTTTAAGTTGTTGTTCATTCTTGAGAGAGGACCTTCACTAGAACTACATTAAAACCTAGAATCAGGAAATAGGCTATTCAGCCCCTCCTGCCACTCAATAAGGTCATGCCAAATCTTTGACTTGGCCCCTCATTATCTAGAAGTGTAGTGATGCAAAAATCCATCCCTAATTGCCAGGAGAATGGAATAGGGATAGGGAATCTTAAGTGGCCAGGAATGGTTTAATATGACCAAGTAAATTAGCCACTTCAGAGGTTATTCAAGATTGAGCCACATTGCTGTGGGCAGGACTCTCACAGAGATCAGGCAAGGATGAAAATGGTCAAGCGAACAAGTCAGTCCAAACCCCCACTGGAAAACCTCAGCACCATCAGCTAGATCAAACGGATCCTCTCCTTCACCAACATGGTGACACATCCTCTCAGTGTGATGGATTGTGGGTAATCAGCATACACCAAGTACAAGAGGACCACAAATTCCCCCCCATCTCCCATTAGTGGATTCAACATTTGGGCCCATGTTGTGGCACAACTGTAAATTTTTAGAAGATTAGGTTACATTATGTACAGTACAAAACAGTTCCTGAAAGGGAGTGTGTGAAGTTAATGAAAGGTAGGAACATCAATTAAGGAAGAGAGTCAAGAAGCGGGCACAGAAATAATTCAGAAGGTGGACATGCTCGATTTTCCACACCATGAATAAGTAATCACATCAAATGATTTAGACTTAGTTGTGCTAGAAAGTTTGTGGATTTCTCCATAAATATGACCTGAAATGTGATCAGATCTTCACACAAGAACTAAAACTAGATGAAAAGAACCAATTAAATAACACAAAAAACAACTTTATACTTGTTCATTTATTGAGAAAAATGTATATGTTGGGAAAGAGCATGTGAACCTTTGCTTTCAGTGACTGGTACAGAAATAACTTCAACCAATTCCGATAACTGTTGATCTATCCTGCACATCGGCTTGGAGGAATTTTAGGCCATTCCTCCTTATAAGGCTGCTTCAGCTCTGGGATGGTGGTGGATTTCCGTGCATGAACTGCCTGCTTCAGGTCCATCTGCAACATTTCTGTAGGATTAAGGTCAGGACCTTGACTTGGCCATTCCAAAACATGAGTTTTCTTCTTTTTAAACCATTCTGTTGTTGATTTACTCTTGTCTTTCGGATCATTGTCTTGTTGTATCATCCAACTACTATTAAGCTTCAGGTGACAGACTGTTACCATGACATTCTCCTGTGAAAAGGTCTCGATACAATTTTCATTTCATTGTTACCTGAACAATAGCAAGCTGTGCAGTCTGAGCAGCAAAGCGTCCCTAAACCATGATGCTGCTTCCACCATGCTTCACAGTTAGGATGAGGTTTTGGTGTTGGTGTGCAGTGCCCTTTTTGCTCCAAACATGGCAATGTGCATTTCTGCCTAAAAGTTCAACTTTTGTCTCATCTGTCCACAGAACATTGTCCCAGAAGCATTGTAGAATATGCACACTTGAGACATGCAGCAATGGTTTTGTTTTTTGGAGAGTAGTGGTTTCCTCCGTGATGTCCTTCCATTCAATGTTTTGCTTATAGTGAACACATGAACAGAGACTTTAGCAAGTTCTTCAGATTTCTGCGGGTCTCTTGCTGTTTCCCTTGGGTTCTTTTTCACCTCCTTCTGCATTCCACATTGTGCTCTTAGTGTAATCTTTGCAGGATGCCCATTCCTAGGGAGAGTAGCAACAGTACTGAGTTTTCTCCACTTGTAGACAATTTCTCTTACTGTGGGCTGAGGAATAATCAGGTCCTTAGAAATGCTTTTGTAGCCTTTTCCAGCTTCATGCATCTCCACAATTCTTCTCCTAAAGGTCCTCTGAAAGTTGTTTTGATCGAGGCATGGGGCACATAAACAGATCTTTCTTGAGAAGAGGCAGCTCTGTCAGTAACCTGAATTTGTGTGTGTGTTTTTTTTTTAAAAATAGGGCAGGGCACGGCACCTCCAATCTCATCTCATTGATTGGAACACCAACTCCAAATAGCTTTTGTAGAAGGCATTACCCCAGAGATTCACATACTTTTTTCCAACAAATACATGTAATACTGGATCACTTTTCCTCAATAAATAAATGAACTATGAGGGGTGATTGATAAGTTTGTAGCCTAAGGTAGGAGTCAGTTTTAGAAAACCTAGTCGATTTATCTTTCAACATAGTCCCCTCCTACACGTACACACTTAGTCCAGCGGTCGTAGAGCATATGGATCCCTTCTTTGTAGAAGTGGTCCACAGCAGGCATGATTGATAAGTTCGTGGCCTAAGGTAGAAGGAGATGAGTTATTAACTTCAAACTTGTTGCATAATCACTCAAAGAGTTGAACTGCACGTGCTTGTAACGAGAGCTTCTTGGACCTCCAGGTGGTCCACAGCAGAGGTGGTTGATAAGCCCGTGGCCTAAGATAGAAGGAGATGAGTTATACAGCTCTCGTTACATGTACATGCAGTTCAACTCTGGGTGAAAATGCAGAAAGTTTGAAGTTTCTCATCTCCTTTTACTTTAGGCCACGAACTTATTAATCACCCCTGCTGTGGACCATTTTCTGGAGGTCCAAGACGCCGACTTCTACAAAGAACGGATCCATATGCTCCACGACGCTGAACTAAGTGTATAAATGTAGGAAAAATAAATGTGCTAGGTTTTCTAAAATGGACTCCTTCTACCTTAGGCCACAAACTTATCAATCACCCCTCGTATAACGTTTGTGTTATTTATTTAATTGGGTTCTTTTTATCTAGTTTTAGGACTTGCATGA
Source organism: Mobula birostris (assembly GCF_030028105.1). NCBI lineage: Eukaryota > Metazoa > Chordata > Chondrichthyes > Myliobatiformes > Myliobatidae > Mobula > Mobula birostris. The sequence goes on from NC_092377.1 coordinate 147,617,220, forward strand.
AGATCTGACAACACACACAAAAGTTGCTGGTGAACGCAGCGGGCCAGGCAGCATCTCTAGGAAGAGGTACAGTCGGCGTTTCGTACCTTGCATGAAGATCCGACCACATTTTAGGTCATATTTATGCAGAAATAGAGAAAATTCTACAGCTTTCACAAACTTTCTAGCACCACTATAATCAGTGTTTTCAAAGTTAATTTTTGTTTCAGAGAGAGATGATACACCTGGGATTAGAGTCTGCAGTAGATGGATTATCTAGGGAAGGGATAGTGGAGATTATTAAAGTATCTATCCAATATCTCAACAGTGAATGAAGTCTGATGGAGCGACAGTGGAGTAGGAGTGAGATACTTGTGTCTAACTTTCAATAAACATGTTTTACAAAATATTTGATGTGTTATTATAGTGGGTCTAGTTGTGGTTTGAGATAGAGGAGCAGATAACCAGAAATGGTTAATAATGTTGGACAGGGGGTTCTGGGAAGGAGTGAAAGGCATCTGGTGTCACCCAAGATGAAAGAAAAATCACCAAGGCAGGGCATCTCCTCCTGGCGGAACTACTGCTGGTGAGTCACCTCTTCTGTCTCACCTGCATGTATGCGTGGTTCGTGGGCATGAACGTCTCATCCACTGGCGATGGGCATTCCCCGCCACACCGGTAGGCATTAAAGCTTTTGGGGTAGATGACCCACTCGCCCCATCCTATCTGATCAAAGTTCACCTCCATGTCCATCCTCCGACACAGGGACTGGTCCTTCCTCAGCTCCACCGTGCTGTTGCCCATGTTCAGCCTTTCCTTCCTGTTCCTCTTGTGCCTCTTGCTGCCGGCCTCTTGCCGGTGCCTGCCGCCCAGCCGGTGCTCCGACTGCAGCACGGTACTCAGCAGTGTGGAGGTCGGCCCTCCGAGCCTGGCATTATTCCTCTTGAGAAACACCACCATCATGATCTGGTGAGCATTCCGCTTGGGAGGCCTCCTCTGGCCCGCCGCGGCTTCTGGCTTGGCCCGCTTTGCCGGCAGCAACCGCCGGCGCTCTTCACTCTCCTGGCAGTCCCCGGAGAGAGGCTGGTGAATATCCCATTGCCCGGATCCCTCGAAAGACTCGTGGCCCAGCCAGGTGTTGAGGAGGCCGGTGATGTTGAAGACCTGCCAACCCGACCTGGCGCTGGAAGGGCCTGCAGTGAAGGAGCCGAGAGTCAAGTGGTCGTAGCAAGTCCTGTTGCCATGGCAATTGTAGATGTGGCTGTGATTAATGACAACTGTGGTGTTTTGACAGGTGGAGAACAGAGGTGGGCGGATCCGAAGCTCGGCAAACTGTACAGTCTCGTGGGCCGAAATGGAGGTCATGTCAAAATTGATAACCCAGCCATCTTCACTGTGATTCCAAGCTGAAAGAGATAGAATTATCAAGTTAACGAAACCCACAGCAGGGAAAGAGGTCGTGCAATTCCATCCTCTGAAGAAGCAGGGTTCATCTGGAGCAACATTTGCTCTGTCTGGCTGCTCCATTACTGAAATGATGTGGGGACTTTGTTGAGGGTTCAGAAAAGGTTTACCAGGATGCTGACTGGATCAGAGGGCAGGTGCTAGAAGGGAAGGTCAAAATTGGGTTGGTTTCTCTGGTGTGGTGGACACCGAGGAGACCTAAAAGAAGTTTTTAAGGTCATGAGGCACAGGTTAGATAGCAATATCTTTTACTCCAGGGTCAAAATGTCTAATACAGAGGACATTCAGTACATTTAAGTTTGAGGGGGTTGAGTTCAAAGGTGAAGTGCGCAGATCTTCTTAAATACACAGAACAGTGTGTGTCTGGAATGTGGTGACGGGGGTGGTGGAGGTAGAAATGCAAAGTATATTAGAGACATCTCAAAGGCTCACAGATAGGCACATGAATGTGCAGAGAATGGGGAACGGGGCAAAGAGGGACATTGTGTAGGCAGAAGGGGTTAGTTTAGTTCGGCATTTAGTTAGTTCAGTACATTCAGTGGGCCGAAAGGTTTGTTCCTGTGCTGTGCTGGTCTACATTCAATGCAGTAGTTACAAACATACATTTAATTGTAGATTCCCTACACTTGTTTCTAATATAGAAGGAAAGAACACTGAAATTGGTCAAAGAGTCAGCCAGATTCATTCCATACAGAACAGGCCCTTTGGCCCATTAAGTCCATGCCAACCTAATGGTTACACGTTACACCAATCCTATATTAATTTTAAAGTAAATCATCCACGTTCTCATCAATTCCTCCAGATTCTACCGCTCCAACACACTAGGTGAGTGCGTACACAATACCATTTGCAAATCACGGGGACGCGGGAAGACAACAGGGCACCCAGGGAGAACTCACACATCCACAGGGAGAATGTGGAAACTCCGCGCAGCGCTCCGACGGCTTGCATCACTGCCCGATATGGAGGCTTCGATGCACAGAGGCTGCAGAGGGTTGTCGGCGCAGCCAAGGGCGGCGGGGTAGTGTGGTGGTTCGTACAACACTCTGCAGTACAGACGAGCCGGGATCATTTCCCGCCACTGCCCATGAGGAATTTGTACTTTCTCCCCGTGAGTTTTCTCCCAGTGCTCCTGCAATCCAAAGTCATATTGGTTGGTGGGTTAATTGGTCATTGTAAATTGTGCCATGACTAGGCCAGGGTTAAATCGGGGGATTGCTGGGCAGCATGGGAGGAGCCAGAAGGGCCTATTCCATGCTGTATCTCAATAAACAAACAAATAAATAGATTCGTCACAGGTGCAACCCTCCCCACCATCTCAGGAGAGCACCATCCGTCATCAAGGACCCTCCCCATCTGGGACATGCCCTCCTCTCAATACTACCATCAGGGAACAGGTACAGGAGCCCGAAGACACACACAGTTCTAGGAACAGCTTCTTCCCCTCTGTCAATCCATGAATCAATAAATTTCTCTACTCCTCTTTTGCACTATTACCAGCACTTAGTCAAGTTTTTGTACTGAACTGCTGCCATAAAACAAATTTCACTCCATCAATATTTCCTGACCTGATGAGCTAGCAGCTTTGTGTGTTGCTCCAGATGTCCAGTATCCGCAATCTCCGTGTCTCTACAAATGATATTGATGACTTGTACAAGAGCAAGTGTGTTGATGGAACAGAGTGAGGGGCTGTGTATCACTCCTGTCTCTGTGCCTGTAATTCTACATCGTATCTGTATCATCCCGTATGAGTACATGCAGCAATAAACTTGACTAGGGAAAAGATAGGAATGTGTCATGAAGATGACTGAAGATTACAAAAGGAATATTGATAGGCAAAATCAGAAGAAGATCTGACAAATGGATTATAATAGGGGAAAATGTGAAATTGTATATTTTGGTAGGATAATATCTTTATATGATAAATTGCAGGTACAGCAGCAGTGGAAAAGCTGAACTGAATGGTTGTCATTCACCAAATGGGAAATTGAATACAAAAGTAAAGTGGTTGTTGTACATTCAGTGGCCACTTTATTAGGTACACTTGCGCACCTACTCATTAATGCAAGCATCTAATCAGCCAATCATGTAGCAGCAGCTCAATGCATAAAAGCATGCAGGCACAGTCAAGAGGTTCAGCTGTCATTCAGATCAATCATCAGATTGGCAAAGAAAAATGATAAGTGACTTTGAGATGAATGTTGGTGCCAGATGGGGTGATTCCAGTATCTCAGAAAGTGCTGACCTCCTGGGGTTTTCACACACAAGTCTCTAGAGTTTACAGAGAATGGTGTGAAAAACAAGAACGCCCAGTGAGTGGCAGCTTTTTTGGGTGAAAACACCTCGTTAATGAGAGAGGTCAGAGGAGACTGGCCTGACAGGTTCAAGCTGACAGGAAAGGGGGCAATAACTCAAATAATCATATGTCATGACAGAGTGTGCAGAAGAGCACAAGTTGAATGCACGTGTTGAACCTGCAAGTGGATGGGCTACGGCAGCAAAAGATAATGAGCATACACTCAGTGGCCACTTTATTAGGTACAGGAGGCCCCTCAGAGGGGCCACTGAGCATATGGTTAAAGTAAAGAGGTGGTGTTATCAGTTATATGGAGCATTGGTGAGGCCACAGCTGGAAGTACTGGTGTCCTTACTTAGGGTGGTTGTTTTTAGGGAGCGGTTTAGAGTTTAGAGGTTTACTGGATCAATACCTGGAAAGGATGAAGAGGTGTGCGAAAGGTGACAAAAAAGTTGTCAATTTCACACTGAATTGACACCAGTTCAGTCCCTCCCAGGGGTGGCATTCCTTTGCAACTTTCTTCATGGAGAAGCAGAATATCTGAACCTCTGAGGCAGAGGTGGATTGACACTCGATAAACGCGAGGGGGGGGGGAAGGATAATCATGAGGCAACATGTCAGCATAGCAGTTTGCTCAACGCTTTACCGTGCCAGTGATCAGCAGTCCCACCTCTGTCTGTAAAACTTTAAACATTTTCATGACCAGGTGGGTTTCCTTTGGGCTCTCCAGTTTCCTCCCATAGTCAGATGACAGACTGGTTAGGGCTAGTAAATTGTGGGCATGCTGTTTTGGGGCTGGAAGCATGGCAACACTTGTGGGCTACGCCCAGAATATCCTCAGACTGTATTGGATGTTGGCACAAATGACACATTTCACCGTGCAGTATCGTGGAAAGGTGTTAGGCACATATATACAGGTGGGGTACCCAAGACTTTTGTCAAAGTGGTGCAGAGAGCAGGTTTATAAATCTAACGAGAGCAAAAGGATGTTGGGAATGGCGATGGTGGAGTGCCGCCGGAGGGGTGTGGGACAGGTGGCAGGGTAGTGGGTCACCCAGGTGCAGACACACCCAACCCTGAGGCACCAGGCAATGTCATTTGATTCTAAACAATTGGTTTACTGACCATTACAGAATATCTCTCAGTTGCTTCCTGCTCCCTCCACTCTCCTTTCCCCTTTTCCCAACCATGATCCCCCTCTCCCTGCCCCCTTCCCATCCTCAGTCCACAATAGAGACCCATATCAGAATCAGGTCATGAAATTTGTTTTTTTTTTGGTGGCAGCAGTACAGTACAATACATAAAATTACTACAGTACTGTGCACAAGTCTTAAGCACCCTGACTATATACACTGTGTGTGCCAAAGACTTTTATGTACCCTACATTTCCATGTACAAGTGACAAATAAATCTAATCTTTCGATCTTTGATCAGATAGACTGGAACACAGGGCTGAAGATGTAATCAGCTCACACACAAATATATTAAGTAATGGGACTCGAGGGGCCGAGTGGCGTATAATTGCTTTTATACAATGCCTTTCATCACCAATAAAGTACTTTTTGGATTATAGCCAGGGTTGCATTGTAGGCAAGTTCCCACAAGCAGCAACCTGTTAATGACTGGATAAACTATTTAATGTTGTTAACTGGAGGTTGACTAGAGGTCAGAATGGGTATCCTGGACAGGACTTCTAACCTCAATCTATTTCTTGTCTGGACAGTTCCGTTTTGCCATTAGGGGAATTCGCTGGCTGTGAACTGCCCGCTCCTTTTCCTACATTACAACTAACACACACACACACACACACTTCAGGAGGAACTCAGTAGGTCAGGAAGCATCTATGGATGAAGTTAACAGTCGACGTTTCGGGCCAAGACCCTTCATTAATTATAAAAAAAACATTCCATATCAGATACCTAGGACATTTCTGTGCTATCCAGAATATTCTAGGAAAGTGTCAGCTCGTTCCTCGAGGACGTAGGTGTCCTTTGTCTCGACCCCCTCCACACATAACATCAAACACGTCCACATTCTCACTTCATTCGGGGGATGAGCTGTGGATCTTGCTCTGCCTCTGCCTGGACGGAGGCTTCTCCACATGCCCCCGGCGGCGTGAGGAAAGGGACCCAGATGATACCCTAACCCCTGTGAGGTTGGCGGCCCAAGGGACCTACTGGCCAACTAGACTTTGCCTTACTCCCAAGCCCTCGTCTACAGCGACCACACTTCCAACAGTCACTAATTCCAAAACGCTTTGGAACTTCCTGAAAAGCGATAGAAAACATTGTCCTTTAACGAGGCGGGTCAGGATCCCATCCCAAAACTGTGTACGAGTTTCACGCCGTCTAATCCCAGAGACATGTCGCAGGTAACGCCCTCAAAGCAGAATCCACCTTCCCAGATCGGAGAGTTGACGAAGCAGGCTCTGACCTATAACACTAACCATATTAACGTCTCTCTCCACAGATGCCATCCGACCTGACAAGTGTATCTCGAACTATCTGGTTTTGTTTCAGGTCTCAGCACCTGCAGAGTTTCGAAAATGTTAGACCCACTCACCCCTGGCCATCAGACTGACCACTTCGTCTGCCTCTTGCACCGCCGTCTGGTCCTGGGCGGAGAGATCCCTGCCACCTCTGCCGGTCACAGCCTTGTACAGTTGGATCATGTAGAACGGGTACCGAGGTCGGTGCCCGGGACTCGCCTCTCCCCGTTCAGGTACGGATTGGGCTCTACCCAAGAAGCGACGCAGGGTGTCCCGCTCCTGTGCCGGACTCCCGTGCCAAGCGACTACAGCAAGGAGCGGGGCAGAGATCAGCAGGAGGAGGAGGAGGAGGACGGCCATCTGGAACGGATCTTCAAGCTGCTGTCAGTCTCCGGCTGATGGAAAAGCTGGAGGAAACTGCCTGCTTAGTGACTGCCCGCCTCTTATAGACCAGGGCTGCGGATTGATCTCGCCGCCTTCTTATTGGCAGACTTCAATTTCCTTCACCCCAATACACACAAGTTCGCAGCTCACCCCAGCCTGAACTACAGACTCCATGGAACGCCGTCTTCACTACATGTTTTATAGCCAAAGGTAGTCCCCTTTTCCGCAACAAATGCGTTAAATGTGGAAGTGGGCCGTAATTCCCCTCTTGCGAGTGAAATAACAATTAGCGAAAACAAAAACAAATTTCCGAAATATTGCCTCGCGTCTGTCAGATTTTAAATCGGGTTCAGATTCGAACAAGATGGGTTGGGGAGGGGGTGCAAATAAAATAGTTTTAACAGCTCCTTGTTTTGGGATGGAATGCCCACCAGAAAATAAATCTGAGGATAGTATATAGTGACATATACAGTACGTACTTCGATAAATAAACTTATTTTGAACTTTGAGCGGGTGTTTTGTCTGACCTCCTGATTAATCTGCCGGCCAGAACGCTTTAACTCAGCAGAGCAGCATCGCTCGTTGCTTCCCCGTGCCAATGATCAAATCAATTTGTCGCAAACGAGATCACCATCTCTGGAATAAAAGACCCTATTCAATCCCAATCCTGTTTTTAATCCATCGCAATTAACTCACATCTCCCTAATCCAGATTGGAGAGTTACGTCTCTTAATGTATCAATAAATTTAACGGCGCGCACAAGGATGAAAGATATATGTCTAAAATTGTGTGAAGATTTTGTTTTCCCGTAATGATGAAACCAGTTAAGAATCTCTCTCTCTCCACCCTCACAATCTGTTCGGTAGAAATAACTGAATAGCTATGAGTTGAGGACAGCACCGCGGACTCAATGGAGGGAGGAGGGGCGGGATGGAGGTTCAGGTTGGTTTCAGTCACCGAGGTGTCAGCTGCCGGCATCTCTGAATTGGCGGAGAAAACGAGCTGCTAATGGGCCGAATACCAGGCCTGTTCGTTTAATTATACGCTCATTCCCCCCCACCCCCCCAAACACACCTCGGCTGGATTCCTGGCTGCTTTCGTGCTTGGGTCCCAGCCACGGAGCGTAGTGAGACGTCTGTTGGCTGGGGACTCCTAGCCCGAGGGTTGATAGGATCCCCGGGGTTATCATTATTGGTTCAGTTGTCGGCAATGGGCACGTGGTATTAAATCTCTCGCCCTCGCACCAGATCCTCGGCCCACCCACATAACCTCGTACCCATCCACTGACGCTTCCTCTAGCCTCACTCCCTTTCTCTCTCTCATGTCCATCAAATCCCACTGCCCCATCGCACCCACCATTCCCACCTCACCAAATGGACCAACTTTCTTAGTCCTTGCACCTTCCAACTGGTCTGATGCTCCTGCTCAATCTCACTACACTCAATATGCCTTAGGAACAGGCCATTCTGCCTCTCTTGTTTGTGCTAGTATTTCGGCTCCCTGTGGGCTTCCTCATGCGCTTCTAGTGTGATCACTTGAGTCAAGTATGATGGATAGTGCCTGTGCATGGCTTGGTTTAACATGGAAAGGCTGATGCACGGGCACCTGCCACACAGATAGATTGGGATCAGCATCCGTTGACATACACGATGACTGGGTACCCTTCACTGTAGCAACCTTCCCTCACCTCCACTGCTGTTGTGATGTGTCATCTCCTTCTGCCAGCTCCACCACTAAGGTCTTGGTTGAATCAGTCTTTGTTTGGAACTTCCCCCATGACCTTACCACCAGAAGCTAAGCTCCAGGTGGCATCACTCTTGGGATCAAAGGAACTCACAAGCCTCTTCACTACAATAAGGGGACATCCCGAAGTCTCACCTCTAGGACCACGCCCCCCTTGTGATTAAGTTGCTTCTCCTCAAATATTTCTTGGTTATCTTCCTCAATGTCCCTCAAGGAATGAGATCTACATTCCAGCTGAAATTTTTTCTCCTGAATCCCCTGCTGGATGTAATGGTGATACGCAAGTATTTCAAGGCAAAAGAGTAGTTAGGGGGAGAGAATTGGGCACCTCATAAAAGATCAAGGTGGACATCTTTGTGTGGAGCTGCATAAGGCGGGTGAGGTCCTCAATTAATGTTTTTCCTTTTTTTTTACAATGGAGAAGGACATAATGAGTTAGTTACTTGAGATGCTCAATGGGGATGTTGTGGGTATGTTCTGAATAATGGCAGAGGAGGTACTGAATGTCTTAAAGCATATGAAGGTAGATAAATTTCCAGGGCCTGATCAGGTATGTTGAAGAACACTGGGGAGCTGGAGAAGAAATTGCAGGAGCCCTGGCTGAGATATTTGCATCATCAGTGACAGGCAAAATGCTGAAAGGCTGGAGGGCCGTTGATGTTGTGCCTTTACTTAAGAAGGGCTGCACAGAAAAACCTGAGACCAGTAAGCCCAACGTATGTGGTAGGTAAGTTACTGGAGGGGATTCTGAGAGGTAAGAGAAATGAGCACTTGGAAAGACAAGGATTGATTAGGGTTACAGCTATGTGCTGTGAGAGCTCCAGCCTCATGAATTTGGTTGAGTATTTTGAAGAAGTAACCAAAAAGGTTGATGAGGACAGTGTAGTGGAGGTAGTTTATGTAGACTTCGGTAAGGCCTTTGATAAGGTTCTGCATGTTAGGCTGCTATGGAAAGTTAGATTGCACAGGATCCCAGGAAATCTAGTTAATTGGATGCAGAACTGGCTTGATGGTAGGAAGTGAGGGGTGATGGTGGAAGGTTGTTTTTCCAGACTGAAGGCCCAAGACTCGTGGTGTTCCCCAGGGCTTGTTGCTTGGCCTATTGCTATTTGTCATCTATATCAATGATTTGAATAAGAATGTACAAGGCATGGTTAATAAGTTTACACTAAATTAGGTGGTGTCACTGGCAGTGAAGATGGTTATCAAAAACAAGTTCTTGATTAACCGGGTAAGAACACCAAGGAATGGTGTATGGAGTTTAACTCATATAGTTGTAGGTGTTGCATTCTAGGGAGGCAAATCAGGAAAGGATTTCACAGAGAAGAGTACAACCTGAGGGAGATTTGTGGAAAAGAGGGAGCTAAAAGTACAAGCACATGATTCCTAGTAAGTGTTATTGCAGGTAGAGAAGGCTTTTGTTGTGATAGCCTTTATTAGACAGGGCATAGAGTATAGAAGTCAGGACATTATATTGAAGTTGTATAAGATGTAGGTGAGATTGTGTTTGTAATATTACATTCAGTTTTGGTTGCCCTACTGTAGAAAAGATGACATTATGTACAGAGGAGATTTATGAGAATGTTGCCAGGACTTAAGGGACTGAGTTATAGAAACTGGTTGAGCAGGTTAAAACTTTTTTTCTTTCAAATGTAGGAGAATTAGGATGTTATAAACTTTCAAGCGTATAGATGGAGTCAATGCATATAGTTCTTTTCTCAGGCTTGGGAAACAAAGAAGTTACGGGCGTAGATTTGAGACGAGAGTGGAAAATTTTAATAAAAACTTGAGAACCTGCTTTTTCTACTCAGAGGGTGTTCAGTATATGGAGTGAGCTACCAGAATTGTTGAGGCAGGTATATTAACAATGCTTAAAAGTATTTGGATGAGTACATAGGTCATCATCATCATCAGGTGCCATGCCCAGTTTGAGCTTTGACTGCCATGGCCCACACACTCCTGTTTCGGGTCAAGTTGGATCAATTCTTTGGTATTTCTTTCGAGTTCTCTGGCTTCTGTCTCCAGCATCATTTGTCTTTGCCTTCCTCTTGCTTTCTTCCCTTCAACCTTTCCCATAATTACCATGCATTCTAACTCCTCTTTCCGAATCACATGTCCAATGAAGTTACGTTCCCTTTTCATGATCTCATACATTATTTCTCTTTTTGTGCTTGCTTTGTTCATGACATCCTCATTAGATATTTGTTTCGTCCATGATATTCTTTGCATCCTCCTCAAAAACCACATCTCTGCTGCTTCAATTCATTTCCTCATGTTACTAGATATTGTCCAACATTCTGAGCCATATAACATAACTGGATAAACGTAACATTTGAGTGCTCTGGATGGGTTGTCATATCTAGTTTAGTGTTGGTCAGTATACTCTTCATTTTTGTAAAGGTATCTTTTGCCATCCCTATTCTTCTTTTGATGTCCATGTTGCACCTGCCATCTGATGTCACCCACCTTCCTAAATAGCAAAAGTTCTGTACTTGTTCTATGTCTTCCCTGTTTATTCTCAGCCTGCAGATAGGATTCTCCTTTTTGGATTCTGCCTTTTTGCATTTGATAGATAGACCCATTTTTGCACTTTCTTCAACAACTATATCAATTAAGTTTTGTAGTTCTTCCTCCGTTCTTGCAATTAACACAGTGTCATCTGCATATCTAAAATTATTGATGTTTTCACCATCAACTTTGATATCCAAGATGTCTCTTATTTTTTGTAATATTGTTTCACTGTACACATTAAACAAATCAGGGGAGAAAACACACCCTTGTCTAACGCCTCTCTTGATTTTTGTAAACTGACTCACTTCTCCATCTATTCTTACAGTGGCAGTTTGTTCCCAGTACAGATTTCTGATTAGGCGGAGGTCTTTCGAATCGAGATCTAGAGTTTCCTGTAATATTTTGAATAACTTATTGTGTTTCACTTTACATGGATAGGAAAGGTTTAAAGGGATATGGGCCAAACATGGGAAAATAAAACAAGCTTAGGGAACTTTGATCAGCATGTACCAGTATGACTCTCTAGTACTGATGGACCTCCTCTTCTTCCCTCTCCACCGCCCCCCCCCCACCCTCCAAGTCTCTCCTATGACACTGGCTAACTAGGGTAGATTCTAAATCTGGGAGTAGACAAATCTCAGATACAAGAATTTAATTCCAAAACTGGAAATATTCAATAGCCTCAAGCAATAGAATCCCAAGTTTCAACAGCCCTCAAATATTACCTTGTGACTGGAAAATTACTAGCCGTAGCCCATCAGGTATAGGTACAGAATTAAGCCATTTGGCCCATTGAGTTTGCTCTACCATTCCATCATGGGTGATTTATTATCCCCCTCAAACACAGTCTCCTGCCTCCACCCTGTAATCTTTGATGCCCTGACTAATCAAGAACTTATTAACTTCTGCTTTAACTATACCCAATTTACTTGCACTCCACAGCCATCCATCTGTGTCAATAAATTCCACAGACTCACCACACTGTCGGTAAAGAAATTCCCCCTTATCTCTGTTTTAAAGGACATCCTTGTGTTCTGGGGCTGTGCCCTCTAGTCCTAGACTCCCCCACTATAGGGAACATCCTCTCCAAGTCCACTCTATCTAAGCCTTCCAATATTTGATAGGTTTCAATGAAATCCCCATCTCCAGTGAATACAGGCCCAGAACCATGAAATGTTCCTCATACATTAACCCTTTCATTCCTGCGATCAGTCTCATGAACCTTCTCTAATATCATCATATCCCTTCTTTGATAAGGTGAATAAAAGTACATTAGTAAATTATGTACAGACAGGGCACACCAGTAACCGATGCTCGTTTGTCTCCTATTGAGTGCTTTTTAAAAAAGTTGAATTCATCTGCCAAATTTATTAATAATAATACTTTATTGATCCTGAGTGGGAAATTATTGCATTACAGCAGCAACATTTAAAAACATAACTTAGCAATAATAATAATAAATGTAATAACATTAACTAACAATAAAGTACAGAATAATCATATACACAATAGTTTACCAATGTGCAATAATAAAACAGAGACTATTGTCCCATGATGTGTGTTCTCCTGTCGCACAGAGATGAACTGTTGCATATGCTTATTGCATTTGGTAGGAACGATTTTCTGTAATGATTCTTGTGACAGTGGAGCTAAGTGAGCCTATTCAAAAGATGCTCCACTGCTTATTCAGAAGGTCATGGAGAGGATGTGCCTGACTGAATTATATTAGAACTTGTGTTCATAATATTATTAGATTTTCCAGTCATGAAGGTTTTGGGTGTGGGGTGAAGGGTCCTGGTGATAGGGGACTGCGGGCAGTTCTTTGGAATAAACCCATCTTGAGCTGTTACATGGGCAACAAGATGGTGATCTTTAAATCCTGCTGCCATCCTGTGATATGTAAGGTGTTAACAGGAAAATGATACGATAGACTCTTGACCTCACAATCTATCTCATCATGCTCTTCCATTTTATAGTTTACCTGTACAGCACTTTTTTGGTAGCCTTTACACTTCATTCTGCGTTCTGTTATCATTTTACCTTATTCTAGCTTGGTGCACTGTGTAACGATGTGATCTATATGGAAAGGTTGCAAGACAAGGTTTTCACTGTATCTTGGTACATGAGACAATATATACCAATACCGATCCAAATACAGCTAATTGAGCCGTCGGGTTCATTGGGGCTGCTGCTTATTTGGGACAACTCATAAAGAACAAAAACTAATCAAGAAAATATCTGGGATTCCCTTCATTTATTTGGGACACTATGCTACTTAATTAGGAGAGGAGACTGTTAACATAGAACATAGAAATCTACAGCACATTACAGGCCCTTTGGCCCACAATGTCGTGTCGACCATGTAACCTACTCTAGGAACTGCCTAGAATTTCCCCTATCACATAGGCCTCTATTTTTCTAAGCTCCATGTACCCAAGAGTCTCTTAAAAGACCCTATTGGATCTGTCTCCACCACTGTTGCCAGCAATTGAGTAAAAAAAGCTTACCCCTGACATCTCCTCTGTACCCACTTCCAAGCACCTTAAAACCATGCCCCTCGAGTTAGCCATTTCAGCCCTGGGAAAAAACCTCTGGCTATCCACACGATCAATGCCTCTTGACATCTTATACACCTAAAGTTTCTAAATATCAAACAAATTACTATAAATAACTGTAAACAGTAAAAATCCAAATCAGATCAATATTTGGTGAGATACCCTTTGCCTTTAAAACTGTATCAATTTTCTTAGGTATATTGTCATGCAGTTTTAAAAGAAAATTGTCAAGCATCTTGGAGAACTTGCCACAGTTCTTCTGCAGATTTTGGCTGTCTCGCTTGTTTCCGTCTCTCCAGGAAATCCCAGACAGCCTCGATGATGTTGAGATCAGGGCTCTGTGGAGGCCATGCCACCTGTTACAGAATTCCTTGTTGTTCTTTTCACTGAAGACGGTTTTTTAATGACCCAGGCCATTTGTTTGGGGTCATTGTCCTGCTGCAGAATGAAGTTGGGACTGATCAGACGCCTCCCCGATGGTACTGAGTGATGGATGAGAATCTGTTTGTACTTCTCAGCATTGAGGATTCTATTAACTCTGACCAGATCACCAACTCCTTTTGCAGAAAAGAAGCCCCAAACATGCAGGGAATCTCCACCGTGCTTCACTGTTGGCTGCAGGCACTCATCCATGTAGTGCTCTTTGACGTCGTGATAGAGCACTTACTGCCAATGTTCAGCACCCCAGTCCTTATGTTTTTGAGCATAGGTGAATCTTGGCTTTGATTCCACTTCAAAGGAACGGTTTTTTGGCAGCAACTCTTCCATGAAGATCATTTCTGACAAGACTTCTCCGGGCTGTAGAGGAATGTACTTGGGTTCCAGTGGTTTCTGTGAGTTCAGAGCTGATAGCAGTGCTGGACTTCTTCTGATTTAGAAGGTCCTGTTGCTGAACAGTTTCTAACTGGCGTCAGTCACGTGCACTTGCTGTGGCTGTTAGACACCAACACCGTGCTTAGTGTGAACTGTTTTTAAATAGCACCTGTGGCATGAGTTTGTGTTCAAAGAACAGTGATTTTTTTTCTCATTGATAGTTGGCGAGAAATAAGCAGTAAGACAATTCAGACCTGTTTTGCTCACTGTGGTTTCAAGTATTCAGGCTTGGAGATGCTAAAGGTGGCCTGGAGTGAAAATCGTACAATTTCATTACCTCTACAAGTTAGGAACTACAAAGAATTTAAAGGTATTGACACTCATCTTGAATGTTACAATGAGAATGAAGATTTGGAGGATACAATTGTTGAAAACATTGAATGAAGGCAGTCCATTATCTGCACTAGGTATCTGCACTGATTTCATTCATTTACAGTCATTCAAAAGAACACAGCAGTTTCTAACTAGAGTCAGTGCACTTGCTGTGGCTGTTAAACACTACACTGTGCTTAGAGCAAAGAGTTTTTAAATAGCGTCATGTGTATGTGTTTGTCTTCAAAAAATAGTGACTTTTGTCACTGATAGTTGGTGAGAAATAAGCAATCAGATAATTCCAAACTGTTTTGCTCACTGCAGTTTCAAGCATTAAGGCTTGGAGATGCCAGAAATGCTGGGAGTGAAAATGATTTCACTACATTATGATGATGACGTCGACTCAGACCTGAGAGGCCAGCGTCAGGCGTTTTCATGCAGTTCGAAAGGCTGTGTGGGGCGCCAGTCCTCGCACAGACATTTCGCAGTATTATTTTACTACATTAACAGGTTAGAAACAATGAAGAATTTGCAGATATTGACAATAATCTTCAATGTTACAATGAAAATGAAGATTTTGATGATACTTTGAATGAACACAGTCCATTATTTGTACTGATTTTATTTATTTATTTATTTATTTATTGAGATACAGCATGGAGTAGACCTTCTGGATATTCGAACAATGCTGCCCAGCAATCCTCTGATTTGATCATACGTTAGTCACGGGACAATTTACAATGACCAATTAACTCACCAAACAATACTATTTAGGAGTGTGGGAGGAAACCGGAGCACCTGGAGGAACCCACATGGTCATGGGGAGAACGTACAAACTCCTTACAGGCAGCAATGGGACCCGGTCGCCTGTCTTGTGAAGCATTGTGCTAACCACTACTCTACAGTGATTTTGGTCATTTACAGTCAATCAAAACAAAACACAGCAGGGTACACTAACTCCTCTGATAAATATTAAGAACTAATACACAGTTTTAAAGTACTATAGTAATATTGGTAATGTTCTAATTTATTCTGTAATTCTTTTAAATACATAATTTGTTACTCTGTTAAATTTCTTTTTCTACCTTTTAACTATTCCAGGAAACTTCAGTTAATTGGGGTAGCAGTTTAATTGGGCCAAAATGTACTGTTCCTGATGAGTCCCAATTAACTGGTATCCACTAAACTAATTTTCTATAAAATTGATTTTTTTTTTCCCTATCATAAAGGTTAAGGCCATAGCAAGAAGGTAGCTGGTGGTGGGAGACATGGAGAGCATCTCTTCAGAATAATCCCAGTTTAATCTGTTACATGGCCATTAACATGACAGCCCTCAGGTCCTGCTGCCATCCTGTGGCTAGTATGTTCTTAACAGGAACAGCTACCACTGTTCGGTAAGATCTGCTAGTGCACTGTACCATGCCAATTTGATGACTTAAAAGTAGTTAGTGGAATAAGTATCTTGTCTGATGAACAAATTACCTTTTCAAGACTTAAAAATAAAAGAACTCTTTATAAACTAATTTTCCAGGAGCAGTCACAGATCCTGAGATTGGATACATCACCCTGACACTAATTAATTACTGGTTTCTGCTAAACATCTTGCTGCGGTTGGTCCTGTTTCTGAATCTTCACGCAGTGAAAGCTTCTATATCTAGCATTGAGAAGAGGATTAAAAAGGGATAATACTCGACCCTCAATGCTTGTGTTTCATCTTAAATGATATTGAAAAAGTGGTTCGATGCAAACTTTGTGTGACAAGTGCCAATACAAATTTAATAATTCCACTCTTTTCAAGATTTAAGATTGTTTAAAGTCATTTCCAGTACACAAGTGTAAAGGAGAACAAAAAATTGTTACTCTGGATCTGCTGCAGCACAGAATAAACATAAAAGATAAAGAACAAAATAATAATAAAAAAAGAATAAATATAAGCACAAAAATACCTCATATACAAAGATTCATTGTAAATACATCCACAAAGTGACTCTGGGCAAAGGAGTGTCTGTACATAAGGGGACTCTGATAGGAAATAATAAAGTAGTGGTGGTGGGTTAATGGGTGGAGGTGTTGATCAGCCTTACTGCTTGGAGGAAACTGTTCTTGAGCCTGGTGGTCCTGGTTTTGATGGGAGTGGGACAAGCAGTTCACGAACAGGGTGGGTGTGATTTTTCTTTTTTTTTCTTTTTTTTTAATTTTATTTTTATTTGGATAAGGAATTCACAAATATCATGTACTTTTTTCACACATATAACCTTTTCCATTTTTTTATATGTATAAAACTACAATTATTTATACATTCTTAAGTACACATTGAGATGATATAAAAGGAAAATAAACATTTAAGTGGATAATTATGTACTGTGGTAAATCTAACCTATTAGGCTTGCTGGCTTTTTTCTGGCAGCTTTCTGTATACATGTCCCTGATAGTGTAGGTTTTCACAAATAAGATGATGTGATGCGTTTTATGTTTAAGAAAAGCTGTAACAGCTCATTTATCGTACTTCAAAAACTGAACACGAAGCACGGTAACAGATCATCATATCAGACCAGCCCCTTAAAATGAACTCCAACTCAATGTTGGTAGTTGTGAATTATGTGCGTTTCCACCAATTACATTACCCTATGCCAGCTACCCGAGTGCTGATGAATGCCCGGCCATTGCCGATGCTAGAGGGACGACCTCTGGCCACCTGGTGCTACGGTCCACCATGGTAAGGAGGTGCAAGAAACCACAGAGGGGGGAGGGGAAGAGAACCAACAAAGTTCACATCGACAAGGTCAAACCGTTGCTCAGGGACCTCAAAATGTGCCAATGGCACCTGGACATGACGGTTAACTTTTGCCTGCTGGCACTCCAATTACACCTGTCCCAAGACTGTACCAAGCAAATTTTAGTGCAACACACATCAAAGTTGCTGGTGAACGCAGCAGGCCAGGCAGCATCTGTAGGAAGAGGTGCAGTCGATGTTTCGGGCCGAGACCCTTCGTCAGGACTAACTGAAGGAAGAGCTAGTAAGAGATTTGAAAGTGGGAGGAGGAAGGGGGAGATCCAGAATGATAGGAGAAGACAGGAGGGGGAGGGATGGAGCCAAGAGCTGGACAGTTGATTGGCAAAAGGGATATGAGAGGATCGTGGGACAGGAGGCCTAGGGAGAAAGAAAGGGAGAGGGGGGAAGCCCAGAGGATGGGCAAGGGGTATAGTGAGAGGGACAGAGGGAGAAAAAGAATATATATATATATAATAAATAACGGATGCTGATGCTTTAGTGCAACGAGTTTTCAAGAGGCCTTCTGGGCCAGATCTGATATGGAGTTAAAAAGTCTGCCTCCAGTTTGCGGGCACTATAGGGCGAGGGTGACTGGTTGAGACATTGCCCCAGCTTCCCCGAACTTAATGTCAGCCAACCGCAGGCCTGTCAGTGCTGTATGGTCTCAGACCTCTGGGTCAGTAGCTTGGTTGGCTGCTATGCCGGCATGGTCAACCCCTATGTGTATGGCTTCCGGCTTCATCAGCTGGCTGTGAGAGGTAATCAGCTACAGCGTTATTTTTCCCTTTTATATGTTGTATATCAATTATGAACACTGACATGTAGGCCAAGTGGTGTTGCCGCCGTGCAGACCAGGGGTCTGATACTTTGGCCATCACGTGCATGAGGGATTGTAGTCAACGAGTTGTGAAATGGCGATTCTCTAGAAGAAAACGAAAATGGTGGACAGCCAGATAGAGACCAAGAAGCTTACGATCAAACTTGCATTACTTCCTTTCGGGGGATGCGTCTGAAGAAAGTGAGCGACTGCCACGTGCCTCTGACCGGCTGTTCGAGCACGGCACCCATAGCGTACTCTGAAGTGTCGGTAGTAATGGCCATCAGTGCGCCAGTAGAGTCCAGTTGGAAAGAGCTTGCTCGGTATCATCAAATGCCCTGGTCACGTCCACTGTCCGGTCAAATGTGATTAAGGGTATTGCCTTTAAGCACACTATCCAGGGGGAGCATAAGTTCAGCAGTTTGTGGAATGACGTGGTCATAGGAATTCACCGTGCCTAAAAGCTCCTGTAGTTTCTTAGTAGTGCGGGGTGGTGGGAAATCTACAGTACTGTATAATGGCAGCTACTTTTGATGTGAGGGGTTTTGATAGCTGAGAAAGTCAATGGTTGACAACCCAAGCAGGCATTTATCAGGGTTAATAATTAACCCATGTTGGCGTAAGCGCTTGAAAAGTGTGCGGAGATGAGATACGTGTTCGGATTTGGATGCACCGGCAGCAAGAATGTCATCCAGGTAAACAATAAGAAAATTTATGTCTTGTTAATGCAGAGTCCTCCTGGAAAGTTTGTACTGCATTTTTCAGCCCAAACCGTGTGCACACAAATTCAAAGAGGCCAAACGGGGATATCACACCCATTTTGGGAATGTCCTCCGAGCACACATGCACCTGATGATAGACTCTAACTAAATCGACTTTGGAAAAAATTAACTTTCCAGCTAAACGTGATGAAAATTTTTAGATTAGTGGGACTGGGGAATGATCGGACATGGTGGCCAAGGTAAGGCATTGCTAATTGCCACGTGGTGTCATAACCACCATTGGACTTGGGGATGACTGGGGGGGGCCAAGCCCAGGAGTTATTTGACTGGCCTACATGCCAAGTTTTTGCAGTCATATGTGGTGGTGCATGCATTTGACAGTGCCATTATGGGTAACTTACTGGACAAGTAGGGTAACGACCCAAAGTCCTTGATGGTCACTAGCCAGCAGTTCTTAAGATCGACTAACAGTCCTCAGGCATACAGGAAATCTGCACCAGACTGAGGTCTAGCCACGTTAGCCAGGACGAAGACCCATGTGTAATGTCACCCACTGAAGCAGAGCATCTGCTGTGTCCTGTAAGTCTGGATCCTGCTGCCATTGCCGGCTTCCAATGAGGTTTCGTTGCGCTTTGCTTTTTCATCAATAGGCGATGATGGCAGCACACTTAACTCAAGCACCTGTGTCACACAGGAAGCATTGCTCTGAAAAAACGTCTGTAATGAACAGTAGATGTCGCTGGCAGCAGGAACCCATGGTGTTCACAGACCTCTGATGTCCTAATGCACTGGCATCGTCAAAGCTGCAGGGGGGTCAGAACTTCCTGACTTTCGTACCAAAGCCAGCGTTGCAAAAACACAGTCCCGGCATGCTTACATTGGAG
Organism: Mobula birostris; assembly: GCF_030028105.1. NCBI lineage: Eukaryota > Metazoa > Chordata > Chondrichthyes > Myliobatiformes > Myliobatidae > Mobula > Mobula birostris. The sequence continues at coordinate 147,637,021 of NC_092377.1, forward strand.
GCCTTGTTGACCGCGGTTATTGAGGCAGGAAATTGAGGAATTGTGCTGCGCTGCCTGGCTGAGTGTAGACTATTAGCCATTTTAGAAAGCTTCTTATAGCCCTTCATGGGTGCATTAGTGAGGGCTATGTGAATTTGATCAGGCATTCGCTACATGAAGGGTTCTTTAAAAATAAAACAAGGACAGTGATTTCTTGCAGAGTGAATTGGGCCTCAGCTTGTAAAAAACTGAACACAAAGCATGGTAACAGAACTTCGTGTAATTTGTCATCATGTCAGACCAGCCTCTTAAAGATACCTCCAATTCAATGTCGGTGGTTATGAATTATGTACACTTCCACCAATTACGATACCCTACAATAACAGGCAGGCTGGTGCCAGTGATGCATTGGGCAGTTTTGACTACCCAATCTAGATCCTCCCTGTCTGCTGCTGTGCAGTTTCCACACCATACAGCACATTAGGATCCTCTCTCTGTAGCTTTGTGCCACCTTCAAAGACCACTCTGGCCATGAACGGATTTTGGAATTCTGGACTTTTACAAAATCCTTCAAGTAATGAAAACAAATAGTTGCAAATTCTGTGGGAGAGAGAAAAAAGATATTGCTGGACAGCCCGTGGACTTTGAGGGAGAAGTCAATGCCAGTCGATGACTGACTGGTAGCAATAGACATACAGAGGTTGGGAATCTGAATACATGGAGAAGGGGATAGTTTAATCTACATCTAGTTTCCATTAATACAGGGTTGGAGAATAATGCAGTGTCAACACAACTAACAAACCAAAGGAGTAAAACCCCTGGTTCCTCGGTATTTTAAAATATATTTTATTTTCCCTCTTTGTACTGCACAATAGTGAGTGCAGCACCCTCATCGCAGCAGAGAGCTGGTCACGCACCTTTTTTCAGATCAGTGCTGCTTCTGCCCCTTTAAGAGAAGCGGACTGAGCAGATGCTGGAAACCCAGAGCAACGCACACAAAGTGCCGGAGGGACTCAGCAAGTCATGGAGATGAATACCTGTTAGTGCAGATCCCTCATCAGCACTGGATAGGAAGGGGGAAACGTCCACTGCTCGTCCATTTCCATAGCCGGTGCCTGGTGACGTATAAGAGATCTCGCGAGAGCAGTGGGGTGAATGCTCGCGAGAGTGGGGCGGGCTGGAAGATGGCGGCGATTGGGGAGGCGGGAACAGCGGCAGGTGGAGCGGCAGCGGAGGAGGACGTCCCGGCCGGGCCCCGGGCACCCGCCGGCTGCGGCAGGTATCACCGGAAGAAGAGGAGGCTTCGGTGTAGGGTCGAAGGGCCGTCCTGGGGCTGGCATCATGGGCTCAGAGATTTGAAATGAGGAGAGGAGGCGGAGCCTTAGCTGTTAATGGAGGAGGGCGGGAGAGAGGCGTGGGGTCAGGGGGCGGGGTTTGGGAATGAGTGGAAGCCCGGGGTCAGGAGTCCGAGATAGTTTTGGCGCCTCGTGTCACAAAGGCAGGGAAGGAAGGAGTCCGGGGTTAGGTGGTTGGGGGCAGAGGGTGGAGTAGGGTGCCCGAGGTCAGGGGATGGAGGCCACGGTGAACAGGGTCAGGCAGCGGGGTGAAGGGGGGAGCCTGGGGATCAGGGAAGGAGAACACATACCAGAAGGGAGAGCGCATGAAGGTTACAGGTTAGAGGGAGCGAGACCACATGTGTCATGGAAGGGCAAAGGCGTTGGGCTCTGAGGGAATGGGAAGTACAGGGTCATCGAGGGGAGTGTGAGAGATATCCGGGGTCAGAAGGACGTGATCATTTTATAGAGGGAATGAAGTGCGATTGACAATGGTCTGAGTAAGGAGAGCGTAGGGACCGCATGAGTTGAACGGGAGACTGGTCAAGATGGAATGGAGTGGGAGGACCAACTGGAGTAAGCAGAGTGCATAGGCCAAGGGGGGGGGGCAGGTGTCAAAGTTTTTTTTAACGTTAGTGTAAATGTGTTGGGCTGCACATTGCATTATTGGTTGAATTTTGATCTGTTTGTCTTGTTTCAGTGATTCAGCGATGGCAGATGTAACTGTTAGCATGGATACAGATATGTCTGGTTGTAAAGATATTGTAAGTATGGTAGTGTTTTTGAATGAGACTGGCTCTCCCGAGTTTGATCACTGATTGTTTGGTGTGTTGTTTGTTATCTCTACCTGTGTTTACAGTCATGATTCCCTCCTTTGATGCTCCCCCTTCACTCTCACCACCCAACCCTCTCTCTCACCTTGACCTTCAGTTGCAAATGTTAGCTCAGGAATGGCTCATTTATAATTCTAAAATCATCATCTTGAACACTTTAAAGCAAGTGCGTGAAGCAGCCAGTTGGGTCACAAATCTTAGACTGGCCTGTTGCAATGTGCTGGAAAGTAACAGCTTGGAAGGGTTCACATCTTCACCCCAGATGGGCCTTTCCTGTAAATCTGACATTTATCTGAAGGAGCGGGTAGAATGTTCACATGTAGTATGGTGAACAATTTGGAGGGAAGCTTGGAGGCTGTGATGTTCTCATTGTGTACTGTCTTTTGTTCGGACCATACAGCTGAAGGGATGGCAAGTTGCTGCAGGGAAGGATTTGCTTCGATACCTGCCATTATTGCCATGCAACGTGACCACCCACTCTCAAGCCACAAGGCTCTCTTTGCATGGTTGTGACATGATGGGTTGTTGATTTCTATATTAATTGCATTCCAATTGCTTAGTTTGTTAAGCTCATGTATGCATAGGTTGAACTGCCATGATTGCTGCTCAGTTTCCTCTTCAATAATCCAACCATGTGTTATATTTCCAGGAGGTATCTGCTGACAGCACTGAAGCCACTGATACCCAACAGGCAGGGACAATAGAGGAAGAATCTGTACGGCATCTTGGTGGAGTGGAGCTCCAGTGTGGAATCTGTGTAAAGTGGTTTTCAGCGGAAACATTTGGCCTAGACACAACGTATGTAATAAACTTTTTGTTCTCCATGGTTCACAGGTTCCTGTCTGTATATCAAGAATTCAGTTTAAAGCTTGTTGCCTTGTTGGGGCATTATTCCCTAGTCAGTTTAATCTGACTAGTCATTTTAATTTGAATCCATGACTTGAACCTACTACTTTGCAGTTGGATGGATTTGAGGACAGTTCATACAATACCTTGTTCTAAGCAGTAGAATTAAAAAGCAAGGAAGTCATGTAAAATTTATTTCAATCTTTGGTTTAGCCTAACAAAGTTTGATTTCCATTATTCTAGGGAAGATGCTTTGCATTTCAGGACTGGGATGTCGGCTCGTTCTCTGTAGAAAAGAAGTCGGAGAAATCTAACAGTGAAAGGACAGATCATTAGAAAGAGGTGACATGGGGTCACAAGGTGTCAAATATTGTGAATAGAGCTAAGGATCTGCAAGGGCAAATGGACCCTGATGGGAGTTGTATTTATAGGCATCCGTTAGTCTCATGAGACCATGGACTTGTGCCTTGGAAGGTTTCCAGGGCGCAGGCCTGGGCAAGGTTGTAAGGAAGACCAGCAGTTGCCCATGCTGCAAATCTCTCCTCTCCACGCCACCGATGTTGTCCAAGGGAAGGGCATTAGGACCCATACAGCTTGACCCATGCAGCTTGGCACCGGTGTCATCGCAGAGCAATGTGTGGTTAAGTGCCTTGCTCAAGGACACACATGCTACCTCAGCCATGGCTCGGACTTGTGACCTTCAAATCAGTAGATGAACACCTTAACCACTTGGTCGATGGGAGTTGTATATAGACCCCCAAACAGTAGTAAGGATGTAGTATACAGATTACAATTGGAGATAGAAAATGCATGGCAAAAGAGCAATGTTACAATAGTTATGGGAGGCTTCAATGTGCAGGTAGATTGGAGAATTCAGGTTGGTAATGGATTCCAGGTGGGGTAATTTCTAGAGTGCCTATGAGTTGGCTTTTTAGAGCAGCTTGTGGTTGAGCCCATTAGGAGATCAGCTATTCTGGGCTGGGTTTTGTGCAATGAACCAGAATTGATTAGAGAACTTAAGGTTAAAGAGCCCTTGGGGAAAAAATGATCATAATATGATCGAATTCACTGTGAAGTTTGAGAAGGAGAAGTGAAAGTCAGATGTATCAGTGTTACAGTAGAGTACAGGGAATTACAGAGGCATGAGGGAAGGGTTGGCCAGGATTGATTGGAAAAGAACACTGGCAGGGATGACGGCAGAGTAGCAATAGGTAGAATTTCTGGAAGCATTTTGTAAGGTACAGGGTATATACATCCCAAAGAGGAAGAAATATTCTAAAGGCAAGATGACACAACAGTGGCTAACAAGAGAAGTCAAAGCCAATATTAAAGCCAAAACGGGCATATGATAGAGCAGAAATTAGTTGGAAGTTACAGGATTGGGAAGCTTTTAAAAACCCAACAGAAGGCAACTAAAAAAAGTCATTAAGAAGGTAAAGATGGACTATGAAAATAAACTGGCCAGTATTATTAAAGAAGATACCAAAAGTTTCTTCAGATACATAAAGTGTAAAAGAGAGATGAGAGTGGATATCAAACTGCTGGAAAGCGATGCTAGAGAGGTAGTGATGGGGGACAACAAAATGGCAAATGAACTGAATAAGTATTTTGTGTTGGACTTCACTGTGAGTGACACTAGCAGTATGGTGGAAGTTCCAGGAGACTGTGTTAAGTTACCATAACTAGAAAGGAGGTTCTTGGGAAACTGAAAAGTCTGAAGGTAGATAAGTGGGGTGTACACCTGGACTAGATGGTGTACACCCCAGTGTTCTGAAAGTGGTGGCTGAAGAGATTGTGATGGCACTAGTAATGATCTTTAAAGAATCCCTGGATTCCGAAATTGTTCCAGAAGATGGGAAAATTACAAAGGTCACTCCACTCTTGGAAGGGAAAGAGGCAGAAGAAAGGAAACTATAAGCCAGTTAGTCTGACCTCAGTGGTTGGAAGGTTTTGGAGTTGATTATGAAGGATGAGGTCTGAGGGTATTTGGAGGCACGTGATAAAATAGGCTGTAGAGAGCATGGTTTCCTGAAAGGAAAATATTGCCTGGCAAATCTGTTGGAATTCCTTGAAGAAGTAACAAGGCAAATGAGAAATGGTTGATGATTTTCAGAAGGCCTTTGACAAGGTGCCACACGTGGGACTGCTTAACAAGCTACGAGTCCGTGGTATTACAGGAAAGATTCTAGCATGTATAAAGTAGTGGCTGAAACAAAGAGTAGGTATAAAGGGAGCCTTTTCTGGTTGTCTGCTGATCACTAGTGGTGTTCCATGGTGGTCTGTGTTCAGACTGATTTAGTCTGTGTTCAATGATTTAGATCGGGGTAGGCGAGCAAATATTGAGATACTATGCTTATCCTGCCCGCGAGTGATTCTTTTTCTTATTCTGAGTGTTTCATGTGACCACACTGATGGACATGCATAGCGTCTTGTTACACTGGCCCCAGATTCCGTTTTGTTCCAAACCAAACACTGGTATATACAAATGACAGGAAGGCAGACCACCTTATTAATATGTAGTAGATACTCTCCGTGCATGTACAGGTTTTCGGATGGGATTGTTCAAATTTGTAAACAGAAACAGCATCACTGTGTTTTAATAAGAAATCCACGCTAAATATCCAGATATTTGCATGTGATATGATAGTTGTTGAGTAACTCGCATTTCGAAATAAAATCAAAGAAAAAAATTCCAGTGGCAATGAATGCAAAACGCAGGAAGGTAGACGCTGAGTGCAGAAAAAGCAGTGAAAATGAAGGAAATACCCGTGCCAGCTACGAAGTCTCAAAACGTATTGCAGAAAAGATGAAGCCTTTTACAGATGGAGAGTTTGTCAAAGAATGTTTACGGGCAGTGGTGGATTTTGCTTGTCCTGAAAAGAAATCTTTATTTGCATCTATCAGCCTGTCAGCAAGAATGATCTCATGGCGAGTTGAAGAAATGTCGCAGATGTTAAAAGTTGTTTAAGGGATGCCTGCAACGAATTGCATTTTTTTTTCAATTGCGCTTGATGAGAGTACAGACTTGAAGAGAGTAGAGACACTGCTCAACTTGCAGTGTTTGTGCGAGGAGTGACCTCAACTTTTCAAATTTATTCAATTAATTCCTATGAAGAACACGGTTATTGGAGCAGACATTTTTTGAAGCTTTGTTGAAAATGATGCCAGAAATGAGACTTAATGTGTTGAAGCTAATTTGCATCACAACTGATGGGAGACCAGCAATGGTGGGACAGAAAAACTAAACTGAGTTCTTTGATTACTAATTGACATCCTTGGTTAAGCACAAATTATTTTCTAGCATGTGTTATTCATTAATTTGAGGCAAGACATAACTAGATGTATTTAAATGGATAATTCCCATATTTCAAGTTTCTTATAGCATTTATCTGGCCCACCGTCCGCTCATTAATAAGCGATCCGGCCCACAGAGGCAAAAAGGTTGCCGACCCCTGATTTAAATGTTGGGATTGATGGCTATGTGCAAAGTTTGCAGATATGAAGATAGTTGGAGAGGCAGGTAGTTTTGAGGAAGTAGGGAGGCTACAGAAGGATTTAGACAGATTAGATGAATGGGCAAAGAAATGGCAGATGGAATACAGTATAAGGAAGTGTATGGACATGCACTTTGGCGGAAGAAATGAAGGGGTTTACTGCTTTCTTAAATGGAGAGAAAATACAAAGATCAGAGACAATGAAATTTGTGAGTCCTTGTGCAGGATTCACTAAAGGTTAATTTATGAATGGGTCTGTGGTCAGGAAGGCAAATGCAATGTTAGCGTTCGTTTCAAGAGGTCTAGAATATAAAAGCAAGGATGTAATGTTGAGACTTGATAGAGCACTGGCGAGGCCTCAATTGGAGTATTGTGAGCAGTTTTGGGGCCCTTAGAAAGGATGTGCTGAAAATGGAGAGGCTCAAAGGGGGTTCACAAAAAATGATTCCAGGATTGAATGGTTTGTCATAAGAAGAGCATTTGATGGCTCTAGGCCTGTATTCACTAGAATTTGGAAAAATGAGCGATGACCTCATTGAAACCTATCGAATGGTGAAAGACCTTGATAGAGTGGATGTGGAGAGGATGTTTCCTCCGGTGGGAATGTCTAAGACCAGAGGACATAGCCTCAGAATAGAGGGGTGTCCTTTTAGGATGGCAATAAGGAACTTCTTTAGCCAGAGAGTGGTGAATCCTTTGCCACAGGCAGCTGTGGAGCCCAAGTTTTTATGTATCTAAGGGAGAGTTGAATAGATTCTTGATTGATCAGGACATGAAGGGATACAGGGAGAAGACAGGAGTTTGGGGCTGAGAGGAAAATTGGATCAACCATGATGAAATGATGGAGTAGACACAATGGCCCAAATGGCGTAATTCTGCTCCTATATCTTATAACCTTAAATTCAAGCAGTGCTATGAGTCAGAAGTAGACCCTGGTAAATTCAAAAGGGGATTTATAAAAAAAATAATTTTCCAGGGCATGTTAGAATGTGGAATGCAGTGAATTACACTGAAACATTGAAGGAGTAGCTAGATAAGTAATAGTTATAAAGGGATGGAAAGATTATGGTGTTTGGTGAAGTGGGTTCAGGAAAGGCTCTTGTGAAGGCATTGACCATGGGCTGACTGCCCTTTTGCTCAACTGGGGACAATATAACTGCTGAGTTGCACAAAGAAGAGTGTGCGTTGTTGTTTTAATGGGGATCTATTCTCACCCTCCACCCCAGGTTGGGTTTTCTCCCTCTTCTGTTGCAGAAGTGTTGTCAGTTCTTTGATGCATCTCCCTGAGCTGGTTGTGTTGAACTGGAAAGTGGCTCAGTAGATGAAAACACCACTGAGCCGGGTGCTGCATTTTTCTAGGGTTAAAATCAACTGGTGATGTAACTGGCATTCTTTCCCATCTGCCCCATCCCCCTCATATCATCAGAGGAGTTTGAGGCTGTCCTTGGATTTACAGTATCTGGTCTACACAAGTAAGGTGGAATCATAGGCATGATATGTACTGTAGTTTTTAGAAGTTTTGTATTTCTACTTCATTGGTTGTTCCAAAGCTCTTCACCACCAGAGGTCATGCAAGGGACCAGGTACAGTGAGGCTTCGTTGTTTTTGTGTTTGGCACCAGCATTTACTGTTCTCTCCCAGTTACATTTGTCCTTTCTGAACTGGGTAACAATGGAAACAATGTTGTACATTGTCAGGTGAGGGAAAGACAAAACAGGTTTTCTGTGGTGAAAAGCAAACCCAGTGGTACTTTCAGAGTGTCAGAATTTCTTTTCACATTTAAAAAATGTAAATAAGAATTTACAATGAGGGATTTGAATCAGTCATATAACTACTCCACCTTTGTGTCTTATTTATGCTGATTGAAATAAGCTTGCCTTGAAATCCTTGATATAGATGGATTTATGAGTTGTAACTAATTTTGATTAAAAACGGATTATGGCTGGAGTTGCTCGGCAGGTCACAGCCTCTGGAGAGAGAAACAAAATTAATGTTTCAGGTTCATTATTTTATCAATCTGAAATGTTAACCATGTTAACACTCTGCTTGACTCGTTGAGCATTTCCTGCACTTTTTTTTGTCTCCTATTTCCTGCATCTGTAGTTCTTTTATCTTTTATTTCTGACCTTTTGTTTTACAGCTCTTGCCTTCCGTTCATGACCAACTATATTTTTCATTGCAACCAGTGTCACCACAGTGGGAATACATACTTTCTCCGAAAACAAGCAAGTAAGGTTGCAAATTAAGCAAAACATTTTGTTTGATTGTTGGTTTACTGCCCTGTTGTTAAAGCATTGTGATTAGAGGTGTTGGGTGTTGACTATGCTGTGAAAGTTAGTAGCAATGATTGATTTTGTTTGATGTGAAAGGTCCTAGGATTGGATTTAGGGAAAAATTGCATCACAATAAGGTGCTATGTGGGACAGAAGGAGGTTAATATCCATCATGTGTCTTTGCCAACGTGTAGTCAGTTCACGGATGGATGATTGGTACCTGTCTTCCATCTAGCCTCCTTGGTTCCATTCCCCTTAATGGCTTTGTCTGACAGAACTTCCAGTTGATCACCATGCTCAACAGCTTTGTTGGAAAGAACTCCCGAGAGAGCAGCCATTCGGCCTTGAGTGTTTGTAGATTCCCACTAAAACCAAAAGACATTAGACCATTTGACCCATCAAGTCTGTTCCACCTTTCCATCGTGGCTGATGTATGATTCCTCTCAACCCCATTCTCCTCCCTTCTGTCTGCAAACTGACATCCTTACTAATCAAAAATCTATCAACCTCCATTTTAAGTGTACCCAATGACTTGGCTTCCACAGCCATCTGTGGCAATGAATTCCATAGATTCTCCACCCTCTTGCTAAAGAACTTCCTCCTCATCTCTTCTAAAGCATCCCTGTATTCTGAGGCTGTGTCCTTTGGCCCTAGATTCCACCCCCCCACCCCCCCACTGTAGGAAGCATCCTCTTCACTAACTTTTTCTATGTGGAATAGCTGACATTTTGATTAATCTGGCCTGTCTTAAAAATTATTCAATTGAACTCTTCTCATTGAAGTTAAACACCAGTTAGATCATTTCTTAAACTTATATGTTGAGGAGAAATCAAATCCAGAATCTACAAATTGCCCTTATAATTGAAGCCTTTATGCTTTCCTGCTTTCACTTTTTTTCATTTCAGTCCAAATATCTTTGAAGGACACAGCAGCACAGGTGGAGAAGGTGATAAAGACAGAAGGAGCTACACTTGCGTTCATTAGCTGGGCAATGCTTTATAAAGCAATGCTTATGCCACAGCTGGAATATGCATGCTGATCTGTTCACCACATTTTAGAAAGGACTTGATTGCATTGGAGATGGTGTAGGGCAGATTCACCAGGATGTTGCCTGCTTAGAATATTTTGGCGGTGAGGAGAGATTGGATAGATGGTATCTGTTTTACTTGAAGCAGAAGAAACTGGAGGGAGCTGTTGAAGTTAAAGATTCTCACTAAGACCATAAGGCATAGGAGCTGAATTAAGCCATTTGGCCCATCAAATCTATTCCACCATTAATCACGGCTGATTTATTATTCCTCTCAACTCTATTCTCCCGCCTTCTGCCTGTGACATGCATAAGGCAGGTAGTAAAAAAAAAACTTTGCACAAGACAGTGTGTCTAGGACCAGATGGCTATGGACATGTCCTACTGAGTGTGTTCTAGAGTCATACAACATGGTAATGCCTTTTCGTAAAATCACATCTTAGCCCATAGAATTCTATGCCTAGGTAATTCAAGTACTCATCCAGTCACTTTGTAACTGCTGCTAGTGACTGATTCCGTCATTTTCAAGAAGTTTATTCCAGATGCTTAACACTGGTTGGGAAAAGAACCCCCTCAGAACCCTTGTAAGTTTCTATAACCTTTATCCTAAAGCTATGTCTTCAATTTAATCTACTGTGGGGAAGATATTCCTGCAGTCTACCTTATCTATATCCTTCAACTTTACGTAGCTCAGTTATGCCTTATAGAGGTGATAATCAATTGGGTATGATCAAATGGCGGAGCAAACTGGATGGGCAAAGTGGTCTACTTCTGCTCCTATGTCTTATGGTCTTTTAACCTTCTCCACTCCAAGGATGACACTTCATCTGAATGAAGTAGCTGAAATACTACATCACACTTGTATCTGGATGAAGCTATATCTTAGGCATTTCACCATCACATCAATATCGTTCTGTAGCCTAAAAATAAGCTGAACACACCCAAAAACTTGCATCAATCTCCATGGCATTTGTTAATTTGATGAGCTTGCTTCCTATTTCCACATCCAGATGATTCATATGTATTACAAGAACATAGATCAGTACCCGCAGAACAGGCCCTTTGGCCCATGATATCTCTGCTATCCCTTTATATTAATGAGTCTGTCCAAGTGCTTCTTAAACTCTATCCTTTCTACTTTCACCACCATCCCAGGCAGCACATTCTAGGCACGTATCATTATGTGCTTTTAAAAAAACCTTGCCCTGCACAACTCCCTTAACTTTCCTCCTCTTACCTTAAAGCTATGCCCTGCAGTAATCAATATTTGTTACCTTTGGAAAGAAATATTGATTATGCTTTTTATAATGTTATAAACTTCTATCAAGTCTCCCCTGAAGCTTCAATGCTTCAGAAAAGACAATTCATGTCTCACCATCCTCTCCTTAAAGCACATGTTCTGATCCAGTTAGCATCCTGGTGAGCCTCCTCTGCATTCTCTCCAAACCCTCCACATCCATTCTCTAATGAAGAAACTAGAATGGAACTCAGTACTCCAAATGTGATCAAAGGAATCCTTTTATACAATTGCAGAATTTCCTGATAGCTGAAGGCAAGCACGTCGTCAGCGTTCTTTAGTAATTGAATTGCCAGTAAACCGAATGTCCTCAGCAATGACAATAAAGCTCTTAACTAAATTACCAGCCTTTTGATTTGTGTTGCTACTTTCTGTGATCAAAGGACTTGGACCTCAAGATTCCTCTGTATATCAGTGCTCTTAAGAGTCCTGCCATTTACTCTATAAATTCTTTTTAAAATTTAATCTCACAAAGTGCAACGTTTCAAACTTGATTAAACTCCATCTGCCATTTCTCTGCCGATACAATATCTGCAACTGATCTACATCCTGCTGAATCGTGTGAAAACCTTCTTCACTATCCATAACTCCACCAACTTTTTTATCATCTGCAAACTTACTAATTAGCTACCTGTATTTTTAATCCAGCTCAGTTACATATATATAGCAACAAGAGGTACCAGCACTGATCTCTGCATAACACCATTGGCTACGGACCTCCAGTCGGAATAACACCCCTCCAGCACTATTCTCTGTCTTTTATGACCAAGCCAATTTTGAATTCGGTCCACCAAGTCATTGTGGATCTCTTGCATTTTCATCTGGATCAGCCTACCACAAGGGATCTTATCAAATGCTTTGCTAGAATCTATGCCGATAGCATCCAGTGCCCTCCCCTCGTCAATCAGCAAAGATCCCAGCACTGATTCTGTAGATTAGTATAAGTAGATATTTGATAATTCCACCTAGGCCCCCACCTCTGTATCAATGCTCTATGACTCCAATTCTATTTTCGCTCTAAACGTGGGCTAACTCCTTACCTCGCTAAGGTTAAATTGTTCATTTGTCCAAACAACACACTGTTTTTTCTTAAAGGTCTGAGTTACGAACTCTCCAAAGGGGAAGATGCTGAGGAGGATCAGTGTATTGAAGTGCTGTCACTGGGCATGTCTCTGTAGTGTTTTGCACATAATACCTATTAATAAAGTTTTAATCATCCGGAATCTATAATGAGTTACCAAGGCTCAGGGAACGCTACACTGTTAGCCTTGTTGTCTTACAGCTGAGAGGTCGAACTGAAGTCCCATCTGTCATGTCATGTGCACGTATAAGTTCCCTTGATACCGTTTATAAGAGCTGGAAAATTCTCAGGTGTTTTCAAAAATATTTATTCCTCATCCTTGCAATGCAACAAAACCCAAAAACAGTAGTGCGACAGAGTTGGCATTTCAGAGGTGTATGAAAGACTGCAGAGTGGTTCGGGATAGGTTGTGAATGGAACAGGACAAATGTAAGTTTTTCTTTCCTCCTCATAGACTTGAAGGAAATGTGTCTCACGGGTCTTGCTAATTTGACCTGGCGTTCCCGAACTCAGGATGAACATCCCAAGACCATGTTTTCAAAGGATAAGGTATGCAGTTAGTGCTTGAGTCTAGATTGTTCCTTTATAGCATCTTTCCGTAGATGCTGCCTGATCTGAGTGTTTCTACCATTTTATTTTAGTTTTTAACTAATTCTTAACCGAAGTGTTGTGCCGAGGAAAGCAAAGCATGTCATGGTTCCTTTTATTAAACCAGAGAGACAGCTTCCTCATTTTTGAGCTGTTTACATTTATTAACATCTTAAAAGAACCAGGGAAACCAGAAGTTCTGCTGTTGCATTTCTGAGGGAGAAATTTTTGAGAAGGTTGGCTAATTTGGGATTAAGCTGAAGGCTTTGCCATGTTTATGTGGCTCACAGTCTGAAGTGTAGCTCAAGAATGCAGAAATTAGACTCCTGAAAGTGTTGATTTTGAAAAGAATAAAATGCAAAGAATTCCCTTCTGGCCTTGCAGTTGCGTGGATTCTTTCCACGTAGAGTTGGTTGACTAGTTAGAGGGTGGGGTTGTGTTTGGATTTTCACCTGGGTTGTTTGGACAGGAGTCTTCAACAATAAGAGTTACTTCACTATTTTGGATAAGGATATATTTTCTCTTATTTTTCATTGCTCTGTTTCTTGTTCTGATGAAATTGCTGAAATGGTTTCCTGTTGCAATTCACCCTAGCAATGTTTTCCATCTGATTGCATGGAGCAGTCCATCGGCGCAGTCTGCATTTCTGTGTGTCACTGCACTTCTGGTGAAGCAGTCTGGAGGAGGATTTGGAGCTAACCTCCGAGATCAAATGTTGCTGACTGTCAGTTACGGACCTTGCCATTGTGACACGTCAGCTCTTGAGCAAGCTCCACCTGCACCTTAAACCACAAGGGACCTGACCTGAGACAGGCAGATTTCCCTGCAGATCGGCAGGCAAAGGGAATTGAATTATAAACCTGCTTACGTATTTGGAGATTTTGAAATGTAACGTCTAATATTTTCTTTTCTTAAGTGCAGTTTCAGTTTGAGCCTATTTTCTTTCATTCTCCTCTGCTTACCTGTAGGATATCATACCTTTTATTGACAAGTACTGGGAATGTTTGACTACCCGACAAAGGCCTAGCAAAATCACTTGGCCAAATAACATCGTGAAGACAATGGTGAGTGAGTTCCCGTAAGAACTGAATGAACATGTTTGCTGTGAAATTTTTTTAAACAAATGAAGAAGTGGTGATAATAGTTATTGATAAACCTCTTCCTGTGCATTTATAAATCATCTCTCCATTCATAAGAGTTCCATAGCATAGAAACGGGTACTTTGGCCCAGTTCAACCATGCTGACTGAAGTACTTTTCTGAGCTAGTCTCATTTGCCTCATGTCCCTTTGAATCTTTCATGTCCAAGAACTGTCCAAATATCTTTTACATGTTGTAATTGTACCTTTCCTGTACCACTTCTGGTAGCATGTTCCATAGACCCACCACCCTTTGTATGGAAAAACACGCACCACCCGGGTCTCCTTTAAATCTTATCACTCTCCCCTTAAGCCTCAAGGTTTCAGATGCATCTGCTCTGGGGCAGAGAGACTGTGACCATCCTCCTTATCTAAGCCTGTCATGATTTAATTAATCATGCCTCCTCCACTTCAGGGAAAACAATCCCAGTCTATCCAGTTTCTCCTTGTAACTCAAGCCCACCAATTCCAGCAACATCATTGTGAATCTCTTCTGCACCATGGTATCTTAATGAAGATGTTTATTTCAGATTTTGAACAACTAACGTGTCTAGGGTGGCATTGACAGTGGCTGAAGAGCTTGCACTAGCAGTCATAAAATTGAGTGCAACATCCCACAGCAATTCACTGGAACGTTATCATGTAAAATTTGATAATGAGTTCACAAAAGCTCTAAGGAAGGCAAGGTTAAGGAACCTTAAAGTTGGAGTGATTTAAAGATCTCTAGAGTTAAAGGAATGCCTGCAACTTATAGAATTGTATTTTAAGGATTTCTTAAACTCTGTGAGCTAAGGTGATATCCAATAGTGAACTTTTGTTTGTGCTCTTGAGCTTGGCATTATGGACAGTACATTTGCCAGAAGCAGATTTTGGTTTAAGGAAAAAATCAGCTAAAACTAAAACTTTAATCTGTTTCATGATCATTGTCTATTATGAAACAGATGGCTAACTTATTGAGTCTAGTCTTCAGATCAGAATCCCTGTTCATTGTACGAGCTTGATGCAAGCAACGTTTTAGCATAAGTAAGAAGACGTGTACCATTCTATCACTCCTGCAGAAGCAAGGGAGGCACCTTGTACCATGTTCACTGTTTCATTCCGACATGATACTCCCGTAACCATAATAACACTGACAGTTTTGATTTATACAGCACATAAATTTTCAATCTGTTTCTGGCCAGCATTTATGGCTGATATTTAAATGTCTTTGAGAAGAGAAATAACCTTGAAGCGATAACTACGGTTCTTTTCCAATGAAGACACTCCCACAGTTATGGGATTTAGATGCAGCAATAATACATATTAGGCTGCAGGTGGTGATATTCCTCTGTTCCTTTGTTGGCAGCTGAGGTCACAGGTTTTGGTGCAGTTGTCCCTGTGAGTTACTACAGTGCAATGTGTGAAACTTTCCAATATCTCTTACAGAAGCATGTTAAATCATGGCACGCCAAAAAATAGCACCAAACCAAGATAGGTGAGATCAGAAATCTGTTTAGAGCGCTTTTATGAAGTTTCTTGAGGAGAGAGAGGCAAATTAGTTTAGAGGAGTGATAGTGGTTGAAAGACTTGGCAGCTAATGGTGTGGATGAACGTATTGTAGTGTGTTTCTGAGTCCTTGTTCTCATGATGCCAGTATTGGGATACAAGATTTCATCTGCAGTGTGAACTGATACAACTTTACGACTAGGTTGTTTCCTCATCACACGTCATTGGAAGTGGAACTAAAATTGCAGTGGCAAACCTAGCCGTGGGTAAAGCCAGATGTTCAGATGTACTTTGTGGCGCCTTTAACCAGTTTTGGATGTTTGCACTTTCAGACCAAAGAGCGGGATGTGTTTCTAGTGAAGGAGAACCCAGATCCTGGCAGCAAAGATCCACAGGATGATTACCCCAAATTTGGTTTACTAGACCAGGTAAGAACCATGGCTATGTAAGGTGCACTGCCACAGTGATAGGGTGAGAATGCCATTCATGTTTATCATTATCCAAATACAATCTACACTTGCAACAAATTCTCTTCATTCATGTATCGGCCTGCTGCCGTTAGAAACCTCACTTGTGAAGCTTGTCTCCAAATCTGCCTGTCCAAATGTGTTTTGATCTAGTTTTACAATGTCTCTTCTCTGTGAATTTAATCTCATTCACTGCTGTGCTTCTCGTACTGAGATATTGAGCTCTAATAATTTGTGAACTCATGTCGGTTCCAATCCGCCAATCCTTGTCTTAAAGCCTTCATGCTTGTATTCAAATCCTTCACCCCTTGTCCTTTACAACATTGATGACCCTTTGTATTAAAGCTCTCTTATAAAAATTGTATTCTGTCAGCTATGATCCCTTGTATCCCCATGACCATTCCATTCAACATTTTTGTGACTTCATCCATGGTTCAGATTGCTGGAAAAACCCAGTGGGTCAAACAGTGTCGACCCTGCATTAGGACTGCACATCTTCAATTGACTGATTTAAGCAGTTTGTTTTTTTCTGCTTCAGCTTCCAGCATCTGCAATATCTTATGGCTCTTTTCAACCATGGAATTCTGAATTTCCCCACATCTATACATCTCCATCTCCCCTTTAAGGGCTCTCATTGATACATTGGTCTGAGATTTTAGTTGGCACACACAAAGAACAATATTTATCTGACTACATGTTTGTGAAGCAGTTTGGGGCTTTGCTTCTATAAGTACAAATTTTATTATTCTTAAGGTTCTATTTGTGTAGTCTCATGATCCAAGCTCATTTGTAATTGGGGTTGTTTTCATTACTGAAAAGTCAAATGAAATTATCACGTTCTTTCAGTTAGTCCTGATGAAGGGTCTCAGCCCGAAATGTCGACTGTACCTCTTCCTATAGATGCTGCCTGGCCTGCTGCGTTCACCAGCAACTTTTATGTGTGTTGCTCGAATTTCCTCGTATTTGTGTTGTCATGTGCTTCATGGTTTAAAAATTAACTGATGTCGACTGAGTGCACTTTATCAAGGCCTCTTGGGCCATCCAACTCTTTGAATGCTCAAGTTGTTACATGTGCTTATAAATTGAATTTGGCTTGACACCTGTAACTCTTTTACAGGATCTTTCTAACATTGGCCCAGCATATGACACACAGAAACAAGGGGGATCCTTAACTCCAGGAAGCACCCTCAATGGTATGTGGATTACTTCAGAGTTGAACTCATCTCCTTTAGAGATTTTGCCAGTTTATGACATGAATGTATTTTCTGGCTTAGTTCTGTCTTGGGGAGATTTTTCTTAGTTTAGTGCCTGAACCATTCAACTGAGATATGTGGGATTATTAATTTAATGGACAGCCCTTCTCTAAAATGCAGTGTCTGTTTTGTGTGATATACAGTACCAAAGTATTTGCATCGAGGGAGATCTAGAAGACAGCTTGCAGGGATTGTGGAGCTGCAGGGCAAAGCTCTTTGCAATTCCCCTCCAATTTCTTGGTTTTCCAGTCAGACCATCACCTTTCAGTGCCAAAGTGTTGGAAGTAGTACAAACTTCTCCGCTATATTTCTCCCATTACATGAAACCCACAGAGCTGAGTATACCACATTCTGACTGGTTCCTATTCCTCATGCAAGAATACGTTATTTCCTCGTTACCTTTTTTTTGGAAAAGATTAATGTTGAATGTTAAAGAAAGCGATGAATTGAAAGCAAACGCTGGTCCAGAAAATTAGCCTTCTACCATCTTGGATTTGCGTGCTGCAGGATTATTGAAGTTGCTGCAGATGAATTGATACTTGTGCATGTTTTTAGATTAGGAATTTTATCAATAAAAGTTGTTTCATCAATAAAAGGAACAACAAAATGTTAGCTGAAAGTAACTGCGTGGTCTATGCAAAAGTTCTGAGTGCAGCCTTCATTATTTTAACTTCTTATTATTTTGTGCTTTGTTATAAAACAAAGCATAAAATTGGTCTGTATCATCTTGCCTGCAACAGACACAGATATGATGTGAAGAAAACTCCATGGTTAGAAGAAATCATGGGAGCAAGGTCAACTGTCCCAACCAAAATATTTTACAGAAGTCCTTTTGCTATGTTCAGAATTTAAAGTAGGTCTGAAGTATTGTATGATCTTTTATATACTATTGGGGGCTTTTTTGTCATATTTATTTTGACTTAACATTCCTTAGTTAACTACAAAAAAATTATATCCTAGGTACAACCAACATTTTGCAGTTATTCAAGCTTCCCATTCATTTATTGCAAGACCATTTGGCTAGTAAACTCTCAAGAGTCACACGTTGCATTTAGCTGTGTGCAAGACTTTGGTGGTGGAAATGGGATACTTGCCTATTGAGAGATGGGCTTTCCTTGGAAATTCCAGAGGGAAACTCAGCTGTATACTTGGGTGTCTTGCTATCTTCGAGGCAGCAGGAAATCTCGGGGAAGATGAGTTGTACTAACCACTTTAACCAAGACCTGAGTATGAAACATTACTTTCAAATTATATCAAAAAGATAAATGCATAAGAATCCATAGTTGATGCTTCTATTGACTTCAGACTTCAAATGCATGCTCTAACTTCTCTTCCAGGTGGACCTTCATTTGGAGGTGAAAGTTTGTGTCTTAAGAAGTTCTGAAACTTAAGTATTTTGTACCTGGCTTAAAATGCTTGTTTAGCGATTTGCAGTGCCTTTTTTAAAAAAAAATACTTTTCCTTTTTCCTCTGATCTGAGCTGGGCAAAATACAGCACTAATGCAGCAGGAAGCAAATATGTTTTCTAATACAGTGAATGTAAACTGAAATGTTGGCAAGCAAGCCATAATTGGAACAGTAATAATGAAATATTGAAATGCAGATGAAGGTGATGGCCATGTTTTAGCAGTGATGCATTTCTTGCACAGTTCAAATCAAATGATCCATTTAAACTGAAATTTTGAGTGGGTGGTGGTGGTGGAGATGTTCTGTTTTTGCCATGGTGAGCATTCTAAAAGTTGTAGAATGTTATATGTTGCATTAGTAGTTGACCTCCGGGGAAGGGAGGTTAGGTCAGCCGATGATGTTGGTCCCTGTAAAATTATGATTCAATGTAGCTCCAGGTGAGTTACCGTAGTTCATACCCAGCCAGGGAACGGGGTCACATTTAAATGCACTGGATTTCTGTGTGCAGTATCCTTTCTCCCCCACCCGTGCCCCTCCACATAGTGCTTTCTCATTGTTCTTTTGATCATTATCTCCTCCTGGCAACTCTTGCTGCTTTTTTTTCCCTATTTGCCTTTTGATTGGGTAAATGGGCAGTCAAAGTCTTGTTGATTTTGCTGTTTTGGGGCAAGTTTGCACTAAGAGGCAATGTGAGTTCTGTGACAGTGCTTCAGTCTCCATGAATGGAGGGTTTAGGAAAAGCTAATCAATTTTTTAAAAAATCCCTGACTGATTATTGCTTAAGAGCAAAATCTAGTTCGACATTAACATTGTGTCAGATAGTCATCACTGTTGATCACCAGGATATTCGGTAAGGCATGGCTAAAGAGCTGGCACTGGAGCATGACCAATGTTTGGAGTCTATTCCCTGGCACAAGTGGGCAACATCAGGAGAGCAGACATCAGTAATAAAGTCATTGTTGAGTTTCCCAACCCCAGTGTAATAGCCTTATTGAGCTCTTGCAGAGCCTTTATTGAAGTGTTGGTCTCCATTTCTTGCATTAAGCTTCCTCTTATGCTTCTGGACACTGGCAGCATTCTGCTGACTAAACCCAACAGACTGACACGCGAGAATCGTGGCTTCACAATTTGTGTTTGCAGGGCAACTGAGCAGTGCGGTGGGTAGTGACGCAACTGGGGGTCGCACCCGTGACTCCTCTCAAGGTGAGTTGCGACTTCTGCTGGAACTGCCAAAGTCAGAGCGTGGTCGGTTGGGGAGAAGATCCCAGTAACAATGCAGCTGTGAGCTCCGTTCTTGTCACTTGCCAGCTTAACTGAGATTAGAAAGTCTTCTGTATGACATCTTCAATAAAGATTCAGTCAAGATGTGCAGCTGATGGCTTTGGGTTACATTGCAGTTGAAATACAAGTTTAAACAACCTTAAAGTTGGAAATATTTTGGCCTGCTATCTCCAACTGTTGGTGAATGCATTTTAGAATCGGAAGTGACAAACTGATGGGGGTAGATAGTTTTCTGCAGCTGCAGGAGCAGTGGAGAGAGCTTTAAACTTGGGCTATGTTCAACTTGATTTTTATTCGCTACAAGATCAGCTCAGAAGTTGAATAACGAATGGTGTGTTTTGTAACTTGGACAGCTGTTTGAAATTGTCCTCATTAAATGAATGTCTGGTTACTTTCCCACATATGGACAGAATGTTGAATATCTTGATCTAACCCAAAGCACCAACAAAAATTCCTTAATGTATACATGTATGTGAGGTACCTCTAGGGTTAATTTGGGAATATTTTTGTTAATGTATGAATTATCATTTGTTTAATATATACATTGGGCAATATATGATTAAATTACACTTTCTAAGTGCATGAAATGGTGGAGCAAACGGTAAACAGCATTGCCTCTCAGTATGTGACAAAAGGTGAAATGCTTAATTGACATGTTGGTCTGAGAGTTTTCAAATCTGGAGACGTGGTTAGAATCAGCTTATTGATGATGTTTCTTTTTCCTAATCAGTAAATTATGATGTCTGCTAATTGAATTGGATAAATGTAGTTTATAGAGTTTATTGATGGTTCATAAGGATATTAGTCCTTAAGTAGAAAATAAATCAATCTCAGGGTTGTACGTGGTGACATATATGTACCTTGATAATAAATTTACTTTGAACTTTGAACTCTTGGGGGGGGGACCTCCAATTGGAGAAAGGGATTGCTTTGAAGAATTTGACTCAACAGGTCATAATTTATGGTGAAAAGACAGAATCTCAGGCTCTAAATGGGGTTTAAAATAGTTGTTCTCCAAAGCATTTCACTCTGATGGTGATAATTGCTAAACCTGGAAAGGAACTTGGAATGAATGATAACTATTGTTGTAGTGTGTTAGCTTCTTGTCCTCATACTGATGAACTAAGTACGACTTGAAGTTGGTAACATTTTTTTGTATTAATTTTCTCTTGCTTCAGCACCAATTTCCCTAGCATTTACACATATCTTAATTCCAGGTCTGAGTTATTTCTTCCTCTTTTTTAAAAAATTGCCTTTTTTTTAAATCAATAGTTCTCCCATCACAATTTTCTTCCAGCATCCCTCCTGTTGTGAATGGAACAAGTCAGGAACCTAACCTAATCCCAAACATTAATGTGCCTTGTAGAGGATGTGAAAATTTGCACCACATTTGTGCATAGAGAAAACATTTTTAACTTTCTGGAAGTATTTAAACACGACATAGTTTTCAAATATGCATTGTGAAAGCTTTCACCTGTTCTTGCTCCTGACAGTTTTTTGAGGAGCAAGATACTAGAGTGAGACAAAGAGGTATCAATCATGTAGGCAAGTCAACTACAGAGGCATCACCAAAAGCTTGTTGTTTATGTATCTAGGCTCAAACACTGATAAAAAACTACCTAGATCATTCAAACCCTGGTAATGAGGCAGTGGCATCAATGTATATTCTGCTGTGTAGCATCAATGAGATTGACTCTACCCTAGGTGTAACCAGCTTGCATAATGAAGCTGTAAATCCTTCTGGGCCAGGGATTTGTTTTGCTCTAAAGGCGCCCTTCCTTAATGCTTAATATAGATTGCTGCTGGGTTTTTTTTGCCACAATACTGAATATGAAATAATATTAGTGTTCATAATTTCAGGGTCTTAAATTGGATTAAATGTGAACTTTTAAGTAGACATACAGAAAGGTCAAAAGTGGATGGGCATTCTCTAGATATCTAGTTATTTCCACTACTCTGCGTCTTAACTTGGAAATTGGTTCTGCTGGGCAAATTGTCATTCAGTGTTTCCACGTGTTCTGCTATGAATTTATTTTTGAAACCCACCACTTTGCTTACATTGTGAAATGTGAAGATCTGTTAACTAGCATGAAGGGAGACAGAGGCTGTGGGCATGGACAGGAGGAAGCAGCTTTATTAGGAGCACAACTGCTTTCAAGAGGGATTGCGTATGATGGGTGCTGGAGAGCTGACATAACAATGGTGGGCATTACTAATCCAGACTGATTCCACCTGAACACTTCATGTTGTATACATTGTATATTTGACATTATTTCAATGTAGTTCCTTGATTTGTTCTAATGATCAGACAGATAATATACTGTATTTGAAGCTGAAATGGTGTTAACCTTTAATTAGATAGAAGGAAATAATTTTAAAATCATCTAATTTTATTTGTTTGTTCCCTGTGAGATTCTGGCAGTAACACCCTTGGAGGACAGCATAGTGAGTAACCTTGCGTAACCGTGCTGAAATTAGTTTTGGTGCTGCCAAAAAAAAAATATTTTCTTTTGGGACTCTCCCCTACCTTAGGCATGTGATAGCCAAATGCTTATGGGCTGGTCTGTTTTCAATACACTCAGAATCGTTATGTGCTTCTCCAAACGGCTGCTTAGCTCTGGGTTTTGGGTGCACGTTGTTAATTTCCAGATCACAGTCTTCAGTGTTTTCTTTTCAAGGCGGCTCTGTTGGAGGAAGTGGGAAAGGAAGAGGAGCAAAACGTAAGCAGGACGGAGCTTCAGGAGGGGCTGCCAAGAGGACCCGAAGGTGAGGGTCTTTTAAATGGCGTGATACTATCCAGGGCGTTCAGCAGTTTAGACAGGTGGGAGTGCAGCACTGAAACAAGAATATACTTCCTCAGAAAGTGGATTCCAGGCATGTTTCTACGGAGGGCAACTCCACGTTGGAGCGACACTATGCTATGTCATGGAGCAATCCAATAACTTCCATGCACAATCATCGTCTCTCCCTGTAAATAAAAATAACTGCATGAGTTGGAAATCTGGCATAAAAACATAAAAAACAAACACATTC
The DNA here is from genome assembly GCF_030028105.1 of Mobula birostris. Classification (NCBI taxonomy): domain Eukaryota; kingdom Metazoa; phylum Chordata; class Chondrichthyes; order Myliobatiformes; family Myliobatidae; genus Mobula; species Mobula birostris. The sequence continues at coordinate 147,659,837 of NC_092377.1, forward strand.
AACAGATCAGGCAGCATCTGCAGGAGAGAGTAACCATTACAGGTTCAAGATCCTTCATGTTCTGCTGAAGGTGCTTGGACCAGAATTGTTAACTCTTGCATGACCTACTGAGTGGTTCCAGCCTTTCCTGTCTTTTTCCTTCCTGTTTTGTGGAGATTTTTGCCATTTGAATTGGGCATTGAGTTGATGTTCACCAGGAGTTCCACTTGCACTCCTCTCTTCTGACCATTCCTGCATTGTGAGTCATGAAGTACTCTCCTGTTTAGGAAAAATCACTCTAGTGGGCATAAAACACTTTCAAATATTCTGCTACTTTGGAAGTCACAATATAGGGTTAGAATAGACTTGGGGAGTATTTTCCATTATCAGGATCTTAGGGCACAGCCTCGTGATAAAGAGATGTCCCTTTAGAACTGTGATGAGGAATTTCTTAAGCTAGAAGATGGTGAATCTATGGAATTTATTGCCACAGAGGGTTGTGGGGGACAATTTATTGGGTATATTTATGGCAGAGATTGATGTATTCTTCATTTGTAAAAGGACTAAAGGCTGCAGGGGAATGGCAGGAGACGAGGGTTGAGGGGAAAATAGCGGAGTAGGTTCAATAGGCCAAGCAGCCTAATTCTGCTCTTGTATCTTATGGTCTTTTATACAAGACTGTTTTGGGATGGGTAAAGTGTTGAACCACCCCAAGACTGAGTTTAATGTGCCACTGTGTGTAAAGATGATGCTGATTCTCTGAGTTTCATGCACTTTCTCTTATCCTTCCCATCTGTAGGCCACAGGTAGACACAAGAAGCAGTATTTATCTTGCTTGCTGGCACGCAAGTTAGGAGTACGCCACTTTTCACATTCACATCCATCCACAGTACCCTTTCACCTCGGTTTGATAAATTGTCCACCCTGCCATAAATCACTCAAGGACTCTGCTTTCATTGCCCTTTCAGGTTGAGAGTTCTGAAGCGGATTGTGCACAAAATCTTTGCTGTTAGTTTATAACTAAAAGACAAACAAAGATTTGTTCATTGAGTGAACAAATTGGATGAACTAAAATTTTAAGGGTGGTTTGTTTAAATCGGAGTAGAGAGAAATCATTTCTACTGATTTAGGTGGTTTAGGACAAGGTAGTGGAATTTAAAATGAAAGCCAGACCTTGAAGTAACAGTTATGGAACACTTCTGCACCCAGAGCATGCTAAATATCTGGAGTTGTCTTTGCAAACAGCAACTTGATAGGCAATTGTTAATTTTAAATTTAAGGGTTGATTTTGAGATCTGAGAAAGGATAGGTCTGTGGAGTTGGAGTCACAGATCAGACACTTTTCATTGGGCAAACTCGAGGGCTGTATTTACTATAGTCTAATAAATTATCAAAAAAGAAATAAATAATTATTTTAAAAGGCTTAATATAATTAAACTAAGTATGTTTTTTAATATGATGGCTAAATTGTATTGAACAACTTGGCATGTATTCTTTGAGGAGGTAATGGTTTGCAAATAGGAATGATATGGTATTGTTTTGCACTGTACTGGTGAAGTTACTCCTGTGCAGTTTTGATCTCACTTTCTTTAAAAAGGTACAGAAAATTTGGCGACAGTCTGAGGAAGATTCATCAGGCTAATTCCCAGGATGAGAGGGTAGTCCTATCGAGAGAGGCTGAACAGTGTTGGTGTGCATTCTTTGGAGTTTAGTGATGACACTGAGGCATACAAGGTCATCGTGAGGGGGGTGACAGGGAAGATGTCGAGATGTTTTCACTAATAGGGCGTTCTCAGACAAAGGAAAATAGTTTCAAAATACAGAGCCCAACTACAAACTTCTTTTTGCAGAGGGTGATGAATCTATGGAATTCTCCACCCCCAGGGAATTGTGGAGACTAGATCATTAGAAGTATTTAATGTGAAGGTAGGTACAGATGAGGAATTGGCCTTAGAACAACCAATGCGGTATTGAATTGCGGGTCAGGCTTGAGAGACCTGGTGACCCTCTCCTGCTATTTTCCTATGTTCTTGTGACTAGTCCTTTATTCCTGTTCCTTAGTAGTTGTGAAGTTGAGTACAGGTATGCAATATCCCTCCAGCACCTAATGAACTAAATTTGTTAAAGTCATAAAGACCCTTAGCAGTTGGTTTGATGATATTGGGAAATGTGCAAATTTACACCAACAATCTTCGGCTGTGAGCAGAGCGTTTCTACTTAAATTTTTTTTCTCTGTATTTGGGTGGGATTATGTACTCTGGAATACCAGTATTATGCTGCGCTTTTAACCCCCCTCCCCCCCCCCCCCCCCACCAGGATCAATCTCATCCTTCCCCCCCCCCTACATAGCTCTGCATTTTTCTATCATCCCTGTGCTTATCTAAGAAATCCTTAAATACTCCTAATATATCTGCTGTACCACCAACCCTGGCAGGGCATTCCATGCACTCACCTATTTATCAGCTAAATTCTAGCAAGTGGAATAACACGTGAGATGTGCAAGGAAATTGTTTTAAGTGAACTAAATTCTCTTTTTGTGTCTAATTTCCCTCAGTGACCCCCTATTTGCTGCTCAGCGACTTCCCCCGCATGGATATCCACTGGAACATCCGTTCAATAAGGATGGGTATCGGTATATCCTGGCTGAGCCCGATCCCCATGCGCCAGACCCAGAGAAACTTGAACTAGACTGTTGGGCTGGTAAACCAATTCCTGGGGACCTTTACAGGGCTTGCCTCTATGAAAAGGTTCTTCTGGCACTCCACGATCGAGGTTTGTATGCAGGGATTTTCAGTGTGTACTGTTTTTTCATCTTGGAGGTTGTGTTAAGGAGTTGAAGACAGGTGTGCCTTGTGGGGTGGTGCCTCATTCCCAAGTGGGGTGTTAGCTTGGAAGGAATGCAGAAAAGATCTCCAAGGAAAAAGCCAGAGAGTGGGATTGCTTAGATTGCAGTATTTCTGGCATTCACGTGGTCTCTTATAGCACACCTGTCACCTATCTGTTCTCATCTTTGCTTGCAATTTTGGGATGGGGAATGGTGGAATTGGGATAAGGGTGGTCATGATGTAACGTGTCGTCGGATTCCCCCATCATGTTTAAGCAGCACTGAATTCTTTGGCAGATCTGGTCTCGCTCTGCCCACCTGCCCGGGACCACTGCCTCTGAATGGAAGTCCTGACCCAACCCTGCTTATACCAAGATGAGTATTTATTTGTGATGAGCTTTTGCTGTACCAGATGCCTCTTGGTATTCAATGCACAGATCAGAAGCTTTGAATATATATTGTATCAAACTACAGACTAAACATGGACACGGAGGGATATGGGCCAAATGCAGGCAAATGGGACTAGCTTAGATGGGCGTTTTGGTAGGCATGGACCAGTTGGGCTGAAGAGCTTGTTTCCATGCTTTGTGCCTTTATGATCCACTTTCCGAAACTACCATTTGCTAAACTAGTTCCTAACAGATGTACTAATATTTGGGGAGAAATTTGACACATACTGACATTCTAATTGAATTTCAGTGCACTGGTAAGCACTTACTGGAAGCAGTAAGGAGAATGTGTTTGAAACCTGACTTTATCTTTTCCAGCTCCTCAGCTGAAGATCTCAGATGACCGGCTAACTGTGACAGGAGAGAAAGGTTACTCCATGGTGCGAGCGTCTCATGGAATTCGGAAGGGAGGCTGGTACTTTGAGATTACAGTGGATGAAATGCCCCAAGAGACAGCTGCAAGACTTGGCTGGTCACAGCCCTTAGGTATTGGAGCTATAAAAACCTGGGCAAGACTGTTGAAATAAAGGAAATATCTACACATGAATTTATCCAATTGGGTGTTTAGTGCAAACTTTTAACAGAATTAAAAGCTAAATGGAGAAGGGGCTGAATTAGTACAAGTTGAGTACCCCTTACCCGAAATCCTTGGGGCCAGAAAGGTTTCGGATTTCAGATTTTGGAATACCTAATGTGATAGTTTGGGATCGTCCTCGTGTCTCTGAATTTCTGTGCTACCGTGAGCAGTCTTTGCCTTACACTTGTTCATCACGCAAATGTACGGATGCATCCATTCAGCATGTTAGATTTTCATCAGCAATGATCTTGGCAAACTCATCAGTGAATTTATCTGATGCTACGTGATCAGCAGACACTTTATCACCACAAATCTTTTAAAAATTAATACTGTGCCTTTTCTTGAATTTCTGCAACCAGCCAGCTGAATATTCACAATTACCATCAATTTTCAGTTTGTCGCGATCAGCATACAGTTAAGGGGCATATGTTCACTCCAGTGCTGATGAATTCACACTTTCAATACACAATCAACATCCTCAATTTTCAGTTTATGCAATGTTTTTCGATTTTTCATTAACGGCATGAGAGGGTACAGTTTTAAAGTGCTTCGAAGAAGGTACGGGGGGGATGTCAGGGGTAAGTTTTTTACGCGGAGAGTGGTGAATGCTTGGAATGAGCTGCCGGCGACTGGTGAAGGTGGGTACAATATGGTCTTTTAAGAGACTCCTGGATAGGTACATGGAGCTTAGAAAAATAGAGGACTATGGGTAACCCTAGGTAATTTCTAAAGTAAGTTCATGTTTGGCACAATGTTGTGGGCCGAAGGGCCTGTATTGTGCTGTAGTTTTTCTATGTTTCTATTTGTTCATTACATATGTAAGGTCACTTCTCAGAACTGTTTGTGATGCACAGAGACCTGCCCACTACCTAGGAACCTTCCGAGTGCTTTGTGGAATTTTCCATTTCTGACATCATATCAACACTCAAAGTTTCATATTTTGGAGGTTTTCAGCTTTTGGAATTTCAGATAAGGGGTTCCCAACCTATAGTGTCCATCAGTAGTTGATCAGGTATATTGGAGCAAACACACATTGACAGTCATCAAAAATAATGCAGATGACAATTAGTTGAACTGAGTGTGGGCTGATAGTTTTGTTGATGAAGGCGCAGTTGCATTTTTCATTGAGTGGAATGGCAAGGTGGCCTCAAATTCTGATATTTATTTTAAAAAGTGTTTTGGGGTGACTTGTTTTGGCAGTTATTATGCTTTTACAAAATATATCCTGTTTCTAACATCTGTTTCCTGGTAAAAAGACTGTAGGTTATTCTTAAATGAACCTACATAAAAGACATAGTAATATGTAACCACAATGTTCTTTCCCTGGTGTTTTAAAATAGTAGAAAGCGTCCCATGATACTTCACAGGAGTAACACATAGGCTTGGTCAAAAAGTTCAATCTGCAGGAAAAAAGGTGGCTAACTTTTTTTTTGTGGGTTGGGGGTGGAGCTAATTCTGCAACCAGAGAGCCTAGCTACCAGTGATGAAATAATTTTGAGAGCTTATGAGGCAAATTAAAATGACTGGTTGGTCCAAACTTCTGATTTTGAAAACCGGATTTTGAAAAACTTTAGATAAAAGGAAGCGCCAGTTGCCTATTGTAAAGCCCTGGACTGTTATGCCAACAAAAGAATTTTGAGGAGTCTTAACATATTGATGGAAGGTGTTATCAGAGCTGAAGAGTCAAATGTTCATAATCTACATTACAATCTTTTTCAAATTTCCTTCAGGCAACCTCCAGGCACCCTTGGGCTACGATAAGTTCAGTTACTCTTGGCGCAGTAAGAAGGGGACCAAGTTCCATCAATCAATAGGCAGACACTATTCTGAAGGCTACGGGCAAGGAGATGTTCTTGGGTTTTACCTCTACCTTCCCGAGGACACAGAGGCTGCCCGGGCACTACCAGATACTTATAAAGACAAGGTAAATTGCATGAATTTCATACATGGATCAAAAAAATCAATGAATACAAGCCACCCACTATGCTTTTTGCTTAGTATGTTTTTATTTTAATTAAAATAGGGATTGTAGTTATAGCTAGAAAACTAAATTCCGCATGTCTATGCTGGTTTGCAATGGGATGTTTGTTACCATCTTGCAAAAAATTGAGGAGGTAATTGTTTTGAGGAAATGCTGCGGGATCAGAAGTGCAGGCTGCTGGATGAAATGTTAAAACCAAGGTCCCACTTGCTGGTCCTCCCCCTTGTCCAACTCTGTATCCCTTTTGCTAATCAACTTTCCAGCTCTTAGCTTCTTCCCTCCCCCTCCTGTCTTCTCCTATCATTTCGGATCTCCCCCTCCTCCTCCCACTTTCAAATCTCTTACTATCTCTTCTTTCAGTTAGTCCTGACGAAGGGTCTTGACCGGAAATGTCGACTCTACTTATTCCTATAGATGCTGCCTGGCCTGCTGTGTTCCACCAGCATTTTGTGTGTGTTGCTCCTACTTGCTGTATCAGATGGGGTTAAAAAAAGTCTTGTGGCCTTAGCTTGAAGAAATAGTGTAGGGGTCTGTGCAAATACCCTTTTCAGAACTGGTCCCTCAATTTGGTTCTTATTAAAGAAAAATCATCTGGTTGTTAACACCTTACAGGTTTTGGAGCTTGCTGTACATTGATTTCTGTAAATAGCCCAGATAATTAATGAGGTGAAGGGCAGCTCCACAGGAGTCAATGGGCGAAATGGTGACCTGTGCTCTTACAGTTCTAAAGATTTGACAGCCTCTGAGGACTGTGAATCTTTTGAAATTCTTTGAGCTGTGGATACTGAGTCACTGTAAATGCAAGGCTCTCAGATTTTGGACTACTGATAAATCGAGGCTTATGGCACGGAGCAGGAAAATATACTTGAGGTCAGCTTAGTTTCCTTGTGGGGCGTCCTGACATTGTGCAGCTGAGATATAGTGGCATATATTTTAATAGTTTAAAGTTGGCAGATCAAAGTGAAGGGTTGAGTTGACAAGTTCCATGATGAGATAACAGCAACACTGTGGTCAAATTGTGCTGCCTGATCTGTGGCAACATATGGGAATCATCCGGAAGTCCATCCTTATCTGTTATTTAGTACTCCAGATGTAAAGAACATTTCTGTAAATAATACTACTTTTGGTATGCAATAAGAAGCACTGGCACATGTGAATTGGTGTGACAGAGTTATGTTTTGTGCAGTTAATGCCCATTTTTCCTTTTATTGCAGGCTCTGATTAAATTCAAGAGCTATTTATACTTTGAGGAGAAAGATTTTGTGGACAAAGCTGAGAAAAGTCTCAAACCAGCAACAGGCAGCAAGGTAAAATCTTATACTTGTGCCCCACAGCTTTGTATCAACTTGCTATTGTTCCACAGCTTCCTGTGCTTGATGTTCTCTCTGGTCTCAATTGCCCTCCCCACCATTCACTGTGGTACTGAGGTCTGATTTCTGCCGCCTTCCTTGAGAGCCTGGAGCAGTGAGGCTGAGCAGCCCACTTGATCTCTATCTGGGTTGGGTTGTAAGGGGCATGCCTCATTTTATCTCGTAATATAGAGGCGAAAAAAAAGATGTGCACTTCATAAGTTCGCATTTGAGATTTGATTCTGTGTTCAGGCCACCTTTATATGGCGGAGTTCAGACCAGAATGGTACATCAAGAAATCCACCATTCAGGCCATGCTCTCAGGTAGGAGGTACAAGAGCCTTTAGGACTCATACCACCAGGTTTAGAAGCTGTTATTACCCCTTAACTATTAGGCTCTTGAACCAGAGAGGATAACCACTTAACTTCATTTACCCCAACACTGAACTGTTTCCACAACCTATGGACTCACTTCCAAGGACTCTTCATTTTATGTTCTTGATATTTAGTCATTTTGTTGTTTTTTTTTGTGTATTCACACAGTTCATTGTCTTTTGCTCATTAGTTGTTTGTCTGTATTGTTGTCTGTGTTTTTCATTGATTCTGTAGCATTTATGTGTATTCCTACAAGATGAATCTCAGGGTGCATATGGTTATATATATTTACTTTGAACATGGAATCTTCTGATCATGTGTAAGATGTGGTTTTGACTGGAGGTGGAGATGTGATCTTGGAATTGAAAGGTTTTGTATTCCAGCCCATTTCTCTTCCAAAATGCACTGATGTTCAGTTGTGTGTAATCAGGGAAGCACAATAGTACTGATAATATGGTGTATCTTTGGAAGCACGCTCTTTTGAATATAATTTCAATTTGTACTGAGGGTTATGTTTGGATCCTTTGGATTTAATTTGCTATAATTTAGTTGAGTTATGAAGCATATTTTGTTTTCATTAGATGATATTTTACAAGAATGGAGAGAATGAAGGAACTGCCTTTGAAGATGTGTATGCTGGTGTATATCATCCTGCAATTTCTTTGTACAAGAACTGCACAGTAAGTATATCTGCGCAAGCTGTAGATGGGGGGGGTGGTGTCAAATAATCTATTAGTGGTAATAGTTCATTAGTGTATCATCTATATTGATGGTCTGTGGTTTTCAGTATCTTTTTGCCATTGCATTTTTGGATATCTCGGTTGAAATCCTTGACCTTGCCATTCATGAACTTTTCAAGGTGGTGTCTCACTGTCACTTTCTCCGGAGCAAGTAAGGCTGAGTAATCAATGCCAATCTTGCAGCTGTCCCCACATCCCAAGAACGAATACAGAGAATGAAAATAAAATTCAAATTGATTCACGGTGACAAATTAACTGTTTCACTGCTTTAACATCATGGAATGCAATGGCTGAGGGTCTTTGAAGAACTTGTCCTTTGACTTTCATGTGACCTAGGAAGTTGTGGACTGAAAGCTGCTGGTAGGTTATGTGAAATGTGTCACAGTGTCTGATCATCGACATCATGGAAGACATCCCTTTCTTAATTTCAGTAAAGTTGGGTAAACCTCAAAGCAGATTTACTGCTAGACACCTGAATTTGTATGTCTTATTTTTTGTTATTTTGATGTGAGAGATAGAGGAACTGAGCTAAGTGGTGGTTGTGGTTGGGAACCATTTACGTTTTGTTAAAAAAAGATATGGATTAAATGGGTCTATGTGCAAGCAAATAGATCTTTTCATCTGTAAGTTAAATTTTAGTGTCTGACTTGCTAATTGATTTAGAGCATTATTAAGCAAGTGCATTAGAGAAGAATTAGATGAAATTTTGTTGCTCATTTCTATGTTTTGAGTTGATATTCACGTTACTTCAATCACTACATTTAATCCAACAAGCAGTCGACTGATTCAAACAGTTTAAAATGAAGTATGTAGATCATGTTTGACTGATCTCTTTAGGTATCAATCAACTTTGGACCAAATTTCAAGTATCCTCCAAAAGACGTTCCATTCAAACCCGTAAGTTATGGACGTAAATTCGTGATTATATCGTTTTAGAAATAGAAATGCATATTTAGAGATTGACAGTGTTCTGTGCCTCTTTGGGGGGAAAACATAATTTGATTTTTACTGATTTACTCGTGTTTTGGAGAATTATGTGGAAAGGTTTTGGATTTCAAGCTTCAGCTTTTTTAATGTTGAAGGTATCAGGTTGGTGCTGTGTTTCCTCCATTGTAACAGCGACAGGCCAGAAGATAAAGTTCAAAGATTCTGGAAGATGCCATGTAAATGAAAATCAATCTTTAACAGACTTGAGCCACTTATAAAGGTCTTAATAGCACAGAAGGTGGCCATTTTGGCCATCATGCCAGCTCTGGAGTTTTTGAAAGAGGAATTGTGCTTTATCTCATACCCACTATTTTGTCTCTAAGAAGCACATTCTCAGCCTGTAAAGTACCTGGTCACTTACAGAGATTCCTTTCACCATTTCTTCAAGTAAAGAATTCCACACCCTGACCAGTCTAAATGATGGGGGAGTCGGCTTTTTGTAGTGATTTGAAATTTATAGCTGCCAATTTGTTAACCAGTTGCGGCAGAGATTAACCAACTACTTTGTTTGTGCATTAGATCACAGCTTGTTGAGATGAGCTCTTGATTGCTCTGGTTTTATTTATAAGACCATAAGACATAGGAGCAGAATTAGGCCATTCAGCCCATTGAATCTGATCCGCCATTCCATCATGGCTGATCCTGGATCCCACTCAGCCACATACATCTGCCTTCTTGCCATATCCTTTGATACTCTGACTGATCATGAAACAATCAACTTACGTCCTAAATTTACCCATGGATTTGGCTTCCACTGCATTCTGTGCCAGAGCATTACACAGATTCACTATTCTCTGGCTAAATAAAATTCCTCCTTACTTCCATTCTAAAAGGTCACCCCTCAATTTTGAGGCTGTGCCCTGTATGTTCTGGATACCCCCACCATAGAAAACATCCTCTCCACATCCATCCTATCTCGTCCTTTCAACATTTGGTAGGTTTCAATGAGATCCCCCTCCCCCCCCACCCCCACTTTCTTTTAAATTCCATTGAGTACAGGCCCAAAGCTACCAAATGCTACTCATGTTAATTAATCCCTTCATTCCCGGAATCATCCTCATGAACCTCCGCTGGACTCTCTCCAATGACAACATATCCTTTCTGAGATATGGGGCCCAAAACTGTCGACAATACTCAGTGCGGCCTGACTAGTGTCTTATAAAGGCTCAGCAGCATCTTCTTATTTTTATATTCTATTTCCCTTGACATAAATGCCAACATTGAATTTGCCTTCTTTACCACAGACTCAACCTGCATATTAACCTTCTGGGAGTCTTGCACGAGGACTCCTAAGTCCCTCTGCAACTCTGATGTTTGAATCTTCTCCCCATTTAGATAATGATCTACACTATTGTTCCTTTTACCAAAATGCATTATCATACATTTTGCAACACTGTATTCCATCTGCCATTTTTTGCCCATTCATCCAATTTGTCGAAGTCCTGCTGTAATCAGGTTACTTCCTCAACACTACCTGCCCCTCCACCTATCTTTGTATCATCCACAAACTTTGCCGCAAAGCCATCAATTCCATAATCCAAATCATTAACAAACAATGTGAAAAGTAGAGGACCCAACACTGACACCACTAGACTCCAGCAGCCAACCAGAAAAGCAGAAAAGGCCCCTTTTATTTCCACTTGCTTCCTTCCTGCCTGCCAGCCACTCCGCTATCCATGCCAGTATCTTTCCTGGAACACGATAGGATTTTATCTTGTTAAGCAGTCTCCTCTCTATGGCACCTTATCAAATGCCTTCTGAAAATCCAAGTAAGTAAGTGACATCCACTGTCTCCTTTGTTCATCCTGCGTGTTACTTCTTCAAAGAACTCTTAACAGATTTCTCAAGCAAGATTTCCCTTTACAGAAATCATGCTGACTTGACTTATTTTATCATTGGTCTCCAAGTACCCCGAAGGCTCATCCTCAATAATAGACTCCATCACTTTCCCAACCATTGAGGTTGGGCTAACTGGCCTGTAATTTCCTTTCTTTTGCTTTCCTTCCTTCTAAAATAGTGGAATGACATTTGCAATCTTCCAGTCCTTTGGGACCATGCCAGAATCAAGTGATTCTTGAAAGATCTTGACCAATACAGCCGTTATCTGTTCAGCAACCTCTCTCAGGGCTTTGGGATGTAGTCCATCTGGTCCAGGTGACTTATCCACCTTGAGGCCTTTGGGTTTGCATAGCACTTTTTCCTTTAGTAATAGCAATGGCATTCACTCCTGATCCCTGACACTCACAGACCTCTGGCACACTGCTAGTGTCTTCCACAGTGAAGACTGATATAAATACCCATTACGTTCATCTGCCGTATCTTTGTCTCCATTACTACCTCACCAGCATCATTTTCCAATGGTCCGATATCAACTCTCACCTCCCTTTTACTCTTTATATAACTGGAAAAAACTTTTGGTATCCTGCTTTATATTATTGGCTAGTCTACCCTCATATTTAATCTTTTCCCATTTTATAGCTTTTTTAGTTGCCTTTTGTTGGGTTTTAAAAGCTTCCCAAACATCCAACTTCCCACTCACTTTTGCTACCTTATATGACCTTTCCTTGGTTTTTATGCAGTCCTTAACTTCCCGTGTCAGCCATGGTTGCCCACCCCTGCCATTTGAGAACAAATTCTTCTGTGGGACATATCTACCCTGTGCCTTCTGAACTATTCCCAGAAAGTTCAGCCATCTCTGCTTTGCCATCATCACTACCAGTATCTTACTCCAATCCACTTGGGCAACCTCCTTGCTCATGCCTCTGTAATTCCCTTTATTCCATTGCAATACTAATACATCTGACTTGTGCTTCTTCCTCTCAAATTGCAGTATGAATTCAGACATATTATGATCATTGTCTCCTAAGGGTTCCTTTACATTAAGCTCCCTATTAAGATCTGGGTTATTACACAACACCCAATCTAAGATAGCCTTTCCCCGAGCAGGCTCAAGCACAAGCTGCTCTAAAAAGCCATGAAGTCCCCCATTACAATTGTGTCATTATCCTTATTACATGCTTTTTCCAGCTCCCTTTGCAATCTCAACCCTACATCTTGGCTACTATTTGGAGGGCTATATATAATTCCTAGTGGATTTTTTTTACCCTTGCAGTTTCTTAACTCCACCCACAAAGATTCAACATCCTCTGACCCTATGTCACCTCTTTCTAAAAATGTAATTCCATCTCTTACCAAGAGAGCCGCATCACCATCTATGCCTTCCTGCCTGTCCTTTCGATACAAAATATATCCTTTGATGTTAAGCCCCCAGCTTTGGCCTTCTTTCAGCCATAACTCAGTGATGCCCACATCACACCGACCAATCTTGCACCACAAGTTCATCCACCTTATCTAAATATAGCACCTTCAGTCCTACATTCATCACCCTTTTGAAATTTGCTTCTGTGGTACAATCTACCTCTTTGCTGTGTCTGCATTTATACCCAGTCATTGGCTTGTTATCCCTTAGGTTCATGTTACATCCATCATCTACTTGTAAACCTGCTAGCTCATCCTCACCCCTATCATACAGGTTCCCATCTGCCTGCCAGATTAGTTTAAACCACTCCCAACAGCTCTAGGAAACCTGTCTGCAAGAATATTGGCCCCCCTTAGACTGAAGTGCAACCCGACCCTTTTATAGAGGTTCTGCCTGCCCCAGGAGAGATCCCAATTATCCAGAAATATGAATCCCTGCTCCCTGCTCCAATTCTTCAGCCACGCATTTATCTGCCACGTCATTCTATTCCAATCCTAACTGTCTTGTGGCACAGGCAGTGTTCCTGAGATGCTGCTTCTCAGCTTCCTTCCTAACTCTCTGTATTGTTTTTTCAGGATCTCCTCCCTTTTTCTGCCTCTGTCGTTGGTACCAATGTATACAACGATTTCTGGCTGCTCACCCTCACTTTTCAGGATATAGTGGACGCATTCAGAAACATCGTAGACCCTGGCACGTGGGAGGCAAGCTACCATCTGTGCTTCCTTTTCGTGTCCACAGTCACCTGTCTGTCCTCCTGACTATAGAGTTCCCTTTTACTACTGCCATCTTCTTCAGTTCCCTACCCTTCTGAGCTACAGGGCCAGACTTAGTGCCAGAGGCACGGCCACTGTTGCTTCCTCAAGGTAGCTCGTTCCCCTCACCCCCCACAGAACGCAAAATGGAATATTGTTGAGAGGGACAGCCACGGGTGCTCTCCACTTTCTGATGTTCTCCCTTCACCCATTTATCTGTCTTCTGCAGCCTTGGGGGTGACCATTTATTGAAATACAGCATGGAATAGGCCCTTCTGGTGCTTTGAGTTGCTCTGTCCAGCAACCTTCCTTATTATAACCCGAGGCTAATCACAGGATATTTTACGATGACCAACGAACTGACCAGCGGATGTGTCTTTGGACTGTGGGATGAAACTGGAGAAAACACATGCAAACATGGGAAGAACGTACAAATTCCTTACAGATGGCAGTGAGAATTTAACCTGGGTCGCTGGTTCTGTAAAACGTTGTGCTAACCACTAGGCTACCTTGTCACTGATGTGCCTCGATTTACCTTTTTGTTATAGTTATCTTTGATAACACACCTTACACTGCTCCGCTGAATTGAAACAGATTTCAGGCATGCAGCTGATGGTAGATACATTTATTCCAACGTGGTGATTCTGTTCAGAGGTCCAGTAATACTATAGATAAACGTTGCCACCTAGTTGACAACCTGAAGATTCTTTCTATTATATTTGGGTTGCAAGAGCTAAAATTATTAACTAAATCATTATTATTAGAATTATTAACTAAAATGATTGCTTTCTGCCCTTTTGTCTATTAAAGTGTCACATGACTGAAATAGACCAGTGGTCTGAGCTAACATTTGTCATTTATCTATTTTGCAGATCAGTGACATGGGCTGGTATGCTGTGGTTGAGCACACACTGGCAGACATACTTTACCATGCTGAAGGAGAGGTGGATGGCAGACGAAGCCCTCCCTGGGAACCTTAGCTCTCTTAACACTAAAAAAACAAACTTAAGAATTATTTAATGATGTGTTGGTCATCTGAAGCTAATAGAAGAGGCTCTTCAAGCACGAGGCATCGTATTTGCATCACACATCAGTGGTACAATTCAGGACAGTTTTGAAATGCGTGGATTTAGCTGAGCTAATCCTGGTATTAACCTTTACCATACTGCCTGATGACAAAGAAGTCCATACACATGTAAATTGTGAGGTATACAGTTGTCAATTTCATGACTGGCGCATTAACCCCGATAATCCAGTGCAATTACCTGTGCACACGATTGCTTCTTTAAGATGCATTTTCTTTATATTGAGATAACGAACCTTCAATCCTAAATAACAGTAGAAATGATGGCATATTCTCAAAGTTCAATGGTTCCTGCACTTCCATATTTTGGATTGATGACTTTGATACCTAACCAACGGAAACTGCTGCTTCATGGAATCCTAACTATCAAATAGGTGCGAAGCTTCAGATTGTTTGTGAACCAAAATAAAAAAAATGAAAGATTACACAGTGCTTAATGAAATTGATTCCACAGGGCAGACCACTGTCTCACAATGTGAGTTGTAAATGTGTCTAGAGATGGTGCTGGAAAAATGGGTTCACAGAAGGAATCTCTCAGAAAAATAGGTGCACAAAATATAGCTGTGCATTTGGATACCATTTATCTGCTTCGAAAGCCAAAATAGATGTTTGTGTATTTGGGATTAGCGATTGTACCACATGTTGTTATCACAGTTTTGGTTGTGAGCTTTGTTCACTTTCTTTTCAACGTTTGGGAAAAAACATGCCAGCAATTGGTTTTCCAGTCGTTGATATATTAACTTGCCCCCTTCCAATGTTATTTTCATCTACTAATGTCATAACTTACCTCCAACTTCATCTTAAGTTAATGGTGATATAAAAGGCAGCCCATATTTTGAAATTGGGTCGATGATTGATATTTGAGAAGTCATTCCTTTCCATTTCATTCCAAGCTTTGAGAAAAATTAACTTGAATTTTGGCTGTAATAAACAGTTCTTATACCACTCGCTGTTGAAATGTGTCAACATGCTGTTCCTCAAATGTACTTGCAGCTTATTTCTTTGTTTGTCTATATTTTTCTGTCAGTTCATTTCAGGTACCACAGCTTATCCCAATATTGTACTAGGAGGCAGGGGATAATATCAACCAGTTGGGGTTGATAGTGGTGCAAAGAAATTAGTGGTAATGTGTAATACTTTTTATCGAATGGTGGCAATTGTAAGTGTGAATGCTCAGATTCAAGTGCCATTGTGTATTACATTGTGTATTTTAATTGTAAATAAACTTGACCTGTATTTTCAGTCTGTGGTTTTGAAGAGTCTTCATCTCGCTGTTATCATTGGACTCAAAACATACATTGTGAGCACTTTATAGGTACACTGTACACCTGCTCATTCATACAAATACCTAATCAGCTAATCATGTGGCAGCAACTCGATGCATAAAGGCATGCAGGCATTATCAGTAGGTTCAATTGTTGTTCAGACCAAACATCAGAATGGCAAGAAATGTGGTCTAAGAGACTTTGCCATTGGAATGATTGTTGGTGCCAAATGGGTGGTATGAGTATCTCAGAAACTGCCGTTCTCCTGGGATTTTCACACACAACTGTCTCTGGACTGTACAGAGAATGGTGCGCTAAACAACAAATATCCAGTGAGCGGCAGTTCCGTGGGCAAAAACTCCTTGTTAAGGAGAATGGCAGACTGGTTCAAGCTGACAGGAAGGCAACAGTAACCACGTGTACAGCAGTGGTGTGCAGAAGAGCATCTCTGAATGGATATCACTTTGGACCTTGAAATGGCTGGCCTAAGGCAAGAGTAGACCACGAACATACACTGGGACACCACTTTATTAGGTGCAGGTGATATCTAATAAAGTGGCCACTAAATGTATGTTTGATCAAAATAATGGACCACAGAAAGCAGGCCCTTGGTCTATCTAGTGTGTACTAAACTTAAACTTCCTAAGCAACACACAAAATGCTGGAGACAGCAGGTCAGGCAGCATCCGTGGAAATGAATAGTTGGTTGACAGTTTGGGCTGAGACTCCTTTTCAGGACTGAGAAGGAAAGGGGAAGATGCCAGAATAAAAGGGTGGAGGGCCCCTGGACTTTTTGGTTGGTGTAAATTAATCATGGAATACATTCCTTAGGACTTTTTGACATGTATGGTACACTCAAAAACAAATGGTTTTCATAAAACATGGCAACCTTTTCTGCAGTATATAAGATGTAAGCCTGTCTGCTATACTAATAAGGGCTTTTGTATAGGATGTCGTGATGATGTCTATATTTTGATGGAAGTGTTCTGATACCTGATATCTGAGGGGAAGAAATGTAAATGTAAGTGTATCTAGAAATTGAAAGTTTTGTTATGCTGATCAAAAAAAAAATTAAAAGGGTAGAGGGAGGGGAGGGAGGCTAGCTGGAAGGTCATGGGTGAAGCCAAGTGAGTGAGAATGGTCAAGGGCTGGAGATGAAGGAATCTGATTGCAGACAAGAGTGGAGATAGGGATGGAGGAGGGGATCCAGAAGATAAAGTCTTAATCTATTCAACATTTCCCTATAACTCTGGTCCTCAAACCCTGGCGACATTATTTGTTAATTTTCTCTGTATCCTTTCAATCTTGTTAATCTCTTTCCTGTACGTAAGTGATCAGAACAGCACATGGTACTCTTAAGTTTGGCGTCACCAATGTTTTATACAACTTCAACATAATGTCTCAGCTTCTATATTCAATACATTGATTTATGAAAGCCATTGTGTCAAAAGCACTGTAGGATCTGTGACGAGAATACACATAGATTAAGATGTTAGCTGTCCTGTGCTGGCACCAGTGGGATCAGCAGTTGGTCTGCCGCCTGTCTTCAGGAGAAAGAGAGATAAGGAAAACAATGGAGCAGCATTTGGAGATGTTAATGAAGGGATGGGAGAGCTTAACGGAAGGAGAGCTGTCAAGATCGGCTCCCTCTTTGAACCCTGAACTGTTTGAAGTGATGGACAGGTGATACCCCAGCAGGGGGATAAAAAGGGACAGGTTCGCTAAGGCAAGACACACACGACACCCCGAGTTAACGAGACCCTGGAAGCGGTGCGTCTCCCACAAGTCAGTGGAAAGTTTTGGACGGCTGGTCGCGGGACCAAGCCATAGACGCACAGGGTGGAAAGGCACAATCGACGGGAACCTGGTGTGTGTCCGCCCTTGCCTGGGTGCCAGGTTCACCGCAGAGAAATGATCGTATCTGGAAACGGAGGGGTCACGGTCGGTGACCTAAGAAGACATCACAAAGGGCTCGCCCGAAAGCTGACTGCGAAGAATATCGAAGGTCTGTGTGGAAGCCGTTTGAATATTCATTCGTTTTGCTCTCTCTCTCCTTCCCCCCACTGTCCATCTCCCACGGCAGTGATTACTGTGAACTGAACTGAATTAAATTGAACTGAACTTTGCGTCACTTTGAAACTGGTCATTTACCCCTAGACAACGATAGAGCTTGATTGATCCTGTTATCCTAATTCTGTGTACATGTGTGTTTATCATTGCTGAACTGTTGCATTTATTATCCTTTTGATTAGAGTACTGTGTTGCTTGTTCTTTAATAAAACTTTCTTAGTTCTAGTAATCCAGACTCCAACTGAGTGATCCATTCCTGCTGGTTTGGCAACCCAGTTATGGGGTACATAACAGATCCTTTCAAGGAATTGTGGATCTGTATTCCCAGCTCTCTCTGTTCTACTGCACTCCATATTACCTTACCGTTCACTCTATAAGGCCTACCCTGGTTTGTCCTCCATAAGTGCAGCATCTCACAGTCATTTGCATCTGCCAGAATGCATAATCTGGAACAGAAAGTACATTAACATAACCACAGGTGGATTGCTGTGGCTAACCATGTTTGAGTTAGCTCCAAATGTCCAGGCTCTAAGCAACGGTGAGAACCCTGGTCATGAGAAGAGGTTTGGTGCATAAGCGTCAGCGGGAAATAATAGCTTGCCTAATGTCCAGGGATATGGGAAGTGGTGTGTGAAATTGATGAGAAAATTGCCCTCAGCTGGACATATTGACAAAAGGGAACAGAATGGTTTGTGTGATGTGGTAATGTGAAATAGATGTGTACACTACTGAAGGAAACCACATTGAAAATGTCAGCAATACAGTAAAGCCGGAGAAGTTAACAGAATGGAATTGGAGATTCCTGTGGACTTAATACAAAGGATGCTGAGAAAGGAAGATAGAGTCAGTTGAGGTACACTGTTTGGTGTGACCAGGAAGGCATGGAGTCATATTTTTGCTCCGTGCTCAGTCAAATGGGACAGAGGTGAGACTTCAAAAGCACTTGAAACCCCACTGCTTAGGAATTCTTTCATGTTGGAGTCGATGCAACTTGATCCCAGCAACAAGAAAAAGAAGGATGTACCAGAGGATAAATGTAAAGCCTGCCAGATAATAATTCAATGTGAACATCATCTCATCTTGTGCAATGACCATTTGATCATTCAGTAGCCAGCTTTGGTGGGAGGAAGTGTGCTTTATGACATACTTAGTCCTGCTTCACTCAATCATCATGTACCCCATCCACTGCACTGATCCCCAAGCAACCCTACAATAATGTGATAACCATTATTACATCATGATAAATGTATCTACAATCCTTGAAAAGAATTGTCCAACTTCATGGTGCTAAAAGTTGAAATTTATTTAAATATAATAAATATAAATCCATGTATATTGCTTTCTCTGCAGACCTTTCTCTAAGCAGTTTCAAAATTAATAAATAGTCATGTTAATTGTACTATGGAATTACAATTTTAAATACAAGAACTGGAATTCATGTGTGCACACAGTGCAAAGCCCAGAAACCACACTGCCTTGGATGGAAGTGTCTCTGGCAGAGAAATCTGACATTTTCAAAGCCATCAGTCCAATTATCAAATATTCTCTCCCATTTCTCAAGTGCAAGAAGCTTGGAATGAGCCATTAACTTTGGGTAAGGAGAATAACGTGCTGCAAGGAAGGAAGAGATTTGTGCAACACTCACAACAAGCTGGAGGAACTCAGCAGGTTAGGCAGCATCGGTGGAAAAGAACAGTCAACGTTTCGGGCCGGAAGCCTTTGTCAGAACTGAAGAGGGAGGGGGCAGGGGTCCTATAAAGAAGGTGGGGGGAGGGTGGGAAGGAGAAGGCTGGTAGGTTCCAGGTGAAAAACCAGTAAGGGGAAAGATAAAGGGGTGGGGGAGGGGATAGGCAGGAAAGGTGAAGAAGGAATAGGGGAAACACAATGGGCAGTAGAAGGAGGCGGAACCATGAGGGAGGTGATAGGCAGCTGGGGGAGGGGGCAGAGTGAAATGGGGATAGGGGAAGGGAGGGGGAGGGAATTACCAGAAGTTGGAGAATTCTATGTTCATACCAAGGGGCTGGAGACTACCTAGACGGCATATGAAGTGTTGTTCCTCCAACCTGAGTTTAGCCTCATCATGGCAGTAGAGGAGGCTGTGTATGGACATATCTGAATGGGAATGGGAAGCAGAGTTGAATTCGGTGGCAACCAGGAGATCCTGTCTGTTGTGGCAGAAGGAGTGGAGGTGCTCGACGAAGCGGTCCCCCAATCTACGTCGGGTTTCACCGATGTAGAGGAGGCCGCACCGGGTGCACCGGATGCAATAGATGACCCCAACAGACTCACAAGTGAAGTGTTGCCTCACCTGGAAGGACTGTTTGGGACCCTGAATGGTGGCAAGAGAGGAGGTGTAGGGACAGGTGTAGCACTAACGCTTACAGGGATAAGTGCCGGGTGGGAGATCCATAGGGAGGGACGTGTGGATCAGGGAGTCGCGGAGGGACCGATCCCTGCAGAAAGTGGAGAGGGGTGGAGAGGGAAAGATGTGCTTAGTGGTGGGGTCCTGTTGAAGGTGGCGGAAGTTGCGGAGGATAATGTGCTGGATCCGGAGGCTGGTGGGGTGGTAGGTAAGGACAAGGGGAACTCTGTCCCTGTTGTGGCGGCGGGAGGATGGGGTGAGAGCCGAAGTGCGGGAAATAGAGGAGATGCGGGTGAGGGCATCATTGATGACAGCAGAAGGGAAACCACGATCCTTAAAGAAAGAGGACATTTGAGATGTCCTGGAATAGAAAACCTCATCCCCGGAGCAGATGCAGCGGAGACGGAGGAACTAGGAATAGGGAATGGCATTTTTGCATGTGGCGGGGTGGGAAGAGGTTTAGTTGAGGTAGTTATGAGAGTCAGTGTGCTTATAAAAGATGTCAGTGGACAGTCTGTCTCCAGAGATGGAGACCGAGAGATCGAGAAAGGGGAGAGAAGTGTCCGAGATGGACCAAGTGAATTTGAGGGCTGGGTGGAAGTTTGAAGTAAAGTCGATGAAATTGACGAGCTCAGCATGGGTGCACATTCTTTTCTACGGATGCTGTCTGACCTGCTGCGTTCCAGCGTGTTGTGAGTGTTGCTTTGACCCCAGCATCTGCAGATTATTTTGTGTTTGGGAAGAGATTTGTGCAGCGTATAAACAGTAGCATATGTAGTCCAGTTAAGTTAACTGTCATAGTCCCCTGCTGTCGATTCTACAGGAACTTCAACATCCCCTGGTGTAACCCCTCTTATACTGCCTAAACTATCCCTGGCCATAGTGTAGAGCAGTTCATTCCAATGCAAGTTGTTAAAATCTCTGTTCTGCAATAAATAGAGTAACTTCTCTGGGGTACTGCTGTTGATGCTGGAAGTATCTGCAGAGTTCAAGTGGATGTATAAATAGCACAATGTCTGAGGAGTAGTTTCTCAAGCCTGTTCTGTCATCCAGTGTAGGCCACCTTTCATTTTGATACCTTTCCTCACAGGATCAGTGCTGGGACTGAACTGTGAAGGTGCATGGGAATTTCTCGGGCACAATTCAATGAGTAACAATGGAGAAAGTGAATTTGGTAGTTCATTGCATCTCAGATCTTTGGAAAAGATGTACCTAACTTTGGAAAAGATGTACTTGCTTGGAGGAGATGCACAGTTAGTTCATTAGGTTGAATCCTGGACTGAAGGTAATTCCTGATAAAAGGTTGAATCAACCAGGCTTCTACTCTCTGGAATGCTGAATGTTCTGGTTTTGTCCCACATTCCAAAGACATACAGGTTATTTTGCTTTTTTATTTATTTTATTGAGATACAGCACAGAATAGGCCCTTCCAGCACTTTGAGCCGTGCTGCCCAGCAATCCCCCAATTTAATCCTCACCTAATCACCAGACAATTTACAATGACCAATTAACCTACCAACTGGTACGTCTTTGGACAGTACGAGGAAACTGGAGCACCCAGCGATCACAGGGAGAACATACAAACTCCTTGCAGGCAATGACGGGAATTGAGAAATGTTGTGCTAATTACTACGCTACCATATGATCACATGGGTGTATTTGGATGACACTAATCCATTGAGCCAGAAATACTGTGCTGTATTTCTAGATAAATAAGTGTTCTGAAGGGGCTTAACAGGATAGAAACTGTATTTCCAATGGTGGTGGTACCTAAAACTAGGAAATGTGGTTTCGGAATGAAGGGTCACCTAAGGGTGAGGAAAGGTGTTTCCTTTCCCCTTTCAGAGTTGTGCATCTTTGAAGGTAGCAGTGCAGGGAGCTATGGAAGCCATGTCATTAAATATATTTAAGGCTGAGTCATATTTCCCTCAGCTTGGAAAATGCAGTCGATATCAACAGATCTCAATCAATTATATTCAGCGGTGCATAGGGAAAATGCTTTGGCCTACTCCTATCGCCTATTAGCTCAGAAATAGACCGGGTACTGTGCAATATTCTGGGTTTTGTTGTTTGACGTACAGTACAATCAGTTTGTGGTTTAAAATCTACAGGGGGTAACTTGGAGGTGCCAATCCAAGAACCCATGCTTTTGCAGGACCTCATTTTCCACAGAAGCTCCAGAAGGTCCAAACCTTCTGTGGCCTGAAAAAACAATTGAGGACACAATTTCCTACAGAAAATTTCTACTGAATGACACAATAAACCCAAAGCACTACATGGCTTACTTGTATTTCATGTAATGAGATATAATGCTGTCAGGAACCATTTTGAATTTTTCTGAACAGTGGGACCATTCTATACCTAACCCATTTTGGCTTGAGAGCACTGACAGCCAGGGTAAAGAAAAGGTTTACTTGACCATCAATAACATCATTCCTTTGACTGAGTTAAAAATAATGAATACCATTGTCTTAACTAAAGCCTCATAAATATTAAAGATTTTCAATACTGGCGAATCCTTTCTTTGATTTGGATATTTGTTCCAGCGAACCACAAAGTGGATTTTGACTGAAGCCAAAAGATCTTTGCAGAAGTAGGTTGCAGTCCAACAGAAGTGTTTGTTGGCGATCTCCACCCACAAAAGAATGCAGTGCGTTTCAGTAACTGTTTGCAGCAGCTCCGGAGTTCATGTGCTGGCGCAGGCATTGAGCAAAGTCTGCTTGGGTTTGACAAAGGACCTGATTGATGAGAGACTTGGGCAACCAGCCCTACCAAAAAAGGAAATAAAATGTAAGTACAGTCAATCAGATATTTCTTAGATATCATCTTGTTTTCTTCCCCACTGCAGAGGCGCAGAAATACATTTTGAGTGCTCGAACCCTGCCTGAATTTTTCAGTTGTGTTAAAATGATACCGCTCAGGAGAGCGTTTACCCCAGTACTTGCTTTTTCAAAAATCACTATTGTCATTAAGGATCCCCATCACCCAGAACGTGATCTCTTCTTATTGCTACCATCAGAGAGGAAGTACAGAAGCCTGAAGACACACACTCAATGTTTTAGGAACAACTGCTGCCATCAGATTTCTGAACGGACAATGAACCAATTCATTAACACTACATCACTATTTTTGCTCTCTTTTTTGTTGCACTACTTATTTAGTTTAATTTCTTTTCATATATTTTTATTGTAATTTATAGCTTTTATGTGTTGGTCAAACTCTGCAAAGACAGCATCTGAGCTGTGGATCAAAGTTCTGGAGGTTTGAGGCAGCAACATTAACTACCAAGCCACCCCTATGTTCCCATCCTACAGTCAGGAAGGTCTTCACAAGGAGCTAGCCTGATTAGTTAAGCTGTGTCCTTTTACTTGAGGTTGTTCTGTACTTCATAGCCCAGTATTCTTGGAAACCATCAAACTTATATATTTAAATCAACACTCAACCCTGTTACCCCTTCATCCTCAAATGGCTTGCCTTTAGATCGATGCTCAGGAGCCACGTGAACTTG
Source organism: Mobula birostris (assembly GCF_030028105.1). NCBI lineage: Eukaryota > Metazoa > Chordata > Chondrichthyes > Myliobatiformes > Myliobatidae > Mobula > Mobula birostris. Next base: position 147,683,398 of record NC_092377.1, read on the forward strand.
GTCTTATTTGGATCTTCTGCGGAAGGACGGAGGACAATGCAGGTCGGTCCATTCTCACCCCTGTGATCGAAGCAGGGTATGTCAAAGACATAGTATTGGAAGCAACAGAGCAATAAATTTGATCTCTGGAAGCCAAGCCACTAGGCAGGGCAACGTGTGGAGATTGCATGAGAGAAGACATTGGCACCGTTCTCTTAATCCTCAGAAGCCAACAAGCTAAGTGGAACATGCTAAAGTGCTTCAAGGCAGTGTAATCATCCAAAAATGACAGCAAATGTCAGAGATACTACACATTAACCAAAATCTTGCAGTCTTTGTAACGACACTATTTTCAATGTAATAGGTTTGCAACGCTTGGAGCTTTGACCGTGCGGTATATTTGAACAGTCTACGGAGGCTGAAGGGTAAATGATTTCAGAATAGGAGAAGATTGAGAGGTCTACTGCATATAAATTTAAAAATAGAATCTATTCTGGACTGAGCATCAGTTCTGGTTTCTGAACAAAGAGTAAGTTAGAAGAACAATAACAGAAACTAAGTGACTCTGGGGAAGTAATGTGGACAAGGATGATTTGGAACTGAAACGGGGCTCCAGGTATCCAAAGGCAGTAATTTGTACTGGAATGAGGAATATTTTACAGCTTCACAAATGCCGAAGTTCTTTGCCGACACCCTGGACATGGATCTGTGATGTGTTACCTTATGAAACCGTTCTGCTGAGGCATCAGGTTGCAGTGCGTGGACATCCCCGCTAGGAAACAAGTCGAGCCACGTCTCTTGGCATAGCGCACGCTGACGAAGTCCCGCGGGCTGATCACATTGCCCGCAGTTTCCGCAGAAACCTCATAGGTAACCATTGTTTCCTTGTTAATCCTCTTCAGTATCTTAAAAATAATCAAACTAATTTATAAAACAGTGCTCCACCTTGTCTAGCCAAAGCTCAGCAGATTGGCAGTTATCATTGGAAACGTTTGGATTTTGGAGAATGTTCAACATTCCACCTGCGATGGCTAATCACTTTACTCCCCATCCATTCCAGTCCTGGCTCTTTGCCCAGAACGGTGCACATAGATTTCACCTTCAAGTTCTTATGCAATTCCACCTTGAGGGCTACAGATGAATCTGCATTACACAGCCTTTTCTGGATTGGATCAACTCATTGTCAAAGGTAAATTCTCATCTTCGTCGCTACCAATTCTCCACTACTTCACCTTACTGAGGAATGAATTGTGCCTATGTTAAGTATGTAGTACTGGAATCAAATTCACCTCCAGTTTGGAAACCTGATTTTAACGTGGGCTTTGATTAGACCACTATCAAATATCCTACCTTCACTTGTTTAATGTTTGGGTTCCACTCTCCCATTTGTTCAACTCTGTCGAACAGCTCACTGTAGAGCAGATCGGTGGGCTTATCCATCACAACCTCGAGCTTGAAGACTTTGCCGATATCTGGAAGCATCTTACTGACCACTTTGTCGCCGTTTATCTGTTAAGAGTACAAGAAGTTAGGTTCTCCAATCAGTTCAGAGCCTCAAGCCTGCTCCACCATTATCCATTCTATCATCTCCATTTACCCATCAGGTGTCCTATTTTGTGGACAGTGTTCCAAATTATTGCTTTGATATGAGTGGGTAAAATTCATGACCTTACTGTGAGGACAGGTGTGGGTTAATGGTGTCTTGCTGCTCAAAAACAGGCCATTTGATCCATTGGACTATGAATACAATTGTGTTCCACTTGAACCTTCTCCCACCCAACTTCATTTAACCTCAACATTCTTTTCAACCTAGAACGAAAGAACATTTTGTGATCTGTCCTTTAGGCTGAGGTTACTGAACAAGTTGAGTTTGCTTCTTTGACCTCATGCCTACATTTTTGCCAGAATGTTCTAAGGCATTCTAGTAAGAACTATAAAGAAGCAGACTCAATTTGCAGTGACTTCTTGAGTTCATTACGAATTTAAACACGTCATCACTGAGGCAGTGCTGTCTGTGAGATGCGCCTGATTTTTCTTCTGGACGTTGATTGACTGGGGATATTGCAACGTACCGCTTCAATCTCCGTCTTCCACCCACTTGTATCCTGGAGGATGGAGAGGGATTTATGCAGTGCTTCTTGACCTTGCTTAACATAGGCCATCTCCGCTTCAGAATACGGACTGTCTTCAAGCCTGGAGCCTAATTTGAGTGTTAAGTGGAGAGAGGGAGAGAGAAAAAATTAAGACTGATCACTTGTAGCAGAATTGGTAGGTTATCAAAATGATTCCAGCTGATTCTTGAGTAAACTAAGCTTGGTGTTAATTGTCACAGCTAATTTCTGTGGTGTATCTACCTTTGGACTTTCTTGTCCTTTCTTCAATATTTCTCGAGATAATATTAAATTGTGATGTGCTTGAGTATGGCTGCACATTCGGAAATCTGAAGTAGTTCAATCAAATTCTGTGTGAGCTGACGCATGGAGGAACACAGTTTATGCTCACCTTTGAGTATCTTTAACCCAATCTGGCTGCCCATTCTTGGTGGAATGTAAATACAGCTGGAATTGGCCAAGGGATGCAATGCCAGCTGACGATCAAATTGCCAGCATTCTGTAGCCATAGTTAGAGCAGGTAACTCACCCGAATGCTTGATGCATCAAAGTGAGATTTGCCCTTTCGCCATGTATTACATCTTAGTGAAATTATCCTTGCACCTCTTTGTGTTGTACTGATGAGGAACCACAGTTCTCAACAGGTAAACCAATCTTCCACCCTGGAGGCTATGTGGAAATGTTCTGATAATCCTGATCTCCTTAGAGGGAACACTCACAACAAGCTGGAGGAACTCAGCAGGTCGGGCAGCATCCGTAGAAACGATCAGTCAACGTTTCGGGCCAGAACCTTTCATCAGGATTGTCCTGACGAAGGGTTCCGGCCCAAAACGTCGACTGATCGTTTCTATGGATGCTGCCCGACCTGCTGAGTTCCCCCAGCTTGTTGTGAGTGTTGCTTTGACCCCAGCATCTGCAGATTACTTTGTGTTTACGACTCCTTAGAGGGAAGTTGGGAGGGAAATGAAGCTGGGCATAAGATCAGGGAGAACTGACAGTTTGCCCATGATATTTCTATTCACCACCAGAAATAGTCATCTACCTTAGAAACAAATATTTAAATTGAAGAAAATAATGAAAATGTATTTAATACTGAAACACAATTAAAACACTATTACACATATATAGCATTTTAATGGTGTTTCAGTATATAAATAAATACATACATATGTAAAGCTATTAGAACACTAGAGAGAGCTAAGTGCACCAAGTTCTTGGGAATTCACATCACAGATGACCTCACCCAGTTCCTTAATGTTACCTCCCTGAACAAGAAGGCACAGCAATGCCTTCACTTCCTAAGAAGATTGAAGCAAGCGAGGCTCCCATCCCCAATCTTAACTGAGTCTTACAGGAGCACAATCGAGAACGTCCTGACAATCTGAATTTCCATCTGGTATGGGAGCAGCTGAATATTGGACCGGAAGTCCCTACAAAGGACTGTGAGAATAGGGGCCTCCTTACCATCCTTAAGGATAATTTATCAGAGGCGCTGCATCCACAGGGCCCTGAGTATTGTCAAAGATCCAATCCTTCCATCCAGCATCCTCTTTGACTTTCCACCATCAAGCAGGAGACTCCGATGCATAAAGACAAGAGCAGTCAGGATGGGAAGCAGTTTCTTCCCTCAGGCCATTAGGCTTCTGAACGCCATGACGCATTGCATTTGAAGCGTCACCAGTTAATCTGTTCTGTACCTGACAATATTTAATTTATGCACTTTACTTTGTTTATTTATATGCAATTCAGCTGTAGAAGTTACCCTTCCTTTCCTAAGTTATTGTGTTATATGCATGTTACGTGTACTACTGTAATGTACTACTTGTCTTCCTGTCAACTTGAATCAGTCTGGCCATTCTCCTCTGACCTCTCTCATTAACAAGGCATTTTCACCCACAGAACTGCCACACACTGGATTTTTTTTTGTTGTTTTTCACTCTACTCACTGCAAACTCTAGAGATGTTGTGCCTGAAACTCCCAGGAGATCAGCAGTTTCTGAGATACTCAAACCACTCCGTCTGGCACCAACAATCATTCCATGGTCAAGGTCACTTAGATCACTTTTCTTCCCCATTCTGACCTTTGGTCTGAACAACAACTGAACCTCTTGTCCATGCCTGCATGCTTTTATGCGTTGAGTTGCTGCCACATGATAGACTGATTAGATATTTGCATTAATGAGCAGGTGTACGGTTGTACCTAATAAAGTGGCCACTGAGTGTTCTTTAGACATTAAACTGTTTAAAAAGACAATGTTCCTTGTGCTCATAATCTACAGCCCCAAAATTCCTTTGGAATCTAGTGGTCTGACTGGCACAGGACCTGAGGGACCATTGCCAAGAATAATATTGGGGAACTCAACAAGAAAGCATCATGTAATAGAGAGTGCAGGAGTGGAGTGCGGTGACAGATCCACCCCACGCCCCTTGAAATTGTAAAGAAATCTTAGAATCATGGCACCTACCAGCAGGCCAGGAGACAACACATTCGCCCTCCATCCCTGCCATTCTTTCCTCTCTTCCCAATCTGTATCCCCATCATTGGGCATAGAACACTAAACCCTGAGAACACTTACCAGCAGACTCAAAGGCAGCTTCTATCCCACTCTTATAAGACTCGTGATCAGATCTCTCATCTGATAAACATGAACCCTTGATCTCTCACTCTACCTCGTCATTGTCCTTGCACCTGTCTACCTCCACTGCGATTGCTCGGTGAATGCAACACTATGTTGCACTGAATAATATAAGGATAGATTCTTGGTTGATCACGGCATAAAGGGATACGGAGAAAAGGCAGGAGATTTAGCCTGAGAGGAAAATTGGATCAGCCATGATGAAATGGCGGAGCAGACTCGATGGGCCAAGTGGCCTAATTCTGTTCCTGTATCTTATGGTCTTATGGTCTAAGCAACTTCAAGTTCCCGGGTGTCAACATCTCTGAGGATCTATCCTGGGCCCAACATATCGATGCAGTTACAACGAAGGCAAGACATTAGGAATTTGAGGAGATTTGGCATGTCACCAAAAACGCTCATAAATTTCTACAGGTGCACCGTGGCGAGCATTTTAACTGGCTGCATCACTGTCTGGTATGAGGACAGCTACCGCTCAGGATCGGAGGAAGCTGCAGGAGGTTGTGAGCTCAGTCAGCTCCATCACGGGCACCATCCTCCATAGCATACAGGTCAGTTTCAAGGAGCGATGCCTTAGAAAGGCAGCATCCATCATTAAGGACCCCCATCACCTAGGACTTGCCCTCTTCTCATTGCTACCATCAGGGAGGAGGTACAGAAGCCTGAAGACACACACTCAATGATTCAGGAACAGCTCCTTCCCCTCTGCCATCAGATTTCTGAATGGACTTTGAACCCATGAACACTACCTCACTACTTTTTTGTGCTACTTATTTAATTTGAATATATATATATATATATATATATATACACACACACACTTTAATTTACAGTTTTAATTATTGTGTATTGCAATGTACTGCTGCCACAAAAACAACACATTTCACGACCTATGCAGGTGATATTAAACCTGATTCTCTATTCTGCAGATTCCAAGAGAGACTGTAGATGCTGGAAATCTGCAGCAAGTCATACAAAATACAGGAGGAACTCAGCCTATCTGGCAGCATATATGGACATACCTGTACATCTGAAAGCTGAGCAGGTAAAGTTCTGGAGACACAAGGGACTGTGGATGCTGGAATCTGGAGCAGCAAGCAACCCTGCTGTAGGAACTCAGCAGGTCCAGCGGTACCTGTGGAAGGAAAGGAACCCGTCGATGCCGCGGCACTGAAAGATCTGTACTTACTGGTCAGGGAGCTCCTTCTCCGAACCAGATCCACCCATGTGCTGGGCCCTTGGTTCCCCAGCCTGAGGTGACTCAGCTTGTGTCCCAGGGCTGCCATTGCTGAATGCCTCAAGCCTTAAGATCAAAAAGAGGGCATTAAATTTTCAGTTCAGATTCTCACTCTACAAAATTGCACCTTATTTGTCTACCTGCTCCTGCATCTTCTTTGTAACTGCAATACTGTATTCTCCATTCTGTTTTCTTTTTGCTACCCTGATCTTTTGTGAACAGCATGACCTGTCTGGAATGCATACTAAACAAAATTTTTTCACTCTTCTCGGTACACATGACAACAATAATAAACTAATACCAATTTTCAAAATCAGATATTCTGATACTTGGCTTCAGTGAGAAGATATATTGCAATGTACACAGTAAAAACAAATCAAACCTTGCATTTAATGCACCTTTTGCAGTCTCAGGATGGGTTAAAATCAGTGCAAGAGATGCAACAGTCAATTTGTGGACAGCAAGAACCAAGAAACAGGGACGTGATAGTGATTGGATTCATTCATTCTCATCGGATAAATACTGGCAGGATTGTTGGAAAATTGCTTGTATCGTCTAGAAAGAGGGGTATGGAATCTCTTCCTGACTGAAGCAACAGAGATTTCCTATCTCATCAAGGGTCAATAGTTTGCTGGTCTAGATCTACTATAGATGTAGATCAGCAAATATCTGTGGTAAAACTTTTAAGATCAAGAGATCAAAGGCACAGCATAGGTTGGTTCATTCATTGCAACGGCACCTTGTTGATAGTCTCTTGTACAGTAATTGACAGAAATAGTGAAACTCCTTTCAATATTTTCTATTTATAGAGCACTTTTAATACTATGTCGGGACCCAAGGCATATCAGAGAAGCATTGTCAAAAAAGACTGACCCCAAGTCATGAGCGACTAAGAACTCCATCACAGATGTACTGGATCTTGAAGGAAGAAAAGGAGGCAGAGAGATTTGGGGAAGGAGTTCGTGAATGTAGGGTCCAGGTGTCTGAGGGCTTGGCTTCCATGGTAGAAGGATTGAATTCTGGGATCCTACAGGCTAGGATTGAAATGCTGCAGATATCTTGAAAAGTTGGAGGGCTAAGGAAATTACATAGGGATGTGGTGGGGTTGACATAAAGGTAACTGAAACAAGAATGAGGATCCTAAAATTGGAGTTGGCCACCTCAAGGGCAAACTTAGATCAGCAAGAACAGGATGTGTGCCAATTGCAATAAAGCTTTCTGATTGTAGAGATAAATTTCCACTGTCCATCTATTGGAAAGATAGATTGCTATGGAAATACAAAGTCCAATAAGTAACAAGGGTATCATTGCTACTTTGTTGATTGGTGTCCTTGCATTAGGAGTGTGAAGGATGTCTTGATCAGTACAGATTTTATGAGTGGATGATTGTAAGAGTAGTAGCTTCAGGAAGACCTGTCAGTTTAGTGGCCAGCAGTTCCTGCTGTTGTAAGAAAGTTCAGCGAGGTTAATAAGATACATACCTTTTAAAAGCACTTACAATTCTTCTGGTCTTTAATTCCCCAAAACAGTCAAACAGGATAAAAGTCAATTCAAATTCTCCCCTCCTTTTCCAGTTCAGTTCTGCTCTGGTTGAACTGCCATTGATCTGAGCATCAGTATATTACCAGTTAACTAACTAAGTGGATATAATTAGTTGTTTCCAGTTACCTGTTACTGTTCGTATATGCTGGTAGGAGATTGCCGCACAGAGCTTAAAAGTGGCTGGAATCATCTTGTGTCTCAAGTCGGTCTTTCACTCAAATGCTTTTCTGCCTTTGGTCTGTTGTCCTCTTTTTTATATATATCCTCTGTGAAGGACAACTTGACATCAGGCACAAAATTTATGACGACAACAAGAACAGTGTCAAGTACATTCTAAACAGCTACATCCAAGTGCCGGGAATGTTCACCGAATTAAGTTGAATGTGACATCAAGGTGCAGCAAAGGTTTTATTGCATCGTTGACCACCCCCCCCCCCCCCCCCCAGTCTCCAGGCACCATTTCAGGATCAATAGCTTTTTGTAAAATGAAACTAATTCCCCAACTAACAACAACCACCACTTTCAAAACTCTGCAGTAGAAATCATCAGGTGCTTGTGGTTCATTAGCTTTTGGTCCCACCAAATATGGCGCTCTTATTTTAACAGACTTTGTAACTTGCCTTTTGATGTAAAGGGGCTTGGTACAAAGACCAAATCATAGAAATTGTAGGTTACATCAGGAAGTACCACTTACTCTAAGAAAAACTCTATTGAATTTGTCAAATGTGTCCCTTTATAAAATTACATTGATACTCTATAATGATTATTATGATTTTCTACTGCTTGGAACATAGAAGAGTACAGCACAGAAACAGACCATTCGGCCCACAATGTTGTGCTGACCTGCTAAAAAGCAAATCAAAAACATCAAACACTAATCCCTCTAACGTACACAATGTTGTTATCCTTCCATCTTCCTTACCACCATGTGCCTATCCAAACAACTCTTAAAAGCCTCTAACGTATTTGCCTCTACCACCATACCAGGCAGTGCATTCCAAGCATCCACAACTTCCCCCTCAAATCCCTCTCTCACCTTCAGTGCATGCCCCCTCATATTGGACATTTTAACCCTGACAACAGTCATCCCTAATGGTGAATTCCAGCTGAAGCAGTCAATCTTTCTCTTAAACTCAAGTTTCAATGAAAGGTCATGGTCTGGAGCCATTAATCTTGAAAAAAGCTGCATTGGAATGGTGTTTTATGTTAAAATAATTGGAATTTTACATGAACCAGTACACTCAAGGACTCAGTTATTGCTATGTCACAGATATTGACCTAAGTATTTAGTTTGTACCAAAATAACATTCAGAAACAGTAACAGTTGGAAACTGTAACAGTTGGAAATTAATACATATTCACTGTGAACCAACAGTTCAAACAAGTTCATTAACAACATTATTCACCAGCCCTTGCTGTACTTACCGATATTATTTCCAAGATTAGTTACTCAAAGTAGCAGTCATGCACTTTCAGGTTACTAGTTTATACAATATCCTTCCAATCAGTAGTTTATACAATATCCAACTAGTTTATACAATATCCTTCCAATCAGTATTGGATAGTTGGGAATGCTTTCTAAGTCGCTGTTCAGTAGCAAGTTTGCAATTAAAGGTTCACCCCCTTTCTCCAAGACTGGTGTAATGATCGACCTTAAATATTAAATAAATAAATAAATGGAGTCTGTCCGAACCAATCGTAGCCAACAAAATTGCCCTTCGTCAACTGTTTAAAAAATAAGATATCAATATACAAACAGATCTTTGAAAGCGTAGCGATAAAAAGCAATTACATCTGTGTCTGCTAGTCATCTGCACAGTTATTTTTTTGAGGATACTAGATAATAGTTTTTATTGCAGATGAACTTGACTTCAACGATTTAATTGTAACAATGTTTCTAGATACTAGAGCTGGTGGATCCATTGTATCTCTCTAGCCAAACATCCGTCAGAAATTGTATCAAAGTCAACAAGATTATTATGAACAGAGCAGAGATAAAATTCTGACGTCTTCCCCCTTCCTTTCCAGTCCTGAAGAAGGGTCTGGGCCCGAAACATCGATTGTGTGTGTCTTTCCATCGATGTTGCCTGACTTGCTCTGTTCCTCTGTGTTGTAAGAGATAAAAACGCCAGCTCTCTATTGTTGTTAGCCTTCTCCCCTGGTTTGCACGTTTGTTGGTTCAAGCTGCATGCCAGAAACGTGAACCAATAATCTCAGTGTTTTCCCAGTCCAATGGAAGAGTCTGGCCTTGGGGAAGGTGAGCTGTTAAAATGGTGCCCTGTTGGTCATTTCATTTGAATGGAGAAATTCATATGGTGTCATTCTGAAGGTCAGAGGGAAGTGGGATTATTCCTGCTGTCTTTGTCAGTCAATATTGCTAACGCAGGTGCTGTGTACAATTTCCTGCTGCGTTTGCTCTGTAGCAGTGATGACTGCACCTCAAAAGCAACTCACTGGCTTTGAAGTTGTCAAAGGTGCTAAAGAAATTCAGGCTTCCTATTTAATTTGCATTACATTTCCTGCATGGTTTTGCAGACGTTTGCAAACTAGTCTTCTTGAGCAGCATGTTCTCTATTTTAATTCTGACTTGAATGTCAATGATTTTCTGCATCAGGATTACTTTGTGATGAATGATATTTCCCAGGGCCAACCATGGGGATAGGATGAACACCTTTCAGTGTATTTAGGTAACTAACTGTTCAGGTTCAGGTGACCCACTGCACTTTCCAGCTAAATAGAAGGTGTACTTCGAAAGGCTTACAATAAACATATACGGAGATAGGCAACTAGGTTACAGCACTGTGAGGCCATTTGGCCCAACCGGTTCATGCTGAAGTTCACCCTCCACATCCCAAATAGTCCTAATTATTTTCACCTTCCCTTCCTCTTAGCTCCTCATTTTTCTTTGTGATCTAATGTAAATTCACAGCAATAGATTCTTCCTCAACTATTAATTCCAGAAATGACTTCCACTGCCCAACAATTGTGGGGGCATATTTGCCCTGATGCCCTCTGGTTAATCTTGTGTCAATGGCTCCTGCTTCTAGATGCTTTAAATACAGAAAGTACTTTTTATATCCTGTCCATTGCTTATAGATTTTAAAACACTGTCAACAAGAGATAGTCTGCATCCTACCAATTAAAATATTAGGTTTTCCAATTCGCCCTATTTTTCCCCCCGACTATCTTGCCCCTGTTGCAGCCTCATCCTGGCTTTGGAGGTGGTGCAGAGGAGGTTCACCAGGTTGATTCCAGAGATGAGGGGCATTAGACTATAAGGAGAGAGATAGCCTCGCTGGACTGTATTTGCTGGAATTCAGAAGGATAAGAGGAGATCTTATAGAAACATAGAATTATAAAGGGATAGTTAAGATAGAGGCAGGAAAGTTGTTTCCACTGGTAGGTGAGACTAAAACTAAGGGATATAGCCTCAAGATTTGGTGAAGTAAATTTAGGACAGAGATGAGGAGGAACTGCTTTCCCAAAGAGTGGAGAATCTGTGAAATCCTCTGCTCAATGAAGCAGTGGAGTCTACCTCAGTAAATATATTTAAGACAAGGTTGGATACCTTTTTGCATAGTAGAGACATTAAAGGTTATGGGGAAAGGCAGGTAGGCAGAGATGAGTTCATGGCCAGGTCAGCCATGATCTTATTAATTGGCGGAACAGGCTCAACAGGCCTGATGGCCTACTCCTGCTCCTGTTTCTTATGTTCTTATGTCTTGGAAGCTGTACTGGTATAATGGTTAAGTTGTTGGACTTGTATCTGGAGGCCTGAACCATTGCTCTAGAGAAAGTCACATTTTATGGAAAATTGTCCATGCCAGCCTAGATGCCCATGAAAACTAGTCACATTTGCCCATATCCTTCATGAGTTTGAATCCTGCCACAATGACCACAGAATCTCATATCAAGTGATTACGTAAACCTGGAGGAATTGAAAAGGGTTTGCACCAGTAACATTGATCATGAAATGACCAGATTTTCCTAAGAACACAAGACTCACTAATGTCCTTCAGAAGAGAAATCTGCCATCTCTATCCAGTCTGGCCTGTAAATGACTCCAGACCCAATGATGTGGTTGACTTTTAATGGCTCTCTGAAACCTTTTTGGGATTTAGTTGGAGATGGACAATAGATGTTTCCATATCAGTATTGTAAACATCTTGTGAAGGAGTAAATAAAACCCTTATATTGCATGCCCTTACCTTTCTTTTTGCATTTTTGTTGTTTGATGAATATTTCCCTTAAAATATTCTAGCTGACAACACTGACTATATATCGTTGCATTTAATATTAGAATCACAGAAGTTTTTTCTGAAAGCATTACCATGTACTTACTAATATTGAATGACATCTTCATTTTCAAAAACAATATCCCCCTTATTTCCTTTGGTCTTGTGAAGAATTAGTTTTATAAAGTATTTTTTTGAGCATCACAAAACTTCTACGTGTCTATCTATCATTTTGTGCGTTACTCTGAATTTCCAGCATCTGTAAAGTATTCTGTCTCTACAAAGAACCCCTACTGCATTGTATTATAGCACGTTAGTCTAGACAGCCCAGTTAACTTGTCTAGCTGGGGTTTGTTGACAGATTCCAGGTCTCGATGTGGTCGTCGAAATGAAACATTGTTCTCACTGGAGATATCCAAAGGTGATTCCTGTATTGCAATCTGTGGGATGTCTTTGGCCGTTTCCGGTCCTTGGAAAAACTGGCCTTAAACTCCTGAATTTAAGTTTTTATCCTTTTCATCAATTTTACTCCAACTGATTATCATTGTCCCATATTCCTTAAGCATGTCTTGTATCATACAATATGGTAATTTTTGGCAGAATGTCACATCCAAGAAACTTCCCACCATTTGCTATGCTTCTTCAAATAAAGCACTGGTTGTTAAGAAGGGTCAGTGAAATGATGCCTACGGACATCTTAATGTGTTTTACAGTTAGTGAAAAACACTAGCTTTCTAAATTTAACACAGGCTCCACATCTAGAAATGGCTTATGCAAAGTTCACCGTTAGGCATATCCAAATGTATGGAAATGTTCTGTCAGTAAAAGTCTAAGTATCAAAGACACTTTGAACACAAGAGGTTCTGCAGATGCTGGAAATCTTGAGCAACTCACAGTGCTGGAGGAACTCAGCAAGTCAAGAGGGAAATAAACAGTCAACATTTCGGGCTGAAATTCTTCATCAAAATCAATATTTTAAATTGTTGATCCATTGAAATAAATAATTCCCAGACTTCTAGCTGCTTGGAACAGTCTGGAAAAGTGGTAGCCAATATGAAGATTCATAGCAGACTTCAAGGACATTTGGGTGGGGCTGGAATGAGCAGTCACCTTGCTGATAATCAACACTGGAACGCCTCAATGATGTGTGCTTATCTCACTGTTCTACTCTCTCTACACCCATGATGGTGTGGCTAGGTACAGATCAAGTGCCGTCTATAAATTTGCTGATGATATTGTTGGCAGAATTTCAGATGGTGATGAAGAGGCGTACAGGAGGGAGACAGATCAGCTGGTTGAGCAGTGTTGTAGCAACAACTTTCCACTCAGCATCAGCAAGTCTGAAGGATCGAATGAACACACACCAGTCCACATCTAGGGATCAGAAGTGGAAAGGGTGAGCGATTTCAAGTTCCTGGGTGTCAACATCTCCGAGGATCTATCCTGGGCCCAACATATCGATGCAGTTACAAAGAAGGCACGCCAGCAGCTCATTAGGGGTTTGGGGGGATTTGGTATGTCACCAAAGACACTCGCAAAACTCTACAGATGTACCATGGAGAGTCTTCTAACCAGCCGCTTCACCGTCTGGGTGGGGGTTGCGGTGGGCACTGCACAGGATCGAAATAAGCTGCAGAAAGTTATAAACTCAGTCTGCTCCATCATGCAGACTGGCCTCCACAGCATTCGGGACACCTTTAAGGAGTAATGCCTCAGAAAGGCAGCATCCATCATTAAGGACCGCCACTACCTATGACATGCCCTCTTCTCATCACTACCATCAGGTCGGTGGTATAGGAGCCTGAAGGCACACACTCAGTGATTCAGGAACAGCTTTTTCCCCTCTGCCGTCTGAATTTTGAATGGACACCGGAGCCATGAACACTACCTCACTACTTCTTTTCCCTCTTTTTGCATGACTTATTTAATTTAGTATGTCAGTGATTTGGATGACAGAGTTGACGGCTTTGTGGCCAATTTGTGGATAATGTGAAGACAGGAGAAGGGGCAGGTAGTGTTGAAGCAGCAAGGAGTGTGCAGAAGGACTTCGAGCATAGTCTATTTTCTAATGGGGAGAGTGTTCAAAAATCTGAGGTGCAAAGGGACTTGGAAGTCCTTATGCAGGACTCCCTAAAGGTTAACTTGCAGGTTGAATTAGTGCTAAGGAAGGCAAATGTAATGTTAGTATTCATTTCCAAGGACTAGAATACAAAAGCAAGGATGTAATGCTGGAGCTTTGTAAGACATTGGTCAGACCAGACTTGGAGTATTGTGAGCAGTTGTGGGCCCCTTTTCTAAGAAAATGTGTGCTGGCATTGAAGAGGGTATAGAAGAGGTTCAAGAGAATGATTCTGGGAATGAAAGGGTTGATGTATGAGGGGCGTTTTATGGATCTGGGTCTGCACTCCTGGAGTTTAGAAGAATGGGGAGATTCTCACCGAACCACATTGAATATTGGAAAGCCAAGACAGAGCAGATGAGGAGAGGATGCTTCCTATAGTGGGGAGGAAAATACCAAAGAGCACAGCCTCAGAAAAGTGGGACATCCATGTAGAACAGAGATGAGGAGGAATTCCTTTAGCCAGAGGGTAATAAATCTGTGGAATTCATTGCCACTGACAACTGTGGAGGCCAGATCACTGAGTATATTTAAGGTGGACATTGATGGGTTCTCGATTAGACTGGGTGTCAAAGGTTACGGGGAGAAGGCAGGAGAATGGGTTCGAGAGGGATAATAAATCAGCCATAATGGAATGGTGGAGCAAACTTGATGGGCCAAGTGGTCTACTTCTGCTCCTATGTCTTATGTTTTGCACTGCACTGCTACTGCAAGCCAATTAATTTCACGATGAACATCAGCAATAATAAACCTGATTCTGATTCTGACCTGCTGAGTTCCTCCAACTCTGTGCATGTAACTTTAGGAAAATGTTGTTGGGAATTGGATTGCTCTGAAAATTGGCACAGGCTGAATGAACTGAAATGGCTTCCTGCTTTGTCAAAGGGAAAATAAATAATTGATGAAATATGGAATGTTTAGGGTGCATTGCATTCAAAGTGGTTTGCATTTCCCCACGTGTCGCAGAGCTCCATGGTTACAGCTTCCCCTCAGCATCTACAGAAACCATTTATGTTCTTTTGTCATTAATTCTGCTGCTACTGTTCAATTAGGTCAATTACTACAAAAACTAGTGAATACAGCCCTGGAAAAGCCCTCAACACCACCGAACACACCTACAAGGAGCACTACCACAAGGAAGCAGCAACCACCATCAGAGACTCTACCATCTAGACCATGATCCCTTCTCTCTGCTGCCACTGGGAAGCAGGTACAGGAGCATCAGATCCACACCACCATGACCTGGAACAGTTTTAACCTTCAACCATCAGGCTCCTGAACCAGAGTGGGTAATTTCACTCACTGAATTGATCACTAAACACAACCTATGGATTTAAATTTCAAGGACTCTACAACTTGCATTCTGAGTACTATTTATTCATTATTTGTGATTTTTTTGTATATTTTCGCAGTCTGTCTTCTTTTGCACATTGGTTGCTTGTCAGTCTTTGCTTGTGTGTAGCTTTTCACTGATTCTATTGTATTTCTTTGTTCTACTGCGAATGTCTGCAAGAAAATAAATTTCAAGGTAGTATATGGTGACATGTACATAGTTCGATAATAAATTTATTTTGAAGCTTTAAACCTTTGGATTAGGTATCAAATTAATGAACAAATCAGGGTGCTGGTTCATTCTTGCCAGGATACTTGTATAAAGCTCACTGTTGTGATTGACTGTAACAACAGCTTACTCAGGTGAGAGGGTTGTAAGGACCGTGCTTGGGGCAGCACAGTAGTGTAGTAGTTAGTGCAATCACTTTACCACACCTGCAATCACCGATCGGTTCTGAATCCCGCCACTGTCGGTAAGGAGTTCGCACTTTCTCCCTGTGACCACGTGGTCTTCCTCCGGGAGCTCTGGTACGACCAAAGATGTACGTGGACTTGGGGTTAGCAAGTTGTGGGCATGCTATGTTGGCACCAGAAGCGTGGCGACACTTGCAGGCTGCCCCAGAACAATCCTTGATGATTTGATCTGTTGCAAACGGCGTGTTTCACCGTATGTTTCGATAGTTTGATGTACATGTGACAAGTCTTTATCCTGATGATGCTACTTTTTGGTTCAAGAGATTTATTTATATTGAGCAGCATCAGGGGGAAAAGGGTCCTGAAATCCAAAATATTGATCATTCCTACCCTTCAACAGATGCTGCTCGACTAGTTGAGTTCCTCCAGCAGATTGTTTGTTGTATCTCAGATACTGGTTGTCTTCCTGCTAAATTTCCCCATTCTGTTCCACTAACACATGTTTCTCAGTAACACACACAAAATGCCCATTGTACTCAGCAAGTCATGCAACATCTATGGAAAGAAATAGTGAGGGGGTTCAGCCCTAAATATTAATTGTTTATTCCTTTCTATAGATGCTGCCTGACCTAATGAGTTCCTCCAACATTTTGTCTTTGTTGCTCTGGGATTTCCAACATCTGAAGAGTTGCTTGTGGTGACATTCCTCGGAATGTCCTAGCAAGGTAGAGATTTCTTATAAAATTAAGGGAGACCAAGATGAACAGGAAGGACGTATTTCCCCTGAAAAAGGTCAATGAACCACCGGATGTTACTTAAAGACAATTGGTAGAAGGATCAGAGTGAAGTTGAGGCAAAATTATTTCACCCAAAGGGTATGGGTCTTTATATTAGATTAGATTATGAGGACACACAGTCCTCTTTTATTGTCATCTGGTAATGCATGCATTAAGAAATGATACAATGTTTTTCCAGTATGATATCACAGAAACACGTGACAAACCGACTTAAAAACTGACAAAAACCACATAATTATAACATATAGTTACAACAGTGCAAAGCAATACCATGATTTGATAAGAACAGACCATGGGCACGGTAAAAAGACTCAAAGTCTCTCGAAAGTCCCATCATCTCACGCAGACGGTGAACCTCCAGCACCGCAAACTTGCTGTTGCAGCATCCCGGAAGCATCCGACCACAGTCCAACTCCGAGTCCGTCCAAAAACTCCGAGCCTCCGAGCACCAAGCACCATCTCCGCCGAGCGCTTCAACCCTGGCCTCGGCAACAGGCAATAGGCAAAGCTGAGGATTTGGGGCCTTCCCCTCCGGAGGCTCTCGATCACACAGTAGCAGCGGCAGCGAAGCGGGCATTTCAGAAGTTACTCCATGTGTTCTTCTGTGCTTCTCACGGCTGTCTCCATCAAATCCGGATTGTGCATGGCCCCCTAGTTAACACATACGATATCATTCGAAACGGCCGCGCGTGCTGCGTCGCGCCGCCATCTTCTCCTCCCTCCCTTTGGAATTCATTTTCGGAAAACATGATGTGACATATGAAGCTGGAGCAACACACACAAAATGCTGGAGGAACTCAGTAGGTCAGGCAGCACCTATGGTGAGGAATAAACAGCCGACCCTTCATGAAGACTGGGAAGGGAGAGGGAAGAATGAGGTGGAGCGAGGGGAAGGAGTACAAGTTGACTGGTGATAGGTGAAGCAGGTTAGGGGGAAGGTGGCTGAGTAGCTGTGGGGTGGGGTGAAGTGCTGGGAGGCAATAGATGGGAAAGGTAAAGGGCTGAAGAAGAAGGAATCTGATAGGAGAGGAGAGTGGACCATGGGGTAAGTGTGTGCGTGGGGGCGGGGGGAGGTTACAGGCAGCTGAGGAGAAGATGAGGCATAAGGGGGGAAGCCAAAATGGGAATGGAAGAAAGGAGATGGAGGGAAATTATTGCAAGCAAGAGAAATCAATGTTCCTGTTCAGGTCGGAGGCTACCCAGACAGAATATGAGGCGTTGCTCCTTCAAATTGAGAGTGGCCTCATCATGGAAGTTGGATTTACAGTATATAGTTGGATTTGATATTCTGTGACCTACAAGGCTATGAGAGACCTGGGAAGTGGGAGCAGTCTGAATAACTTTCTTCAACTGCTTTGGACAACATGGGCCATGATTGTCTTCGTCCACGCTGTAATTTTTTTTTGCTCTTAAGACTCTGTGAGATTTATTCAGAGTTGTCAGATGTCAATTCAAGTAGAGAATTAGTTTGACTCTTTCATTCAAATCAATCAATGAAGTAGTCATTGCAATTCATTCATCCTCCACAGACAATATCTCCTTGGCCAACTCCTTGGTACACTTGTTACAAATCTTGTCCCTCTGGATAATTCGTGCAGTCTGCTCTACTTTCCTGTCAGACTAGAAGAAATTCCCCAGCACAGTCAGACGTTACAACACTTTAACGTCAACGGAAACAAGATTCGTCCTTCACAGCTGCTAAATATGGGCCCTGTAATAGAGCTGTCCATTAACCTTGCTTTATCTCGTGGTGCAACGGTTTGTTTGCCCTTGAGAGATAGGACTTGATGTACACAACTGACAAGTGGTGATAGGTTCTGAAAAAAAGACATCATTGTTTATGCAGAGACTGAATACTGAGCAAGGCTACTTTTACAGAGTGCAAAGCAGCGTCAAGGGCTCTCCTGTTTAGAACAGCACAACGCAGTGACATGACTAATGATCATGGACATGATGAGTGGTCTGGTTTCACCTCTGACCCAGCTCATTTCATGTAGAACTCCTCACCCATACCTCTGTTCCCTCTGGATTTGACTATTCCAGAGTACTCCTGGCCATCCTCCCTTGTTCTATTCTCCATAGACTTGACCTCATCCACAACATTAAGAGTCCCTGCTTTTGGCGTGGACAAATTACGCTCAGTCAGAGAATAAAAACATAGGAGAGTATAGCACAGGAACCTTGGCTCACAATATTGTACCAAACTAATTAAGCCAATGGCACCAGATCCCTTCTGCTGTGCAGGGTCCATATCCTTTCATTTCTCTGCACATTTGTGTGTATAACAGCCTATTAGGCATGTCCCTCGAATCTGCCTCCATCACTACTCCTTCCAGTACATTCAAGCCCTCATCACCGTTTGAGTAAAATACTTGCCCACACATCTCCCTTGAACTTATTCCCCTCACCTTAAATGCATGCCCTCTAGTATCAACCCTGGGAAAGAGATCCCAGCCTGGTCTACTTATACTTCTCACTATTTTATAAACCTCTATCAGGCCTGCCCTCAGCCACTCCAGAGAAAAGAACCCCGGTCTGTCAGAACTCCCCTTCATAGCATACGCACTGTGATCCAGGCAGCATCCTGGTAAACCTGCTGTCCAAAGCTTTCACGTTCTTCCTGCAAGGGTCCCTTATCTAAGAGGAGAGGTGCAGGCATTGGAGAGGGCCCAGAGGAGGTTCACGAGATTTTTTCCAGGCATGAAAAGGTTAACATACGGTATGAGGCATGCTTGATGGCTTAAAGCCTGTACTCACTGGATTTTAGAAGAATGGGGAGGATCTTATTGAAACCTACCCAACATTGAAAGGCCTAGATGGGGTGGATTGGACAGGATGTTTCCAATAGTTGGAGAGTCTAAGACCAGATGGCATAGCCTCAGAATAGAGGGATGTCCATTTAGAACAGAAATGAGGAGGAATTTCTTTAGCCACAGGGTGGTGAATCTGTGGAATTTGTTGCCACAGACAGCTATGGAGGCCAAGTCACTGGGTATATTTAAAGTGGAGGTTGATAGATTCTTGATTAGTCAGGGCATCAAAGGTTATGAGAAGGCAGGAGAATGGGATTGAGAAGGATAGTAAATCAGCCATGATGGAATGTCAGAGAAGACTTGATGGGCCAAATGGCCCATTTCTGCTCCTATGCCTTATGGTCTTATGGTAATGGGGTGACCAGAAATGATTGTAATGCTCCAGATGTGGCCTAAGCAGAGTCCTACAAAACTTCTTATCTCCGCGCTTTCCAGCCTTCCTTGTCTCTGGCTTAAGAAACTTCCAAACATTAAAATTTTCATTTCCCTTTCATGTCCCTGTCTCCTCGTACCTGTTTACTTCAGAATCCTCCTCTAACCTGAGAAATCTGTGCACAGCATGGACTCTGGGCTTTACCAGTGTGTGACATTGATTGCTACATCTATTCTCCCTGCAGTATCTGGGCCACAAGCTCTGGGATTTCTTCCCCAAATGCCTCTCTCACACCACATCTCTCTCATCTGAGTCGCTGTGTTGAAGCAGGTAATTAAGCAATAAATGTTGAAAACATGAGATGAAGAGTCCTTGAAAGTGGGTCTATAGGTTGTAGGAACATTTCAGTGATGGGGCAAGTGAAGTTATCCCCTTTGGTTGCCTGTGATGGTTGAGGAGTAATAACTGTTCCTGAACCTGGTGGTTTGAGTCCTGAGGCTCCCGTACCTTCTTCCTGCTAGCAGGAACAAAAAAAGAGCATGTTGTGGGTGGTGACAGGGACAAAGAATAGGTTGCAGGAAAATTAATGGTAAAATGGAATTGGTAGATCGTCCTGAGAGCTGGCATAAACTTGATGGGATTAATGGCTTTGTTCCAAATCTCAATGAAGTAGGAAAGTTAAAATGCTTGTTGAAATCTATCTCTAGAAATATATAAAATTCTAAGAGGGTCATGACAAGGTAGATTTTGAAGGGAGAGTCTTGAAAGAAGGGTTAGAATTTTTAAATTTGGGACCGGTTGTTTATAACCAAGGTATGTAGAGCTTTCTTTTTTCAGAAGAAAGTGAACTTCTGGAATTCTCTGCTCTGAAAAGTTGTGAAAGCTAGACCATTGGAAGTTCTTAAAGTGGAGGGAGATGAGTATTTGAAAAAATCTAGGGATTGAGAGCTGTAGGGATCAGCTACAGAAAAGGAATTGAGGACCGCATAGATCAGCCATTCACCTGCTAGTGTCTCCCAGCCCCCCTCCCTGGCACAACCTGCCTGTCATCTTATACCGTACCCCCCTCCCACCCCCGCGGTCCACCAATCACCTCCTTTCTCCTCTTTATATTGGTCACCTCGCTTCTCCTCTCTCAAGGTAGGGTTTGGATCCCAAACATCCCAACTATTCCTCCCCCTCCTCAGATCCTCCAGCAGATCATAGGTCAGCCATGATTGTTTTGAACGATGGGGCAGGCTCGAGGAGCCGAGTGCCCTACTCCTGCTCTTACTTCTGCTTTTTTTTGTCCAAGCTTTTGCTCATTTTACACTATCACCTCCTTATGTGGCCCAGGATCGTATTTCTGCCTGAAAACCTCTGAAAGTGGCATAACTTAGGACACTGACAGTCACTTTGTGTAAGAATACTCAGGAATCAAGATTGTTTAGGAGTGTAATCGGGAGGGGAAAGGAAAATGAGGTGACTGTTGCTCCATGTCTGATGCAATATATAAAAAACACAACAAGCATAAAGAACACAATAAAAACACAATAAATATAAAAGCAATCCTATGAAACATAATGTGTGAGTGACTGCTGGGGGGAAGTAACTGCTTTTGACTCTATTGGTCCTGGCCTCTTCCCTGATGGTAGTGGAACAACAGTCCATAAGAGGGATGGGTGGGGTCCTTCATGATATTGTTGACCCTTTTTTCTGGCATCTTCCTGTATACATGTCTTTGCTGGTGCATGTGAGGCATTGAGCAATTTAACTACCTGTCGTAGATCTTTCCTATCCACCCCAGTGCAGTTTCCGTACTTACTTTATACTTTATTGTCGCCAAACAACTGATACTAGAACGTACAATCATCACGGCGATATTTGATTCTGCACTTCCCGCTCCCCGAATTACAAATTGATAGTAAATATTAAAAATTTAATTATAAGTCATAAACAGAAAATAGAAAAATGGAAAGTAAGGTAGTGCAAAAAAACCGAGAGGCAGGTCCGGATATTTGGAGGATACGGCTCAGATCCGGGTCAGGATCTGTTCAGCAGTCTTATCACAGTTGGAAAGAAGCTGTTCCCAAATCTGGCCGTACGAGTCTTCAAGCTCTTGAGCCTTCTTCCGGAGGGAAGAGGGACGAAAAGTGTGTTGGCTGGGTGGGTCGTGTCCTTGATTATCTTCGCAGCACTGCTCCGTCAGTAACGCAGCATGCTAGGTTGTTCTGAACTGCGCACCTGTAGAAGGTCGTGAGTATAGATATGCATATTCCAGCTCTCTTCAGCCTCCTCAAAAGGTAGAGCCGTTGGTGAGCTTTCTTGACTGTGGAGGATGTGTTCTGGGACCATGAGGGATGAGCACTCCCAGGAGTTTGGAACTGTTTGCAGTTTCCACTATTGTGTTGCCGACATAAAGAGGGGAGTGTGTGGCGTGAGTTCTCCTGAAGCTGATAACCATCTCCTTTGTCTCGTTGACATTGAGGAAGAGGCTATTTACCTGGCTTCTGGCCTCGAGCTCTTCCACCTCCTCTCTGCCGGCCATCTTGTCGACGTTGGCGATGCCCCACCACTGTTGTATCATTGGCTCCTCTGCTGTGGTGTGAAAGTGTTGCTGGAAGGTTTGCTTCAGTCGTGGAATCACACAGGACAGGAACAGACCCTTCGTCCCACGGAGTGTGCACCGACCATCAGTCCACCCGTTTGCACAAGTCACGCACCGATCCCATTTCATTCTCCTCATAAACCCAGACTCCACCACTCACCCACCCCCCCCCCCACACAAGGGGCAATTCACAGCACGTCTGTGGGAAGTGCAAGGGGGACCTACACAGTGCAGTCTCAGAAAGATCCTGCAAACTCCACACAGACAGCCCTGGAGGTTGGGATTGAACCTGGGAGGCTGGTGCCGTGAGGCAGCGGCTTTACCGGTAGCACCACCGTTCCGCTCACAATCCCCTACAACTTCCTCGTCGGCACTGTCATGCCCTGCGACTCCAAACCATAGCACTAACTGAGAGGGAAAACAAAGGAGCCCGACAGATGCAGGTAAACTTCGTTTTTAGTTTTAGCAAGGCATGTGCAAATGACGTGATGGGGTAATGATGTACTTTTACGTATGAGGTGATGGCCTCTGTTGGTCAGAGTTGACCATGGATATTGTGTCCTGGCTGACTGGATATGCAGGCCTGGGCAGTACGAAATGCAGAGCAAGATGTTGCCCATCTAGCAAGCCCCTGCTCTCCACGCATCTGATGAACCCAAAGGAACGGCAGAGACTGATACAGTTTGGTACCAGAAGAGTCGCAGGAGTTGCCGGTCAGCATTGAACTCAGTGTAGGATTGCCCTAGGAACTCCTGTTCTGGATTTTTCCCTCGGGATTTACTCCCGAAGCCTTCCCCATGACAGAGTATAGACGCAAGGGAGACTTGGGATCAGAGTTTCCCTTCTCCTGGATGACTTGCCAACCACGGCTGACGAGCCCCCCCATCTGACCGAAGCAACTGGTTTTAAGGCACCAATAACCCTCCTTTGCCCCCTCTCCTGTCAGTAGAAACGGTTCCGCCAAGCTTAGTAGCTAAGCCACACGTGAAGGACAGGAGCTGGACTTTGCTATTCGAGGCATATGCGATTGGGAGCGTTTAACAGGTAGTGGGAGCTTGTCCCCATTACCACCCCCAGCTGTAACAACCTTAAGAATTATATAAACAACAAAGAACGCTTAAACGAACATTTACAATATTACTCAAATATTACTTAAATATTAGATACACAACTCTCCCGCTTTTGGAAATATCCTCTCCAAGTCTACTCTACTTAATATTCGGTAGGTTTCAATGAGATCCTCTTCATTCTTCTAAACTCTGGTAAGTACAGGCCTAGAGCCATCAAACACTCCTCCTGTGTTAACCCTTTCATTCTCGTGAACCTCCTCCAGACCCTCCCCAATGCCAGCACATTTTTTCTTAGAAATAGGGCCCAAAACTGCTCACCATACTCCAAATGCATCTGACCAATGCCTTGTAGAACCTCATCATCACACCGTTTCTCACCAGTGAGGTAGTGCTGAAGTTCAGTCACAGTTGTGGAGTCGGATTTGCACACAGCAAGCTCCAGATAATGTGCGGATGACCAGATAACGTGTCTCAGTGATGTCCTGACCTAGTTTACATTTTCTCTTCCCTACTGTGACGGATTCACGAGTGGGTCCTGACACCATCGAGTTCCCAAACTGTGACCTCACCCAGAAGCAGCACCCCCGCCCCCCCCCCCAGCAGTCCGACTGAGCAGGGTCTGAGGTGCAGAATATCAGTTCATGTTATTCCTCCTTCTCCTGTTTTGAGTACCTCGCTGCTCTCTGTTCCTTCTGCCGACCTTCACTCCTGAACCCTACTGTCCCCCTCTCAGTTTAATCTGTCATTTCATTTCCAACTCCGATAGCCATCTCACTTTCTGCAACCACAGGAACAGCTGGCCTGTTCGGTGTCTCGGTCTTACGATGTGAAGGAGGTCATGTGACCCATCAGGTTTACGCTGAGTCATCCCATTATCCCATTCATACCATTCCCCACTTTCTCCCTCACACGCCCAACTTCTCTCCCCCCCTAACCCAGCGCTCCTACTAACCAAGAGGCAACTTACAGCGGCCAATCAACATGCCGAGCCGCGCGTCTTTGCGATGTGGGAGGAAACCAGGGGGCCTGGAGGTCACTATGGGGTCACATTGGCGAACGTGCAGGTGGTCAGACAGGCAGCAGCAGAGGTCAACTTCAAACCCTGATTTTGGTTTCGACCATGTGCCAGATTCTCCAGCATTTCCCTCTTGAGAGCCTGAGAGGGAAAGAGGCTGAGGGGTGGGAGCAGAGAGGTTTAAAGAGCCATGGGTACAAAGCAGAATTCCACTTTGGGGTGGGGGTGGGGTCCTAGGTTGTCCTAGGGTGTCTCTCTCTCTCTCTCTCAGAGAAACATTTAATGGTAAAGCCTGGCTTGGGAGCAGGAAGAAAAGGAAGCAAATTCAGCAGCCGTGCTCACTATGTAGTACAGTGGACTGTGAAAAACTCCCCGAGCCGTGCACAGGGTGTGTTCCATGTGACCCACTAGCATTTTACACAAGTGCTTCATTATTCTGCAACCAACAATCGCTGACATGTGCACTTAGACCCAGTTAGATCTCGGGCTTCCACTGTTTTAAGGGGGCTGAAACTTTTCCCCTACTTACATAGGGCTTGATGGTTGGTGTGGCCACAAGATTCTCAATAGTATTCTAAATGCTCCAATCTACTTTGAGCCACCAGGGGCTAGAGGTTCCAGGATGTGAATGCATTAGAACATACAACACTGTGGCAAAGGAACAGGCCCTCAGCCCATACTGTTGTGCCGAACCAATTAAATTGGTAATCAAATGGCTAACTAAACTCATCTTTCCTGCCGACACAATGTCCATATACTTTCACTTTCCTCACATTCACGTGCCAAACTTAGTGTATCTTAAAAGTCTCTAATGCATCTGCCCCTACCATTGCCCCAGGAAGTGCATTTCAGACACCCACCGCTCCTTGTGTAAAAAACACTTGCCCCTCACATCGCCTTTGAAATTACCCCCCTCATCTTAAATGCATACCCTCTGCTATGAAGCATTTCAACCCTTGGAAAAAGATACTCTCTGTCCACTCTATTCATGCCTTTCATAATCTTATAAACCCTCTATCAGATCTCCCCTCAGCCTCCAGTGCTTCAGAGAAAACAACCCAATATCATAAAGGATATCATTCGTTCCTGAACTATTTTCCCCTGACTAAGAAGAAGACTGATGGCCAGTGGTGTAGAGGCATCAGCACCTGACTTCAAAGCCAAGGTCCTGAGTTCAAATCCAGCCGGCTCCTTGCACCCTTTCCATCCATGCTGGGTTGAGCATCGAGCTAGCAACTCAGCCCGTATAAACAGTCAAACGCTATGAAAACAGCAAAAATGCTGCCCAGTGTGCCACAAGACACAAGAAAAAAACAAGAAGAGACTAACTAGACTGGGTTTGCTTTCCCTTGGAGCAGAGGAGGTACAAAATTAGGAAAGTAATTTGGAGAGAAACTTTCCCCCAAAATACAAATGTCTAAAACTGGAAGGCATAGGTTTAGGGTGAAGAGTAATGGGTTCAGAGGGGATTTGAGGAAGAATTTGGTTCTTCCATAGAGTGTGGTTGTAACGTGGAATGCACCACCTGAATATATGGTGGAGTCAGGTACTCTAACAGCATTTAAGAAACATAGAACAGTACCAACATTGAACAGTGCCCACATTTTAACCTACTCTGAGATCAATCGGACCCTTTCCTCCCACATAGCCCTCCATTTTTCTTTCATCCATGTGCCTATCTGAGAGTTTCTAAGATGTCCCTAATGTAGTCACCTCCACCACCATGTTCCATGCACCTACTCTCCGTGTAAGAAGCTTAGCTCTAACATTCTCCTGCGCTCTACAGCACCAGTGACACGGGGTTCAATTCCTGCCGCTGCCTGTCGGGAGTTTGTACGTTCTCCCCGTGACTGCGTGGGTTTCCTCCGGGTGCCCCGGTTCCCTCCCCCAGTCCAAGGGCTGTACCTGTTAATTTTGGTCATTGTAAACTGTCCCGTGACTAGGCTAGGATTAAATTAGGGATTGCTGGGCTGCACAGCTCAAAGGGCCGGAAGGGCCTATTCCATAGCTCAATCAATAAACTAATAAAATATTTCCCTCCAATCACCTTAAATTATGCCCCCCCTCCTCGTATTAGCCATTTCTGCCCTGATTGTCCATTCAATCTATGGCCCTTGTCATCTTGTACATCTCTACCAGATCACCTCTCATCCTCCCTCTGGAACACCAGGCCGAGCATTTCAATTGCCAAGGTACGGTAGCAAGTGCCGACGATTAGAATTAGGATGGCTCAGACAGCATGGACATAAGGCCTGTTTCTGTGCTCTATCACTCTCAGTGTATGGCAGATGGAGCGGGGAGGGTAGATTGTGGGAATGTGGGGAGAATAAAATGGCTTCAGGAAGGATGTAAATGGTTGCTTGACGGACAGTCCAGACCCGATGGGCCAAAGGGCCAGATTCCATTTGTATGACTCTTTGGCCCTTCGGCGTAGTTTCTCATAAAAATGTAATTTCAGTCAGTTATGCCTTGACCTAGAGCCCAAGACATAAGAAGAGAGAACTTGTTCTTAATGATTCCAGGACATCCTGAAGCCTTTTATCTCCAACTGAGTTTGAAGGGAGCAGCCATGGGAATGACTGAATTAGGTAGCTGCAGAACGAAAATAACCTCTGCGTCTGATAACATTTGTGGTGAATGAGAGAAAACCAAGTGTCAGCTCACTGAGCTTTCATTGGTTTTCATGTGGAATGTGCAGAGGCGCCCTGGGCTTTGTACTGAAATACATGATGTTGTAAATGTTAGAGGACAATCTTTGTTGTTGCAAGTGATCAAAAATACAAGGAAGGATTAGGTTTCACTACAATTTTGAAAGACGTTCTTTGGACCAATTCTGCGCTGGGACCTTTCTTGCTAGTCATATAAATGCAAATCTACCTCATTATGATCGTGCACTTTATTGGTTACCTGCATTGCACTTTATTCTGCATTGTTATTTTAGTTCAATGCACTGTGTAATGATTTGATCTGTATGGACAGTGTGCGAACCAAGCTTTTCACCGTGTCCTGCTACATGTGACAGTAGTAAACCACTATCAATACTAATGACTTGGATGGGAATGTTTGTGGTCTCATAAGGAAGTTTGGAGTTGTAGATAGTGGGGATAGTGGGGATGGTGACCTAATTTTACAGGAGGGCAAAAGATCAGCTGGAAAGTTGGGCAGAGCAGTGGCAGATGAAATTTAATTCAGACAACTGCTCCTGCTCCTTCACCATTCCAATTTCCCTCTCTCACTGTATCTCCTTACCTGCCCATCACCTCCCTCTGGTGCTCCTCCCCCTTTTCTTTCTTCCGCCACCTTCTGTCCTCTCCCATCGGATTCCCCCTTCTCCGGCCCTGTGTCTCTTTCACCAACCGACTTCCCAGCTCTTTACTTCACCCCTCCCCCTCCTGGTTTCACCTATCACCTTCTGTTCCTCCCACCTCTCCCCTGCCTCTTGCTCAGCATTTGTAGATTTTCTTTTGTTTTAGAATATGCCCAGACAGTATTAAAATGCATTATCTCTTGGAAGAGAAAATGTGCAGATGCTGGAAATCCAAGCAACACACACACAGAAAATGCTGGAGGAACTCATCAGGCCAGGCAGCATCTGTGGAAAAGGGTACAGTCGACGTTTCGGGCTGAGACCCTTCGGCAGGACCGGAGAAAAAAGGATGAGGAGCAGATGTAAAAGGTCGGGAGGGGAGAGGGGACAGGTGTGTAAAAGGGCCCGAAGGACCATTGGGGACCCAAGTCACCCCAACCACAAACTGTTCCAGCTGCTACCATCCTGGACCAACAGGCTCCGGGACAGCTTCTTCCACCAGGCCATCAGACTGGTTAATTCATGCTGACACAATTGTATTTGGATATTATATTGAGTGTCCTGTTGAACATACTATTTATTATAAATCACCGTAAATTGCACGGTGCACATTTAGACGGAGACGCAAGGGAAAGATTTTTACTCCTCATGTATATGAAGGACGTAAGTAATAAAGTCAATTCAATAGGTGGAAAATGTGAAGGGCTGAAGAAGGAATCTGATAGGAGAGGAGAGTGGACCATGGAATGAAAGGAAGGAGGAGGGGAATTAGCGGAAGGAGATGGGCAGGTCATGAGTACAGAAGAGGAGAAGGGGTAGGAGGACTACCACAACGGCGGGAAAACAAGATGTAATTGAACCTGTAGCACATGCCGATCTGCAACAGAATCGCCGAAATCGGGTTAACATTTCCACCCGATGTGTCCATCTGATCTGGGTCACTTGCAGTACCTTTAAGTTTTGATTCGATTGGTAGGGGGAAAAGAATTCTGCACTAACAGGTATTACTTCTCCATTCCAGAGTTCCAGATAAGACGTGAACTTCAGACTTAAAATGATAAACATTGTTGCTCCATTTCACGCCTTACATGGCCTTGTATTAAGTAGATTTATGTTGTTATTGGTGCTCAGAATCAAAAAGGAATTTTCGCAATCTGCCAGTCACCATTCTGTGCCGCATTTAAGTTTCTGAAGTGCCTCCGAATTTCCTTTAGCTCCGAATCTTGCAAAGTCTCTATTTTAAGGTGCGCAACTTGCGAAACCTGTTTTACCTTTCGTAGTCACCGATTAGATCTCTGGGATCTCATTTCATGATTTTAATCACTCTCTCTGTGAATACTTTATCTGATTCTGCTTCTGTGAGGTGGAATGTTCTGCAATGTTAAAAACCACATAAATATAATGATTCATTATCGCTTATCTCAGAATCGGATTTAATCATCAGCGTATGTCGTGAAATTTGTTAACAGCGGCAGCGGTAGAATGCGATACATAGAAAAAATAATTACAGTAACTATATATACAGTATGTATATTAACTTGTTAAATTAAAAGTAGTGGTGTAAAAACAGGAAATAATAAACCGTGAGGAAGCGTTCGTGGGTTCAATGTCCATTTAGCAATCAGGTGGCAGAGGGGACGAAGCTGTTCCTGAATCGCTGAGTGTGTGCCTTCAGCCTCCTGTACCTCCTTCCTGACGGTAACGATGGAGAAGAGGGCGTGTCCTGGGGAATGGGGGTCCAGGGTACTTTGGCCAGCGTTCTGCTCTCTTATCTTCAATTGATCGGTTATATGTAAAGAAGCGGCTCCCTGGTTGAGCTGCCTGGTTCAGAGGGCATGCCCTATCAGGAGAGGCTGGACAAACCTGGGTTGTTTTCTGTGGAGCGGTGGAGGGTGAGGGGAGATCTGATAGAGGCTTATAAGACTATGAGAGGCGTAGATGGAGTAGACAGGGAGTATCTTTTTCCCGAGGTAGAAATGCCTAATACCAGAGGGCATGCATTGAAAGTGAGACGGGCAGGTTCAAATGGGATATGAGGGGTAAGTTTTTTACTCAGAGAGTGATGATAGAGGCAAATATATTAGCAGCTTTTAAGAGACGTTTAGATAGGCATATGGATATGAAGAAGATGGAGGGATATGGACATTGTGTGGGTAGGAGGGATTAGTTTTGGGGTTTTTTATATACCTTTTAGCTGGCTAGGCATAACAGTGTGGGCCGAATGGCCTACTCCTGCGCTGTACTGTTCTATGTACATCAATGGAAACATGGGTTTGTCTGCTTGCAATGATAAACTGCCTTTAATGCGGTCAAATATCCCCTAATTGCTTATCCCCAGTTCACAGGAGGAGCATTTAGAGTAGATGACCGGCAGCTTGATAAGAGACACAGGTTTTAAGCAACGTTTTAACACCGGTTGGGACTCACACCACTGAGACCTAGCCGAGTCTGGAAAAGCAGGTCTCAGTTCTGAAGGTGCTGCGCCGCGCCCTTTGACTGGGAGGGGTCGCTGTCTGCGGAGGACCCGTGACTCTGCCTCCTTCTTGCCCGCCACGTCATTGGTTTCCAGGTGACCTGCGCTTGTGTATGGAGACGGAGAGCGGCTGCAGCGGCGGCGGGGTGAGTGCGGCTGAGGTTCGGGAGCCTGGAACCGAAGGTGGGCGCTCCGATGGCAGCGCACAGGAAAACGGACGTTAAAATGTACGAGTTCGTTCTGGGTGCGGGGGCGGTAAGGGCGAATGCGAGGTGATACGGCGAGCAAGGATGGGTAGGACAGGTGAGGAAAGGATGGGCCGGGTCGGGCTTGGGGGTCGTCAAGCCACTTCCTACCTTCATATGCAATGAGTTATTTTCCAGCATTCATCATCCTCTCCTGCAAATGCAGGTAATGCGCAGGACTGTAGTGGACACAGACAGCAGGTGGTACGGGACCTCCCTCTCACCATTGACCGGGTGTGTTGGTCCTCTATTGTCACGTTAGCGTTTCTTTTTGTACACTACTTCAGATTGTACTGCAATATTTGCAGCATTTTGCTGTTTGTACACATGTTAGAAAATAGTACAGCCCGGAAACAGGCCCTTCAGCGCGCGATAATGTGGCAGGCCAATTAAACTAACCATTATACGCCCAACTAAACTAATTCCTGTGAAATGCCTGCATTACCAACCCTGACAGTGATTCTAGGCACCTAACACACTCTGTGTATTTATTATTGTCATGTTTACTCTGAGAACTTCCCACCAGCACAGGATTTCATTGTGCTGTGGTGTATATGACAATAAGCAAATCTGAACCTGATTTACAGAAAGGAAGACGTGTTGTCCTGTGGCCAGCGGTTGTTTTGTGCCAGATTAAGAGTGAATTGGACAATTTGTTGTTAATTGGGAATAGAAGCCTTTATTGCAAGGAATTTAGAGTATAAAATATGCGGACGTGTTGAATGGCATAGAGTTGTACTACAGCACAGAAAGAGGCCCTTTGACCCACCTAGTCCATGCTGAACTGTTGTTCTGCCCAGTCCGATCGACTCTCACCTGGACCTTGGCCCTCCGTTCCCTCCCCATCCATGTATTTATCCAGATTTGTCTTTCATGTTGAAATTGAACCCGCAATCACCGCTTCCGCTGGCAGCTTGTTTCATGTTTGCATCACTCTCTGAGTGAAGCAATTCCCTCTCAATTTCTCCTTATCTATTTCACTTTTTACCCTTAACCTATAACTTCTAGTTCTAGTCTCACCCAGCCTCAGTGGACAAAGCCTGTTTGCATTTACACTATCTACTCCCTTCATAATTTTGTGTAGCTCCATCAAATCTCCCTTTATTCTCCTGTGCTCCCTTCATTCTCCCACATCTAACCTATTCATCCTTGCCCTATAAATTCAGGTCCTCAAGTCCAGAAACATCCATGTAGATTTTCTCTGTACTCGTTCAATCTTATTGATCTCTTTCCTGTGGATTGGTGACCAGACCTGTACCCAATGTGGGGAGTCTGTACTTTAGTACTGTGCAAAAGTGTTGGTCTTCATATTAAAGGAATGATATATTTTCTGATGGTGTCGTGGCATCAGTGCTGGACTTCCAGGCAGATGGTTCTGAGTTCAAACCCAGCCAGGTCCCAACCTGGGCAGCAGCAGTATCTGCGGGGAAGAAATGCCTGGCAATCTGCTTCCGATTCTTGCCATGAAAACCCTATGGACCCTATGGTCCATGAGGTCACGAGGAGTCTGACTCGACAGAACCACAGCAACAAATATTTGCTGAGCAGATTCGTTAGGTAGATTCCTGCAATGAAGGGGTTGATGGATGAAGAAAGTTGGGGTAAGTTGAATGGGTATAGTTTGGAAAAATAAGTGATCTTGTATGAAACACAAGACTCTGAGGGATTAACAGATGGATGCTGAGGGTATGTTCCTTTGAGGGGCTATTTAGAAACCAGCAGCATGATTTCAAAACAAGCCTTAAGATAAAATTTGCAAATCTTTGGAATTCATAACCCAGTAGACCTGTGGCGATGTAATTAAAGATGGAGAATGTCAGACATTTAAATCAGAAGGGATTCGAGGCAAAGAACAGGAACATGGTGGAGAGGCCAATATCTGATCAAATGACGGAGTGGCTGTTTGACTGCTATCATTCTTGTTTCATCTGATATGATGTAATCCCACTACCTGCGTTCTCGCCCACAGTCCTTTGTCTTTCTCGGTGCTGGATACTGGTTAGATTTACCCTTGAAGCATGCACGTCTCTGCTTTTAACATGTGGTCTAGTTCATCCTGTCATCTTCTGTCTGTGGAACGTTGGCCTGTCCCCTCCACACATTCTTTGTGATCTTTATTGCTTTTGTACAAGATAGCTTTTTATTAATAAAGTGTAATCTTAGTAATTAACATACAGCATAGAACAAACAGTGCAGCATAGTATATTTCCTACGGCCCACAATGTTGAGTCGACCTTTTAAGATTCAAGAATCAAATTTAATTAAAAATGTGTGCCTTGAAACATACTGTGAAAGGTGTGTGCAACAACCAACACACCCAAGGATGTGTTGGGGGCAGCCTGCAAGTATCACTACACACTATGGTGCCAACGTAGCGTGCCCACAATGCTCGGCAGAACAATAAAACACCAACAGAAAACGAGCTCCATTCTAACTTCTCACCGATGCGCGCGCACACACAGTCCCTTAACCTCAAGGCAGGACTCCAGCCTTCAGCAGACATAGACTCTGGTTTTGAATTCCCCAGTGGATTCTTGGAGATTCCCTCTCCCCCGACTCTACCCCATACCCCAAACACTCCCCCTCCTCTTTCTTACCGGCCATCTCTCCCTGTCCCACTTCCCCTCTCACTATCTCCTCCTCTCTCACCACTCTCTTCCCCTCCCCTCTCTGTCTCTCACCCACTCTTTGTCTCTCACCCCTCTCTCCCCCCTCTGTTTTCCACCTCTCTCTCCCTCCCTGTCCAACCTCTCTCATCTCCTGCCTCTCACGTTTCTCTCCCTCTCTACCCTCTTTCCAACACTCTCTCTCCCCTGTCGGACTCTCCTGTCTCTCCCTCTATCAACTATTCTCTGCCGCCTCTCCTCTATCACCCCCATCTCTCTCCCACCCACCCCCTCTCTTCCTCACCCACCGCCCCCCTTCTCTTCACTGGTCAATGTAAAACCGTCCAGTGATTAAATTGGGGGATAGCTGAGTGACACAGCTTGAAGGGTTTGTTCCATGCTGAATCTCAATAAATCAAATTTGAACACTACCAATACTACTACAATAGTATAAAACTGCGTATTAGTTCCTAACAGTTATCAACAGAGGAATTCATCCAGTGTACTCTGCTGTGCTTTTGATTCACTGTAAGTGAACAAATTCTGCACAGATAATGGACTGCCTTCATACAATGATATTGACGATTGCATCCTCCAAATCTTCATCTTCATTGTAACGTTCAAGATGATTGTTGATACCTTCAAATTTCTTGTAGTTCCTTAATTGCCAAAGTAGTGAAATTGTTTCATTTTCACCTTCAGATGTCTCAGGCATGTCCAAGCCTGAATGCTTGAAACCGCAGTGAGTAAAACAGTTCTGAATTGTCTTGCAGCTTATTTTTCACCAACTATCATTGCTTTTTGAACAAAAACACATGCAACTTATGCTATTTCAAAACTATTCGCCCTAACCACCGTGTGTAACCGGCTATGCAAGCGTTATGCGACTGAAGCTAAATCCACTGTATTTGCCAAAAGGGAGAGGGAATGACGGGGCCTCAAACTCGGGCCTCACTGATTAGCGACCCAGGGGATAATTCCTCCTGCCCACATGGAGCTCCGACTCTGGAACTCACTTACCTGGTCAGGGGCTCTCTGTCTGCCTGCCACCTGACCACAGATGTCCCACATCCGCGTTGTTGGCCTTTGAACGCGGAGCGGAAACTTCGACTCTGGCCTAAACTAATTTCCCCACATCCCTGTCCCTAAACCCTGACCTGATCTCTAACTCACTTCTCTGTCCCCAAAGCCATCCTTATGAACCTAAAAAGCAATTTGAAAGAAGCAACTAAATCTGAGTCATGACTCAATGGAGTTCGCAGCTTGGCGCCATCTTGAATCTAAGATGGATGTAGGATAACCTACTCTATGGTCAATCTTCCTTTCCAAGTAACTTTCCACACTTCCTTCATCTTTGTGCCTATCTAAGAGTCTCTTACATACCCCTAATGTATCTGCCACTACCACTATCCCCAGCAGCACCTTCCATGCACCGACCACTCTCTGTTAATTGATTAAGAATTTCTATTAAAATGATATGAAGCATTGCAAATAATTATTAGATTTCTTTTTCATTTTGTTCTTGTATTGATCACATATGTCAATTTCTACCTGTGTGGCACCTAAACTGCCAGCTAGTGGCTGTTCCGTCATCTTTAAATTGCCTGAGATTCAACACTGTTTTAACAGAGTTCTCCTCCAATTAAATGTTGTGAAGATCACAGCTGTTCCTTCAGTTGACTCCAAGATGAGCCTTGGAGGATTTTTCCGCAGCATTGCAGCTTATTGTTACATCTGCAGCTTTGTGCAACTCTGCTATGCCGTAGCTTGTATTGGGTTGCATCCTCTTTTTTTAAACTTCTAATACACCCCTGGCTCTCCTTCCTAGTCCTGGTCTGTAAAGGTTTGGTTATTCAAACCTTGCTTGTGTCAAAACCCATTTTCCACCATCCTTTTCCTTTTAGAATTATTCCAGAGGTAATTCTGCCTTAGGCTGGTTAGATTCTGAGCTCTGAATCCCGTCCTTGGGCCATTCATGGTTTCGGCCACAAGCTTATCCCTGGTTTGTCTACTCTAATTTTAAGTAGATCTGTTTCAGATTTTGTTAGGCAACTTTATGAAGTGCCTTGGCAGTTTTTGCTCAGTTCAAGGCTTGTGATACATGTTATTGCTGAACAGTGCCTGCTGTTGAGAGATGGTGGCCTGCAAGAAATAATTTTTGTGCCAATTACCTGTACTTCTATAAAAAGGGCACTGGGGCTGATATCGATCTTCAGAAAGAGGGATCCAATATTTTAACAGAAGTTAGGGCAGAAGTTTAAACTACAGTGGATTCTAGTTAATTGGGACACATTGGAACTAGTATATTTTGGCCCAATTAAGCAGCTGTACCAATTAGACAAAGTTTCATGAAAATAGTTCAAAAGATATTTAAAAAAAAAGACAAACTGACTGATAAATTTTGTGTTTAAATGAAATGCAGAACAGATTAGAACATTGCTAGTAGTACTACAGTACTATAAAATGGTGTATTAGTTCCTAATGGTTATTGATGCAGGAATTCATCCAGTGTACTCAATGAACAAATTTAGCACAGACACCGACTGATGTGTGATAATGGACTGCCTTCATACAGTACTATCGACAATTGCATCCTCCAAATCTTCATGTTTATTGCAACATTCTAGATGATTATTGATACCCTCAAATTCTTCGTAGTTCCCAACTTGTTGAAGTAGTGAAATCATTTTATTTTCACTCTTGATTGTTTCTGGCATCTCCAAGCCTGAATGCTTGAAACTGCAGCGAACAAAACAGTTTGGAATTGTCATGCTGTTTATGTCTCACCAATCATCAGTGACAAAAGCACTGCTTGAATACAGACATAGACAACTGACGGTATTTAAAAAGAGCTCTAAGCACAGTGTAGCCTCTAACAGGTACATGAGTGTGCACAATTGATGCTAGTAAGGACCAATGTCCCAAATAAACAAAAGGAATTCCTGTTAGTTTTTGTCCTTTAAGGGTCTATTTATTTGTTTGTTGAGATACTGCGCGGAATAGATCCTTCAAGCCATGCCGCCCAGCAACCCCCAATTAGCCCTAGACTAATCATGGGACAATTTACAATGAGCAAATAACCTACTAACCAGCACGTCTTTGGACTGTGGGAGGAAGCTGGTGCACCCGGAGAAAACCCACGCATTTGATAGGGAGGATGTATAGACTCCTTATAGGTGAACTCCAAACTCCGAGACCTTGAGCTCTAATAGCGTCACGCTGCCGTTGTCCCAAATAAGTGGCTACTCCAATTCGCGATGGGCCAATTAATCAGAATCCACTGTATTTACCAAAGGAAGCAGAAGAATTGAAAAAACCTGTTTGGTAGCAAGTTGTGTTCTAAAGATTACAATCTGAAAGGGTGTGATGGAGATTATTTCATAATCTTCAAAAAAGAATTCTTAGTCGCATGGTTCTGAGCAAAGAACAGAGGAAGAGAGTAATAAGCCATGTTTTTCAGGAGCATAATTCATAGTGACTTCTTTCCATGCTTTCTGATACTGTGAGAGTCAAGAGTTTAGCTGGATCAGATTTTGGCTGTTGTTTATTGTGATATTTGTATTTTAGAGCAGCTGACTGACCCAGTTTGCTCAGTGATTGTTGTCAGAATTGGAAGCTGTTCCTTTGGAAGTAATACAGTGGTGTAAGTTTGGTCTTCTATTTCATTAACAACTCGTTCTGTTCCATGATTCTTTTTCACCTTGCGATTGAACATTTAAACCCCTAGCTAAGACTGGCAGGTTAAACTCTTGATAAGACTAGCATGTACCCCATTGTTTATGGAAGATTGAAAGCTCACCTGATTGAGGGGTTCAAGGTCAACAAAGGAATTGTTGTAGGGTTACTGAAGAAAATTCTTTATCCTAGTTAGGAAGTGAGTAAAGCCTGCATCAGTAAGGGTTGACCATGAGTGTTGGATCTTAGCTGTCTGGATGTGACATGGAGAGTAAGCGGTTGCCTGTGTAGCAAGCTTCCCCCGCTCCATGCACCTGATAAGCCCAAAGGAATGGCAGAGACCGATACGGTTTAGTACCAGCAGCGTTGCAGGAGTTGCCAGCCAGCATTGAACTCAACATAGGGCCTTAGGGACTCCACATCCAGAGTTTTCCCTGGGGCTTTCCTCCTGAAGCAATCCCCATGAGTGGGTATAGCCACAAGGCAGTGGACGTTCGAGTTTTCCTTCTCCTGGATGAGCTGCCCACCATGGCTGACAGGCCTCCATTTGCCTGAAGCCACTGGTTTTAGGGCACCAGTAACCCACCTTTGCCCCTTCTGTCAGTAGGAATGGTTCTGCTGGGCTTAGTAGCTAAGCCAAGTGTGAACTCCAGGAGCTGGACGTGATTGTCAGAGGCTGTTTGAGACGCACACCATTGGGAGCATTTAATAGCTGATGGGAGCTTGTCCCCATTACCGCCCCCAGCTATAACAACCTTAAGGAACGTATTTTAGCTCAATCACAGTAAACAATTGGATTTTTGAAAAATATCTCTGCCTGCCTGTGTGCGTGCGAGTCTGTGCGTGTGTGTCTGTGTGTGCGTCTGTGATGATGTCTTTTTCATGGCTTTTACAAGGCGCGGAGCGCGAGAAAGACTGTGTGGCGCGCCACTCCTCACACAGACATTTTCGCAGTATTTTCCCTTCATTTTTTATGATGTTGAGTTGCGATCTCGACACTCAACCCGGCACGGATGGAAAGCTAACTTGGGAGCGGACCCGACTGGTTTCGAACCCGGGAACCTCCGCTCCTGGGTCCAGCGCTGATGTCGTTGTGCCACCTGCCGGCCCTCAACTGGATTTTGAAATTCGAGCTGAAGCCTTTAATTAGACATTGAAAGACACAAGGGGTAAGGATTCAGATTAATTTATTGTCATATGTAGCGGGGTGCAGTGACATTCCTCTCTCAGGTGAAGCTCACACAGTAAACAACATAGATGATAATAAATATCAAGCACAAAAGCACCGAAACGAAATATATTAATGCTAGAAAGTGTAGTTAATGACAAAGAAAAATTGTGTTTGCACAAAATCCTATGGCTATGGGAAGGTGGGAGTTGCGATAACTGGCCAAGGCTGAAGCAGCTTTATGGGCTACTCCTGCGTCCATCTTTTTCAACTTGTTTTATTTAAGGAATTTGAGCATCACTGTCTAGGACAGGGGTAGCGAACCTTTTTGAGAGCATGTGCCCAAATTGGCGATGATCTTCTAAAGGAATATTCTCCAACATCCCGTGGTAATTTTGCATAGAGATTATCATTGATTAATGAATTAGTAATGATAATTGTGGACTTTTTATGTTAAGGGAAAAGGATGAGTCCTGTTGCTGATATGTATTCATTGTTTTACTATTAATAAAAAATATCACAGCATTTTTGAAAACTTGTAAAGAAAATCAGTTTACTTTTTAAAAAGAAAATGAAAAATAAGAGCATTTCTAAATGCTATTGTTATTGTTGCCATTTACCATCCACATACTGATGTGCACACCCGATTTGTGAGGATTTCAAAATATATCATCCAACGTTACATGTTCTTGCAACCATGTCGCTGGTGCTGAGCTGGTGTGCGACGTTTCCTGTGCAAACATCTCACTGCTGTCGGGTTGTAAAAACTCATTTGCTGCTTCATTTGGCAATAAAGATAATAATTATTTGTCTTTCTTTATCTTGGGTGAGGTTGAAAGAATTGGGTGGCACTGCGTGTTGTGTGCCAACAAATCATTTGCAAGTGCCATTAGTTCCTCACCTCATATTTTAGGGCGACACTTACTGACTATCTCAAATGGCTCTGAACCAACTGGGTTGCTTGCAAAGTAATTCCACAAGGCTCAGGCATGATTCAACCAAGTTGTGACTCGAGACATGTAATCCAGACATGGTAAGGGGGGGGGGGCAGAGATGAGAGTAGGAATAGGGGCAAGACAAGATACTGGAGGACCTCTGGGTTGGGAGGCTGTGCCTTGTGTTGTGCTGCAGGGTTGATGTCAGGGCTCCAGCTGTTCACTATCCACATCAATATCTCCAAGACTTGATATTACAGGGACAGCCCAGTTCATCACAGGCAAAGTCCTCCCCGCCTCTGAGTACATCTACAAGGAGCACCACCACAAGAATGTAACATCCATCTTCAAGGACCCCCACCATCCAAGCTATTCTCTCCTCGCTGCTGCCATTAGGCGGGTGCGACAGGAGCCTTGGCTCACACACCACTAAGTTCAAGAAAAACTAGTTCCCTTCAACTATCAGACTTCTGAATCTGCGCAGATAACTTTACTCACCTTAAGTCTGAACTG
This sequence comes from Mobula birostris, assembly GCF_030028105.1. Taxonomy (NCBI): domain Eukaryota; kingdom Metazoa; phylum Chordata; class Chondrichthyes; order Myliobatiformes; family Myliobatidae; genus Mobula; species Mobula birostris. The sequence goes on from NC_092377.1 coordinate 147,722,580, forward strand.
GTTCCACAACCTACAGACTTACTTTCAAGGACTCTGCGACTCAATCTCAGCATTTTTAAAAAACATTTGCACAGTTTGTCCTTTTGTATATTGGTTGTCAGACTCTGTGTAGCTTTTCATTGATTTATTGAGAGTGGTAGGGAGTGTCTAAAACAAGAGGGCTTTAAGTGCAAGGTAAGGGATTTGAAAGGCAAACTTTTTCATTCAGGCAATGGTCAGAATCAAGTACATGCTGTGTTAGATGGTGGAGGGAGGTGCTCTCACAACATTTAAGAAGCACCTAGACAAGCATTTAAAATGCCAAGACAGGGAAAGCAATGGACACAGTTACGAGATGAGTATGAATAAGAGCATTGCTCGGCATGGACACGGTGGTTCAAAGGACCCATTACTGTGTCTTATGACTCCATTTGTAATATAAGATGTCTCCACTATGGTAGTTGTCCACTTGCAGGTAGATGTCAAGGTGACAAACTGTTAATCCGAAGGTTAATGCACTGAATCACTTTTGCACACTTATACAGCATGAGTTCCCATCACTATTATTTAAAATTAGCATAAAGGAAGTATTAATTCAAACCTGGGTTTGGTTTATCAGGCCAACGAGTAGAAGTATTGTTTATTCCCTTGACATTGATTGGTACAAGGTGCAGACGAGATGATACGGGGGATAAGTGGGAATGAAAACACAAGAGTTCTCATAATTGAAACTGCTAAATTATTGCAAACGAATAATAGTGTGTGTTCTTTCCAAACAGATTGGCACTGAAGTAGCGGACCAATAACACTCAGGACAACATGAGGAAGAGTGGGATAGCGAGTCTGGTCTGTGAGCTTGCACTAAGATTGTTCCTGTTTGGGATATTCCTGTGAGTGAATGAAGTAAACTTATTTTGAGTCCTTTTACCTAGTGTTAACTCTGAGCACAGTTGGCTTGTTGCCCAGTGTAATAATTTGTGACAGGTCATTCCAAAATGATTACTAGGGAAATCCTGAGAATTAACAGATCAGTAGGGAAAGGGAGGAAGTAGTGAAGAGGAATTTCAGTGGTATAGCCAGGGTTAAACTTTGTGCTATCTTGAAGCTAGGGGCCATTGTTGGGTAATGCAGAGGGAAGATTCTCTTTCATAAATTGATCCAATACCTAACCTGAAAGAGATTGTTTATTGCCATTGGCTGTGGCATTCCCCAGTACCAGGTTCTTCGCCTTGAGTGTATCGGTTTTAACTAGTGTTTCATAGTTACTAAGCTCTTTATGTAAATGATATATTGAATAAATATGATGCCTGGCAACATTGGATGAAAGTTTCTTCAGTCTTCATCTGACATGCTTCTTTTATTCTGTAGGATTTCTGAGACAATGACTCCATTCCACCGAATTATCCATCCAGAGGAGATGTGGCTGTACAAACACCCTCGGAGTGAGAGGGACACAGTTCCTACTTGGCACATGTTTGTATGTAGAAGATTACAGAGTTCTTTGTGCAGTCTACTGATAAGACCTTTGGTAGTTAATGGCATATAGCAGTTATTGGGCAGCTAGCTGAACAACCTAGATTAGTATAAGCTGTGCCATTCTGGATGGTTTTCCTAGCCCAGGGATGTTCAGTCTACTTCTAATGCTTCCAAACCTTGCCTTGGCTCACACTAGGTATTTCAACAGAGTCTGGGATGAATCTGTTATTCTGGTCTATACATTTCTATTCAGACAGTAGCTTCATCCATCAGCCAGCGGATGATGTTGACTGTCATTTAAAAACCTTACTGCTATATCCTGCTTGGAGCGCAGGATGATCCTTAAAACATTTCAGCAAAAGTTTTTCTTAATAGCAGTAGTTTGCAAAAGTCAGTAAACGTTATCAACACAGGTGCAAAGTGCTTGAGGAACTCAGCAGATCAGGCAGCATCTATGGGAATGAATACACATTTCGAGCCAAGACCCTTCTTCAGCACTGAACTGGAAAGGAAGGGGGAAGATGCCAGCGTGAAAAGGTGGTGGTGGGGAAGCGTAGGAGGAATAGTGAGAGCGTGATAGATGAAGCCAAGTGGATAGGAAAGGTAAAGGACTGGAGAAGAGGGAATCTGACTGGAGAGGAGAAGACCATAGGAGGAGAATGATGGGAGAAGTGATAGGCAGGTGAGGAAAGGAGGTAAGAGGCCAGGGTGAGGAATAGAAGAAGAGGAAACATTAAAAAGTAAACAATATTTGTTTCTGGAGGATGGGTGTAGCTTAAAATATTTAAATTTTTTTTAGACATTTAAAACTATTTTATTAGCTGTTAATGATGTTGACTTGGGATTTCAATTGGGAACCTTGCCCCAACTGTCAAATATCATTCCTCAGTAGGGAATCAGACAGTGAATGTGGTGGCTTTTGGCATTGGTAGCCTAGTAGGGATTGCTCTGTTCCCTCTCCACACCTAGACTGGTACAAGGGTGGTGGACACAGCCAAATATGGAGCATGCTGTACTGACCTGCCACCTGCCTCTCACTGGCAGGGCAGGCTGACTGTCTGGAATGTCTGCAGACAATTTATCATGCCCACCATCTTCCCTGCTGTTGAGCAGACACTAGCTTGGCCCACCCACTGCTCTGTGTTTCCTTCTCTTAGCCAGATGAGCATCTGGATCATGGGGGGGACGGGTAGCACTTGGTATTGAATGACCAATGTCAGCAAACTTTAATGTTGCAGAATCTGCTGTTTCCACAAATTGCAAGTTAAGTCTGTTGGTCACATTAAAATCATTTTCATGTGTAGTTTTCACTTCATATTTGTCCATCTTATAAAATGACTGACAACATTTATCATTCATCCTTGCACAGGCCATTTCCTTCTTGACACCATTGATGGCAATACTCCTGATGAAGGTGCTGAATAGAACAGAAGGTGGCGACGTGAAGGAAGGCTTTTTGGGTGAGGAATACCATTTGCTTCAGTCTTGCATATTGTCAACATTTTGTCAAAGAATAATCTTATTGAAAACTGTGGTGTGAACTGCATCTCAAATTAACCTCATCAGAGCATCCAAGATACTTTACAGGTCATCTTGTTTTTGAAGTATCATTGTGGTTATTTAGGGAGAATGAATCGGACAGTTTTGTATAGATAACAAATATGTGGATGGTTTTTTCTGTTTTATTAACGTTTGGAAGATGCCTCTTTGTCAGTTTGAGTCACCATCAGTATAGCTTAGGTAATGCGACCTTCTTCGGCCTGATTTTGGCCAGGGTTTTTACAGCAACATTACATTTGGCCAGTGTACTTCCAGGTCAGGTAGTACCATGGCTAAAGATAAAAATCATTTTTATTCATCCATTACTCCTCAGTGTATTTGTAATGTTCAAGTGGTCCAGTCGGCTTGAGTACCTTGAGTGATTTTGCTGATCTGCTCAATTATAAACTGACACTTGGAACATAGAACCTAGAAATCCACAGCACATTTCAGGCCCTTCGGTCCACAATGTTGTGCCAACCGTGTAACCTCCTCTAGAAACTGCCTAGAATTTCCCTACTGCATAGCCCTCTATTTTTCTAAGCTCCATGTACCTATCTAAGAGACTCTTAAAAGACCCTGTTGTATCTGCCTCTACCATTGTAATTGGTAGTGCGTTCCACGCACCCGCCACGCTCTGTGTGAAAAACTTTTCTCTGACATCTCCCTTGTACCTTCTTCCAAGCACCTTAAAACTATGCCCCTTCATGTTAACCATTCAGCCCTGGGGGAGAAAACCTCTGGTTACCCACACAATCAATGCCTCTCATCATCTTATACGCCTCTATCAGGTCACCTGTCATCCTCCGTCACTCCAAGGAGAAAAGGCCAAGTTCACTCAACCTATTCCCATAAGGCATGCTCTCCAATCCTGGCAACATCCTTGTACATCTCCTCTGCACTCTCTCTATAGTATCCACATCCTTCCTGTAATGAGATGACCAGAACTGAACACAGTATTTCAAGTGGGGTCTAACCAAGGTCTTCTATAGCTTTAACATTGTCTCACTGCTCTTGAACTCAATCCCACAGTTGATGAAGGCCATCCCAACATATGCCTTCTTAACAACACTGTTAACCTGTGCAGCAGCTTTGAGTGTCCTATGGACATGGACCCTAAGATCTCGCTGATCCCCCACACTGCCAAGAATCTTATCATTAATATTATATTCTGCCTTCAAATTTGACCTACCGAAATGAACCACTTCACAGCCCGGTTCTGCCTCCTATTGATGTCCCACTGTAACCTTTGACAACCCTCCAGACTATCCACAGCACCCCAGCTTTTGTGTCATCAGCATACTTATTAACCCACCCTTCTACTTCTTCATCCAGGTCATTTATAAAAATCACAAAGATGAAGGGTTCCCAGGACAGATCCCTGCAGAACACCACTGGTCACCGTCCTCCATGCAGAATATGAACCATCTACAGCCACCCTTTGCTTTCTGTGGTCAAGCCAATTCTGGATCCACAAAGCAAGGTCCCCTTAGATCCCATGCCTCATTACTTTCTGAATGAGCCTTGCATGGGCAGCCTTATCAAATGCCTTACTGAAATCCAAATAGAGTACATCCACTGTTCTACCTTCATCAATGTGTTTTGTTACATCCTCAAAGAGTTCAATCAGGCTCGTGAGGCACGACTTGCCCTTGACAAAGCCACCCCTAATCAGATTATGTCTCTCCAAATGCTCATAAATCCTGCCTCTCAGGATCTCTCCAACAACTTGCCCACCATTGAAGTAAGACTCACTGGTCTATAACTATTGGATACAATAGATTTGCTCTTGATCTTGAAATATTTCAGTTGAGACTGACTGTGGATTTGGACAGTTGTCTCACTTGCTGTGTTATGGAGACAATTAGCCTTAAGTTTGGGTCAGTTGGGTGGAGATGTTGTTAAGAGTCAAGGCAGCTTTGTGTTTGAAGGGAAAATATTCCCTCCTCTGTGCCCCTGTATCAGGGTGGAAAAAGCTTGTAGCTTTTTTGAATTTGTCATATCTTGCAAACTATTCCATGCAAAGATTTTAGCTTGTTGTAATTTTGCTTATCAAAAATAATCACTGAATTTCACTTGCAGCGGCATCTATGGGCCTGGTTTTGAATGGAGTGATCACAAACACTGTTAAACTGGTGATTGGAAGGTAAGGAATGATCAGATCATCTGGAATCTATTAACTAATAACAAAAATATTTAAGTTTAAAGAAAAGTCAGCTTCCAATGATTAATTCTGGACAGATACATTATCAAATTAAAAATACTTGCTGTTCTGTTGATACTTTCTTCCCCTTAATTTCAATGTGGCTGTTCTGCCGGAAAACTTGGAAATTCTAGAAAGTCTGTGGTCTAGTTAGACTCCTTGAAGTGCCAACTGGTACAGCCAGCATAGCAGAAGATGCAATGATTGTATTAATTCATCTGTCAATGGTGATCTAATAACCTTTGTGAAAATCTGTGTTTAAGCTTGTTAGAAGGGCTGGCACCTAGGCAGTAGGTCTATCCTCATGTTTTGACAGCTTTGAATTCACTTTGTCATCTTGAAACTTTCAGAGTGGCTCAGGTATGTGGAAAGCAACAGACCTTAACATTCTGCTGGAATGCAGCTACAGCAAATCATTTTTACCTTTGTTGGTCTCCATTGAAGGGTGTTGTAGCTGGTTCTGACTTTTACCCAGTGGCAAATGATTCCCAGAATAAGATTTAATTATTTGCCAAATAATTCATTATTTATTAAAGTCCCAAAATGAATTTCTGAAGGACGCCATTGATAACCTTGCTGACTCAAACTTGTATGTCATTACTTTTTGCCTCCTTTCTTCCAGTCAGTTCTTAGATTTTAACAACATCACGGACACTACTGCTTTCAACTTGCAGAGACCTTGTGGTAGATAATCAAGTATATTTTTGGAAGTGTATGCAGATATGTACAGTGCCTCTTGTAAATAAACTATATTCATCCTTGTGTGACATTATTTTTGAAGGGTATGTTTGGACTCACATATGTGCCTCACTCTAGCCCTTTGCTGGATCCCTGATGATTTTCTCGAGCCTCTCCCCCTTAATAATTCTGAAGTTTCACATTCTGAAAGTGACAGCATCAGTGTCAGAGGAATGTACCGCTGTCAGCTGGCCCTCCTAAAAGCATAGCAGATCCCTTTGTTTTGGCACAGCCTGTATATTTATGAATATGTTCATGAAGAAAGGTAAAGAGAAAATCTGAAGTTACGGTAACGGAATAAACTGAAAGAGGTAGAATTAAAAGTCCAAGAATGTGGCAGGGCCACTGGGAAGGGGATGTGAAATAGGTGATTGGATTAGAACTCCCACTGGTTCCCCTCCCCACCTCCATCTCTGTCCTTTTTTTCTGTTCTCTTCTTGAACCATCTGGCCCCAGTCAGCATGTACCTTTTCCCCTCTCCCACCTCTCTATCTGCTGATCAGCCACACTATCTTCCCACTGTTTCCCCTCCTGACCTCCCACCCTTTAGTCCATTCTTCACCTTGGGTCCTTGGTTGGTTCAGAAGTCCAATGGTAACAGAGAAGAATATCTCAATGCTGTTGATCTTGGCTGTGCCTGATGGTAGCAAGTTTACATTCTCATTGGTCTGTGGACGAGGAAGCTTCTTTTGAATGTTCTGTTGGATTTATTTTGTGCCTTTCACTACTTTCCGGCATCCAAATCCATATGTGACTCTAATGTATTGTGATAGGAATGGCAGACTGGGTAATGGTGCTATATTGACCGGTGCTCACTGCTTGCAGGCCTCGGCCAGATTACTTCTATCGTTGTTTTCCGGACGGAGTGGTGACAGAGGACATGCAGTGCACAGGCGACCCTGCTGCAATACTGGAGGGGAGGAAGAGTTTCCCCAGTGGCCATTCTTCATGTAAGTATGTCACCATGTACTATTCATGTTCCCCTGTAGAAACAGCCACATAGGACTTGCCATTCTTCAGTGGTAGGTCAGTGCTTAAAATTAACATCATTCAGGCTCAAGTTCAACTAAGACCATTTGACACTGCTAAAATTTTCCATAATGCCCTTGCTGCAACTGTGCTTCATCTTTTCTGCATTTCATGATGCTGAATGTACTGGATGTCACTTTCCAGTCACTGAAACACTGGGAAATAAGTTGTTGCACAGTTCCTCAAAGGGAGGGATATGGAGGATAGTGAGCTCGGGGAGGAATATGTTGATAATTCGGAGAGTATCATTTTTAAGAAGGTGGAGGTGTTGGGTGCTTTGGACAGCGTAAGGATGGATAAATCCCCACGTGCAGACGAATCTATCTTGAAATGGAATGGGGAAAGAAAGGGAGAAGATTACTGGGGCTTGATGGAGATATTTGCCAGGTAGCAGAAGGCTGGAGGAAAGCTGATGATGTTTCTGTATCTAAGAAGGGCAGAAGGGATGAGGCAGGTAGTTGCAGGTTGCTGTGCTTCACATCAATGGTAGGGAGATAAGTTGAAGAAAATTGTCAGGGATGGGCTTTGTATACACCTAGAAAGGGAGTCATGGCTCAATGTAGGATGGTGGGGGGGGGGGGGGAGTGGGTGGGTAAGGAGAATCCTGATATTAAAGATAGCATGGTTCTGTGTGGGGCTTGATAGGGAATACCCAATTCACTAGTTTGATTGAGTTTTTTTCTGAGAAGGTAACAAAAGGGATTGAAGACAGGGTAGTGGATGTTGTTTTTATGGACGTTGTCAAATGCCTTACCAAAATCCTGCATGGGTTCTTTGTTTTATGGCTGCTGGTAAGGAGATGAATTTCAAAGTTGTATGAAGTATGCAAACTTACAATAAAATGTACTTTGAACTTTGGTAGGCTGGTACTGAAGGTTAAGGCAAACTGCCTAATTGGGCCCAAAAACTGGCCTGGTGAAAAGGGGTGGAGGGCAGTGGTGGAAGTCTGTGACTAGTGATGTACTCAGGGATTAATGCTGGGGCCTTTGCTGTTTGTGATGTATGTTAATAATGGATGTGAATGCAGGAAATATGATTAGTAAGTTTGTGGATAACACAGCACTGGTGTTGTGGATGGTTGTAAGTTTACAGCTGGATATAGTTCAGGTGGACTGTTGAGCAGAGCACTGACAGATGGAATTTAATCCTGACAATGTGGGTGAATCATTATGGAAACTCAGCTGAGTGTAGCAGATGTTCAATAAATGGTAGGCACCAGCAAATTTTGATGCACAGAGGCATAGGTGGCCAAGACCGTAGTTCCCTGGAAGTGGTAACATGTGGACAAGGTGGTGAAGAAGGTATACAGCATTTTTGGCTTCATACATAGAGGAGGAGAATATAAAAGTTGGGACTTTACAAAGCAATCTTTAGGCCACTCTTGTGGAGTGCTGTGTGCAGTTCTGGTCACTACACTATGAAGGATGTGGTTGCACTGCAGAAAGTGCATTGGGGATTCATCAGGATGTTGCATGGATTTTAGTCAAGGGGAGAGATTGTGTAGGCCGATCTTGTTTTCCTTGGAGCAAGTAAGGAGGTTGACCAGTGACCTGATAGATAATGAGAGGCATAGATAGGGTTTGTTCATTCATTATGTGCCATGGGTGATCATGGTCTTTCCATGACTATGACTGTTCTTGGCAAATATTTCTACAACAGCGGTTTGCCATTGCTTTCTTCTGGGCAGTGACTTTATAAGACAGGTGACCCCAGCCATTATCAATACTCCTCAGAGATTATCTGCCTGGCGTCTGTGGTCGCATAACCAAGACTTGTGATATGCACCAGCTCATCATACGACCATCCACCACCTGCCCCCGTGGCTTCATGTGACCCTGACTCAGGACGGGACAGGCAGTGGGGGTGGGGTGGGGGCTAAGCTGGTGCTACATCTAGCCGAAGGGTGACCTGCAGGCTAGTGGAGGGAAGGGGCATCTTACACCTCCTTTGGTAGAGATGTATCTCCAACCTGCCACCCAATAGATAGGGTAGATTGTTAAAATCTTTCTCACATCAGGTACATTATAGTTTCAAGGTGAGAGAAAGGAATTTTAAAGAAATTGGACATGATAGATCAGGAAGGATTAAAGGGGGAAAGGTTGGCTTTACTAGTCAGGGAAAATGTCCTGGCAGTGCTCAGACAGGACAACTGGAGAGCTAATCTACTGAGGCTTTATGGGAGGAATTGAGGAATAAGAAAGGGATGACCACCTTAATGGGACAGTTTTAAACTACACCTAATAGTCAGCAGGATTTAAAGGAGCAAATTTGTAGAGAGATTGCAGATGGTTGCAAGAAACAAAGTTATGATAGTAGGTGGGATCGAGGATAACAAATGTTGTTCTGTTGTTTAAGAAAGGCTCTAAGAATAGGCCAGGAACTTATTGGCGATTCGCTCTGATCGCAATAGTGGGTAGTTATTGGAAGGTGTTCTAAGGAACCGGATAGATAAATATTTGGATAGGCAGGGACTGATTAGGGATAGTCAGCTTGGCTTTGTACGTGGTAGTTCGTTTCAAGGAAGCACCAGGAAAGTTGATGAACGCAAGGCAGTGGACGTTGTCTACATGGACTTTCGCAAGGCCTTTGACAGGGTTTCACATGAGAGATTGGTCAAGAAGGTTCAGTTGCTTGGCATTCAGGATTAGTTAGTAAATTGGATTAGACCGGAGGTTCCCAACCTTTTTTAAGCTATGGACCTCTACCATTAACTGAGGGGTCTGTGGACCCTGGGTTGGGAACCCCTGGACTAAACATAGGCTTCATGAGGAAAGACAGGGGGTAGACATGGTAGTAGCAAGGATGAATGGTGAAATACTTAAGGGAACTTCTTCACTCAGAGGATAATGCGAGTGTAGAATGAGCTGCCAGAGCAAGTGGTGGATGTGGGTTTGATCACAACATTTAAGAGAAGTTTGGATAAGTACATGGATGGGAGAGGTATGGAGGGCAATAGTCTGGGTGCAGGTCAATGGGACTAGGTAGAATAACAGTTCATCATGGACTAGGCAGAATAACAGTCTGTTACGGACTGGATGGGCTGAAGCACTTGTTTCTGTGTTGTTCTCTATGAAGGGAGAGGTTTTCTAATGCAGAGTTGGTGGTTGTTAATATTTGAAATGTCGCTAATGGAGGTGCTGGAATTTCATACAATTAAGAGGCATTTAAACAGACTTAAGTAGGCAATGTATATAGTCTTCATGCAGGTAAGTGGAATTAGTGAAGATAGACAAAATTGTTATCGTGGAAGTGGTGGGCTCTTTCTGTGCTGGACAGCTGTGACTCTAAATCATCCATAATCTGTTTGAGTTGCAGTACAGGATTAAAAGTTAAAAGGCTACTCTTCCTTTGTGTCTACAAGCAGGAGTTGCCATAGGAATCGAAGTACCTCTCGATTGTTTGCTTTGTACAAGGACAATTTCTGAACTGAAGGAACTAACTGTGGTCCTTTACTGCTCCCTTGAGGCTGCTGTGTACCCACTAAATGCCAAGCTGTCATAATTTCAGCCTAATTCCGTTTATTTCAGTATTGATGGGAATACTGTTTTGTAAAAACTGAAGCTACTCACCTCATCTTGGAATTTGCTTCCTTGAAGTTAGCACCTTTCATTCATTCATTTTTCCTCTGTGTTGTCAGGAGTTGGAGGCTTTTATGTGGACTGTCAGTGTGTGCAGTCTTAGACTATCATTTCATGTTCGATCTCAATAGATTTCCCATGTTGCTATGTATTTGGTCCTAAGTATCATCAGTAGATATTATGAATAAATGAATAATGATGTCTTTTAAGAGAAGAAATATTTTTTGAATTTCGATCTATTTTCAATATTTAATGAGTTTCTGAGAAACCTAAAGCCACCTTAAAAGAAATCTGCATGCAAGGAGAAAACTTTGAATGAAACTGTATTAATGGGATCATAATTTGAATATTTCTGACTTTCTCAACACAAGGTACAATGTGTTAGCTTCTCTTGTTATTGACCTATTCCCAGATTCGCTTTCTGACATTTGATAGTCCTGTGTTGTTGACCCATTATTATGGGTCACATTAATAATGATTAATCCTGAGTACACTCCTGTGGACGTTATATTCTATGCTTGTGAAGTGGGCCAGGATTGCTTCAGAATCTTCTTCTTTAATTATACTTGCAGTTGCTTTTGCTGGCCTTGGTTTCACTGCCTTCTACTTGGGAGGAAAGCTCCACTGCTTTGCGTCAGGGGGACGAGGAAAAGGATGGAGGCTGTGTGTGATGCTAATGCCACTCTACGTTGCAGCCGTTGTTGCCCTATCACGTGTCTGCGACTACAAGCACCACTGGCAAGGTGAGAAGATGGGCACAGTACCTTAACAACTATACCCACCCTTTCACTTTGTTCACAACTTGTTCTAAATTTCTTTAACTCCATGCTTCCCACCATATCAACTACTTCCCAAATAATGACTAGTGCACATAGAACAGAATTCCTGGCAGAGTCCGGTAAGCTAAGTCAAGAAAAAGTGTTCATTGTCAATTGACCCTGCCCTCTCCATGTATAAAGCTCAGGCAAATATATAAAACAGGTGATGCAAAATTTGTTGTTTACTGTATTCATTCTTGCCACTATATATATATAGCTAGTGAGGGTGCCGAGACTTTTGCATAGTTCTGTATTTGTCATTGTGGAGCACAGAATGAGTTGGTAAATCTGGTGGAAGCAGAGGATGTGTTAGGAATGGTGAGGGTGAAGCACCCTGGGAGGAATGTGGGACAGGTAGCAGAGAAGGAGTGGTATGGGCGGAATTGGGATGGTTGCAGACTAACCCAGCCCTGTGATACCAGGCCAAGGTAATTTGATTCCAAACATTTGGTTTATTGATCATTAAAGAATGCCTCTCTGGTGCTTCCTGCTCCTTTCCCCTTTTCCCAATCATGAATCCCCTCTGCCTGCCCCCTCCCCACACTCAACCCCAATAGAGACCCATATCAGAATCGTCCTTTACCTGTCCTCGAGAACTCTGCTCAGTGTTCCAGTTCTGGCCTTGTGTACGTCCCTGATTTTTGACTCTTCTGCAGTTGGAGGCTGTTGGTCAAATGCTTAATACCCAGTACCTTCCAAAATCTGACTGCCTTCGTTTTTCCTCACGGTTCTGACAGCTGATCTATGATCCCAACAATGTCTATTACATTTGGAGCTCTCCATGTGGCTTCCTCTACATCAGTGAGACTGAGCGTTGACTGGGCAAACTGCTTTGTGGTGCATCTGTCTTCTGACTACCATGGCTATCTGGAGCAGAATCTTCCCCAGGGCAGGGGAGTTTGAAACGAGGGGGCATAGGGTGAGGAGGGGAAAGCTTGAAGGAGGCCTGAGGGGCTGCTTTTTCACCCAGAGGGTGATAAGTATATGGAATGAGATGCTAGGGGAAGTGATGAAAGTAGGTATGAGAATATAATTTAAGAAGCACTTGGATAGGTATGTGAAGGGGGCGGGATTGGGAGATGGTCTGAATGCAGGAATTTGGGACTGGGGGCTGGGTGGACACTGTGGTCAGCATAGACTCATTGGGCTGAAGGGCCATACATGGAGCAATACATCTGCGATGTATTCCTCCATGACTCTGGGAGTAGCCTGTTTTGGATAAAGTGGATTTATATGCAGGGAAACCTCTTGTTCTCCATGATCAATGTGCTTCTTTGTCTTGCAGATGTGCTGTGTGGCTCCCTGATCGGATTAACTCTAGCCTACACCTGCTACCGTCAGCACTATCCGTGTCTGTCAGACCCTGAATGCCACAAACCTTATTCAAAGACCAAACTCTCAGCCACACAAGAGCGCAAGCTTGCAAACCCTGGTTTCAAGCTGGATGTATAGTGAGCTGCCTGCAGTAGGGTTACTCCAGTTTATTCCCCGCCATGTACACTTGCTTTCCATTTACTTTTAGGCAACATTTGCACATATTCATGATGGGACCTTTGGCAACACCGTAATAGTGCACATGCACACACAGCCCCAAAAAGAAGTGCAAAACAAGGGAATTAAATGGACCAGCAAGAGATGAGAGCATTTCAAATTTTATTGCTTCATGGAGTTAAAATGGTTGATCTTATTAACCTTTTATTTTTAAAATAAACCTTTTTATTTTTAACCAAAAATACACCAATAAGATATAGATGGTGTGAAGGCAATAGTTCAACATGGTTGTAATAAGTAAATGCATTTTAAAATCTTAGACAGCTCCCCTTCCAAAGGTGCTAACGTTTTTGGTATAATTTCTTAATGAACTGACTTGTATGATGTGATTAATCACTGGGAACAAATGGTTGCATCAGTCTGCCCTATCCAAACTCAGCAATGATCAACCAAGTGGTTGATGTAAATTTCGCAGTAAAACTGTTGAATGCGCAGGGCATGTCACAATCTATATTATAGAATGTGCTTGCCTCTCAGGCAATTTTTTTTTTCGTCAAAAGGGAAGCTATACAGTCTTCTACAATTTTGGGACAAGGCTGAATTTCCAGGTTTGGTATCATAAAAGGTTAAAACAGCCGAGCTGCCCGTGCATGAGCTTCATGTGCAGCAGAGTCACATTTGTGCTGTTGCAGTGACATTCTCTTCCAATTGTTTTGTCACTTCGACAAGCAAACCACTGCCAGTAACGCTGGCTGCAACTGCCCTCTTGGATTGGTATGGAGTTACCAACATCTCTTGCCCTTGATATAACTTCAGTTTTTTTTTGACACGGCAGACCTTTATGCTGCTAAATAGTTTGTTCGCTTACTTTAAAGTGCAATTGAGGCACATAAAACTGAAATTGGAGAAGGGTATTTGTATCTAGTGGGATTTAATGTCAAATCTCAGTTTAAGTGACCTGTGTCCAGTTTGACTGAAGCTCCAAAACTGATTCTAGACTTTATTGATAATCACATATAAACTTGTCAGCCAATATTTCCCAGTCTTTGGAATTGCACCCTTTCATTACAAGTCTGTGGACAGGATTTGAAAAGATTTCCTGCATTTTGTTTGCACTAATTTAATTTGTAGCAGATGTTGAGGGGATGGCAGAACTACTATTGACCTTGGAGACACAAATCGAATTAGTTTACCTTGCATCACACCAGTTAATTTGTCATCAAAGGGGACCAGACTGACACATGTATTAATGCTCATTATGAGGATCACGGTTTTGCAGGGACTGAAAATCAGTCTGTTCCCTGTGGGAATTTGGATATTGTTCTTGAGGCTGCTTATCACCCTGCATTATCCCATCTGTCCCCCGCCCCCCCCCCCCCCATGTGGGCAAAACCTTGCAAATTGTACTTCCATATACAGCTTTGTATTGCAAAGCAAATGTGCTGGTAAACCTGTGACTATTATACTGTATTTATGTTGTTTCAACTTTTTAATGCAGAATTTTGTGTATTGTTTGAATTCTCCTTTTGGTATAAAGGTTTGGGAGTGGGTGGTAAAGGTGCAGAGAGGAGAAACGCTCTTAAATGTGATCTTCACCAGAATATTAACATTCCACTTACAGATGGCTATTGACAGGTGATAGCCATTGATCAAAGAAACCTCCTGCCACCCACCCAGTCATGGAATGAAGATGATTGGCAAAAGAGATATGAGGAAAAATTCTCCTTATCCTTGGGTTTGGGTCTGGAAATCACTGCCATTTGCAGTGCAGGAGGCAGTTTTAATTGTGGCATTCAAAGATCTGGAAAGATTCTGAAAGGCAAGAATTTGCAGTGACTATGGGGAGCAGGCAGGGGCGAGGGACCAGCTAAATTGCTCTTCCACAGAGCTGGTGAGGATTGGGCAGCTTTAACAAACCACTAAAGCCTTTGACTCAGTTGGTGTAGCAGTCCAATACGCTGAAGGATGGTGTTTGGAAAATGTTTTCTCAAACCACATCTTCAATAATTATGGTGGGTGTAAACAAATACACCAGCAAGACCTGTGGCAAGGCTCCTCACCTCCTTTACAACTGCAGAGATGTTTCAATGCAATTGAATGTACAAATATCATTATTTGCTTTGCACTTCCAACAAAACTTTAAATGCTCAGAGGGCACACTTTTGTACAGACTTCATCTTTAATAATATAACACAGTCAAAGTCTTAACCACAGCTGATAACATCACAGTAACTTAAGTTGTTTTTCTAGCCTTTTGGGCTGACTCAGACTTCATTCCTCTTCACCAGAATCCACCTGAATAGAAACACCATCTAAATTCAGGAAAAGTAATGACCTTGTAAGTTGTGCTGTCTCCACTTGTGGTTCTATAGTGCCTTGTGCAGGACCTATTTGGGCAAGTGTCAGAATGCAGGTAACTGTACATAAATTTATTGCTTCTGACCAGTGCTTTGAACAGGCACGGTAACAGGCTAAAAAGTCAGAGTTCAGTTCGAGGGAAAGAAAGCACAGAGCAGTGTGTGCAGTTTGGGTGATTTCTGTTCTATGGCTCTGGAATGTGAAATTCAGCTGAATGCAGAATGTATCAATTCACTGCCTGAACTGTGAATGCAAGAGAGACTAAAGTTTTAGTCTTGTGTTGATCATACTGTCTGAACAAAGAAATCTTAAACTTGTGGATAACTGTGTCTAATAAAACTAAGACCAATATTTAAAAAAAACTTTATTTCTTGTTTGGGCATTAATAAACCATATCTTAGATGTTGAATGTGTTTGTCCTGTACAACCAAAATTGAAGTTGGGACAAAAGTAATCCTCTAGCAACAAGGCATTTTGAAAAGCATAATCTTCGCATAATAACACACAAAATACCAGGGCAACCTTAGTGGGTCAGGCAAAATCTGTGGAATGAAATGGGCAGTCGACATTTCTGGTTGAGATCTTTCTTCAAATTGAATGCACAGCAGAATTGATGGACCAAATGGCCTAAATCTGCTCCTTTATCTTACAGTCTAACTGCCTAAATTTATGTTGCAGCATCTCATTTCCTATGTATAGCCATGTCATTGGTACTGATGTGACCTCTGACCATTGGCTGTCATCTTCCCCTTCAGACTGTGCTGCTCAGAGATGGAATGATGTTGGACACAGAAAAACAACACACCATTAGCATTTATGGCAACATATGCCCGTCTGTTCCCCTTACAGTAGAAACCTCTCTCACTCTAACTCTCCTAGCCTTCCCCCTACCTCACCACCATGCAGCATGGCCAACAAATTTAGATCTTACTGCTTTCCCTGCCAATGGCATCCACTGGATCTGTTTGAGAGGGGAGAAATGGCCAAGGGGGCCCTTCACAACTCTGCTTCCCAGAAATCACCCTCGCTTTCATCTCTGTGCCGTCAATTCTTGCACATTTTAGAAAAATGAGATTATAATGTTTAGGTTTAGCTCAAATCTAAACAGATCTTAAGATGGCTTAAATTCTCATTGTAGACTTTAAATTCAATTTTGGAATCATTAGAAGACCAGCATGTGTTGTCCATCTCTAATTGTCCTCAGTGTCAGATTTTGGCCTGGTGGCAATGAGGGAACAGCAATGTTTTTCCCCAAGTCTTATATGGCTGTTAAATAGTTAAAGTAGTGCTAAATAAGAGAAATAAAAGAAGTAGTGAGATAGTGTTCATCGGTTCAATGCCCATTTAGAAATCAGATGGCAGAGGGGAAGAAGCTGTTTGTGAATCGCTGAGGCCGTGCCAGTCAGAATGCTCTCCATTGTACATCTGTTGAAGTTTTCAACGGTTTTATCTGATGAACCAAATCTCCTCAAACTCCTAATGAAATATAGCTACTATCGTACCTTCTTTATAGCTGCATCAATATGTTGTGTCCAGGTTAGGTCCTCAAGAGATAGTAACGCACAGGAACCTGAAATTGCTCACACTCTCTCTCCACTTCTGATCCCTCCATGAGGATTGGTTTGTGCTCTGTCATCTTGCCCTTCCTGAAGTCCACAATCTGCTCTTTGGTCTTGCTGATGTTATGCAAGGTTGTTGCTGCAACACCACTCAACTAACTGGTATATCTTGCTCCTGTATGCCCTTTTATCACCATCCCAACAGGGGACAGAGCGTAGTGTATTTAAGTTTGCTGATGATACTAAATTGAGTGGAAAAGCAAACTGTGCAGAAGATATATGGAGTCTGTAGAGAGATATAGATAGGTTAAGTGAGTGGGCAAGGGTCTGGCAGAGTACGATGCTGGTAAATGCAAGGTCATCCATTTCAGAAGGAAAAATAGAAGGGCAGATTATTATTTAAATGGTAAAAAATTGCAGAGGGACTTGGGAGCATTTGTACATGAATCAAAAAAGGTTGATTTGCAGGTGCAGCAGGATATCAAGGAGAATAAATGGAATGTTGGCCTTCATTGCTAGAGGGATTGAATTTAAGTGCAGGGAGGTTATGCTACAACTGTACAGGATACTGGTGAGGCCACACTTGGAGTACTGCGTGCGGTTCTGGTCTCCTTACCTGAGGAAGCATATACTGGCTTTGGAGGAGATGCAGAGGAGGTTGATTCCAGAGATGAGGGGGTTAGACTATGAGGAGAGATTGTTGCCTGGGACTGTACTCGCTGGAGTTCAGAAGGACAAGAGGAGATCTTATAGAAACATATAAAATTAGGAAAGGGGTAGATAAGATAGAGGCAGGAAAGTTGTTTCCACTAGTAGGTGAGATTAGAACTAGAGGACATAGCCTCAAGATCTGGGGGAGTAGATTTAGGATGGAGATGAGGAGGAACTGCTTTTCTTAGGAGAGTGGTGAATCTGTGGAATTCTCTGCCCAATGAAGCAGTGGAGGCTATCTCAATAAATATACTTAAGACAAGATTGGATAGATTTTTGCATATTAGGGGAAGTAAGGGTTATGGGGAAAGAGGTATGTAGGTGGAGATGAATCCATGGCCAGATCAGCCATGATCTTATTGAATGGTGGTGCAGGTTCGATGGGCCAGATGGCCTACTCCTGCTCCCATTCCTTATGCTTCTTATCTGAAATTCTGCCAGCTGTGGTATCATCAGCAAATTTGTAGATGCTATTTGAGCTATGTCTAGCCACACAGTAATGGGTGTAGAGAGTGTAGAGCAATGGGCTAAGCACTTATCCCTAATTCATAGCAAATCACCAAATTGTATGCTGATTGTACCATCAATCTAAATTTTTGCTCAGGTCAGTGCACCATGGCTTGAGTCAGCAACATGCGTGTCTTGGGTTTGTTGCTAAATACTTCTATATCCTCTCCACTTAAACCCTTCAAGAAAGCTAATACAAACAACAGGAATTCTGCAGATGCTAGAAATTCAAGCAACACACATCAAAGTTGCTGGTGAACGCAGCAGGCCAGGCAGCATCTCTAGGAAGAGGTGCAGTCGACGTTAAACCGAGATCCTTCGTCAGGACTAATACACTGGGATGGTAACATTGCAGATACTGGAATCTGGAGCAACACATAAAATGCTTAGGTTTGAAACCTATTTTTTCCTCAAACCCATTCTCATGTAAACCTGAACACATCAATCAAGTAGATTAAAAAGCAGAAACTCTAAGAGTGCAGTCCCTGGCTTACGGTGCTATACCGTCATACCGTCAGGAAACAGGCCACTTGGCCCACCCTATCCATACTGGCCAGTGAGCGTATTTGTGTTTCCCCAAGTTCCTCTAAACTCACAAACGCAGTCAGAGCTCCGCTTCCACCACTCTCTCTTGCAGCGCATCCCAGTTGCTCAGTCTATTCGTGGCAGGGAGAAGGTCTTCGGGCCCCTTCTATTTTCCTTAGCCCTTACCCTAAACCAAGGTCCACTAGTTTTATTCACCTCTGGCAAGGTGGAGCCCCATATCCCTCAAATTTATGGATCTCCAATCACTAAACCTCTTAACCACCAGCAAAAGCAGATACTGAAACACTGTCCCAGGTATCGTTTTGGTGAATTGCCTCACAGTTCAAAGTAAATTTAACCTCAAAGTACATACATGTCACCAATACAACACCGAGATTCATTTTCTTGCAGGCAACTGCAGTAAATACACAAAACACAATAGAATCAATGAAACAGCGCCCCCAACAGGACAGCCTCTGCACCCTCCCTAGCACTATTACATCTTTCCAGACATGCAGTACGCCAGCTGAGGTCTCACTAAAGTTAGAGCACAACCTCACATCTCTTGTATACAATACCCCCACAAATCAAGGTCTGTATCTCAAGTGCCTTCTTAATCATGGGATCTCACCATGCTGCAATTTGCCTATCGCCACAATAGGTCAGCGGCAGATGCAATCTCAATGACTCTTCACACAGCCTTAAACCACCTGGACAATACAAACACCTATATCAGAATGCTGTTCATTGACTATAGTTCAGCATTTAACATCATCATTCCCACAATCCTGATTGTTAAGTTACAGAACCTGGGCCTCTATTCCTCCCTCTGTAATTGGATCCTCGACTTCCTAACCGGAAGACCACAGTCTGTGCGGATTGGTGATAACATGCCCTCCTCGCTGACGATCAACACTGGCGCACCTTGGGTGTGTGCTTAGCCCACTGCTCTACTCCCTCTAGACCCATGACACTGTGGCTAGGCATAGCTCAAATACCATCTATAAATTTGCTGACGATACAACCATTGTTGGTAGAGTCTCAGGTGGTGATGAGAGGGCGTACAGGAGCGAGATATGCCAACTAGTGGAGAGGTGTTGCAGCAACAACCTGGCACTCAACGTCAGTAAGACGAAATGGCTGATTGTGAACTTCAGGAAGGGAAAGACAAAGGAACACATACCAATCCTCAGAGGGATCAGAAGTGGAGAGAGTGAGCAGATTCAAGTTCCTGGATGCCAAGATCTCTGAGGACCTAACCTGGTCCCAACATATCGAAGCAGTTATAAAGAAGGCAAGAGAGCGATTATACTTCATTAGGAGTTTGAAGAGATTTGGTATGTCAACAAAAACACTCAAAAACTTCCATAGATGTACCGTGGAGAGCATCCTGACAGGCTGCATCACTGTCTGGTATGGGGTGGGGGGGGGTGTGGCTACAGCACAGGACCGACAGAAACTGCAAGAGGTTGTAAATTTAGTCGGCTCCATCTTGGGTACTAGCCTACAGAGGACACACAACATTTTCAAGGAGCAGTGTCTCAGAAAGGCAGCGTCCATTATTAAGAACCTCCAACACCCAGGGAATGCCTTTTTCTCACCATTACCATCCGGTAGGAGGTACAGAGGCCTGAAGGCACACACTCAGCGATTCAGGAACAGCTTCTTCCCCTCTGCCATTCCTAAATGGATATTGAACCCTTGAACATTACCTCACTTTTAAAATATATATTATTTGTTTTTGCATGGTTTTTAATCTATTCAACACACATATACTGTGAATTATTTATGTTTTTCTTCTATATTACGTATTGCATTGAACTGCTGCTAAGTTAACAAATTTCATGATACACGCCGGTGATGATAAACCTGATCTTGTCACCTTGAAGGATCTTTGCATTGCAATCAAGGTCCCTCAGTTGCTTGGTTTTCTCTCAGATTTTATCATTAATCCTGTATGTTCTAACCTGATAAGCAGGTTTAAAATGCATTAACTCACATCAAGAATAAAGTCCATCTGACATTTCACCAACACATCAATATCACCTATGTGATGGAAAGTGATGGTCTCACTTTAAGGACTCTATCTTGTTATTTCATGCTCTCATTACTTACTTGTATTTGCACTTGTTGTTCATTGATCCTGTTTTAGTTACTGTTCTATAGATTTGCTAAGCATGCCCGCAGAAAAAGAATCTCAATGTTGTATGTGGTGACATATCTGTACTGAGAAAATAAATTTTACATTGAACTTTGAACTATAGCGTTGGACTACCCATCACACCCTCAACGACTTTGTGTTGTCTGCAAACTTACTGATTATGTCCAAGTCATTTACATTAACAACAATGGTCCCAGCACTGATCCTTGTACAACAGCACAGGCATGCAAATCACAAAAGCATCCCTCTACCATCTCCCTCTGTTTCATTGCCAAGACAGCCATGGCCCCTAACCTCTTGGATCATTTTTCCATGTGAGACTTTGCTGAAGCCCTTACTCACGTCTATGTGAATTACCCTGATTGCAAAACCCTTGTCGAATACATTTTGTTACCTACTTAAAATATTTAATCAAACAGATCAGTAAGGATCTGCCCCATTAATACATGCTAACCATCTCCGATCAGTACCGGCCTTTCCAAGTGATTGTTCTCCTGATCCGCAATTATTTACAATAATTGCCCTATTATTGACACTACCTCCTTATTACTGGGGAGGGTTTAACCTATGTTGGCAGGGGAAAGGAAAGCAGAGATTTACATTGGGATAGTATGGAGGAAGGGAACTGGGAAAGTTCACTCCAATACAGAAGTAAAACCAAGCAGATCTTGTGGGTAAAGCAGCTATAGTGGTGATAAGACATCTGGGAAGAATGGAAGGCTAAACTACTTCTATTTTAATAAAAGGAGCCTGATTGGTTGTTCATCCATCATTGACGTCGATGAGGACCTCGATAGTGCGTGATTTGGATTTAAGTGAGGGAGAGTTGTGCAGCATCAGCCTCACTCTCTCTTCCCAATTCCCATCTGGATCCAGTGGCAAGACAGAGTCTAGACGGCTGGAGATGGGACTAGGCACAGTGGATGACCAGGACGTCTTCTGTGTCTTGTCCTGCTCTACACGTTCCACGACGCTTGCAGAGACCACCTTCTTGACCGTTGGATCTTCCATTGGTCTCGTCCGCTAAATCCGCCGGAGTCCATCTTCAC
The DNA here is from genome assembly GCF_030028105.1 of Mobula birostris. Classification (NCBI taxonomy): domain Eukaryota; kingdom Metazoa; phylum Chordata; class Chondrichthyes; order Myliobatiformes; family Myliobatidae; genus Mobula; species Mobula birostris. The sequence continues at coordinate 147,744,301 of NC_092377.1, forward strand.
ATGCTGGGATAGACAACTCCCTATCTCACCGAGGGTTTGAGACCTGTCGGCTACCCTCACCTGGTTTAGCCGGCTTGTCGAAGCCGTTGCCCGGGGTGTGGCCGCTGTCGCATGCAAACAGCTACGGGGAGCCACAGGTGAGAGTTGAGTGCCAGGTGGGGACCAAAGGTGGACTAACCGCCCTGAAAAGGACGTGACATGTTCTCCCACCAGAGGTGTTAGCCCTCCCTGACACCCCATACACCCCCCCGATTGGTAAGATAGAAAAACTTACAAAGTTCAGAGAAAATTAATTATCAAAGTACATATGTCAACATATATATGAGATTTGCTTTCTTGCAGGCATACTTAGTAAATCCAAGAACCATAATAAAACAATGAAAGGCTGCACACAACAGGCCAAACAACCAGTGTGCAAAAGATAAAATGCAAATACAAAAAGGAATGAACATCGAGGACATGAGATGAAGAATGAGTCCATAGGTTGTGCCAACAATTTAGTGATGGGGCAAGTTATCGCCACTGGTTCACGAGCCTTATGGTTGAGCGGTAATAACTGTTGCTGAACCTGCTGAGTCCTGAGGCTGTTGTACCTCCTGCCCGATGGCAGCAGTGAGAAGACAGCACGGCCTGATGGAGCTCCTTGATGGTGGATGCGGCTTTCCTGCGACAGCACTCCGTGTAAATGTGCTCAATGGTAGGGAGGACTTTACCCATGATGGACTTGCCTGTAACCACGGCGATTTGTGGGATTTTCCGTTCAAAGGCATTGGTGTTTCTATACTAGGCCGTGATACAACCAGTCAATATTCTCTCCACTAGACATCCACAGAAGTTTGTCAAAGTTTTAGATGGTCATGTCGAATCTTAGCGCATTGATCAGCACGTGGGAATATACAGTTTATTGAATATTGAAAAGCTTGGACAGAGTGAAGAGAGAGAAGAAATCTTTGGGAGCAGAGTCTCAGAATAAAGGGAGATGAGGAAATGTTTCTTCAGCCAGAGGGTGGGGCTATGGAGGCCACATCATTGGGGGTATTTAAGGCAGACTTTGTAAGGTCCTTGGTTGGTAAAGTGGGTAATGATTATGAAGAGAAAGCAGGAAATGGGTTGAGTGAGATCAGGAAATTCATTACTGAGACGTGATTGAAAAAAGGGGAAGGATATGCAACATGACATTTTAAAGCATAGAAACTTTGGGAAGAAATAAAAGATGAGGGGAAACAGCAGTATTGATTAATGAGACCTCAACAGCAGCAACGAGGGAAGATGTTCTAGAGGGCTCTTCAGAGGAGGCTACATAGGTAGAAATTAGAAATTCAAAAAAAGAAAAAAGGGGTAATCACTTGTCTGGGATGGGATTATAGCAGTGATCTCCCAACAGTCAGCGGAATAAGATACACTGTGAAGAAATGCTTTGAAACGCATCAACTTCTGCCTCAGAAGCGACTGGGATCCACTCCAATTTGCCTACTGGCACAACAGATCCATAGCAGATGCCATTTCATTGGCTCCTCACTCAACATTGGAATAAAAGGATGCTCCTTATCGTTACAGCTCAGCATTAAATATATTTCTCTCAAAACTAAGTAATAAGCTTCAAAACCTTGGCCTGAATACCTCCTTGTGCAACTGGATCCTTGATGTCCTCACATGCTGTTCCCAGTAAGTTCGGCTGGGTAAAAACATCCTCACGATCACCACTGGCACAGGTACACCACAAGGCTGTGTTCTTAGTCCCTGCTCTACTTGCCTTATACAGTTCCAGTTCCACATTTATGTTCGCTGATGACGGCACTGTCGGCTGAATTAAAGGTGGTGACAAATCAGCACATAGGAAGGAGAATGAAAATCTGGTTGTGGTGCCACAACCACCTCTCAAGGAGCTGTTATTGACTTCAGGAGGAGGAAACCAGAGCTCCATGAGCCAGTCCTTATCGGGGTAACAGAGGTGGAGAGTGCCAGCAACTTTGAATTCCTTGGTGTTATCATTTCAGAGGATCTGTCCTGGGATCATGGAGACAGGCATATAGAGGAATTTAAGGTGGGGGGTTATATGGGAGGCAGGGTTTGAGGGTCGGCACAACATTGTGGGCCGAAGGGCCTGTAATGTGCTGTACTGTTCTATGTTCTATGACCAGCATGTAAATGCCATTATGAAGAAAGCAGCGCCTCTACTTCCATAGAAGACTGCAAAGGTTTGGCATGACATCCAAAACTTTGACTAACTTCTATAGATGTGCAGTGCAGAGCATACTGACTGGTTGTTTCACGGCAAGATTGTAAACATCAATGTTCTTGAACAGAAAATCCTACAAAATGCAGTGGACATACCTCAATCTATCAGAGATAAAGCACTGTTGAAAGCAACATCCGTCATCAGGGACCCTCATCACCCAAGGCCGTGCTCTCTTCTTGCTGCTGCCATCAGGAAGGTTTTACAGGAGCCTCAAGGCTTCCACCACCAGGTTCGGGAACAGTTAGGGAATCCTTCAGCCAACAGGCTCTTGTACCAGAGGAGATAATTTCACCTGCCCCATCACTGAACTGTTCTCACCATCTATGGCCTCACTTACAAGAACATTCCATGTTCCCGATATTTATTGCTTATTTATTATTAATAATTTTTGTTCTTTTGCATATGCAGTTTGTCTTTTGCAACTTGCTTGCTTGTGTATCCTGCTGGCTTTCATTGATTCTATTGCGTTTCATGGATTTACTGTGTATGCCCACAAGAAAATGAATCTCAGGGTTGTATATGGTGACATACAGTGCTCAAAGTATTCACCCCTCCTTGTGGGAGGTTTTCATGTTTTATCATTTTACAACATTGAATCACAGTGGATCTAATTTGGCTTTTTTGACACTGAAAAAGACACTTTCGTGTCAAAGTGAAAACAGATCTCTACAAAGTGATTTAAATTAATTACAAATATAAAACACAAGATAATTGATTGCATAAGTAAGCACCCCTTTTAATATGACACACCAAGTTATCATTGGTGCAGCCAATTAGTGAAGACAAAAGAACACTCCAAGCAACTCCGCAAAAAAATTATTGAAAAGCACAAGTCAGGAGATGGATGCAAGAAAAGTACAGTTCAGTCAATCATGAAGGAATGGAAGGAAGATGGCACAGCTGTAAATCTGCCTTTCTCAAAAACTGAGTAACCATGCAATAAGGGAGAGAGGCCACCAAGAAACTTATGAAAAATCTGGAGGAGTTACAAGCTTCAGTGGTTAAAATGGGAGAGACAGTGCATACAACAACTGTTGCCCAGGTGTTTTGCCAGCCACAGCTTTATGGGAGAGTGGCAAAGAGAAAGCCACTGTTGAACAAAAAACTCATATGAAATCTCAGTTTGAGTTTGCCAGAAGGCATGTGGGAGACTGAAGTCAGGTCTGATGAAACCAAAATTGGGCTTTTTGGCCATCAGACTAAATGCTATGTTTGGTGTAAGCCAAATACCACACATCATCAAAACAGGTTATCTCTACTGTGAAGCATGGTGGTGGCTGCATCATGCGGTGCAGATGTTTCACTGCAGCGGGCCCAGGAAGGCTTGTGAAGATAGAGGGTAAAATGACTGCTACAAAACACAGGGAAATCCTTTAGGAAAACCTGATATAGTCCGCAAGAGAACTGCGACTTGGGAGAAGGTTTGTTTTTCAGCAAGACAATAATCCCAAGCATAAAGTCAAAGCTATACAGGTATGGCTTAAAAAGAAAAACATTAATGTCCTGGAGTGGCCAAGTCAGAGCCCAGACCTCAATCCAATTGAGAATTTGTGGCTGGAGTCAAAAGGGACTGTTCATGCATGATCCCCATGCAATCTGACAGAGCTTGAGCAGTTTTGTAAAGAACAATGGGGAAAAATTGCAGTGTCCAGATGTGTAAAGCTGATGGAGACCTATCCACACAGACTCACAGTATAGACTCAAGGCTTCACCATCAACGCTGTCCTCAGCTGCATCTCTTCCATTTCACGCACGCCTGCACTTACCCCATCCTCCCGCCACCCTACCAGGGATAGGGTTCCTCTTGTCCTCATATACCATCACACCAGCCTCCATGTCCAGCACATAATTCTCACAAACTTCTGCCACCTCCAATGGGATCCCATCACCAAGCACCTTTCCCTCCCCCCCCCCAACTTTGCTTTCCGCAGGGATTGCTCCCTCCTCACTGACCTCCCTCCCAGCACTTACCCTTGCAAGCGGAACAAGTGCTACACCTGCCCCTACACCTCCTCCCTCACTACCATTCGGGGCCCAAAACAGTCCTTCCCACTGAGGTGACACTTCACCTGTGAGTCTGTTGGGGTCATCTTCTGTATCCAGTGCTACGGTGTGGTCTCCCGTTTAACAGTGAGACTCGACGTAGGTTGGGAGACCGTTGTCCGAGCATCTATGCTCCAACTGTCAGAACAAGCAGGATCACCCAATGGCTGGCCATTTTAATTCCACTTCCCATTCCTCAGTATTTTTTCTCCACTCCAGCCAAAGGGTCTCGGCCCGAAACGTCGACTGTACTTTTTTTTCCCCCATAGATGCTGCCTGGCCTGCTGAGTTCCTCCAGCATTTTGTGTGTGTCGCTCAAGGCTATAATTGCTGCCAAAGGTGCATCTACTAAGCACTGACATGAAGGGAGTGCTTATGCAATCACTTACTTTGTGTTTATACCTGTAATTAATTTAGATTACTTTGTAGAGATCTGTTTTCACTTTGACACGAGTCTTTTCCTGTTGATCAGTGTCAAAGAAAGCCAAATTAAATCCAGTGATTCAATGTTGTGAAACAATAAAAGAAGAAAACTAAGTGGGGAGGGAACACTTGTTATAGGCACTATATATGCTCTTTGATAATACATTTACTTTGAACATCATACAGACAGCACCAGAGGTCAGGATTGAACCTGCATCACTGGAGATGGAAGGCACTGTGTGATCTACAATTTCACTCCTCCTGCACTGCCTTTCCCAGAAAACTTCAGGACCGCAGACACGGCAAGAGTGCCTCTGAGATAGCTAAGGATCCACAGTCTGGAGGGATAGTCTTCTACACCCAGACCAGTCATTCAGACACAAGACCACAAGTCACGGGAGCAGAATTAGCCCATTCAGACTCTCCAGTCTGTTCCTCCCTTCCATCATGGGAAATGCAACTTCTAAGGCAGTGTCCAACACACTTCTGTTCCTGTGCTGAACTCGCTCAACCCAATTCTAGAGCAGACATGAAGCCAGGTCCCCCCTCCCAAGATTTTTCAGAAATTTGTAGAGCACTATAGCACAGAAACAGGCTTTTCAGCCCATCTAGTCCATGCTGTCCTCATTTTTTTTTAAACCTAGCACCCAAACCACTGCCCTCTATACCTTTCTCCTGTTAAATGCCACTTTTTGAACATGCATTTATCACTTATGCTCATTTCACACTCATCATCCAGAGTGAAGTAGCTGCCCCTCAGATTCCCCTTAAATATTTCACCTTTCACCTCAAACCTATGACCGCTAGTTCTGACCTAACCCGACTTGAAGGGGGAAAAGTCTGCATGCATTCACCCTATTTATAACCCTCAGCTTGTAGACGTCCGTGATCTCCCCCTCAGGCCAGGGAATGAAGCCCCAGCATACACATTACCTATAACGACGTAATATTAAACCAAGGCCTAGCAGCAGTCCACAGTGACTCAATTTTTGTACACAAGTTGTTAAAATGACATGGATTGGTACAAGAATAATCAAAAAAGCTAATGCAGTCATTCAGATGAAAGATGAGGCAGATGTAATTATTACTGCAGTGTCTAACACACTCACATTCCTATGCTGAACTTGCTCAACCCAACTCCAGAGCAGACAGCGATAAATCGCCAAAGGTTTTTCATAGACTCGTAGGACATTCCAGCAAAGAAACAAGCTCTTCGGCCAATCTAGTCCATACCTGCCTACTCCCACCTACGTACACCCAGAACGTCAACCTGCAGGTCCGGAGATGAAAGGGTCCAAGTTCCCCTACACGAGTGTTCCAGCACTGGGTGGAAGGTGGTTTCTGCGGACTGGTGTTCAGGGACCAGCTCCGGCAGATCCAACTGCTTGTGAATGGGGATGGTTCTGTCCCCAGGGCACCATCTGCTCAAGCGGACACAGCGCAGTGAACGGTGGCCCCAGTCAGACGAAAGGCCAGAGGTGTGACTACAGCCCTGTGCTCGGAGATGGGTTGTGGTGCTGCATTCTGGGATGCAGTGGCCATCCTTTGGAATGCAGCCATGATGGAATGGTGGGGCAGACTTGATGGGCTGAATGGCCTAATTCTGCTCCTACATCTTACGGTCTAACATGCCCACCACATCGGTGCAGACTGCAGCTGTTAGTTTTCACTTGCATCCCCGCACAAAGGTAATCGAACCACTTCTGTTACCACATGAGCTGCCGCTGGAGAAGACATCTGACGAAAGGACTGGAGCTCAGTGCCACAGCCATCAACGCACCAGCAGCGACCCACACAGCCAAGTACTATACCTCAAGTCACCCTTGGGGCCCTGGTCTGACTACAAGTTTCCTTCAACGCACCTAACCCTGGAGAAGAGGTACTTCGGGGGACTGAGGAGAGCGGTGACTTCATCTGAGTGTAGAGAGAAGGAAAAGGTCTGAGGATCAGTCGCATTGTCCTCCATTACAGAGAAACGGGAACCCCAGGCAAAAGATTTGAGGGGGAAAAATAGAGGCCATTAGGAATCTCTAATGAGACACCAAGTTGTACATAAGGTTTATCAGACTATGAGAGGCATAGATAGGGTGGATAAGGAGTATGTTTCCCAGGGTAGAACTTTCTTACACCAGAGGGCATGCACTGAAGGTGAGGGGGGGGGTAGGTTCAAGGGGGATGTGAGGGGTAAATGTTTTACTCAGAGTGCTGGTTGCCTGGTGTGGTGGTAGAGGCAAATACGTTAGAGGCTTTTAAGAGATATTTACATAGGCACATGAATCTGCGGAAGATGGAGGAATATGGACTGTGTAGGTAGGAGGAATTAGTCTTTTGGGTGTTTTTGATTTACTTTTGAGGTGGTTCGGCACAACATTGTGGGGCAAAGGGCCTGTTCTTGTGCTGTACTCTTCTATGCTCTAAATAGTATTGTTTTAAAATCAAAATTAACATAGCTGATCTGAAATACTTTGGAAATGCAGTTGGTAGACAGCAAGCTGGCACACAGGTCAGTTAATTCACTCTGGTGACGTTACTCATGGTAGCGGGGTCAGTGGAAAAAAAGTACTTGACAACGACTCAGTTTGACTTCACAGAAATAGAGCAAAGAAGATTGGGGTGGGTGGAATTCTATTCCAACGTCATGGCTATTCGTTTGTTCTAAAGCCATTACATTGGGAGTTTCCGGCAAGAGAAACACTGTGGAACAATCTTGGTTCCAGCCTCTCCAACATTCACAGAACACCATTTGCTTCTATGTTACAGAGGTGCTAGTTTATTGTTTGTGCATTGACAAATACACTTCCGACCGAGTTACAATTACTCCAACACTACTGCGTCGCACCATTGTGTGACAAGGACAATTCAGAAGTGTGCATGGGAACTCAAAGATAATGTTCTGTCACGAACGCCACAGGGATGCTCGGTTGCAAAGTGGTATTGCGAGTGAGAATATTTCCTGTCTTAAATCCACACTCAGATTAAAAGTAGATCTGCAATTCAAACCCAGAATAAAAATGGTTAAATAAGTCTGTCCTGCTGGTCTGTAGTCAAGCTCCCGTCCGCAGCTCCCGTCATAGAACACACTCTTGCTGATGATGTAGACCACATCACCGATTAAAGTTAATCTTAATTGGATGCCATTACTGATAATATCTGAGGGAGTTACAGATGACGCAACCTTTGGAGAGGTTCCCTGCCCTGCACCTGCTGGATATAGGCGGCTCGCCATTTCCTCACAGTGTTCAAAATCCAAACGTCTGGCAGACAAGCTTTCCAATGCATTTGGCAACCGACCTTATTTGCCACCTTCAGAAGGTAGTGGAAGTCTATGTCATCCTCAACACCTTCACAATTAGCAGCTTGGCTTTGAAAGAAGGAAGAGGGAAGGAATGGAGTCACGCTTAGTGGGCTGGAGAGTCCAACCCTGTCGGCATTGGGGTGCGCTGGAGATCCCCGCTGGTGTAGGTCTTGGTTAGTGCTGTGCTTGTTCAAGGCTGACACCGAGTGTTTGATAAATTTCCTTCAGAATTAGCAGTGTTGTGTCCTCAGATTCCCTAGAGGGCGAGAAACAAGAGTTGGCAAACACAGGTAACAAAACAATGTAATTGTTGGGTAAACATTCAAAACACAAAATCAACATGAAATACTGAACATCAACATGCGAAATGCAAACTCCATTTTCCTGTCTCTCCTGGCCAGCTTTGTGCTTTCAGTATTTTGGGCATTTCACTTCAAGTCCAAAGCCGGCCGGTACAGCAGTGCACCAGCACTGGACTTTGAGGTGAGTGGTTCCACTCCAGCCGGCTCCTGGGGTAAGCTAGCAACTCGGCCTTGTTGAAATAAACGACAAAAAGTGCTGAAGGAACGGCAAGGTTTGCAGCCGACGCACTACGGAGGCGAGGAGAGAAATGACAATTCAAATCCAAGCTGCCCAGGTGTTCCGGACTCGAGGGGCTTTTCTGCCGAATCCTGTCCCAATGGTCTTCCGGATATCAATGGCTGTTTGATCAGCCTCGTCGCACGTGCACTAAATTACAGTGAAGTGCGTCGTTTGAGTCCACCACCATCACAGACTGAAGGTGCGCTGGGAGCTCCTCCCCAAGTGTCACCCTGTTTCCAGAGCCAACACAGCGTGCCCGAAACTCACTAACCCCAACCCGGACGTCTTTGCAATGGAGGAGGAATCCGGACCACTCGGAGGAAATCAGAGTCACGTGGAGAATGTGCAAACAAGTGGGGCGGAATATAGAACCCTGATCGCCAGCACTATACAGCGTTACATTAACTGCTGTGTTGCCATGCCGCCCATGATGTGCCCGGATAAGGCTCAAATAAACCAACTACTCGCTGTGCGACACCTCCAAGAGTATCACAACCATGTCGTGGTTCGGAGGCTTGTGTGCCTCAATGACCTGGAGTGTTATGTTGGCTGGAGTCAGGGCCTTGTGCTCTGGCTCTTGGTAGGGTCACCCATGCCAAACAGGTCAAAGGGTAGAGGCCAGACTAAGAGAGGTCTACCGGTCCTCCAGATTTAGGGGTTCAGCTCAGGGCTAACAACCCTGACTGGTCAAGCAAAACTGTGACAGAAACAGCAAATGGTGATCCTTCTACATCTGAGTGTGATGGTATTCCTGAGCCTCCACCTGGGACTTGAGCGACTGACAGCAGTGAAAACCGTGAGGAAGCTACTGACACGATGAAGGAAGCCCCGAACACTGCCAGAGATGGAGGACCTTCGTTGCTGTCCTAAACGGCAGTGGTGTGACATCTTAAACATCACAAGGCACTGAAATGTCACCCGTCCAAAATCCTTTGAGGTCACGGATATCACAGCCCCTTATAGCCCACCAACGTGAAGACAATCATGTGCCCATTAGCCCTAATCCCACACCAGCCAATTAACTCTAGGTTCCACCAATCCCCTCCACACTAGAAGCAATATGCAGCTTCACGAAAGCACCAAACCAGCAGCCGTTGAGATGTGGGTGGCATTTTCCTGCCCTCCCTCACCTACTGCACCAGCGCCCCCTTCGTCCCCTTACCAGTAACAGAGGTGGCTCTGGAGAGCGAAGAGGTACTCGTTGAAGCTTTCGATAGGCTTCTCCTGAAGCACGTAATCAACGCGCCGTCCACCGTTCAACATCCCGATCTTGACCTTCTTCTCCTTCTCCTCCTCCTGCAGGGAGCCGCTTCCGTCTGCTTCAGACCCGGCTTAGAAAGTAACCACAGGCGCAGGTTAGAGTGGCGAGGGGCAGCAGGGCACAGGGTGGCGAGGGGCAGCACCCCGGAGTGAGTGTTGCGCACAGTGGGCACGGTCGGGCGGGGCAGAAGATGCCAAGGGAAAGGAGCAGCAGTGCCCGGCTCAGTTACGGGCTGTGGGTAACTGCGCGGCCCTGGTCCTCTCTGGACCAGCAGTACCCTAGGACAAAGGCCAGGAGGGCGCAAAAACATGCAGAGTGAGGGGGGCCGGGAGGCGAAAGGAGCTGGCTGAGGAAAGGTGGCATTGCGGAGGGTCGTGGATGCACTGTGGAGGGGGCACACAGTACTGTTGCCCACCGAGGCTGGCAGGTGACATGGACATTGCCTGGGAAAGTCCAGCCAATCGAGCAGGGCAGAGGGGATGGGGAGCACTCTCCCACTCCTGCTTGTGACGTTCAGAGCAGGGGCCTCTCACCCTGAAGCCCTTTCTGGGCATCGGGCACAAACCCGACACTGGAGCCCAGATGAAGAACAGAGGATCTGTGGGACCTGTCCCGCTGGGTAGAGGGTTATTGTTATTTGCCTGGTGACCCCATTCTCTCAGGAATGGCTGTGATTTTAACAGGATTTCACCGAAGGCAACCTTGCTCAGTCTAAATGTCTTCCTGCCTCTCTGGACCCATCTCCCTCCTACCTCCAGCTGGGGCCAATGCTTCCTGATGGATAACTCCTTTGAGAACGGATAGGCAGGGTTTGCTACTGTGACACGCGGAGGGGGGAGTTCTAAAGCACGCGTGAGCCGCAGGGGAAGGTCCCACCTTCACTCTCAGCGACGGCCGACTCGATGGCAGCCGCGGACGTGTCAGTCAGCAGCTGGGGCAAGGGGGACTGGAGCCGGGTGAACGATTGCCAGGCGTTCCGCAGGGAGCAGAAGAGGCCGTTCTTCAGGTCAGAGCCCATCCGCGTCAGGCTGTCTTTCAGTTCTGTTGGCACACAGAGGGAGGGCAGAAAAACAAAATTCAGCAATGCACCAGTTCTGGGATTGGGAGGTTGCCATTCAGCCCATCGGGTCTACTATCCTATCACTGGGTATGGAGGCTCCAATGCACAGAATCACTACAGGTTGCAGTAGCCAGCTCCCATCACGGACACACCAGTCTCTACTGAAGAGGGCATCTTCAAAATCTGGCATCATTAAGGACCTTCACAACCCAGGACATGCTCTCTTCTCGTTGTCACAAATGGGGAGGAGGTACAGGAGCCTGAAGATGCACACTCAATGTTTCACGAACACCTTCTTCCCCTCTGCCATCAGATTTCTGAACGATCTATGTACATTACCTCACTATTCCTTACAACGCAGTAATTTAAAAAAATGTCTTGCCCCACACTGATGCCACTAAACACATTTCACGACGTATGTCAGTGATAAGAAGTCCAACTCTGATTGCCCGTTCTTGCCCAGTGACCACATCTCTCAATTCCCTTTTTCTGACACAGAAGTACTCAGTGAAGATACGCAGAGAGCAGGAAGGCGAGGACACTTCCGTTTTTCCTGCTGTTCCAAGATTTTGTCACTGGTTCATGACTCTTAGTGCAGAGGAAACAATCCACTCAACTTTCCTCCGAATCTTCTACATCATAAAGAATTCATCCCTCATCGTCCCAAACTCTAATCACCTCACTTGATCCCGCCTCAGGATAAAACCCTCAATCCAATTCATCAATGCAGAGCTAAACACCAGACCACAGAAGCTGACACTGCACACTGTGTGCCGGTGGGATCTCACCAACTCAGTACAACTGGAGTGGGACTTCCTTTCTCTTCTACTGGGACTCCTTTACAACAAAGGATAACAAACCCCTGACAGAGCAGACCCTGGGCACTAAGGAAGTGAAGCGAATTAGAAAATACTGTAGTTGTCAAGTCAGAACATGAACTCAGGCCATTCGGCCCAAGTCATCCAGGCAAACCAGAACATCTATCCAAGCTGGTGCAATTTGCCTGGGGTTGGCTCATATCTGGCGTTTCTGGGACCCTGCTCTTTGTGATTCTTATAAAGTGACTTGGATAATGAAGTAGAGGCGTAGGCTAGCAGATGCCACGACGGTTGGAGGTGGTGTGGAGATACAACGGGATATAGATAGGTTGCAAATCTGGGCCAAGACACGGCAGATGGAGTTTAGTCTAGAAAAAAGTGAAGTGATACACTCTGGAAGATCAACCTTGAAGGTGGAGTACAAGGTTAATGGAAGGATTCTTACTGGTGTGGAGGAATACGGGGATCTTGGGGTGCAAGACAACAATCCTTCAAAATTGCTACGCAGATTGATAGGGTGGCTAAGGCGGCATATAGAGCCTTCATTAGTTGGGGGATTGAGTTCAAAAGCTGCAAAGTAATGCTGTAGCTCTACTAAACTCCAGTTAGACTACACATACAATTTTGTGTTCAATTCTGGTCGCCTCATTAAGGATGTGGAAAATTTAGAGGGTGCAGAGATTTACCAGGCTGTTGCTTAGATTAGAGAACACGTCCTATGAGGTAAGGATAAGGTGTTTCTCTTTGCAGTGAAGGAGGATGAGAGGCAACTTGATAAAGGTGTTAGCCAGCACTTCTTCTGCCCAGGGTAGCAATGGCCAATACCAGAGGACATCTATTTAAGGTGAATGCAGGGAAGTTTAGTGGAGATGTCAGAGTTAGGCTGTTTTATTTTATTTATTTAAAAAGGCACAGAGTAGTGGATGCCTGGTGTGCACTGCAGGGTGCAGTGGTACAACAGGGACATTTGAAAGACTCACAACATTTGAAAGACTCACAGATAGGACACAAGAAAAATCGAGGGTTCTGGACTGTGTAGGAGAGAAGGACGAGCCTGATCATGGAGTAGATTTATACAGATCAGTAGATTGTAGACTGAAGGATCTGTAGTGTACTGTATTGTTCTGTTCTACGTTCAATATCCCTTTAAACCAGGGGTTCCCAACCTGGGATCCATCGACCCCTCGGCTAATGGTCATGAAAAAGATTGTGAACCCCTGCTTTAAGCCTTTCCTATCCATGTACCAGTCCATTTGTCTTGGAAACACTGCAATTTCACCCAGCTCTATGGCTTTTCCGGAGCTCCCTCCACATGACCATTATCGTTTGAGTGAAAAGCTTGCCCCTCAAGCCACTTTTTAAATATTTCTGCTTTCACCTTAAGTGCATGACCTCTAGTATGCCCTGGGAAAAAGACTGCAGCCATCCACCACATCTGTGACCCTCATGATTTTAACAGAGTTCTGAAAGGGTCAGTAAGATTCCTCAGCCTCTTATAGTCCGGAAGAAAAACCCAGCTATGTCCAGTCTCTCCTTGTAACTCAGAATCAGAATTAGGTTTAATATCACTGGCATATGTCTTAAATTTATTGTTTCGCAGCAGTACTTTGCAATACATAATTGTAAAAAAACTATGAATTACAATAAGTAGCATACATATTAAAAATAAGTAGTGCAAAAGGGTCAAAAATAGCGAGTTAGTGTTCATGAGTTCATTATCCATTCAGAATTCTGATGGCAGAGGGGAAGAAGCTGTTCCCAAAACGTTAGGTGTTTGCCTTCAGGCTCCTGTACTCCCTCTGTAATGGTAGCAATGAGAAGAGGGCAGGTCCTGGATGCTGGGGGTCCGTAATGATGGATGCCACTTTTCGAGGCATTGCCTTTTGAAGACGTCCTCAATGCTGGGGAGGCTAGTGCCCATGAGGGAGCTGGCAGAGTTTGCCACCTTCCGCAACTCTTTCTAATCCTGTGCAGTGGCCCCTCAATACCAGGCAGTGACCCAACTCGTTGGAACGCTCTCCACAGCACATTTGTAAAAGCTTGCGAGTCTATGACAACATGCCAATTCTCCTCAAATTCCTAATGAAGTACAGCCTTCTTTGTAATTGTATTTATATGTTGGGCCCAGGATAGATCCTCAGAAATGTTGAGACCCAAAGTAGTAGCTGGAAACTGCTCACCCTTTCCACTGCTAAACCCTCGAGAGGACTGATGTGTGTTCCCTCGATTTCCCCTTCCTGAAGTCCACAAGGAGGTCCTCAAGACCCCCAGTCCCAGTAACATCTTTATGAATCTTTTCTGCACTCTTTCTAATCTATCTCAAGAAACTGGAAGGCAAATCTTCACTTGTGCCCAAACAGAAAGACCTGATGACTGACAAACACTCATTTTCTTTTGAAAAATTACAGTCAATTTCAGGCAATAACCCTTTGCCCCTGTTATGTTGCTTCAGTGGCCAATGCCACCTCTGACAAACCATGTGGCCAGTTACTGGCAGTTAAACAGGACTACTGGGTTTGGACAATCCTCATTTAAAGCAGGATTTATTTTAATTTTTTAAGAGAGCTTTCCATAATGCCTTTGGCAGAATGCTCTAGGACATCCCAGACATGGAAGTAATCCTGGTATGTAGATACAGTGGACATGGAGATGATGTTTCTGATAGTGGGGGAGTCTCAGACCAGAGGGCACAGATTCAGAACAGAAAGATGTGCTTTTAGAACAGAGGTGAGGAGGAATTTCAGGGTAGTGAACCTGTGGAATTAATTGCCACAGATGATTGTGGATGCTAAATCACTGAGTATATTTAAAATGGAGGTTGTAAGGTTCTTGATTAATCAAGATATCAAAGGTTATGGGAGAATGCAGTAGAATGGGATTGAGAGGGATAATAAATCAACCATGATGGAATGGTAAAGCAGACTCGATGGGCTGAATGGCCTAATTCTGCCCTAATGGCTGATGGTAGTCACTAGTTGGAAATTGAGACTTAACTGGATGGGAAAACTCAAGTATGATAGGTCACATCCATGTTTCAAATTTATTTATCACAAGAACACGTGTCATTCGTGTTAACAACCAGCACACCCAAGGCAGCCTACAAGTGCTACACACATCCTGCCACCGACACTGCATGCCCACAACGCTCAGCATAACAACACAGAACACAACAAGCATCTAAACAACAGCAGCAAACCAAGGCCCATTCCTCCTTCTCACCCACGCACACAGACCACAGGACAGAACTCCAGCCTGTTCCCTGTCCCGCTACAATGCACCCATACAATGGGGCTTCTGCAGCAAGGGAAACTGGGATCCACCTCAACTTTGAGCAGAAGCACAGTGATCTCCAACTAAACATGGCCAGTAAGTAGTCACTGGGGAAAACGTGAACGAACCTTGTGTTCACCAACTGGAGTGTTGCTGGGACCTGACCATACTACAGGTACCTTACCGAGGTGCATCCTCTTCCTGCCCTTGTGATGGGGGATTAGCATGGGCTCCAGGTCCATATCCGGGACGATCATGGGTTCGAGCCTGTACGCAACGGGGTCAAACTACAGAGGGCAAAAAAAAAAGGGAAAACATTTACTATCACCGGAGAAACTCAAGACTTTCCTCAGACCAATTACCTTTCCAAACCCAACACATTAAGGAAGAAGGAATGAATCAGAAGAGACATCTCTGGTGAGTCGAGCTGGTTATACACACCACAGAAACAGGGTGGTGGTCCACCCTCTAAACCAGCCTTCAAGTACTCACCAACTTTCGTCCCACGTTCCAGCCAAGTAGCCTTCCTCAAATTCTATCACCTATCCACATGAGGGGCAATTTACAGCTACCAATCTGCAGGCAGCATGATTAGATGTGGGAAGAAACCCGTGCAGTCAGAGGGAAACGTGCAAACTCTACACAGACAGGACCCGAGGTCAGAATTGAACACTGGTCTCGGATGCTGACAGGAAGCCGCTCTTCTAGTTGTGCCACTGTCTAGTAGGGCAAACCATCAGCCAATCCCACAGCTCCTTTGTCGGTTTCACTCTTTCACACACACCTCTCATCAATAGGGCTTCATCAGCAGCTAATCCCCATGGCATCCCTGGTCTCGTCTTACCACAGTTAATTCCTTTGCCCTATCCATCCCACCCTCCAAATCAAAACTCAACTATTTCCTCTTCTTCTCAGATTTACAGAAGGTCCTTTCGCATGAAAGAACTATTTCTCTCGCCCCACTGATGCTGCCCAACTGGACGAGTGCTTCCACCATTTTCAGTTTTGGTTTCCAATTTCTTTTGTTTTTAAATAAAAAGCTTCAAAAAGTTATGCTTGGATTTCCAGCATTTGCAGATTTTCTCTTGTTTGGAACAAGTTATGATAGTGGTTTAACTATTAAAGTGACAACTTTAGAACTAAAAAAATCAATGCTGGATTATTTTATACTCAGCCAGCGTGAAAACATTATTCATACCACTCAAGGTCAAAACCTCTATTAAACTAGCACACCAGGAACACTTAAGGGTTTTCTCACAACTTGCTACTGTTACTCTTGCCAAGATGGTACCTACTGGGTGGTAGATGTTGAAGAACCTCTTGCACGTGGGGAACTTGTAGTTGGGATCGATTCTCTTCAGTCCTCGGACAGTGAGGAACATACCGATGGGCGAGCCAAACGCGAAGAAGACCTCGGGTTCAAAACTCAGGCGCGGATAATTTACCAAGACCTTGAGCAGGAATTAAAGAAAGGAATTTTAATAAATTTACCATTTTCAAGGCGGCAGGGAAATAGCTGGGGTGGAACAAGTGACTTGCTCGGGTAGCGATCTAGTGCAGACATGATGGGCTGAAGGGTCTCCTTTCATGCCCTAACCATTCACCATTCCTTGTTAAGTTTAACGTGGAACCAGACAGCACAAGCCCTTTGGCAGGTAAGCTACTGGCTCGTACGGATTCTGCTCAGAACTGTTACCAAGAGTGGGAGGGCCAAAGAGAACGGGCACAGCTCCGAGAGTTGGCGGGGAAGATGTTGTGACACAATTGGCTGGAGAGTTAAACACCAGGCTTGAAGAGCTGGAGGTCGAGATTTGGGGGTGGGGTGGGGGTTAGTCCTCGCACAATGAAATTTGTAAATTTTCAAGCACTGAAATAGACTGAAGGAGAAATCAATCTGGTAAAACTTTGGTGCACTCCCTCTGTCACGTGAATACTTGTCTTCCCTAGGTAGGGGGACCAAACCTGGTCACAAAATTCCAGATGCAGTCTCACCAGAGCTCTATGTCATTTCAGTAATACATCTTCACTTTTGGATTCAAACTGTCTAGAAAAGAAAGACCAACATTTCTTCTGTCTTGTTAATTGTTTTCTTCTATTGCTACACTAACTTGGAGTGTTCATGAGACTCCAGACACTAATACCCTTCAATCTGCTGTTCCACAGTACCTGCTTCTAGCTCATGCCTACTCAATGCAAACTAATAGAGAGTTGCAATTCTGGGCTTCAGTAATCAATAAGCAACTTCCTGCCTAACCTCACTGGTCAGCAGCTACAGGCAGCTCTTCAGCAGCTCAGATGCACCTTTCCTCTTGTTCCACACTTCACTGCCCATTTCCATTCAGCTTTGGTTTGCATTCCTCATCTGTCATTTCATTTTCTCTGGCATCACCCTACTGTACACCCCCTTCACTGTTCAGTAGCCTCCCAATCCCACCCTCTGAAAGTGACCAAACACCATTACCTCTTTAACTTCTTCAAAGGAAAAGTACATTTGAACAGCAGGATCATTGCCAGCAGCTGCAAGAGAGGGAATGTCTGAGAAATTATCTTCCTCTTTTCAAAGTTTTCACTGCAGAGGGCTATAAACTCAGCCGGCTCCATCACGGCCATCTTCAATAGGCACAGCCTCAAGAAGGCAGCTTCTATCATTAGGGATCCTCACCATCCAGGATACGCCCTCTTATCTTTGTTACCGTTAAGGTGATGATGCAGGAGCCCGAAGAGAAACACTCAATGTTTATCAACAACCTCTTCCCCTCCGCTATCAGATTTCTGTATTGATCACAAACACCATCTTCCTTCTTGCATTACTAATTTTGTTTACATTTCTTATTGTAACTTATAGTATTGTTCTGTATCACTGCATTGCAACCTATAGTATTGTTCTGTATCACTGTATTGTAACCTATGCGTTCGTCCATCGATGTCGATGAGGACCTCGACACCATTTGACGGTGTCGAGACTAGCATGTGATTTGGATTTAAGTGAGGGAGAGTTGCGTAGCATCAGCCTCACTCTCTCTTCCCAATTCCCATCTGGATCCAGTGGCAAGACAAGAGTCGAGACCTACCGTATTGTTCCGTCTCACCATATTGTAACCTACAGTACTGTTCCGTACCACTGTATCGTAACCTACAGTATTGTTCCATATCATTGTATTGTAACCTATAGTATTGTTCCGCACTGTATTGTAACCTATAGTATTGATCCGTCTCATTGTATTGTAACCTATAGTATTGTTCCCTATCACTGTACTGCTGCCACAAAGCCACAAATTTCATGACACAGTGATAGTAAACCCAGTTCTGCATGAGTGACTAATTATGTTCTGTTTTTCCATTTCAGATTTCCAGCAATATTTAGCTTTAACTTTTAACGACAAAAAGTGTGCAGTGGTACAAAAGAGACAATGTGTCAACTGGTACAAGACACTGACATATGGGGGAATGAAAGTTATGGCACCAGGTCTGGGGTGGCAAAAGTCTCCCCAGCAGATTCAGCACTAGAAACTTCTCAGTCCATCATCCCATAGGTCAATGCAGAAGCAATAATAACACAACCCAAACCAATTTGGAATTAATGATCATTTAAGATGCACAATGCAGCCACTAGGCCTATGGTATTCCTGCTGATTGAAAGGAGCTTGTTATTAGCAATTAATTACCCTAAACAGCACAGAGCAAGGGATTAAAAAAAGTTACTGACTGAAAATACTCAGCAACTTTGACTTAAAATGGGAACTATTCTCTCCACAGTTGCTACTCAACCCACTGAGTGTTTCCAGCATCTTCTGTTTGATTCAGTTTTCCAGACTCTAGTATTTTTTTTTTTATTATTATTTTCAAGATAAATACTACTTATGAATAGCTCCACACTGAGCAGACTTGGCCAATTAAACTGCATAGTCCAGTTCAAAGGTGAGGAGAAATGCACCACATGGATTGGCAGTTCATTTGACTGGAGGTTGAGGTGGCCATCATGGATGAGGACACACACAATAGCTATATTCACCAATATTCTATCAAATCCAAAAACTGTGCTTCCAACGGACAAAATTCAAGGAGTTGTTATCGCAGCAAGGATAGTTGATGGGATCAGCCCAAAGCAGACAGCAGTCTCTCTTATTGATGAGTCCCATGTACCACTATTTGTAGAAGCCGTCTTCTGAAGTTCTGGATTAGACTGTATACTTATTACCTTTGCAGTTAAACAATTTATGCCTGCTTGTATTTTATACAATTTCCTATAGGCATGCAACTGCTTAGTATATTACCTAGCGGTCACAGTATGTATACGCAGTTGTTCAGCGTCCCCTAGTTCTCTGTATAGTTCTGGCAGCGTCTCTGATGTCACGTTACTGGAGTGGGGGCTATATGGTTGGTTAAATTATCTACAGATCTGAATGGAATGTCTCTGATCAATTGAGTCGAAGGGCAGAGCACATAGGCTTGCCGTCTCTATTCTGTTTTTTTCCTTCTTTGTTCTTAGATTCTTGCTCCTGTTTCCAATTCTCCTTGTTCTATTAGTGCTTTATAAAACAGTCGTGAAGCAACAAATGTAATGCCTCGTTCTTGACTCCAGAAAGAACCTTGGATCGAAAACATCAGAATCCACCAGAAGAATACCTCTGTACCAACCAAACTAGCGCTTGCCGACACTTGGTTTGGCGTCAGTGCTTACATAGATTCTAAAAAACTGAAAAAAGATCACCAGCTACAGGGTCTTGGGTTTAAAAAAGCACTGCATCGACCTTTGTGCAGACCAAATCCTTTACTTGGATTTGCTCATCAGCAGACCCACCCACATATACTTCTGCTATAACCTATAAACTCAACCAAGCCGGGACTGGTGTTTGCTGGCATTTGCAGTTTGCATTTGCACAAGGTGCCTGCCCCTCCTGGGCTGGCCATGACTCACCTGACCAATGCCGACGTCAAACTGTTCGTAGTTCACGGAGGTGAGGCTGCTGGTGGACAGGGGTCTCTGCAACTGCTCACCGGCACCCCCTTCCTCTGAGGGCGGGCTGACTTTCTCCGGGATGGCTCTCACCACCGGCTCACCGATCTGCTCCTCTTCCCTGTGCTCCTGCCAAGGAGAGAGCGACACACTAACAACAAGGCCATTGAGGAAACAGAACCATTTGACGGAAGAAAAACCAAAAGAGCTAAATCCCCTTTCACGTGAACCCAAATCCCCTCGTCCCCGGTACTTTGTAAACCACAGATTCAGAATATTCTACAATCCAGACACCCATGCCATTTCCCTCTGGCTGTGTGTCGTACTGGATCTCTGTGACAGCGGTGGTTGGAAGGAATGAATTTTGTGCTCTGGAGGTGCTGAGTAGTCCACGAGACAAAACACAAACTGCTAAACCATCCAGTGAGCACAGAGTACCTGGACGTGGGCCAACTTCTTTGCCAAACTGAGGATCTTCTTCCTTGGTCCCAGAGGTATCCCCAAGTCCTTCAGTTCATCATCTGAACACAGTGCCTGGGGGGAGACGGGAAGAAAAGTGAAGCATTTATATATTACCTCTACTTCACTGTGCTCAAGGTGGAGGCCAGCTGCCTTCTTGCTTGCAGTGGCCTGCTGGTGATGATGCTCCCAAACTGTTGTCAGGGAGGAAGATTCCAGCATAAGGCATAGGAACAGAATCAGGCCATTCAGCCCATCGAGTCTGCTCTGCTTTTCCACCATGGCTGATTCATTTCCCTTGCAATGGATTCTCCTGCCTTCTCCTCGTAACCTTTGATACCTTTACTAACCATAAACATGTCAGCCTCTGCTTTAAATATATCCAATAACCTCGCCTCCATGTGCACTTGCGGCAATGAATTCCACTGATTCCGGCTAAAGAAATTCCTCCTGCCCTCTGTTCTAAACAGACGCCCCACTATTCTAAGGTTGTGCCCTCTGGACCGAGATGCATTCAACCCCTCCCCCCCCCCCCACGACAGGAAACATCCTCTCCCCATCCACTCTATCTAGGCCTTTCAATATTCAATAGGTTTCAATGAGAACGTCCTCATTCTTCTGAACTCCAGCAAGTACAGGTCCAGAGCCATCAAATACTCCTCATATGTTAACCCTTTCATTCCCAGGATCATTCTCATGAACCTCTTCTGGACCCTCTCCAACGTCAGCAGATCTTTTCTCGGAAAAGGACCCCCAAAGCTGCTCAGAACACTCCAAGTGCCATCGGACAAACGCCAAATAAAGCCTTAGCCACAACTGATACATTCCCAAGCCAGGATCGAGTGCGACCTGGAGGGGAACCACCAGGTGAATGGGAGTGCCATGAACTGCTCTCCTTGGATAGCAAAGGTGAGGTCCAAGTCAACTGAGTGAGTGACCACAAGGTATTTTGCAGCTGGTGTACACAGCAGGCAGTGTGGACCAGAGGGATAGAGATTGGATTCACAGGGTGGAGGGGTGCTTTGTTCTTGCTCCTGACTTGTGCTTTGCAGGAAATGGAAAGGCTCCACAAAGAAAACTCCTCTCTTATTGATACTATGGACTTACGTTTGTACATAAGAAACAGGAACAAGAGTTGGCCATCTAGCCCATCGAGCCTACTCTGCCATCAACTAAGGTCACAGATGATCTGCAGGTGGACTTAGCTCCACCCACTTGCCTTTCCCCTATAAACTCCAATTCCCCTGCTATGCAAAAATCTATCCACTGTCTTAAGTACTTTTAATGAGATAGTGTGTACTGCTTCCCTGGACAGAGAATTCCACAGATTCACTAATCTCTGGGAGAAACAGTTTCTCATCTCTGTCCACCAGGTTTTGAGACCATGTTCCCTAATTCTAGTCTCACTTATCAATGGAAGCAACTTTCCTGCCTTTGTCTTATCTACCCCTTTCATAATTTCTTAATGCATCTATAAGAAAGCTCCTCATTCTTCTGAAGTCTAATGAGTTTTTTTGATCCCAACAAGTTTCAAATCACTTTGCACTTTCACCAAGTCTGAGCAACTTACACCAGAGTTTAGTCACAAACTTCCGAGGCGGGGAGGGGAGGACATTTCCAGCTGGGTGTCAAAGTTCAAAGTAAATTTATTATCAAAGTACATATTTGTCACCAAATAACAACCCTGAGATTCATTTCCTTGCTGGCATACTCAATAAGTACACAATAGAAAAATAACCACAATAGAATCAATGAAAGACTGCAACAACTTGGGTATTCTACTAGTGTACAAAGGACAACAATGTGCAAATACAAAAATAATAACAAAGAAATAAATATCAATAAATATCAGTACCATGAGATGAGGAGCCCTAGAAAGTGAGTCGATAGGTTGTGGGAACTTTGCAATGATGGGGCAAGTGAAGTTTTTTTTGGGTGAAGGGCTTATTCCTGTAACACTCACAGATATAGTCTCCAAAAAGAAACAGCGCGAATCAAAACTCATTGTACTTGACCTGAAGGAGTTCCATCACTTTCTTTCTGTCAAAGATGCATCCCCATCTTTCTGCAGGGAAGATCCACGCGCATGCACCTCTCGCTGGGTTTGAAGATACTCCAAAGTTGCAGAGCAGCTGACGTACAATGCTCCCAATACTAGAGCTCATGTCCTGAAGCTCAAGCCTGGTCATGGCCTTCCTCGGGTTGTTGGTGCAGCATCAAAGACATTGATACAGGAGTTTAACAGGTGGAAGAAAATGTCATGGCTGTTTGAGAGAACCCTTAACCCACTGAAGGAAGGGACTGGACAACATTTCCCAGAGCTTCTGGAAATGAGGTCTAGAAAAGGCAAACATTAGGCCAACCAGAAAGTGTATCTGGTAACAGCAGAGGCCCAAACAAATAAATCCACGAGATCAGGATCATAATGTTTATCCTTGCAGGGAAGGGACAGCAATCTAGCTCGGTTGTTCTGGATCACAGCGCTAAGCAGTATTGAACCCATATTGGACTGTCTCTGTACTTTTATATTTGTGTGCTGTAGCACCTACTTTTTATTCGCAGTTACTTTGTAAATAATACTATTCTTTAGCTCTTCTGTTCAGATGCTAATTGCATTTCATTGGTTTTGTATCTGTACTCGGCACGATGACAATAAAGTTGAATCTAATCTAATTTTACGGGAATGAGATAGCACGTGGTGAATTGTGTCTCAATAGTGCTTTGTCAGCTAGGCCGAGACCAGCTGATGGAATTATTCCCCACCGTTGATGATGTCTCAAGAATTAAAGGCTTTCACCATCTGGGAGATGCTCTCTTCTCATTACAATCATCAGAGAGGTAGAAGGGCCTGAAGACATACATCCCATGCTTTAGGAACAGCTTCTTCCCCTTCGCCATCAGATTTCTGAACAGCCCATGATCACCACCTCCCTATTCCTCTCTTGCACTATTTTATATAATCATTTAGAGTAAATTGTTTTATGTCTGGCACTGTACTGCTGCCCCAAAACAAAGTTCACAATAATTAACATGATTCTAATCAGATTCTGAATTGCATATGTATTACTCTGGCTTAAGATCATGCTTTATTTTATTAATGCAGTTATGCTGTTGGGCATTTTATTTGCTGTAGATTTTCTCCAAATGAAGTAGGTGTTCCTTAGATTACATTATATAATCGAGTATTTCATTTTTGCCATTTAAAATAAAATAAAATCAGTGATTAAGTTAGGCTTGTTGAATTGGCCAATAGGATTTGTCTTGTTAACACTTTTTTTGGAGAAAGCACAGGAAAAACGGGGAGACATTTTTCAAGGGAGAGCACGGGATCAAAGGAGAATAGAGACGGTCAACGAACGTTGGAGAAGGACATGGTGAAATGTTGACAGAACCCATTTGGAAGGACAGATACTGATGCTGGGAAATCCTCATGCAGACAATGGTCTCACAGAGAATGGGCAGACAACATAGTTAATTAGTTAGAACAGGACATTGAAAAAGTTTGATATTTTTTCCCTTAGATGTTGAAGGAATGAATATTTGTTTCCTGGGACAGGTTCTTCAGCACAAAAGTTTCAGTACTGTGAGTAAACAAAGTGAAGTAAACTGGATTGATTATGCAGGAATGAGCTCCAGTGATTATGTGCACGATATAAACAATTATTTATACATATAATGGGCTTTTACTTTATTTTGTATATAAAGTATTATTGATTTTTGTTATAGTTTAAAAATGTTTTGCCCATACATTTTGGATCTAAGTTTATACTGGTGCAAGTTAAATTATTGTTTCCTGCTGAATGGTAAATTTGCATGTGTGTCAGTGTTCATACAAGTAAATGCCTTAGTTTTCCTTAGCAGAAACATTCAAACTTTTATGGTTGTGTATACCCGAAATCATATTTACCCCAGATGTGTTTATTTAATGGAAACTACCTCTTTCATCGTTATTCCCATGCATTGTTGAGTTATGTTGCTGTTAGGCTGAATTCAGAGCAATAGCCAAGTCATTACGAACCTACAGTGAGATGGTTACAGGGTTTCCAGGAAACTGGGTCCAGGGATTAAGTGGTTGAGGGACTGATGTTAACTTCTGAGAGCATTTCCAGTGAGTTTCCAAGAGCAGCATTTTACAACACTCTTACTGAACGCAGCACCCATCAAAGATCGTCACCACCCAGGCCAGGCTCTTTTCTCACTGCTGCCATCAGGTAGCAGGTACAAGTACCTCAGGACTGCACCACCAGGTTCAAGAACAGTTACTACCCCTTGACAATCAGGCTCTTGAATAAAAACAGATACCTACACTCACTTAAGGACTCTTATATTGCTACTTATTATCTGCATTTGTTCTATAGATTTACTAAGTATGCCTGCAGAAAAAGAATACCAGGGTTGTAGGGTTGCATGTGGTGACATGTATGTACTCTGAACTTTGAAACCTTCACTGATCTGGGGGTTCAATTAGTGAATGCTCCAAAATGTCTGATAGTCTCCACTATGACAAAGGACTAACTTTACCTGTCCATCATTTCACTAAGGAGTAGGCAAGGGGGCAGGGGGTGACCAGAAGTGTTATATCTGTCAAATGAGGAAAATTAGGAGAGGGGACTTGGACACAGATCTTACCAAGGAGTCAAAGTCCAATCTTTCCTTCTCCAAGACACTCTGGAATTCAGACAACCTGTGCATTTTCAGGGCTTCCTCCAAGCTCGGCGGGTCCTGCTGAGCCCAGCAGAAAAGAGAACACGTTATTTCTGTGTAAGCTCTTGGCGAACCTGCTTGACGCAAACATCGTCCAATGATATCGGGGTGCTGGGACCTGGTGATGAATGCGATCAAGCGATTCCCCACAGCGCTAGCTCAACCCCACGAGGTTTACTGGTGGCTGCATGGAGGGGGTGACATCAGGTACCGTCCTGGCACAGGGGGGGCTTCCTCTCAACTCTGGGTCAGAAAATAGTGACTTAAAATTCCACTCCACAGAGACCTGGGCAAAGGGCCAGGCACACCCTCCTGAGAGCTGCCTTACAAGAGTTGTAAAAGACTTCTTTCAGGGCGCAGGAAGAGCCAATGAATGCCAGGCTGTATTTTGGGTAGAAGGAGCACTCTACCCCTTGTCCTGGCCAATATTTACCCCTTAACACTGCCAAATCCAATAGCCTGATGTTCAGCACACCTAGGGAGAGGGTGAGCTTGCCAGCTGTGAACTGCCTCTAGCAATTCACACTTTACAATGACAAATACACCATAACGGGTGCTTCATTGATCGAAAGGCACCTGGGGTTATCTTAGAAGGGACAACAGGCATTAGGAAAATGCAAACCTGTTGATCTGTCTTCAAACCAACAGTCAGCGATGCAAGGGGTGGCAGTGGAAACTTGAACAAAAGACAAAAATTAAGATACCGGCTTGGCAAACTAATCGTTGGTGCATCCCTGAAGCCGATGACTTCAGCATTTCAACAGGACACCAAAAGAAGGATTGCTTCATTAAACAGCAGGGTATATCAGAACACACGAGTGTACATCAGTAGGCAGAGGAAGATAACAGGAGTCTCAATGGGCCAAATGGTCAGTGTGTCAGGAGAAATTTCAATTTTAGAGTGACAGAAAACTACAGCTCAAAAAAAAAATAGGCTCTTTGGCCCATCTAGTCCATGCCGAACCATTTACACTGCCTACTCCCATTGACTTGCACTGGGACCACAGCCTTCCATACCCCTACCATCTATGTACCTATCCAAACTTCTCTTAAATGTTGAAATCAAGTTTGCATGCACCATTTGTGCTGGCAGCTTCCACACTCTCACCGCACTCTGTGAAGAATATTCCCCTCATGTTTTCCTTAAACATTTCACCTTTCACGCTTAACCCATGACCTTGAGTTGTAGTCTCACCCCAACCTCAGGGGAAGGAACCTGCTTACATTTACCCAGCTATACCCCTCAATTTTGTATACGTCTATCAAACCTCCTCTCAATCTTCTACGTTTTTAGGAATAAAGTCCTAATGTATTCAATCTTTCCTTATAATTCAGGTCCTCCAGTCCTGGAAACATCCTTGTAAATTTTATAAAATTCAAATCTGTAACAAGAGGAGACCCTCACACCAGGTCCATTGCTATGATGTTCAAAGCTACACTCAGTTTACTGTCTGTTCCAAATCCCAAAGGTACCAACCCATCCGCATTACAAATTAACTCCAATAACCACATAGTCCCAGTCTAATACAGAAGATCCACACAGATCTGCTTTGGAGTTTCCAACTTTCTCCTTGGTCAAGGTCCAAATTTAGAGAAGTGGTGCAGTTGGTGGCCAACTACCACTAAGAAAGTTGTACTAACTTCTCTCTCCTGGATCACAGCTCATTTTATCTCTCAGGTGCACGAGTGAGAATTGGTTATCAAGTAATCAGCCCATCTACAATCTGCTCACTGGCCTTTTACTGTGCTCTACAGGGAAGTGGGTTGTGTTGAACTCCAACCCAGGAATACCAGGAAGTACCTTGGTGCAGGAATGGCAATTCCTCCTCAGAAGTGGCTGTCTTGGTGTAGGTTCTCTGGATCCAGCATCTAGCTGGTTTGTCAGTATATCAAAGAGGATCAGGGAACCTGTGGAGCAGAGCATACACTTAGACAGAAAGGCTTCTTTGTTTAGATAGACGTTGTGTTGCCAGCAAGCTTTCCAGCAACATTTCTGGCCAGGAAGCATCTATGGAAAAGAGACCCTTCCATATGTGCTGCCCGGCCTGCTGAGTTCCTCCAGCATTTTGTGTGCGTTGCTTGGATTTCCAGCCTCTGCGGGTTTTCTTGTTTGTGATTGGCCAGTGTAATGTCCTGGTAAAGGTTTCACTGCTAACGTTGTAGGCCATTTCATGTAATGGCCTTCCCGTAGAAACCGTGGTTGGGTTATGGTAGAGATAACCAGTGCTTCGGAATGTGAGCGATCCAGTCAGGGGAGCGGGTTTTGTTTTGTGTTGCCTGACACCGGTGTGAGCTTTCAAATTTGTTCGGTGGCGGATGAAGAGAAAGATGCTGGAGGGAACAGATCGTAGGATTCGGCCTGGTGGGGACCGTGATCTGATGGGAGCAAGGTGCAGAAATCCGCTGAGGAGCAGTGGATATGACTTTTGGAAGAGCTGAGCTCCAGCCTCTGCACAATTGGCTGTTTAAGGATAATGGGCCCTTTTCATTTGTTTTTCTTCCATTTTCTCACTAACCACTTTGTCGTTACTATTCACAAACATACTTCCTTTAACTGTATGCAGTGTGCGATCTGTTACCTCCTGTGACAGGCTGTAACAGGGCTTCAAATCACGCGGCATCTACACAAACCAGCGCTTGGGTGGGAGAGACACCCCAACCTCAGCGGTTTGGCGGGACTGGAGGGCGTGTACAATAGACTTACGAGGCTGGAGAACGGCGGGTTTCCTGGCCCAGCACTGGAAGGCTGCCAGCGCGGGATAGCGAGCCGCTTCCTGGAACTGACACAGGTTACACCAGCAACATCCTGCACTGTCAGCAGGTCAAGAGACTGGTGTGCGCTCTCCCATGTTACTACAAGCAGGGCATTATAACAGCCACCAAGACAGGGTTCACTGATGGCATACTTGGACTTGTGTGTTTAACTGCATACTCAGATTCTCTCAGTGAAACAAGGTCAGTACATCTTGGATGGAGCAATTAAACGCGGAGACTATATTGAAGGTGCTCAGGTATCTCACAGACCTGGGGTAGGTGGAGGGGACGAGGGACACGAGGAGTAAACACTTAGCTGATGGTCGTCACTGCTTTACCGAGACTGTGTCCTGTCACCGAAACACCGCCACTGAAGTGCGGATTGCGTTGCTGGAAGACGGTCAAGAGATGGTTCATCTCGCTGGCAACGGTGTCCACGATGGTCTGGCAGTAGGTGGGGCTGTTGTAGAAGAAAAGGTCGAGCAGGGTCTCGTTGGTGAAGTGCCGCAGACGGCTGATGCTGGGCAGCGTGATCCTCCGGATATCTCTGGCAGGAGTCAGAGAGGAAGAGAGGGAGTCAGGGCAAGTGGCAACAACACTAACACTTCACCGATGGCATGAAATTTGCCAGGGAGAACGCTGGAGGAGGCATACGGTGGGAATGCACAGAGCTTGGTTTACACTGGGGACTAGTAGCAAGAAGACCGCTTGGCCCCAAGCCTGTTCCATCATTCATTGCTATCAAGGCCAATCCTCTAGTTTGCACTGACCCCACATCCCCCAAGCTAAAATGTACCCGGGGATGGAGGCTCCATACCAGCAGAATTACAAACATTTACTCCCTTGTGGGTAAAAAGATTTCTTCTCTGAATATACTGAATATTTTGTTTCGAGACCAAGTTCTTGACACAAAGCCAGGCGATCCCACCCTCCCTGCACCTAACTCATCAAGGCAAAGAGGAATTTTGTACTAATGAGTTGGGGCGGTTAGAATGAAGCCCCCCCCCCCCCCCCCCCCGCCTCTGGTCTGCTGAGTTGTGCCAACCCCAACCCAACAGTATTGAGGACAGGGGAGAGAGACCAGGTTCCCAATAAGCAAGTGCTGCCCACTGCCGAGAGACAGCCTCTACACACTCGG
The DNA here is from genome assembly GCF_030028105.1 of Mobula birostris. Classification (NCBI taxonomy): domain Eukaryota; kingdom Metazoa; phylum Chordata; class Chondrichthyes; order Myliobatiformes; family Myliobatidae; genus Mobula; species Mobula birostris. The sequence continues at coordinate 147,773,304 of NC_092377.1, forward strand.
CTGTGACGCATCCCTCACCACGACCAGGCACAGAACAGAACCAAAACGATGATGAGAGGACAACAATGTACACAAAGTGTATTAGACACAGAGAAGCATGCAATAAGCACAATGACATGCATACATATACCATGTGCAAACACAATAAATCGATTCATTAACACACGCACACAAGATGTAAGGATACAATAACAGATGCACACACATTCAAGTTAAAATTCATGCTAAGATCGCACTCTGTTCTGGGGAGGTATTTCCATTGTTTTGCACACGCTTTCTGTTAACATGTATGCAGTTTACTCTGAGTTTCACACTAACAAAGCATTTTATTGCACCACAGTGTATATGACAAACTAATCTGAAATTAACTTGCACACACTGTTCAATATAGCGGGAAGAGACACTCACTCATCCACCCCTGTTGCGTCTCCATGCAAAGTGCAGTACCAATTGACGGGCAGAAACTCCACTCGACCAACCTTCTGCTCGTCCTGTGCCTTCCTGAAGTGTGTTTGCAGCAGGCTGAGGGATGTGTTCCGAAAATCATTCACTGCAAAAGGGGCAGAGTGCGCTAGTCAGCAGAAGGGCCCCAGACAGCGTTGCCCAATGTATCACAAGGGCAGCAGGCTTAGCTTTGCTTAACTACTGGCGCTGATGACAAGTGGTGACGTTTTGTGGGCTGCTCACAAAACTTCTAGATATACACCTTCTGAACTACTGTTGCTGCAATATGCAGCCCGTATTTTCCCTTTACGTAATGTACTTTTAAACCATCTTAATGAACTAGTCATTTTACAATATCCTGAAGGACTCAGCAGACTCGTCTCTCAGGAATACAGGTATGCCGCCACTAAGCAGGCGAAGGCACATTGCCATGGCTGGATGAAAGGAAGGAAGGGAGGACTCCGAGCCAACTAAAACAGCAGGGTGTAAAGCATCCTTTAGCCAGCATCATGTTAGCAAGTGTATGGTCTTTGGCGAACAAGATAGAGGACCTATGAGCAAGATTGCCGTATCAGAGGGAAATGAGGGATTGCTGTGCTCTCTGTTTCATGGAGATGTGGCTCACCACAGACATACTGTTTATGTTGGTCACACCTGACACGTTTCTCAATCCACCGGATCAACTGGACTGCTGGTTCGAAGAGGGCAAAAGGGTGGGGGTGGGGGTTTGCCTTTCACGATAACATCTTTTCATAGTGCCTGGATGTAGCAGTCTTGTTGCACTCTTGTTCCCCCGATCTGGAACGTCTAATAACTAAGTGCAGTTTGTTCGACTTACTGAGAGAATTCTCCCCTGTGATCCTGACCGTAATTTACATACCGTCAATATGGCCGATGTGAAGCAAACACTCGATGTATTGAGTGTCACGATCAGCAACAAGAAACAGCCTAGCCTGCCATCTTTCAAATCATTACCAGGACTTCAATCAAGCTTATCTGAAGAAACCCAAGGCAAATTATCATCAACATATCACCTGCAGCACCAGGGGTTCCAATCCACTCAACCACTGCTATTCCACCATAAGGAATTCCTTATCCCTTATATGGAAACCCACAAGGGTTCCATCCCTGGACCACATTTTTGAAAATCTGATCATTTGCCTGTCTTCCTTGCTGCATAAAACAAAGGCTAAACAAAAAAAAAAAAGGCCCCAGAAGGAAGGACAACAAAGAGGGGGTCGCAGGAAGCGGAGCAGTTATGGGTTCGCTTCGATTCAGTGGACTGGGCCGTGCTCAAGGACTCAAGAGGATCTGAATGAACATGCCACAGTGTCCCCGCAAAAATCAGAGACTTCCCCAAGCAGAATCCCTGGATGGATCAAGAGATCCGCAATCTGCTGAGGGCCAGGTCAGTAGTGTTCAGATCTGGTGACCAAGTAAGATACAAGTTGTCCAGATACAACCTCCAGAAAGACATCTCACATGCAGAGTGGCAATTCTGGACCAACCTAGAAACACAGAAAGCATCCGGCCCAGATGGGATACCTGGCCGAGTTCTAAGGACCTGTGCTGATCAACTGGCTGGAGTGTTTCCTGAGATATTGGGCCTCTCACTTCGGCAGTCTGAGGTACCCACTTGCTTCAAGCAGAACGTGGTGACCTGCCTCAATGACCGTCTTCCAGTCGCACCTACATCCACTGTGGTGAAGTACTTTGAGAGGTTGGTAATGAAACAGGTCAAGTCCTGCTTGAAGAGTGATCTGGACCCACTCCACTCTGCCTACCGTCACAACAGCAGACGACATTCCACTGGCTCATCACTCAACCCTGGAACATCTGGACAGCAAAGATGCATACATCAGGATGCTCTTTATCGACTACAGCTCAGCATTTAATACCATCATCCCTTCAAAACTAATCAGCAAACTCCAAGACCTGGGCCTCAATACCTCCTTGTGCAACTGGATCCTGGATTTCCTCACTTGTAGACCCCATCTTCAGATTGGCAACACCATCTCCTCCACAATAACCATCAGCCAGGTGCATCACAATTCTGAGTGCTTAGTCTCTGCTCTATTTGCTTTAAACTTAAGACTGTGAGGCTAAGCACAGCTCCAATGCCATATTTAACTTTGCTGATGACACCACTGTTGTTGACTGAATCAAAGGTGGTGATGAATCAGCATGTTGGAGGGAGATTGAAAATCTGGCTAAATGGTGCAGGAACATCTTACTCAATGTCAGCAAGATCAAGGAGCTGATTATTGACTTCAGGAGGAAACTGGGGGTCATCAGGGGATCAGAGGTGGAGAGGGCCAGCAACTTCACATTCCTCGGTGTGATCATTTCATAGGGTCAGGCACGCAAATGCCATTACAAAGAAAGTACGACAGCACCTTTTTTTTAAAAAAAAAAGTTTGCGAAGATTTGGCCTGTCATCTAAAACTTTGGATGTGCAGTAGAGTATACTGGCTGGTTGCATCTGGTGTAGAAACACCAATGCCCTTGTACGGGAAAGCCTACAAGTAGTAGGTTTAGCCCAGTCCATCATGGATAAAGTCTTCCCTATCACCGAGCACATCGACAAGGAGGGCTGTTGCAGGAAATCCGCATCCATCATCAAGGACTTCCACCAACCAGGCCATGCTCTCTTCTCACGGCTGCCATCAGGAAGGTGGTGCAGGAGCCTCAGGACTCTCACTGCCAGGTTCAGGAACAGTTATTACCCCTCTACCATCAGGCTCTTGAACCAGAGGGGATAACTTCACCCACCCATTACTGAAATGTTCCCACAACCTATAGACTCACTTTCACAGCCTCTTCAACTCAGGTTCTCGATAGTTATTGCTTATTCATTTACTTATATTAGTTTGTTTCTTTTGTGTGTTTGCAGTTGGCTGTCTTTTGCACACTGATTGCTCATCTTGTGTGTTTTGTTTTGTACTTGCTTTGAATGCCTGCTAGAAAACGAGTATCAGGGTAGTATATTGACAATGAAATTACTTTGAGATCACAGTGCTCTATTGTGAGCTTGATGTGTAATGACATTTCCGGAATATAATGAAAGATCACACCAGCCTCTAACAATTCATCAGACAATACAGAGGTGGTGCAGAATGCACCATTAACAACTTTCTGACAGCCGGGTGAAGGATGCCCTTGGTAAGTTACGGTATATTTACACCTATTTAGAGATACAGTATGGTAACAGGCCATCGGGCCCAACAAGCCTGTGCTGCCCAATTACACTGTGACCAATTAACTCACTCACCCACATGCAGAGGAAACTGGAGTACCCAGAGCAAACTCACACAGTTGCGGAGAGAACGTACAAGCTCCTTACAGACAGCAGTGGCAGAACTGAACACGAGTCACTAGTGCTGCTAACCCCTACACTAGTACAGGGGTCCCGAACCTTTTTTGCACCGTGGACCGGTTTAATATTGACAATATTCTGGCGGACCGGGGGGGGGCGGGGGGGGGGGTTAAACTCACCTCTGCATGTCTTTTACAGTTAGGGTTGCCAGCTTTCTCTCTCCCGAATAAGGGACAAACTTAGCAGTCAAATCCCGGGACACTTGTGTTTACCCCAGGAAAGACTACCATGACCATGAAGCCTTGCGTGGGAACCTGTGTGCGCATGTGTGACGTGCGCATGCACATACGTGCCGATTGTTTTTCCACAGATCAGTTTTGGCTTAATCCTCCCGACTATATGGTACATACATTATTTCTACTTTATATAGGCTGTGTATTTATCATATCATTCCTGCTTTTACTATATGTTAGTGTTATTTGGTATGATTTGGTAGGTTATTTCTTTGGGTCTGGGAATGTTCAAAATTCTTTCCCATATAAATTAATGGTAATTGCTTCTTCGCTTTAAGCCATTTCGGCACGAAAGGTTTCACAGGAACGCTCTACCTTAGCGGGGGAAATATGGGACAAGGGCGGTCCCGTATGGAACAAACCAATTTAGCCCAATATACGGGATGTCCCAGCAAATACGGGACAGTTGACAACCCTATGTTCAAGTTCAACAGTGCGTGACAGGGAATGAGGAAAGGTGCAGCTAATTCATATCATTTCCTCACGGCCCGGTAGCACATGCTTAGCGGCCGGGTGGTTGGGGACCGCTGGTCCGAGTAGATACAAAGGAAGAGGTCCATGACACAGTCCTGCATGGGAGGCTGGCCAGGAATGCTCACTCACTTGGAACTCTGGAAGCAGCAACTTGCATTGGACGCTGGCTGTGTAGAAGCCAGAGAACGGTGACTGATGGTTACCTCTTTGACTGGAGGCCTGCGACAAGTGTGCTGCAGAGATCGGGACCGGGTACATTGCTGTTTGTCATCTACATCAATGATCTAGTGTGGCAAGATGAATCAGCAAATTTGTTATGACACCAAGATTGGGAGATTAGTGGACAGTAAAGGAGGCTATCAAAGCTTACAGCATGATCTGGACCACCTGGAAAAATGGGCTGAAAATGGCAGATGGAATTTAATGTAGAGAAGTGTGAGGCATTGCACTTTGGAGGACAAACCAGGGTGGGACTTGCACAGTGAACAGCAGGGCACTGAGGAGTGTGGTAGAACAGAGGGATCTGGGAATACAGATCCATAATCATGAAAGTGGTCTTGGACAGATAGGACAGTAAAGAAAGCCCTTGGCATATTGCCCTTCATAAACCAAAGTACTGAGTACAGGAGTTGGAAAACTTTGTTGAAGTTGTAAGACATTGGTGAGGCAAAATTGGGAGCACTGAATGCAGTTTTGGTCATCTACCTACAGGAAAGATATTAATAATATTGAAAGAGTATAGAGAAAATTTGCAGGGATACTGCCAGAACTTGAGTTATAGGGAAAGGCTGTACAGGTTAGACTTTATTCTGTGCAGTGTTGAAGATCATGAGGGGTGTAGATAGGATAAATGCAAGCAGGCTTTCTCCACTGAGACCAGAACTAGAGATAATAGGTTAAAGGTGAAGAGTGAAATATTTAAGGGGACCCCAAGGGGGAACATTTTCACTCAGAGGGTGGTGCAAGTGTGGAATGAGCTGCCAATGGAAGTGGCGGACGCGGGTTCCATTGCAACATATTAAAAGAAGTTTGGATGGGAAGGAAATGGTGGGCTATGGTCCAGGTGTGGGTTGATGGGACTAGCACATACTAGATGGACTGAAGGGCCTATTTCTGTGTGGCAGTGCTCTATGACTCTGACATGCAATACACTTGTTACCTGACCTGCTAAGCATTTCCAGTGTTTTCTAATTCAATTTCCAATTTCTAGATTATGTAGTCTTCTATTCTTCAGGCAACTGTGTCTATTACTCTATCTTTTTGAAGAGGCGTGACTGAACATTATAGCATTATTATGCTGCAGTTCAAATATTGAAGGGACAGTCAAGGAGAATGTCTTCAGCTTCAGACACAAACCAGGAGTCGGGGGTCACTGAACTGAGCTGGTGACGGGAATGAAGACAATGACTTTGATCTTCCCAAAGTTTCAGCCAGAAGGAATTTCTGCTCATCCCAGAACTGGACCTGGGACAATCAGTATAACCATGCGTCAGCTTAAAATACTAGTTACCTTTCCAGAAGAAAGGAGCTGTATCCAACAACCTTTAACTACATAACAGGGAAAAAAACCTGAGACACAGGAGACTGCAGATGCTGGAATCTGCAGGAACTCAGGCAGCATCTACGGAGGGAAACAGAGGTCGGTGTGTTGGGCCAAAACCCTTCGTCAGGACAAGAGGGGAAGATAGCCAGTGTGAAAAGGTGGATGGCATGGGCTGGCAGGTGATGGGCAGATCCAGAGGAATAGGAGAAAGCTCACCGCACTGAATGATGCTACGGAATCGAATGTCGCAGGCTGGTCCAATTCCGTGCACCATGAACACCAAATGATCGACCTTCACAGGCTCCCCGGCGAAGATATCCGCATAGGTCTGCTCTGTGCCCCGTTTCACGACCCACGGTTTACTCTGCTCGGTGGAGGGAGTCCCCCACTCATCCAATGATCGCGATGGTTGGAAATGTATCATCAACTGAGGAAAGGCCAGAAGAGAGAGAGAGAGAACACACACACAGTTGGGTAGTAGACATGAGACAGTTCGTCAAGACATAGTTAATACACTCCTATTACAACACCACAGCATTCCACCCAAGGCAGGAGCTGGTCAAAGCTCAACAGCTTGGGGCTTAATGCAGACTAGCACTCCCAGTACAGCACCGAGGGAGTGCTACACTGCTGAAAGATATAGCTTCTGGACTGACCATTAAGTGAGGCAACCCCCTCCCCCCCCTTCCTCTGTTGTGAATGAAATAAGAACGCTTTACTTTGAAGAGTAAGAGTCCTGTTCTAATGTTGTTAAACACAGGCAGTTTTCAAGAACGTGGATACAATGTCCCGACTCATATTTCAATGCCAAAATAGTGTCTATAATTGAGGTAAATTGGAATATAGTATCCATACTTGACATAGATTGCCCTTCCCATTTCCAAACTCCCCTATGGGTAAAAACATCCAAAACATCGCTAGTTCTACAATCCTGAGTTTAGAACATCCCAAACAAGAGAAAAATCTGCAGATGTTGGAAATCAAAGCAACACACAGAGACACAAAATGCTGGAGGAACTCAGCAAGCCAGACAGCATCTACGGAAAAGAGTACAATTGATGTTTTGAGCCGCGACTCATCAGAACATCCCTGATTTTAATCTCTCCCACTCTATTGCTTCAACTGACCAAATCTGAAGTTCTGAATTCCCTCCTGAAACCTCTCCCATTGTTTTTCTTCTTTCTCTCCCTCTGCCCTTCTCTTTTTCAAGAAGTCCCAACATCCCTGACCAAGTTTTTGACCATCTGCCTTAAAATCTTATCAAGCAAGTTTTACATTACACTTGTACATAAAACAATGAAATTCACTTTGACAGCCTCACTACATTAAAGTTGCTATATAAATAGATGTTTTCTGCAGTTACTCGTATCAGCCAATAGCCCACTTTCCACAGTTACAATGATTGGGTTTCACAAGTCCCCAAAACCTGCCTCACCCACAAAGCATTCAAAAGTCTCGCGAATATTCTGTGAAATCAGAGCACACGTCGCCCCCCCCACGCAGTCACCTTTGGATTGTGGAGGATAATGACTTCTCCTGTGGGGAACTCCACTCTCCGGTTCCATTCGTTAGTTACCACACACGATTCGTACATTTTCTGTGGAGGCAAGAATTTCCATCAAGCAGGGACAGAGGAACCGCGTTCTCAAACAGAACATTCTTTAAAATAAAGTGAATTGCTGACAGAATATGGACATTACTGGCTTAACTAGTATTTATTGCCCATCTCCAACTTGCTCCAGAACAGAAAGCCTTGCTGAGCCATTTCACAGTGGGCAGGTAAGAGTGTTGGCCCAGATTTGGAGTCCATACCACAGAACAGTAGATTGCTTTCCCAAATGAAATTAGTGAGCCAGCTGGGTGCTTCTAACAGTCTGCTAGTTTGGCACTATTAGCCTTTAAATTCCACATTTATATAAAGCAGAGATTACCAGTTATTTTACTGGGATTATTGCTTTAAGATTCGGATTTAGACACGAGGACTCTGGCTGTTGAGCTGCAGTTCTCAGATCTGTGGAGGGAGGGAGGGAGAGAGAGAGAGAGAGAGACGCAAATCCCTCCAGGGCAACAAAAGAATGAACAGCAGTTAATTAAAGGTCTTGTGACAAGATGCTCATATCAAGCTTGAAGCTGCTCGATTATTGTACAAGCTTGGAGCTAATGTAATGGATCTGGACCTGACCCGATCCATGCCTGGCTATACAAACCACCCAGCTATGGGCATTCAATGGGCAGTGCCGTGCTTGGTGAACGGAAAGAAAGAAACAGAAAAGGTTGTTGATCCCGGGCGTGAAGTCTAATGGAGGATGTTTATTAACACTGAAACAGAGCCAATTTCTTTCCCAGCTCTGCCCAACTCCTTAAAAAAAAACTATTTGTTAAAATAATTTGAGTGTGGGGTGCCCATTCAGCCCATCAAGTCTATGCTGGCACCTGGAGAAATTTCTTCAGAGTAAGACCTTCAAAATAAATTTATTATCACAGTACATAAATGCCACCATGTAATAACCGGAGATTCATTTTCTTGTGGGCATTCACAACAGATACACAGAAATACAATAGAAAGCATGGAAATCCACACACAAAGAGAGACCAACAACTAATGTGCAAAAGGCAAACTGCAAATACAAAGATAAATAATACTGAGAACATCGGTTGCAAAATCCACAGGCTGTGGAATCAGTTCAGAGTTGAGGTGAGTGAAGTTACCCACGTTGGCTCAGCAGATGAAGGGTAATAACTGTTCCTGAACTTGGTGGTGGTGGGACCCAAGGTTTCTGTACTTCCTTCCTGGGGGGAGGAGAAGCAGCAAGATGAGAGCAGGACCTGGATGGTGGGAGGTTTTGGTGAAGGACACTGCTGTCTTGTGGCAGTGCTGCTTGTAGGTGTGCCCAATGACGTGGAAGATGGACTGGGTTGTATCCATTACTTTATGTAGGCTTTTCCATTCATGGGTATTGGCGATTTCACGCCAGAAAACATCAATTTAGTCAATAGTCTCACCTTGTTCTGGTGAAGCAATTCTCAACACAACTCTCGGCCATTTGTTTAGCTAACACAGATCTAATTCCTCTAACACCATCTACTTTCATTGCGACAGAAAGAAGGGCCAAAATAATTGGGATATTCACGACAGTCACAAAACAAGGACCGACTTGTGCTACAAGGCGAAGACACAAGCCCTTCCAACCCAACGAGTTATGCCACCCAGCCGCCCACCTATTTAACCCTTGCCTAATCACGGTTCCTTAAGTTTGTTACAGCCTGGGGGTGGTAGTGGGGATAAGTCCCCACCACCTATTGAATGCTCACAGTGGCGCGTGGCTCAAATAGCCTCTGACAACCAAGTCCAGCTCCTGGCCTTCACAAGAACATAAGAAACAGGAGCAGGAGTAGACCATTTGGCCCGTCGAGCCTGTTCCGCCATCCCACTGAGATCATGGCGGATCTGGCCATGGACTCATCTCCACCTACCTGCCTTTTCCCCGTAACCCTCAATACCCCTACTATGCAAAAATCTATCCAACCTTGTCTTAAATATATTTACTGAGGTAGCCTCCACTGCTTCATTGGGCAGAGAATTCCACAGATTCACCACCCTCTTGGAAAAGCAATTCCTCTTCACTTCCGTCCTAAATCTACTCCCCTGAATCTTGAGGCTATGTCCCCTAGTTCTAGTCTCACCTACCAGTGGAAACAACTTTCCTGCCTCCATCTTGTCTATCCACGTGTGGCTTAGCTACTCCGCCTGGCAGAACCGCTTCTACTGACGGGAGAAGGAGCAAAGGCACCTCAAAGCCCGTCACTTCGGGCAGATGAGGCTCGATAGTAGTGGCTGACAGCTCATTTAGGAGAAGGAAAAGCTCTGGCATCTCCAAGGCAGTCTCACGTTGAATTCAACGCTGGCTGGCGACTCCTACAACACCACTGGTGCCAGCCTGTATGGGCTCTTGCAGTTCCTCTGGATTCATCAGCTGTGTGGAGAGGGGGAGCTGCTACACAGGCAACAGCTTGCTCTCCACAACACTCTGCCCTGGCTTGTGCAGCGCGTACACTTCCGAGTGCAACATCCATGGTTGACCCCAACCAGAGGGCCTCCATCACCGGACAATTAATCTACTAACTGCACAGTCCTTGGAAATTGGGAGGAAAGAGGAGCACCTGGAGGGAACCCACATGCTCACGAGGACATACAATTTTCTTACAAACGGTGTCAGAATTGAACTCCGGCGCGCCGAGCTGTGATAGCATCACGCTACCTTGGCGCCCCGATTGATGCTGGAGGTCTGAGTTCATGCATTTGGGAAGAGTGCAGAGGAACAGATGTAGTGCTAGGCCTACATCCCTCCGGGGCCCGGGTTGGTCAAGCTATTTCAGCTACTCTGCTCTGTTGGCTGGGTCAGAGAACATAAGCACGGAATCTGGATTATACAGCAAGCCTCCAATAATCTGCTGTCCAACTATTTGGAGACGGCTGTGGGCTCACCTGGTGGAGCAGTTCCTTCAGCCTGCCTTCACTCCTGTTTCTGCACCCTCGCTGGCCACCTCCTCCGATCTGACAGTGATGCCTATTACACAAATCCCATTTGCCTCCAATAGGCCCATTTCCCTGCACTTTTCCTGTAAAAATATCTGTCCAAATACCTTTTCAAACATTAGGCCCAGATCCCTCTGAACCTTTCCTATTAGAATCTATCCAAATACCTTTTCAATCATTAGGCCCAGATCCCTCTGAGCCTTTGCTATTAAAATCTGTCCAAATACTTTTTCAAACATTGTAATTTTATCTGCCTCCACCAGCTCCTCTGAGAAACTGATTCACCACCCTCCGTGTGGAAAAACCTACCCCTCAGATCTCACTTAAACCAGTGTCTTTTACTTCAAGACCCTCCCGCCCTGGGACCATCCACTCTGCCCATGCTGGACCATCCACTCTGCCCATGCTCCTCATAATTTGAAGTCTTGATAAGGAGTGAGGGGTGACCTCAAGTTCCTCTGGGACTTAAAGCAGCCACTCCGATCTCTCCTCAGCAAGTAAAGCCCTCCAATGCAGGGGTCCCGGGTGAGTTCGGACAAGCTGCTCCCGCCAGTGGAAGGGGAAAGGACAGCAGGACGGGATGCCAACAACCAGCCAGTGAGAGACCATCCAACAGCGGCGTCTCCCCTGAGGGGGCGACTGCTGAGGAGGAGGAAGGGAGTGGTTAGAGACAGATTCTGGATTACAACACCGTACCTCGATCTGCTCGCTGAACTCCTCGGTGTAGGGATTAAACCTGCTGTCCTTCTCTCCCTTATAGAACCAGGTGCATCTCCGCACTTTGCTGGGAGTCTCCTGCCAGTACACCGCACGCCTGGAGCGCCGGGCAAGGAACACGTCGTAACGCCCACCATCCGTCGCCACAACCACGTCGTCCGAGTCCGATGCTGGAAGAGAGAGAGAAAAGCCATTCCAGACGAACTGCTCCCCCTTGTATTCATTTTTGAATGCTATTCACATTCAGATCTGCCCTTTCAAACCAAGGAGCACGGGATAACCACGTGCCCGTTTCGTCACCACTCCACCCTGGGGCGCAGTGGTACAGTGGGTAGAGCTGCCACCTCTCAATGCCAGAGACCTGGGTTCAATCCTGACCTCCGGCACTCTCCGTGTGGAGTCCGCACGTTCTCCGTGACCACATGGAGTTTCCCAGAAGCTCCTGTTGCCTCCCGCATCCCAAAGATGTGCGGGTTGACAGCTTAATTGGCGAATGCATGTGGGAACCTGGGTGGAGGGGTGTGGGCGGCACGGTAGTGTAATGTTGTTACCCTGCCGGGGTTGAACTCCACCACTGCTTATAAGGGGTTTGTACATTACTCTCCGTGACCGTGTGGGTTTCCTCTGGGTGCTCTGGTTTCCTCCCACAGTCCTAAGACATGCAGGTTAGTAGGTTAATTAGTCACAGGGGTGTAATTGGGCGGTGTGGGCTTATTACCGTGCTGTACCTCTAACTTAATAAATAATGTGAAAGAACAAATGCTTGCTGGTTATTGTAGATTCAGTGCTTTTGGACTGTATTCCTTGGAGTTTAGAAGAATGAGGGGAGACCTCATAGAAACATTTCGAATGTTGAAAGGCATGGACAGAGTGGATGTGGCAAAGTTGTTTCCCATGATGGGGGAGTCTAGTACGAGAGGGCATGACTTAAGGATTGAAGGGCGCCCATTCAGAACAGAAATGCGAAGATTTTTTTTAGTCAGAGGGTGGTGAATCTATGGAATTTGTTGCCATGGGCAGCAGTGGAGGTCAAGTCATTGGGTGTATTTAAGGCAGAGATTGATAGGTATCTGAGTAGCCAGGGCATCAAAGGTTATGGTGAGAAGACGGGGGAGTGGGACTAAATGGGAGAATGGATCTGCTCATGATAAAATAGCGGAGCAGACTTGATGGGCCGAATGGCCAACTTCTGCTCCTTCGTCTTATGGTCTTAAAGGGTTGTGTTCATAAACCTAGGATACTTATCTGGCACAGCAGTGGTCTCTCCAACTCAGAACCGACAGCCCAGCAGCACCACACCCTCCGACCACTTCACCCTCCACAGCCTCCCCTCACCTTTCGTTTCTCCAGCTCCCTGTGATCTGCAAACTTTCCACCTGCCGAGGATGCAATGCCACGGCGACAGAGAGGCTCGAGGAAACGTGCGTGAGGGAGGCCTCGAACTGGGGAACCCCCAACTTTGTCCCACTGTAAGCCCCCCCCCCACCCACTCCCACCAAGCAAGAACGTGCACTTGGTACAGTCCCAACACCCAGCTCAGATGCAATCTACAGATTCGCCGATGAGCTTCAGAAGGTGACGAGGGGGCGTATAGGAGTGAGACCGATTGGTTGGTTGAGTGGGGCTACACCAATCCTGCGCTCAGTGTCAGTAAGACCAAGGAGCTGATTTGTGGACTTCAGGAAGGGGAAGTGGTGGGACAACACACCAGTCTGAACTGAGGGATCAGCAGTGAGCAGTTTCAAGTTCCTGTGTGTCAACGGCACTGAAGATCTATCCTGGGCCCAACATAGTGATGAAATTATGAAGAAGGCACGCCAGCAAATATACTTCATTGGGAGTTTGAGGAGATTTAGCATATCACCAATGACACTAACAAATTTCGAGCATTCTAACCGACTGAACCACTGTCTAGTAGGGAGGGGCCACTGCACAGGATCAGGAAGAGCTGCAGAGGGTCATAAACTCAGCCAGTTTCAGCACGGGTGCTAGCCTTCCCACCAGAGGACTCCTTCGAAAGGTGACTCCTGAAAAGGCTGCAACCATCACGAAGGACTCACCACCACCCATGACAGACTGTTTTCTCATTACTACCGTCACCTCACCCCATGACAGACCGTTTCTCATTACTACCGTCACCTCACCCCATGACAGACCGTTTCTCATTACTACCGTCACCTCACCCCATGACAGACCGTTTCTCATTACTACCGTCACCTCACCCCATGACAGACCGTTTCTCATTACTATCGTCACCTCACCCCATGACAGACCGTTTCTCATTACTACCGTCACCTCACCCCATGACAGACCGTTTCTCATTACTACCGTCACCTCACCCCATGACAGACCGTTTCTCATTACTACCGTCACCTCACCCCATGACAGACCGTTTCTCATTACTACCGTCGGACAGGAGGTCAGGAGCCCAAAGACACTCACTGAACGTTTTCTTCCCTTCCGCCATCAGATTTCTGAATGGACAGTGAACCCATGAATGCTACCTCACTATTTTTGCTCTCTCATTGGATTGTTTAATATACATTTATTGTAATTTATAGTATATTTTATATATTGCACTGTACTGCTTCCGCAGAACAAATTTCACGATACACTGCACGTCAGTGACAATAAACTCGATTCTGATTAGAACACTTCTGGTCTCACGCAGCGCACACAAGATGCTGGAGATACTCAGCAAGTCAGGTAGCGTCTATGCAGAGAAATGAACAGCTGATGTTTGGGGCCCAGCCACTTCATCGGGACTTCTGCTCTCTTACTCGAATTGAATTCCACCCCCCTCCCCACAGGGAGCTGTTCCTGTGATTAACAAGGCTCCAAGCTCTGGAATTCTCCCTGCCATTTCACTCTTTTGACTTCTATCTTTGACCAAGCTTTTGGTCGCCTGACCGAGCATCTTCTTACATGGTGTCATACAAATGCAATTGTTGCAGCCCAAACTAAAACAAAATCCGTCGCCAAAGCACAGTCTCACAATTCCTCCACATCTCTTCCCTCTCCGAACGAACCTCAACTTCTCTACATCCCCCGGATCAGTCAACCAACCTCCATCGAGTTGGGTCTGCAAATGGCAGAGTTGCTGCCTCACGGTGACAGAATCCTGGTTCAATCCTGACCTCGGCTGCTGCCCAAGTGGAGTCTGCAGGCTCTCCTTGTGACCGCATGGGTTTCCCCCCAGGTGATCTGGTTCCCTCCCACATTCCAAGGTGGATTCAATAGCCGCTGTAAATTTGCCCCTCGTGGTGGTAGAATCTGAAAGGAGTTGATGAGAATGTGCTTGGCACAGCGGGGGTGAATTATGTAGGATCAGGTTGGATGGATGCCCAATGGTCAGTAAAGACTTAATGGGCAGAAGGGCCTGTCCCAAGCTGCACATTTGCGACTTTACTTGCCAGGTACCCACCAGAACGATACTTCTCCTCCAGAACGAGGGAGTCCAGTTTACTGAAGGGAATCCACACGGTCCTGGAGTCTTCCAACTTGCAGTGGAACCAGTGAGGCTGCACCAGTTCGTAAGGGCTCATCACGGGGTCCTCCTTGGCCGACTCCCCATGACTTGTGGGCACCGGGCGATCAGGCAGCCCCTCTCCCCGATCCATTGTTCCTGGTGTATCCTGAAACATTCCAGAAAAGTAAACAGAGTCATTTTCATAACCTGCCTCAATGGAAACCACCAGAGATTTCCTCGGTGCCCAGATGAGGAAGCTCAGGCGTTTCGGTGTCATACCATCGTGTCACACATCCACCCACACATTTCAGTTCCTGCTACTCCAATCCTGGTCTGAACCGTCAGTCACTGAGCACCATTAGGTTCCTTCAGTATTCCCAGCAACACGCACAAGCTGGAGGAACTCAACATCTATGGGGGGGGGGGGGGGGGGGGGAGTCGACATTTTGAGCTGATACCCTACACAAGGAATGGGGCAGAAACCAAAATAAGAAGTTGAAGGGGCAGGGGGAGGAGTGCAAGCTGGCAGGTGATAGGTTGAGACCAGGTAAGGGTCGATGAAGTAAGAAGCTGGAAGGAAATAGGTGGATGAGATAAAGGAGCTGAAGGTGGAGGAATCTGATAGGACAGCACACTGGACTATGGGGTACAGGGAGGAGGAGCTTCAGAAGGAGGCAATGGGCGGGTGAGGAGAAGGGGTAAGAGGGAAACCAGAATGGGGAAATGGGGAATGGAAAAAGAGAGAAGTCATGGGGGTGGCAGGTTAGTAATTACCACAAATTTGAGAATTCAATGCTCATGCCATGAAGTTGGAGGTTACTTTGTAAAGCAACACAGACACAAAATGCTGGAGGAACTCAGCAGGTCAGGCAGCATCAATGGAAAAGAATAAACAGTCGACGTTTTGTGCTGAGGCCCATTTTCAGGACTGAGAAGGAAGGGGGAAGATGCCAGAATAAAAAGGTCAAGGGACGGGAAAGAGGCTAGCTGGAAGATGAGAGGTGAAGCCAGGCAGGTGGGAAAGGGAAAGTGGCTGGAGAGGAAGGAACCTGATAGGAGAGGAGAGTGGACCATAGGAAAAAAGCAAGGAGGAGGGGACATAGGAGGAAGTAATAGTCAGGTGAGAAGAGGTAAGAGTAGGGAATGGGGGGGGGGGGAGAGAGAGAGAAATTGAAAGGAGTAATCAATATTCATACCATCAGGTTGGAGGGTTCCCAGACGAAATATAAGATGCTGCACCTCCACTCTGAGGATTGCCTCATCTGGGAATGGGAATTAAAATGTTTGGCCACTGGCTACTTTGTATCCCCTTTAACCAAAAGCAAGGTCCCAAGGGTCAGTGTGTTCCTCTGTTTAAGGGCAATAGGGTCAAACCAGCAAATTATAGGTCGGCAATAATAAGGGGAATTATTGGGGGAAGAGTCTTAGGGATTCAATACACTAGGAAAAGCATAGACTTATCTGGGATAGCATGGCTTTGTGCAGAGCATATCCTGCCTTACAAAGTTGATCACTGGAAACTCAGCTGGTCAGGCAGCATCAATGGAGAAAGACACAGTCAGTTTTTCAGTTTTTAAACTCTTCATCTAGATCTGAGCTTGGATCTTTCACCTGAAGCATTCTCTCCCCTTCTCTCCCCACAGATGCTGCCCAACCCACCGAGTCTTCCTAGCACTTTTGGTTTTCATTTCTGACTTCCAACATTGGCAACTTGTGTTTTGGATTTTCAAATAAAATTCGGTTGTCCCACTGAACCAAACGCCAGCTCTGGGACGAGGCAAGACTCACCTGGTGTAACGGAGAGGTGTCGGCAGTGTGGTGCCGGGGGTCAGAATGAGGACTGCCCGCACCGTGCCCCTGCTGCTTGCCGCAGCTGACCTCCTGATCCCCCCGAGTCGCGGAGCCCACAGCCCGACCGGCTTCCTGACCTGCAGGCACCTGGCCGAGGGCAGGTGGGTGGCAGCTGCGTCCCGTGGGCTCTGGCAGGGAAGGCGTTGGAGCCAAGGATGATGCCTGGTCATCGGTTCTCAGTGGCAACGATCCCGTCAGCTCTGTACACGCACCATCAGCCAGAACGCTGCCTGTTCTTGGGTGCTCAACGTCCGCAGGAACAACAGGAGTGGGGGTCCCGGCCATTTCTTGGGGCAGAGGAGCTTACAGAGCCCTGGAGGAAACAAGAGTTCAGTGGCTGTTCAATACCCGATTTCACTAACACCACCTACTATGACACTCTAATGCTATTGTGACACTACCTTCCTTCGGGATCAATAAAGTATCCATCTCTGTCATGGGAGCAAAAAGCCTTCCAGTCCACCTCACTATTCATTGTGATCAAGTTGGGACCAGACCCAATGCATTACCCATTCCCTCCGTGGATACATTTTATTAAGTACACCAGCTCGTCAAGGCAAATATCTAATCAACCAATCACATGGCGGCAACTCAATGCATCAAAGCATGCAGACACTGTCAAGAGCTTCAGTTGTTGTTCAAACCAAAACATTTGAATGGAGAAGAGTTGTGATCTAATTGACTTTGACCTTTTAATGATTGTTGGTGCCAGATGGGGTGGTCTGAGTATCTCAGAAATGTGGATCTTCTGCGATTTTTAAAAAAAATATAAAAACGCATAACAGTCTCCAGTGTTTACAGAGAATGGCGTGAAAAACAACCAAACGTCTCGCGAGCAGCAGTTTTGTGGGAGGCGGGAGGTGGGGAATTTCTTGTCAATGAGGGAGGCCAGACGAGTTCAAGCCGACAATGATTTGAATAACTACGCATTACAACAGTGGTGTGCAGAAGAGCATCTCTGAACACACAGCACGTTGAGCCTTGAAGTGGATGGGCTACGGCAGCAGCAGGTCACGAGCATACCCTCAGTGGCCACAGAGGAGGTACCCGAGTATACGCCAGGTTCACGGAGATCCACCAAACTGCAATTTAAAACCATCAACCCAGCATCAATGGCCACTCCAGAAGCAAATTACAAATTTCTGTTGTCTCCATGGGTGGAACGTTCCCTCACATACTTACTGATGCAGGGCTTAAACTTGAAACATTAGCAATTCCTCCTCTCCACCATTTCCCTGTTTGTTGCTCCAAATCCCAGCATCTGTACTCTTGCGTGCCTCTTTTCCCTCATTTCACACCTGAAATTTCTAGCTCTAATTTTTTTTGCCCTATTAAGACTAATAACATTCCACCCCCACTCCTTCCCTCCATCTAATACACGGCTGCCGGGGGAAATTGTTCCTCTCTGCCCAACTCGTCAGGTCCCCTTAAGAACATATTGAAATGGACAATACCAATTACCTGTTTATATGTTCTTCCAGAGGGAACCTCACTGTGACTTGCAGCCAAAGTCATTCAGAATAGTCACAAGAGGTCAGCTGAAGGGGAGAGTGCACAACCTGGCGGGTTATAGGTGAAACCAGGTGGGCGGTGGGAAAGATAGGTGGGTGGGGGAGGAGGGATGGTGAGAATCTGGGAGGTGATAGGTGGAAACAGGCTGAAGGAGGGAGGAATATCACAGGAAAAGGAGGAGAGGCACCAGAAGGAAATGATGGGCCAGTGAGGAGAAAAGAATGGGTAAGAGAGAAGCCAGAATGGGGAATGAAAAAAAAAAGAGGAAATGGAGAGGGGAAAGAAGTTACCAGAAGTTAGAGAAATCACTGTTCGTGCCATCAGGTTGAAGGCTACCCAGATAGAATATGAGACAAACAACAGGAATTCTGCAGATGCTGGAAATTCAAGCAACACATATCAAAGTTGCTGGTGAACGCAGCAGGCCAGGCAACATCTCTAGGAAGAGGTACAGTTGACGTTTCAGGACGAAGGGTCTCGGCCCGGAACGTCAACTATATCTCTTCCTAGAATTTGAGGTGCTGCTTCCCCAAACCGAGAGTGGCCTCATCACGTCAGTAGACAAAACCGTGGACTGACATGTCGGAATGGGAATGCGGATTGGAATTTTGTACAAACGCAAGAGATATTGATACACATCTATCTAGCAGGGCAGATGCGGGCAAGATTGAGCCATTGAGGGGGTGAAACTAAAGCAATTGAGAGTTTCAGGATAGAAACAGAAGAGTACAGCACAGGAACAGACCATTCAGCCCACAATGTTGCGCCGAACCAGCTGAAAAGCAATTCAAAAACACCCAAACACTCATCACACCGTGCCCACATTCCTCCATTTTCCTTACATCCATGTGCCTATCCAAACATCTCCCAAAAGCCTGTAATACATTTGCCTCTACCACCATGCCAGGCAGTGCGTTCCAGGCACGCACCACTCTGAGTAAAAATCTTACCCTTCACCTCCCCCTCTCACCTTCAATGCATGCCCTCTGGAAACAGATACTCTGCCCTCTCTATGTCGATGCCTCTCCTAATATTGTAAAGCTCTATAAGATCTCTCCTCCACCTTCGATGCTCCAGAGAAAACGTCCCAAGTTTATCCAGCCTCTCATGACGGCACACGCCCTCTAAAACAGGCAGCAACCTGGTAGACCTCTTCTGCACCCTCTCCAAAGCCTCAACATCCTTCCTATAGTGGGGCGACCAGACTGAGGAGAAATTTTCCCTCCCCCCACCCACAAGGGAGGTAAACCTCTGGCATTCGTTACACTGTGTACTGAGGCCGAGTCACTGGCCCAAGATCGATCGATGTTTTAAGTGAACAGGCACACTAGGCACCCAAGTCAAGATCTAACCCAATGACAAAGTCCTCAAGTTGACATATGGCACATCAGATATTTGCCCAGTCAGGTGAGGGACATTATACACGACAGCGGGATTACAATATTAGTCAGGTTACACCTGAAGTCTTGTACAACGCTGAGGTCACGACATCACGGAAAATTCGAGGCAGTTCTAAGGGCGCGGAAGGAACATACAAGGATATCATAGTTTCCGCTTGGCAGATCGAGAAAGGTGGAATTGTTTGTAGCAAACCGACTGGAAAGACTTAATAGAGTGTCAACAGTGCAGGTCAATTTCTATGACCAGAGGAGGCTGATACTAGAGAATATAGATTGCAAAGTAGCTGTCAGTATGATTACAGGGAAACTGACTATTTGTTTGTTTAACAAGTTAAGCAAATCAAAGACGTCTGGCAGACCTTCCAGGAGACAATTGTTCAAGGTATGCAACTCAATACAACACTGTTCTGTCAGAGCATCAGCTGTAACGCTGTTGACAAAGCTCTTAATTAACAGAGTCCAAAATCGCAGTACAGTATGCAAACTGGCTCCAGTACCATCACAGTTTTGTTTTTGATCACCTGCCCTACCGTATGAATTAGGTTAACTCCTAGCCAATATTTATCATCCGATCAACATGACATAAAACTTCCTCACACTGCTATTGTCGAAACGTCCCGTGCAAGCTTTAGCAGCCAGCTTCCATGTTCCACAGCAGATATAAATATGAGCCGTGAATCTACCCTCACTGATATATTCCAAAGGTTTGAACCATCAAAGATGTTATATAGTAGCAATCTTTCTTGAACTGCTGTGGTTTAGTTTGCTACTTTGCCACTCCTCAGCTGCGTTGTCTGAATTCTAACGCGCCGATTCCAAAAGGCTGGGATCTACACTGAGTGGCCACTTTACCAGGTACAGTAGTGGAACCCAGTGTGGTCTTCTGCTGCTGTAGCCCATCCACTTCAAAGTTCGACATGTTGTCCATTCAGAGACGCTCCTCTGCACACCGCTGTTGCAACACATGGTTATGAGTTACTGTCGCCTTCCTGTCAGCTTGAACCAGTCTGGCCATTCTCCTCTGACCTCTCATTAACAAGGTGTTTTCACCCATACTGGGATGTCCATCGGATGCTTTTTGCTTCCCGCGCTATTCGCTGTGAACTCCACAGGCTGTCGTGCTCGAAAATCCCAGGAGATCAGCAGTCTCTGAGACACTAAAAAACACCCCTTCTGCCTTCAACAATCATTCCACGGTCAAAAATCACTTTGATCACATTTCTTCCCCCATTCTGATATTTGGCCTGAACTGAACCTCTTGACCATATTTACATGCTTCTATGCACTGAGTTGCTGCCACATGATTGGCTGATTAGGTACATTAACAAGGTTCAGGTGTACCCAATGAAGTGGCCGCTGAACAGACAGTTCCCAATCCCCTCCACCCATCCCCTCTCAAGCAGCTCCCTTTCTGTGGAGCCTGAAGGAGCACACTATTGTACTGTGCAAGGCAGCACCTTACACAGTAAGACAAAAGCAGTCGGCCCCTATTTTTTGATGGTGATGGGTGTTGAGATCACCGCGCGCCAGCCCAAGGAGTCATCGCAATTCCTTCCGCAAGTCCCGCCCAGAGAAGGTAGGGAATTTCTTTCCCACTATTTTCAGGACGTCACAAAGCACTTTCCAGCCAGCGAACCGTGCGGGAGCTGTAGCTGGTACGGTTACATAGCAAACAGGAATTTGGGGACTGCAAGCTTTAATGCGATGTTCAATCACCCCAGGCAGCAACTTATCCTTCAACTGATATTAACAACACACACACACAAAATGCTGGAGGAACTCAGCAAATCAGGCAGCATCCATGGAACAGAATAAACATTTTGAGCTGACATCCTTCATTGGGACTGCAAAGAAAGGGGTGGGAGTGGGGGTGGAAGGGGTAAAGGGCCGAAGAGAAAGAAATCTAGTTAGGTGGCCAAGGAACAAAGGTGAGGACGGTAACCAGAGGGAGGTGATAGACCAGCGAGGAGAAGGGGTGAGAGGGTAACCAGAACGAGGAACGGAGATGGGTGGCAATTACAAGAAATCACCCTTCGTGCCATCAGATGGGAGGCTACCCAAGCAGAATACGAGGTGTTGCTCCTCCAACCAGATATTAACATCAGTAAGCAGACTTTTCTCCTTTAACCAGTACCTTCTGGCTCAAGTCTTACTCTGTAGACTTGGGCACACGTGTCTAGGATCACCAAGGGACAACTGCATAGCTGGAGATGCAAACTCGGGCACTTCTTGTCCTACAGGGGGTTGTAAAAGATCCCACCCACAGAAGGACAAGGCATCCACCAAGTGTTTTCTCTGACTCAACATCACTGAAAGTAATCTTGTAGCTCCTTCAAAGTCCAAGTAAATTTATTATCGAAATACGTCCATGTTACCATATACTCTATTTTGAAAGTCATTGTTTTGCGGGCATTTGCAGGAAATACAACAGAATTTATGAAAAATGCTACAGACCGACAGACCACCAATGTGCAAAAGAACTGAGCAAATAAAATAAAAATAATAATACTGAGAACTCGTGAGTATTGAATACTAAGATCTTGGACACGAGCCTCCAGAGTATCCAGGACAAATTCAAGGAGCGATCCCTCAAAAAGCCGGCATCCATCATTAAGGACCCCCAGCGCCCAGGTCAGGCCTTGTTCTCCTTGCTACCATCAGGAAGGAGGTACAAAAGCCCGAAGGCACACACTCAACGATTCGAAACAGCTTCTTCCCCTTTGCCACCAGATTTCTAAATGGGCATTGAACCTATGAACGCTATCTCACTTTTTCAAAAAAAATTCTATCTTGCACTACTTTAACTATTTAATATGTTTACTGTAATTCATGTTTTTTTCAATGTATTGCATTGTACTGCTACCATAAAGGCAACAAATTTCATGACATATGCCAGTGATATTAAACCTGATTCTGAACACTAGTTGTACAGTCCCTGAAAGTGAGCCTGCAAATTCAGAATCTGGGTTATTATCACCGGCCTGTGCCATGAAATTTGTTAACTTAGCAGCAGCAGTTCAATGCAATGCATAATATAGGAAAAAAAGGTAAAAAGTATAGATGTACATTAAATAGTTAGATTAAGAACAGTACAAAACTGAAAAAAAATTGAAAAAGTGAGGTAGTGGTCATGGGTTCAACGTCAATTCAGAAATCGGAAAGCAAAGGGGAAGCTGCTCCTGAATTGTTGAGTGTGCACCTTCAGGCTTCTGTACCTCCTTCCTGATGTGGAATAATTTCAGAGCTCTGGCGAGTGAAATTAACTAAACTGTCTCAGGAGCTTAGTGGTTGAAGGGTAATAACTGTTCCTGAACTTGGTGGGGTGGATCTTGAAGCTTCGTGAGATGGCAGCAGCGAGAAGAGAGCAGGGCCTGGAAGGCCAGGGGCCTACATGGTGAACCCTGCTTTCTTTTGGCAGTGCTCCACGTAAATATGCTCAACGGTGGGTGGGGCTTTTCCTGTGCACAGAGTGGCCTGCGTCCACCACTTTCTGTTGGTTTTTATCCTCATCACAATGCTGGCTGTGGGAGCTTTCTCAGCACAAATCCCCTGCTTACAGCAAAGGCCGCCACTTCAGAAACAGCAGTCTTGATTACCAGGCTAAGACGAAAAGAAAGAAATTACATTTTCGAAGCCCGCTTCATCAGGCGGTTCTTTACAAGCTGCGTAGTTCAGAACAATAGTTTGTCTGCACAATTGAACACAATGCCACACACTGAGCAGGATTTACTCTCACAACAGCTTTCCCTGGGTTCCATCATGCCACTATTGAGCCCCGAATGTTCTGTCCAATTAGCACCTCTGCTCCATCAACCAAAAGTGGAACTTCCCACTTCAATTCCAATCCTCATCCACATCCCCACGTCAGCCCATGGCCCCCTCTCCTTCCACGATGAGGCTACCCCCAGGGTGGAGGAGCAACACCTTGTATTCCGTCTGGGTACACACCAACTGATGGCATGAATTTCCATTTCTCCTTCCAGTTAAAAAAATTCCCTCCCTCCCCCGCTTCTATTCCTTATTTTGGTCTCTTGCCTCTTCTCACCTACCACCTCCCACTGGGTCCCCTCCTCCTTCCCATTCTCCTATGGTCCACTCTCTTCTCCTATCAGATTCCTTCCTCTCCAGCCCTTTGTCTTTCCTACCCACCTGGCTTTGCCCATCACCTTTAAGAATTCCCCTTCCCTTCCACCACCCACCTATTTATTCTGGCATCTTCCTCCTTCCTTTCCAGTCCCGAAGGAGGGTCTCGGCCTGAAACTGTTTATTCATTTCCATAGATGTTGTCTGACACTGCTGAGATCCTCCAGCATCGTGTGCGTGTAGCTTCTCCACCCCCACCCCTGACTTCTCTTTACCTTCCTTACACCCAAGAAGGGAACAGGCTCAAATGGACATCAATTCAAATTATCTGTGCATGCTGAGAATGCGGAGTTTGGCTTTGCTTACTATTGAACACCTGCTTGTGCAAAGAAAAGTTATTTCATATCGCAACTGGTCTCTTTTGAGGACCTGGGGAGGTTTTAAGAAGTTTAGTAGATATGTCTGAACGAAACATACACCTGCAATTATAACAGAAGACATCAGAACACCTGTGAAAGTGTGAAGATTAAAAGCAGCCAATATCTTGAGTTGGTCATCGTTCAGTCGAACTAGAAGTTACAAAACAAGCACTTTCCAAAATTGGAGAGGGGTTGTGCTGGTATTGTGGTAACAGAGGAACATCTGTGAGAGTGTAGAGACATGGACCAACAAATCTCTCCTGTACCCTTTGCAGTTTAATGGCTAGGTGAACAAAACTGTACACAAATATGGCTTCAGTATCTAGTACAGTGGTTTCCGGTTAATTGGGCCAACGGTTAATTGGGGCAGCCACATTATTTGGGACAACTCTTAAAACACTAAAACTAATCCAGAAAATAGCCAGGATTCTCTTCATTTATTTGGGACACACGTCTCTCAATTAGGACAGGAGAATGTTGCCAGTTTCTAACTTGAGCCAGTCACATTTATTTGTATGGCCTTTAGGACAAAGAGTTTTTAAAAATAGAGTCAGTTGCATGTGTTTGTGTTCAAAAACTAGCGATTTTCGACACTGATAGCTGCCAAGAAAGCAGCATTTGATTAAGACAATTCAGAACTGTTTTGCGCAACTATTGTAGTTTCAAGCAACCAGGCTTGGAAATGCCAGAATTGGCCAGGAGTGAAAAATGAAACAATTTCACCACTTTGACAAGTTAGGAACTACAAAGAATTTTGACAATCATCTTGAACGTTGAAATGAAAAATGGAGATTTGGAGGATGTAATTGTTGACAGCATTGCAGCATGAAGGCTGTCCATTATCATCTACATGAGGTGTCTGTGCTGAATTTGTTCATTTACAGTCAATCAAAAGGGCAGTGTACACTGGATGAATTCCTCAGTCAATAACCATTAGGAACTAAAACAGTTTATATTACTGTAGTATTAGTTTTTAATTTGTTCTGTATTCATTTAAATACATAGTTTGTTACTCAGTTAAATGGTAGGCTGTCTTTTTTTAAAAATACCTTTTTACTTTTCCATGAAACTTCAGCTAATTGGAGCAGTTGCTTCATCTGAGCCAAATTATACAGGTCTCAACGTGCCCCAATTAACTAAATACATTGTAATATCCCACTGTTGCAGGCAGGTGTTCCAAACATGTAATTGTCTAAAAGCTGTGACACAGAGTGAAAAACATTCTTGTACCCCAAGGCCCCTCTGTTCTACACCACCTTCCAGGCCTCTGCTATTTACTGTACAGGTGCTGTCCTGGTCCAACATCCCAAAATACTGGACCTTGGCCTCCACTGGCAAGTACTTGGCCCACTTTCCTTAGTTGAGATATATCCTGCTGTAATCTCAGACAACCCTCATCAGAGTCTACTATATTAACAATTATGGCACCTCCCAGGAAGTTACTAACCAGGCCACCTACATTCACACCCAAACCACCACTATACTGTACGACAAACAACAATCGAATTGGCAGAAGATTTGAAAGGGGGAAGAGGAAAGGCCACTCTCAGTTGGCGGGGGGGGGGGGGGACTGAAACGATGCTGGAGGCAAAAGTTCCTTTCCCATGTCGCAAGCTGCCGGAGTATAGAGCAGGTGCTAAAAAGGTGGGACAAGAGTGGGGGAACTGTCACGCGCACAGTGAGTCAAAGTGCATTCCGCGCTGTAAACTTCCCATGTGCATCAGCAAACGTGAGGAAGCTCTGCGTAGGAAAGTGGTATTCATAATTAGGAAGGCAGTGTTACTACTACATATTTGCAAATAATGTGACACTTGTACTTCAGGGTTCCTTCAGACTCAAACTCCGATACCAACTGTAATAAGATAATAATCACATCATTTTTTTTTGCTGATTGATGTTAACTAGAGGGGCTAAACAAGGAAAACGTCCCCGACATCCTCTAAAATCAACACAGGGCCTCAACTGAGCGACTCCTTAGCACTTTAAACAACAAGCACGCCCCTCCCGTACCGGACAGTCTGTCGGGAGTGGGGGTTTCTTCAAGGATCTACAACCTGAATCCGTAAAGATCTGTTATGTGAGTTATCAGTGTTACTCACATGTTAACTAGAGGGGGTAAACAAGGAAAACGTCCCCGACATCCTCTAAAATCAACACAGGGCCTCAACTGAGCGACTCCTTAGCACTTTAAACAACAAGCACGCCCCTCCCGTACCGGACAGTCTGTCGGGAGTGGGGGTTTCTTCAAGTATCTACAACCTGAATCCGTAAAGATCTGTTATGTGAGTTATCAGTGTTACTCACATGAAACGACGGCCAAAGAATAATTAACTGTGAGTCTCGGTTCCAGTGACGACTGAATGCAGTGACGATTGAAGTCCTGGTGTGTGTGTGTGTTTTTTTTAAAAAGTCTTTCCCGGGCAGCGCAGTAGCTGCAACAAAATGTTGCAAATTCAAAATGTTATTTCCGAAATGGAACGTTGATACAAATCCGCAGGTCAAGGTTCCAAAAGCGGGCACACGTGCCGCTCGCGGACTGAAATTAACCTGCTTGGAGACCGCAGCAGAGGCCTGCAGCCGAGTTAGGCACTGCCCGTCTCTGGGAGACACGCACTAAGCGGTTTCATTCGTCCCTCCTCCTCCTCCTCTTCTTCGCCACTCTTCCACCAGCGCCTTCTCCAATGTTTCCCTTTCGCATCGCTTTTGTGTCCTTTGAAGGTTTCTAACCGCATTCGTTCCACTCCAAAGTCCTTCATAAAACGTCAACAAGAGCAAAGGTCAAGCGGCGTCAGCTCAGCTCGTGGATGGGACTTGTCAAATGTAGCCCTTTGTATCATCTCCCTGATCAGGCAGATTGCGCCGATGCAAACATTTCCCCCCCGCTGGGTTTATGTTATTAAAGAGGAAACTGTGACCGGGAGTGGCACTCTGTCCAAGACCGCCCCCTACTGGAACTGTCGGAATTGCGATTAAAGGCGAAAAATTCCCCAAACGCGAGAATATCTGCAGATGCTGGAAATTCAAGCAACAAGACTTAGACTTAGCCAATGCTGGTGGAACGCAGCAGGCCAGGCAGTATCTATAGGAAGAAAATACCCCAGCTGCCTTTGGTGACTAACGGTAGAAGGGAATGCATGATCAATTAGTGGTCAGATTCTGATGTATTATCACCGTTTTATATGACGTAAAATATGTTTGGCGGCAACAGTACAGTGCAAAAGCATAAAGTTACTACAAATTACAAAATAAATAAACGGTACAAATTAAGAATAATGAGGTAGCGTTCTTGGGTATTGGTTTATTACTGTTAGGTGGACCAAGATACTGTGTGCTGCATACTGTTCATACAGATCAAATCAATACACAGTGCATTGAGCAAAAACAATGCAGAATAAAAAGTGCAAAATCCACAGAGAAAGTGCTGTGCAAAGAAACAATAAAGTGTAAAGTCATAATGCAGACATCCCACCATGCAAAAACTCATTTCAGGGAGGATGCACCCCCGTCTCCCGCAACCTCATATCTCCAACCCCCGCCGACCTCTAAGGGTGTATGTAATACTTGGTTTACATATTAGACAAAATCACTAAACAAAGTTGGGTATATGCAGAAAATGTGACATTAAAATATGTACTTATAGTCAAAGTCATACTTTATTGATAATATAGTATATTATGTTTATTCTATTCCAACTTTAAGCAAGTCTACAGGGAGTTTGACAGCATGTAGGATATCAATAGAGTAGCTCCTTAGTAGCCAGCCAGCTAGTTTAAATAACGTTAGCTATGCTAATGAACGAATGACATCTGTTAAACTCCCCTCAACATGTCTTTTACATTTTAACCCACCATGGGCAATAGAAAAGTCACTGTTACAAACAGTGCAGCCACCAACACTGTCATTATTTTTCAGGTGGACTGTAAAGCCTGCCCACAGAGAAAGCTGAAAGGTCTACTTAGCACGAAGAGAGATCAGTCAGGATGCTCACTCTCCCCAAAAAATCGATTTCCGGGATATTGTATACAATTTCCAGGCATCAGGGGGCCGCTATCAATATGCAGGAAACACCCGGAACTTCCAGGAGAGGTGGGATGCCTGCATAATGAGGTAAATCGTGAGGTCGAGAGCCCCTCTTAAAGTACAAAAGGTCAATTCGAGAATCTAAAAAACGGCGGGATAGAAGATCACCTTGAGCCTGGGGTATGTGATTTCAGGCTTTTGTATCTTCTGCCTGGCAGGAGAAGAGAGAATGTCCATGTTGGGTGAGGTCTTTGATTATGCTGGCTGCTTTACTGAGGCAGTGAGAGTCCATTGAGGGGAGGCCGGTTTCCATGAAATGCTGCGCTGTTTCCACAACTCCCTGCCGTTTCTTACAGTCACGTCCAGAACAGTTGCCATAACCAAACTTCTGGGTAGAATGCTAGTTGTGGAGCATCAATAGTGGACTAGACATTGCAAATGTCTTTATCCTCCTGCAGGTGTTAATGAGCTCTCTTCTCTATGGTTTGAGTTCGGACAGGTTGTTGGTGATGTTTGCTTCTGAGAACTTAAAGTTCTCAACCCTGTAGACAGGAACACATTCACTGACCCCCCTTACTAAAGTCAATAACCACCCTTTTGTTGGCATTGAGGGAATGATTGTTGTCATGATACCATGGCACCAAGTTCACTCATCTCCTCCAACTCATCATTATTTGAGACATGGCCCACTTTGGTGGAACCATCTGCAAACTTGTAAATGAAGGTTGAGCAGAATCTGGCCATGCAGTCATGAACGTACAGGGAGTAGAGTAGGGGGCCGAGGACAATCCTTGAGGAGCATCGATGTTTAGAATAATTGTGGTGGAGGCATTTGTGCCTATCCTTACTGACAGCAAGTCTGTTGGTCAGGAAGTCAAGGATCCAGTTGCAGAGGGAGGCATTGACTCCCAGGGTTTAGCGTTTGGTGATTCAAAGTACTGTATTGTTATTATCAAAGTGTAACATGCTGTAGGGTTTCACTGATATAATGGTTTCTCTATAGCAGCAATATTTGGGTTATGACGAGAGATAATGGGGTTTGGAATGCTGTTGTTCTTTCTTGTGAGCTGGAAGAGAGATTTTCGCCATCTTTTGCTGGGGAGAGATGAGGAGAGAAGACACGAATGGAAAGAGTTGGTAGACCACCAGATGGGGTGGACTTGGAGTGAGGATCCAAAGGGCAGCGACGCTCGGTGGAGGTTGATGGTGGACGATCAACTTATCAGTGAGCTCCAACATTGCGCAACAGACTGTTTAATAAGATTGGGCCCTTTTTCCCTCCTCCTCGGTTCTTTACTAATCATATAGTCAAAGTAAGAATTATAAAGCTTAATCATTTAATCACATAGTGTACTGTTTGTCATTTTGGGTACTGATTTGTAACAGGGGACACATCGCGCAGCATCCACCCAAATGAGATTTCTTAAGTTTGGCCGGGCCGGGGGCTATCACCCCCTATATTAAGCCGCTAGCCAATGCAGGAGTTACAAAAGTATCTATAAATTTTACAACCTTGACATTTTTTTTTACTTACAAAGCAAGAAACCTGAAAGAACACAATTTAAAAGAAAATAGACCAACCCCCAAATTGCAGAGGTGAATATCTTCTTGAAGCACCACTTCTTGAAGATATCCTCAATGGTGAGGAGAGTTATGTCCATGATGGAACCCTCTGCAGCCTCTTATAATCCCGTGCATTGAAACCTCCATACCTGGCAAAAATTTGCAAGAGTCTTTGGTGACATACCAAATCATCTCAGCCTCCTAACTCAAAGTTTTGGTCAAATCTGTGCTAATTTTAAAGGTTATGAATGTCCTGCGACTTATATACACAGAAATGTAAACACATAATCCAGATCATCCCCTGCATTCAGTAGTATCATATCCTCAAAACAAATCAATAAGCTCCAAGACCTTGGCCTCAATACCTCGTTGTGCAACTGGGTCCTCGACTTTCTCACTTGCAGACCCCAGTCAGTTTGGATTGGCAACAACATCTCTTTCACAATCTCCATCAAGAATGATATCACTGGCATGTGTCATGAAATTTATTGTTATGCAGCCATAGTACAATGCAATACATAATAATAAACAACAGCACGTACAGTGCCTATAAAAAGTATTCACCCTCTTGGAAGGTTTCATGTTTTATTGTTTTACAACACTGAATCACAGTGGATTTAATTTGGCTTTTTTGACTGATCAATAGAAAAAATCCTTTCATGTCAAAGTGAGAACAAATTTTTTACAAGCTGGTCTAAATTTATTACAGTTATTGAACACAGAATAATTAATTGCATAGTTACTCACCCCCTTCAAGTCAGTATTTAGTCGATGGACCTTTGGCAGCAATTACAGCCTTGAGTCTGTGTGGATAGGTCTCTATCAACTTTGCACATCTGGACACTGCAATTTTCCCCATTCTTCTTTACAAAACTGCTCGAGCTCTGTCAGATTGGGTGGGGATTGTGAGTGAACAGCCCTTATCAAGTCCTACCACAAATTCTCAATTGGTTTAAGGTCTGGACTCTGACTTGGCCACTCCAGGATATTAACTTTGTTCTTTCTAAGCCATTCCTGTGTAGCTTTGGCTTTATGCTTGGGGTCATTGTCTTGCTGGAAAACAAACCTTCTCCAAAATCATAGTTCTCTTGCAGGTTGCGTCAGGTTTTCCTCCAGGATTTCCCTGTATTTTGCTGCATTCATTTTACCCTATACTTTTATAAGCCTTCCAGGGCCTGCTGCAGTGAAACATCCCCACAGCACGATGAAGCCACCACCGTGCTCCACAGTAGGGAAGGTGTGTTTTTGATGTTGTGTGGCTTTTGGCTTACGCCAAACATAGCATTTAGTCTGATGACCAACAAGCTCAATTTTGATTTCATTAGACCATACAACGTCTTCCAGCTAACTTCAGAGTCACCCACATGCCATCTAGCATACTCTAGCTGAGATTTCATGCGAGTTTTTTCCCCCCCCCCAACAGTGGCTTTCTCTTTGCCACTCCCCCGAAAACTGCAACTGGTAAAGCACCTGGGCAACTGTTCCATTTCCTACCATTTCCTCCCCGATCACTCTCCCCACATTCCAATAAACCTTTAACACTGTTCTCTACCAGTCCCATTTTGCGTAATTGTTGTAACATTTGTTGCCTTTCCTGTGCAAGTTTCCAGCATGAACTAAGGATATGCTCTACTGTTTCAGTCTCCTGACATAGATTGCAAAAACCTGTTGGATGCTTATTTATGATGGCCAGAGTGCCATTAAGGTTGCTGTGCCCAATTCTCAGTCCACTTATAATTATTTGCTCCTTCCGAGCAGTTGGACATTCCAGATACAGGTGTATTTTTACTACAACTACAATCAATTGAAACACCTTGACTGCATACAGGTGATCTCCATTTAACTAATTATGTGACTTCTAAAACCAATTGGCTGCACCAGTGATGACTTGGCGTGTCATGTTAAAGGTGGTGAATACTTATGCAATCAATTATTTTGTGTTTTATATTTGTAATTAATTTAGATCACTTTGTAGTGATCTGTTTTCACTTTGACATGAAAGAGTCTTTCTGTTGATCAGTGTCAGAAAAAGTCAAATTAGATCCACTGTGATTCAATGTTGTAAAACAGTAAAACATGGAAACTTCCGGTGGGGGGAGGGGGTTGAAATACTTTTTATCTTTTTATCAGCACTCAGCACTGTATGTATATCTATAAAGTTAAATTGGTTGGTTGGTTGTTCGTCCATCGTTGGCGTCGATGAGGACCTCGACACCATTATGATGGTGTCGAGACTAGCGCATGATTTGGATTTAAGTGAGGGAGAGTTGCGCAACGTCAGCCTCACTTTCACTTCCCAATTCCCATCTGGATCCAGTGGCAAGACAGAGTCTAGACGGCTGGAGATGGGACAAGGCGCAGTGGATGACCAGGACGTCTTCTGTGTCTTGCCCTGCTCTACACGTTCCACGACGCTTGCAGAGACCGCCTTCTTGACCGTTGGACCTTCCATTGGTCTCGTCCGCTCAATCCGCCGGAGGCTGTCTTCATATGCTGGAATAGACAACTCCCTATCTCACCAAGGGTTTGAGACCCGTCAGCTACCCTCACCTGGTTTAGCCGGCTTGTCGAAGCCGTTGCCCGGGGTGTGGCCGCTGTCGCATGCAAACAGCTACGGGGAGCCACAGGTGAGAGCTGAGTGCCAGGTGGGGACCAAAGGTGGACTAAAGTTAAATTAAATAAGTAGTGTAAAGACAGGAAAAAAAAAGTAGTGAGGTGGTGTTCATGGGTTCAATATTCATTCAGAAATCTGACGGCAGAGCGGAAGAAGCTGTTCCTGAATCATTGAATGTGAGCCTTCAGGTTCCTGTACCTCCTCCCTGATGATAGCAATGAGAAGAGAGCATGATCTGGGTGATGGGGTCCTTAATTATGGACACCACCTTTTTGAAACATCGCTCTTTGAAAATGTCCCGGATGCTTGAGAGGCTAGTGCCCATGATGGAGCTGAAGGAGTTAATGACTTTCTGCAGCTTATTTTTATCATGTTCAGTGCCCCCCACCCATACCAGACGGTGATGCAGCCAGTTAGAATGCCCTCCACGGTACACCTGTAGAAATTTGCGAATGTCTTTGGACTCCTAATGTCCTCAGACTCCTAATGAAACTTAGCCACTGTTGTGCCTTCGTTGTAACTGCATCAATATGTTGGGCCCAGGATAGATCCTCGGAGATGTTGACACCCAGGAACTTGAAATTGCTCACCCTTTCCACTTCTGTCCCCTTGAGGAGTACTGGTGTGTGTTCCCTCGTCTTACCCTTTCTGAAGCCCACAATCAATTCTTTGGTCTGTTACGTACCCCGTAACTGGGTTGCCAAACCAGCAGAAATGGACCACTTGGTTGGAGTCTGGTTTAACAGAAACTAATAAAGTTTTATTAAAGAAATAAGTAACACAGTACTCTAATCGTAAGGATATAAATGCAACAGGTTAGCAATGATAAAACACACATGTACACAGAACTAGGGTAATAGGAATCAACCAAGCTTTATCGCAGTCTAGGGGTAAAATGATCAGTCTTAAGTGACACAGAGTTCAGTTCAGCTTAGTACAGTTCGCAGTAATCGCTGTTGTGCCGTTGGAGAGAGAGAGAGAGAGATAGAGATATGCAAATCTGATTCAGCAGACCTTTGATGTTCTTCACAGTTGGCTTTCAGGCGGACCCTTTGTTATGTCTTCTGTGGTCACCGACTGTGACCCCTCTGCTCCGGATACGACTGTTCTTCCGCGGTGAACCCGGCACCCAGGCAAGGGCAGACACACACGCCAGGTTCCCGCCAATCGTACCCTTTCACCCTGTGCGTCTATGGTCGGTTCCCGCGACCAGACCTCCAAACTCTCACCAACTTGTGGGGGCACACTGCTCTTCCAGGGTCTCGTTATCTCGTGATCTCGTGGTGTGTGTCGTGCCTTAGCGAACTTGTTCTTTTTATCCCCCCTGCTGGGGTATTGCCTGTCCATCAAACTTCAGACAGTTCAGGTTCAAAGCAACCGGTCTGTCAATACTCTGAAATGTGTTTCTTTCTCGTTAATCTCTCTCTTCTCTCTTATTAGCATTTTGAATGTTTCTCCATTGTCTCCCTTATCTCTCTCATCAGCACCAATCTTCTGATAACTTGGTTTGTCGTCACAGGTCTTACTGAAGCTGAGTGCAAGTGTGTTGTTGTGACACCGCTCAACCAGCTGACCTATCTCACTCCCGTACACTTTTTCGTCAGCATCTGAAATTCTGCCATCAATAGTCTGTCATCAACAACTTTATACGTAGTATCTGAGCTGTGCCTAGCCACGCGGTCATGTGTGTAGAGAGAGTAGAGCAGGGGGCTAAGCACATGTCCTTGAGGTTCGCCAGCGTTGATTATCAGCAAGGAGACGTTATTTCCGATTCACACAGACTGTGATCTTCCGGTGAGGAAGTTGAGGATCCAGTTGCAGAGGGAGGTACAGAGGCCCAGGCGTTGGAGCTTTCTTTATCACAACCATCAGAATAATTGCGTTAAATGCTGAGCTGTAGTCAATAAACAGCAGCCTGATATAAATATTAGTATTGTTCAGGAGAACCAAAGCCACGCGAAGAGGCAATGAGATCGCATCTGCTACAGACCTATTGTGGCCATAGACAAATTGCAGTGGGTCCAGGTCCTTGCTGAAGCAGGAGTTGATTCTAGCCATAACCAACCTCTCAAAGCACTTCATCACCATAAATGTGAGTGCAACTGGATAATAGTTGTTAAGGCAGCTCACCCTGCTCTTTGTTTGGGCACTGGTATAATCCTTGCCCTTTTGAAGCAGGTGGGAGTCTTTGAGCACACCTGGCAGTTGGTTGGCACAAGTTTTCAGAGCTCTACCAGATACACTGTTGCTTTGCGAAGTTCACCCTCTTGAAAGATGTTCTGTTGTCGGCCTCCGAGACAGACATCCCAGGGTCACCGGATGCTGCAGGTATCCACGTAGCTGTAGTTTTATTTTCAAAGGACATTGAGTTCATCTGGGAGTGAAGCATCGCTGGCATTTATGATACTAAGTTACACTTTGTAGGAGGTAATGTCCTGCAAACCCTGTCAGAGTTGACGTGGGTCCAGTCCGCCTCTAACCTCAACTAGAATTGCTCTTTTGCTCTTGAGTTAGCCCTCTGTAAGTTGTATCTGGTATTCTTGTATAGTCCCCTAGCGGGCTCAACCCCAAGCTGCTTAAAAAATTCATTTCATGGGCATTCTGCAAATTCCCTCTCTTGGGATCCAGCACCAACCTGATTTTCCCAATCTGCTTGTATATTGAAATCCCACACGTCTATCATAACATTGTCCTTTTTACATGCTTTTTCTATTTCCCCTTGTAATTTGTACCCCACATTCTTGCTACTGTTTGGAGACCTGTATATAACTCCCATCAGGGTCTTTTTACCCTTGCAGTTTCTTAACACTACCCACAAGGGTTCTTCATCTTCTAATCCTACTTCATGTCTTTCTAAGTATTTGATTTCTTTTTTTTAATCAACAGAGCCACCCATTCTTTCTGCCTACCTGCCTGTCTTAACAACACAATGTGTATCCTTGGATATTAAACTAATTATGGTCTTCTTTCAGCCGTGACTCAGTCATGCTCACGATGTCATACCTGCCAATCTCCAACTATGCTACAGGATCATCTACCTTATCTCCTATACTCTGTGCATTCAAATATAACACCTTCAGTCCTGTATTCATCACTCTTTTCGATTCTGGCCTCATGTTAAACTTCAGCTCATCCCACTGACTGCAATTTTGCCCCATCATCTGCCTGTCCTTCCTGACAGTCTCACTACACACTGTGTCCTCTTGTATACCAACTACTCCATCCTCATCCCTATCATTTCTGTTCCCATCCCCTCCCAAATTAGTTGAAACCCCCTCCAACAACTCGAGCAAACTTGCCTGCAAGAATATTGATCTCCCTCAGTTTCAGGTATAACATTTCCTTTTTGTACAGGCCATACCTTCCACAGAGGAGATCTCAATGTTCCAGAGATCTGAAACCCTTCTCCCTGCACCAGTCCAAAGGAGACCATGGACTAGCAAGTTGAAATATGCTCAATCTCAATGAAGGGCCTCGACCTGAAATGTTAACTGTTCATTTCCCTCCACCATTACTGCTTGACCTATTGAATTCCTTTAGCATTTTGATTGTTGCTCCAGATTCCAGCATCTGCAATCTCCTGTATCTTGTTATGTATTCTCAGCATCTCTTGTTGTGTGTCTACAGTGAGTTACATGGTTGTTCTGTTCTGGTTAACAACAGATGGTGCAATCCGGGTCATATTACGATCGAGGAACATGTTTGTAGACTGGACATTGAACTTTTTACTGTTGGACTTCGGCCATATTCCACCGAGATACAACACCTGGCGGCACGAGAGGTCGTTCCTGCCTCTGGCCATGGAACTTGCAGCTCCTCCCGTGGAGGGTCAGACACCCTGAGCCAATAGACTGGTCCTGGACTTATTTTCCATCCGGCATAGTTTGCATTTTGTTGTTTGATTGTTTGTGGTTTTTGTATTGCTATATTTATGCTCTATTCTTGGTTGGTGCGGCTGTAACGAAACCCAATTTCCCCCGGGATCAATAAAGTATATCTATCTATCTATCTATCTATGAAATAGTCTAATTTTCATAGGTGTAATATTGCTAAGAATATTCTGCTAATTGGCACCCACCAAACATCCTTAGAATCCACCTCCTTCACCAATGGGGCAATGGATGGAGTGTGGACCATCTACAAAGCACACTGTGGCTCCTTGTTTGGCAGCACATCCCAGGTCTTTTCTGCCTTCTGCCTACTATAGAAAGATGAGGACTGCCAACACACTGGAAAGATCTTCTCCATAACACAAGCATTGCCCTAAATTGCAAGTACATCAGTAATCTTTCATCCCCAATTACAGTTTACCATGGACTTTGCCGAGGATTGTCACCCTGCGGTGGAAAGGCTTGTGAGTTCCTGAGATCCCCAGAATAATGCAGTCTGGAGCTTAGCTGTCTGGTGCTTGGCTCCTGGTAGGGTTACCCATGGTGGTAAGGTCAAGGGGGAGATTCCAGACAATGAGCGATCCAAACAAGACCTCAGTGGTGGAGTTGGCAGAAGATGATGATAAATCTCAACAGTATTCAAGGACCTGTGGTGGCTGCCCATACATCAGCCTCCCCACGATCACACAGGCGATCTCCACTAAGGGAATAACCCTTTAGGAGAACATTATACTCTTACTACTTCAAATAAACAGCTTGCTGCCACTTCCAGAGTAATTGAGAATAGGCATTTACTTCTAACTGTATGTGTGAACCCATATCCCAGCAGTGGAAAGTATATCCAGGACAGAATAAAGAAAATGAACAGACCAATGGCTACAGACTCATACTACTATTTAGCTTTGTTTACCATGCAATTAACAACAAAAGAACAACATTGAAATATTTCTGATAGACAGAGAAAGCTTCTGTCAACAAAGTTTCAATTGTTTCAGAATGGTTCTTCACAGAGTTCTGGTTTATAGGAAGTAACATAAGGTCTAATATAGATCATTGGAGTTTATTGTTATGTGTAG
The DNA here is from genome assembly GCF_030028105.1 of Mobula birostris. Classification (NCBI taxonomy): domain Eukaryota; kingdom Metazoa; phylum Chordata; class Chondrichthyes; order Myliobatiformes; family Myliobatidae; genus Mobula; species Mobula birostris. The sequence continues at coordinate 147,810,525 of NC_092377.1, forward strand.
AGTAGACACGCAGTCTGAAGCAACACACACAAGACTGAGGGAACACAGCGGCTCTAGCAGCATCTGTTAGAGGGAAATGGAGAGTCAATGCTTCACAGAGTTTCTTCAGCATTTTGTGTTGCTCCAGATTTCTGGCATCAGCAGTCTCTCATGTCTCCAGGTAGACACATGCCTATCTCTTGTATTAAATATCAGCGCATGAACCATACACTTCACTCGACAGGCCATACCTCGAGCATTGCATTGATGTTTCTCTCTGCCTCACAAGATGGATGTGATTGGGAAGGAGAGGGACAGGAAGACACCTCTGAGGATGTTGACAGATCTGGAGAGTTTTAATTCTATGAAAAGATCCTGGGTTCCTGTCTTCAGAACAAAGGAAGCTGCTGGGATAGTTTATTGAGTTGTGAGGGACGCAAAGCCTAACAAAGCTCAATGAAAGGGAAGTAATTCTCTTCACAGGACATGGCTGGTAGAATCAGTAGAGAAGAATGTTAGACGACTCTGCCTCCATTAAGCTCTCCAACAATGATGATAAAAATCCCCATCACTTGAAGAGGCTACAGGGGCTCTAGACTGAGCTGGCAGTTGGATTTGCCCAGATTAGTTTTCTTGGCTAGCATGAAAACAATGGTCGGATGGTCTTTTTCCAAGCCATAAATCCTGATGATTCTTTACACCTGCTCCTCTGATTTACTCTGGGTGCTCAGAAACTTTTATAGATGCACCATAGAGTCCAGGGGAGACACAGCAGTCAGTACAGTTGCTTTACAACGCCGGCTGTAATACTGGGGTTCGATTCCTGCTGCTGTCTATAACGAGTTGGTGTTTTATCCTCATGACCTCATGGATTTCTTCTGAGTGCTCCAGTTTCCTCCCACACTCTAAAGACATAAGGCTTGGGGTTAGTGAGTTGTGGGTATGCTCTGTTGATGTCAGTAGTATGTCAAAACCTCTGGGTTGCCTCTAACACAATCCTCACTGGTCTGATTTGACGCAAATGACTCATTTCACTCTTTGTTTTGATGTTTTGATGTACATGTGAGAAATGAAGCTTACTTTTTAAAAAAATCCTTATCTTTAGAAAGCATCCTGTTAGTCTGGAGAAAATTAGAAGTGAAACCTTTGAACTTTTATTTGATTTTGAGAAAAGATGGGGCTCATCTGCTCGTTATTATCATTTGAGCTAATTGATAGATTTTTTCCACGATCTAATTGTAAATTTTTTTAGTATATTTTCTTCTCTTGCTGGCCGTATGATGTTTATTTTTAGAAGCTTTTTGTATGACGCATGGCTCCGGGGTTGTACACCTAATGGGTTCTTTTTTTTTCTCACTTTTTCTGCTTAGTAGGTTTTTTTTGTTATCACAAAATTTTTTCAATCTTTAAGATAATGTTTTTTTTGAGACATTGTAAGTGTTGTTACTTCAATGTACTCATGTTATTTCTTTTGTATAATATAACAATAAAAAGATTTGAAAAGAAAGAGAGCTTCCTGATTGTTGGCACCTCAGCCTGGCATGGCAACTACTCTGATCTGAACTGTTGGAACCTGCAGAGAACAGTAAACACTGCCCAGCGCATCACAGGCTTATCACCTCCCTCCTTCCAGCCCATCTCACGGTGCAGCGAAGGACTTCACACTGCTGCCAAACAACAAATCTCATGGCGTACATCAGTGATAACAAATCTGATTTGGGTGCTGATTTCTTGCAGCAGGGAGGTTAACAGAATCATCAGGGAAGCCTACCGCCATGGCCATTCCTTTTCCTGTCTTCTGCCTTCTAGGAGAAGATATAGGAGCTTGAGAACATGGATGAATAGACTCGGGAACAGTGTCTTCCCCGCTGCCATCAGTTTCCTGAGAAACTTTCTCTTTCAGATCCCTTCCTGGTGGAACTGCCACATTACTGAACCCTCAATTCTATCTTCTCTGCTCTTGTCACTTCACCATTTCCTCTTGCACTGCCTCAGTTTGCGTGAATATACTTTGTACTATTCTGCTCTTCTTGCAGTTGTCACTGAATTTATTTTTATACCTATTATTACTATGTACTTATTATTACCAGGAAATCTCACCAATGCCTCTGCTTTCTGAGGAGGTGCATCTATCCTCACGTCATTCTACGAACGCTGGGCGGAGAGCATCAGAGCAAACTACATCACTGCGTGGTACGCGAGCTGCATTGTGACGGACAGGAAGGCTCTACAACGGGTGGTCAAAACTGTCCAACGCATCACTGGCGCCAGCCTACCCACCAGAGACACATATACAGAAAGGTGCCGGAAGAGGGCCAGTAACGTCATGAAGAATCCCACCCACCCTGCTCATGGATTGTTTGTCCCACTTACATTAGGGAGGGAGGCTATGTAGCACCCACGTCAGGACCACCACACTCAAAAGCTGTTCCTTTCTCCAAGCAGGAAGGCTGATCAACACCTCCAGCAACTAGCCCGCCCCTCCACACCCCTCACCGCCACTACTTTATCATCTCCTGTCAGTCACCTTTTGTACAGACACTCTTGTGCCCAGCCAATTTACAGTCATGGGATCAATCTATATACCGCGCCTATAAAGTGTACTCACCCCCCTGCAAATTTTCATGTTTTATTTTATTTTACAAAATTGAGTCACAGTGGACTTAGTTTGGCTTTTTTGACGCTGATCAACCGAAAAGACTCTTTCGTGTCAGAAGGGAAGATGCCGTCGGAAGGAGACTCCGCATTGCAAGAAGTGCTTTGTGCAGATGAACGGCTCCAAAGGAGAAGAGCAGTACTCCTGAGAGAGTGAACCAGTTTGCTCGAGATGGTCTTAAAGGAGAGTTCGAAAATGTGGTGCGTGTTTTCACGCAGAATGTGGTCCCACGTATGAGTAAGAAATCCAACCTTGAATACTCCAGTATGAGCTCCAATGGTTGTGTGCACATTGGCCTGGTTTAACTGTAATGGGCCCTTTTATTTTATGATTATGATTATGAGGACACGCAGTCCCCTTTTATTGTCATTTAGTAATGCATGCATTAAGAAATGATAAAAATGTTTTTCCAGAATGATATCACAAAAACACATGACAAACCCTATTTTTTCCTCCTATTAACTGTTTGATAAAGCTGAATTTGGTAAATATAATCTCCTGCAGTGTACAATCTGTTATTTCTTGCCAACCAATAATTGTGTAAGGGCAGGATCTACACAGCATTCACCCAAATTGAGGTTTCTTTAACCAGAACATCACAACGTTCCTGTTTGGTTGAACGCAGATCATACTGACCCTAGGCGTATATGGTTTATGAAAAGTGGCCTCCTCACCGCTTAGTTACATGGCTGATAGTTGAGTTAGTCGTCGAGCCAAGTTTGCATATGAGCCCGGTGAGAGGGTTACATGTGTATGATAATAAATTAACCTGAATCTGAATGGTCAACATGGGTGAAATGAGGCTTCTTAGCTTTTGCAAACATCTGTCTGGATCTGGAAGGACAATTTTTGTGAGCAGCCCCAATCTGCTTTCTCCCCATATCCTTCGTGCCCTGACTAATCAAAATCTATCAACCTCTTCCTTAAATATACCCTATGACTTGGCCTGAAAATTAGCAACAAAGTTCAGATTCACCACTCTCTAGCTCATCTCCGCTCTAAATGGACGTCCCTCTATTCTGAGGCTGTGACCTCTGGTTTTAGACTTTCCTCCAAAGGAAACATCCTCTCCACATCCACTCCACTGAGGCTTTTTAACACTCAATACATTTCAATGAGATTTCCCGCGTCATTCTTCTGAATTTCAGTGAGTGCAAGCCCAGAGCCATCATATCAGCCTTCCAATCCTGGAATCATTTTCGTAAACGTCCTTTCAACCTCCTTCAATGTCAACATATCTTTTCTTAGATAAGGGGCCCAAGATAAGGCTTTTCCAGCTCATCTGCGGAAACAGCTTAATTTCTACCTTTAACATCTCTCTTTTTCCTTTTCAGAGTGGATGGAGTTCTGTCAGAAACCCTGACCAGGAGTTACACTCAGACTTTGGTTCTTTGTGGTGGTGGGGCCCGCTCCTGGGGGCTCACGACCGGCCACTGTTTGAAATCCCAAGGATGTGGCCTAGTACACGAGCGCACCTTCGGGGTTCTGAGGTTCTGCATCCCTGGGGATGAGCGGATTCTAAGCTGGTGCCACTGGCTAAAGTGTTGCGGGAGAAAGTGGAACATCGGGAACACCGGATTGGCTGACGGCGGCTCCATACTTGGCGAATGACGTGCGTTCTCATTGGTGGGGGAGAGTTGGTTGTCGATTCTCAAGCTGGGGAACTGGGGGTAAATGCGACGTGACAGATTTTATCATTGCAAATCAGCAAGTTGTTTTGTTACAGGTTTCCCCTGCCATCCGAAGGTAGAGTCATAGTCATAGTCATACTTTACTGATCCCGGGGGAAACTGGTTTTCGTTACAGTTGCACCATAAATAATAAATAGTAATAGAACCATAGATAGTTAAATAGTAATATGTAAATTATGTCAGTAAATTATGAAATAAGTCCAGGACCAGCCTATTGGCTCAGGGTGTCTGACCCTCCAAGGGAGGAGTTGTAAAGTTTGATGGCCACAGGCAGGAATGACTTCCTATGACGCTCTGTGCTGCATCTCGGTGGAATGAGTCTCTGGCTGAATGTACTCCTGTGCCCACCCAGTATATTATGTAGTGGATGGGAGACATTGACCAAGATGGCATGCAACTTAGACAGCATCCTCTTTTCAGACACCAACGTGAGAGAGTCCAGTTCCATCCCCACAACATCACTGGCCTTACGAATGAGTTTGTTGATTCTGATGGTGTCTGCTACCCTCAGCCTGCTGCCCCAGCACACAACAGCAAACATGATCGCACTGGCCACCACAGACTCATAGAACATCTTCAGCATCGTCCGGCAGATGTTAAAGGACCTCAGTCTCCTCAGGAAATAGAGACAGCTCTGACCCTTCTTGTAGACAGCCTCAGTGTTCTTTGACCAGTCCAGTTTATTGTCAATTCGTATCCCCAGGTATTTGTAATCCTCCACCATGTCCACACTGACCCCCTGGATAGAAACAGGGGTCACCGGTACCTTAGCTCTCCTCAGGTCTACCACCAGCTCCTCAGTCTTCCTAGAGTGTTCCTATGATACGGTTCGTAAACTGGAATGTTGTAAAGTGAAGAAGCAATTACCATTTATTTATATGGGAAAAATTTATGAGCGTTCGCAGACCCAAAAATAACCTACCAAATCATGCCAAATAACACAGAAAACCTAAAATAACAGTAACATATAGTAAAAGCAGGAATGATATGATAAATACACAGCCTATATAAAGTAGAAATACTTCTCTACAATCATTGCCGCACTGTCCACCGTAGCGAAAATCTTATGCAAGCGCTCTCGGCAGAAACACTCTCTCCAGTAACCTTTAAGCTATGAAGCTGCCAAATCATACCAAATAACACATAAAAATACACAGCCTATATAAAGTAGAAATAATGTACGTACAGTGTAGTATTGGGAAAACAGCGCTGAGCACACTGATGATGGTGTGTTAGGCTGAGTCGTCGGAGGTTGGGGTGGTGCAGTGGCCCCCACCCACCGGGCCGCCAACCGATACTGAACCATGAAGCATGGCAGTGGTGCAGCGGTAGCTGGAACGCACCCAGCACGTCTTTAAGAAAAGAGCCAAAATAAACAAGCTAATTAATTAGGTGCTGCCCGGCACATAAATGTCAGCCCAGATCAGAGGTGACAATCTCCTCTGATCTGGGCCGACATTTACGTGCTGGGTGGCACCTAATCAATTAGTTTGTTTATTTCGGCTTTTCTTCTTTAAGATGTGCTGGGTGTGTTCCGGCTACCGCTGCATTCTTCACGGATCGGTATCTGTCCGCGGCCTGGGGGTTGGGGTGGTGGGACACTGGGGTGTCATCTCATTGTCGTCTGTTTCCATCAGGGAGGCAGGTCATCTTCTTCTATGTCTGCCTGCCTCGATGTCGAAGGTCGAAGTTGGTCGTCTGCTGTGGCTGATGTGGAAGGCTTGAAACGACGGTATGCTTGACTGCTAGCCTCGCGCATTTTTCTATCATACAGTCCTTCGTATGCACTCAAACCATCCTGCGAATATGCCCTAAACCAATGTACCATTTCAAAGTTAAAGTCATACTTTATCATTGCAGCGAAAATCCCACGCAGTTGCTTCACGTTCAGTTCCTGGACGATTTCACTTTTGGTCCATTCGCTACTGCACTCAGTTTTGATTGTTATCCTTTCCTCTTCCAATTGCATCAGCTCTTCATCTATCAGTTCTTGGTCATGGGATGCCAAAACCTCTTCAACATCTTCGTCAACTTCCACAAGCCAAACTCACTTTGTCCTTACTTCGTTCACCAGGATCGAAACGCTTAATTGTGTCTAGTTTTACGCTAAGTATAACACCCTTACGAGCTCTTTTAGGCTTTTCTGATACCTTAGAACTCATCTTGCTAACGGCTGCTCACAGGCACGTGTTTAAGCAATGCCAGCTAGAATGCAGTTCTGAATTCGGGGGAGGAGCGGCTGCTTGGGGCGCGCGTTGCTTTTTTTCGCGCACTGCCTTTCTTCGTAACAGTGAAAACACCTTCTGTTAGCGAAAATGGTACTAATGTAGGTCTTTCGTAACAGTGAGGTTTCGTAAAGCGAACGTTCGCAAAGCGGGGGACACCTGTATGATCCCGTCTCGTTGTGAAAGGGGACACCTCTTTACTGGTGAGAGAGAGAGTCTGTGGTATGTTGAATTGTCAGGTGAAACGATTAGTTTTTGTTGTACTGCAGATCATGGCCTTTCTTGGGGGCTTTGCTATTGCTTGCTTGGTGAGGTAGGGTGCTGATGTTTTTTTTGCTGAAGTAAGGGGGAGGGGGAGGGTTGTTGCTTTGTTGCTCTTGTGCATGGGGGGAGTAGGGGGGCTTTGAGGTTTTAATATTTTTACTGTCACTTATTCTTTGTCGAGCTCTATGATGACCTACCGATGCTCACCACTAAAATCGAGGCTAGAATACTGCAACTAGCCTTGCACTGTCCACACCACCCCAAGCTACCTGCCAGCCTAGTCATCGTATGGGAGCCCAAGCATGGGAGGATGAACCTTGGGCTCCCTCCCAAGACTATGGTCAACACGCTCCTAGAAGACAGTGGCGCGGCTAATGTAGATGAACTGAACACACTGATGAGGGAGGGGGAGAAGTGGAGAGTCCCTCATCGTGCCAGATGCCGGCCCCCTAGGCCTGAGTCAACGTAGTAGTTGTAGTATTCTTTGGGGCACTCTTCTGTTTTCGTGGATGTCTGCGAGGAACAAGAATTTCAGGTTGTATATTGTATACCTTGCCCTGATATTAAATGGAACCATTGAACTATTGAAGTGAGGCCTCACCAGTGCCTTATAAAGCCTCAACATTATGTTCTAGTCAGCTCTGTTCTGGAGGAGAAGAGTGATTAGCTTTTCTCTGGCACAGCCGTAGATAGGATTGTCTCCACAGTCCTTACACCTTGATCCACAGCATGGCCAACCCCCCCCGCCCCCGTCCCACTTCGGCCTGACCTCATTATCCAGCCATTGATGTGCACAATGCCCCCTCCTCATTTCCTCACTGACCTGCATTTCTTTTGCACGTTACAGGTCCTCAGGGTATTCACAGCCAAAATGAAAGTGCTTTTGAAGTGCATCCATTATGATAGTGCAGGAAATGCAGTGACCAATTTTCCTCTCAGTTAATTCCTCCAATAGCAGCGAGGCAACAACCAAATATAGAATATCTAAAACATAGAATCATTTAAACAAAAAAATGCTGGAAAAGCCCAGCCAGTCAAGCAGCATCTATGGAAAGAGAACCAGTTGTCTTTTTGGGCTTGTGATCACCTCTCCCTTTAGTTCTGACAGAACAGCTGATTTGAGAATGCCCTTTTGTGATTTCAAGTTCCTTGGTGTGAGCATCTCTGAAGATAGGTCCTGGGCTCAGCATATTGATGCAATTACGAAGGAGCATGCCAGCAACTATATTTCATTAGGAGTTTGAGGAGATTTGGTATGTCACCAAATAGTCTAGCAAATTTCTACAGATGTACCAAGGGCGCGTTCTAACTGGTTGCATCATGAACTGGTATGGAGGGGCCACTGCACAGAGCCAGAAAAAGCTGCAGGTGATTACAATCTAAGCCAGCTCCACCATGGGTACTAGCTTCACCAGCGCTGAGGACATATTCAAAAGGCGATGCCTCAAAAAGACATCATTAAGGACACCCATTACCCAGGACATGCCCTTTTCTTATTACTACCATCAGAGACGTACAGGAGCCTGAAGACACAGTCAGCTCACGCACTTAGCAACAGCTTCCTCCTCTCTGCCTTCAGATTTTTGAACAGACAATGAACCAACCCATGAGCACTACCTCATTATTTCTGCTCTCTGTTGCACTACCTATTTCATTTGATTTAAAAAAATATATATTATATTTCTCGTTGTAATTTAGAGTTTTTTTTACGTTTTACAATGTACTGCTGCCACAAAACAAGTAATTTCATGGCATATGCCAGTGCTATTAAATCTGATTCTGATCAGAAAGTTAACTCTAAGACAAGAACCACGAACCTTTTTTTTAATTCGAGGACAGAGTGACTTCCCTATTTCCTGATGATTCTCCATCAGAGAAAGTTCTTTTCCAGAAAATTGTGTTCTTTATCTGATTGTGTTTTTTTTTGTGCTGTATCGGATGCAGGGTAACAATTTTTTAAATTCTCCTTTCCACTAGTGTGGTGGAAATGACATTAGAGGGGAAAATAAGCAAAGGTTGACCGACAGTGGCAATGAAGGATTTCTTTCTGAGAAAGTTAATTTGAAGGATAGCTATTAATCAGCTGAGAAATGTCCCTGCATTTAGACATCAGTGCTTTCCACAGCGGCTGCGTGACCTGCTTTCTAACCCAAGCAGTGCTGATGGAGGCTCGGCAGTCAGTAATTCAATGTGAAATAAGAGACTCATTCAGTGATGGCCCAGTGACCTCGAACAGTGTTCACAAGGAGGAACAGGAGCCCGCAATTCACCAAAACACACAAACATAATTCATTGTAACTGGTGAGCTGTGAACACTCATCGCTCCAGAAAACCTGAATTGCTTTTGAGAGGATGCTTGCTGTTGTTTCACAGAGTCATGTTTTTCAGAGTTATAGAACGTTGGTCAATTCTAATTGGCTTTGCTACATTAGGAGGAAGTGCATCTTATGGCTTGCTGTGTTGGGCAGAACAGCACAGCGTAGTACAGTCCCTTCAGCCCATGATGGTGTACTCACTTTATAAATAACTCAGTCTAACCCCTCCCTCCAGCATAGTCTTCCGATTGCCCAGGCGTTGCCCACTGAACCACCACACCAGCATCAGAGGTTTGTTGCATGAAATTGAGTGTTGTTTCCCAAAAGCAAATTAGTTTTGTTCAGTCATCAGATCTTTCTGTTTGGGAAAATCCTGAAGATTGTTCTTCCAACTTGTAAATAAGGATGGGAAAAGGTGAGAAAAGATTGCTAAGGATATTACCTAGACCGGAGGGATCGAGTTATAGGGAGAGACTGGACATTCTGGGATTTTTCTTCACAGACCATAAGAGGCTGAGGGGTGACCTTGCAGAATATTATAAAATCATGAGGATTTCCCTCCCACCCCCCTCTTCTTCTATTCCCCACTTTGGCCTTTTACCTTTTCTCACCTGCTATCACCTTCCCCTTCCCTTTCTCTTGTGGTCCACCCTCCTCCCTTATCAGATTCCTTCCTCTCCAGCCCTTGACCTTTCCCACCCGCTTGGCTTCACCTATCACCTTCTAGCTACCCTGCTTCCCCTCTCTCCACCTTTTTATCCCAGCGTCTTTGCCCTTCCTTTCCAGTCCTGAAGAAGGGCCTCGGCTCGAAAAGTCAACTGTTTATTCACTTCCATAAATGCTGCCTGACCTGCTGAGTTCCTCCAGCGTTTCGTGTGTGTTGCCTTGGACTTCCAGCATCAGCAGAGTTTCTCGTGTTGGTAGATGGCCACAATTTTTTGCCCAGGGCTGAGGGCATACACTTAAGGTGAAAGCAGAAATATTTAAAAGGGAGCAGAGGGGCAAGCTTCTCACTCAAATGATAATGGTTATGTGGAGTGAGCTGCCGAAAAAGCTGTCGGGCTTGGTGAAGACAATTGGACTGGTACATGGATAGAAAAAGTTTAAAGGGATATAGAATATAGAAAAATACAGCACACTATGGAGCTTTTGGTCTACAGTGTTGTACTGACCTATATAAACTCACTTCATGATCGTCCTTCCCTCCTACATAGCTCATAACTCTCTTTTTTTCTTTCATCCATTTTCTTATCTAAGGGTCCCTTAAATGTATCTGCCTCTTCTACTACTCTCTGTGTAAAAAACGTTCCATTGACATTCCTTCCTACAACTTCCTCAATCAATAAAATGATGCCCCCTTGCATTCACAATTTCTGCCCTGGGAAAAAATTCTACGGCTGTCCACTAAATCTGCCTCCCAAAGTCCAACCCTATGTCCCCGTCGTGAGAGGTGGAATCAGGTAAGGCCGGCCAACAGGAAGCTGCAGAGGCCAATCCCCCGTGCAATAGATTACGGAAACGTTGACGAACTTCAACCATGCCATCGACCTTGCACGATGGAGATGGGAGGTCATTAATGGCCTATTCTCCACTGGACTTAAGGACACAAGAAGAGGAGGAAGTCCACCATATCGATGTCTCTCATCTTATACTCCTCTATCAAGTTACCTTTTGTGCTTTGCATTGTGCATTGTCTAGTTTGTGCAAGCTGATGCCTAAAGTACACCCAACGACTAGGCCTCCACAGCTGCCTGTGGTAACACATTCCACAAAATCACCATTCTCTGGCTAAAATACTGAGATACAGTGAAACCCGCTGAGTGTATGCCATCCAGACAGCTCATTCCAAAACAGAAGTACATCATGTTAGTACAAAGGGAAAGCTCAATGCAGACTATAGTGTTCTGCTTACTGAGAAAATGCAGTGCAGGGAGACAAATAGAGTGCAAGGGCCACGATGGGGTAGGCTTCATCTTTATCAATAGGATATCTGCTACAAAGTCTGACAACGGTGTTATAGAAGCCGTCCTTGAGCCTGTTAGTACATGTTCTCAAGATTTTGTGTATTCTGCCCTATGGAAGAGGGGAAGAGGGGAATGACCAGAATGGGAGGGGTCCCTGATTATGCTAGCTGTCGGTGGGAAGTGTAGGTGTGGTCACTGGAGGGGAGGCTGTTTTGTGTGATGGATTGGGTTGTGTTCACAATTCTCCGCAACTTTTAGCGGTCTTGGGCAGAGCAGTTGCCATACAAAGCGGTGATTATTCCAGGAAGGATCGCATCTGCAAAAATTGGTAAGCATTAATGAGGATATGCTGGAATTCCTTAGCCATCTGAGGAAGTAGAGGTGTTGGTGTGCTTTCTTGGCCATTGTAGTCACATGGCGGGCCCAGGACAAACTGCTGACAATATTTACCCCTAAGGACACGAAGGAGATATGTAACTTCTGTATCACACAGGGAGACGTATAGTTGCAGGATTGATCAGGCACTGCAAAAGCCTGGATTAATGACCTAGTGAAGTAAAAACAGGTTCCATCACGGGAGCCAGGCATTTAAATTCACTTCAGATCAGTGGAAGGCCAGAGTATTGGAAATCTATACAAGATTAGTTAAAAAATAAAGAGGGATAAGACAGAATATGAAAGCAAGCTGAGAAGAAGTATAAATGTAGACAGTTAGATCTCATAGAAAAAATATACATAGAAAAGAGGAACTGACAGAAGTATTGGTCCCTGGAGGATGAAACTTGAGATTTAATAATGGGAAGTAAGAAAAATGACAGAGATTTGGAAACACGCTAAAAAAAACCTCATTTTTATTCGGAGATCTGAGGTCAAAAGGGCGGAATTAACTTATAGTAATCGTTATTGCTAGATAAAAATTACAAAGTCAATAAATAATGCTATAGACAGTCAAGATCTGAAAAAGTGAATATGGGGGTCTTAGAGGAAGTGATTGCTGAGGTAGAGGGCACATTGGTTGAAAAACGGAGGAGATGGCAGATGAAATATAGCGTGGAAAATGGGCAGGTCATCTGCCTTGATGAGAAAATGTGGAAAACGAGAGTGTATCTTGAACGGTGAGAGACTGAGGACAACAGTGGTCAGAATTTCCTTGTACACAAATTGCTGAATGTTCATGCATAGGCTGAACAAGCAGTTGGGTAGGTAGACGGTACTTTGGCCTTTGATACTAGAGGATTTGAGACGAAAAATAAAGATGTCTTTCTCCAATTATATCGGCCCTGTCGGGGCTTCATCCAAGGCATAGAAGGCTATGAACCTACTGATAAATTGGATTAGTGTAGGTTGGGGGTTCCCAACCTTTTTTATGCCATGGAGCCCTACCATTAACCGAGGGGTCCATGAACCCCAGGTTGGGAACCCCTGGTGTACAGCAATAGGATAAGTAGGGTAGTTAAAAAGCTCTTTCTGTGCTCAGTTACTCTATAGATCCCGACCTATGCAATGAAATACTTGCAATAGACAAGACCGTGGGTATATTTAAAGCGAAAAAAGATAATTTCCTGATCGGTCAGCGCATCAAAGATTATGATGCGAGGGCAAGTGTTTGGGGTGGAGTGGGATCCAGGATCAGCCATGATGGAATAGCAGAGCAGACCCTATGGGCTGAATGGCCTAATTCTGCTCCTATGTCTTATAGTCTGATTGGTGAAGGGCAATAAAATTTGATTCTTGGGTTGGGAGTTTTGTTCTATGGGGCGAGATTGTGAGCACATTGAGCCTACTAAGATTTTGGAAGAGCAAGAAGTGATCTCATTGAACTATACTGGATTCTTATGGGGCTTGAATATGTCAATAGAGGCATGGTTTTCCCTGGTCTGGATGTCTAGACCGAGGGCTCACAGGCTCTAGATATAGAGCTGGATGTTTAGGACTGGGATGAGAATAAATTTCTTCAGCCAGTGAGTAGTCAACCTTTGGAGTTCTCTCCTCAAAAGTGCTGTGGAAGCTCAGTCACCGACTACAACTTAAGAGATCCTGCAGATGCTGAAAATCTTGAGCAGCACACACAGAATGCCGGAGGAACTCAGCAAGTCGGATAGCATCTATGAAAATGAATAAACAGACAACATTTCTTATGAAGGGTCTTGGCCCAAAACTTCGACTGTTAATTCCTCTCCATCAATCCTGCCGGATTTGCTGAGTTTCACCAGCACTTCGTGTGTGTCACTGAGTATGCTTCGAATGGACAGCAATAGGGTTTGGATTGGTATTGGAAAATTAGGGAAAAAATCAGATGTGATCCTCTTGTTACACAAACAAAACGCTGGAGGACCTCGGCAGGTCAGGCAGCGTCTATGGAGTCCAGCAGCGTCTGCAGAATTTTTGTAGCCATGATCCTATTGCGTGGCGGAGCCCTCTTGGGGAGTAGTGTGGTGAAATGTTGCTCAAATTCCTTACGTGTAATCCCCTCCTAGTTACACATGTTCCTGACGGAAATACAATGTAGATCCTCCATCATCATTAGATTTGATTCCTAAAAGCCCCTTGTTAGGAGGACAGCACTTTAAGAGCATGGCTCAGTGTCACAAGGATCTTAACACTTCCCCGGAATCTGAAGTGTTCTGGTGGAAGATCTTCGAGCTGAGCTTTGCAGCCTGGCCTGTGCAGTGTCCCTAAGGCTTTCCACTTGTATTTCCAACTTCCAGTGCTGAAATGTTCACTCTCTTTTCATCGTTCATTAGCACAAAAGCAGAACCCTGCAGGTGCTTCAATAGGAACAGGAAATGCTGGGGTTGCTCAGGAGTCGCTGTGGCACAAAAAGCGGAGTTTCAGATTGAAATCGTCGAAATTCCGGATCACTCAGAGCCAGGAACTTGGCGTTAGTTATACTTCTCTCTCCACAGATACTGCTTGACCTCCTGAACATTTGCACCATTTCTATTTTTACTTTCAATAGCTTATCTCTTGGGCAAATGTGATTGAGTGGCTGTTAATCAACACATCGCTCAGTTAGGAATTGGGGCCACTAAGCTATGAGGTGGTTGGCCGAGTAATTAATCTGCAAACTTGGATTGTTTGGGTGTCCAGGGAAGGGGCTTGCTGTGTGCATTCTGGGGCAGCTCACTTACCTTTGGTCCCCACTGGACACTCAGCTCTCACCTGCGGCTCCAAGTAGCTGTTTGCATGCGGCATCAGCCACACCTTGCTACGCCACTTCAGCATGTGGGCAGCCAGCGGGTGTGGACAGCCGGCGGGCCTCAGACCCCAGGGAGACAGGGACATGCCTGTCCTAGCATGCAAAGTCAGCTCCGGCCAATGAGATCAACAGTGAGACCCGGCAGCCAGGAAGAAGGTTCTGCAACGCTTTGTGGAGGACAAAGGGCATGGCAAGGCACAGAAGGAGTCACGGTCATCCATTGCAACCAACAAGGACCTGAGCTGAGACGACTATTCGTACAACTGGACCCAGATTTCCAAGGTCGGGGGAATGGAACTTTCCTGGTGCAGTGGCTTCTAGATTTTTAAAATTTTCTTGTGCGGGTTTCAAACTGTCATCACCAGATACCTAGAACATAGAAATCGACAGCACATTACAGGCCTTTCGGCCCACAATATAGTGCCGATCATGTAACCTACTCTAGAAACTGCCTGTAATTTCCCTAGCACATAGTCCTCTATTTTGCTGAGCTCCATGTAATATCTAAGAGGCTCTTAAAAGACCCTATTGTCCTATTGTATACAATGGACAGCCAATCATCAATCTGAAAATTCAGTGACTGTGTGGCTGGAACTTTGTGCAAGTTGTAACAGTGTGTTACCAGCCAACAGACACACCCCCTCACCATTTCTTAGCTCACTATGTTGGTTTCTGGTTGAGATCCAGAAAGGAATGCTTCCTTCTTTCCAAATGCCTCACAGCCACATCTCACTCTTCTGAGGTCTCCGTGGGCCCAGTGTTAAGATTATTTGCATTTCTTGATTCGCATCACTGCAATGTTGGCTGAAGCATCGTCAAATGATACAACCTGTGGTCGTGGAATTCCTTCCTCACACCTCCTGATGGTCCTTCAGTACTACTGGTTTGACTGAGTTGACTCTGTATGCCCTGTGCTTCAATCGAGTATTGTTTACCCCTGTGGAACACCTTGGGACACTTTGCAAAGGGAAGTGACTTGCAAATTTTTATTCTATTTAATTCATTTAGAGATACAGTGCAGAGTAAGCCCTTCCAACCCTTTGAGCAAAGATGCCCCAGCAATCCCCGACAACAACGATTTAACCCTATGAACCTCAGGATGATTTACAATGACCAATAAACTGACCTGGTAAGTCTTTGGACTGTGGAAGGAGTCTGGAGCAGCAGGGGAGAGCCCACACATTCCACACGCACAACGTACAGAGACTCCTTACAGAGGACGCCAGAATTGAACTCTGATCTCCAACCCCGCTCCCCCCGCTGCTGTAATAACATTGCACTAACCACTACGCTTTCGTGGATTTCTGGCTTCTGTTAGTCATTTCAAAAGGCGAAGAATTATTTCACTGCATAGGGAGATCTGAAGAGTCTTTCAGCTGTTGGATTGAACTGTAGAATTGTTATTTGTCTTGTAGTTTAACTTTCCTATGATTGTTTGTATTTTTATATAATCACATGTAGACAAGCATTGTTCAGTGAGTTTTATAGTGGTTACTGATACCTCTATTTTTCTGAAAATTTCTTTGTTTCAGTGGCAGGTATCACAGTGCTTCAATCTGCCGATTTGATTGGTTAACTGCAATCTGTTGGCATTTCAATGGAACTTTCTGTTATTAGTGGCATTCTTTAAGAAGACTGCACTATTTTGGAAGTTTTCTCTTTTCCTTTTCCCCCTCCATTCTTTCCAGGTCTTCCCTTTCCCCAGTCTCTTCCTTTGTTCTCTCTCTCTCTCCTTCTCTTTCTCTCTCTCTCACTTTCTTCATGATTTTCTCCCATCATCCTCTTTGTTCTTGTAACACTTCATAAATCTATCAAAATTAGGAAGTGTTGATGCCTCATTCTCAACTTCCAAAGAAACTTTGGATCGCAAAAACATCAGGATCCAACACAACATTTCCACTGATTCATCGTTCAATGACTTGAATTGGGCCAGCTGCAACTTTCTTGCCTCCCTCTCAAACAGCAGTGGGTTAAAGTCCCACCATGGACGTGAAGAGAAATTATAGAGAGCGAACAGGCACAGCTTATATAACCAGTGACCCCAGTTTAGCCCTGATCTCTGATACTATCTGTGCGGAGCTCGCACGTTCTCTTTCTGTGACCATGTGGGTTTCCTCCCACGTCTCAAAGACCTGCAGGTCAGGAGGTTAATTGGCCACATGTAAATGCCCCTAGTGATGGCTTCTGTGTGGGGGGGGGGGTAGGCATGAATGAGAATGTGGGAGAATGAAAAATGGAATTACTGTAAATGGGTGATCAATGGCCAGTATGGACTCAGTGGGCTGAAGGGTCTGTTGTTGTGCTGTACCTCTCTGTGACTCAATAGCAGAAGTTCAAGCTGTCCGCATTATCAGGGTGGCACCTTTCGGGTGGAATAGTAAACTGAATTCCTGGTATGTCCTTTCAGATAGATATTAAAGGAGTTTTAGATGAAAGATAGGGTAGTTTTCCCTGGAGTTCTTAAACAATATTTATCCATTACAACATCAATTAAACACGTAGAGATTACCTGGTGCCTCCATGAGGTCCAGAGCCTTGTTGTAGGGTTTGGAGACCTGGAGAGCTACGGCGTGTTGGCTAGAGTCAGGGCTTTGCGCTTTGACTCTTGGTAGTGTCACCCATGTCAAAGAGGTCAAAGGGTAGGGGCCAGACTAAGAGTGATCCACTAATCCTCCAGGGTTGGAGGTTCAGCCCAGGGTTACAGAAACAGCAATCCTTCTCTATCTGTGTGCGACGGTATGGGCAGTTAGAGATGGAGGCTTCACTGCTGCCCTAGAGCCAGAGGCATAATGACCAGTAAGTAAGTAAACAACAGGAATTCTGCAGATGCTGGAAATTCAAACAACACACATCGACGTTGCTGGTGAACGCAGCAGGCCAGGCAGCATCTCTAGGAAGAGGTACAGTCGATGTTTCAGGCCGAGCCCCTTCGTCAGGACTAACTGAAGGAAGAGTTAGTAAGAGATTTGGAAGTGAGAGGGTGAGGGGGAGATCCAAAATGATAGGAGAAGACAGGAGTGGGAGGGATGGAGTCAAGAGCTGGACAGGTGATTGGCAAAGGGGATATGAGAAGATCATGGGACAGGAGGTCCGGGGAGAAAGACAAGGGGGGGGGGAACCAGAGGATGGGCAAGGGGTATAGTCAGAGGGACAGAGGGAGAAAAAGGAGAGAGAGAGAGAGAGAGAGAGAGAGAGAGAGAGAGAGAGAGAGAAAGAATGTGTGTATATAAATAAATAACGGATGGGGTACGAAGTA
Source organism: Mobula birostris (assembly GCF_030028105.1). Taxonomy (NCBI): domain Eukaryota; kingdom Metazoa; phylum Chordata; class Chondrichthyes; order Myliobatiformes; family Myliobatidae; genus Mobula; species Mobula birostris. The sequence continues at coordinate 147,828,074 of NC_092377.1, forward strand.
AGTAAGATCACTTGGTGGTTATCATATTCTGTGAGCGAATTGGCCACTACAGTTCCTGCATTTTAATACTAATACTTCATTTAGAGCTTTGGGACATCCTGAAAGGGATGCGAAAAGTGCAATTATAGTGCTGGTGTGGGCTGCATTTCTATGGTGTCAGGTCTGCACGTGCAGGCTACTCCCAGTCTCCAGCCAGCTAACAGGAGTCACCTGCAGCCTATTTAAACCCAACTCTCATCCACTATCCTTGTTCACTCATACGGACTTGCCAGCCTGCTCCTTCAGTTACCTTGTTGCCTTGTCGTGTTAAGTGTCTATCCTCTCATGTTTCGTGGCCCCTTGTGGCTTGTTATTTTGCAGTTTATTATTAAAGTCATCACCCACCGCTAGACCATTTCAGCTGCTGTGCATTCAGGTTAAGCCTTTGCCCCATTTGCTGACATATGGCACCTTTCATTCTCTTTAACAGATCAATCACACCAGCACTTCGCTTTCCGGATGTCCCAAAGTACAAAATGAAATATTAATATTGAAATGCAGGGAATGCAGCAGGCAATTTGCTTGTATAATTCAAGTCTTTTATCACAATGCAACTGGAAAGAACTATTTAAGAAAATTAATGCACCTTCCAGGTATAATGCTTCTCTCTGTTCTTTCCTTGCAAAGATGACCTGACTGAAAGATGTTCTGTTCGCCTGAATATTGAAGGGGTGGAGTCAAGCATGAAGGTTGCAACATAAGGAGTCACAAACAGGAGCCCCTCACTGCATTCCTCCCATCTCTCGAGGGTGACATGAACCGTCTTGTGGTCTCCCTGGTCACTGCTTGGACGCTGTGCAGCTCAGCCAGCCCGGAGAGAATCTTTCATTCCCGAGACCGTTCCGATATCAGAGTGGCCCACCGGGCAATCCCCATCTCTGGGGAGAGCTCGGCACAGGTAAAACGTACAGGCTGAAACAGAACAAAGACAAAATCTGTGGTAATCAAGGTCTCTAGCCTCTTAAGCACTGAATGCATGCTGCAGCTAGAGTTAATATATGTTACAGTATGAGTTTTTGTTGAAGTTTTGTTGACTGATTTTCGGTCATTTCAATGGATTGCAATAAATAATAAAAGGATAAGTTTAGTTGTAATCCACCAAAATCAGCCGGAATTCTGAAACAACAGAAAATGCTGGAGAACGTTACCAGGATGCTGCCTACATGAGAAGGTATGAGGTCAGATAAAGTTGGATTGCTTTCTTTGGAGCATTAGAAGCTGAAAGGGAGAACTGAATGAAGTTTATAAACTTGAGAGAGGAATATTCGGGATCTTCTCCACAGCCTAGAAATGTCAAGAGGTTGAGGACATACATTTACCGTAAATTGAGAGAGGGAAAGTTTAAAGGAGATGTGTGTGTGTTGGGGGGGGGGTGGAAGTTTTTCACACAGAGAGTGGGAGGTGCTTTGAGCCTGCTGCTAAGGGGAAGTAATGGAAGTGGATACAACAGTGGTGTTTGAGAGCCAGTTAGACAGTCACAGGTACATACAGGGAATGGAGCGATGTGAATCACATTTGGGCAGTAGAGATGTAGTTTAATTCGACAGTGCAGACTCTGTGGGTTAAAGGGCCTGTTCCTGTGTTGGATTGTTCTATGTTCTAATTCAGCAGGTCAGACAGCATCCGTGGATGGAGAAACAGTTAGCGTTTCATCTGTTCTCTCTTTCTCAGTTCTCAGGAATGGCCTTTGGACTGAAACACTAATTGTTTCTCTCTTTCCACGCTTGCGACTTGGCCTGCTGAGTGTTTACAGCGTTTTCTCTCTTTATCTTCAAGCATTAACCAACATTCTCCTCTCTGTCCCAATTAGAAGTTCCTCACTAGGTATGGATGGATGCAGCCTGTTAATTGGGAGGATGCTTCGCAACAAGTTGTGGCTGCAGCCGCAGATGAAGATCCAACTCCGCCGCACCAGATGAGCACCGCTGGAGAAGACATTGAGGTCCTGCATCAGATGGAGCCATTGTCAAACCAAGGCACTGACAGCCCGGCTTTTATTGAGGCATTGAAAGAGTTTCAAGAAAGCAATGGGCTGTCAGTTACTGGTGTTGTGGATGCACACACCAGGGAGGCAATGAACGTACCAAGATGTGGAGTACCAGACCAGAAGACCCCACCTCATGCCCCAGCATCCCCTCACGCCACAGACAGGATCAGCCAGGCAGCTGAGAGCAGAGCCAACCTGACCGGAAGCAAACTTGTCCGCAGGAAACGGTTTCTGCGCCGCTTCTTTCACGGCCGGAGGTCCAGAGGGAGGCGTACGGAGGTTGCCAACGGCAATGTTTCTCACCTGGTCTTTGGCAAGCGGAGGTTGAAGTGGCGGCTGCTGAGCGAGGGTTATAGCTCTCAAATGTCGGTGACCGAGCAGCGAGCAGCCATCAGGCTGGCCTTCAGGCTCTGGAGCGAGGTCACACCCATAGACTTCGAGGAGGATCTGAAGTCCTCAGTCAGTGCTGTGGACATCACGCTGGGATTTGGAACAGGTAATGGGGTCAATGGGTCTCTTCTGATCTCTTATTGGAACTAACGGAATGGGATTACGTAGGATTAGGGAACTGAAAGTTGGGGTGGGTTTGATGAGCTAAAGGTCACAACCTTCCCCACCACTGAGGACATTTTCAAAGGCGGGACTCAAGAAGGCGTTGTCTATGATTAGGGACCCTCACCATCCAGGACATGCCCTCTTCTCATTACTTCCATCAAAGAGCCGGTACAGGAGCCTGAAGACCCACACTCAACACTCTAGGGACAGATTTCTGATCAGTTCATGAGCTCATGAATATTACCACACTATACCCCTATTTGCATTATCTATTTATCTTTTGTAACTTTATGATAATTCTTATGTCTTGTGTTGTACTGCTGCCACAAAACAACACATTTCACGACATATATTATGATAGTTTAACCTGATTCTGATTCAAATTTTGACTCATTGACTTTATCTGGCAAATATAACTATGAACTATCAGGCTCCTGAACCAGCATGTATAACTTTACCCACCTCAACACTGAACGAATTCCAGAACCTATTGACTCACTTTCAAGGACTCTGCAACACATGTTCTCAGTATTATTTACAGTATTTATTTATTGTTATTATTTTCTGTCTTTGCATAGTTTGTTTTCTTTTGTACATTGGCTGTTTGTCAGTCTTTGTGTGTAGTTCTTCATTGATTCTATTGTATTTCTTTGTTCTACTGTGAAATCCTGCAAGAAAATAAATATCATGGTTGTATATGGTGACATATGTGTACTTAGATAATAAATTTATTTTGACTTTGAAGTTTGAACAGAGACCAGTATTACTCCAGAAGTCTTTGCTTTACTGTGGCAGAAGTTGTTCTGGCCAAGGAGAACTTTGCACCAATGAAACATCAGGAAGAACAAAGCTACCGTTTTCAGTCCCCATCATGAACTTCCATCACTAGCTACCAACTCCATCTTGCTCGTTGGCATCTGTGTCAAACAAAACCAGACCATTCCAAGAAATGGTATCCTGACTCTGAGATGAATGTTGTTGCATGTGCTCAGGCTAAGACCAAGACCATGTGGTCATGGTGTGAATATATGTAAGTTACGGTCTATCTCTGCCACATCACCCGCTTCTGCTCCTCTGCTGCTGAACACATTATGCCTTTGTTACCCTCATACTTCAAACATGTTCCAGAGCATTCTACTCACATTAAATTCAAATACAATAACTCTACTAAGTCTTACCCAGTCCCCATGACATCTGAACTTCTTCCTGACCCGTGACCCCTGACCCTCTCACCTCTCCTCCCTCTCTGGTTTCCTGCCCCACTTCTGCTTACGAGTCACGTCGGTGTGAAAACTCTCAGCTTTGCCTCCTGATCCCTCCCTGGCCACACCCCTCCCTCTTTCACTCACACCTTCCAACCCTGAGCCTCTCTGAGCTCCTCCATTTCTGGTCTTTTGATCATTCCCAATTTTCATCTCTCACCAGTGCCTGCATCAGCTGGGAATCTAAGTTCTGGACTCCCCTCAAACCCCTCTACTCCTTGACCTCTCTTTCCTCCCATAAAGCACTCGCCCAAAGCTCCCTCTTTAACTAAGCTTTGGGTTTTCTGCTCAAGGATTCCCTCCTTCAGCCTGTTGTTTGATTTCGTTCCTATGAATTGTTCTGTTGTGTCGGAAGTGCTATATAAATGGAAGCTAGTGTCTGACATAAAATGGTGGCCAGGAAAGGTGTTAGTAAGCCCCGACACCAATCCAGGATTTGTGCATCTTGTGATTGTTTACACCCAGTGGCCACCTTATTAACTATCTCCTGTACCTAATAAAGTGACCATTGAGCGTATCTTCAATGTCTTCTGCTGCTGTAGCAAGTTTCGACATGTTGTGCATTCAGAGATGCTCTTCTGCACACCTCTGTTGTAATGAGTGGTTATTTGAGTTACTGTCGCCTTCGTGTCAGCTTGAACTGTCTGGCCATTCTCAAAGTTTTAGGTAACATTACATATATGTCACTATATACAACCATGGGAATTGTTTTCTTGGGGGCAGGCACAGTACATCCAAGAATCAATGAAAGACCACACCTGACAGGACAGACACACAGCAGGACGTGAAAAAGACAACAAACTGCACTAATACAAAAGAAAAGAAAAAATAATCATAATAATAAATAAATATGCAATAAATATCAAGAACATGAGTTGAAGAGTCATTGAAAGTGAGTCCACAGGTTGTGGGAAACGTTCTGTGATGGGGTGAGTGAAGTTGAGTGAAGTTATCCCCAGTTGTTCCAGAGCCTGATGGTTGAGGGATAGTAACTGTTCCTGAACCTGGTGGTGTGGGTCCTGAGGCTCCTGCACCTTCTTCTTGATGGCAGCAGCGAGAAGAGAGTATGTCCTGGTTGTTGGGGGTCCTTGACGATCGATGCTGTTTTTCTGTGACAGCGCTCTGTGTAGATGCGATTCTCCTCTGACCTCGCTCATTAACGAGGCGTTTTCACCCACAGAACTGCCAGTCACTGAATGATTTTTTTCCCCCTCTATTCTCTGTAAACTGTTGTGAAAATCCCAGGGCATCAGCGGTGTCTGAGATATTGATGCCGTCCAGCATCAACAATCATTCCACGGTCAAAGTCACTTCAATCACATTTCTTCCCGATTCTGATGTTTGGGTCTGAACAACAACTGAACCCCTTGACCATGTCTGCATGCTTTTATGCATTGAGTTGCTGCTATGTGATGGGCTGATTAGATAGTTGCATTAACCAGCAGGTGTACCTCATAAAGTGGCCACTGACTATATGTCTTGATCACTTTCCATTAATTCCTAATACTTTATTGTACACAGTTGACTTGATATCTTTATAAATGCAAACTAATTGGTTCTGCTGCAGTCTGTAAACTCATTTGCTGGGCATCTTTTTGAAAACCCCATGGCACACCTTTCTCTCTTTATGACCTTTATTACTCAATGTTTAAGAGCTTGAGAGCTGAGCCTGACATGCTGCTTAACCACAGGTGAGGCAGGGATGATGGGGTGGGGGGGGGGGTGACTGGGTCAGGAGTCACAGGGGTTGAATAGGTCAAAGGTCACAGCATGGGGAGCAGTTCAGATTCATGGAGACTGAGCAGGACTCGGTGGTGCAGGCACCAAATTTGAATTTAAAGTGAACAGAGTGCAGGTGTTTGTGCTCTGGAGTATGGAGGTAACAGAAGCGTAAGGTAATCAGTAGCCGAGAAGCAGAGGCAGGTGGCCTTGGTCTTGGGCGTACACACAACAACATCCAACTCAGGGTCACGATTTTCGCTGTATGTTTCGATAAATGAAATCTGAAGCTGAGCTCTGGTGCTCAGTACTCATCTAAAATATGGCAGCCCTAAAAAACCTAGTCATCTCTGCAGCAATAAAAATTTTAACAAGCTACTCTTCTCATCTGATTGATATCCTTTTCTCAGGGGTCTGTCTGTCTTCACTGGGCTCGAGGGGACTGTCTTAGCCCTTTCATTTGGAAATATTGTCCCAGATTTTCAGCTGTAATGATGGTAAAACTATGATTATCTCCTTGATTTTACCTTAAAGTTGGCACCAGCAGCCTAATTATTACCTCAGGATGCAGAGCAACCTTACAGATACTTGCAGACCCCTCCTGCAAGACCAATGGGAATTAACGGAACTAATGCCAACTCAGGTTACTTACGAAAATCTTACTCAAGTTATATGAAGCTTCACTGTTGTTGAACGCCTTCGTGTCACGAATGAATCATAATTACACTATCCATAGGGCTTTCGTGGTAAGATACGGAATTAGATTGCCAGGCCTTTCTTCGAGGCTGCCCAGGTTGGGACCCGGCCGGATTCGAACTCAGGACCACCTACCTCAGGGTCCGGTACCGATGCCACTACGCCACTGGCTAGCCCTCTAGATCGCGATAAGTGATCAGCAAATTACTTGGCTCGAGAGTTAATTTCGTGAGTGAATCGCGGGTGCCACGGTAGCGTGGTGGTTAGCGTGACACTATTGCAGCTCAGGACATCGGTGTTCCGAGTTCAATTCTGACTGCACCTGTAAGGGGTTAACTGGTCATTGTAACTTGCCCTGTGATTAGGCTAGGATTAAATAAAGGGGTTCCTGGGCGGAGCAGCTTGTTGGGCCGGGAGGGCTTGTTCCATGCTGAATCTCTAAAATAAAAGATCCTCATAAATAGGGGCCACGGTAGTGCAACAGTTAACTCAATGCCTTACAGCACCAGCTCTAAGATTGGGGTTTGATTCCCACCACAGCCTGTAAGATGTTTGTATGTTCTACCCGTCAGCGTGTGGGTTTCCTCCGGGTGGTCTTATTCTTTTCCACAATCCAAAAGATGTACAGTTAAGGTTAGTGAGTTGTGGGCATGCTATGACAAACAGCTTCAAGTTCCTCGGCGTCCACATCACCGAGGACCTCGTGGTCTGTACACACCAGCTGTGTGCCTCTTTCACCACAGACGGTTGAGGAAGTTTGGTATGGGCCGCCAAATCCTAAGAACTTTCTACAGGGGCACAATTGAGAGCACCCTGACTGGCTGCATCACTACCTGGTATGGGAACTGTACCTCCCATAACTGCAGGACTCTGCAGAGAGTGCTGCGGACAGCCCAGCACATTTGTAGTTGTGAACTTCCCATGATTCAGGACATTTACAAGGATAGGTGTGTAAAAAAGGGCCCAAAGGATCATTGGGGACCTGAGCCATCCTAACCACAAACTGTTCCAGCTGCTACCATCTGGGAAGTGGTTATGCAGCATAAAAGCCAGGACCAACAGGCTCCGGGACAGCTTCTTCCACCAGGCCATCTGACTGATGAACTCACGCTGATCTGAGTGTACTCTATATTACATTGACTGTTCTATTTATTATAAATTATTATAAATTACTATGATTGCACATTGCACATTTAGATGGAGATGTAACATAAAGATTTTTACTCCTCATATTATGTGAAGGATGTAAGAAATAAAGTCAACTCAATGATGGTGCCAGAAGCATTTCACTGTATGTTTCAATGTACATGTGGCAAATGAAGATAATCTTTGGGGTGGCACATTAGTATAAAGCTATTATGGCGCCAGTGACCCGGGTTCAATTCCACCACTGCCCGTAAGTAGTTTGTACGTGCTCCCTGTACTTGTTCCCACATTTCAAAGACACACGGGTCAATAGGTCAGTAGGTCAGTTGGTCACATGGGTGTAGTTGGAACTGCACGGCTTGTTGGGCTGGGAGGGCTTGATACTGTGCTGTATCTCGAAATAAATAATTTCATTTTGGGACTTAGAGGAAAAATGACAAAAAAAAACCAGCAATGATATCTCAACGTGTCAACCAGATGTTTCAGAAGGGGTTGGAGAGATACACAGGACAATTGGAATAGGACTTGGCCATTTCAATATAACCATGGCTGATCTGCCCCAGTACTCATATCCTTACTCCCAAAAGATGTCCTGTGAATGAACTTACACATCACTGCAAAGAAAAACCACATTTATCAGGGTACTTCAGCCATTATGTTTCAGTTTGAAACTTTTCTCCAAGTGAGGTTAAACAGCAAACTTCAAAAAGCCATTTGAAACATGACAGAACGATGAAAGAGAGAGCGAGAAAAAGATTAAGAAAGAGAGAGAAAGAAATGATTGAGAGGGAAGGGATGGTGGTGAGAGAGAGAGGGAGAGGGAGAACGAGAGGGAAAGAGAGAATGGTACAGAGATGGAGAGGGAGAGACAGAGAGGAAAGAGAGAGGAGAGAGAGAGATGGAAAGAGAGAGTGGAGAGAGAGAGAGAGAGGAGAAGAGAGACAGAGAGAGAAAGAAAGAAATATTTTAAACTGTCCTTTGTTTCCTCAGGACGCCACTTAGGCTGTTCCCAGGCATTTGATGGGGCTGGCCAGGAGGTGGCGCACTCGTGGCAGAATGGCGTCATCCACTTTGACGACGATGAGCATTTCACTGCTGCCAACAGCAACCAGGGCATCAATCTGCTGAGGGTGAGCTGCTGGAGGATCATTCTCTGGGGTGGAGTACTGTGCGTGGAAGGGGAAAGAGGAGGGTCGGGCAGAGAAGGGATAGAAGCAAATCCGAAAGCAAGAGTGAGCCAGCAGTATTGCTGTATTCAGCGTGACAGTGACAGTATCCACAATGACGAACAGTTGTGGTTCCATTCAGTCCGTGATGGCCAACTGAGCAGAACGCCTGGAATGAGTCATGGACGAAAAAAGGTTAAGGGTGAGGTGCAATCATTCTGCAGCCTCACAGAGAGAAGGTCATGGATTACAACTGATTACAGTCACAGTACCCAGTCTGACATTTAATCCACAACCAGTCTCTTTAAAACAAGCTATTTGAAGTGTGCTGTGTGCAAATTGCCTGTTGTAAGATATTGCAGCAGAATTAGGCCATTTGGCCCATCGAGTCTGCGGCGCCATTCGATCATCATGGTTGATCATTTTCCTCTCAACCCCATTCTTCTGCCTTCTCCCTGTGACCTTTAACACCCTGACATCAAGAATCTGTCAGCCTCAGCCTTAAATACACTAAATGATCTGGCCTCCACAGCCACCTGTGGCATCAAATTCCACAAATTCTCTACCTTCTGGCTCAAGAAATTCCTCCTCATCTCTGTTCCAAATGGACATCCCTCTATTCTAAGGTTGCGCCTCCTGGTCCTAGACTCCCCCACTACAGGAAACATCCCTTCCACATCCACTCCATCATTGAAAGGTTTCAATGAGATTCCCCTTGTTCTTCTGAATTCCAGTGAATACAGGTCCACAGCCATCAAACACTCCTCATACCATAAGCATTTCAATCCCAGAATCATTTTCATGACCTTCCTTTGAACCCTCTCCAATGTCAGCACATCCTTTCTTAGATAAAGGGCCCAAAACAGCTCACAATACTCCAAGTGAGGCCTCACCGGTGCCTTACAAAGCCTCATTACATCCTTGTTTTTATATTCTAGTCCTTTCAAAATGAAGACTGACATTGCATTTGCCTTCCTCACCAGCAATTCAACCTGCAAATAACCTTTAGGGAATCATGCAGAAAGACTCCAAAGCCCCTTTGCACCTCAGATTTTTGAACTTTCTCCCCGTTTAGAAAATGGAATGCACTTTTATTCATTCTACCAAACACTTACCGACACTGTATTTCATCTGTCACTTCTTTGCCCATTCTTCCAACCTGTCTAAGTCCTTCTGCACCTTCCTAATACACTCAGTGGCCACTTTATTAGGTACAGGAGTAGAACCTGGTGTGGTCTTCAGCTGCTGTAGCCCATCCACTTAAATGATCGATGTGTTGTGCAGTGAGAGGTGTTCTTCACACTCTGTTGTAGCACGTGGTTATTTGCACTACTGTCACCTCCTTGTCAGCTTGGACCAATCTGACAATTTTCCTCTGACCTCTCTCATTTACAAGGTGTTTTCACCCACAGCAAAGCTGTTCACTGGATGTTTTTTGCTTCTTGCACAATTCTCTGTAAAACTCTAGAGACTGTTGTGCATGAAAATCCCAGGAGATCAGCAGTTGCTGAGTTACTCAAATCACCCCGTCTGGCACCAACAATCTTTGAATTGTCAGTGTCACTTAAATCACATTTCTTCCCCTTTCTGATTTTTGGTCTGAACAACAACTGAACCTCTTGACCATGTCTGCATGCTTTTGTGCGTTGAATTGCTGTTACATGATTGGTTGATTAGATATTTGCATTAATGAGCAGGTTATCTCATAAAGTAGACACTGAGTGTACATAGAACACAGAAACTTAGAAATCTACAGCACATTACAGGCCCTTCGGCCCACAATGTTGTGCTGACCATGTAACCTACTCTAGAAACTGCCTAGAATTTCCCTACCACATAGCCGTCTATTTTTCTAAGCTCCATGTACCTAAGAGTTTCTTAAAAGACCTTATTGTATCTGCCTCCACCACCATCGCTGGCAGTGCATTCCACACACCCACCACTCTCTGTGAAAAACTTACCTCTGAAATTCCTTCTGTACCTGCTTCCAAGCACCTTAAAACTATGCCCCCTCATGTTAGCCTCCGCCCTGGGAAAAAGCCTCTGGCTATCCACACGATCAATGCCTCTCATCACCTCATATCTACACTTATAAATACTTTGTATTATACCAATGTGCATCATAAAGGGGACATGAAAGATGCTGTTTAAATACCTTTAGTGTTAAATGGAGAGCTGGAGAAGGTTGGGTTTCCTCTTTAGGAATAGAAGATGAGTTTTCCCACTGCCTTGGGATATTGACCCAATCCTCAAAGATCAGGGGCAACTGAGGTGGAATTACAGTGAAACTCCAATAACCTGCTTTCTGATTCTTCAGGAATCCTGACACAGTGGCGTTTGGCTCAGTTGGGAATGTTTCCCGCAATCCCTTCAAGCAGTTGTGGCTGTACTTCCCAGACTCCCTTTAACACAGTTGTCCACAACCTGGGCTCCGTGGAGCTTAGGGGACTGAAGGGTGATCCTACAGAGATGTATAAGTCACGAGGGCCATAGATGGGGTAAATGTACCTAATCTTTTTCCCAGGGCAAGTGAGCAATGAACTAGAGAGTATAGGTTTAAGGTGAGGGGGATATATTTAATGGAGATTTAAAGAATTAAAGATTTAAATGCTTCTATTTCCTCATGAGATTAAAGAAATTTGACACTTCCTTCTTGACCCTTACCAATCTTTATCAGCACACCACAGAAATCATTCTTTCTGGATGCATAAAGACTCAGTATGGCATCTGCTCTGTCTGGGGCTGCAACAAATAGGAGAGAGTTATGGACACAGTTTACCACATCATGGATGCCAGCCTCCCCTCCACAGACTCTGTCTACACCTCACTGCCTCAGCAAAGCAGCCAACGTAATCAAAGACCCAACCCACCCCGGACATTCTCTCTTCTCTCCTATCCCATCAGGCAGGAGGTACAAAAGCCTGAAAAGACATACCACTAGGGTCAAGGACAGCTTCTACCCTGCTGCTTCAGGACTTTTCATCTCAAAGTCTACCTCATTATAACCTTTCATCTTACTGTTACCGGCACTGCACTTTCTCTGTAGCTGAAACACTTTATTCTGCAGTCTTTTATTGATCTCCCTGGCTCCACCTCCATGCACTGTGTGACGAATAGATCTGTATGGACAGTATGCAGGACAACTTTTTCACTGTAGCTTGGTACAATAATAAACTGATTCCAATTCCAATTTAAAAGGCATTTGAATAAGTACCGTGGATAGGAAAAGTTTAGATCAGTGGTTCCCAACTTTTTTATGCCATTACTTTTTTACCCCAATACCATTAAGCAAGGGGTCTGTTAGGAACCCCTGGTCTAGAAGGATATAGGTCTAACATAGAAACATAGAAAATCTACAGCACAATACAGGCCCTTTGGCCCACAAAGCTGAGCCGAACATGTCCTTACCTTAGAAATTACCTAGGGTTACCCATTGCCCTCTATTTTTCTAAGCTCCAAGTACCTATCCAGGAGTCTCTTAAAAGGCCCTATCATATCCGCCTCCATCACTGTCGCCAGCAGCCCATTCCACGCACTCACCAATCTCTGAGTAAAAAAACTTACCCCTGACATCTCCTCTGTACCTACTTCCAAGTGTTGTGGGCACGTGGCCAAGTGGTTAAGGCATTGGACTAACGACCTGAAGGTCATGAGTTCGAGCCCCAGCCGAGGCAACGCGTTGTGTCCTTGAGCACCACACATTGCTCTGCAATGACTAAGCTGTATGGGTCTTAATGCCCTTCCCTTGGACAACATTGGTGTTGTGGAGAGGGGAGACTTGGAGCACGGGCAACTGCTGGTCTTCCATACAACCTTGCCGAGGCCTGCGTCCTGGAGAGTGAAGACTTCCCAGGTACAGATCCGTGGTCTCGCAAGACTAACGGATGCCTTTATTTATTTATTTATTTATTTATTTACTTCCAAGCAGCTTAAAACTGTGTCCTCTCGCGCTAGCCATTTCAGCCTGTCTATCCACATGATCAATGCCTCTCATCATCTTATACACCTCTATCAGGTCACCTCTTATCCTCCGTCGCTCCAAGGAGAAAAGGCCGAGTTCACTCAACCTATTCTCATAAGATATGCTCCCCAATCCAGGCAACATCCTTATAAATCTCCTCTTCACCCTTCCTATGGTTTCCACATCCTTCCTGTAGTGAGGCGACCAGAACTGAGCACAGTACTCCAATATTACCTATTGCAGAGGTAATAGCTGCTACATTACCTCTGGGCTCCTAAGCTCAATCCCACGGTTGATGGCCAATGCACCGTATACTTTCTTAACCACAAAGTCAACTTGTGGAGCGGCTTTGAGTGTCTTACGGACTCGGACCCAAAGGTCCCTCTGATCTTCCACACTGCCAAGAGTAGGCTTAGATGGGCAGTTTGGTCCATGTGGACAAGTATGGCTGAAAGGCCTGATTCCATGATCTGTGACTTGAAGGAAGATATTTGATAGCTGGACAGGTGAAGTGGTTACCATCAGCAGAACAAGGGAGAAAGACGCAACAGTAACTCGTGAAAGAGAATTGATAATGCCTGAAGGGACAGGACATGGCACCAATGAGTGTGACCGAGTGGTCGTGTTTTTGAGCATGGAACAGGACCTCTGGCTTTGAATCGCTCCCTTGCTTGTTGAACAATGCCCTGGTTCTCGGTCTAAGTCCCAGCGCGAGGTGGAATTCTGCTGCCATTTGTTGTTTCAGGTGGCAGTGCATGAGGTTGGCCATGTCCTGGGCTTGCCTCACACGTTCACCAGGGGGTCCGTGATGCAGCCCAACTACAGTGCAGAGGGCAAAGACACAGAGCTGGCTGGGACTGACAGGAAAGCCATCCAGCAGCTGTACGGTAAGCCATCTCGTTCACTGACGGGAACTCATGCACTGGAAACTTGCTTCTGAGTTACTTTAGACCTCAAGACATAGGAACAGAATTAGGCCATTCAGCCCATCGAATCTGCTCCACCTTTCCATCATGGCTGGTACATTTTCCCCCTCAACCTCATTCTTCTGCCTTCTCCTGGTAACCTTTGACACCCTTATTAAACAAGAACCTATCAGCCTCTGCTTTAAATACACCCAATTACTTGGTCTCCACAGCTGCCCGTGGCAATGAATTCAACAGATTCACCAATCTCTAGCTTTAAAAAAATCCTCCTCATCTCTGTCTAAAACTCGAAGATGACCACAACCTTATCATGGTTTGGAGGCTTGCATGCCTCAATGATCTGGAGAGCTATGTTGGCTGGAGTCAAGGCTTTATCCTTTGACTCCTGATAGGGTCACCCATGCTAAACAGGTCAAAGGGTAGAGGCCAGACTAAGAGTGGCCCACTGGTCCTCCAGGTTCAGGGGTTCAACTCAGGACTAACAACCCTGACTGGCAAAACAAAACTGTTGGGGTAACAGCAATGAAGAATCCTTCTATATCTGTGTATGACGGTATTCCTGAGTCGCCACCCAGAACTTGCATGACTGACAGTGGCGAAAACCGAGCTACTGACACGAGGAAGGAAGCCATGAACACCCCTAGAGATGGAGGACTTTCATTGCTGCCCTAAACACCGGTGGTGTAACAGACAGTAAGTAGTCTATCCTAATGGGACATTCTGAGTCTGTGCCCTCTAATCCTAGACTCCCCCACTGATGGAAGCATCCTCTCTACATCCACTCTCCCTGGGCCTCTCAATCCTCCAAGTGGTTGTTGAAGCACAGAGTGTCCTTGTGATGGAGGAGGTGGACTGCAGCCTTGTGTTGAAGGTGCTTCCACAATGGAATCCGGCGACAGGGCGAGCAGTGTACCTGCTTCACAGCTCCAGAGATCCAGGTTCGATCCTGACCCCTGGAGATGTCTGTGTGGAGTCTGCACGTTCTCCCTGTGACTGCATGGGTAACCTGGATGCACGGTTCCTTCCCACATCACAAGGACGTACTGGCTGGTAGGTTAATAGTCTGTTGTAAATTACTCCACGTACACTGGGGTGACAAAAGAATTCGGGAGGGTGTGAATGGGTGTGTGAGAGAATAGATTATGGCAGAAGTACCCAACCTTTATGCCATGGACCTGTACCATTAACCGAGGGGTCTGTGGACCCCAGCTTGGCAACCCCTGTATTACGGGGAAGTGTGAGCCATTGACTCCATCTGACTATTTCCTTAGGATATAAAGGAGCCTACTTTGCCCCATTGACTCCTCACTGGCTTACAGACAACCCAGTTCCTCCACTAATTTTTCCAGTAGCCTCTGCTCCCCGCATTCCCATCTCCTCCTGCTTCTGCCACTGTACACCCCAGCATCAATTTACAGTGGCAGATTAACCTACCAACCCTACGTCTTTGAGATGTGGGAGGAAACCAGTGCAGCTAGGGTCACTGGGAGAACGTACGGACTCCTCTTCCACTCACTGGAGGCCATATTGAACTGGAGTCACCAGGGGTGCAGTGCTAGCCGGAGCGCACGGGAGCACGCCCCGCACATCTTTAAGACAAAAGCTGAAATAAACAAGCTAATTAATTAGGTGCTGCCCAGGGTGATTTGAGTATCTCAGAAACTGCTGATCTCCTGGGATTTTGACGCACAACAGACTCTGGAGTTTACAAAATCCAGCGAGTGGCTGTTCTGTGAGCGAAAACATCGTGTTAAATCCACTCCCTGGATTTTTTCTGTTTTTGCCACCATTCTTTGTAAACTCCAGAGTCTGTTGTGCGTCAAAATCCCAGGAGATCAGCAGTTTCTGAGATACTCAAATCACCCTGGGCGGCAGCTAATTAATTAGCTTGTTTATTTCGGCTTTTATCTTAAAGGTGCGCGGGGCGCGCTCCTGTGCGCTCCGGCTAGCGCTGCACCCCCGGGGGGGGGTCACTGCTAGCTGTGCTGACACGATGGGCTGAATGGCCTTCTTTGCTGTTATAAGAAAACTTGTCATAATGTTGTAAGGGGATAGAAATGGTCTTGGGGTGTTGGTGGCTTCAGTGGAACCAAGCAGAGAAAAGGGGAGGAGATCAGGACATCAGTGAACATACTCCACCAGTCTCTGAGGATGAACATCTCACGTCTCCTGGTGACATTTATCAGGGCGAATGTCTGTCCTTTCCTGAGACCTTCTCCACTCACCTTTTCCCCTCTGTGACCAGGCGTATGCGAGGGGCCATTCGACACTGTCTTTGACTGGGTCCGACGGGAGAGGGGCCCGGATGGCAAACTGGTCGTTGCCTTTAACACGTACTTCTTCCGAGACAGTTGGTACTGGATGTACGAGAACCGTAACAACCGGACCCGGTACGGAGACCCGCTGCCCATCTGCACCGGCTGGCATGGCATCCCCAGGGCGGGCATTGATGCCTTCGTTCACGTCTGCACGTGGTCCAAGGATGCCACCTACTTTTTCAAAGGTAGTGGATGCGACAGTTTGTGTAATATCTTTTGTGCTGGAAAACTTCCCAAGCCACTTCACAGAGCACCATCTGTATGAAATGCAGTGATGAGCCTCACGTGGAAACAATAATTTAGTTTGGAGAGGTAGATTTGAAGGAGGAAAATGCAATAAAGAAACATTGAGATGGACTGACAGAAACATACACCAGAGAAACAGACACAAGATTTTGCAGAAACTGGAAACCTCAAGCAACACACACACAGAGTGTTGGAGGAACCCAGCACCTATGGAGAGAAAAGAACAGGTGACATTTTGAGCAGAGACCATTCCTCAAGACCTTTACCATGAAAACAGCCCCTTCAGCGTACTGATATAGTGCTGACAACCTTTACACCAGGTGAATGATTCTTGGTTAGTAAGGGCATCAAAGGTTATGGGGAAAAGGCAGGAGAATGGATAAGGGATAATAAGTTAGCCATGATGGAATGACAGAGCAGACTTGATGGGCTGAATGGCCTAATTTTGCTCCTATGGCTTCTGCTCATGGAATGGGACTAACTAGTTAAGAAGCTCGGTCAGCATGGATGAGTTGGGCCACAGGGGCTGTTTCTGTGCTGAATTTCTCTGTGTTCGGGAGAAAGATCAGCTCGGGGCCCAGGTAGCTGAGGCACTGCCTCCAGCTGTGGAGGGACTAAATTCAGGGGTTTAGAAGAGGGCAGAGAGGCCAGGGGGCTGTGAAATGTGATCACTAGGGATCAACGCCAGACAAGGGTTTGAAAACGATGAATATTTAGAAACAGCGTGACGCTTAACTGATAGCAGGAGTAATCGATGACCTTGGGGATGCTGCATAAGGAGGGTTTGTATAGCATTAGGGGACAGCAAAATTATTTTTTCCACCTCTTTTTTTCTTCTCCCCCCCCTTCTTATTTCATTCTCCTTCTGGCCTCTTACCTCTTCTCCTCACCTGCCTATCACCTCCCCTGGTGTCCCTCTTTCTTCCCTTTCTCCTATGGCCCACTCTCCTCTCCTATCAGATTCCTTCTTCTCCAGCCGTTTACGTTCCCCACCCACCTGGCTTCACCTACCACCTTCTAGCTTGTCCACCTAACCTTCTCCCCCACTTTTATATTCTGGTAGCTTCCCCATTCCTTACTAGCCCTGATGAAGGGTCTTTGCCCGAAACCGTGACTGTTCTTTCACTTCCATAGATGCCATCTCACCTGCTGAGTTCCTCCAGCATCTTGTGTGTGTTGCTCTGCATTTACAGCATCTTGTGCTTCTGTCACCCCTTTAACCAAAAGTATAACATGGTGGGTATGTCAGTTTATTTGGGCATTAACAGTGCGGAAAAGTTTGGAGAAACTTCTCTCATATTCAGTGGTTTAAGTCAGGCTATGCTGAGAACGAACTCAGCATCTGTGTTTGTTATTTTCAAAAATAACTAAAGAAGTTTTCAGTGTTCTTTGATGTGTCTGATCTTGCCCGTGACCAATTATTGTACTTCAAAATAGAGTTCTTAATCACTCAGGAGTAACCCAGTTTTAAATTATTTAAAGTGAATAAGATGCAGACTATTCACAAAATGCCAGAGGAACTCAGCAGTTCAGGCAGCATCTAGATTTAGATTATGAGAACACTCAGTCCTCTTTTATTGTCATTTAGAAATGCATACATGCATTAAGAAATGATACAATGTTTCTCCAGAGTGACATCATGGAAAACAGGACAAACCAAAGACTAACACTGACAGAACCACATAATTATAACATATAGTTACAGCAGTGCAAAGCAATACCATAATTTGATGAAGAACAAACCATGGGCACAGTAAATAAAGTCTCAAAAGTCCCCGAGTCGATCGACTCCCGAGTCCCCGGTAGCAGGTGGCAAAAGGGAGAAACTCCCTGCCATAAACCTCCAGGCACCGTCAACTTGCCGAGGCCTTGGAAGCAGCCGACCAGAGCCGACACTGAGTCCACCCTTCCGAAAACTTCGAGCTTCCGACCAGCCTCTCCGATACAGCCTCCTGAGCGCCATCCTCTGCCGAGCGCCTACAACTCCACCCTGGCCGCTGAAACACGCAAAGCCAAGGATTTTGGGGCCTTCAGCTCCGGAGATTCTGGTTACCACACAGTAGCAGCGGCAGCAAAGCAGGCATTTCAGAAGTTTTCCAGATGTTCCTCCGTGCTCTCACGCCCGTCTCCATCAAATCAGAATTGTGCATGGTCCCCTACTTGACAGATAACAGACATCACCACCGAAGTGGCCGCGTGCGCTGCCGTGACACCGCCATCTTCTCCTCCCTCCATTAACAGGAATAATCAACTTACATTTTGTTCGAGACCCTTCATCACCCTTCCTCTGAATGTGTTGCTCTGGATTTCCAATATCTGCAGAATCCCTTGTGTTTATGCAGAACTAGTTCTTAGTTGTATTGGGGAGCAGTTATCACTTGTTAACACACAGGCACACACAGACCCAGACATAGACACACACACAATGCTGGAGGATCTCAGCAGGTCAGGCAGCATCTATGGAGGGGTACGAACAGACAATGCTTCAGACCGAGGCACTTCATCAGGACTCATCGCCAGGCTATTGCGTGCTGTGATTATACTCATTGCAATCTGCCTCCCATATGTAGAACTTGGCTTCCATCCCTATCTCTTTGCCCTCATATGCTTCACGTGTACAGTACACACACATACACACACACACACACACACACACACACACACACACACACACACACACACACACACACACACCCTTAAACCTCCCTTCATGTGTTCGACAGGAACTCAGTACTGGAGGTATGACAATGTAAATGATCGGGCCTACACACAGGACCCACACGGTGTGAGTTATCCCAAGCTCATCTCCAGTGGATTCCCTGGCATCACCGGTCCAATTAATGCAGCCTTCTTCGACAGACGTGACCAGGGTATTTACTTCTTCAAGGATAACATGGTGAGCATTACTTCGCTACCTTACTGAAGTTACCCTTTCTCTCTCCACTTTCTGTCAATGGAAACTGGCTGTGACACAGATGGGTGTTTACCAGATTGCAAAAACCTATGAAAACTAATTAAATTGATACTACCGTCTGCAAGGGTTTCCTGCAAATTCCTGTATTACACTGCAGCTGAATTAATTCTGAACCTACTGGTACTCCTAATTCTTGGAAGTACATTAACAATGATTCATTTCTTTGTCACACTTCAAGCATTAACACTGACATCCATAATAAACAACTGGATGTTCTGATTTGTAAAATTGTTGGTGCACGTCTGGCTCAGGGAGAATTAATCCATCAATTACAAAGGGAACAACCATTCTGTGAATGGCCCAAATAATAAAACAACATAGAGTTGACTGGAATAGTCCAGACTGATACTCTTGTACAGGGAATGTTGTGCTTTCAAAGGTGAAATCTTTCAAATAAGACATTAGTCTCATGCTTGTTTTTCTGAGTCAGATGGGTTTATGATCCCAAGGTATTATTGTGAAGAGATCCTGGGCAATGTTTATTTTGCAAGAAAAGGGAGATACAACGCATGTCTATCCATCCCTTCCCTTTCACCGTCCAGGGCCCCAGGTGAAGCAGCCATTCACCTGAACTTCTGCCAGTCTAGTGGACTGCACATTGTGTACTCAGTGTAGTCCCCACAACAAAGGAGATCGCTTTGCAGGGCACCTGCTTTCAGTCCGCGAGGGTGACCCTGAGCTTCTGGTTACCTGTCACTCGAGTTCCCTGCCCCCTCCCACAATGACCTTTCTGTGCGTGACCTCCTTCACTGCTGCAATGAAGTCCAACACAAGCTTAATAAACAGCACCTCAACTTTAGTCTGGGCATACAGCAGCTGTCAGGCCTCAGAACTGAATTCTCCAACTTCAGGTCGCCACTTTCTTTCTGCTTCTATCAGAACTGGCCATTTCTGCCCATCATCCACCTCCGGATAAGTGTCATCCCTCTCTGATTTCGGCCCAGTTTGAGTCTTTCCAGTACTATAGTCCGACGAGATAGGCATCTGCCTCAGCTCTGCTGTTACCAACACAGGACAGACATAAAAGCAAAACCTGGTTCAAAACTGCCACATTAACCCATTTGGTCTCACCCCATCAGAGATATTCCCTATGTTCTACCTCACCTTCTCTGGTAAGACGGCGGTGCGCTTAGATGTAGCAGCTTCTACAGGGTCAACCAAAGATGCTGGTGTCTTTTGTAAATGAATGTTCTATGAATGCAAGACCTGCTGGACATTAAGAACTTGAAATACTGCCGGTCTACTCCATCAGCAAATTGCTTGTGGCAGGGAAACTGACAGAGCTGGACTTGGTGCAGACTGAGATGCTGTCTGCGACAGAGAGGCTTCAGTGCATGTAGCAGTCTAACCAGACTGATCGTCTTAGTTGCTTTTCTTGTGATCTCAAAACTCTGCTGGACAATAGTGATGTGGCATACTACAAGTGTAACTCATTTGTCTATTGGCGAATGGCTGGGTGTGGATGGCAAGGGAGCTTCATGACCTCAGTCATAGCGAGAACTGGGCCTCAAGCTGCGAACACGAGGAAATCTGCAGTTGCTGGAATTTCAAGCAACACACATAAAAGTTGCTGGTGGCAGCATCTATAGGAAGAGGTATAGTCGACGTTTTGGGCTGA
Source organism: Mobula birostris (assembly GCF_030028105.1). Classification (NCBI taxonomy): domain Eukaryota; kingdom Metazoa; phylum Chordata; class Chondrichthyes; order Myliobatiformes; family Myliobatidae; genus Mobula; species Mobula birostris. The sequence continues at coordinate 147,848,687 of NC_092377.1, forward strand.
GATCCTTCATCAGGACTAACGGAAAGAAGAGCTAGTAAGAGATTTGAAAGTGGGAGGGGGAAGGGGAGATCGCAAATGATAGAGGAAGACAGGAGGGGGAGGGATGGAGCCAAGAGCTGGACAGTTGACTGGCAAAAGGGATATAAGAGGATCATGGGACGGGAAGCCTAGGGACCTGTTTGCAGCCGCAGAGGGAGAGGTGTTGGTGTCAGGTGCTCTACCGGAGTGCCAGAGGTGGTGTGGCATGGCGTCCATGCTGGAGTTGGAGCTGCTCCCAGTGTTTGCTCAGCAGAGGGGAAAGTGTATTGTGTTTGACTGCAGACTGCTGCAACATTCATGGACTCGGGGACTTGGACTATTTTCTTTTGTGTGACTGTATTTTACTGCTATCTTATACAGTATGTCCCTTGTGCTGTGTATGACTGTTGGTATCTTGTTTTGTACCTTGGCCCCAGGTTAATGATGCTTCGTTTGACTGTATTCATGGGTATTCATATATGGCAGAATGACAATTAAACTTGAACCTTCTCCACGGCTCAAAGCTAACTGTTTTTCCTCTTTCTCAATTCTGAAGAAGGGTCTCTGATCTAAAACATTAACTGGCTCTTTTTCTACAGATGCTGCCTGACCTGTTGAGTGTTCCCAGCATTTTCTGTTTTAATGTCAGATTTCCAGCATCTGCATTTGTTTTTCTGTTTTTCAGTCACTAAACAGACTGCTGGACATTACCGCATTACATTGTTGTGTGCAAAGTGGCTGCCTTGTTTCCCACACTACAACACTGACCATAAGCCATAGGGGCAGAATCAGGCTATGCACCCCATTGGGTATGCTCTGCATTTCGATCATGGCTGATCTAGTTGACCTCTCAACCTCGCTCTCCTGTCTTCTCCCTGTAACCTTTGATACCTTTACTTATCAAAACCTACCAACCTCTGCTTTAAACAATGATGTGGCCTCCACAACTGCCTGTGGCAATGAATTCCATAGATTCACCCCTCTCTGGCTAAAGAAATTCCTCCTCATCTCTGCTCTAAAGGGACTTCCTTGTACTTTGAGGACGTTCCCTCTGTCCTAGACTCCCCCACTACTGGAAACATCCCTTCAATGTCCTATCTCAGCCTTTCAATGAGGCCCTCCCCTCATTCTTCAAAACTCCAGCAAGTACAGGCCCAGAGCCATCAAACATTCCTCATACGTTAACCCATTCGTTCCCAGGATCATTCTCATGATCCTCCTCTGATGCCAGCACGCCTTTGAGATCAATGAAGTTATCGATCTAGCTCTATATCTATCTATCTCTTTATCTTTTCTTAGACAAGGGGCCCTAAGCTGTTCACAGCCAACCACACTTTAGTTCGAAATGCCTGGGGATATTCCGAAAGGAATGAAAATGTAATCAGTGTACATAAATGCAAGTCTCTCCTTTCAACAGCCAATGATAATCTAAACAATTCCCGGAAAGAGTAATCTGGTCAAAGCACCACATGAGCACAAGAGAAATTGTTCTGCACTGGGGCTTCCATTGACTCCTGGCTGGTGACCATTCAGTACAGTTGCTGGTATCTGATGAGTTCAAGTTAATGATGGAACTTAATCAGCATCACTGGTTCGCAAAGCCAGAAATCACGGAGATGAATTATGTTTCTTCTGAAGGAAAGTATGAAGCTTCGACTTTTATTCAAATCGAAATTAAACAACAACTCAGCAAAGGGCTGGTTAGTACCTGCCTATTACCTGCTGGGTATGCCTTCCTACTCTGCAGGTTACAACTCATACTGTCCTATCATTGGAGACAGAAGAGTCTGCAGATACTGGAATCTGAAACAACATACAAGATGCTGGATGAACCCAGCAGGTCAGGCAGCATCTGTGGAGGGAAATGGACAGTTGGCATTTTGGGCTGAGACACCTTATAGTCTTTTGTCCTTTTTTTTGTTATGTTCTCATCCTATAACTGCTTCCATTCACTCACTATCCTGATATTTTTGTTTACCACTATCTTTCTGCTCGCCCCAGTTTTACCCCATCAGACACATCCCCCCTCCCCACCCTCCCTGCAGCTAAAAATCTTCTTTTGTCTGGGTGGCTCTGACCAAGGGTTTTTGACCTGAAATATTAGCTGTGTTTCTCTTCCCACAGAGGTGATCTGACCTGGGAAGCATTTCCTGCATTTTCCATTTTTTTTTCTCTGTCATCGTCAATAGAAATCTTTTCAGATCTCCACCGTGCTCTGGTTCCAACAGGTCACCGCATTTAATGTCAACACTAACCTGAGGGTCCCTGGATTCCCGAAAAGGATCATTGACGTCTTCCCACCTGTGGACCTGGGAGATCATCCGTTGGGCAACCTGGACGCGGTGTATTATTCCTACACCCACCGGGCCATCTTCTTCTTCAAGGGCATTTACTTCTGGAGGGTGATAAACAGGCGTGACCGGCTGATCAACCCCGGCCTACCCTACAATGGCCTCTGGCCCAAGAAGAAAGTCAGTGAGCAGTGGCTGGATATCTGCAACGTGCACACGTCTACCCTGACGTGAAGCTGGAGACCTGCTCTGCTAGGACAGCATTGGAGAAAGATGGTGTGAAGAGAGACAGAGGGAAGGATGAGCTATAATTCTTACATTTCCACTCCTGAACAACAGCACCAGGAGAAGATCTCCCTGAGCACTTTATACTTTTGAACTTCATGGAGTGAAGGGAGCGTCTGACCACTGTTCTGTTGCTCAGAACTCACAAGGCTTTGGTATGAAGTCTGTTATCCCTGGAGATGCCTCTAGTAGAATATTACAACAAAATTCATATATAATTTTTGAGTTTCTCACCATTGAATGACTCTTACTTCCCCACTAATGTCCCAATTGTAACTTGAGTTTGCACCGTGCTGGAGTTCACTGTCTGTTCCTTGCTATGAGTTAGAAGGGCCATTTTATTGTACTAGTAGGCAGGCTACCCTGCTGGAATCCTTTTGACCCTCACGTCTGGTCATATACTCTCCCTCTATGTATTACTAAAACTAGTACAGTTTTGTGTAACTCAACACATTTTACAAACCTAGTGTTTCTCAGTAACCTAATTAATTGGCTTGTTTCTGTTTCTCAGTAACAGAAGGTCATGCTCTAGAATTGTTAAATCAGCTTCCTGTTGATTGCAATTTCCTGGTAAACATTTACGCTTACCAGATCTGTTGTGTACTCTCTGCACTGGTCTCCTGGTCTCGCTCTCATTTATTCATTTACACCCAGAACGTTCAGTAAAACACAACTCCTTGTTGTGGCAGCAGCCACTTTCCAAATGAAGCTGCAGATGAGGATTGAGAACATTACAACAGAGAATAGCATGACTCCCAGTAACAATGTTGATGGCATACTATCCCAAAGTTGCTTTAAGAGCAAGAATGCATTCAGAAAATTACAGTCAAGTTCAAAGTAAATTTGTTATTAAGTACATATATGTCACCATATACAACCCTGAGATCCATTTTCTTGCGGGCATTCTTCTTCTTTGGCTGTCCATTGATTTCAATGTTGACTGAGGCAAGGTTGTATAGAAGACCGGCAGTTGCCCATGCTGCAAGTCTCCCCTCTCCACGCCACCGATGTTGTCCAAGGGAAGGACACTAGGGCCGATACAGCTTGGCACCAGTGCCGTTGCAGAGCAATGTGTGGTTAAGTGCCTTGCTCAAGGACACAACACACTGCCTCAGCTGAGGCTCGAACTCACGACCTACAGATCACTAGACCAACACCTTAACCACTTGGCCACGTGCCAACATATTAAATACAAAGAAACACAGCAGAATCAGTGAAAGACCCCACACAACAAGGCAGACAAACAACCAATATGCAAGAGACAAGTAGTGCATTACAAAAAGGAAACAAAAACAAACAAAATAATAATATTAAGTAAGCAATAAATATCGAGAGCATGAGACGAAGAGTCCTTGAAAGCGAGTCCTTTGGTTGGAAAGGTGCTACCTTACATCTGAGGCTCACACTAACTCCATGCTAGTTTGAAAAAGAAATTAAAGTGCTCATGATTCTTTTTTAATCATAGCGGTTTCAACCCATGATGGCTGTTTGTATCGTGACATTGTGTTGTTTTGTTATAGTTGTGCACAGAATGCATTGAATAAAGGCACCACCCAATACATTGGGGGGTGGGGGTGGGGAGAAGCTCAGCAGTTCAGGCAGCATCTATGGAGGGAAACGATGTTTCAGGTCAAGACCCGTCATCTGGACTGAAAGGGAGGGGAGGTGGTGAAGGGGACAGGGAGGGGTGGAGTAATAGCTGGCAAGCGATAGGTGGGTCCAGGTGAGAAGGGGTGATAGACAGATGGAGGAGAGGAGAGTGGGAATCACGACGGGTTGAGAGGTGATAGGTAGAGACAACAAAGGGGAGAAGATGATGGAAAATGACAGGAAAAGAAGGCAGGGCATGGAATCAAATAAGGAAGATGGGGCGGACTGATGGAAACAATGGGGAAGAACATCCAGTGGAAGGTGTGGGCGACGGGCTGAACAAAACTGAACAATGGGCTGCTGGGGTGGGAGTCAGAGGTAGAGGATTAGATAAGGACAAAGAGAAAAGTGTCAGAGCAGGTGCAGTTTACCTAAACTTGTAGAACTCAGTGTTTGAACTGGTACAAATCTCCAGTTTAGACAGGTGGTTACGTATAATCTCACTTTATACACCACGTGTGTGGGCATGTGGCCAAGTGGTTAAGGCATTGGACTAGCAACCAGGAGGTCATGAGTTCGAGCCCCAGCCGAGGGAACGTGTTGTGTCCTTGAGCAAGGAACTTAATCACACATTGCTCTGCGACGACACTGGTGTCAAGCTGTATGGGTCCTAATGCCCTTCCCTTGGACAACATTGGTGTCGTGGGGAGGGGAGACTTGCAGCATGGACAACTGCTGGTCTTCCATAGAACCTTGCCTAGGCCTGTGCCCTGGAGAGTGAAAACTTTCCAGGCGCAGATCCATGGTCTCGCAAGACTAACAGATGCCTTTAATACATCATGAATAACATGCAATGTCTGGGTAAGGGAGTCTGCTTGACCTTTGCTGTCCAGAACAACATTCCTCGGAGGGACAGTTACTGGGACTGAGGGAGTTTGGATAATGGGGTGATGTGAAAATCTGGGATTGTTCCTGCCGAAGCAGAAAATGATAAGGGAAAATTTATGGAAATTCTCAAAATAGGAAGGGCTTCTGTGGGAACAGTGAAGGAAATCTGTTGTAACAGGAGGGTCTGTAATCAGAGGCCAGTGACATTCAATTTCTGCCATTCAATTTCTTTTCTGCTCCCTCTTGAGCAAGGGTACATTAACCCATTGTGCAGGACCATGTTCTCCTTTCCCTCTGTGTTTGTGTTAGATCTGCTGATTCTGACTGGCCCTCCTCACCCCCCCCACCGCCAACCTGTAAAGGGGGAAGAGTGTTTATACACTTAGTCCAACAAAATTCAGAACATCAGCATTAAAATTCCTCCTAACCTTTCCTGTTTGAAATAGAGTGATCTCAGCTTCTCTCATCTGGTTCCCAAACAGAAAATAAAACATCCCATGGGACGAGAGCTGGAACCTGAGCAGATTGCTTTGAAGCTGTTCCAGTTTATACTCCCGATATCCGACCATCAGTCAGAAGAATGCAACTGTTGGTGTTTTTTGTATATTTTGTACTCTCGCTGCGTTATAACAACTGGATTCCTCAGCCTACGGAAGCCTGCTAATTTTAAGTGTTCCATTAGCACAATCTGCATCTTCCTGCGTGTTTGTGAGTGCTGCATTTTTGCTAAAATATCACACTGGGTGGCGATGTGTTCAGCAGGGTCATACACATGGATTAATCGAATCAATTCTGTTAACCTCCCCCTCTGACAATTTGGGGGTGGTCCTCTTTGCTTTAGGGGTAAAATGATTTTGTTCTCCATCAATGTTAGTGGGTTCTTCACTCACTAACAGCTTCCTTGGTTTTGATTTGGTGTTTACAAGAGTCACATGGATAGGAAACACTTGGGGGTGGGGGATACAGGCCAGATGGGGCTAGCCCAGGAAGACATCGTAGTTGGCATAGATGAGTTGGGTTTGTGATGTACAACACTGCAAGAAATGTACCTCACCTAAACTCCTTACAAAGACCTAAGAGGCTCATTTTCTTGTCACCTGAATATAGAACATAGAACAGTACAGCACAGTACAGATTCTTCGGCCCAAAATGCTATGCCAGCCCACTCTAAGATCAATTTAACCCCTCCCTCTTACATAGTCCTCCATTTTTCTATCCTCATTGCCTATCTAACTTCCTTAACGTATCCACCTCTACTTCTTCCCCGGCAGTGCGTTCCACATACTTACCATTGTCTCTGTGAAGAACCTCCCTCTAACATCCCCCCTACTCTTTCCTCCAATCACCATAAAATTATGCCTCCTTTTATTAACCATTTCTACTCTGGGTTAAAGATGCTGATCGTCCATTCAATCTGTGCCTTTTATCATCTTGCACACCCTTGTAAAGTCACACTCGTCCTCCTTCGTTCGAAAGAAAGAAAGCCCTGAGCCGACTGGTGGCGCAATGACATCGGTGCCGGACCTGGGAGCAGAGGTTCCCGGGTTCGAAACCAGTCAGGTCCGCTCCCGAGTACGCTTTCTGTCTGTGCCGGGTTGAGTGTCGAGATCGCAACTCGACCTCATAAAATAAAGGGAAAATACTGTGAAAATGTCTGTGTGAGGAGTGGCGTGCCACACAGTCTCTCTCTCTCACTCCGCGCCTTGTAAAAGCCATGAAAAAGACATCATCACAGATGCACGCAGACGCACACGCACAGACTTGCACGCACGCAGGCACACAGCAAAAAAAGAAAAAAGCCCTATCTTGCTCAACCTCTCCCGATAAGACATGCTTTCTAATCCAGGCCGCATCCTGGTGAACATCCTCTGCGCCCTCTCTAAAGTTTCCACATCCCTCCTATCGAGGCAACACAATACTCCAGATTACACAGAAGATACAGGTTGAACGCTCTAGACACAAGAGGTTCTGTGGATGCTGGATGTGTAGAAGAACCTGCACAAAATGCTGGAGGAACTCAGCAAGTCAGGCAGCATCTATGGTGAGGGATAAACAGTCAACATTTCGGGCTGAGACTGTTGTTCAGATCCTGACTGAAGTCCCTAGGTCTAGGCTCCAGTGAAATACTGAGGGAGCACTGCTCTGTTGGTCCTGCTGAATTTTGGAGGAGATATTTGCTGAGAAAATGGATTGAAAATGTGTTTTAGGCACTAATTGTGCAATATATTGCTTCACCCAGAACAGGTTATGTGAGTCAACAGTTCCGAGTGGTATGGTTTAAGGCATCCATTAGTCTTGCAAGACCATGGATCTGCACCTGGAAAGTCTTCACTCTCCAGGGCGCAGGCCTGGGCAAGGTTGTATGCAAGACTGGCAGTTGCCCATGCTGCAAGTTTCCCCTCTCCACGCCACCGATGTTGTCCAAGGGAAGGGCAAGGGCTGATACAGCTTGGCACCAGTGTCGTCACAGAGCACTGTGTGGCTAAGTGCCTTGCTGGGGCTCGAACTCACGACCTTCAGATTGCTAGTTGAATACCTCAACCACTTGGCCATGTGCCCACATGCCAAGCTGTTCTGAGTGGTATGGTACACACTGGGAAATTGGATCCAGAGACCTGTGTGTGGCTCTCTAGGTTCTAAAGCATACTGTTTGCTTAGCCTCCAATTCTTCCCCTCTATAAACAAGTCATGGCTCAAAACCACGTCTTACAGCATTGTGGTATGGTTTCAATGTCCTACGTTGGTTTGTGGCTTTCTCTGGTACTCTGGTCTGATGATGAGAGACCCGGCTGGAAACTACAGAAGAGATGAAGGCTGCCTCAGTGTCTCTCAGCCAGTTCCTCAAAGCCCTCAGTTGCCTGATCTTTAACTATTTACCTCCTTGGTCAGAATCCTCTCTCCCTAACAGCATTGTGGATGTGCCCACACCTTAAGGACTGCAGTGGTTCAAGAAGGCAGCACCTTCTCAGGGGGAATCGGGGCTGTTGTTTAAATGCTGGCCCAGTCTGTGAAGCCCACATCCCTTGAGGGAATTTTTAAACATACTTCTTGGTTCTATGTGCCCCCACCCATGAACCAGACTCAATAACCCACCAGGGGAGGGAATCGTAGAAATTCATCACCCTCGACAGGAAGGCGTGTCAATGAATTCTGTCCAGTTGCTCTGAACTGACAGACCTCAACATTGAACTGATTCCATTTTCAAGGGCTCTACAACTCACGCTCTCAGTATTACTGATTTGTTTGCTTGTTTTTGTTCTCGGACAGTTTGCCTTCTTTTGCACTTTGGTCGTTATTCTTCGTGCGTAGTTTTGCATTGATTCGATTCTATTTCTTTGTTCTGCTGTGAACGCCTGCAAGAGCTGTTCCGAGTGGTATGGTGACATATATGTACTTTGACAATAAATTTACTTTGAACTTTGAACACTACAATCATTTTCCATCTTTTCCCGCTCACTCTGACATCTAGTGTGAGGAGGTCACGTTGAACTGTGCTGAGATGAACTGAATGAGGAAACCTCACACATGGAGAAGAGAGGAGGGAAGCACAGCCACTGCCTCACAGATCCAGGGTTGGTCCTGACCTCGGGAATGACTGTGTGGAGTTCGCACGTTCTCCCTGTGAATACTTGGGCTCCCGATGGCAGATCCAGTTTCCTTAGAAAACCCTAAGGATGTGCTGGTTGGTAGGGTGACAGGCTGCTGTAAAAACTCACCATGTGTGTAGGTGAGCGGTAGAATCCATGGGGAGCTGATGGGGACGTGGGTGGCACGATCGCGTAGTGGGTGGGTGGCTTGGTAAGAGACTGATTAGCGTGTTGCCATGGCAGTGCCAGTGAGTCTGGTTCTATACCACCGCTGCCTCTCCCTGTAACTATGTGGTTTCCTCGTAGATGTTTCAGTTACTAGGTTAGTTGGCCACATGGGTGTAACTGGATAGTGCAGGCTCACTGGGCCGAAGGGCTTGCTACCATGCTATACCTCGAAATAAAAATAAATAAAATGGGTTGTCAGCATGGGGCTAGTGGGCTGAATGGCCTCCTTCCATGATAGCTTTCTCTATAACTCTCTGACTCAAAGAACTCCTAATAATGGTCCTTCTGAATTTCACTCCTCTTATCACAACCAACCCTCAGCTCTTTCCCCAGTTAACACAACCGCCACCCCTTTTGGCATTTACTTCACTGATGAGGATGTCAGCTCTCTTTCACACTCTCTCTCTCTCACTATCTGTCTGTCTGTCTCTCTTTCTCTCTGTCACTTTCTCTCCCCATCCCCCTCTACCGTTCCCCTTTTTCCTCTTTTTTTCTCTCCCTCCCACTCTCTGTCTCCCTCTTTCTCTCTGTCTCTCTGTCTCTCTCCCCCCATCTCTCTACCAATCTCTCTTTCCCTCTCCCCCTCCCTCCCTTGTTCCCTCCCTCCCCCCTCTCTCTCTCTCACTCTCTCTCTCTGTCACATTCTGTCTGTCTGTCTGTCTCTCTCTCTTTCTGTCTGTCGCTCTCTCTCTCTCTCTCTCTCTCCTCCCTGCATTGCTCCTTTCCCATGGTTGCCATGGTACACACTACTGCTGTCCAGTTGCTGTGGGAAGGACTCACTTTCTCTTTTCCCTTCAGCAAAGCATCATAAACTGTTGGAAGGAGAGTGGTTCCACTGGGTCCCAGTCCTGGATAAGTGTGTATATCAGTGTGGGATTAGCCGGCGGGGGGGGGGATACAGTGGTTCCACTGGGTCCTGGATAAGTGCGTATATCAGTGTGGGATTGTGGGATTAGCTGGGGGGATGCACTGGTTCCATCCCAGATAAGTGCAGTATGGGATTAGCCAGGGGGGATGCAGTGGTTGGCATGGGTTGGCCTGTTTTGGTGTTGTGTTACTCTACGACTCTTCAGATAATCCAGTCTCTTGAGTTACAGCCAGCTTCTTGGGGGAATATTGCATACCTTACAACTGAAAAGCATCTTTCTGACTTTTCCAAAACTCAGACACTTCTTTTGACCTGCACTTGGAACTCTGAGAGATCGCACTCCCTCAATTTCCAGATCAATTCTCCTTCTGCTCAACCACAAAAGGAAATGCAAAACTGAGAGACAGCAATTACTGGAATCACTGATATATATACAGTATATGAACCGAGGGATTAAGGTTTCATTGAGCTATTTCAATTCCTTGAGTAAGTTGAGTCGCATTTTTTAAAAATTTCAGACTCCGGTCAGCAGGTCAGGTTCGATACCCATTCTGAGGAGCCGAACTCAGCTTCAGTCTGTAGGTATACTGAGGGCAGGCAAAGCAAGGTCACGCAGCTTTGCTGAGGTATTATGGATTTTTTCTTCAAGGAAAGATTATTAATTATGAAATTCCTCAAGTGAAACTGAAAGCCTATGTAACCCTATCCCAACATTCTGAAATAAGGCCGGAGATATGAAATCCAACCTCCCATAATAAAAGACAGAACCACACTATTAGAGTGAGAGGCAGGAGAGGGAGAGGGGGAGAACAGAGAGCAAACAAGAGAGAAATACAAAAAAAAAGGAGAGAGAATCAGAAAAGGAGAGACTGTGAGAGAGGGACAGAGAGAATAAGAGAGGCAGAGAAAAGTAGACAGAAAGAGAACTAGAGGGAGAGTGAGAGGAAGAGTAGAGAGAGAGAGAAAGAGGAAAGAGAGAGAGAGAGAAGAAAGAGAGAAAGTGGAGAGAGTAAGAGAGAGAGAGGGAGAGAAAGCGAAAGAGAGAGAGAAAGAGGAGAGGAGGCACATCTGGCTCTCTATGTGCCTTATCACCTTCAGCTCTCTCTCCTCATAGCTACAAGCCAGAGGCACAGCAACATTAACACTCAAAGTGAACAGGAATGCAGTGTATGGCGTCTACCACGCAGTCTGCCTGACGTCCCCACACTGTTACGCAGCGATGGAGTTGAGTGATTCTCCTTAGCAGCCAGCCCAGTGAAGTGAAGTGAAGAGATGTCTAGGCAGTCACCTATTGTTGCCAGATGAGAAATCCATCCAGAATTAATTGGTGCTTCATCCCATCTTCTTCCCTCTTGTGTCTCCTCCAGGGACGATCTCTGCCACTGGGTAACGCCATAGTCAGCCATTTATTCTCGGTCCCTTTGCTTGTGTGTTACACCAGGTAACACAGTGCCCAACCATGTCTTTGGAAAACATTGCAGAGCAATATTTTAGGGTCATTACCATTAGGGTACAACAACAATATAGTTACCTAAACTCAACAAGGCTCCAGACAGGAGTTTCTATCAAATCTGGCACCTAGCCGCACGACGAGATATTAGGATAACTGCGGGAGGTTCCAAATTTGCCCTGATTGAGAATCAGATGGGACATCAAACGTTACAAACTGAGTCATATTCAGTGTGTGTGCTGCTGAGTTGAGGCTTTGGAGGATTTGACCTGAACCCCCACCGGTATCAGCCCACCACGTGAATATGATGGATCCCGTGGTGGGGTGTAGGATGGGTATCCTGTGGTGAGTGACTCACTTCCTGACCTCCCCCCCCAAAGCATTTCCACCATTTATGCGGCACAAGCCAGGAGGATAAAGGAACCTCTCAACTAACGATAAGAGGCTTAGATCAAGTGGATATCCAGGGCAGAAATGGCTAACATCAGGGGGCATAATTTTAAGGCGGCTGGAGGAAAGTACGAGGAGGGGGTGGGTGGTGGTGTGGATGTCAGAAGTAAGTTTTTTTACACAGAGGGTGGTAGGTGCTTTGCCAGTGGTGATGATAAAGGCAGATACATTAGGGAGATTTAAGAGACCTTTAACCAGGCATCTGGATGAAAGAAAAATGGGGTATGAGGGAGGGAAGGATTAGATTGATTTTGGAGTAGGTTAAAAAGCCGACACAACATTCTGGCCTGAAGGGCCTGTGCTGTACATGTTCTGTGTGCTATGTCTAAGGTCTATGTTCCTTCACTTGCCAGGATGAGAGAAGCTCCAACAATGCTTAACGAATCTCAATGTGTACCAGCTTAAACATTTATTCTCTCCACCATCACCGTACAAAGGCTGAAATGTGCATTGCCTACACAATGTACCTAGTCACTCCCTTAACAAGGGCAGCCAGCACGTGGGAATACCAGAAAGTTGTACGCTATACTTATACCAATAGACCTGGAAGTAAATATCTCTGTCACTGGTTCAAGTCCTGGAAGTCACACACGCCACATAATAAGATAGCAAACACATATAGGGTATCAGTAAAATACTGTCACACAAAACAAAATATAGTCCAAGCTCCTGAGTCCATGCAGGAGCCTGCAGTCAAACACAATACAGCTTGTCTTCTGCCGAGCGAACACTGGGGGGCAGCACCAGCTCCAGCTTGGACACCACGCCGCACCACCTCCAGTGCAGCTCTCTGACTCCGATGCCTTACTCCTGATTGGCTGTCTTCATGTGCTTGCTTCAACCACTTCCTCTGCAGCTCATTCCACATAGGACAGCCCTCTGAGTGAAAAAGTTGTCCCCCAAGATTCCTTTAAATCTCTCCCCACTCACTTTAAGTGTATGCTCTCCAGTCCTTGATTCCCCAGCCTTGGACAAATAACTGTGTGCGTTTATCCTCATGATTTCATACACTTCTAAAAGATAACCGCTCACTCCGTTATGCTCTGAGGAATAAAGTCCTAGCCTGCTCAACCTCTCTCTAACTCAGTCCTGGCAACATCTTTGTAAATGTCCTCTGGGTTATTTCTGGCTTCAATAACACATCAAAAAGGGGAAACACACCGAATATCCAAGGTTTGTCTGCAGCCCACCATGTGTTGGACCTCCTCCATTTGCTGGACGGGAATCCTATACGTTTGGAGTGGAATGGTCTCGCTATACCTGCTGTTGAGTTCAATAGCAAGTTCAAGATTCAAGGTTGTTTAATGTCATTTCCAGTGCACAAGTGTAAAGGAGAACAAAATAATTGTTACTCCCGATCTGATGCAGCACCAAAAAACACAATAAGATAAAGAACACATTAATAAAACACAATAAATACAAATACATAAGATAGCTTATACAGATAGATTGACTGTATGTCCATAAAGGCTCAGGAATGTCTGTACATAAGGTAAGTGACAGGAAATACTAAAGTAGTGGTTGGGGATGCTACGTTTGGAAATGCTACGTCTGGAGCAGTCTGTTGTATGGAGTCGAATCTTGGACCTTATGCAAGAAAGTGCAATGACGACTGGAGGCATTTGAAATGTGGTGTTTAAGGAGAATGCAGAAAATTAGATGGGTGATGAAGGTCAGTAATATGGAAGTGTTGAAGAGAGTGAGGAGAGAAAAGGAGTTGCTGAAGAATGTGCAGAAAAGAAAGCTGGAATATGCCGGGCACTTGTGAAGAGTTGGTGGACTGCAGAAATTGTTTTTGGAAGGGATGATAGAAGGAAAGAGGGAAAGAGGAAGGCAGTGAACCACTTGGTACAATAAGGTGAGGCAGTGGACTGGGTTGAGTTATGCTGAGGCCAGAAAAAAGAGCGCAAGATCAAAGAAGATGAAGGTGCACAGCCGCCAACCCTGGATTCGGGACGGCACCCACTGACCGAATGAGTGGTTGGGGAGCTGTGGAGGAGTGGGTTAGAGGTGTTGATCAGCCTTACTGCTTGTGGAAAGAAACTGTTTTTGAGGCTGGTGGTCGTGGCGTGGATGCTACATAGCCTTCTCCCTGAGAGGATTGGCTCAAACAGCTCATGAGCATGGTGGGTGGGTTTCTTCATGATGTTACTGTCCCTTTTCTGTATATATGCCCTGGATACTGGTTAGGCTGGTGGGCTCTTTGGACTAGCCATACGGTTCAGTGGAGAGGACATTCCTCCTGCTCCCAAGGATAAGTAAAAGGGAAAGGGAGATTGATATAAGGAGACATCTCATTGAAACTTATCGGACACTGTAAGGCCTGGATAGATGTGGAGAGGATGTTTCCATTAGCTGGAGAGGACACAGCCTTCAGAACAAAAGGACATCCCAGAGATGAGGAGGAATTTCTTCAGCTAGAAGATGGAGAACCTGTGGAGTACACCGCCACACTGGGCTGTTTAAGTCAATCTCTTTAGTGTATTTAAGACAGAGATTGATAGATTCGGGATTGGAAAAGTGTTTAAAGGTTATGGGAAGAAGGTGAGAAAATGGGGTTGAAAATGATGAATGGCCATGCAGCCTTGAGGGGCTGACTGGCTGAATTCTGCCCCTATTTCTTATGGTCTTAAAATTCTACCCCGGATAATTGTTGATTTGCAGCTGCTTTGAGTAACGTGCTTTTAAAGATCAATTTTAAACGCAGGAGCACTGATTCAGATTTTTTTTCAATACTCCACAGCTGACACAGGCAATCACTCCCACTAAGGTGCAAATGCCCAGGAAGAATCATCTTTAGCCTGTAATCCCTGAAGAGAAAGGCTAAGATGGACGGAGACAAACGCTCCTGGGAATACTGAGATGGTGAACTGACAGGGTAGATTTGAATTTTGATCGGCCGGGGGTGCGTGTTTCGCCAGTCAGCCTAGAATGCGAGACAGGCAGCTGCATTCAGCGGCCGTGACTATCACCTCATGTCAGGGAAACATCAAGTAGCTCATTAAGGATTCAAGATTAGCTTTATTTGTGGGCATCGAACTGTACAGCCAAATGCGTTGTTTGTGTCAGATCAAATTAGCGAGGGTTGTGCAGGGCAGCCCACAAGTGTCACCCCTCTTCAGGTGTCAATGTAGCACGCTCACAACTTACTAACCCTAGCCATACACCTTTGTGTTTGGAATCTCGAGCACCCAGAGGAGGTTACGGGGCGAACGTACAAGTTCCTTACAGGCAGTGGAGGGAGTTGGACCCCGACCTTACAGCTAATGCTGCAACAGCCAAAAGCTGAGCACAATGTTACCATGCCATTACTGCAACTCCTCGTAGCTCCGCTGATGCTCTTTGCTTGCTGTCCCCGTCACCTCTCACTTTACCTCCTACCCCAGGACACTGGGGTTGTCCTTTGCTACTCTGCCCCTCCCTGAGCTCTTCCCTGTACCCGAACTGAGGCCAGGAAACCCACGGGAAATGATCCGGGGTCGCCGTGTCACCCAAGGGTTCATTATTGTGCGGGGGAATACAAGAGAATCGGAGCAGGGGTAGGCCACTCGGCCCCTCAATCCTTCCCTGTCATTCGATACAATCGTTGGGCTCACCTCTGGAACAGGAAGGATTGCACCCAAAATGGACAGGTGGCACCCAAAATGGAGGGGGCCCAATATTCTTCCAGCGAGGGTTTAAACTAATCTGGCAGGGGTTGGAAAACACAGAAAGCAGTGTGGCTGGTGGGGAAGGGGTTATAAAGGTGATCCAAGGAGAAAGTATTTAACGGGGAAAGTGGGAGGTACCTGCACCTCACTGCTATAGGACCCACTACAATCACTAAGTTTAAGAGATATATTACAGCATTCGAATAGGCAAGGCACTGAAGGATGGCACCCAATGCAGGTAAATGGGATTCGTTAGTTGAGCAAGTAGGTCTACATGACTGCTGAGGGCCAAAGGGTTAATCTTTGTGTTGTCTCCGGACATCCAACCTGAACTAACTCCTGCGTTTAGTAATTTTAAAAACACACAGCTTATTCTTCTGAACTCCAAACTGCTTAATGTCTCTTGTTAGGACATTTCCCTCATCCAAGGAATTGGCCCATGAATCACTTTAGGACTGTCTCCAATGCCACAGGGGATAAAGGGGCCAGAAGTGTGCGCAGTACTCCAGCTGTGGCCTTGCCAATGCCTTATACAATTATATTTCCTGTTTCTAAGCTCCTGAACACCTTCCCAATAAAGGTCAACACACCATTTGCGCTCTTTTCCACTTACTGTACTTGCCTGCTAACATTTTGCAATTCATGCCGGAGAACACCCAGAGGTCCGTCTGTACCCCCCTTCTTCGCGGTTTTTTTTCTCACTTTGATAATAATTTGCTTTTTGATTCCTTTCACCGAAATGCCTGACTTCCCCACGTTAAACGGCATTTGGCAAATTTTAACTTGATCTGTCCAGATACCACTGCAGAGTCACAAATCTCTTCATCATATCTTCCCTTTCTCCTTTGTCTGTGCCCCTGACCAGCTTGGTCACCCTGACTTTCGGGCACCCCAGATCTAAATATAAATGGTAAATTAGGAGGAGAAGATGGCGGTGGGACGCAGCTTGCGCGGCCACTCCGGTGAATGATATCTGTTATCTGTCAAGTAGGGTGCCGTGCACAATCCTGATTTGATGGAGACAGATGTGAGAGCACGGAGGAACATCTGGAGAAACTTCTGAAATGCCTTTTTCGCTACCGCTGCTACTGTGTGATCCTGAATCTCCGGAGGGGAAGGCCCCGAATCCTTGGCTTTGCTTGTTGCTCGGCGGCCAGGACGGGGTCGAAGCACTTGGCAGAGATGGTGCTCGGTACTTGAAGTTGAAGGGCTGGTTGGAGGCTCGAAGTTTCCGGACGGACTCAGAGTGAGCTGTGGTCGGCTGCTTCCAATACATCGACAGTTGTCGGTGCCTGGAGGTTTATGGCAGGGAGTTTCTCCCTTCTGCCGCCTGCTATCGGGGACTATCGGGAGTCGATCGGGACTTTGAGACTTTTTTTTACCGTTCCCATGGTCTGCTCTTTATCAAATTATGGTATTGTTTTGCACTGCTGTAACTATATGTTATAATTATGTGGTCTTGTCAGTGTTAGTCTTTGGTTTGTCTTGTTTTTTTTGTATATCACTCTGGAGGAACATTGTATCATTTCTTAATGCATGCATGCATTTCTAAATGACAATAAACGAGGACTGAGTGTCCTCATAATCTAATCTAATAACTGAGCGTCAATGGCTGGTCCCAATTGTAATTCTTCCAATCTGTAAAGGACCTGTTAATTCCAACTCTCTGCTTTCCATGGTTCTGATCAATGCAGAAACAATCAATTGTGACGGAAAGAAAAAAAAAAGGATCAAAGCCAGATTCAGGGACTTGGATTTCTTTAACTTCTATTTTTTGTTTTAGAGATACAGCATGGTAACAGGTCCTTCTGCCCAACGTACCCATGTGACCAATTAACTTACTAACCTGTACGTCCTTGGAATGTGGAAAAAAACTGGAGCACCCAGGGAAACCCACACGGTCACATGACAAACGTACAACCTGCTTACAGACAGCATCAGGAACTGAACCCAGGTCACCAGCGCTGTAATAGCATTGCGTTAACCGCTAACCTACTCTACCGCTCCTCACAAAGCAGATTGTCTTGGGATAACTTAATCAGCTGGTGCAGTGTTACCTAATTACATTAATGTCCTCTCGTCCCCTCGCTCTGTACCTGCCTTCAGTTTTGAACAGCCCTTGGTCCTGGACGGGACGTGCACCAATGCCTTCATCACTCAGCGTGTCGGGGGAAGCGCTCCTTCAAGTGGTGTCCTGTTTCCCAGTTATGAGCTGCTGTGCTACGTGGATTGCGACCAGCCGGGCTTCCTCAGGTGACTGGAGCCGTTTGTAAGGCAGCCTCTCTCTTTTATTCAGCCTCCCTTAATTGATCTCCTACAAATTGGCGACATTAGCTTTGAAGAAAGGGTTGATTCATCCAGCTCCTGAATGTACCTTTCAAGTAATTCGATCTGTCTCACTCTGCCCGCTCCCTGAGCTCAAGGGCAGAATTAAGCCAAGCAAGAAAAATGAAACATTCTGATATCCATCCATTGGAGAATAATAAACACAAAATTAACGCTGACTTCTCAAACAAGAGAATATCTGCAGATGCTGGAAATCCAGAATGCTGGAGCGACTCTGCAGGCCAGGCAGCATCTATAGACAGGAGTACAGTCGACGTTTTGGGCTGAGACGCTTATGAAATGTCAACTGTACTTTTCTCCATAGCTGCTGCCTGGCCTGCTGAGTTCCTCCAGCATTTTGAGTGTGTTGCTGACTTCTCAAAGCCTGTGTTCCTACTTTTGTCCTAGGTTGATAAGATCACTGTTTTTGTACTAAACCTCACCTTGTACCTCTGGAGCAACTGCGACCAAGCTATCTTGAATAACAGGGCTTGCCCTATTGTCACTGTCTGTCCCAGGACTGCACACCAGGCTCCTGCCATGGCTACACAGGGTGTGGTTCAGAATTGGTTTTGCAATCTGTAACTAGACCGGTCAGTGCCACAGGGACCAACACTGGGGCTGTGGCTACTTATCAGGTGCATTAAAGAAGGGACCAGGCTTATTGCCCCCAGATTTGGTGACGATACAAAGATTTTAAGGTGAGAACTTAAAAGCCAATGCAGTGAGGAGAGCCACTACCTCACAGCACAAAAGACTTGGGTTCAATCCTGACTAACACACACACAAAATGCTGGAGGAACTCCACAGGCCGGGCAGCACCTATGGAAAAAAGTACAGTCAACGTTTCGGGCTGATTCCCTTCAGTAGGACCCTTCAATTCTGACCACTGGCATAGACTGTGTGAAGCTTAAATATTCTCCCTGCGACTGCACCTCCCCCGAAGCATCAGTTTTCTCGCACATCCCAAGGACATGTGAGTCAGTAGGTTAATGATCAAGTGCATGCAAGAACCCTCCAAGAGGACCATAACCTTGTTGTAGGGTTTGGAGGCTTGCCTCAATGACCCAGAGAGCTATGTTGGCTAGAGTAAGGGCTTTTGCTTTGTCTCTTGAAAGTGGAAAGTGGTGGTGGTGGGGGGGGTAGTAGGAAAAGATGTGCTTGGTGGTGGGATCCCGCTGGAGATGGCGGAAGTTATGGAGAACTGTATGCTGGATGCGGAGGCTAGTGGGATGGTTAGTGAGGAAAAAGGGACTCCTATTCCTGCTGGGGTAGTTGGAGCTTTGGGGGGGGGGTGAGGGCAAACATGCACAAAATGGAAGAGATGCAGGTAAGGGCAGTGTTGATAGAGGAGGAAGGGAAACCCCTTTCTTTGAAGGAGGAGGACATCTCATTAGTTCTGGAATGAAAAGCCTCATCCTGAGAGCAGATGCAGCAGAGATAGAGGAACTGAGAGAAGGGGAAGGCATTTTTATAAGTGACAGGGTGGGAAAAGGTACAGTCCAGGTAGCTGTGAGAGTCCGTGAGTTTATGATAGACAGCAGTAGATAAGCTACCTCAGAGATGGAGACAGAGAGATCCAGAAAGGGGAGGGAGGTGTCAGAAATGGACCAGGTAAATCTGAGGGCAGGGTGAAAGTTGGAGGAAAAGTTGATGAAGTCAACGAGTTCAGCATAGGTACTGGAAGCAACACCAGTGCAATCATCGATGTAGTGCAGGAAAAGTTGGGAAGCGATATCGGTGTAGGCTTGGAACATAGACTGTTTCATGTAGCTGACAAAAAGGCAGGCATCACTGGGACCCATGCAAGTGCCCATGGCTACACCTTTTGTTTGAAGGGAGTGGAGGAGCCAAGGGAGAAATTATTAAGAGGGAGGACAAGTTCGCCATACGAAGGAGAGTGGTGGGAAGGGAACAGGTTGGGTTTGTTGTCTAGAAAGAAGCAGAGCTGGGGATGGAGGTGTATAGGGACCAGATATCCATGGTGAAAATGAGACATGCGGGGCCAGGGGACTTGAAGTCATTGAGAAGATCTGAAGTGTGTGAAGTGTCAGGGATGTAGGTAGGAAGGGACTGAACCGGGGGGGATAAAACAGAGTCGAGGTATGCAGGTATAAACCTGGTGGGGCAGGAACAAGTAGAAGCAATGGATCCACCTGGACAGGCAGGTTTATGGATGGGAGCTGCAAGGTAAGGGACCTATGAGGTTGATTTCAGTGGTGAGAGATACCCAGTGTCGATAAGGTCTGTGATGGTGCGGGTGACAATGGCCTGGTACTCCTTAGTGGGGTCCTGTGCGCGGGGTAAGTAAGAGGAGGTGTCTGAGAGTTGTTGCCTGTTCTCAGCAAGGTAGAAGTCAGTCCTCCAGACTACTACAGCGCACCCCCCTACCAATCTGCAGGATCTAAACTGATCCCTCCTGCCTACACAATGTCCATATCCTTCCATTTCCATTTCCTGCATGTCAATGTGCCAGTCTAAGAGCCTCTTGAACACCTCTCCTGTATTTGTCTCCACCACCGCCCTAGAGGGCACATTCCAGGCCAGGCTCTAGATTGGGTGCCATGGCAATACAGTGTTTAGCGCGACACTATTACTATTACACTTGTGGGCACGTGGCCAAGTGGTTAAGGCATTGGACTAGCGATCTGAAGGTCGTGAGTTCGAGCCCCAGCCGAGGCAGTGTGTTGTGTCCTTGAGCAAGGCACTTAACCACACATTGCTCTGTGACGACACAGGTGCCAAGCTGTATGGGTCCTAATGCCCTTCCCTTGGACAACATTGGTTTCGTGGAGAGGGGAGACTTGCAGCATGGGCAACTGCTGGTCTTCCATACAACCTTGCCCAGGCCTGCGCCCTGGAGAGTGAAGACTTTCCAGGCGCAGATCCATGGTCTCGCAAGACTAACGGATGTCTTTAATTTAATTACAGCCCAGGGCATCGGAGTTTGCAGTTCCATTGCGATGCCGCCTGTAAGGAGTTTGTATGTGACCCTGCGGGTTTCCTCCGGAGGCTCCAGTTTCCTCCCACAGTCCAAAGACGTACCAGTTAGTAGGTTAATTGGTCTTTGTAAATTATCTTGTGATTAGGCTGGTGCTAAATAGGTGAGCTGCTGGGCAGTAGGGCTCATTGTGTGCTGTATCGCCAAATAAGGACAGTAATTATGTTGGTAAAGTGGATAAGGATTACTGTGAAAAGGTGAGAGAACAAGTTAGAGGAAAAAAAATCAATCATGATTGATTGGTGGAGGAGATTCAATGGGTTGAGTAGCCAGATTCTGCTCCTATATATTATGGATATGGTCTAATTAGGGACTTGCCAGCGAGTCAAGATCACAAAAATGAGCAATAAGAAAGTGTGATCTCACAATTCCCTGTGACTGATCTTCCAAATCACACAGTCCCAGGAAACATTATTTCACTTGACAGTTTAAAACAGCCCTTCAGCCAGGCAGACCTTTAACACTGAGAGCTGGGCGCTGTTGTTTTTTGCAAATTATACAGTAAAGAGTAAAAAACTGCAAGTGGAAGTACTTATTTTAAATTTGTGCATGAAACATGTCTCCCAACTTCAGATGGGAACAAAATATGCACAACAATTAAATAAATAATGCAGCCGAATTTAGAAAACAGTGTGCAAAAAGGTTTGCTCTTCCACCTGAAGTAATAATGTTTATAAATGTTTTAAAGCACTTCACTGCCAACAGTTATCATTGCTGATTGATTTGCTTTGCTTGTGAATAAGGAATGAATGCATTCTTGTAGCACCATTCCCACCTGTTTCATGACAAGTCAGAGATTTACAGCCGGTGAGGTACTTCTAAGGTGGAACGGGAAGACAATAGACAAATTTGCGCACAGCAAGATCTCAAGAACTGTGAGATTCTTTTTTTTAGACCATAAGATATAGGAGCAGAAATCGACCATTCGGTCTATCGAGCCTGCTGCGCCATTCAATCATGGATTTGAAACTGCCCAGCAACTCACCTATTTAAAGTGATATTGAGAGGGGGTTCAGCTTTGGTGAAAGTACCAGGGAGGTACCCTGCCCTTCAGATTCATGCTGTGGAGTCTTGAATGTCCAAATGAGTGAGATGCAAATTCCCGTTTGTTTCATGTGCAAGTTAGCCCCTCCGATTAAAGATCAGTTTTATTTGTCACTCGTACATCGAAACTTACAGCGAAGTGCGTAGTTTGTGTAAAATCAAATCCACGAGGATCGTGCTGGGCAGCCCGCAAGTGTCACCACGTTTCTGGCAGCCACTCACTAACTCTAACCATAACTGTACATCTTGGGAATGTGGGAGGAAATCAGAGCACCAAGAGGAAACCCACGCAGTTATGGGGAGGTCACATAAACACCTTCCAGACACGGGCAGAAATGAACCCCAAATTACCCTTTATGATACTGTACTCTGATGGTGCAGTGCTTCCTCAGTCCTGAGCCAGTAGCACCAGTCCCTGAACCACAAACTCCTGCCATGGAACAGGGAGGGCTCGACCCTCTTCGCTGCAGCTGACAAACACTCAAAGACTAACCAACCAGGACAGCGCAGATTTTCAATGCGGAGAGGAACACGAATGGTATCGGACCGATGCGCCTGTGAGCTGAACTGAGTGGGAGCACAAAAGAAAATCTCAACGGAGACCCTGGTCCTTGTATTAATGCAGTGGTCCCCAACCTCCGGGCCGTGAAGCATGCAGGGGTGCAGCGGTAGCCGGAGCGCACCCAGCACAGCTTTAAGAAAAAAGCCGAAATAAACAAGCTAATTAATTAGATGCTGCCCGGCACATGAATGTCGGCCCAGAAAGAGGCGATTGCCGACTTCACTTGCTCTACACGATGTTCACTCCTCTTCCCTGGAGCCTTTAGCTGTTCCATTGTTTGGTCAATTTAAATGCCAGCCCAGACAGGCTGGAAAGACAGGACTGTCAGGATCGAGGTGACATGTTGAATCTACACAAACGTCTAATAAAGTATAGGCGCTGCCGTGCTTTCTTTGTAATGACAGTTACGTGCTGGTCCCAGGACAGATCCTCTGACACTTTTCAGAGAGAGAAACGTCGATCCTTAATGCCAAAGAATTTAAAGTTATTGACCCTCTCCACCTCAGTTCCTCTAATGAAGACTGGCTTCTGGGCAGCACCTAATTAATTAGCTTGTTTATTTTGGCTTTTTTCTTAAAGATGTGCTGGGTGCGCTCCAGCTACCGCTGCACCCCTGCATGCTTCGCGGCCCAGAGGTTGGGGACCACTGCATTAATGGACCCATCCCATAAGCACCACTGTTACTGTCATTCTCCACGAGACTTGAGATTAGTATTTCCCATTATAGGTAACAGGCCTCCTAATAATTGAAGGATGCTGCCCTCCACCCTATGATGTGTCTGGGGAGGTCAAATGTGACAATGGGATAGAGATGGGTGTTGAACAGGGTGAAACGAGAGCGCACATCCTCTGTTCCCTGAAGAGCACGGTGGTTAGCAGCTGTGGGCCTTTCCTTTGTCAGCTGAGACAGTGAGGTCAGGTATAAATCATTCGCTGGGGCACCGTGTTCCACAGGAGGGTATAATGGAACTCAAAAATCAAAGTCAAAAGTCGAGTTTGTTGTCATATTATACAATACGGAGCTTTGGTGTGTTAACAAAGGTTCCAGCACATTTCTGCAGATTTACCGCATGGAGAGCACCCTGACTAGTATGGAGGAACCAAAGCCACTGGATCACAAGATGCTGCAGGGGTTTGAATACTCAGCCAGCTCCATCACAGACATAACCCTCCCCACCAGAATGGACCTCCTTATAAGGCAGTGGCTCAAGCAGGAGACATCCATCAGTAAGGACCCTCACCGTGTGGGACATGCCCTCCTCTCATTACTACCATTGGGGAGGGGGTACAGGAGCCTGAAGACCCACACTCAACTTCTTCCCATCCATCAGATTTCTGGACTGTCCATGAAAACTACCTCACTATTCCTCTTTTGCACGATTTATTCATCTGTTTATCTATCTATCATCATCACGTGTCGTGTCCTATGACGTGGGCAATCATGGTCTTTGAGCATGATTGTTCTTGGCAAATTTTTTCTGCAGAGAGTGGTTTTGCCATTGCCTCCGGCCTTCTGGACAGTGTCCTTACAAGACGGGTGACCCCCCTCCCCCGGCCCAGCCATTATCAATACCCTTCGGAGATTGTCTGCCTGGCGTCAGAGGTCGCATAACCTCATACAGCCTCCACCACCTGCTCCCATGGGTTCACCTGACCCAGATGGGGGGACTAAGCAGATGGGTGACCTGCAGGCTAGCGGAAGGAAGGAGCGCTTTTTTACCTCTGGTAGAGACGTATCTCCAGCCCGTCACCCAGTTCATTTATATGTCTGTTTATTTATTCATTACCCGTGTATCTAATCTATTTAATTAATTATTAGTCTATTCAGTCATTCATCTGTCCATTTATCGATCTGTTTGTTCGTATGTTTGCAACTCAGTCATTTTTTTGTGTCTTGCACTGTACTGCTGCCACGAAACAACAAATTTCACGACGTATGCTAGTGACATTAAACCCGATTCTGATTCTGATTCAGTGTGCACGGCTGCATCCTTTTGGGGAAAGGAACGGCTGATGTTTTTGGGTCGAAACTCTGTATCCAGTCCTGAGGCAAGGCCCAATCCTGAAACATTAACAATTCCTTCCTCCCCCGCCACCTACACACGATGATTGACCTGCCGAGTTCCTCCAGCGGGTTGTTTGTTGTTCCAGATTCCAGCAGCTGCAGTCTCCTGTATCTCCACGAGTCAAAATGAGGCGGAAAGAAACTGACTGTATAATCAGTCCAGTTCTGGTCAGTGGAGCCAGGTCTGATGAAAGATCATCAGGCTGAAGCATTAACGCACTTCCACTCCCCGTGGATGCCGCTGGACCTGCAGAACCTTTCCGGCATTCCCAGTTTTTACTGCTCCATGTCAGTGGAATCCAGCAGCAGTGATTCAACCAGCGGCCACTGGAGGGAGCTGGTGTACAACCCAGGGAGGGATGAGACATTTCAGTACTGAGAGTGGGGCAGAGACATGGGGGGAGAGAGAGAGAGCACAGCAGAGGAAAAGGAGATGGACAACGGTCAAGAAAAAGATGGACTAAGTCAGAAAAAGAAAGAAGTTGGGGGAAACAGAGAGGAAAGATCAATAAAGAGATCATAAAGATAGGGTAAATGTAAGCAGGTTTTTTCCCGCTGAGTTAGAGTGAAGCCAGAGATAGAGGTCATAGGTTAAGGGTGAAGGGTGAAATACTTAAGTGTAACCTGAGGGGGAGCTGGCAGTTGAAGTGGTGGACGTGGGTCCGATTTCAACGTTTGGATGGGAGGGATACAGAGGACCATGCAGGTTGGTGGGGCTAGTCGTAATAATAGTTTAGCACAGACAAGATGGGCTGAAGGGCCTGTTTCTGTGCTGTAGTCCTCCATGACTCTAAAAAGAGAGAGCTATATACGCTAAAATGGGAATGCAGTGTTGAACCAGGCCCTTCAGCTAATCAAGCATATGCTAATCATCAACCATCTACTTACACCTAAATCCACCTTATTCTCCTTATATTCTCATTAAATCTCTCTAGATTTTATGACTCACTTTCACATATTGGAGGAATTTACAACAGACAGGAAATGCTGTGAAATATGCTTGTGGTTTTTGTAACTAAACTCATGCAAAAATGTGACATTGTGCTTCCATTCACTTCCATAAATCAATTCCAATGCATTTTTCATTGCAAATGTTTCACAATATTAGGCTAGATTCATCCATTAGGAATAAGACTTGACTGAATTATATTTTACACAAGAATAACTAGTAAGTGAAACATAAGGAAAATACATGAAGTATTAAACAAAAATTCTTAAACCAAACATTTTCTTTACAGAAGAACTCAGAAGATACTCTGGTGCACTCTGTGCATTTGGGGTCCTCAGTAAGTGGTGGCTAGGGAAATGCCTGTTTAAATAGAGGAGAGGAGATGAGCTGCACGTCTCCTAGAAGCCCCAATAGTTTTCAGAAAACAGTATGGACTCTGGATCCAAAGCAGAATGCTCCCAGGAAGTTCTGGAACGTGTGTGGCTGGGGGAGGCCAGCTCAACGGGGCTGGAGAACAGGACTCATTGTGGTAGAGATTTCACAACTAGCCACCACTTACAGCGTAAAAAAGGGAGAAAAATGGTGAGGTAGTGTTCATGGACCACTCAGAAACCTGATGGGAGAGGGGAGGATGCTGTCGGTAATAAAAAGAGGGCATGTTTTGGATGAGTGAGGGTCCTTCATGATGGATCCTGCCTTCCTTGGCATTTCTTTTTGAAGATGTTCTTGATGGCAATGAGGCTAGTTCCCATGATGGAGCTGGCTACGTCTGCAGATCTCTTCCGATCCTGTGCATTGGTACCTCCACACCAAACGGTGATGCGGTCGGTCAGAACGCTCTGCACCGCACAATCTGTAGAAATTTGAAGGAGTCTCTGGTTTTTGCTTGATCTTGACCTTGGGCACTACGTGGAGATTGCACATTCTCCCCCGTCACTGCGTGAGTTTCCCCTGGGTGCTCCAGTTTCCTGCCACCTCCCAAAGTCGTATGTGTTAGTGGGTTAATTGACCCCAGTCTGTAGGGGCATAGCTGGCTCTAGGGAGGGTGGTTGAGCAACAAACTCTAAATCCTGGAGGGACACAGCAGATCAGGCAGCACCTGTGGGGGCAAGTGAACAGTCGATATTTTAGACTAAGAGTCTTCATCTGGATTTCATCCCAGTCCTAATGAAGGGTCTCAGCCCTCAATGTCAACTGTTCACTTCCCTTCATAGATGCTGCCTGATTAATGAGTTCCTCCAGTGCTCTGGTGTTGACTGTGTGTGTGTGTGTGTGTGTGTGTGAAGATTTCCAGCATCCACAAAAATTCTTGTAGGTTGCCAAGTACCTGTATAAACCCAATGGGCCAAATGGCCTCCTTCAATACAGTAATGAAATACGGGGAATTTGCCCATTATAATCGCTGTTCCTTTGGGGTCTAGTGGTTGGTGACAGAAAATAAACGGTTTCCATGGAAATACAAATGGATGAGTATGGGAGTTCAACTCCTTGTCCCATTCTGCATAAAACCAGTGCAAAAAATTGGGAATAGACCCACAGAATGCTCGAAACACTCAGCGGGACAGTCAGCGTCTATGGAGGGGGAAACGGAGCTAATATTACAAGAGCAGTTCATTGTTTGAAGACATCAATGAAAGGTCATCAACCCGAAACATTGAACCAGCTCCTCTCCCTGTAGGTGCTGCCTGACCTGCTGAGTGTTTCTAGCATTGCCCCGTTTTATTTCAAATTTCAAATGGTCCACTACTTTTGTTGTCAGTTTAAATATTAGTTTGGAAGAAACTATAAATTAAAACAATCAAGCAGGTGAACTTTTTTCTCTTGCTGGCCTTGAAGTTTGTCAGTGCACATACAGAGTTGTGGTCCTGTGTCCCGGTGAGTCCAGTCGATGGAACAGATACATTGTTCTTAAAAAAATAATTTTTATACAGATTTATATTCAAGTTACCCACAGAAGGAACAAACACGCTTAATCAAAGTGTTTCTCTTTTGTAATAAACAGCTATATAAATAAAACTGTTAGCTTTCTCAAATATCAAGAACAAATTATCACCACACCAAAATGGAAAAAATGAATCCACAAAATGTTTTTAAAATTAATAGAGACTTTTCGGCCCTTCGTACCAATTCTACCACTCAATTAAATCATGCCAGCTCCATCTACCTACAGTACCTGTTAACATTATGGACCAATTTAGACTCAAGATTTACAAGGGACACTATCAAATTTCCGGATGAAATGACTCCTGGCTTCACTCCAGAACACAAATCATGGAACTACAACAAAAGAGCTATGGATGTTGGTGAATCCAACTGTAGAATAAGATCCAGACTCAGACTTAGACTTGGACTCGGATTCAGACTCAACAAGATAACACAGGCAAACTCCAAAGGCAAAAACACGAACGGTAGTACTAGAAATGAAACTCCAACAATTGAGCACTGACTACTCCGCATGAGGCCTTTAAGTACAGGCTTTCCATGAAGCAAGGCCGCAGGCAATAATTGGCAGTCTGAGTCTTAAAGGAACAGCGGCAGCTAATCATACTCGGGGGAACTGGAGCGCCAAAACTTGGATGCCTGTCGCTGTTCAGTCAGGACCATGACAAGAACATGGAACATAGAACGTAGAATAGGAGCAGGCCTTTCAGTCTAAGATGTTGTGGCAAAATGACTAAGCTAATGATGCCTAATTGCATTAATTCATTCTGTCTGCACGTGGTCCATATCTCTCCATACTCTCTATATTCATGTGTCTGTTCAAGAGCCCCTTAATATCTCTGTTGTATCTGCCTCCACCACCATTGCAGGCAACCACACCAGTCTGTGTCAAAAACTAGAATCTCTTTTGAACCTTCCCCTTCTCCCCTTAATGCATGCCCTCTTGTATTAATCATTTCAACCCTGGGAAAAAGATACTGGCTGTCTATCCTCTCTATGGTACTGATGAACTTCTATCTGGTCTCCCCTCAGCCGCTGCCACTCCAGAGAAAACAACCTAAGTTTGTCCAACCTTTTCTTACAACATGTTTTCTAATCCAGGCCGGAATTCTGGTAAGCCTTTTTTGCACCATTTTTAAAGCCGCCACACCCTTCCTAAGTGGACGGCCAGAATTGAATGTAATAATGCAGCCTAACCGGAGTTTCATAGCTTTCTGCCTCTTGAACTCTGTGCTTTGACCGATCGAAGCAAGCTCCAGATTCAAGGCACAAGAGATTCTGCTTGAATTGTTCCCCTTCAGAGATGTTGCCTGATTTGTTGAGTTCCTCCAGCATTCTGCGTGTGCTGCTTCAGATACTAGACTCTAGATTTGTCCATGCTGCCCAAAAACAGAAATTAAGGCTGATCTCATTTTCCGATAGGCCAGTTTATCTCTCAGCACGTTTTCAGATGGAAAGTTGCAAACTCCTGGCACCATCTGGAAAACCTATTCCCACCCAACCAACCACCTGAAGCCAAAGGGCTGCAGTCACTGAGCACAAGGAAGTTTCTTATTGCAGCCGTGCACACATTTACTTGTGTATGTGACAATAAACGCAACTTTGTCTTTGGCTTCACACACAAAATGCTGGAAGCGCTCAGCATCTATGGAAAAGAGTAAATAGTCAACATTTCGGGCTGCAATCCTTCGGCAGGACTGGAGGGAAAAGAATGAGGAATACATTTAAAAGATGGGCGGGGGGAGAAACACAAAGTGAAAGTTGAAACTGGAGGGGGAGGGGTGAAGTAAAGAGCTGGGAAGATGATGGGTGAAAGAGATACAGGGCTGGAGAAGGGGAAATCTGATAGGGGAGGACAGAAGACCATGGAAGAAAGAAAATGGGGGAGGAGCACCAGAGGGAGGCGATGGGCAGGCAAGGAGATAAGGCGAGAGAGGGAAAAAGGGATGGGGAATGGTGAAGGGTTTGGGGGGGGCATTACTGGAAGTTCAAGAAATCAATGTTCACGCCATCAGTTTGGAGGCTGCCCAGACCGGTCTTGGCTGGAAACTTAGAGACATGGAAACATAGAAAACCTACAGCACAATACAGGCCTTTCGGCCCATAATTCAGTGCCGAACAGGTACATACTTTAGAAATTACCTAGGGTTACCCATAACCCTCTATTTTTCTAAGCTCCATGTACCTATCCAGGAGTCTCTTAAAAGACCCTATCATATCCACCCCACCACTGTCGCCGGCAGCCCATTCCATATGCTCACCACTCTCTGCATAAAAAAACTTACCCCTGACATCTCCTCTGTACCTACTTCCAAGCACCTTAAAACTATGCCCTCTTGTGTTAGCCATTTCAGCCCTGGGGAAAAAGCCTCCGACTATCCACACAATCAATGCCTCTCATCGTCTTATATAGCTCTATCAGGTCACCTTTCATCCTCCATTGCTCCAAAAAGAAAAGGCTGAGTTCACTCAACCTATTCTCATAAGGCATGCTCCCCAATCCAGGCGACATCCTTGTAAATCTCCTCTGCACCCTTTCTATAATTTCCACATCCTTCCTGTAGTGAGGTGACCAGAACTGAGAACAGTACTCCAAGTGGGGTCTGACAGGGTCCTATATAGCTGTAACATCATCTGTACTTTTTTCCACAGATGCTGCCTGGCCTGCTGAGTTCTTCTGGCACTTTGTGTGTGTTGCTTGGATTTCCAGCAT
The DNA here is from genome assembly GCF_030028105.1 of Mobula birostris. Classification (NCBI taxonomy): domain Eukaryota; kingdom Metazoa; phylum Chordata; class Chondrichthyes; order Myliobatiformes; family Myliobatidae; genus Mobula; species Mobula birostris. The sequence continues at coordinate 147,878,592 of NC_092377.1, forward strand.
CTTGTTTGTGATTTGACTTTGACTTTACAGCTTGTCTTGTCCTCCCATCATGCGCAGTGGGTCATTCCAATCTCACCTCAGCCTTCTCTATTACAAACGACACAGCCTCAGTCTCCCTTCAAGATCTTAATCCTCCAGTAAATTAAACTCAAAGAACACCAGAAGCCGGAAATCTGAAATGGGAGCGGAAAATGCTGGGAATGAATTTACTTTGAACTTTGACATGCAGCACCTACAGAAGGAGAAATCTTTCAAGCCTGTACTCGGCAGCATCATTCTGTCCAGGCCTTCTGTTAAATTTTGGCTGATGATGCTCTTGATGAATGACTTTGCAGACTGGAGTCACAAGAGGGCATCAAAATAGGAGCAGGAGTTGGCCACCTGATCCTTCAGGCCTGCCCTGCTATCCCACAGCATCATGGCAGACCTGCCCCAGGCCACACATGTTCCTTGTGCATTTCTGCAGCTACGGATGGGGTGACGCTTAGGAGCAGAGAGCAGCCCTGAGACAGGAGTGAGTTAGCCAGTGTGGGGATGGGCCCTGAATTAACCCTTGCCTGTCAGAGAAGGCTCTGAGTGGGTTGGGCAGGCTAAGTTACAATAACCAGATATCCCCATAAATGACAGAGCCCAGGGCAGGTGCTTGGGGGCAGACAAGACAGTACAAATAAGATCATAATACCATAAAACATTGGAGCAGAACTCGGCCATTCGACTCATCGAGTCTTCACCGTTCCATCAAGGCTGATTTATTTTCCCTCTCAACCCCATTCTCTGGCTGTCTTCCTGTAACCTTTGACACCCTTACTGATGACAAACCTATCAACATCCACTTTAAATATACTCAATGACTCATCCTCCACAGCCACCTGAGACAACAAATTCTATAGAGTTACCACCCTCTGGCGAAAGGATTTCCTCCTCATCTCTGTTCTAAAGGGACATCCTTATTGTCTGGAAATCTGTCACAGGAACCCAAGGCTTAGGCCCTTGAGTCTGCTCTGCCATTCGGTAAGATGGTGGCGGCTTTCAGCCCTACTCTTCCGCGCTGACCCCACGTCCAGAATAAGAAGGTGAGATGCACAGGTTGGCAGGTGATAGGTGAGTTCGGGTGAGGGGTAAGTGAGTGGGTGGGGGAAGGGAGGATGAGGTAAGAAGCTGAGGGGGGTGATAGGTCGAGGAGGTGAGTAGGAAGGAGAACCGATCTCGGCTGTGGACAGTGACTTGCGCCTCCTGAGAGTGCAGCACTCCCTCTGCACTTGCACCGAGGGATCTCTAGACTTCGGTGCTAAAGGCTCTGGAGTGTGGCTGGAAAGCACAGCCAGTCCATCAGAGTTGAGGCAGAAGCCGCTCAGTTACTCTCAGTACCACAGGAGTGGGTGCAAGACACAAGAGTTCAGCTCGGTGGGAATGACGGCCCGAGGCCGTGCCTGTCACAGGGCTGCATAGCGGCCTAGTAGGGTTTGGTTCAATCCTGAGCTCAGGTGCTTTCTGTGTGGAGTCTGCACGTTCTCCCTGGGATCACAGGGGCTACAGGTTCCCCCCAATACTCCAAAGACAAGACAGTCAGAAGGTTTATTGTGAGTAATAATGGGGGGGGGGGAAGATTTATTTTATTTTAATTTATTTAGAGATACAGTGTGCAACAGGGCCTTCCATCCCAACCCTAACAACCCACCTATTTAACCCATGCCTAATCACAGGAGAGTTTACAATGGCCAATTAACCTGCTAACCAATGCACTGTGGGAGGAAACCAGAGCAACCAGAGGAAACCCATGCAGCCACTGAGAAAACTCAAGAATTCCTAATGGACAACACCGGAATTGAACTCTGAGCCCCAATGTCCCGAGTTTTAACAGCGCCGCACTAACCGCACGCCACTGTGGTTGATGGGAATGTGGAGCCCACAGGGTATAAAGGCTTTCTCTGTGAGCTTCATGATCCTTGTTGTGTTGTAATAGACAATAGACAATAGGTGCAGGAGTAGGCCATTCGGCCCTTCGAGCCAGTGCCGCCATTCACTGTGTTCATGGTTGATTATCCACAATCAGTATCCCGTTCCTGCCTTCTCCTCATATCCCTTGACTCCGCTATCTTTAAGAGCTCTAACTCCTTCTTGAAAGATTCCAGAGAATTGGCCTCCACTGCCTTCTGTGACAGAGCATTCCACAGATCCACAGCTCTCTGGGTGAAAAAGTATTTCCTCAACTCCGTTCTAAATGGTCTACCCCTTATTCTCAAACTGTGGCCTCTGGTTCTGGACTCCCCCAACATCAGGAACATGTTTCCTGCCTCTAGCGTGTCCAATCCCTTAATAATCTTAAATGTTTCAATCAGATCCCCTCTCATCCTTCTAAATTCTAGTGTATACAAGCCCAGTTGCTCCAATCTTTCAACATATGACATTCCCGCCATCCCTGGAACTAACCCAGTGAACCTGCGCTGCACTCCCTCCATAGCGAGAATGCCCTTCCGCAAAGGAATGAGAAATATCGGACTGGCAATGCGGCAGCTTGCAATCGGGTGAAGAGGTTCACCAAGACGCAAGAGAGATATGTACAGACTCAACACAGGGACAGGATAAACGGACTGCCAGAGGAACCCAGCAGGTCAGGCAGCATCTGCGAGGGGAAGTGTTCAACTGACACTGCAGATCGAGATCCATCAACTGGGCTCAGTTACTTGTAACGCCTACAAATTGGGAGGAACGGTTGGTGTTCAAACGCAAAATGGAATCCTTTCTTGAAACAGAAGCTTTTGTCTGGGTGCGTAATGGCCAGGCGCGGCACCTACTCTGCACACGACCGCAAAGAAACTGCGGAGAGTTTCGGACACACTTCATGGAGACCAGCCTCCTCTTTATGGACTCGGTCTACAGTTCTCGCTGCCTCAGTACAGCAGCCAGCACAATCAAACACCCCACCATCCCAGATATTCTCTCCTTTCCCCTCTCCCATCGGACAGAAGATACAAAAGCCGGTAAGCATGTACCACCCGGCTGAAGGACAGCTTCTGTCCCACTGTTATCAGACTCTTAAATGGACTTCCGTACCATAAGATGGACAGTTGACCACACAATCTTCCTCTTGCACTTTAGCATATATTGACCTGAGCTGCACTTATTTTGATGGCTTTTACACTTTATTTTGCATTGTTGTTGTTTTATCTTGTTCTACTGTATCTCAGTGCACCGTGTGATGGTTTGATCAGTGCAAACAGTATGCAAGTCAAGCTTTTTACTGTATCTTGGTACATGTGACAGTAATAAACCAATTCCAATAGATTTGAAAGGTGAAAAGCCCAGATGAAGGGTCTTGACCCGAAATGCCGACTGTTCATTTCCCACCACAGATGCTGCCTGACCTCCTGAGTTCCTCCTGCAGTTTTCTTCTGTGCTCCGGATTCCACGATCCACAGTGCCTCGCGTCTACGGGATGAACCGAACACACCGCGGCTAACTCATTCAAATTCCGGGCACTGTATGGGAACCCATCCTTGCACCCGCCTCCTCCCTCACAACTTCACATGGACTGCTCGCTGCAGGGGAATGGAAGTTGGAAATGGTCAGCACTGAAGCCTCTCTCTCTCTCTCCTCGTTAATCAAGATAAAACTGCACGAGGTTTGGTGGGGGGGGGGCGGTTGGAGGCTTCGACGTCCTTCGGGACGATGATAAGAGAAAGCTTTCTCCCAAATTGTGCTGCGAATGACATGTCGGGTCATCAACGCTTTGACTGAACGATAATCCCTTTCTCCATCTTCATCGATCATGGGCAAAGCCCCTCCCTCAGCATCTGAACAGCGGCTGCAGTCCGCCCTGCTCACAGGCGGCTGTTTCCCTCACAGCGGAAGGGGAGCGCAGTCGGTCAGATTAAGTTATCCTCCCCAGGGGGAGCAAAGATGGGCCCATTAGCGGCCTGGGCTCGCACGCTGCTGATTGGGAGAATTGCTCACTTAGCTGGACGTTTGTGAGGCACAATGGCTTTAAGATGATGGCTGTTACATCATTTGCCGGCCTGCGATAAACCATTGAGTCACAGTCTCCCTGCAGACCTGCATCGTAAAACACTGTGGAGTCCAAGAGGCAGCCTGTGAACTAGTGCCATCATTCATTAATAAGAGGCAAGCATTTATTACCGAGGCCAGACTAATGCCATTTCACAAATTACATTAGCAATGCAGTACGCCTGTGCTGTCTTTTAATGCTTCCCTCAAGTGCATTTGTCTGACAAATGGAAAATTGTACGGAGACTGAAATCAATCCAATAAATGAAAGAGAGAGCAGATTGTTGGGTGGGTGAGAGGCAGGGGCTGTCGGTGTTGATCTGCAGTGAAACGGGACCTTTGCTGAAGGGGCCGTGGTGCTGAGCAGAAGCAGAGGGAGCACATGACATATGAAGCATGTCATTCAGCACGACTGTCAATTCTCTGTTCGACCCCCCTTTCTCCTCTCCCTCATCCAGCCTCCCTGTAATTGCATCTGCTGTTTGCACCGCTGCCCATGGCGACAAGTTCCATATTGCCGGTACTCTTTGGTAGAAAGATTCTCCCGAATCCTCCACCGCTTCCTAGGATTCGATCCTGCGGGAGAGGTCCACATGAAAACGGAAATGCCCCATGCCTGCCCCTTCCAAACAAAACCAAGATTGGAATCAGACGTTTATTGTCACTGACATACGTCCTGAAGTTTGTTGTTTTGATTGATTATTGACATATAGTATGGAATAGGCCCTTCCGGCCCGTCGATGCCACGTTGCCCAGCAATCCCCCTGCCCCTCCCCCCGATTTAATCCTAGCCTAATCATGGGACAATTTACAATGACCCACTAACCTACTTTACAATGACCAGCCAACCTATACATCTTTGGACAGTGGGTCTGTGGCGCTCATTAAAAACCATTTTAAAAATGACTGCATGTCACAATTAAATTAGTGCAAAAGGCTAATGACGAGGTAATGACCATGAATTCATGGGCTGTTCATAAGTCTGATGGCGGAGGAGAAGAACTGCTCCTCAAACACTCAGTGCAGGTCTTCCGGTTCTCGTATCTCCTTCCTGATGCTAGTAATGAGAGGAGGGCGTGTCCCGGGTGGTGAGGGTCCTTAAGAACGGGAGCTGCCTTCTTGGGGCACTGCCTTTGGATGAAGAGCCTGATAGTGGGGAGGGTTGTGCCTGTGATGGAGCTGGCTGAGTTGGCATCACTCCGCTGGCTCTTTCCATCCTAGGCATTGGAGCCTCCATACCATGACTGATGAAACCAGACAGAATTCTCTCCACCGTACCTCTCTAGAAACTTGGCTTGAGTCTTTGGTGTCATACGTATCAGCTTACTGTCCATTACACTGCTGGCGTTTAGGGCAGCAATAAAGTTCCTCCAGCTTTGCTGGTGTTCAGGGCTTCCTTCAGTTTTCACTCCTGTCAGTCATGCAGGTCCCGGGTGGAGTCTCAGGAATACCGTCAGATGTAGAAGGATTTTGCTGTTTCCGCAACAATTTTGTTCCGCCAGTCAGGGTTGTTAGCCCTGAGCTGAACCCCCAAACTCAGACGACTGGTGGACCACTCTTCATCTGTCTTCTATCCCCCGACCTGTTTGGGACAGGCGACCCCACCAAGAGCCAAAGCGTACAGCCCTGACTCCAGCCAACATCGCTCTCTGGGTCATTGAGGCACGCAAGTCTCCAAACCCCAACAGGGATGCAGTCCTCTTGGAGGGGTGACGTATCAAACTCCTGATGAGGTACGGCTGCTGGTGTTCCTTCTTCATGATTCGACGTGGCTGTCATGAGAGTCAACGCCTGCACCTCTGGCACAACATTGCAATAAGTTATCGTCAGGAAATATTTTTAGATCAGCCGATGTGATCATATTATAGAGGCATCCGAGCTGTGGGCTGCAGAATTTACTACAGTACTTGGCTGCCGTGAACCTACTGCTGCAGTAATTGAATTTACTACCAGCTTAAGCAATGGACTGAGCTGGCAATGGCCCAAGAACACAAACCGTAACAGAACAGGCATCACAACCGTTAATCCTCAATCAAGGTTGATTTCAGGGGAGTTATTTGGGTCGGTTGGGGGCAAGGGGTGAAATCACATAGGACCAGTGGCTGTAGACTTGATTTGGGGTGAATAGCGTTGGGACAATGAGAGGTTCATTGATGGAGGTCAGAGGGAAGATAGATGGGTTAAGAATGGAGGTCAAAGACCCAAAAGTACAAATGCAACAATATTTAGACATGGTTATCCTGAGAGTGACCATTTCTCATCAAGAGAACTCTATGAGATTGAATTCTTAGGTAAATGTGTCTGGTTTCTGAGAGAGGCTTACACTGGACAATGGTATTGGTGAAGGAGGGGTTGGATGTTCTTGTCACTGTGTTTTTTTCGCATGGGATGGGCTTGGGTGTTAGGGGTTTGATGTTTAAGCTGCCATGTCTGGGTGGGTGATCTGTTAGTTTTTGTGCGAGGGAGGGGTGGGGTGGGGGTTTCCGGGTTCGTGAGTTTTGTTCCTTTTCCTTTTTCATGCGGGGGAGTGGGGGTTGATGTCTTTCAGTGACCTTCATGGTTTTTCTCTATTTCATGGCTATCTGGGGAAGGTGAATCTCAGAGTTGTATTCTGCGTACACACTTCGATGACAAAATGAACCTGTGAACCTCTGGTACCCCAACAGAATCAGAGTAAAATTAGAACAAGTGCTGAGCCTGTTGTAACAAAGTGGGAACAGCCAACATCCCTAAATGTGGAAGTTGGCAGACTGGTTTATTATTGTCACATATACCGAAGTACAGTGCAAAACTTTGTTTCGTTTGCCGTCCATACAGGCCATAGTGCGGCATCAGTACATTGAGTTAGTACTAGGGAAAAGCAGTGAGAGAATGCAGAATAAAGGGTTACAGTTACAGAGAACGAGCAGTGCAGGCAGGAAATGCGGTGCGATGAGCTGGATTGTGAGGTCTTAATGTAAAAGGGCAGACCCGGTCGTGTGGCAGTTGGTGTATGGCTTTACAGCGCCAGCGACCCAGGTTCGATTCCGGCCGCTGCCTGTTGGGGGGTCGTGCGGGATTCCTCCGGGTGCTTGGGTTTAATCCCACGTTCCAAAAGACGTGCGGGTAGGAAGTTGTGGCCGTGACACGTTGGTGCTGGAAACGTGGCGGCACTCGCGGGCTGCCGCCACCACCTCCTCGGACTGTGTTGGTCACTGAGGCAAACAACAGCACGATTTGATATTTGCGGCAAATAAGGCGAATCGCTGGGCGGCACGGTAGCATAACGGTTAGCGTGACGCTATCACACCGCCAGCGGCCCGGGTCCAAATGCCGCCGTTCTCCCCGTGCCCGCGTGAGTTGCCGCCGGAGGCTCCAGCTCCCTCCCACATTCCGAAGATGTGCGGGTTGGTGGTTAATTGGTCGTGTGGGTGTAGCTGGACGGGGCAAGCTCGTTGGGCTGGAAGAGCCTGTTACTGTGCTGTACCCCTAAATAAGTAAATAGTCTTATAACAGCGGGAGAGAAGCTGTGGTTGAGTGTGCCTCCCCTACTCTGAACTCCGCTCTCCTTTCTTCCACAGTGCCCACTGCAGTGAAACATCACACTTCCTACTTTCGTACGAAATGTTCAGTGAAGGCCTGGTCCGTTCACACAATCAGGTGTCAATGACCCCCATGGTACCATACCAAAATTCCGAGTAAATTTCTCATCAAAGTACGTATATGTCACCATATACCGGCACTTGCAGTAAAACAGAGAAATCCAATGGAATCAGTGCAAAACTGCACTTAAACAAAGACTGAGAAAGAACCAGTGTGCGCCAGAAGACAATCTGTGCAAATACAAGAAAAGGGACATAAATAACACTGACAACATGAGCGCAGCATCCTTGAAAGTGAGTCCATAGGTTGTGGAATCAGTTCAGAGTTGAGGTGAGTGAAGTTGGTCCTAGCGGTTCAGGAGCCTAATAGTTTAGGTCCCACTCTTCCTGAATCTGGTGGTGTGGGACCTCCTTCCCGATGGCAGCAGTGAGAAGAGAGTATTTCAGCACATTCTCCCCACCATCCTGGTGAACGTTGATTATCTGACGCTGTGTGCCTGTGATGCTGTTGCAAGTAAGTCTTTCACTGCCACCTGGCCACACGTGCACTCGTGCCTGTGACAATAATTTCGACTCTGACTTAAAGTTTATCTCAGTACGACTTTGATTTAAAGTTTATCTCAGTACGACTTTGATTTAAAGTTTATCTCAGCAGGCATCACCAAAACAAATTGTCTGCTCTTTATCACGTTGCTTTATCTTTTTGGCTGCATGCAAATTGGCAGCTGTTTTTCCGACTGCAGACTGAAAAATAATTAAGGTGGCACAACTGGGAGAGCCTCTGCCTCGCAGTTCCGGCGACCTGGGTTCAATTCTGACTCGGATTGGGTTTTCACATTTTTCCTGTGACCGCGAGGGATTCCTCCGGTTTCTTCCTGCAAGGTTAAATGGCCACTGTAAATTATGTAGATGAGTAATAGAATCTGAGGAGGATTTAGTGGGAATGTGGGAAGAATAAAATGGCTGAGTCTAAATGGGGGCTTAATGGTCAGCATGGACTCAGCGGGCCGAATGGCCTGATTTTTTTTGTGTGTATCTCTCATGACTTCACAGTCATGATTGCACTTCAAATTACTTCATGTGCTGTAAAAGTGAGGCTGTGAAAGAACGTTAGAGAAATGCAACTCTTTCTAATAAACATAAGGAAGTCTGTTAACGCTGGAAATCCAAAGCAACACACACAAAATGCTGGAGGAACTCAGCAGGTCGGACAGCACCTACGGAAATGAACAGTCAACGTTTCAAACAGCAGGAATTCTGCAGATGCTGGAAATTCAAGCAACACACATCAAAGTTGCTGGTGAACGCAGCAGGCCAGGCAGCATCTCCAGGAAGAGGTACAGTCAACGTTTCAGCTGAGACCCTTCCTCAGGACTGTGTGCAGTATGATAACTGGCCACCAAGGGGCGCTTGAGGTCAACTCTCTGCTCTCTACCGCGCCTATCACATTGGATACATGAACTGCCTCAGGAAGTTGCAGTGAAAATCTACTTCTCTGAAATGACAGCAGGTAGTATAAGATTTTGCAACTGCATCGCAGGAGTGGGACTTGCTTTCAGTTCAGGGGCAAGAAAATGACCACAGTTCACATGCAAATACTTCAGTCTTAAGGGCGTCTCCTTTCAGAGCCCTTCTTATGAAAGGCCACGTTTGAATCCACCTCTCTCATGTTCTTGTATTTCGAACAAAAGATGCTAGAAATCCAAGAAAGTGGTAGAGAATATTGAAAATGCTCAACAGGTCAGGCAGCGTCAGTGGGTTCACGTCAAAGGCCCCTTTGCGAAGGATGGAAAATAAGAAAAATTGCAGAAGGATTGAGTAAACAAAGGGTGTGTCTGTATAGGGTATAGACCACAGTGGTCCAGGTAACAGTTACTTTAAAGTGTGACAATTTGCAGGCAGAAATGGAGAGGGAAGCAAATGCAACTGAAAGATACAGTCACCTCTATGCAGAAAGGTAGAAAATGGAGAGGTAACTTTAAATAATTACATTCAATATGAAGACCTGAAGGTTTAAAGGTGGCTGCAGAGAAAATGAGGTTGTTTTTCACCCAAATATACATGCAGTGTCATTATCCAGATAGAAAATGAGGAGCTCGGAGGTACTGCCCATCTTGCAGATCCCATAACCCTGTTACTAATGATCCACTCAATAAATTGCTGACAAGAAAGCAGACAATATCAATTACTTTACATTATGGATGCCTGTTCAGACACCACCATTTATCTCCCTGATCGACCAGCTACTCCATTTAAAGGGAAAGAATCCACTCCTTAGAACATTTGAGGATGGGAAATCTTGTCTGCTAATATTAACAAAGCCAAGGGAGAGAGAAGGCGGAAAGTCCAAATCTATGTCGGAACCAGGGAAGAGGTGGGGCAGCATGATCGGAGAGGAAAAGGGATCTGATTCTAATCTTTGATTTGCATCATTTAAATAAACTGAAATTTCAAATGAACAATTCTTCTCCTCTACAGAAAACTGAACAAATATCAGACCTCCCAAGTCAGGGAGAATTCCAGAGGAACTAAGCGGGATGAAATAAAGAAAGGGGAAGCTTACTTAATAACTCCCCACAATCTTAAGAGGTAACAGAAATCTACTGTAAAGAAGGCCATTCAGCCCTACTGATCCATGCTGGTATTCATTCTCCACACAAGACTGCCTGCATACCACTCTATTTCAAGATGGTTTTGGTGATATACGGCGACATTATGCAGGCAGCTCACAAAACTGCTAGATATACTTTGTCTGAACTATGATTGCTGCAATCGGATTCCTGTAATCTCCCTTTGAGAAATGAACTTTTGAACCATCTAAACAAACTAGTGACGTTACAATCTCCTGAAAGATTCGGTGAACCTGACTCTCAGGAATGCTGGTATGGCACGTTGAAGTGGACAAAAGTTGGCCAACGCCAGAAGAAAGGGCACTGATGTGGACTTCATTCCAGATTAAAGCGTCAAGGGGCTGGGAGCAGATAACAAACTGGTGTTCACCCCCATTACTCTGTGCCAGCCAGGATCATGCACCTGAGCCCATCCCATCTCTTCTTGCTACTGCCGTTGAGTGGGAAGTGCAGGAACCTTGGGTCCCACGCCACCAGGTTCAGGAAAAGTTGTTGACCTACAACCATTGGAGTCCTGGACCAGAGTGGGTGACTTCACTCACCTTGGTTCTAAACTCACTCCACGGCCAGTAGACTCACTTTCAGGGACTCTGCAGCTCATGTCCTCAGTATTACATTTTAAAAATTATTTGCATGATTTGTTCTCCTTTGCACATTGGGTATGTGTCAGCATTTGCTATGTATGATATTTCATAGATTCGATTGGATTTCCTTATTTTTCAGTGGGAACCAGCAAGAAATAGAATCTCATGGTTGTATATGGTATATATACACTTCGATAATAAATTTACATTGGACTTAGTTTGACCTGTCGGAGGATGGTATCGAAGTTCTGGGTCTGCAGCTTGTAGATTGGACTGTATTTTGATTGTACTCTTTCAATTTTGTGTTTTTATTGATGCCATTTACATGATTTGTTTCTTTTTTGTGTGGGGTGGGGTTGGTATTCTTGTTGCTGTTTACATGATTAGGTTTTTTTTGCACTAGAGGAGAAGTTTGATGTTATTGTTGCTGTTAATGCAATTTTTTTGCACTGGAGGGAGGAAGGGTTGTTGTCTGTCTTTGAATGGGATCCATGGTTTTCTTTGTTTCGTGGCTCTCTGTGGTGAAGTTGAATGTCAAGGTTGTATACTGCATATGCACTTTAAAAAATAAATGTACTTTGAACTTTGAGCTTGAACTTAGATCTACGTTCCATTAGCATCATCCTTTGTTTATTCAATTTCCTCTTAAAAGCATCTCAGTTATTCATCTTACCCTTTCCTTATAAGCATGAGTTCTCTGTCTTCTTTGCTCTCTGGGTGAAGGAGTTTTTTTTTGTCGGAATCCTCTATAAAACCCAACGTTGAGCACATGTTTTGACAAGCTAAATAATTCATTTAAATCAGGAAGTTCAAAAAGTTCAAAATCCAAGTAAATTTATTATCAAAGAGTATATATGTTGCCATACCCAGCCCTGAGATTCATTTTCTTGTGGACATACTTAATAAATCCAAGAACCATAAAAGAATCAATGAAAGACCACACCCAACAGGGTGGACAAACAGCCAGTGTGCAAAAGACAACAAACTGTGCACATAATAAAGAGATAAAAAAACAAGCAATGAATATCAAGAACATGAGATTTGGAGTCTTCATTCCACATTCCTTAATATTCTTCACCAGGTGCATACTTGCTAGCCCTGTACAGAGCATAGCAACTACCAACAAATTTTATTGTAGTGATTAAGATGGGGTTGTCAACTGTACTCAAAAACACCTACTTAAACCCAAAATCCTATCTTGTCTAGGCACTAACAGACCATTAACTTTGACAAAGGACTTAGTCAATTGTAGATTTTAAAAGAGAGGGAGAGGGAAGGACATAGAGAGGGACAGAGAGAAAGAAAGAGAGAGGGAGGGCAGGAGCAAAAGCAAGGGTGACAAAGAGGGAAAGAAAATGAGAGAGGGAGGGGTGAAAGAAATAAAAACTCAGAGACCAGGATTGATAGAAAGAGAGATAGAGAAATAGATAGAGGTAAAGAGAGGTAGAGAGACTGATATAGAGGGAGAGGGATAGAGATAGAGAAATAGATAGATAGATAGATAGAGAAAGAAAGACAGAGTTGCAGAGCTCGGAGTCCAGGAAGTTAAAAAGGACACTCACTGAGAGTGGGGGAGTAAATATGGGAATGAACCACTGACCAGAATTTCAATGGAGAACTTGCAGGATTACAGTTCCTGAGAAGTTTATAGAGATGGAGTGAGGTAAAACCATCGATGATATGGATACACTCTTTTTTAAAACAGGGAGTGAGTGTTATTCATGGAGTAGAAGAGTAATTCTGTAGATGTCCAGATGTTCACAACCTGATTGATTTGCAGCTAGTAGTACTTTTAATAATGCTGATGTTTCTTTGGGTTTCACATTTGACTGTGCAATGGGGCTACAGATGTGACGTTTCGGTCCTTAGTATTGCCCCTCCCTCAGTGCAGTTCTCCCTCAGTAAAGCCCCTTCTACAGTGCAGTGTCCCTCATGACTGCCCATCACACAGCTCCCCCACTACAGCCTCTCCCACAATGAGGTGCTCCCTCACTATTGCTCTCACACAGTGCAGAGCTCCCTCAGCACTGCCTCTCCCACACCAGTGCTCCCTCACTAATGCTCCTCAGAGACTACAGTGCACCTTCAATATTGCCTTTCTCATTGCCTCTCACGCACTGCAGAGCTCCCTCAGTATTGCCTGACCCACAGTGCAATTCTCCCTCAGTACTGCCTCTCCCGCTGTGCTGTGCTCCCTCACAGTGCTGCTTCTCCCACAGGGCAGCCCTTGCTCAGTACCACCCACAGTTCTTTCTCAGCATTGCCTCTCCTACAGTACAGTGCTCCCTTTTAGCACTGCTTCTCGTACACTGCAGAGTTCCCTCAGCACTGCCTTTCCCACAATGCAGAGCTCCCTCTGCACTGCCCTTCCCACAATGCAGAGCTCCCTCTGCACTGCCCTTCCCACAATGCAGAGCTCCCTTAGTGCTGTCTGTATCAGATTGCACTCCTCCCTCAGTATTACCGATTACTATGCAGTTCTCTCTCACTACGGCCACTCCCAGACTACAATGCTCCCAGAGTACTGCCTTTTCCACAATGTCAAGCTCCCTCAGTGCTCCCTCTCCCCGCTGCAGTGTGCCATCACTATTGCCCCTCTCACTGTGCAGTTGTCATTCATTACTGCCACCCCATGGTGCAGTTCTCCCTCAGTACTACCTAGCGTTTGATTCTTAAACCAATAGCAGCCCAAATGACAACATATTCTTGAAGTGTGGGGCTTGGTTGCATAACCTTCTGACTTCAATCAAATCTCAGGCACAGTGGACATTAATAGCTTCGTTTGAAAAGATGCAGGGGCAGAAGTGCGCTTTTAGAGAACCACCAAAGGACTTTTGGGCTGGATCATCCAGCTGGCTAATCTAGATTTAGTCCAGATGGAGGGCCTTGACCCTAAATGTCAACAGTCCACTTCCCGCTTTTGGTGCTGCCTAGCTCTATCACAAGCACAAGGCTTCCAACCATCGAGGACATCTTTAAACTGTGGTACCTCAAGAAGGCGGCATGCGTCTTCAAGGATCTTCACCATCTGGGACATGCCCTCTTCTCGTTACTACCATCAGGAAGGAGGTAGACCCACACTGAATGTTTTAGGAATGGCTTTTCCCCATCTGTCAGCAGATTTCTAATCAGTCCATGAATCCGTGAACACTACCTCGTTATTCATCTTTCGCACCATTTATCTATCTTTCTATTAATCTCTATCTTTTTTTTATTTATACATTTCCCGGATGTGGGCGTCGCCACCTAAACCAGCATTTATTGCCCATCCCTAGTTGCCCTTAAGAAGGTGGTGATGAGCTGCAGTCCCTGAGGTGTATGTATGCCCACAGTGCTGTTAGGGAGGGAATTCCATGATTTTGACCCAGCAACAATGCAGGAACGGCGATATGTTTCCAAGTCAGGATGGTGAGTGTCTTGGAAGGGGATTTCTAAGTGGTGGTGTTCCCAGGTATCTGCTGTTCTCGTCCTTCTAGCTGGTAGTGGTCGTGGGTCTACAGGATGCCTATTTGTCTATCTATCTGTCTATTTATTTATTAGTCTATCTAGCTAGTGTGGGCACGTAGACAAGCGGTTAAGGCATTGGACTAGCGACCTGAAGGTCGTGAGTTCGAGCCCCAGCCGAGGGAACGTGTTGTGTCTTTGAGCAAGGCACTTAACAACAACACTGGTGCCAAGCTGTATGGGTCCTAATGGAGAGGGGAGACTTGCAGCATAGGCAACTGCTGGTCTTCCATACAACCTTGCCCAGGCTGCGCCTTGGAGAGTGAAGACTTTCCAGGTGCAGATCCATGGTCTCGCAAGACTAACGGATGCCTTGCTGTCTATCTATATTTAATTGTACCCAAGTAATTTTTATGTCTTGTTCTGTACGTCTGCCACAGAACAACTGATCTCACGACCGAGATAATAAACCTGCCTCAGATTCTGATTCTGTCCCGCTGACTCTCTTGCTAGTCTGAGTTTGTATGCCAGCTCAGCGCAACTGAACTCTGTGCAGGGGGCACTCAGGGAGGGGGGTAGCCCAAAAAAAAACACAAATGGCCTGCTTTGCCAGTGCCAGTGCCAGCGCGTCCTGTGGATGAAGAAGCGAACTCTGCAGCCCTTCCGCCCCGGCCTCAGCACGCAGCTTTAGGTATAAAATGTGCATTCGCTGCCCCGTTGCAGTGTCTCAGCATCACTCAGGGCTGCGCCCTCATTTACAGCTGACATCTTTAATACCCAGGAGGGAAGAGCAATAATTTTAGCTCTTTCTTGAAGGCCTGCCAGCTTCCTGGATATGAATGGGATTCTTTGAGGTTAAATAATTGGCCCTGGTATTTTATTACAACTAAAAGGAACCAGTCTTGGGTACACAGCCTGTCAATTAAAAGGGGCGGAGGGAGTGTGGTGGGGAGTAGGAATTAGTTTTAACGTTACTGGACGAGGCAATTAAAGAGCGCCTGCCCGTATTGAATGGCGTGGGTGTAGGCTGAAATATTTAATGAAGCGAGATGCTGCGATTGCCAAGGGCAGCAAAGTGTCAGTGCTGGCGAGAGAGGCCAAATCTAAAGATTCTACCGCTGGGATGGAGTAGCTACGCACGTCTGATGTTACAAAATGAGTGACAGACTCAGTCAGAAGAGATAGGGAAGAGAAGTTAAAGAAAAGGCGTCAGGAGTGAAATGGGAGGGTGGGTGACCAACAGAGAAAGAAAAGGTCAAAGACAAGAGTTCCGATCCCTCAGCATCTGGATAATTTAATTTCAGTTGGTTAAAGAAACCTGCAATAAGAAGCTAGTTCCAAGGATGGTGATTATGTAACCAGTGACTTCTCTTACAAACCTCCGGGTGTGAAGCCTGCTCTCCTGTATTCGGATTATATGTGACTTCAGACTCAGCCTGATTAACCGTTCTTTAAGGTGGCCCGGCAAACCGCCTTCGAGAAGATCTTCAAAATGCGCCCCCCCCCACCCCACCACCTCTGCGAACAATTGAGGGCGGCGCAACGACACAGGAAGTTAAGCAGCCACCTCATGTGGTCAGCCAGCCGGAGAAGCCTGGCTGAGGATGCTGTCTGTGTGGAGTTCGCAAGTTCCCCTGGTGAACCCTTGTGGCTCCCCCCACATCTCAGAGCTGTGCTAGGTTCATTGGCCACTGTAAGTTGCTCCTACAGTAGGGGAAGTGGCAGGTTCTGAGGGAAGTTAATGGGAATAAGCAGAGAATGAAGAGGGATTAATGTGAACATAGAACATTATAGCAATGGCCCTTCTGGCCACAGTGTTGTGCTGACCTTTCATCCTTCTCTAAGATCAATTTAAAGTGGCGGGGTGGAGATACTTCTCTACCAAAGGAGGTGTAAGGCGCTCCTGCCCTTCGCTAGCCTGCCGGTCACCCTTGGGCAAGGTGTAGACCCCCGACTTGAATCACATGAAGCCATGAGGGCAGGCAGTGGATGGTCATATGAACAGCTGGCACATATCATGTCCTTGCTATGCAATGACTGACTCCAGGTAGATAATCTCTGAAGAGTATTTTCCAATGGCTGTGGTCACCTGTCTTGTAAAGACACTGCCCAGAAGACGGCAATGGCAAACAACTTCTGTCGAAAAATTGGCCAAGAGCGATCATGGCCATGGAAAAGCCATGATCGCCTAGGTCATACGACATGACACATAAGGAACAAACAGAGATCAATTTAACCCTTCCCTCCTGCATAGCTCTCCATTTTTTTCTATCATCCATGTGCCTATCTAAAATTTCCTTAATTGTTCCAAATGTATCTGCTTTTACCACCACCCCCGTCAGGGCATTCCACACACTCACCACTCTGTGTAAAAAACTGAAGATTCAAGATTAATTTATTATCAAGGAATGTATAAATTAAACAGCCTTGAGATGTTTGCTCACAGGAAGCCAGAAGCAAAAAAACCCAAAAGAACCCAGTTAAAGAATAAAAGACCAACATTCAACACGCAAGAGGAAGGAAGAAAAGATTTTAAAAATCCTGCAAACAATTGAAGTGAACAACATCAGAATTCCAAACCAAAATGAAGTCCTCAGATTCAAACCCTGGAGAAGCCCGGAGTAGGCCCAAAGCCTCACTTATCAGTTTATCATATTGACGGGCATGGAGCACAGCAGCCGGGGCAGCCTTCATAGCCTCAACACCCTGGAGATGAACATCATGGAGGACAAGTGAAATTGACTGATGCTCTGTTTTCAGTCTCTCCTCTGACCTACTCCCTATAGTTTCCAACTTGATAAAATTATGCCCGCTCATATCCACCCTGGGTTTGGCATGTGGCCAAGTGGTTAGGGTGTTGGGCTCACGATATGAAAGTCGTGGGTTCGAGTCTCGGCCGAGGCAGCATGTTGTGTCTTTGAGCAAGGCACTTAACCACACACTGCTCCAGTCCACCCAGCTGAAAATGGGTACCGGCAAATGCTGGGGGTTAACCTCGAGATAGACTGGCATCCTATCTGGGGGAGGAGTCTCGTACTCTCAGTCACTTCACACCACAGAAACCGGCACAAGCACTGGCCTGATGGGCCACAAGGCTCGGGATATACACCCTGGGAGAAAAGTCTCTGACTGTCCACTCGATCTATGCATTTTATTTAATCTAATTTTATTTACAGCACGAAATAGGTCCTTCCGGACCTTTGAGCCATGTCACGCTAGCAACACCCGACAAACGCAATTAACCCTAGCCTAATCATAGGACGATTTACAATGAGCAGTTAACCTACCTGGTATGTCTTTGGACTGTGGAAGGAAACAGGGACGCCTGAAGAAAACCCACACATTCCACGGGAAGGACGTATGAGACGGCACTGGAATTGAGCTCGATCAGGTCACCTCTCCTCCTTTGCTCCAAAGAGTAAAGCCCTAGCTCACTCAGCCTATCCTCGTAAGAGGTGCGTGAGAGGATGCTTGACCGTCATTGAACACTTGTGGGAATGAGTGGCCTGCTTTCCCTGCTGTGTGACACCGTGACTCCAAGTGACACAGAGCAACCCTCCCACGATGGGCCAACACTGTATGGAAGTGAACAGATCATTCACACATCTCCTCAAGAGTGAATATAGATCAATCCCCGTCATTAAGTTCCAGAAAAGGCTAGAGAGAAAATCTACAAATTATTTCCAGTCTACTTCTGTATTTTAGTGGAGACATACTGATGCCATCTCAAAAGTTGCAGTCTGGTATCTGGATCAAAGGACATTCTCAAAGCAGGAGAAAGACCTGTGTTTCTAAATATTTCAAAGTATCTAAAATACTGTACAGACAGTGAAATGCTTTCTAGTTCCCACTGCTATTATGTAGGAAACATGGAGGTGAACCTGCATCCAGAAAGTGCCTATAAACCTCAATGAGACAAAGGCTTGATGTCCTTTGTCAACTGAGGTAGCAAATGTTGGCTCAGACGAGAGAACTTGGGGCTTTGCTCTGGCCTAGTGCCATAGGAATCTACCAGAGAGGGTAGGTGTGGCCTTGGCTTAAAATAACATCTGGTCCAAAAGTCAATACCTCCATCACTGTGACCCACACCACCTTGGGGATTGTCTCTCCACAGGGATTGGAATTGGGGGACAGATCTGTTGGACCAACAACTGAGACACTGAGTGGTTAAGGCAGCTAATCCAGAGGACATTTGTTCCACACACACGCACACATAATTTGCAGCTGAACGTTAGCCTGTAAGCCCAGCTACAAATACTTTCTCACTTAAATATGAACATTCGGAACAGTTTGATTCTCATCTTTTTATTTCAAGTTATTATCTTAATTTCTCAGGTTATAAAGGAGGCCATTTGGCCCATCAGATCTATATGGGCAATCCCATCGGTCCTATTCCCTGTATGCTGCACCATCTCTCAGAGGTTCCATGAGCTCCCTCCGTCTCCCCAACCATCACCCTGCGCAGTAGCAATTAATCTTAAAAAGGACCTAGGACTTTCCCTGTGTATTGGACGAATAAACTCCTCTCAGGCTTCCAGCGAGTTGACAGAAACAGGCTAATGGGGTGGGGGGGGGGGGGTCATCACTTTTAAGTGATTGGAGGAAAGTACAGCAGGAATGTCAGAGGTATGTTTTTTTTACACACAGAAAGTCGGGGCCCTGCCATGGCTGTGCAAGATGCAAAAACATTTGGAGGCATTTAAGAAACCCTTAGGCGCATGGATGACAGAAAAACGGAGGGCCATTTAAAGAAGGAATGGTTAGGTTGACCTGGGAGTCGGTTAAATGGCCGGCAAAACATCGTGGTCCGATGGGTCTGTACTGAGCTGTAAAAATCTATCTTCAATGTTCTAAACCGGAGCAGGTGAGGGTGACTCACACACTGACAACACCGGCCGGGGGTTAGTATCCAATCCGGGTCACTGGAACTGTCCGGATGCCGCACTTAGAACGAGGGAGGAGGTAGAAATAGAAAGATAACGATTAAAGAATATTTTATTACAAAAGTTAATCAGTTTGATGTTCGGATGACCGCCCCCCACCCGAACTGTTTGCTGCAGAGGAGTAGGCGGGGCTACCTAAGGCTGATCCGAGCCGAGCACCACCAATCTAAAGACTGATCTTTATATTTAAAAAATGATCAAAAGCTACGCAGAAAGCACTTTGAATTCTCAGAGGAACCCCTGCGGCAGCTGCAGCAGTCCAGTTCTCCCCTCCCCCAGCCAACAGACAGGCCACCCACTCATTTTTGGAGATCATTCTTCCGTCCGTTTAATGAAATGAAAAGAAGCTGGATGGGGTCAACCTCCGCGGTAAGATTTAGGTTTTACTAACAAAGGGAGATTAGCATACATAGACTCTGCAAAATGCGGCAGGTTGTTTGGCCCATCGAGTCCAATCGAGCATCTCGTTACATCAATCCCACTATTTATTCTCATCACAACGTCATCAACTCCCAACCCCCTCCCTCCCCGATACTACCACTCGTCACAACTGACAGTGCGGAATTATGCCACCCAGCCACACGTCTCGGGGAAGGGTGGGGAGGGGGTAGTGGGCAGTGGCGAACCCCACACAGCCACAAGGAGAACGTGGAAGCTGCGGGGTGAAAACACACTACCAGTGGGCCATTTTTTAGGAATTTTTATTTACACGTGTTCATATCCGTTTAAAAGGCCAGAGATAATAACTTCATATGACACTGAGAAGACAATCCGTTTTACTGTCGGCGGTGGTGGGTAGATCTTGGCAAAAACCCATTGTTACTCGAGTGAGACTTCTCACGAGACTGCACCAATATGATCCACATACAGGATTTGTTTGAGGTAATATTCAGAGAGCTATGCCGCTGGGTGCGATTTAAGAAGATCTAGATGAAAGTACAACTTGGCATTGTTTCGGCAGCCGGAAGGAACTTGGATTTTCACTCACAAAGTAGCTAAACTAGCCATGGAGGGCTGCGTCTCCCACAATTCACCGCGGCAGAAAAAAGGCCCCATCTATAACTGGGAAGAACGAATCGTAAAAACGCGCTTCATCAAACACTTCAGCATTTTTCTAATTTACCCTTTGGACAAGCATCTCCTTCAGTCGATTAGGATCCAGAAATAAATCAAATTGAAAGCAATGTCACTTCTCATTTCAGATAAGCTGCAAGAGATTTCACAACCATGACCACGAGCATTATCACCCGGTGGGTGACTTGCTACACATTGGAAACCAAAAGCGGTCAGATCCAAGTCCCCGGCCTGAGCTGGTGACAGCCCGTGAGGGCTCGCGTTGCCTAGCGGTCTCCCCCAGCACACAAGACCGGTATAAATTTGTACTTCTGACAATGCGGTTGCATTGTAGATCTTCAAATTCAAGTTTATTTTCATTCAAACATACACATGTCTACAGCTAAACGAAACATTGTTCCTCTAGGGCCAAAGTGCAAAACGCACTACATATACTCACGCGCATCACAGAGTTATGCTCCAGCTTATAAAGTCACAAAATAACACTATCACGAGCCCCGGAGTGGCACGGCCTGACAAAAGGCTCGGCCGGGAACGTCGACTGTTTATTCATTTCCATAGATGCTGCCTGACCTGCTGAGTTCCTCCAGCATTTTGTGTGTGTTGCTCTGGATTTCCAGCATCTACAGAATCTCTTGTGCTTGTGGCCTGAAGATTGACAGGCTGACATAGAGTGCGAGGAAGGGCAGCAACAGAAGATCAATGCAGGACGAGTGCGCGTCAGTGAGTTGGGTGGGGGCGGCAGGGCATTCAGACAGGGTATGCTGGGCTGTTAAGAAATCCTGGGGGAAGAAGCTGTTGGCCAGCCTGACAGTTCCGGTTCTTGTGCTGCGGTCTGGCAGCGTGGTGGTTAGCACAACACAGTACTGTACAGTCGATCCGGGTTCAATTCCCGACGTTGCCTGTAAGGGGTTTGTCCGGGCTCCCCGTGACGACGTGACTCCGGGTGCCCGTTTCTCTGGTGGATTAGATCGGGGGTTTCTGGGTGACCGGCTCGAAGTGCCGAGAGGCCCTATTCCGCGCTGTTATCTCAATAGATAAGTAAGACCACAAGACATACGAGCAGAATTAGACTAATCGGCTCATCGAGAGTGCTTCTGCCTGAAGACAAATCACAGTCTCTACCTCCCTAAGCAAGCTAGGCGTGAATATATCTCCAAACACAAAGCATTTGCCACCGTCACAGACGAATGAAAATAAACGCTTTTGAAATGAATGATCAAATCTCATTCACTATTATCTCACGACATGAATGTGGACAAGGCAGCGAGTACTATGAGGGTCATGTTTTTTGACTTCTCCAGTGCGTTCAACACCATCCGCCCTGCTCTGCTGGGGGAGAAGCTGACAACGATGCAGGTGGATGCTTCACTGGTGTCATGGATTCTTGACTGGCAGACCACAGTACATGTGCTTGCAACACTGTGTGTCCGACATAGTGATCAGCAGCACTGGGGCTCCACAGGGGACTGTCTTGTCTCCCTTTCTCTTCACCATTTACACCTTGGACATCAACTACTGCACAGAGTCTTGTCATCTTCAGAAGTTTTCGGATGACTCTGCCATAGTTGGATGCTTCAGCAAGGGAGATGAGGCTGAGTACAGGGCTACGGTAGGAAACTTTGTCACATGGCGTAAGCAGAATTATCTGCAGCTTAATGTGAAAAACACTAAGGAGCTGGTGGTAGACCTGAGGAGAGCTAAGGTACCGGCGACCCCTGTTTTGATCCAGGGGGTCAGTGTGGACATGGTGGAGGATTACAAATACCTGGGGACACGAAATGACAATAAACTGGACTGGTCAAATAACACTGAGGCTGTCTACAAGAAGAGTCAGAGCCGTCTCTATTTCCCGAGGAGAGTGAGGTCCTTTAACATCTGCCGGACGATGCTGAGGATGTTCTACGAATCTGTGGCGGCCATTGCGATCATGTTTGCTGTTGTGTGCCGGGGCAGCAGGCTGAGGGTAGCAGACACCATCAGCATCAACAAACTCATTCGTAAGGCCAGTGATGTTGTGGGGATGGAACTGGACTCTCTGACGGTGGTGTCTGAAAAGAGGATGCTGTCCAAGTTGCATGCCATCTTGGACAATGTCTTCCATCCACTACATAATGTACTGGGTAGGCACAGGAGTACATTCAGCCAGAGACTCATTCCACCGAGATGCAACACAGAGCGTCATAGGAAGTAATTCCTGTCTGTGGCCATCAAACTTTACAACTCCTCCCTTGGAGGGTCAGACACCCTGAGCCAATAGGCTGGTCCTGGACTTATTTCCTGGCAAAATTTACATATTACTATTTAACTATTTATGGTTTTATTACTATTTAATTATTTATGGTGCAACTGTAACGAAAACCAATTTCCCCCGGGATCAATAAAGTATGACTATGACTATGAATGTGCAGAAAAACAGAGGGACGTGGACATCTTGCAGGCAGAGTGGAGGAGATTTTAGTTTAGTCATGCGTTTATTTAGTTCGGCACAACCTCGTGGGTGCTGTTCGATGTTCTATGACATAGGAGGAGACCACTCCACTCGGCCCCATTAATCTATGCCGGCAATCCTGTTAGTCCCACCAGGCCATTTCTTATTCTTTCTCAAACCTCCCATTAATTGCTCTCTTACCTAAACCAAGGGTAATCAATGACGGACCAGCACGTAATTGGGTGGTGGTGGTGGTGGTGGGGAGGGGGTAATAACCATAAGAAGCCCCGCGGGAAGCCCACGCCATCAAAGTGACAACTGACAGTGCCACACGTCGGTTTCGAACCCGCGTCCCGAAGGGCAGCAGGACTATCTGCTGAGTCGCTGTACTGAACAGAATAAACAGCAGCACTAGACTGTACACTAAATAAACGGAACCGCAACTCACTTGGGCATCAGGGCAAGTGAAAAACACTAAGAATTAGACTCTAAATCCGGTCTGCAGAGAAGAGAGGGGTGCAGAGGAAAGAGTATCCCGGAGTTCTGAACCCCTGTAATATTGCGATTAAATTCGGGGTGAACTAGGCGAGGGAAACTACGAGGCGTGAACACCATGGACAGGTTCACGCGGGGATGTGGTCACGGAGAAAGGAGGGTTGAGGCCACGAGTGAGAATATTTGCGAGATCGTGAAGCAGAATTGACCAGTGAGCCGTGGGGGCCAGAAGAGTCGGATAATACAGCACTGACGTTTGTCCTTAGCGTTTCAGAATCAGAAATAGGTTTATTATCACTGGCATATGCCGTGAAATTTGCAGTTTTGCGGCAATACATAATTAAAAAAAACTATAATTTGTAATAAGAAATATGAATTAAATTAATTAAATTAAATAAGTAGTGCGAAGCAGTGTACACCGGTTCACTGTCCTTTCCGAAACCTGATGGCGCAGCCTAATCGCTTCGAGTCCGGACACTTGCTGTTACCCGGGAACATAAGTCACTTTCGAGGCCGGAGGGTAACAGCTGCGAGGTGGTTATGTGCAGAGATAGCGAGAGGGCGGTAAGGTGTCGAGGGGTTCAGATAGACAGAGGGAGCAGGTGTAAGATTAGAAGTTAATTGTGAAAACAGCAGGCAGGGATTGGCCTTTGAAATAAAACAGAATCTTTCAACAGGGAGACAAGAGAAACATAAGGGGTAATCTGCAATAAGCGCAGAAACAATAGGCCGAAAATGATACTGAGTCCAGCCAGCATTTTCTTTTTTAAAATCGTGTTATTCTTCTGGGAATAGATGTAGGTTTAAAAAAAAATACCGCATTCCCCCCCCCCCCCACACACCTTCCCAAATTACTTCACGCTCAATAACGTAAATCATGGTTCTGCAGAAAGTTGGGATTCAGTAAAGAGAAATACAATTCTAACGTGAAAGGTGCTTGTGTAGATTTTGGGCAGATTGATAGCTCCCGGTTGTCTAACAGTTCCTGGGAAGATGACATCAGCAAAATCGGAGTCATGGATGTCTCAGTGAGGGGGGGGGGGGGGAGAGGGGTTATCAGTTTTGTCTTCCCTCTCGCTTAGGAATGCACTGCAACAGGAGAAATCTGATGTATAGTGAGTCCTGTTTGGAATGGAGTTTAAATTCTGGAGAGAATTAGAGAAAGCGTTAGGTACTAGAACGCTGGAACTCTTAATTTGCAGGCAATGACTAAATGGCCCATCAGAACTGCTTCAATGCCGTAATGGGTGGCACATTCACCCACAGCACTGCGCATGCCCACACTTAATGGACCAGATGGCCAAAATTCAGCTCCTGTGTCTTAGGGTCACACTCCCCATTTCTGACCACTTGAATAAAGGGTCTTGGTCCTGAACGCTCAAAGTTACTAAATATTTGTTGCCCGATTTGTTGAGTCTCTCCAGCGCTTCGTGTGCGTTTCCCACTTCTAACCACGGGAGTGAGTTAAATGCAGGCCGTCAAATGAAAGCCTAGCAAATTCAATTCCCGTCCCCGCTCGGAAATAGAACCTGCACAGGTTATCCTGTAACACACGACCTGCTGGAGGAACTCAGCGGGTCAGGCAGCATCTATAGTGGGAGATGGGTAGTGGAAATTTCGGGTCGAGACCCTTCATCTGGATTTTGCTCCCAATTCCAGCATCTGCGGTGCCTTATGTCTCCAGTGGTTACAGTCACCATGTACACAATACTGGCTACCTTTCATGATGCAATTGGCACAGGCCCTTCCCGAAGGCAGGGAGCTGTCGGCCACTGAGCTGGTTTGCACAACAAACCAGCTCTCACATTCGCCAGAGTAACAAGAACCATCCCATGTTCACTCTCCCCACACTGATGATAACTGTCACCACAAACGAATAACTGCCGCAGCAGGCCTGGTGCAGTGGAGCTCAAAAAGTAAACGGAGGCACTGTTCTGTCCTCTGAACATGGGCTCAGTGATCTGGATTCAATGTAGCCTCAGTTGATCCACACTCCACTCAGTATCCAGCAGTCCATTCACGAGCTAACCCTTCAAACCAGAGACAGACTGTCAGCTCACAGACAGACAGGCAGGACTCACTGTCAGACCACAGACTGGCAGACATCCCTGTTAGACTGCAGGCAGGCAGATAGATGGGTATCATCATCAGGCAATAGAGAGACACAGACATTGTGGTCAGACTGCAGGTGGGCAGACGTGTATCCCATCAGATCATAGACAGACAGACATCCCCAGCAGATTACAATCAGACAGACATGCTGTCAGGCTACAGAGAAAGCAGGTATCCATCAGACTATGGACAGAGAGACATTCCCCAAAGACTACAGACAAT
Source organism: Mobula birostris (assembly GCF_030028105.1). NCBI lineage: Eukaryota > Metazoa > Chordata > Chondrichthyes > Myliobatiformes > Myliobatidae > Mobula > Mobula birostris. The sequence continues at coordinate 147,904,113 of NC_092377.1, forward strand.
CAGACAGACATCCTGTCAGACCACAGGCAATCAGATCGCATTAGTGCTAGGCCACGGTCAGACTGACGGGCATTCTTGCCAGCACTCAAACAGACAGACAATCCAATCAGACCAAAAGCAGACAGATAGCCAGACAGAGACCCACAAAACTCTCCCTAACACCTGTCCTGCAAATATATGTGCCCCACATCTGCTCCTCCTCATCATCCAGGTGAGGCAAAGGTTCATATGCATATTGGCCACCTTGTCTACCATTTGACGTTCAAAGATCAAAATAATTGCTACTATCAAAGTACATATATGTCACCATATACAACCATGAGATTCATTTTCTTGTGGGCATACACAATAAGTTGATAGAATAGTAACTATAACAATCAATGAATGACCGCCCAGCTAGGGCGTTCAACCAGAGTACAAAACTGTGCAAATGTAAAAAGAAAAAAACAATAACACAAATAAATACCGAGAACAGGAGATGAAGAGTCAATTGAAAGTGAGTCAATTGGTTGCAGGAAGATTTCAATGACGGGGCAAGTGAAGCTGAGTGAAGTTATCCTCTTTGTTCAAGGGCCTGATAGTTGAGTAGTAGTAACTTTTCCTAGACTGGTGATGTAAGTCCTAAGGCCCTTGTACCTTCTTCCTGATGTCAGTAGTGAGAAAGAGCATGTCCTGGGTGGTGGGTGTCCCAAATGATGGATGCTGCTTTCCCACAACAGAGTTTCATGTAGATGTGCTGAATGGTTGGGAGGGCTTTATCTGTGATGGACTGGGCCGTATGCACTACTTTTTGTAGAATTTTCCATTCAAAGGCATTGGTGTTTCCATACCAGCCGTGATGCAGCAATATGCTCTCCACTACAAGCCTTGTCAAAGTTTTATATGTTATGCCGAATCTCTGTAAACTCCTAAGAAAGTAGAGGCATTGCTGTACTTTCTTTGTAATTACACTTGTGTGCTGGAAACAGGACAGGTCCTCTGAAATAATAACACCTGGGAACTTAAAGTTGCAAACCCTCTCCAGCTCTGATCCTCCTGTGGGGAATGGATCATGGACCTCTGGTTTCCTTCTCCTGAAATCTATAACCAGTTCCTTGGTCTTGCTGATATTGAGTGAGAGGTTGTTGTTATGACACCACTCAGCCAAATTTTCAATATCCCTCCTATATGCTGATTTGTCACCACCTTTGATTTGGCCTAGGACAGTAGTGTTATCAGCAAACTTAAATATGTGTTGGAGCTGTGCTTAGACACACAGTCAGAAGTGTAAAGCGGGTAGAGCACACAGACTTGTGGTGCACCTGTGCTGATGGAGATTGTGGAGGAGATGTTGTCGCCAATCCAAACTGACTGGGGTTTGGCACTGTGTTCGGTAAGCCACATGTGGCATCCTCGACATCAGTGAGACCAAGTGCAGCTGATGTGACTGATTTACCGAGCACCCATGCTCTGTCCCCTGTGGCCATCCTGAGCTCCTGGTTGCATGCAATTTCAACACTCTTCCCCCTTCCCATTTCCACAGTCATATGTCCATTCTCAGCCTTCTATACTACCAGGGTGAGACCCAACTCAAACTCAACCTAGAGGAACACCAGCTCTGGAAGGTGGACATAGACACTGAATTTTTCATTTTTAAGTAGCCCTCACCTCCATTGTGTTGTCCCCTCTTCTCTCATTCTGATCCAGCTCCAATCTTCCTATATGGTCCCATTTCACATGCCCCACCCTTCAGTCCCTAACACCTCCCTCCCCCTCTTTTTGTCCACCTACAAAACCGCACATTTTACCCTCTGGATCCCACATCTGGTCAATCAGTCCTTGCCTCACTCCTAAAGGTTTCCATTATCACCTTCCTTACAATAGATTCCAACACTATTGCCTTTATATTGCTGCATAAACCTCCTAGCTGTCTACATCTTTACCCTTCCCTCTCCCAAACTGGCACTATCTAACTTTTCTTCATCTGCCATCTGCCTGTCTCTGTCTCTCAGCTTCATTTTTCTCCTTCTTTTTGCCGGTTATCCTTCAGCCCCACTGTTCATCAATACCTTCTGGCCCCTGCTTCACCACTCCCCCTCTCCTCTTTATACCTGCCATCTCCCCTCTCCACTCTGTCCTGATGCAGAATTTTGACTTGAAACATCGCCAATTCCTTTCCCTCCACAGATTGTGCTTGACCTACCAAAATTCCTTTTGCAGATTGATTTTGCTCCACATTCCACTGCCTGCAGTTTCTTGTATCTCCATCTCAATGCTTTGACAGACTAGAAACTTGGATTGAAGAGTACAGACAGGCAGGCAGCCAGTCAGACCACAAACACGTGCTGGTTGTCGGGACGAGCATGAGCATCAATAGCGTCACAGGACTGGGGAGTTGTGGGAATATCAGTGGAAAGGGTGAGCAGTTTCAAATTCCTGGCTGTCAACATCGCTGAAGATCTATCGTGGTCCCAATCACAAAGAAGGCACGACTGTGGGTATATTACATCAGGAGTTTGAGGAGACTTGGTATGACCCCAAAAGCTCTTGCAAATTTCTGCAGATTGTAGAGTTCTAACTGGAGTGGGGTGGGGGGTGGGGGGTGGAAAACACTGCATAGTTTTGAAAAGACTGCAGAAAGTTGTAAACTCAGCCAACTCCATCATAGGTACTAGCCTCTCTGGCACTGAAATCACTTTCAAAAGGTGATGCTTCAAAAAGGCAACATCCATCATTAAGGACCAATATAAGCCTTTTAACATTGCTACAATTCAGGAGCAGGTACAGGAGACTGAAGATACAAACTTGATGTTTCAAGATCAGATTTTTTCCCTTCTGCCATCAGATTTCTGAATGGACAATAACACATATACACTACCTCACTGTTTTTTCCCCTCTTTCTGGTCATTTTTCCTCTCTTTTTGACCTACTTAGTTAATTAAATTTTTATGCATGGTAATTTTATTGTCACAATTTCATATTGTAATATATGATTTTTTATTATTATGTATTGCAATTTACTGCTGCCACAAAACACCAAATTCCATGACATATGCCGATGATATTAAGCTTGATTCTGATTTTGGCTGAACTGCCATTGGGAGCTGGTCACAGGAAAATGATGCTGGGCCTTTGGCTCAGGGGATCACCAGGCTGGCACTTTGACAGGCATCATACAGGCCCATAGTGGTTTAGAGAGCCCCTCTCAACGAATGAAAATAGGACAATACAGACTGTTTTCCAGGAAAGAACATATCATGCACATTTGGTGTCTCTGTGTCAGTACTTGAAGGAGATCAGAAGGATGAAGGGGGCTACACTGGATATTGAAAGGCCTTGATTTGAGGGGGAGATGGTGAGGATGTTTGCATTAGTAGGAGAGTCTAGCATCTGAGGACACAGCCTCAGATTAAAACAACATCCCTTAAAGAGGAAATCTTTCAGCCAGAGAGTGGTGAATCTTTGCGACAGCAGGCAGTGGAGGACATGTCACTGGGACTGGGTGTATTGAAGATGGTGATTAATAGGTTCTTGATTGGTAAGAGGCTAAGGGTTTGGTGAGAAGGCTGGAGAATGGGGTTGAAAAAAGTCTGGCACCTTATTGTGCATCTGCACTGCACTTCATTCTGCATTCTGTTATTGCTCTTCCCTCATGCTCCCTCAATGCCCTCATGTGATGAAATTATCTGTATGGATGGAATGGAAAACAGTGTTTCTCTGTGCCTTGCTACATGTGACAATTCACCATTTTCCAATTTCCAATATCAATCCATGGGTCAAGAGTGCAGGGAAGTCCAGTGGAAAGATTTCACCACCTCACAAACCTTTCCCCCTTCCTCACTCCTCACTCACTGCCTCACCTCCCCCCCCCCCAGCTCCACCCGTTGCAAAATCTGCACCTCCCCACGTGGCCCCATTGGACATCTCAGAACCGAGGGAATCAGAGGGGGAGCACGTCATCCGCGACCCTCTCTGTCCTAGCAAGGAGAGGGGGAGGCAGAGGAGGCTGTTGGAAGCTGGGGTAGCAAACAGAATGCTGGAGGAACTCTGCAGGTTGAGCAGTGTGTGTGTGTGGAGGGAATTGGGCAGTCCGTACTTCAGGTCGAGAGCCTTCATCCGTACCGTAAGATGAAAGGAAAAGCAGAGATAAGCAGCATTGAACGGTAAGGGGAAGGCATTCAGAATAAGATGGAAGTGATTGGTGGATCCAGGTGAGGAGGGTTGATAGGCAGATGGAGGAGGGGAGAGCGAAAATGTTGACAGGGGCTGGGAGGTGGCGAGTGGGGGCAACAGAAGTCTACAAATGATGGAATCTGATAGGACAGCAGGTGGAGCGTGGAACCAAGTAAGGGAGGTGGTTGAGCAGGTGGGAACAGCTTGGGAGGAGTGCGTAGGTGATTGGCTGTTGGAGAAAGGGAAAGAAACAGGGAACGGGAGGCTGGGGAGGTGGGTGTAGGAGGAATTGAGTAGATCAGGAGGACAGAGGGGGAGCAGGTTATGTGAAATTGGAAATGCTTTTATGTACATCAACGAACACAGTCCGAGAATGTGCTGGGGACAGCTCGTAAGTGTTGCCATGATTCCAGCGCCAACATTGCATGCCCACAACCTACTAACCCTTACTAACTGGCACGTCTTTGGAATGTGGGAAGAAACAGAAGCACCCAGGGAAAATTCACCTGGTCACGGGGAAGAACATACCAACTCCTCAGACAGCTCTGGGAGGAAAATACCGATAGTTGGTGCAGTAAAGCGTTGCACTGTCCGCTAAGCTGCCTGTAGACTACTCGGGTATTGATCCTCCAGTTTATGTTTAGCCTCCCCATGGCAGTACGGGAGGCAACCGCGAGCCAAGGTGGATTGCTCTCTGGGCACCTGTACTGTGACCACCTCCTCTACACAAAGTACAACCTGCCAAAAGTAGGATATGTCGCATCATTAATAGTACGTGGTATCAGTTATAGTCATGCAGGACAGGAACAGACCCCTTGGCCCAACTCATCCATGGCGATCCGAGCTCCTTCAATTTGTTTGTGTTTGGCCTGTATCCCTCTAAATCTTTCCTGTCCACGCGTCGTATATAAAAAAAAGTTGCAATTTGTCCACCCTCTACCACTTCCTTTGACAGCTGGTTCCATATGTCTAGCAGCCTCTGGCTGACAAAGTTGACCCCTTTCCCCATTCGCTTTCGATCTATGCTCTACCCTGTCAAAAAAAAAAACCGTGACCCTTATCATTTTATAAACCTCTGCAAAGTTAGCCCTCAGCCTCCTAATCTCCACGAAAAGCGGCTCGGCCTTTCCAGCACCAGCTATTCAGCTTGAGCCCTGATGCAGGGTCTCGATCTGAAACACCTGCCGAGTTCCTTCTGTATCTAGTGTATTACTCAGCCCATCCAGCTTCTCTCTATAACTCCAGCATTCTCCTGATATTTTTCATGCCCTCTTTCCAGGTTCCAATTCAATCCCCAGATTACTAGAGTTAGGAGAAATTTTGCAATTTAACCCGAAGGGTTTGTCTAAATCCAAATGAGCACTCATTATCTGTCTAATCTTTGTCTGCATAATTACTCAGGATAATACTCCCTCCCAACACTGCCTCAGCACCGCCGAGAGATTGTGGGGAGGGATGGCTGGAATGGGGGAGGAGTCGTGGGCGTTAGAAAATTGTGTTATTTCACGGGATGATGGCGTTTGACACTTGACACTGGCTGCGTTTGCAATCTCTCTTTATTCCACCATACTGCTCCGAAGGTGACTGCAGTCTAAACCGCACTGCAGATGCCCCGAATGCCCTTCTAGCAGAGTCTGTGCAAATATATTACTAGGCGCCTTGCCAGGAAGCAGTATCTCTCCAAGCTGAATAAAACCCCCTTTCTCGCCCTCTGACCACTTCATTAGTAACTCGTGCCACGCTCGAAACAGCTAGTCTGCCGCTTACCTTACAGGCTGTGCGGGTAAGAACTCTTAGGGAGAGTGTGGCCTGCCGAGAAGATGACCCCTGACCTCCCATCCGCAGCGACCCGGCGAGGCAATTAAGAGTTTTGCGGGCTGGGAAAATAGTGTTACTTAAACACGTCTCTGAAGAACTGGCGGCAGCGCTGGTTCGCAAGCCGTCGCTTTCTATTCGCCGTTAGAGAGATATCTGGGCTATGTGTGAAAGAGAATAATTCACCCTAGCTCAGTCCCATGGGATCCCACTCGGTGAATCAGGTTGAAACTGCTCGCTTCAAGTTCAGCCCGTATTCACCTACATTTCAGTGAACCGCATGCTGCAAGAAGCCGCTCGGAAAGCAAGCCCTTCGGCCCATCGAGTCCGTGCCACCCACTGACATTAATCCAATGTTATATTCCCACTCTACCATATACTCCCCCCACCCCAAATTCCACCACGTACCTACTCACTAGGGGCAACGTGCAAACCTCTAGGATGTGAGAGAAAGCCCACGGGTACGCACTGATCCTGGAGTAGACGATTCAATGGAGGGAACTGAACAATTCACCTTTCGGGTCGAGACCCTGGAAAGGAAGGGGGCAGAAACCAGAATAAGAAGTTGTGGGAAGGGGAGGAGATCAGACTAGTAGGCGATAGGTGAGACCAGGTGAGTGGGAGCGAGTGTGGGTGAGCACATGGTGAGTACAAACTCCACTTAGACAACAGTGTAGATCAGGATCAAACTTGGGTCGGTGGGGCCGTGAGACAGCTAGTTCTACTGGCGGAGCACGATGGCACCCAATGATATTTGTCCCCCCTCCCCACCTTCTCACTCCCCCCCATCTCCGCGAATGACTGGTAGCGGAGGACGCACTTGACCAGATCTACACACGAATCATCGACCAGGCGATATTTTGGCCCAACTTGCATGTTAATCATTTGACCAACTATTTAGTAGCACCTCCCGAAACTCCAGTGTCCATTCGAGTCAAATACAATATGAATTATAATCACGTTAAAAATACAACGGCCAATCAGCGTAAAAAGTGGGCCGCCAAAACTGTTGTAACTAAGACTAAAAAAAGGAAACTTATGTTTTGGTAAATATGGGTGGGGACACCAGGGTCAGTCCCTTTACTACAATCAGCCCTGTGTGATCCATCACACCCCCTTGGAGAATAAGAAGATTTGGATTAATATCCCTTTGGAATAGAGATGTTTGGTTATGTATATGGAACTGGAAGGGGAGTAAGTAAGGTGAATATGGGAGTTGCCTTTGGCAAAAGTGTTAAGCTCATCTAACATAAAATTCAAGTACTCGATAGAGAGATTGGAGGGAAAATTAGGATGATAGGGGCCTGGAACTCACCGTCCGAAAGGGTGATGGAGGCAGAAGTCCAGAGCACGCCGACTGCCACCCACCCACTTACACTAATCTTATATAGACACCTTCTCATCAACTCCCAGGTGCCACCACTCGCCTGCGCACTAGGGACAATTTACAGCCGATTAACCCATTAACTCGCATTTCTTTGGGATGTGGGAGGAAACGGGATCTCCCGGAGGAAAGCTGCGGATCACTGGGAGAACACGCAAACTACACACCGGTGGTCACAATCGAGACCATGACTCTTGAGGTGTGGGGCGGCGGTTCTACCAGCTACGGCCAATGTGGCGCCTGTAAACAGTACTTGGACTTCGCTGAACAGCAGAGAGCTGGGGACCAAAAGCTGGAATGTTGGAATAGGCTGGGTAGTTCCTTCTTCGACCAACATGGGCATGAGCGACAAATGGCCTCTTCCCCGATTGCAAGCACCACTTATCATGTGCTTGACGTCCAACAGACACTTGGAACCGGAGAGGGATTAGCGAGCTTCATGGTTGTCCTTGAGTTTGAACATCCTCTGCAAATGTTAGAAATCCAAAGACACACACATACACACACACACACACACACAGCTGGAGAAACTCACCAGGCCAGGCAGCATCTATGGATCAAAAAGACAAGAAAATCCGCAGATGATGCAAATCCACAGCAACACGTACAAAATGGATCCATAGATGCTGCCTGGCCTGCTCAATTCCTCCAACATTTTGTGTGTGTTTCTTGAATATACCTTCGGAGGATAAAGATACCTTGAAGGAGGGGCAGGGAGCGGAATTCCCACTCACACCACTCTGACGTTTTACTCACAAGTAGACAGGTCAGTCTCCATATACACTGAACACAACTGCGGAAGCTGAGACTCACAGTATCAACTGACACATCGAAGTTCATGAACAAGCAGATTAGTGCCCACCTGATGACCCCGATGACGTACCTACCCTCCTTGTCACCACTCCAAGCCCAATGCCAACATCGAGAGTGCCGACTTACCATAGGGATTGAAACATCAAGTCCTAGACGCTCTACTTGGAGACAACAGATGCTGGAATGAGGAGCAACGAACAAGATGTTGCAGAAAGGCAGCGGGTCGTGCAGCATCTGTGGTGGAAAATGGATAGAATCTTGATCTGGACTCAACTGCTTGTAACTTTTTCCAGCAGATGGAGGGGGATGCTTTGCGTTTAAAAATAAATTGAATTCTTAAATGAGAAATAGATTTGTAAAGCGAAGGGGATTCGCCACATACATAATCTGTGTGAATGGCATGCATAACTTCCCCCCCCCCCGTGTCTTGGTGCATGTGACAATAAATAGACCTATTGCCAATCGTATTATTCTTCGAAATATTACCAGTACTGCCTCAATGGGCCGAATAGCCACCGTCTTTAAAGGCTCAATCATTCCAATAACTGCAGTCCTGTGCTGCAGTGGAACATACTGACACGCCCATCAGGCATTCCCAGTGCGGTCCCAACAAGCACTCCCACAAGCTCTGTCTGGCGTGCAATGTATTTCTCTTTTAACCACTTTCAGGTACACATACAAAGATTTTGCATCAGCCATTCTCTAAGACACTTGCCGCTTGTCCCAAGGAAGAGCGTCAATAATTTAAGAGACCGTCTCTAAATGCCCAACTCACATCAACGCGTTTAGAATAAACGGCAATTGTTTCCCCGCATAGGAGGCGGTTGCCGCGTATTGTTTTCACTAGTTCTTGTGAATCTTCTTTCATGAATTAGATTTCTTGGTCAGGGCAGAATTCTTCACAACCAATGAAATAAGTTAAAAAAAGAAATAATCAAACAAAACCTTTCTACCGCGCCGTTCATAATGCTCTATAGAGCTTTACAATCAATGAAATCTTTATAATGCTTTGTTGCGAAGAAAAATTCTACAGTGGCCAGATAATCAGTTGCATATTGTTCAGTAAGGGATACATATTGACCGGGAAGTTGGGGAAAGCCAGGCGATTGGGGGGGGGGGGGGGGGAAGAGAGAACAACCAGGTTGCCAAGGGAACTGTCTTCCGCAAACCTATGGGAGTTTAAAAAAAACTCATAACTGGGCGTGGCTTCACCAGTTTATACAGATTATGCCTGCAAATTCCCATTCAACATGCTATCAATATAAAATAAAACTATTTAAATGCATTCACTCTTTTTTTTAAAGTGGAAGGGCTTGTGTGGACATCTTATTGCATTCACATTTTCCTCATAAGCTCTGTACTGTTCACCCAAATAATTATTTAATTATTTTGCATAACTTATTAGGTTTGTCCATCATTTCTTTATTCCCCATTACTACTACTGCAATTGATGGCTTTATGGCCAAGTTTGCAGATGATATAAAGATAGGCGGAGGGGCAGGTATTGCTGAGGAAGCAGAGTGTCTCCAGAAGGATTTAGATTAGGAGAAAGGGCAAAGAAGTGGCAGATGGAACACAGTGTAGGGAAGTGTATGCTCATGCACTTTGGTAGAAGGAATAACTTACTTACTGCTCATTACACCCCTGGCGTCTAGGGCAGCAATAAAGGCTCTCCATCTCTGACTGTCAATGCACTCACACATCGGATTCTTCATTGCTGTTTCTGTAACAATTTTTTTTACTAGTCTGTCATAATGGGACACTGGGAGCGGACCCAAATGCGAGACACAGATACTGAAGTACTAGCAACAGGACTAGGCATGACAAGGAAGCAAGGGAAGAGGGAAGAAATGACGCTGGACATTGACACAGGCCCTGGATGAGACAAGGATACAGGGCCTGGGCTAGAACTTGACTAGGATAGCAGAACCTGGACATGGAACTTGGAACTAGGAGACTGGGCTGGGACTCCAAGCCAGAGACTGGACAAGGACCTGAAACCTGGGTCTTGACTTGGGCTCAGACCCTGGATCTAGGCAAAGACTTGACGAGGCTTGGGTTCCTTGAGGCTTGGGTTCTTGGAGGCTAGATGAGGGCATGATGGGGCAAGGGTATGGACTCCAAGCCAGAGACTGGGCTCAGACTCCAGAACTAGGAGAGGACAAGACGTGGCTACAGGATGAAGAGAGGCAACAAGACAGGATGTGAGACTCCTGGACAGGACAAGGGAACCTCAGCACAGGACGAGGGAACCCCAGAACCAGGCTGAGCAAGGTACTCCTGGGCTGGGCAAGACACATGGACAAGACGAGAACACAAAGTCATGGCTTGGACAGGACAAGGTTCTTGGACATGGCTAGGACTGGATGAGACCCCGAATCCTTGACTTGGTCAAGGGAGAGACAGTAACACAGAGCCTTGGTCAAGAGTGAATCAGGAACATGGAACATAGAGCCAGGACCCCTCCTTGGAAACAGAACATAGGGCCAGGACTCATACACAGAACACAGAGCCAGGACCCCTCCTTGGGTACAGGACATAGAGCCAGGACTCATTACACAGAATGCAGAATACAACAAGATGGTTTCCAACACTAGGTAGCAGCAAACAGCCAGACCAACCTAACGAAGGCATGGATACAGACAGTTCTCAACACTAGGTAGCAGCAAACAGCCAGACCTACCTAGCAAAGGCAAGGACACAAAGACAGATCCCAACGCTAGGTAGCAGCAAACAGCCAGACCTATCTAGCAAAAGTGTGGACACAGACAGTTTCCAACACTAGGTAGCAGCAAACAGCCAGATCTACCTGGTGAAGGCATGGACACAGAGACAGTTCAATAGACAGTTCCTTATCTTGCTCCAGTAATGGAACTTGACAGCAGTGCAGGCAAGGTTTCAGGCAGGGGAACAGAAGGGATTTATATAGGGGGTATGGACAGGAACAATCCAGCAGCCAGAGACTGAATCCTGAAGGTATTTATGAGGCCAGCTCAAATGCCAATCAGCTGCCTCAACAGAAACTGGGGAAAACTGGAAAACCTGGAATAAGGTTCATGGACCGGACCGTGAACCGAAATGCGGATTTCACAGACCGGACCATGACACAGTCAGGGTTGTTCACCCTGAGATGAAGCCCTAAAACTGGAGCACTCTTAGTCTGGCCTCTATCCTTTGACCTGTTTGGCATGGGTGACCCTACCAAGAGCCAAAGCACAAGGCCCTGTCTCCAGCCAACAGAGCTCTCTGGGTCACTGAGGCACACAAGCCTCCAAACCCTATGACAAGGTTGTGGTCCTCTTGGAGGAGAAGGAATAAAGTTGTAGACTATTTTCTAAATGGGGAGAAAATTCAGAATCCAGAGGTGCGAAGGAACTTGGGAGTCTTCATGCAGGATTCCCTAAAGGTAAAGTTGCAGGCTGTGGCAGTGGTAAGGAAGGCAAATGCAATGTTGGTATTCATTTCAAGAGGACTAGAATATAAAAGCAAGGATGTAATACTGAGGCTTTATAAGTCATTGGTCAAACCACACCTGGACTACTGTGGGAAGTACAGTAGTACTTACTGTATTTATCTACAAAAGGGTGTACTAGGATTGGAGAAGGATCAGAGGGCGTTCACAAGAATAATTCCAGAAATGAAGGAATTAATGCATGAGGGGCATTTGATGGCTCTGGGACTGTAATTGCTGGAGTATAGAAAAATGAGGGGAGATCTTAATAAAATCTATCAAATATTGAAAAGCTTAGATAGAACAGATGTGGAAAATATTTCCTATAGTGGGGGAGTCTCGGACCAGAGGGCGCAGCCTCAAAATTCAAAGATCTCCATTTAGAACAGAGATAAGGAGGAATTTCTTTAGTCAGAAAGCAATGAATCAGTGGAATTCTTTGCCACAGATGGCTGTGGGGGCGAAGCCATTGGGTATATGTAAAGCAGAGGTTAGTAAGTTCTTGATTAGTCAGAGCGTTAAAGGTTAATGGCTGAAGAGAGGAGGATGGGGTTGAGGGGAATAATATAACAGCCATGATAGGATGGCAACGACTCGATGGCTCAAATGGCCTAATTCTTCTCCAAGGTTTTATGGTTTTATGGTCTATGATCTTCCAGTTGTCCATCAGCCACTTTCACTGCTCTTTTATTCTTTATATATCTGAAAATCCTTTTGGTATCCTCCCTTATGCAATTGGCTGGCTTACCTTCATGTGTTATCTTTTGTCTCTGTATCGCTATTTTAATTGTTTTCTGTTTTTAAAAGCTTCCCAACCTTCTAGTTTCTTGCTCATTTTTCTTTCTACATTGCCCTCTCTTTTTGCATTTATGCTGTCCTTGACTGACCTTGTTAATCATATTTGCCTCCACACTGTGGGATGAACTGATCCCGTGTCTTCTGAATTACTCGCAGAAACACCAGCCATCGCTGCTCTACTATCATCCCTGCCAGTGTCTCTTCCAATCAACTTTGGCCAGCTCTTCTCTCATGCCTCTGAAGTTGTCTTTACTCAAATGTAATACTAGTACATCTGATCTTAGCTTCTCCTTCTCAAACTGCAGGACCAATTCTTTCATATTATGATCACTGCGTCCTTAGGGTTCCTTTATCTGAAGCTTCATGCTCAAGTCTAGTTCATTTCACAAGTCAATCTAGAATTGCTATTCCCCAGTGGGCTCCACCACAAGTTTCTTCAAAGAGCCATCTGATACCCATTATAGTACATATATTCCTTCTCTTGGAATTCAGCACTGACCAGATTTTCCCAATCTGCCTGCATATTGAATACCCCATGAGCATTGTAACATTGCCCTTTTTATGTGCCTTTTCTAACTCCCATTTCAATTTGTATGCCGCATCCTGGCTACTGTTCAGCGGCCTGTATATAACACCCATTAGGGCCTTTTCCCCCCTGCAGTTTATTAACTCTATCCACAAGGATTCTACATCTTCTGATCCTATGTCCCTTCTTTCTAAGGTTTTGATTTCATTTTTTTACCGACGAATCAGCCCTAAGCCCTCTGCCCACTTGCCTGTGCTTTTGAAAAAATATGAATCCTTGGATGTTAAGCTCCCAACTGTGATCTTCTTTCAAACACAACTCCGTGATGCCCATAACTTTAGACCTGCCAATTTTTAACTGCACTGAGATCCTCTGCTTATTTTATATACAGCGTACATTCAAATATATCATCTTCAGCCCTACATTCACCACCCTTCTTTTCAATTTTGTCTCCATGCTGCCTGAAGTTAAATTGTTATCTCTTTCTAAATTTTTAGTCCCTTTTTTAAAATTAGGAGGTTTCTACTACTATCATCTGATTTGAGTTAATTAATATGGTTTCCTTCCGATTTTTGTTTAAATGGATTTGAGTTGGCGGATTGATGTTTTTCTTTTATGGATGCTTGTATGGCATATAGCTCCGGGGTTGTGCTCCCAATAGGGTTTTTCTTTGTTTTTTTTTTCAGTTAATTGGGTTTTTTTTTCTCTTAGTTAGTAGGGGTTCTTTCTTTCTTTCTTTTTTATTCTTTCAAAAAAAATTTAAAAAAGAAAAAAAAAATCAGGAGATTTCAGTAAATTCTCCCATATTAGCCTTCCCTTTGACTTTATCCATACTTTTCCAAGCTGTTGAACCCACCTCCCTACTATTCAGTTTAAAGCTATTTAATTCATTGAGATTGTTATCCCAGCGCGATTCAGGTAGAGCCTGACTCAGCGGAACAACTTCCTTGTTCCCCAGGACTGTGCCAATGTCCTAAGAGTTCAAACCCACTTCTCCCACATCAATCTTTAGACACTCAGGCGAATCTGTACCCTGGGAAAAGAACCGTATTTATTGAATAAATTCCTTCTTCTCCCCTCTTCTCTCCTCCCCCACTTTCTCTCATCTTCACCTTTATCATCCCCTCCCACCCCTCCCCTCCCATCCCACTCTGGTGCCACCCCATGTCACCCACCCTGCACCCTCCTTTCCCCCTCTTGCCACCACTACTGGCACCCCTGTACCCCCTCCCTCCACCACTCACTGGCCCCCTCTTCTTTCCTTTATAAGACTATAATGACATGGGAGCAGCCTCAGTGGTCAAAATAGCCTAATTCTGCACTTGTATTTGATCTGCTCTGTCACTCATTATGCCTGATTTATCAACCCTCTCAACCCTATTCAAATGCCTATTCCACATAACCTTTAACACCCTCACTAACCAACAGAAAAAACATGGAGAATTGGGCAAACGGGGAACATCAGCTCCCACATCATGCAGCCACACCGCATTCCCTGATCTTGCACTCCTACTTTATTTCATTAGTTGCAATTTGGAATCCTTTTAGTTTATTATTGTGTAAAGAAGTCTTACCTGTTTTTAAACCCAAGAAATTTTTCAGATACCGGAAATCTTGAGCAACATACACAAGATGCTGGAGGAGCTCAACAAGTCAGGCAGCATCTGTGCAGGTGAATAAACAATCAATGTTTTTGGACTGAGATCCTTCATCAGGACTTGAAAGGAAGCCTTCCTTGCCTGTAATTATCTGGTACTGTCCTGTAGTTCCTTAGCAAGGCCTCTTGAGCCAAAGCCTCAGATCCCCCCTCTATAACTCCAAATCTATTGTACTGTCTTGTAGATTTTATGATAGAATCACAGAACCTTAGAGCATGGATGTGAGCCATTTGGCCCAACCACTCCATGTGGACCATGATGTCCCCAGTCATCCTAATTCCCCTGTGTTCCACCCATGTCCTTCTATAGATGATATGCCAACATGTAAAATGGGGAAATATTCTTCATGACATTTGCACAGTTCTGAGCACAATTTGTCCCTGATCCTATGATTTCTCCCCATACAAAATTGCCTGTCAACATCTCTAACAATGCAGCATTCCCATGGCAGTACTCATCTTCCTGACTCACAGCCAAGAGTGCCATCCACTAAACCTCAACAGACATGATAATTAGTAGGAAACTGTCTACAAAAAGAATCCTGCTACAGATTGTACCTTGGGACTACTCAGAATTAGGGCCAGCATTCCAAACCACTCTTCTGTCCACACCTCTCGTTTTATAAATGTATATATAATAATATATATTTACTTTGGAGACTAAACAATGTATTTGCCATTTTTCTGTTCTAAAACTCCAGCAGAGTGAGGAAATAGTTAAAAATTTCAAACCTATCATTGTAGTTGAGGGATTTGAACTAAATACATTAGTATTTAGTTCAAGTAGATGAAAATTATTGGTGATGATGCTGAGATTACCATATTGACAAAAGAAAAATCAAAGCTCATATTCCTTACCTGGTCTGGTGAGCACACCAAAGTAATTCGATTTCAACCAGCTTCATTTCAAGGTCAGTTAATTATACACACTACGATCAGCTGTTGCCTTGAATGATCAGAAGTTATACTATGGGCCAGAATTCTGATTCCATTAGTGGTATGGCAGTCTGGTCATGGTGAACAAGATCCCTTTATGTGTTTCCTTCTCCTTCTCAAAGTACAATTTAAGTACATAGATGGTAGGAAACGACCTTGACCTTAAAGATCAAGCTTCTGAACCAAGACTAAATATAACTGATTGATGCCTGAATTCATATTGAAAGTTATTAATAAATAATCAGCACTCCAGGCAAGACCAAAGTGATAAAATTAAAGACAGTCATTCATTAATTCTTCATCATTGTGAACAGATAAACTGACCAAATAATCTTGTTGAAGTGGATGAAACAGCTCCTTGGCAATTCTTGCAAGACATAATTTATTCACTTTTTTCTCTGTGATGATTAGGATGGAACCATTCCCAACTAATTGTGCCTTTACTTTCAATTGCTTCCTTGCACTTGTACTGAATGTTGGTATTACAGAGCAATGGTGTTGAACAACACAGACATGGGGATATCCACCATATCCAAAATGACCATTTTGCCAAATGTTAATCCCACTTGTTCACATTAGGTCTAAAACCTTCTAAACTTTACCTATTTAAGCATAGGTCTAAATGTCTCTTGAATATACACTAAGTGAGCACCTTATTATGTACTTTATTCAGCCAATTTATTAGGTATGTTCATGCTTTTCTGCTGCTGTAGCCCATCAGAGATGCTCTTCTGCACACCACTGTTGTAACATGTGGTTATCTGAGTTACTGTCATCTTCCTATCAGCTTCAACCGGTATAGCTCTTCTCCCCTGACCTCTCTCATTAACAAGGCATTTTTGTCCATAGAACTGGTGCTCATTGGATGTTTTTTTTTTGCATCATTCTCTACAAACTCTAGAGACTGTTGTGTGTGAAAATCCCGGAGGTCAGCAAATTGTGAGATACTCAAAACCATTCTGTGTGGCACCAGTAAATATTCCACTGTCAAAGTCACTTAGATCACATTTCTTCCTCATGCTGTTGTTTGGTCTGAACAACAGCTGAATCTCTTGACTATGTCTGCATGCTTTAATGCATTGAGTTGCTGCCACATATTTGGCTGATTAGATATCTGCAGTATCGAGCAGGTAGACAGGTATGCTAATGCACTGGCCGCTGAGTGCAAATTCACAACTTATCTATCTGCACATTTCAGATATCCACCAGTCTCCTTGTGAAAAAATGTCACCCCAGATTCCTGTTTAAACTCCTTTTCACCTTAAATCTGTTTGCTCTTGTTTTTGCAACCTCTGGCATAGGTAAAAGATCCTGCCAATCTATCCTATCTGTTCCTCTCATGACTTCATATACCTCTATCAGAAACATTCACCCCTCATCTGTGCCTCCTTCACTACAGGGGAAATGGTCTAGTCTATCCCTGTATTTAAAGTCCTCCAATCCAGGTAACATTCTGTTTACCCGACCTGGGTACTACATTTCCTGACATTTTTCTTTGTGTAAATATGCCATTGAGAGAATCACTACAAAATGCATTGGATGTCCATTTTCAGACATAAATGCTGCCAGACCTACTGAATTCCTGCAGTATTTTTGTTTTGGGTTGCTCCAGATTCCAGCCTCTGCAGTCTCTTGTGTCTTCATCACTGAAAGATTTCCAGGCAATTTGCATTCACTTGAGAACTAATTTGATTGGCTGTAACGCACCTGATTCTGTGGTCAGGGAAGTGTACCTATTGAATGCAAGCTGCAAACTGTTCCTTTCTTTCAACACCAATTGGGACTGAGATATTTCGGGAAGTGCCTGTGAGGTGCTCCCACACTTCATAAGCATTTAGGTCACCAACGGATGGGGTTTTAAGTGTCTGGAAGTCCCTGGAATTCACTGTTCACCACTCACAATGTTGCAATTAAGGGACAAGGTGTCAAAATCAATTATTAGTACATTGAAGGCGCTGTATCAGTGCAAGGTATTATGGTTGGCAACATGGACTAGAGAAACCAGGCTTGAACCGCAAGAGTCCAGGGAGGGGAGTGAGGGAATGAAAGGAGAGTCAGGAGATAGCACAGTTGTACCTTAGTTGTAATGAGAGAAGAATGGATAAACCAACAGTGTATGTTGTCTTTGATAACGAAACTGCCTTCTTTTGTGGAATTTTCCTCTGAGATCTTTGCAACTGCATAGGCTGTGGGCTATAATCCTTGCTGTAGGCGGATTATTCTCCCATTCAGGCAATACAGCCGCATTGTCAGTAACCAGCTGCAAGTGCCAGAGGGTGGCATTACTATTAAGTGAAATTCAATCAGCTTCCCTTCATAATCTGCTGAGTGAGACTTTTACATTGCTAGGACATGGATCTGGACAAAGACTGGTGTTCTCGCTCATTTAATCTCTGCTTCAGAGCATCCTGTCAATGGTCTCATCCGCTTGTGTGCTGGGTGTAACCACCTTCAGCGACTGGCTATTTCCTCTGTGCATAGTGAACACCATTCAGTCCTAGCTGCAACACTAATTCATCTAATCTCATTTTATCAGAAACTCCCCCCTCACATAACTCACATTAAATTCTCACTTATTTTCCCTCTTTCCCAGCTCTGATCAAGTGTCTCACACTGAAACATTAACTCATTTTCTTTCTCCACGGGTACAGCCTGACCTGCTGTGTGTGTCTCCAGCATTTCAAGACCATAACAGACAGGAGCAGAACCTGGCCATTCGGCCCGTCGTGTATGTTCCGTCCTTTGTGTAATAGATTGTCCGTTTCTATTTCAGATTTCCACCATCTGCAGTATTTTAGTTTGATTTTCACAACTCTCCTGATTTGCTCCAGATTTTGGTACGTGTTTGACACATCTTAATTGCATCACAAAGTAAAACAAGTGGAAGGAATAGGAAGAAGCCATTTTGTCCATTTCCCCCTGGGAAAGATCACGGTTGATCCCATGTCTCCAACTGGCTTCACTGCCCGATCCCCACATCGCTATTTTCCTTAGTGTCTAATTTTTCAGCTATCACAATTAGCCTCAAAATAGAAGTACATTCTTTTAGAACAGAGATAAGGAGGGAATTTCTTTGGCCTGCGGGTGGCGAATCTGTCGAATTCATTGCTACAGACCGCTGTGGAGGCCAAGTCACTGCGGAGGTTGATAAGCTTTGGATTCGTCCGGGCGTCAAAGGTTACCAGAAGGCTGGGAAATAGGGTCGAGAGAGTCAGCCACGATGAATGGTGGAGCAGACTCGATGAGCTGAATGGCCTAATTCTGCTCCCATGTCTTATTGTTATGTGGTCTGTGCTAAGTGCGACAAAGGATCCACAATCCACTGTTTTTTTTAAAAGGAGACGTAGATAATTAATTATTTTTAATGGGACGTAGTTCCTCGATCACTGTTCGCTCTTATATCCCATGCAATCTCTCGGATAACTCAACGTCACAGTTATTAGAGCCGCCACCTCACAGATAAGGCTTCGATCCTGTCTTCGGGCGCTGTCTGTATGGCGTCTGCACATTCTCTCTACGATTGTGGGGATTTAGCCCTGGTGCTCTCGGTTTCCTCCCACTTGCTACTTTAAACCAATGTAATTCAGTTTGTGGCGTGCGGTTCTGACAAATACTTTGGACGAGGAATAATGTTAACTGGTTTGGCAATGGAGAGCTGCCGGAACTCTAGCGTCTCGGCTGCCATATCAGTGATGGCGAGAGCGTTATCCCTTTATAGGTCTCTCTCAGGTACAGGGTATCACGTGTGTAATAACTGGGTCAGAGGTCCCCCCCCTTCAGACAACCATCCGTCTGCGCTACTCGGAAAGGGCGTCGGTCCTCAGACTGCCGCACGTTCACTCAGATTTTCGCCCCTCTGTATATCCGTCATTGATCGATATTCTTACTGAGTAAAAATCACTTTGAAAGCTCGAATCGTTTGTGCCCTTTATTTGAAGGGAGAGATTTCCACAATACATCCTATTATATAAAAAAAATGATTGCTTCTTAAAATCCTCACCGTAAGATTAGCTTCAGCCCCGGTTGTTCTGAATTTTACTGACGTAAGTTTTTTTTTGGAAACAGTTAAATTGGAACACCTCTTTTATATACCGAGGCACCCAGTGGTTTCGAACTGATCCCCAGGGAGATTCAATGTCAAGTATGGAGAGGACAAAGGAAGGCGGAATGGGGGCACTGGCACTTACTGGGAGAGTCCCAGGGTTTGCAGGGTGTCCCACGAAAAGGCACCGGTCTGCATAGGGTGTCACGGTAACGGCAACCGTATCTACAGGTTATCCGGGGACGGGCACCAATATCCTACAGAGTGATTCGCGCTGATACCTGTAGCGTGTTTTGGGAAAGGCACCAGTATCCAGAGAGTACCCCGGGCAGGAACCGATATCTGTAGAGATTCCGGGGAAAGGCATGAATATCCCGGGAGAGAAAATGCTTCTCTGTTAGGACGCAGACGAGGTCCTACACAGAGATGAAAGGAGCGGGAGGAATTGGCGATTAAGGACAGGTACCAAAGTCTAGGGTCCGGAATAGGTTGGGATAGAATTTAAGCTCTTCTGAGCTGCAGTAGTCAGATCCTATATGTAATAATAGGGAACGTGAATGAGAGCAGAAACACGGGAGCTGCCCCGTTTGTACAGGAAGGAGATATTGCTGAAGGCACCATTTTGAGTGGGATTTTGGCTGAGCTAAGGCTGAAGTTGCATTGAGCCGGTCGCCAGTTCCGTTTGCTCTGCGCGGGTCAGCTGTCTTGCGGTGGGGGTGGCCAGAGGAAGGCCGCATCGATTTTTGCTGGAGAAAGAGGCTGCGTCAGTGCTGTGTGTGCTATAAAAGCAGGGCGCAGAGCAGGTTCAGCACACACGGCACCATGAGCACCGCCAGCTACGAGTCCTACTTCCACGCTCACCGAAGGCGCTATGGGGACAGCTCCGTGCCCCGGTCCTACGGAACTGTCCAGCATTTCAGGAGCAGCTACGGCGGGAGCATGAAACCTTCCTACATGACTTACTCGGTGCCGGCCTTTGCCATCAGGAAAGCCCATAGCGCCGCCTCTTCCTTAATGTCCTCGATGGATACCTTCGATCTCAGCCAGGCGAGCGTGGTGAGCAGCGAGTTCAAGGCGCTGAGGACCCAGGAGAAAGCCCAGCTCCAAGATCTCAACGACCGTTTCGCCAGCTTCATCGAGAAGGTGCATGAGCTGGAACAACAAAACAAGGTGCTGGAAGCCGAGCTCTCTCTCCTGCGCCAGAAACAGGGCGGGCCCTCCAGACTGAAGGGCATCTACGAGCAGGAACTGAGGGACCTGCGCATGGCTCTGGATGATGCCAAGCATGAGAGGCAGGCAGCTCAGAACGAGAGAGACCACTTGGAAGACGCCCTTAAGAACCTGCAAAACCGCTACGAGGAGGAGGTGCTGAACCGGGAGGATGCCGAGGGCAGGCTGATGGAAGCGAGGAAGGGCTCGGATGATGCAGCTTTGGCGAGGGCTGAGGTGGAGAAGAAGATCGATAGCCTGATGGACGAGATCGCCTTCCTGAAAAAGCTCCATGAAGAGGAGATTGCCGAGCTCCAGGCTCAGATTCAGTACGCTCAGGTGACGGTGGAGGTGGACATGGCCAAGCCCGACCTGTCCTCTGCCCTGAGGGAGATTCGGAGCCAGTACGAGAAGGTGGCTGCGAAGAACATGCAATCGGCCGAAGACTGGTACAAGAGCCGCTTCGCCATGCTCAGCGAAAGCGTCTCCAAAGACAACGACGCCACTAAGCAGGCCAAGGACGAGGTGGCGGAATACCGGCGCCTTGTCAAAGCCAAGACCCTGGAGATCGACGGCGTGAGGGGGATGAACGAGGCACTGGAGAGGCAGCTGCAGGAGCTGGACGAGAAGCAAGGCGGGGAGATCAGCGCACTGCAGGTAAGGGCAGGGCGCGGGAGAAAGGCCAGTGCGAAGGATGGGGGGCTAGCATGGGAAAAGGATCAGTCGCGAGCGGGCGGAGGGGGAACGAGGGGGCAGAGAGAGGAAGAGAGAGACAGAGAGAGAGAGAGAGAGAGAGAGAGAGACAGGGAGGGAAGGGGGGGGAGAGAGAGAGAGACAGAGAGACAGAGAGAAAGCCAGAGAAAGATTGAGAGAGAGTTTGAGAGAGATTAAGAAAGAGAGCGAGAGAGAGACAGATAGACAGAGACAGAGAGAGACAGAGACAGGGACGGAAGAAAATAAGATGCTGGAAAACAGTGGGAGGGAAAGGGAATCCTGGAAAAAGGCCAAAGGCCAGGGGAGGATTGAGTAAGGAAGGCAAGCGGACCCACAGATTTACAATTGAAGGGTATAGTTGTTTGGTTGCTAAATTAGCTGTGATTGGGGAATACAAGTGCCTGTGTTTTGGTGTGTGTAGTGCTGGGTGGCTTTCACTTAACAATCTGCCATCTCTCCACCCAGGACGCTATCAGCCAGCTAGAAAACGAGCTCAGGACCACCAAGAACGAGATGGGACGCTACCTGAAGGAGTACCAGGACCTTCTAAACGTGAAAATGGCCTTGGACATCGAGATCGCAGCCTACAGGTAAACGCGGGCTCTCCGACACAAAGCAGTTCCTAGAGCAGGGAGATTTAAGATTTCAAAACCTCACACTACTCTGGGAACCGGGTCAATGAGTCGGGATCCGGGGAGACACTGCAACCCAATTAGTCTTCAGTTAGCTCACCATTCTGCACATCGACGCAGTCAGATGCCAGCCGGTCTCTTCCTCGGACTTACAGCACCCCGCTGTTCTTGGCGGATACTCCCAGACTGGGCGGGGTTGCCGCCCAGGAGTCTGCAATGCACCACTTGTGTGGCGGCCATTCTGCGCCGTTTGCGGCCTCTTGCCGTACGCTCTGAGACTGAAAAGGACTGTAGTCTTCGGTCTGTAGAGGGTTGGACGGCGGGGCAGATGCAAGGAGATCTGTGTACTGGGCTTTCAAGCCAAGTTGGTCTATTGGTCCTCTCCGTCCCGATTATGGACGGCATCATCCTGAGCACAGAGCTTTGGTCTTTCCGAGAACTCCCAATGCAACCCTCCATTACTTGACAACTTGCTGCGCCAGCGTTAAACATTCTCACCACCAAATGGTGGATGAGGCCTCACGGCCCCCACTACAGGCCAAAACAATTACCGCAAGCTTCCTATAGCTCCAAAGAAGAGAAAGAAAACGTGACCTGAAATGCAGCGGTGGAATTGTTGTGACCTGCGGCAGGATAGTGACAGGCGGTGTCTTTAAAGAAAATGAATGAGTACAGGAAGCGGGCATTGTACGGGAGAACAGGGATCAGAATGGGAAATTGGCACATGGAAATAGTTTCCAAGGGCTTGAGGTTCTTACTGATAGGCATTAATAGTGAAGTGAGCATTGATAATATTTTCATGAAATATTGAAATAATCTCACCCTAATTTCTGTTCTGTGTCCAGGAAGCTGCTGGAAGGCGAGGAGACACGGATCAACTATGCCAACGTTGGCAGTGTGATCAGCAGCTACGCCCACACTCAGAGCGCGCCCATCTTTAGCAGACCCAGCTACTCCCTGCAAAGCAGCTCCTACATGTTGTCCAGCAGACCCACAATCTTCAGTGCTTATTCCGGCAGTCAGGTTGAGGAAGAAATCATACAGCAAGCCCAGGCGTTCTCAGAGCAGATGGAACCTCCCGCAGATGAGGCTGAAGAAGCAGAAGGTAAGAATTAGAAGCAGTGGAAAGAGTTCCTCCATCTCCTGTAACTAGCTGTCATTGGGACTCAATTGACAGCACTCCCTTCTCTCTAGGTGATGAGTTCAAGTCTCACTCCCTATTACAATACAAGAGCCCACGTCGGCTCAGTCAGTCCATGCTGAGGGTGGGTTTCACGTTCAGAGTTGCAGCTGTGGGGAAGAGAGAACATTTCCCCTCTCAGCTGGAGATATTCCTCTTCCGTATTCCAATAAGATTTCTCCCCAATTTTCACTCCTCTGTCCATTGTAAAGTGAAATAAGTGTTAACGCTGGTTTCTGATTTTGAAGGTGAAGGTGAGGAAGAGGGAGGAGAAGAAAATGGTGAAGAGGCAGAAGAAAAAGAAGAAGAAGAAGGTGGTGATGAGGAAGGAGACGAGAAGGAGGATGAGGCTCAAGGTGAGAGTGAAGAGAAGGAAGAGGAGAAAGAAGGAGAGAGTGAAGAGCAGGAAGAAAGTAAAGAGAATGGAGATGCGGATGATGAGAAAAGTTCAACAAAGGATGAAGAAAAGAAGTAGGAGCTGAATAAAGAGAATTTATAGGGTGTTGAGTTGCAAAATGGGAACCTACCCCAGCCGTCCATTCAAATGAGCCAAAGATATAATGCAAAATGATCCAATGAAAGTTTAATGCTTTATGTGTTAAGATTGACTCAACACACAATGTAAGAAAAATAATGAAATGCTTGTGCAGATTGTAAACATAATGATGTGTAAGCATGGTTAATGAGGAATGCAAACCATGCAGTGAATACAATTGACATACATGTCAGAAATACTAGAACAATATTGTATTGTCATTATGCAGTAACTATAAAAGCAGGGATCAATGTGCAATTATTTAGAAAAGTAACACAGGACAATATGATATGTTTGCAATAGGTTGAGTCACAATGGATGGTGCAATCAACAATAAATACAACTCTCAACAAATATAAAAAAGTCTAATTTGTTGTACAATTTGAGACACACATTGGCTATATTGAGTAATACCCTCATGACAGACTGAACCAATTTAAGATGCTCACTCGTCATGAACCATTTTATCAAGTAAAGGCTGAACAATCAAAAGTAAAAGGTGTGGCAAGAAAGTAAACCTAGCAACTGAAGCAGAGACCCTGACAACCTATTGGATATGGTTAAGTTAATGGGTTGCATTTCAAAGGCCTAAGTATGTGCGTAATGGATTGCACTTCAGGGGCCCGCGTGTGCAAATATCACCAATACATCCGGGGAATTGAAATTTAGTTAATGAATTAAATTTGGAAAAAAAGTTACCATGGGTTTGCTGTTTTGGAAACACAGACAGTACTCCAGTGCAGCTTCACTGATGACCTCTGGGTAAGGATGCCTGCTGTCATAAATTAGCACTCATTTCAGGGATGGGCAATAAATGCATTCATCCCTATTGAATAGATCAGATCACTGAAAATCTTCCCCAGTTTGATTGAGGCTGAAGTGAACTGTTAGTAGCTTTCCCTGGTAGGTATCCCTCCCTACAGTTTCCCATCCCAAGGATATGGCCAAAATAAATTATGGTGTGCCTCAGGAGCAGGAATTCAGGGAGAAAAGACTAAGGTGCAATTAGAGCAGTCTTTTTCAGCGGGGTGCACTGCAACTATCTCGAGCATCTCTTTTATGGGCAATGTATTTAACATACTAGGCTAGTTCACACGAGCGACTTTGACACCAATAAATATAATGAGATTTTAGCTAGTAGATGCACTTTTAAAGGAAGAGAGATCTGGGGAGACAAACCCAGAGTGCAGGGACTTGACAGCCAAAATGGCAGCTATCAGTGGTAATGGTCAAAATTCCAAGTCTGATGTTAGCAAACCAATTTCTCTACACTGCAATGAATTATGATGGGTGCCAATTTTGATCCTTTCTTTGATCCATGGAGATGAAAAAGCAGCAAGAGCAAGTACAAAGAGTTGAGCCATCAAGGCGGTCCATTTTTTGCTGTGCTGCAACTAAGCCAAATGACCCCAAAGCACTAGACTCCACTGCTTCCCAAAACCCCAGCAGCAAGGACCAGCAAAAAGAGCCCTGTGAAGTCATTCACCAACTTCCCACGTACCTCACATGCTGACTCACAGCTGCCTTGCCAGCTCCATTTTCCTCATTTGCAGCCAATCACTGTCTGGTGTTGGATAATAATCCTCAGGGAATGGACAAGCAGATTCTTTGTTGATGAATATGAAACATGTCCTGACTGCTGCTAAAGTAAATTATTTGTCCTCATACACCAGGAACATAGAAAACTAAGTAGATTTAGGCTATTAGATTCTGCAATTTTGTTCCTTCACTCTCTACAATGCTTGATAACCATCTACCTCAATACAACATTCATCATCACTCTCCAATCACTCAATACCTTTTGTGTCTAGAAATTCATTTGTCTCTTTCTTAAATATACTCACTGACCTGGCATTCAGAGCTGACCGTGGTGCTAAATTTCACAGGTTCATCATCTTCTGAATGAATAAATTTACAAAGATAAAGATAAATGTTGGCTTTGTCACATGTACATCAAAACACACGGTGAAATGAGTTGTTTTTGTATCATTGACCAACACAGTCTGGGGATAGTGTTGGGGGCAGCCAGCAAGTGTCGCCATGCTTTTGACAGCAACAAAGCATGCCCACAATTCACTCACCCTAACCCTAACTAGACGTCATAGGGAGAATGTATTAACTCTTTACAGACAGTGGTGGGACTCGAACCCCGATCAGTGATTGCTGGTGCTGTAGAGTGATTGCCCTAACTGTTACAATGCCACCCAGTCTGATCCTAAACATCTTACCCCAATTTCTGATATTGTGGCTACTTATTCTATCCATGGGAAACATCTTTCCTACAGCCAAAATATCTAGCCCTGTGATATCTTTGTTGGCGTCAATTAGATCTGCACTCATTCTTCTAAACCCTAGTGAAACATGTGACCAAAAATTTCCTTGCCCGTTTATTTATTTATTTATTTATAGCAGTCCATCCAACCCAGAAATCCATCTGGTCAGCCTCTGCTACACTCCTTCTGGGGCAAGTCTACCCTTTTTCACAAAAACAGTTTGGAAGTGCAGACAGTACTCCTGTGTGGTCTTTTCAAGGTCCTTTAGCAAGACATCTGTGTTCCTGTACACAAATCCTCTTGATATGAAGTCTAACATGGGTGTCAAAGGTTATGGGGACAAGGCAGGAGAATGGTTTTGGGAAGGAAAATACATCAGCCATGATCAAATGGGAGAGTAGACTCAATGTGCCAAATTGTCTAATTTTGTTTCTATGTCTTTTGCTCTATGGTCCAATATGCCACTTGCTTTCTTAACCATTGCTGGTAAGAGAGTACTCTTAGGTTACAAAATGACACTGATAGGCTGGTAAATTGGGCATAGCAGGTAGAAACGAATCCTGCCAAATGCATGGTGAAGCACTGTGGGTGGTTTAAAATGTGACTGGGCGAGGAGATACACTAGGGTGTTGTCTGGGATGGAACATCTCAGTTATAAGGTGAGACTGGATGGACCGACTTTGTTTCTCTTGATGCAGTGGAGGTAGAAGGGTGATCTGATAGATATACAAAGATTTCTGAGAGGTGCAGATAAGGAGGTACTTTTCCCATGGTTGAAGTGTATAAAACGAGACGGCATGGGTTTAAGGTGAGAGATAAAATATTTAGAGGAGATCTGTGAAAGAACTTTTTCATGTAGGGTGTGTTTGCAGTCTGAAACACACTGCTTGAGAGTTGGTGTAGGCAGGTACACTTACACATTTGCAAAATATCTGGATGAAAATATGAATTGCCAAGGCTTTGTAACTTATGGCCACGTACCGGAAAATGTGATTAGTGTAGATTGGTACTTGATGGTCAGTATAGATTTGGTGAGATAAAGGGTCTGTTTTTGTGGCTTATGACTCTATGGCTCCCTGACTCTATGACTGATGTGTAAGATCAGCCAAGTCTCTTTGTACATCAACACTTCCTAATTTAACCATTTAACCAATGTTTCCATTCTGGTTTCCCAAGGTATAAACTTTATCTATTTGCCATGTAAAAGTTTGCTGTGGTGTGTTGGCCCAATATGCAACAAATATTGCATGTGGCAGATTTTCCCCGTATGAAAAAACAACCTTTAGACCATACCACGGGTTTTAATTTTACACAGGCATCTTTTAGGTAGAAATTTATCAAAGGTTTTCTGGACATCTCTGTATATCATATCTGTAAGTTTTCCTTTATACACTCTACCAGATACAACCTCAGACTATACCAGAAGTTTTGGCAAAAGTAATTTCACTTTGTGTGATCCTGTTGTTAGTTTCCAAATGCTTTGTTATGTCATCCTTCAATCATTGTGTCCTGAATTTTTCTACCTACTTACAGACTATATTCTTTTTCCTGTCTTATTTTTAAAGGTTGGATTACATTTGGAACCCTACAATTTATAGAAACTGTTCCAGGTTTCCAGAAATTGATAACCAATGCATTAGCAATTTCTACTGCTACCTTCTTTGGAACTCTGGAAGCAGAATACCAGGATTTGAGGATTTAATAGCTTTAAGTGCTATTAATTTCTTCAGCCTTATTTTCCTTTTAATTCTACACTATTTAAGTTCATCACTTTTATTATATTCTAAGGTTTCTTAAATTTCTAGTAAGTTACTTATATCCCTTTTTATAATACCAGAACCAAAGTATTTGTTTAATTGTGATGCCCCAGTGAAGAAAACTAAACTCATGCTGGTCAATTTAAATCTGTTAACCCATTTCTGCCAATAATTAATCTCCTTGCACATAATCAATCACCCATTTCGTTTCACTGGGCAATCAAACTTAACTTCCAAGTCAGGAATAGATTTTGTTTTAAATTGAAGCATTTTGGAGCATATTCTGTCAGGTTAGTCATCCCCAACATGGATGGCTGCAATACTGATTCTATTCCCCCATTCTCTTGAGATAGTGTGCTTACATTGAATGCTTGAATAGTTTTGAATGATTAATCAAGGAAGTGCACGACAGCCAGACTTTTAAACAATCCAATAGTATATTGTAAAGAAGATAATTATTTGAATCCAAATCCAAATTTTGAGGAAGCTCTTAAGGTCTATGCTCACTCCTCCTCAGTACCTCTTCACAGTCAATAATAATAAAATAGTTAGGGAGCATTCTCATTGAGTGTCTGTTTGCTTCTCTTTAGGCTTGTTTACTGTTATCAGATAATTATATTCTTCTCACGTTTCTTTATGACAAAGGAGGAAGTAATTCAGGCTGTGTTCCACGTCAATTCCCAGAGCAAAGTCATTGTTCCATCCTTATATTTTTGCAAGCTTCTTTCTCTCATCTGTTCATCAACCCTGTCCCAAATAGTATGATTTCCCACATATTTAGCAAGTGGGATAAAATCTGGGCACCTGGAGGGAACCCATATGGTCAAAGGGGTAACTTGCAAAGTCCACTCAAAGTAGGAATTGATACTGTGTTGTACTGTCATGAGGAATTTTACTTTGGAGTTCACAACATTACCTACCTCATGCCTATGCATCAAGAAACTGTTAACACTTCGGATCTGAGACATTTCATCAGCACTAGCGTTAAGGCAACATAGAGCCTCAGTAAAAAAAAAAGTGAGAATCAAAGGGGAAACTTTCCAATGATTTGCACAAAAGATGGCTGTAGCTTTGGACCTCAGAAGTGGGGATGTCTGCTAATGATTAGAAACATGTCAGAAATAAAAATAGTTCATGCTTGCACTCAGAGAAACTTATGCAATATTTGAGTTGTTAAGGCATCCGTTAGTCTTGTGAGACCATGGATCTGTGCCTGGAAAGTCTTCACTCTCCAGGGCGCAGGCCTGGGCAAGATTGTATGGAAGACCAGCAGCTGCCCATGCTGCAAGTCTCCCCTCTCCATGACACCAATGTTGTCCAAGGGAAGGGCATTAGGACCCATACAGCTTGGTACCAGTGTCATCGCAGAGCAATGTGTGATTAAGTGCCTTGCTCAGGGGCACAACATGTCACCTCGGCTGGGGCTTGAACCCACGACCTTCAGGTCGCTAGTCCAATGCCTTAACCACTTGGCCACGTGCCCACTATCTAAGTATGTGACAAGGAATATTCACACTGCCCATGTTCTGACCAATGAAAAGGAGAGTCTAACTACCACCTCAACACATTCAATGGCTCTGACATTGCTGATTCCTCCTGCCACCCAGCAAGACATGACAAAGCCCAGCTCGTCATAGGGTGTCCTGCAGCAGGTAGCGTTCTTCCTAACTTCCCATAAGCTCATGCCTCATCAACAAGGCATATCCAGAGTGTGATAAAATGTGCTTGCTTGGATGAGCACTGTTCAAATCACGCAGATGAAGTATGACCTCATCCAAGACAAAGAACTTCGCTGGACTGGAAGTCCATTCACCAGTCTAAACTTGAAGATTCAAGATTGTTTAATGTCATTTCCAGTACACAAGTGTAAAAAAAGAACAGAATAATTGTTATACTGCAGCTGAAGTGGCACAGAAATAAACACAATAACATAAAAAGCAGAATAACTATAAATATGTAAGGTAACTTACACACATAGATTGCCACAAGGCACAGGAGCGTCTGCACATAAGGTGTATGATAGAAAATGATAAAGTAGTGGAGATTGGGATGTGGAGAGGTTAGTTAATGTGTGGGGATGTTGATCAGCCTTACTGCTCAGGGAAAGTAATCGTTTTTGAGCCTGTTAGTCCTGGCGCGGATGCTACGCAGCCTCCTCCCTGATGGGAGTGGGACAAATTGTCCATGAGCAGGGAGTGTGGGATCCTTTTGATGTTACTGGCCCTTTTCCTGCACCTTTATGTATATAAAACCATAAGACCATAAGATATAGGAGCAGAATTCAGCCATTTGGCCCATCGAGTCTGCTCTGCCATTTCATCGTGGCTGATCCATTTTCCCTTTCAGTATCAGTCTCTTGTCTTCTCCTCATATCCCTTCATGTCCTGACCATTCTAGAATCTATCAAACTCTGCTTTACATATACATAAGACTTAGCCTCCACAGCTGCCTGTGGCAAAGGATTCCACAGATTGACCACTCTCTGGCTAAAGAAATTCCTTCTCATCTCTGTTCTAAAAGGATACCCTTCTGTTCTGAGGCTGCATCCACTGACAGACTTTCAGGAAGTCCCACAGGAGACATCCACATCCACTCTATCAAGGTCTTTCACCATTCAATTGGTTTCAATTAGGTCAGCCCTCATTCTTCTAAATTCTAGTAAATACACACACAGAGTCATCAAACGTTCTTCATATGACAAGCTGTTCAATTCCGGAATAATTTTCGTGAACCTCCTTTGAACCCGCTCCGGTTTCAGAATATCCTTTCTAAAATAAGGGCTCACAATACTCTAAGTGAGTCCTTACTAGTGCTTTATAAAGTCTCAACATTACATCCTTGCTTTTATATTTGAGTCCTTTTGGCCTTATGGTCTTATGGTCTTATGGTCTTTTGAAATGAATGTGAACAGTGCATTTGCCTATCCTTGCCACTGACTCAACCTACAAATTAACCTTTAGGGAATCTTGCACAAGGACACCAACATCTCTTTGTACCTCTGTGCTTTCTCTCCATTTAGAAAATAATCAACCCTTTCATTTCTTCTTCTACTAAAGTGCATGACCATATACTTTCTGACACTGTATTCCATCTGCCATTTCTTTGCCCATTCTCCCAATCCGTCTAAGTCATTCTGTAGCCTCTCCCTTCCCCTCCACCTATCTTTGTATCATTTGAAGACTGCAACAGGCTATCAATTTTGTCATCCAAAGCATTGACATATAATGAAAAAAGAACTGGTTCCAAAACAGAACCCTGTTAAACACCACTAGTCACCAGCAGCCAACCAAAAAAGGCTTTGTTTATTCCCACTCTTTGCATCCTGCCAATCAGCCACTGCTTTATCCATACTAGAATCTATCCTGTAGTACCATAGGCTTGTTACTTGTTAAACAGCCTCATGTGTGGCACCTTGTCAAAGACCTTCTGAAAATTCAAGTACACAACATCAACCGATTCTTCTTTGTCTATCCTACTTGTTATTTCTTCAAAAAATTCCAACAGATTTATCATGCAGGATTTTCCACTGAAAAAAAACCTTGCTGACTTTGGCCTACCTTCTCATGTGCCTCCAAGTACTCCAAAATCACACGCTTAATAATTGACTACAACATCTTCCCAACCGCAGAGGTCAGACTAACTGACCTATAATTTCCATTCTTCGGCCTCTCCCCCTCCTTGGAGTGACAATTGCAACTTTCTAGTCTCCTGGAACCATTCCAGAATCTAGTGATCCTTGAAAGAGCATTACTAATGCCTCTACAATCTCTTCAGCCACCTCTTTCAGAACCCTGGGGTGTACACCATCTGGTCCAGGTGACTTATCTACTTTCAGACCTTTCAGTTTCCCAAGAACCTTCTCCCTAGCAATGGTACCTTCACACACTTCATAAGCCCTGACACATGGAGCATTCACCATACTACTAGTGTCTTCCAAAGTGATGCAAAATACTTATTCAGTTCATCTGCTATTTCCTTGTCTCCGATTAGTACCTCTTCAGCATCGTTTTCCAGCTGTCTGATATCCACCCTCACCTCTCTTTTACACTTTATCTGCCTGAAGAAACTTTTGGTATCCTCCTTATATGTCCTTCATGGCCACCACTACACTTTAGCAGGGGTGTGGTAGCTAAACAATACACTGTAGTTAGTCATCAAAACCTCAAGTGTAGTACCTATTAAATCTACGATCTCTGTCATCAAGGGCAGGGACAGAAAGCACTTGGGAGCATAAACCTGCAGTTGCCTCATGTACCACTTTCACTCAGAATTCGTCACTGACTCTAAATTGTTGCAACACATTCTCCAGAAGGATCGTTGCCGTTCAAGAAGTTGGCTCACCTTCACCTACTCAAGGGTAGTTAGTGAGGGAAATTAATTTGACCCTGCCAGCAATGTCCTCATCCCATGAATGAATTTAAACAGAACTGCCGGAACAAGCATCAATATTTGACTGTCGAAGGGTGAAATTGTGTCTGGTGCCCTCTCGATGACACTTGCATGTTGATTTAAAGTGAGGAGAGTGTAGGGCATATGTATGACAGTATCCAAGATCCCCTTTGTATTGGAACTTGGGCCCAAAAGAGTGACACAGCTTTGAGCTGCACCCTGAAAGCCAGCCTCCACACAATGGTCTTCAGTTACACATGGAACCGAGATTTTTGTCGGCACTCCTTGCTGAATGCATGAGGGATTTGAAACCATCTGATTTTATAGAATCAGACCAGACTTTCAAACAAGACTGGCCTTGATGAAAAACATTGCTGAATCATCTGCGTCTCCCTCAGTTAATCATCCAATAGAAATCAGGCTAAAATCACCCCATTTCAAAGTCCAAAGTTCAATGTAAATTTATTTTTAAAGTACATATATGTCACTATATACCACCTCGAGATTCATTTTCTTGCAGGTTTTCATAGTAGGACAAAGAAATGCAATAGATTCAATGAAATCTGCACACTAATATTGGCAAGCAACCAAAGTGCAAAAGAAGACTAGCTATGCAAATGCAATAAATAAATAATAGATAGATAATACTAACAGCATGAGTTGTAGAGCCCTTAAAAGTGAATTTATAGGTTACATTCAGTGATCGGTTCAGTACTGTGGTGAGTGTAGTTATCCATGTTAGTTTGCGAGCTTCATCTTTGAAGGGTAATAACTGTTCCTGAACTTGGTGAGACCGAAGGCTCCTGTACCTACTTCCTGATGGCACTTGAATAATAAACTGCTTTCACACCCCTGAAGGCCATTTTCAGTCAAAACATAAACCTCAATCTGGAGCCTTAGGCTTTATTGCAAGGAATAAGAACATAAGGTAGATGTAAAGCACAGCTGGAGCATCAAGCACACATCACAGTGCAACTGCACACTTGCCATCCAGCCCAGGGCAACATTCTTCTCCTCTGCCCAATTAAAAGACAAGTATCCACAACTTGTAAAATAATCCTCAATACACTAATATTGCTAGGTATTTTTAACATTGTTAGTCCTTTGTCTTTATCCATTTTTGGCATAATTGCTGGTAACTCTGAATTGCTCTTGAGAAGGCAGTAACCAACCGTCCTTCTTAAACTGCTGCAGGCAGGCCTGGTGCTCTTGGAACAGAAGTTCTAGTGTTTAGATCCAGGCACAATGAAGAACAAGTGATATATTTCCAAGTCAATGTGGTGTGCACCTTGGAAAAGAATCTGCCCCGTTGCCTTTTCATTAAGGCCATTGGGTCTATCAGAGAGTTCCTGGGTTGTGGATGGTGCATACAGCTGCCACTGTG
Organism: Mobula birostris; assembly: GCF_030028105.1. Taxonomy (NCBI): domain Eukaryota; kingdom Metazoa; phylum Chordata; class Chondrichthyes; order Myliobatiformes; family Myliobatidae; genus Mobula; species Mobula birostris. The sequence goes on from NC_092377.1 coordinate 147,937,760, forward strand.
CATTGATGATAAAGAAAAACATATGACAAAGAGTCCATAAAATGGGCTGTTTTTGTCTGGGATGGTGTTGAGCTGCAGTACTTGAGAATTGCTGGTGCTGCACTCAACCACGCAATTAGAGTGATTTCCATCATGTCCCTGACTTGTAGATGGGTGATCAGCAATGGAGTCACAACACAGAAATTGCACATGAGGGAAGGAATCTCTGAAGATGGTTGGGATAGGGCACTGTCCTGAAACTCACTGGCAGTGATATCCTATGGATGTTGTCTGATCCAATTATCCAATTAGTCTTTGCCATATCCAGTCTTCCCAGCCATTTCTGGATGCCATGTGAAGTGATTCCTACTGGCTGAAGACCAGCTTCTGCGATTTTGGAAGCCCAGACGAATCATCTCTTTGACAGTTCTGGCTGAACAGGGTTGTGAATAATTCAGCAGGTTTTGAACAGCATTCACACACTGAGCCTTGTCATTGTTGACATGTTGTTGGAGCCTCCTCCTCCCCCCATTAGCGGTTTAATTGGTATGACGCTACCTCGCCAACCCCATCCATGACCAGATGTGGCAACACCTGCAGAGATTCAGTCTGATCTGCTCACTGTGACAAGGCTCATCTCTGTTCTTGTGTGATGTTTTTGTTGTTTACCCGACACTCCAGTTTCACTTGGCTGGCATCTCATCATTTATTATCTGATGCTATTCCTGGCAGGTGCTCCTGCACTTCCTATTCAATTAGCACTTACCCCCTGGCAAGGTAGCAACAGCAAAGTGAAAACGTGCCTGGCCTCGAGGTTACATACTCTGACGAAGTGCCGATCTGCTGCTGCGGAGAGATTACAGCGCCTCATGGATACTGTTCTAAATCTACCTCATTCCCCATGATTATAGTGACAGGGCTGTCCACAGCATTCACAGGGATTGTGTAGCCGTCACCCCTATCAATTGTTTTCTCACAGCACAGAATCAGGCCTTCCAGCCCATCTAGTCCATGCCAAACTAGCCCCATGGACCTGCTCCTGGATTTTAGCCCTCCAAATCCTTCCCATCCATGTACTTACCCAAATTTCTCTTAAGTGTTGCAACTGAACCCCCATCCACCACTTTTGCTGGCAGCTCATTCCCCATTCTCAGCAGCCCCTGAATGAAGATCCCCCTCATGTTTCCCTTAAGCATTTAATCTTTCAGCCTTAACCAATGACTTCTAGTTCTTGTCTCACCCAAAGTCAATGGAAAAAGCCTTTTGCATTTACACTATCTTTGCCACTGATGATTTTGTATACCACAATCAAATCTCCCCTAATTCTCCTATGCTCCAGGAAATGAGGTCCTAGCCTATCAAACCTTTCCTTATAACTCTGACTAGTGGTGATGGACATTGAAGCCCATCACCCAGAGTACATATTATGTCTTATTACTGTCAAAGGAAGCAGGATAAGTTTAATTAATTATCATATTGCAGATTGCTTAACAATATGAGAGACAGTTCTGCCATGAATATTATGTGTAGTTCTCTGCATAACTGATAAGCATTTAACTCTAACAGTGCTATATTTACAGCTCATGCCACGTCCTCTTCCCTGGTAGTTGGCGACCTTGTTACACACTAATCAGCTGTGGGCATCTTTGTGGTGAATCTCCATCTGTAGCGTTTGTACCTCGGCCTTCTTCTACCATCTGCTCCATTCTGGTGGAAGGAACCCTGCCATCTGCTCTTGAAACCATGCTCCTTATATGAAGGTGACACCAGTCATTACGAGGGGTGATTGATAAGTTCGTGGCCTAAGGTAGAAGGAGTCAATTTTAGCAAATTTAGCACGTTTATTTTTCAACATGGTCCCCTCCTACATTTACACACTTAGTCCAGACGTCGTGGAGCATACGGATCCCTTCCTTGTAGAGGTCAGCGTCTTGGACCTCCAGAAAGTGGTCCACAGCAGGGGTGATTGATAAGTTCGTGGCCTAGGGTAGAAGGAGATGAGTTATACAGCTCTCATTGCATGCACATGCAGTTCAACTCTTTGAGAGCTTATCCACAAAGTTTGAAGTTAATAGCTCATCTCCTTCTACCTTAGGGCACAAACTTATCAATCACCCCTGCTGCGGATCACTTTCTGGAGGTCCAAGACGCCGACTCCTACAAGGAAAGGATCCGTATGCTCCACGACCGCTGGACTAAGTGTGTAAATGTAACCATATAACAATCACAACATGGAAACAGGCCATCTTGGCCCTTCTAGTCAGGAGGGGACTATGTTGAAAAATAAATGTGCTAGGTTTTCTAAAATTGACTCCTTCTACCTTAGACCATGAACTTTTCAATCATGCCTTGTGAGTCAAATGCACATCATGGAAAAGGGCAACTAGGCTTATCTAGCTGTGCCAGTGTTGATTCTGCACCTTCATCCCAACTTATTTCACCTTGGCAGCTGTGTTCTCATTACCCACCAAAGTTCCTGTAAGTCCATCTCTGCTATCTGCCTCGAATAGTTTCTGTGAAACCATTCTCCCCATTCTCCAGGGAAAACTGTTTCTCTTGAATTCCAGACTGGAATAAGGCCTTCCATTGGTTGGAATTCACCATGGACGTTGTATCCCAGCGATCTGCATGATGTGCAATCCAAGACAGTACGATATGGAGAGTAAGCTGTCGCCCACGTAGCAGGCTTCCCCTTTCTACACAGCTGATGAATCGAAAGGAACGGCAGAGACAGATACTTTCTGGCACCAGCAGCATCGCGGGAGTTACCAGTCAGCGTTGAGTTCAACATAGGACTGCCTTAAGGAGCTCCAGCTCCAGAATTTTTCGAAGGGTTTACTCCCGAAGCCTTCGCCATAAGTGAGTATAGACGCAAAGCAGCGAGTTTTGAGGTCAGAGTTTTCCTTCTCCTAGATGAGCTGCCAAGCAAGAGTGATGAGGCCCATCTGCCCGAAGCAAGTAACCTAGCTTTTTCCCTTCTGTCAGTAGAAATGGATCTGTTGGGCTTAGTAGCTAAGTGAAGGCAGGACTGGACTTGGCTGTCAGAGGCTATTTGAGTGGCATGCTCAAATGGCTGTTTCATACTTCTGATCCCTGTTTTATTTGGAAACATCTTCTTTTATGTCTATCATATTAAATCATACATTTAATACTTCCATCTGCAGTTGGCGAGAATTACTGAAACCTTGAAATCTCAGTCAATACTTATTCAGTTTTGAAGTCTTAATGGCTAATCCATTTGACTGATTTATATAATACTCTGAACTCCTGCATATCTCTCTTCTGCAGAATCACTTGAAATCGACATTTTTGTCATCCAACAATGTTAAAATGCTTTTCCTCATCATTGTTAGTAGTTGATTAATTCAGTGTTTAATTTTGTTGCAAACACTTTTATCCCCTTGGTATTAATTGGTCAGATGGAGACTGGAAGAAAATCCTGATGAGCAAACATTAATTACTAGCTACCAAACTTCTTCAATAGCTATCAGGTTATATTCAATAAACTTAACAGAGATGTAAACAACAGGAATTCTGCAGATGCTGGAAATTCAAGCAGCACACATCAAAATTGCTGGTGAATGCAGCAGGCCAGGCAGCATCTCTAGGAAGAGGCACAGTCGACGTTTCGGGCCGAGACCCTTCATCAGGACTAACTGAAAGAAGAGTTAGTAAGAGATTTGAAAGTGGGAGGGGGAGGGGGAGATCCAAAATGATAGGAGAAGACAGGAGGGGGAGGGATGGAGCCAAGAGCTGGACAGGTGATTGGCAAAAGGGATATGAGAGGATCATGGGACATGAGGCCCAGGGAGAAGGAAAAGGGGGAGGGGGGGGGAAACCCAGAGGATGGGCAAGGGGTATAGTCAGAGGGACAGAGGGAGAAAAAGGAGAGAGAGAGAGAAAGAATGTGTGTATATAAATAAATAACGGATGGGGTACGAGGGAGAGGTGGGGCATTAGAGGAAGTTAGAGAAGTCAATGTTCATGCCATCAGGTTGGAGGCTACCCAGACGGAATATAAGGTGTTGTTCCTCCAACCAGAGTGTGGCTTCATCTTTACAGTAGAGGAGGCCGTGGATAGACATATCAGAATGGGAATGGGATGTGGAATTAAAATGTGTGGCCACTGGGAGATCCTGCTTTCTCTGGTGCCACCCCCAATGGGATCCCACCACTAAGCACATCTTTCCCTCCCCCCCCCCACTTTCCGCAGGGATCGCTCCCTATACGACTTCCTTGTCCATTTGACCCCCCATCCCTCCCCACTGATATCCCTCCTGGCACTTATCCTTGTAAGCAGAACAAGTGCTACACATACCCTTACACTTCCTCCCTTACCACCATTCAGGGTCCCGACAGTCCTTCCAGGTGAGGCGACACTTCACCTGTGAGTTGGCTGGGGTGATATACTGCGTCCAGTGCTCCCGATGTGGCCTTCTATATATTGCCGAGACCCGATGCAGACTAGGAGATCATTTTGCTGAACACCTACACTCTGTCTGCCAGAGAAAGCAGGATCTCCCAGTGGTCACACATTTTAATTCCACATCCCATTCCCATTCTGATATGTCTATCCACAGCCTCCTCTACTGTAAAGATGAAGCCACACTCTGGTTGGCGGAACAACACCTTATATTCTGTCTGGGTAGCCTCCAACCTGGTGGCATGAACATTGACTTCTCTAACTTCCTCTAATACCCCACCTCTCCCTCGTACCCCATCCGTTATTTATTTATTTATATACACACATTCTTTCTCTCTCTCTCTCCTTTTTCTCCCTCTGTCCCTCTGACTATACCCCTTGCCCATCCTCTGGGTTTCCCCCCCTCCCCCTTTTCCTTCTCCCTGGGCCTCATGTCCCATGATCCTCTCATATCCCTTTTGCCAATCACCTGTCCAGCTCTTGGCTCCATCCCTCCCCCTCCTGTCTTCTCCTATCATTTTGGATCTCCCCCTCCCCCTCCCACTTTCAAATCTCTTACTATCTCTTCTTTCAGTTAGTCCTGACAAAGAGTCTCGGCCTGAAACGTCGACTGTACCTCTTCCTAGAGATGCTGCCTGGCCTGCTGCGTTCACCAGCAACTTTGATGTGTGTAACTTAACAGAGATATTCAGTTGCACTTTTTCTAGTATTGTATATTGCCAATGACATTCATAATATAATCTCCTCTACAACGGGGAAACCAAATGCAAATCAGTAAATGCTTTGTAAAGCAGCTCTGTTCTGTCCACATGGGTGGCCTTGCCTGTTCTTTAATTCTCCATTTCACTCCCAGTCTGACCTCTCTAATCTGTATTCCAATGAAGCCAAGGTAAGTTTCAGATATAAGACTGAATCTTCTGTCTGAGTACATTGCATCCTTTGGAATTAAATATCAAATTTAACAATCATAGATTATCTTCTTTTACTATTTGTACAATGTAACTGACCATATCTTCTGTAAGTATGTTTTATTTCTGAGATTAACTTATTTCCCTCTCAAAAGCCAAGCCTTTACAGCATTCTGTGTTTTGTTTTAGGCTTCAGCAAAAGCTCTGGCCATCATTTCACAGTTTTTACATTTACTTTTGCTTGTTTTTGTTCAATAGGTTTCAATAGGTACATTTAATGTCAGAGAAATATATATAATATACATCCTGAAATTCTTTTTCTTCGCAAACATCCATGAAAACAGGGGTACTCCAAAGAATGGATGTCAGTTAAATGTTAGAACCCCAAAGCCGGCCCCCCAACTCCCCCTCCCATACACAAGCAGCAGCAAGGCAATGACCCCCTCTCCCCCACCAGCAAAAAAAAAACATTGACACCCGCCACTGAGCACTCAAGCATGCAGCAAAGCATCAATAAAGACATAGACTTACAGTACCCCAAAGACTACTCGTTCACCCGGTATTCAAAATACCACAGGCTCTAACTGTCATTAACCTATAAACTAATCTGTAAACCAGAGAATCACTCAATAAACCTCATCTTACCCTATCAGAGATGCTCTATCCATCCTTGCTCCACAGAATGCATCAAATTTTCCAATGGAGTTTTTAAAAATATATATATCAGAGGCATTTGTCTGAAAGTTTGGCATTAAGTTCCTATTCCTGTTGAAATGAATGGAAGTGTGCTGGGTAAAGTGAGGATATTCCCTGAATTGTTCAGAGTGATAGGTGGAGGAAGGAGCTGAAAATGCTGATTTCTTCCAGCTTACAGTACTAAAATGATTATATAATAAGAAAGTTAGTTGTGATTTGATTTTAGGAAAACAACATGGGACTAGGACTATCTTAGGCAGGAAGTTTTCAAGAAATGTTCTTTCTTTATCTCTCTGATTACACCATTTGGTCTCATATGTGTTAGAGCTGGGAGTACTTGTAGACCATCCATAGTTTACAATTAGCCAGCTGACTAGTGTGAGATAGGGGACTTGACTGAATGACGCAATCTCAAAGTCAGCAAAGCTAAAGAGTTGGTTGACTTCATGAAGGAGGAGAGTGCACACGTGTCAGTTTTCATGGGGGGTGGTCAGAGGTGGAGGGAGTCAACAGTTTTGAATTACTGGGTGTTAACATATATTTGAGTCCAGCACTTAGGTACAACCATAGGGAAAGCATGGCAGTCTTTTTACTTCCTTAAGGAGCTAAAAAAGTTTAAATTTCTCACCAAATACTCCATGAAATTTCTATAGATGAACTGTTGGGAGTATCCTGACTTAGTACACCATGGTCTGGTATGGTAACTTGAATACACTGGAATGTAAAATGCCACAGAGCATAGCGGGCACTGCCCAATACATCACGGGCACATTCCCATCCACCATTGGCAATATCTACAGGAGGCACTGCCGCAGGAAGGCAACACATTCTCCATAACTTCTGCAATCTCCGGTGGAATCCCACCTCCAATCACATCTTTCCTTCCCCCCACTTTCTGCTTTCTGCAGGGATCGCTCCCTACATGACTTCCTTGTATGTTCATCCCTCCCGGCACTTAGCCTTGCAAGCAGAACAAGTGCTACACCTGCCCGTACACCTCCTCCCTCACAACCATTCCGGGCCCCAGACAGTCCTTTCAGGTGAGGCGACTCTTCACCCATGAGTCTGTAGGGGTCATATACTGTATCCGGTGTTCCCGGTGTGGCCTCCTGAATATTGGTGAGACCCATCGCTGATTGGGAGACTGCTTCACCAAGCACTTTCGCTCTACCACCAGAAAAAGTAGGATCTCCCAGTGGCTACCAATTTTAATTCCACCTCCTATTCCAATTCCAACATGTCAGTCCATGGCCTCCTCTACTGTTGCGATGAGGCCACACTCAGGTTGGAGGAGCAACCCTTTATATTCTGTCTAGTTAACCTCTGACCTGATGGCATGAACATCGATTTCTTGAACTTCCAGTAATGACTCCCCCTTCACCATTCCCCATTTCCTTTTCCTTCTCTCACCTTATCTTCTTTCCTGCAATCACCTCCCTCTGCTGCTCCTCTTCCTTTTCTTTCTTCCACGGCCTTCTGTCCTCTCCTATCTGACTCCTCCTTCTCCACCCCGTATCTCTTTCATCAATCAACGTCCTAGCTCTTTACTTCACCCTTCCACCCCCTCCCAGCTCCCCCTATCACCTCGTGTTTCTTCCTCCCCTTCGCCCACCTTCTAACTCTGACTCCACATCTTTTTTTCTCCAGTCCCGATGAAGGGTCCCAGGCTGAAACTCTTTTCCATAGATACTGCCTGTCCTGCTGAGCTCCTCCAGCACTTTGTGTGTGTTGCTTGAATTTCCAGCATCTGCAGATTTCCCCTTGTTTGTGATCCATCATCAAAAGTTCTCACCATGTGGGCCATGCCATCTTCACACAGTTACCATCGGGCAGGAAGTACAGAGGCCTGAGTCTCACACCACCAAGTTCAAGAACACCTACTTTAACCATTCAGTTGGCAAAACTTTAATCACTACCATTTAGCAACAATGTCTGTTTTAATCACTTTGGTTCTAATTGTGTTCTTTCTTGTAAAATTATGTGTAATTTATGTTTCTGTTTTGTGAATGTTGATTTTATAATGCTATCTGCCTGTGATACTGCTGCAAAAAAAAGCAGCTATACTTGTACAAATGACAATAAACTCGACTTTGAATTTGAAACAAACTAGTTTTCTTACAGTTCCCAGTTCTGATGACGGAATTTGACATGAAATTCTAACTCTGCTTCTGTTTCCACAGATACTGATTGGCTTGCTGAACGTCTGCAGCATATTGCGTTTTTATTAATTTAACAAGCTTGACTTTTTTTTTGCTTTACTTCAATGACTTTAACCCTTTAGAACACATCAGGCAACCTTAGCACCTGAATTTGCTGAAGATTTAAATATCTTACATGAAAGTAGCTACTTCTGTCCCTAGTGTCGCTTTATGTACATACAATCAATTTATGTTCATACCCTATTTTATGTATTTATATTTACTGTCATTTATCTTATTGTATGTTTTGGTGCTGCTTTGGATTCTGAGTAACAATGATTTCGTTCTCCTTCACGTTTGTGTACTGGAAATGATATTGAACAAATTTGAATCTCCACTCCTCTGCACATTGACATAACAGGAAACAATGGCTTTCCCTCAACATCTTCTCTGCAATATGGCACACGTGACATTGCAGAACTCCTTCAGTGGTATTTTAAGTGACCAAAGCATAGATTAAAACACTCCATTGATTGTTAAGGAAATGATGATAACCCCGTGCATAAATTGCACAAGGGGGCATATTTTGACATCAATGCAGCTTTCTATGAAAACACCCACCCTGAGACTCATCTCTGGAGAAACACTGCAGATACAGCACTCAGAGAAAGGCAGGATAAACATGAGTGTTATTAAATGGAGAACACAATCCGTGCTTTCACTATAAGGCAAGCATCCCTGTGCCTTTCATATTGTTGTGAGTGCAATGATCCAATCCATCGATTGATTTTCTCTTTTTGTTTATTGCTTTGGTTGTCAGGGACTGCAAATATCGCCAAAGTCAGGCGATCAATGACCCAGCTGCTGCTGCTTTTGCCCTGAAATTTGACTCTTTTTGCCGTTATTGCATGTTTTCCAAATAAAATGTTTTAAACAATTGCACTTAAACGCTGTTCAGAAAAACTAGAATGATAAACGCATTAATTCTTAATCGTTAAAATCTATCATATTTTAATTGGAGTTATAGATATATAGTGACCCCAACAACGATTGTTTGAGGTGGAGCAGACACGGCATGTCAATAAAATAGACTTAAAACAACCCGTAGGCAAAATAAATTAAAAAACGAATTAAAATGTCTAGATGCTTGGACACAGTTTACACATGAATTCAGTAATTCTATCTGTAGTGTGTGATCTCTTGACAATATTTTAATTCGATTAATCAATAAAAGATGGATATCTTCAGGCCGTTCCTTTCTTTTATTAGATCGCACATGAAATCGGACCTTGCTAGAGTTCTGTTGCTTTGTCTTTTCAATCGCTTTCAGCCCTGACTTCTCAGCTTTGCCCGGGAGACTACTCTCCGCCCTCCATTAACCAGAGGTCCTAACTCGCGCCGTTCGCCCTGTACCTCAGCATTCCCGGTTTTTCCAAAACTTAATTCAAAAAATCCCATCCTGCTGTTCGGAAATCTTCAGGCCCTCACCCCTCCGTATCCCCTGGCAATCACTGCTGACCACATCCTTCCCTACTTGCTCAGTATCGCCATCGACGTGTCCTCCATTTACGGAGCACTAACCTCTGAAACTCTCTCTCTAACCGCCCTACATCCCTCGCCTCCTCCAAAATTTCTCGAATGCTTTTTCAATCCAACAAGCATTTGATCGTTTCTTTCTGTATTTTGTTAAGCTTCAAACCAACGGCTATCTGATTCTACATTTGTACAGCGTCTTAGGCATGTATTTCCCCGAACTAGAAGTTGCTATATAAATAAAAGGTTGTTATGCTACTGCGACTGAATTTATATCCTTTTTATTTTAATACTTAAAGTGCTCGCCTTTGCTTAATTATGTGTTCGACTCTCTCTGCCCTTCACTCTCTTGAATTGTTTTCCACTCGCCTTGATCGCTAAAAGTATACGCGATTTTGAGATCCTGAAACTGAAAATAATGGCCTTATACACAGTCTGAAATAATTAAAGGAAACAGGAGCGGAGCGAATAAGTTAATGCATTAACTATATTTCTAAAAATGTGATCACGGCACGGAGAGTTGGGGAGCCAAGCCCTTCCTGCGCGGCTCCTTTAAATACTACGGATCCCGGGGAAGCCCGTGACGTCACAGACGTCACTGCAACGCTTCTGCACCAGTTCTGGCCTATTCACCGCTGCGGACGCCCATTTCCACCGGCGTTTCCAGGGCATGGCGAGCTGCGTCCTCTCCCGCATCCAGCATCTAGACACTGTACCTCGCTTCTTGGTGCAGGGGTTGGTGGGGAGTACGGTGCGGTTAATTCTTCAGACACCCTAATCTCACTATTGAATTATCGTCCCCTAAATACATTGACATATGAGAAATTCGCGCAATAGTTCGTTTAATTTAACATAGCAGAAATTAAGAATATTGTAATCATTTGATAAATATTCTTATTTGCTGTTTGTTAGAATTTCATGTGTTTGAATTTCATTTTAAGTTCAAAAAGGGATGGGGATTGTTGGAAAGGAGAGCGAGACGGTGCTTCTCCACGATCAGTTAACATAGGGAGTATTTTAGGGCTGTCGATACATCCCGGGTCGCAGAGGGGAGCCAAGTGTTTGCAGAACCAACTGGTTAATATTTCAAGGAAGAGAGAGAGAGAGCGAGAGCGAGAGAGAGAGAGAGAGAGAGAGAGAGAGAGAGAGAGAGAGAGAGAGAGAGAGAGAGAGAGAGAGAGAGAGAGAGAGAGAGAGTGTGTGTGTGTGTGTGTGTGTGTGTGGGGGGGGGGCGGGGGAGGGGTGCTGGAAAGCAAATGCATGTTGCTTTCGCAGCTGCTGTTTTTCCGGCTTCATCCGGCCTGTTAGTTTCACGCCAGTTTCCCTCGACTCTGAGAGCCAGTGGGCGATCTTCCAATACGCGTGGTGCGATCAAAAGATATGGTGCACCAACCGCATAGAAATAAGTAAGAACTTGCTAGCAAATTGAGTTTTGTTTCCACACACACACACACACACACACACACACACACACACACACACACACACACAAAGGACTAAATAGAGATACTGTGTCTATTTACTTACAACTAAGGGGAAGGCGAGGATGTTGTATAGAAGGGGATCAAACTTTCAGCAGTGGGCATTATGGCTGTTTAATTATTAAAACCCCGCAATGCTGTAAAAAATGGCTATTAATGGCGTAACCCGGAGCAAACCCGTCTGCAGATGAGAGGCGGGGGTTGGGGAGATGACGATGGTGTTCACTGCAGATAAAATCGACAACTCCCTAGGAGGCAGATATGTAAAACTGCATTTATTACAAGAGAGAGTCCAATGCGTCAGTTAAAAACAACTCTGCAAACTACCAATAAGAGGATATCCATCTGAAGAAAAGATTTCATTTCCCCCTAGAAGTGGATTTGGGTCTCTTGCGGTTTAAGGGCGGTGGCTGGTGGAGGTAGGGGCCGGGGTGGTTGTAGAAGCAAAGAGTATTCTCGTTTTGAGCAATTCATTGCGATTTAGGTTTAACGCAGAGTACCGATTCAGTTCAGAAGTGACTGCACTAATATTCCAAAGTGAATTAAACTCTGCATTCCGTTTGGAATCTCTGAGGCACATTCTTATGATGTGCATTTTATCAGAAGTTGGGAAGTGGCTGGCCTGAGAGGACTTTGCGCAACACTGAGGGGAAAAAAAAACAATGAGTCATCTTTTGACGGATGTTTGAAGGACGCGGGGGCGGTTGGGAGGGGAATTCGGGAGAGAAAAGGTGGTGGTGGGTAACTTCGAGACACAACTTACAGTACCAGTAATTAACATTTGAAATAACAACTTTTTACCCACTCCTTTAGCACATGCGATGGCCTTGTTAATACTTCTATAGCGCTAGGTCATTGCCTCCATTGTCCATAGTTCAATATCAAATAACTTTTATGTCTAACTTTTATTAGATAAAGATGCGTGTGGCTTCGGTCGGAGAACTTGCCCTGTCTTCTCCGGGCAATCTTCAGGTCTAGGGGTTCCTCAGTAAAATAGCTGCAATTACTGGAGTTACTTGAATTTATTCGCCTTCACTTTAAGGTAGGCAATGCGCAGACGCCGCAGTCCGTGGTTGCAATGAGCGTTGGGTACAGCGAACAGCTAGGTGCGTTCTACCTCCGCCAGGGGAGCTGTCCACACGGATGCGGTGCTGAAATGTGAGTCGCATTTCCGTGCAGCGCAGAGCATGCTGAAACAAATACAGAAAATCCCTGGAAGGATTCAGTCAGACAAAATCTGTGGACACAGGAACAGACTAAACGCCTTTTGTTTAACGCAGGTATCAAGCCAGTCATAGCCCTCCATCTGATAAAATGCTATAGTCCTGAAACTTTATTTTCGATCTATCTACATAAATAATGTCTGAATTGCTGAGGATCTCAATTTTTTTTTTGTTTTGATCGAAAAGGCCGGTAGAATGTTGGACGTAGAACAACATGGAACGGCCAGTTTCCGCTCTAATGGAGCAGTTCGCAAAAGTGATCTGCTGAAATATGTGCTGTCCAGCACAAAAAGTGCTGAAAAATATACTGTGGCCATTGGAAGAGGAAACAGTTTTGTTTAAGGTTGTGGAATGCGGTGCTGGTAGGGTCTGGGTACAGAGAGTGGCATCCTACACCCACGTGAATCGTTTAATATTTAGTCTACAAACTAGCCTCCTGTAGTTGTAGAACGAGCCCCAGGCACCTTCCGCCGAATTTCAGTCACCACCTTTGGCTGCATATGTTAACGAGATGGGACAACAAGCTATTGATTAGAATAGAAAAAAGGTTCCTTGGCAATAAATGTGGCTTAAGACGTGGCTCTCTAACATTCAGTCTACTGTCATCTCATTAAAATATATATTTCTCTTGGGATGTTTGTGACTTTCCGGCGCAGTTCCCTTTAAATCCCACAGCACTGATGCACTGCGGCTAATGTAACACAACAGCCTCAGCTTCACAGGCACCCGCACTCCAGAAGGGGCAGACTTTTCGAAATGTCTAATCCATCTACAAATGGGGCAAGACTTCAGTATTTCCAATTCAGCCCGCAGTTTATCAGAAAAATGCGGCAAGATTTATTTTCGTGTGTAAGAGGTAAAATATCACAAACGGAACTTTGAATTCAGAGCTGTTATTGGTGTTATTGGAAGTACATACCTGCAAATATAATGATTGACATAGAACATTACAATTTGGGTTGGATCCAATTAGTTGATGATCCAGTGTTAAATATAGTTTAAGGCAGATATAAAATATGTTGCAAACAAGAGAAAATCTGCAGATGCTGGAAATCCAAACAACACACAGAAACTTCTGGAGGAACTCAGCAGGTCAGGCAGCATCGATGGAAAAGAGTAAACAGTCAACGTTTCCGGCCAAAGTCCTTAAACAATACTCTTTTCCATAGTTGCTGCTTGGCCTGCTGAGTTCCTCCAGAAGTTTCTGTGTGTTGCTGTAATGCATGTTAGCAATATTCCTTTGTATTTCTCTTCATTACTTGATTTGAAGTGAAAGGAATCAGTGTCCTTGCTGAAATACAAAAGCATATGGGTCCAGAGTGGGTTGGAGATGAAGGAACTTGTTCAAATATTAATGAATGTCAATCTACATTCTCACCGAGGGGTGAGTTCTTTATTGCGTAGGAAGGAAATATTGACCTTCAGCTAATCGCTGAGATCATCCTAGATTCCGTGGTAGAAAGCATGAGCTGACAAAGCTATGGTCTGGGCCCCTGAGACGGGGCAGGAATGACACGAAAACGAAGCGACATACAATCTGCTGGAGGAACTCAGCAGGTCGAGCAGCATCCGTAGGAGGAAAGAAATTGTTCTGATGGGGGGGGTGGGGCTCGAACCAAAACGTCGATTTCCATCCCAATGTTTCTGCTTGACTCTCTGAATTCCTCTACCAGATTGTAGCACTGGATTTCAGCATCTGTGATTGCTTGTGTTTGCATGATAATAAAAGTGGGCGGCTATGGGAGCTGACAATGTGAGAGATTTGGCTACCTTTCAAATATAATTAGTTGTCAGTGCTCACTCTGATATGGGACTCTTATATGTAATTTGAGTTGGAAAAAAATGGGTGATAACCTAGATCCTATTCTTTCCACTGAATGGTTATACTGAGCAGAATTTGATTCTCTATTTTGACCTATTAAGCATAATTTGTGAATTTCAAAGTAGAAGTTGCTAAAATGTTCAGCAAGAATCAAAGTCAAAACCCTTGATCGTAATCATGTATTTAATTAGCTGATTTCAAGCATTTTTACTACTATTTAACACCAGTTTAGTTATGAAACACTCTGCACCTCTTACACATTGGATTCCCCTCAATGATGTAAATCAATTTTAGGTTTGAAGAGACACCAACCCCATCCTGCGAACAGATATTTGCCCCGCTATTACTTCCTATGAGTTGGAGAATCAGCTTAATTCAGGAAAGATATCTATTTTGGGAGTATCTTCACAATTCACCATCCTGGGTTTGCTGACCAAAAGATATTTCCCAGGTCTGGCCATGGGATGTCTTCCAATAATATCACTTCATGCCAATACCCAGCACCAATCTTCCCACTCCTATCCCAGTTCATAGCCTCCTTAGACTCATAAACAAGGCATAGATTTTTGTAATATGTATTTTATTCAGCAAATATTGCAGTGGTGTCACATGGGGTGATAAACTGTGGCATATTGGTGAATGATCACTAGCCCTCCCTCCCACCAGTAGAGTCCATTTTAATAGCACTCGTGAGGTAACCATATATTAACCATAATGAGCTGTTTAAGGCTAAGGATTTTTTTTTAATTTTGGCTCAGTTTATTCTTTGCATAATACAGTGCCTTGAAAAAGTATTCAACCCCACCACAACAATTTTCTCATCATTTTCTAAAATTTATAAAATATTGAAGTAAGTTTTTGTTATCTGGTCTGCAAAACATTCTGCAACATGTCAAATCAAAAGAAAACAATCCAAAATCTGTCAACAATTCACTAAAAATTAAAAACCAAAATTCTAAGGCTGAAAAAGTATTCATCCCCTTTATAATTACTGCACTAACATTCTTCAGGTGCAAAACTGTGTATTACCTTACCAACTCACCCAATTTTTTGATGTAGAAATTTGGAAGATCACCTGAATAAATACTCCCCTCTCTCTATAAGGTCCAACTATACGGTAGCTTTTCAATGGACCAAACCAAAATGAAGCTGAAAGAGCATTCAATGCAAGTCAGGGAAAGGATAATAGAGAAGTACATATCTGGGGAAAGACACAGGACCATGTATAAGGCATTGAACATTTCCCGGAGCTCAGTGCAATCCATTATGAAGCAGTGGAAACAAAGAAACCACAGCCACGTTGCCTAAGTCAAGCCATCCCTCTAAACTCAGTCGTCAGAGAAGACTTGTACTTGTATGAGAGTTTACTGTGGCGCCAACAGTAACTCTGCGTGAGCTGCTGATATCAGTGGCTGCAAATGGAGATAAAGTTCATGGCTCCACAATCTCTAAGAAGTTGTACAAAAAGATATTTATGGAAGAGTGGCAAGGAAGAAGCCCTGGCTAAAAATGCTTACCCTTGTCTATAAAGAGATTGCAAAGCATCACTTAGAAGATACTGTAAAGAAGTGGAAAAAGATCTTCTAGTTGGATGAGATGAAAGTGGAACTTTTGGCCTCAACAATAGACAGTACATGTAACGTGCATCTAATACACATCAGCAAGGTAACACCATCCCTGCTGCAAAGTATGGCGGAGGTGACATCATACTATGGGGATGCAGGGACTGGAAATCTGGTGGGGATTGATGGGAAGGTGGTTGCTGCTAAATATAGGGGATCCTGTATAAAAACTGCTGGTCTCTGCCAGAAACCTTAATCTGGGGAGGAAGCTCATCTTTCAGCAGGACAACAACCCAAAGCACACTGCTAGAGCAACAGGAGAGTGGCTTCAAATGAAGCAAATTGATGTCCTTGAGTGGCCCAGTCAGTGTCTTGACCTTAACCCGATCAAATATCTCTGGCAAGGCCACAGGATTGCTTTCCATCACCGCTCCCCAACTAACCTGGCACAGCTTGAGCAATTTTGTAAGGAGGAATAGCTGAAACTTGCTTCATCTCGTTGCGCAACCCGAATAGAGACTTATCCAAAATAACCACTGACTGTAATAGCTGCAAGAGGTGATTCAACTAAGTACTGAACAAAGGGGAATGAATACTTTTGAACTGCTGACATTTCACACTTCGAATTTTTAGTTTTTCATGCTTTTCAATTTCCCCTATTTTTTGTGGGGGGAAGGCTCTACAGTAAAAAAAAACACCATTTGATTCACAAATTCTCTGTTAAATTGATCAATATCCCTGGTTGTAATACTCATTTATGCGAACAAAGGGTTGGGGGCTGAATATTTTTACAAGGCACTGTACATCTTTAGACTTTCTCAAAAGCGCCCCTCCAACAGATCGAGAGAACCTCTCTTGGTCACGTGTGGTGAATCACAATTCAGTGAAGTCTTCTTCCATGCATCTTGCTTCGCAGTTGTGTCGTGATTGTTCTTCCGGTGTTCCTTAGTTTCCCGCACTGTGGAGGCACATTGTTAACTTGCATGCAGTTTCTTCTATTGCACAAAGGAAAAGACGGGAAGTCTGGAGTCTCTCACGGGAAAACCCATTCTGCTGAGGCCATTTAAGCTATCACACCCATGCATCTTTAGCTGTCGGGCATCCCTCCGCCTCATGAGGCCTCGTTCATTCGCTCTCCTGCTCCTTCTTTAGCACCGAGTGTAAGGTCTTCTCGACCGTCTTGGTGGACACTATCGTCTCCTGGACAACCTCTTCCACCTCCTCAACCGTCTGGGTCACCGTCACAGATTTCGTTATTTCTTTGATGTGTTTCGTAGACCCGTCGCTTTCATCCACGATTTTATGGATAGACTTTGTTCCTGTCTTCGTCTGGAGAATTTCCGAGTCAAAAGCGTCATCCTTAGCAGGGCTTTTGTCAACCCCGTTGGAAATGATGTGTGTTTCTTCTTCCTTGGCATCTGAATCTCCTGCTTTCTCCTCGGGTTCACCATTGACAACGGTGCCTTCATCCTTGGACTTCACTTCCTCTTTCTTCTCTTCTACTTTTTCATCTTCCTTCTGTGGTTTCTCTTCCTTCGGCGATAATTTCTCCTCCTTCGGCGATAATTTCTCTTCCTTCGGTGAAACTTTTTCTTCCTTCGGCGATAATTTCTCTTCCTTCGGCGATAATTTCTCTTCCTTCGGTGAAACTTTTTCTTCCTTCGGCGATAATTTCTCTTCCTTCGGCGATAATTTCTCTTCCTTCGGAGATAGTTTTTCTTCCTTCGGGGATAGCTTCTCTTCTGCAGCTTTTTCGGTCTTCTCGATAGCTACCTCCTCTTCTGCCTTTTCCTCCTCTTTCTTTGAGTCATCCCGACCTCCGTTAACAACATCTACGGTGCTTTCTTTTTCGGACTCACCGCTGGCCTCTCCTTCCTTCTTTTCTTCCTCTTGCTCCTCCTCCTCATCTTCTTCCTTCGCCTCATCCTTTCCTGGCAGGGCCTTTGATTCCTCCAGCTTCACACTTTCCACCTTTTCCTCCACAACCTTACCCTCTTCCGTTTCAGCTTCACCCTCCGCCTTGCCCTCTTCTTCTTCCGCTTCTCCCTTCTCTTCAGCCTCTTCCTTCTTTTCTTCTTCTTCCTCCTCCTTGCCTTCTTCTTTTTCCGCCACTTCTGCCTTCTTCTCCTCGCCCTCTCCTTCCGGCTCTGCCTGAACCTCAGCCTTTACCGTGGCAACAACGACCTCCTCTACCTTTTCGGCTTTCCCCTCTTCCTCTGGAGTCTTTTGAGCCGTAGCTTCTTCCACCGCCTCGGCCAAGTCAAGGTCCTCCATCTCCATTTTCTCGTCCTCCACTTTCGTCTCTTCGATTATCTCTTCCACGAATTTATGCTGGACTTTCAGTTTCGGAGTTTCTTTCGCCTTCTGCACTTTCATCGGGGGTGTGGGTGTGGGCGGGGATCTGTAGGGGATGGATGGGCCAGTAACACTCCCAGAGAAAGTGTACCTTGATTCTTCGCCTTCCAGAAGCTTTCTGCGGAGTGAACGAGAGAGAGAGAGAGAGAAAGAGAGAGAGAGAGAGGTTGAATGTGGATGGCATGGGAGTGGGAACACACCGGGATAACGAGGCATCTTCCCCAGTGAGCATCAAAAACTATCCTATCTCAAGAGCGCTGCCTGTAGAACTAAACTGTTCAATGTGAAATTCTACGAAAGCCAAAAGATTCAGTACAGACATTTCGGCAGAGCCCCGCGTGTTTGCTACGGTGACAGCAATGTTAGCATTTTAGAAAGCTCCAGGTTTGAGACCGGAACTTGTGAAGTAATCCGGGACAAAGATGGGAATGAGGAGACATAGAGGTCACGCAGGAGAAATAAGAAACATATTATTAAGATAGCATTTGCTGAGTTAAACCTTCGATTCGGCGAATGCTTCATTTGGGCCTGCCGTTGGCCTTCCCAATCACATGTACGATTTGAAATATGTCCGTGTTTTTTTTAATATATGTTCCACACCTTCCCACGACAATCTCGCCACAGCCCAGATCTCAAAAGATCATAAATGTAAAAAGATATATTTTGCCACACTCGTACTGAGGCGGGAATTTCGACGGGGAGTCAAACCAGACCGCGCTGGAATTTCATTGGATCATTTTCGATGTAAAAGGGTGGGGTTTGATGCAAAGGATGCGTCCAGAAGATTTTACACGCGGGTGGGGAAGTGGTAGGAGGGGGAAGTTTGAGAATATTACCCTCACATCAGGAAATAAACTGTTCTCCCCCTTTCTTGCAATGTGCCCAAGGGCCCTTTTATCATTAGCTTCGGCCTTGCTCGGCTGACACACCCGCCTTTTGTGTTCAAAAGGCTATCCAGCTCTTGCACTGTGAACGAGGGCGCCCTCCGCAATATTTCGAGAATAGCTATTACTGCGACTAAAGGAATGATGCCTTAAAGATTCAGGTCTTATTCCTTATTAAATGACGCGTCTTTTAACCCCTTCCCACCCCGGGACCTCTTTAGCGTCTGTAAATGCCTCTTTGTGACCTTCGTACCTGTAGGCAGCGATCTCAATGTCGAGAGCCATTTTAACGTTCAACAGATCCTGATATTCCCTCAAGTGACGCGCCATTTCCCATTTCGTACCTCGGAGCTCGTTCTCTAGTTGCTGGACAGTTTCCTGGATGTGATAGACAACAACACAAGCACACACAAGGGTCAAGTCAGTGGGTTGAAAAGAATGCAGCCCCATTCCCCTCCAGGCTTACAAGAGGCAACTACAGGACCTTTGAAGCCAGCATTGGCTCTCGGCAAACTGGTGGAGGAGTTGTAAAAAGTTCGTCAATATAAAGGGGTATCTAGAAATGTTAAACGTGGGAGTGGACAGGAAGACTTTTAACCCTCCGTAAAAGTGGGTCGCGGAGAAGAATGTTTGCACAGGGTTTCGACGACAATTAATTATCATCCCTTCCCTCCGCCCCACCCACCCAAGCACACACAAAAGAGAACAGTCAATTCAAATACGAATTATCCCAAGAAGAGAAAATAAATGAAAATAGTATTCATTGACATGCATATCCAATGACAGTTGAAGGACAGCTGCTTCCTGGGTGGATTGGGTACTGAACAGGTCTCTGGAATTCCGGCGCAGGTTTCTTACAACGTTCCGCACTGGTGCGGCATCCTACCTGGTAGTTTGACACGTCTGCGTTGTGGCGGTCCTCTATGTCATTGAGTTGTCTCTCCAGGGACTCCTTGGTACTCCTCACCGACTCCAACTCGATGCTCTTGGACTGAAGTTGGCGTCGGTACTCGCCGATCTCTTCCCGGGCCGCCCGGATGGCGTCCTTGTTCATTTCGGCTGCCTCGTTGAGCTTAACGTAGCGGCACTTGAACCATTCCTCGGCCTGCTGCATGTTCTTGGCCGAGTGGCCCTCGAGCTGTGAGCGGATCTCCTTCAGAGCCGAGGTGATGTCGGTCTTGAGGAAGTCCTTCTTCTCCACCGTGACCTGGGAGGCTTGGATCTGGGCGAAGAGATCAGCCACCTCTTCCTCGTGGTTACTGCGGAGGAAAGCCACCTCGTCCTGGAGGGACTGCGCCTTCTTCTCCATCTCCACCTTCATCAGCCCTGCGTCGTCCGTCTCCTTCTTCAGCGCACGGATGGCCGCTTCGGTCTCATCCCTCAGGCGCGCCTCCTCGTCAAAGCGGTCTTTGAGGCGTTGCAAGTCATCGTCCAAGTGCGCGGCGTCCAGTTGGATCTGGGCTTTTTCATGGTTCATCTGCTCGATGACGGATCTCAGTTCCCTGATCTCCTGGTCGTATACATCGCCCAGCTGCCCATGGGACACCTGCTTCTGGCGGTGAGATTGGATCTCGGATTCCAGCTCCTTGTTCTGCTGCTCCAAGTAATGCACCTTTTCGATGTAGCCGGCGAACCGGTCGTTGAGACCTTGAAGCAGTTCCTTCTCATTGCTGCGAATGGCTTTGTAATCTCCATTCAGGGCGCTGCTCTGGCTGAAGTCGAGGCTATCGGAAGAGCTGTAAGCCCGGGGAGCGTGGACGCTGGCGATACGCCGGTAAGAGGAGGCAGAGGAAGACGCCGCCGGGTTCGGGCTCAGCCGGGACCAAGACTGCGATCGGAAGCCGCTGGACGGGGAGGCACTGGTTCGGCTGCTGAAGCTCCTGGTTTCCACTCTCCGATAGGAGGAAGGGTTACCGACCGTCTCCAGGATGTAGCTCATCTTGAGAAGAGGCTGCGAGAGGAGATGTTCACAGTGAGGACTTGGTGTGGTGACGCTTCCCTTTATATACCCGCGGCATAATCGCTAACGAGGCAAGAATGGTCCGCCTTGGCTCCCCATTGATCGGGGGGAGGGTACGGCCGTCTTCACCTCCCCTCATGAACGGTCCACGTGTTTTGGGCGGGTGCCAAATGAAAACGGCAGCTCTCTGCCGTTCGCCAGCCCGGCTGTAAAATCTCCAATAAACTCGAATTAATCAGGGTGTAAAATTAATTTTAAAACATCCCCAGTCACCCGGACCGACCTCCCGCAACTGGAGACGGGGCTGCCGATATTTTATTCTATTTAAGGTAAGCAATATAAACGAAACCCCCAGATCATTAAAAACCATATAGTCTGCACAGGTTGAATCCTGTAAACAACCCCTAATACAGCTGAGAGGCTGAACGTACCGGATAGTGCAAAAGATTTGATATCATTTATAATATTTGATGTGCTAACAGGGTGATAAAAAAGTTGGACCTTATTCTATACTCTGCGTCGTCTGTTCTGGTTTAAAAGATACACGAACCGACTCGGATTGTTTGGAGTAAATATTATACATTTATGATATAAAAGGGACTGCAATTTGAGATGTCCGCAATTGTTTGTTAAACAGTGGGAAGTTCGATTCCAGCGTTTTCTTACTGGGTGACAGGGCATCTTTGCCTGTGGCATATGAAGTGCGGGGACATGGGGCGAGTTTTATTGAAGAGACAGGGGACAACAGTCTCCCGACTGGGATTTACTCCCCACTCTTGTTTTATACTTCCCCTCCTCCAAAAATATAATCTAAAGAGTTGCAAACATTCGTGGTGAGCCAGGCACCGGCCCTTATTCATGTCTCCCGGTGAGAGCGCAGAGTCCCGGCGTGAGATGGGAGATGATCCGGCAGACTCGGGCTGCGAATCGTGTGTGTGTGTGTGTGCCTGGAATGGGTATCCGTTGTCATACGGCGGGAGGCTTCAGACCTCAGTAGCAAGGGTGGGCACTATTGTGATCACATCTCACCCCCCCCCCCCCACATCTTGTGCCTCCTTCTTCATGGGTTAGTGCGGTAACCGCACTTTTCTCTTTCACCAAATTCAGTGATTCGAACAAATTAGGTTCGGACTGAGGGGGAACCTGGCTGATTTGGAGTCATTGCCACCTCTCCCAGTGTCACTCTCTGTGTTTCCTCTTCACCCGCCCTTGTCTGCGACATGTGCGAGATGGAGATAATTCACCAAAGATTTTATTGTCCTTTCCTGCCTTGTCTCTCGGGTCGCTTGACTGCATATCGCTGGGTGTGGTGACGGGGAAGAAGAGAAAGCATGTTGCAATGCAGGGGGGAAGGGAGGGGACAACACGCCTCACCGCAAGAACACGCATCCACCTGACCCCCCCACACACACATGCAAGCACCCACCCACTCTTATACACACATCCGCATACAACCCCCTCTCACACACAGCGCCTCCACTTACATTCACAAACATCGACCCACTCTTATTTACACATCGGCACATCCCCACATACACAGACACCCCACACGCAAACTCCTAACACCCACCGACACTTACACACACCTCCGCACACCCACTACACACAGCCCTCTCCCCACACCCACTCTCGCAAACACTAACTTTGTCATACGGATACACCCTCTCACACACATACACAGTCAGACAATACTCTCTCTCCCCACCCCTCTCTCGCACACAGATTGCAGTCAAAATCCCTTGTCTTTAACAACCTAGAACAGTGGGACAGAGAGGCAGAAAGCACTCCCCATCAACAAAAGAATTGAATGCAGTTCACCTGCGGCGGCTTACAAGAAACGTGTCTCTCTGCAGAGGCTAAACAAGTCTGCAGGTCCATGCAGGGCACAGGGAAGATATGCTCAGAGTCAGCGCAGTGCGCTTGATCCCCAGGATACGGGGATCGTAACGTGAAGGGGGGACCGAGTCAGGCTGAGTTTTAAAAGAACGTCGGGTGACTTTTTGAAAGGATTGAGAGGGTGAGAATTCAGAATCTGAATCTGAATCTGTTGATGCACAGAGAACTGGAGCTGGATCTATGGCTCACGATTTAGCAGAGGCAATGGGAAGAATTCCTCCATGTAGAGGGGCAGGAATCTTTGTGATCTCATAACTCAGAGGGCTGGGGATGCTTATTTGAACAATTCCTGTTTCCGCTTCTTTCCGTGATAAGAAGTGATAAGCCCTGGCTTGTCCTGTTGTTATTTTTGCTGCTGCAGCATTTCACCTTCCTCACACTTCAGACATTCGCATAGTAGCTAGCAGGGATCTGATTATAAAATGCTCATTGGAGGGATCGTTTTTTCAACAGGAGAAAGAAATTCAAGAGTGACTAAAACCTAAAATCTACAGTGAAAAGAATGTCTTTCCTCCTTTATAGTAAACTCCTATCAAAGGGTGCAGAGATGCTTATCAGAAAAAAAAACGCAATCCAATCTAGTTTCCAGTCTGGGATATAAACAGGCTTTAATCTCACCTTGAAGCCACAAAATGTTGTCCGCCCATTACACCTGGGTCAGATCGAAAGCTTTTCTGTGTATGAGGTTGTATGAATTTTGTTGTAGGTTGAATCACATGAAAAGAAGGACTTTCTGCCCAGTGTCTGCGCTGACGGTTCTGTTCTACAGGAATCTCACCCAGTTTCAGCATTCCATCCTCTCAGGGGTACCTTCTGTTCTTTCCTTCCCTCATATTTATCCAGCATCGCTTGAAAGCATTGCAGGAATGTAATGATATATGTTGCAAAGTTGCAAGAATGTACAGTCAAGAGATGCAAGAATACATAGTGAGGGATGCGGTGATGTATGTTGTAAGGTTGTAGGGATGTACATCATAAGGGTTCAGGGATATATTACATAGGGATCAGGATGAATTGTGCCAGGGTGCTGGGGTGGTATAAGGCTGTTGGGATGTGCGTTGCAGGGCTGCAGGGATGAACATTGCAAGAATGCAATTATGCATGTTGTACAGTTGCAGGGATGTACGGTGCAAGGATGCGAAGATGTACAGCACTAGGGTGCAGGAATGCAGCCCTGTATGTAACAGCGCTGTATGGTTGTATGGCACGATGCGGAGAGATGTGTGAAGCAAGGATGCAGGGATTATGGTGCACGCATGCAAAAATATACAGTGAAGCCTACTAGATCTGGTTTGAAGTTTTGATTGACAATGCTTTGATCCCTCTTTGCCTAAATGAAGAACATTTTTAAGACTACAGCAGCAACCCAATGCTCTCCCTCCCCCAAAGCCGAACGCTACCATCCTAACAAAAGCCATTATACTTGAACAAAATGTGCATATAAATAGGAAGAATAGAAAACAGAAGCAACAACTGGAGATAAGAGAAATGTAGCTGTAATTGGGGATAGTATAGTTAGGGGAATAGACATTACTCTCAGTGGCAAAGATTAAGAGGCCAAAGGCTGTGTTGTCTGGTTTCTGGCCATCTCATCTGATTTGCAGAGGAACTTGGAGCGGGAGGGGAAAGATCAGGTTTTCACGGTCAGTGTGGGTACCAATGACATAGGAGGGAGTAAATAGTTCTGCAGAGAGAATTTGAGCACCGAGAGACTAAATTAAAATGCAAAAGCAAAAAAGTAATAATCTCTGAATTGTTACTTAAGCCGCAAGGAAATTTGCAGAGGATTAATTAGATCAGAGAGTTAGATGCATAGCTCAAAGATTGATTGTAGCAGTATTGTGAGCAGTTTTGAGGCCCCATTTCTATTAAAGAAAGTGTGAGCATTGCAGAAGGTCCAGAAGAGGTTTATGAGAAAGATTCTGGGAATGAGGAGCTTTTGGTGGCTTTGGGTCTATTATCAATGGAGTTTAGAAGAATAAGGGGACATTTAATTGAAACATACTGAATATCGAAAGGCCTGGATAGAGTGGGCATGGACAGGATATTTCCAAAAGTGGAAGAGACTAGGAGTAGAGGGCATAGCCTCAGTAGTCTTTTAGAACAGAAATGAGGAGGAATTTCTTTAGCTAGTGGTTATGAATTTGTTGAATTCTTTGCCACCGTCAGCTGTGAGGGCCAAGTCATTCAGTATATTTAAAGTGGACGTTGATGGGTTTTTGATTAGTAAGGACATCAAAGGTTATGAGGAGAAGGCAGGAGAATGGGGTTGAGACGGAGAATAAAACAGTCAAGATCGTATAGTGCAGCAGACTCAATGGACCAGATGCCCTAATACTGCTCCTATTTTTTATTGTCTTATGGACTGTGAACTGTTCTGACTGATGAAGCTTTCCTCCGGCAATCCATTGTGATTGGATTTCTCCATTGCCTTCAGTGGTGCAAGAGGATTTATTATCTATGCATGACTTGTGCAGTTGAACACAAGCTGTATTGTGTTCAACTGCAGACTGCTGCAACATTCATGGAATTGGGGACTTGGACTATATATATATTTTCTTTGTGTGACCATAGTTTACTGCTATCTTATATGTGCTTGCTGTCTTATATGTGCTGTATGTCCCATGTGCTGTGTATGGCTGCTGGTACTGTGTTTTGCGCCTTGGCCTTGGAGTAACGCTGTTTCATTTGGCTGTGCTCATGGTATTCATGTATGTGTGAATGACAATTAAATTTGAACTTAAACTTGAATTTGAATTTGATGTGGCAATGCATTATGCCATTTGCCATCAGAGGAATGCACTGTTCAGTTCATTCTGTCCAGGACTGCCAAGAACAGATAATTCCACTTCATCCCTTTTCCCAGTTCCTAGTTGTCTTGCATGCTGAGGAATTTTGCCTGTGCTAGCCTTCAAATCTATCCACTGAAGATAAATCCCTCAATTTCTCTCTAACCTTCTACTCAAATAATGTAAATCTTCCTGTTTGCGTACGTGGTCTATTCTGTTCTTCCTCTCTTCACCTTATACATCCCAATAAGCATATTTCCAGTTTCCTTTATCTCAAAAAAGAGAAAACAATGGTTTAGCCATTCTCTTCAGAGTTCAGACTAATGCTTTTGGTATCCACTGGGTGGAGAGCTATATCAAACCTTAAATTTTTTGTGACCATTAGACACCTCCAGTTGTGTGGTTTTTGAAGGGTAGATCAATTATTATTCAGCAGAAATATATAATAGTCAATTTACTCATGGATGAGCAAACAGTCAATGGAATTAGTGACATTTTGAGGGGTTAATATTGGCCTGAGATGACTGGGAACCCCTCCTATGTTACTTTAAATGGTGCCAAGAGATCTAAAGCAGCAGGCAGGGTCTCAGCTGAAAGACAGTACATCTGACATTGTATAATTTGCTCAGTAATGCAGTGGAAACATCAACAGGATTGTCCCCTGAGACATTAAACTGTAGCCCCACCTGCCCTCGCAGACTGGTGTAGGAGATCCAATGCTTCAGTTTCGAAAGAGGGCAAAGGAGTTCATCCCAAAAACAAATCTTCCAGACAAGATAATAAAGTCTGATTATCTGACCATTATCATATTACTACGTTAGCTCCTGGTGTCCTAATTACAGAACAATGCTATTCATCCACTAACTTTCACTGTAACCTATTCTAACCTTATTCTCATCACCTCCTCCCAAGTTCAACTGCTTGCCTACACACTAGGGACAATTTAGAGTGGGTAGATGGCTAATTAACCGACCTAACTGGGTACCTTTGGAATGTGGGAAGAAACAAGTAGATCAACTGGAATCCGAGGCAGTACACATGCTGCATAAAAGATCAGAATGTTCTTCCTTGTTGGGCATCGGGCGGCACTGGTTTTTGCCCGTTTCCTTATTCTGTTCCCCTTACGAGGCCGAGTTGCAACCTCGACGCTCAACAATGCACGGATGGTAAGCCGGGGCCATTCGCCTCGAAGTCTGGTGCTGATACCACTATACCGCCAGCCGGCGGAATGGAAGTGGTTTTCTATCGTCACATGTACTGAGGAACAAAATGGAAAGCATGCTTTGCGTACCATTTGATCAGGTCAGTTCATTGTGCAGTACATTGAGGTGGCCCCAGGTAAAATAAAGCAGAATAAAATGCAAAAGCTACAAAGTGCAGGTGGACTGTAAGGTGCAAAATCATAATGAGGTCGTGCGAGGGAATCATTCAATAGTCTTATTACAAAGGGCTAGAATCTGTCCTGAAGCACGAGCTCAGACCACTAGCATTGTCTCCCAGCTTCTCGCTTCTTATTGTGATGCAGCCAGTTTGACATGTTACGGAAACAGCCACCCAAGTGTAAGTCCATTATTCTGCCTTGTGGTCAGATGCGGAAATCACGAAGCTATGGTTTCTAATCGAACAGGAGAGATGGCAAGGAGCCTCAGCTGGCAGGTATGTCCTTGCATACTAATGCCTGTCTGACAAGCAGCAAGGTGAAAAATGGATGAGAATATGCCACTGTGAGTAATTTTTCAGCAAGCTACCCGTCCAAGTACTGGATACAACTGCGGAAAGGGAGAATACTGTCATCAAACCATTCTATAAACCCAAATCATTGACATTAGCTTCAATGTATTTAACTTGCATTTGCTATTAACTATAATTTTAATTTTAAGTTAACTATAATTCCAATTTAAATAACAGGTACAGATGTGGTAATTGTCCTGGACCTGCGATCATACACTACATATCAGGTTAAGTTAATAGAATGTGCTTGTTGGTTTAATTTACAAAAAAATGATAAATTTTTTCAATGGACAGGAAGATATTCACATTAATATGTTATTGTATGTGTAGAACAATGACATTGCACCAACTGTTCTCTATTGCAGTAACCTGTTTGCTTTGCATGTAGCCTGGCAGATTGTGCCAATCTTTTGATAATAAATAACTCTATAAAGAAATTCTAATAAGCTTATGCTGCAGTAAAATACCTTGCAGTTAATCTTCTTTTTATGAGCCAAAGATCTTGGCAGCAAATAAAGTAGATTTTGAGCTATTGGAATGTGGGGAGGGGCAGCTGACAATTCATGCAAGATCCACTGAGACTCAATCTGTGTTAGTGATACTGGGGATAAGGGACAAATATGAGTGTGAATACTGGGAGGTCTGCTCTTCACAACATGTGAAGAGACTATTCATACACCATGGGAAGGGAAGCAGGAGCTCTGCTTAATATCTCTGCAGAATAATAGTGGCTATGGCAGGGTAGCACCTAGAATCATAAAGACACTCAGCATGGAAACAGGTGCTTTGACCCATTTGCTCATCCATTGAGCAAAACTTCCATCTAAGCCAGTCCCATTTCTCTTATCATTGCAGTAAAGTCAAAGGTTAGTTCTGCATTCACTGGCCAATTTATTAGGTACCTCTTTTACCTGATGAAGTGTCCACTGAGTGTATGGTCGTGGTCTTCTGCTGCTGTAGCCCATCCACTTCAGCGTTTGATGTACTGTGAATTTGGAGATGCTCTTCTGCATACCACCAATGTAATACATAGTCATTTGAATTACTGTCACCTACTCGTCACCTACTTCTCTTCTACCCCTCTCATTTTTGCATTTTTGCCTGCAGAACTGCCATTCACTGGCTGTTACCTTTTCTTGCACAATTCTCTATAAACTCTAGAGACTACTGTGCATAAGAATCCCAGGAGATGAGCAATTTCCGAGATACTCAAACCACCTTGTCTGGCACCAACAATTATTCCACCATCAAAGTCACTTAAATCATATTTTTTTCCCCTGTCTGATGTTTGGTCTAAACAGCAACTGAACCTCTTGACTATGTCTGCATGCTTTTATGCATTGAGTTGCTGCTACGTGATTGGCTGATTAGATATTTGCATTCATTAGCAGGTGTACAGGTGTATCTAATGAAGTGGCCACTGAGTTTTTAACTACCATGAGTAGGTTTTAAACCCATAACATTTTGATCTGCAGAGGTGCATGTCTCTGAGCCAAGGTGGACACCTTTTCCAAATCTGTGCACAGTTCTCAGTGGTAACATTATTCTCTTGTCATCAAATCCAACTCTTTCACTGGTCTGACATCTGGGTTGTTTATGTCCCTGGTGTCATATTTTATCCCAAGATGAGGTTTGGGACTCTTATATTTTCTCTAACAACAAGACCAAATACTGTGACTCACCACCCTCCACCATTTTGCCCAGCTCCAACCCTAGCTCCCTGTGTCAGCTGAAGCTCTTATCTTTGCATTTTCTTTTTGCAGCTAGTTAGTGCTCTTCTGTCTGGATTCCCACCTTTCGAGGTCCATTAGCTTCAGCTCAGACAAAACTCAGCAGCTGAGATTCTAAGATGCATTAGCACTTAGCAACCTTATAACTGTTTTGGATCCCAGTACAACAATTCCTTTTCTTGTACTCTAATGCCTGGTCTTGCCCCTCCCTCACAGTGGGAGCTCCTCTTCACTGTCAATCAATGGAGGACTTTGTGTTCCTTTACATCCAACTCCAGTGTGTTCCTCATTTCCTTCACCCCATCACTCTCACCACTTCATTTCTCTCACCTTGTGGTTTTAGAATTCAGTGCCTACATTTTCCATCCTCCTACCCACCTACCCCCTTTAAGAAACTTATTAGAACTTTTCAGCAACTTTTTGATCTTTCCATCCTAATACAATCTTTATCCCAGTATCAATATTTGTTAATGTCTTTGAGGCATTTTATCATATTAGGGTCATAGGATTATAGAATAGCTGAGTGCTGCGGTTATACAGCATAGAGGCAGCCACTTCAGCCCACGTAGTCCTTACTGACCTTCAAATATCCATTTATGTTATCTTGCGTCATTCACTCACTTCTCCATCAGCTATCCCCAGATTCCACCACTCACCTACACATTAGAGGCAATTTAGAGGGGCTAAGTATCCTATCAAACTGTATGTCTCTGAGATATAGGAGGAAAGGTAGAGCAGTGGATGTAGTGTATATGGATTTCAGTAAGGCATTTGATAAGGTTCCCCATGCAAGGCTCCTTCTTGAAAGTAAGGAGGCATGGGATCTAAGCAGACCTTGCTTTGTGGATCCAGAACTGGCTTGCCCACAGAAGGCAAAGGGTGGTTGTAGATGGTTTGTATTCTGCATGGAGGTTGGTAACCAGTAGTGTTCTGCAGGGATCTGTTCTGGGACCCCTCCTCTTTGTGATTTTTATAAATGACCTGGATGAAGAAGTAGAAGAATAGATTAGTAAGTTTGCTGATGACACAATGGCTGTGGGTGTCATGGATAGTATGGTGGGTTGTCAAAGGTTACAGCGGGACATTGATAGGATGCAGAACCAGGTTGAGAAGTGGCAGAAAGTTCAACCCTGATAAGTGTGAAGTGGTTCATTTTGGTAGGTCAAATTTGAGGACAGAATATAGTACTAAAGGTAGTGTGGAGGGTCAGAGAGATCTTGGGGTCCATGTCCATAGGATGCTCAAAGCTGCTGCGCAGATTGACAGTTTTGTTAAGAAGATGTATGGTGTGTTGGCATTCCATCGGACTGAGTTCAATAGCCATGACGTAATGTTACAGCTATATAAGACCTTGCTCAGACCCCACTTGGAGTACTGTGTTCGGTTCTGGCTATCTCACTACAGGAAGGATGTGGATACTATAGAAAAAGTGCAGAGGAGATTTACAAGGATGTTACCTGGATTGGAGAGCATGCCTTATGAGAATAGGTTGAGTGAACTTGGCCTTTTCTCCTTGGAGTGACAGAAAACAAAAGGTGATCTTATGGAGATGTATAAGATGATGAGAGTCATTAATGGTGTGGATAGCCAGAGACTTTTCCCCTGGGCTGAGGGGCATAGTTTTAAGGTGCTTGGAAGTAGGTACACAGAGGATGTCAGGGGTAAGTTTTTCACACAGAGAGTGCTGGGTGTGTGGAATGGGCTGCCGGTGACGGTGGTGGAGGCGGATACAATAGGGTCTTTTAAGAGACTCTTAGGACCATGGAGCGTAGAAAACTAGATGGCTATGTGGTAGGGTAATTCTAGTCAGTTTCTAGAGGAGGTTACATGACGGCACAGCATTGTGGGCCGAAGGGCCTGTAATGTGCTGTAAAAATCAGAGCACCCGGATGGAAACCAGCATGGTTACAGAGAGAATGTGAAAGCTCTCCACGGACAACACTGGAGGGCTGGATTAAACCTATGAGGCTGGAGCTATGAGGCACAGGTTCTATTGGCTGAGCCACAATGCTGCCTTGGACGTTTTACACGTGCAAGCTATTGTAATACGATTTGAATGTTCCTTTATTAGTCCAATATTAAGCAGAGCGATGCCTGATTTGTGAGCTGTGGTGGGGGATGTCAGCTGCTTTTGCTTGACCTTGTAACAAGATGTCTACTCCCCAGGTCAAAGATCTAGGATGAAATCAGATGAGGAAGTGAACCTTCAAAGCTCAGATAGTTTTGCTTTATTGTAGTGTACAGACATAGGAAAGATCAACTTGTTCCAATCTCTGTTATTGAATACACCCATCAAAGAGAGTAGGAAGAATGAATTGTGCTGAAAGCAATTGGGAAAAAATATTAAGAGCAAAGAGATTCTATGGAGTTCTCTCTGGTATTTCTCTACTGTGGTTGATGGAGACATAGTACAACACAGAGACAGGCCCTGTCATCCGTGCTTACTGTAATTGGCTATATGTTAATCCCAAGTGGGCACAATAGGCATGTGTCCCCCCCCCCCCGCATACCTTTCTTGTCCAAGTACATATTCAAACATCTTTTCAACTTTGTGCTTATATACATTTGCCTCCTACACCTCCTCTAGCAGCTCGTCCCAGATGTTCACCACTTGTCCCTCAGCTCCCCTTCTTACATGATGCATGTGTCTTTTCTTCTGGGCTCTCCTTTCCTGGGGAAATGACTCTGACAATTTATTTACATGTGCCCTATATAATTTTATACACCTATGGAGTCATCTCTCAGCCTTCTACATTACAGGGAGAATAAACCCAGCCTATCCAATCTCTCCTTTTAAATACAGCCCTTCATCCCAGTAAATTCTTCTGCATCCTCTTTATTGCTTTCGCCATCATTACGTGCCGTGTTTGTTCATGACCATGTTTGTTCTTGGTACTTTTACTACAGACGTGGTTTGCCATTGTCACCTTCTGGGCAGTGTCTTTACAAGATGGGTGACCCCAAGCATTACAAATACTATTCAGAGACTGTCTGTTGCATAACCAGGACTTGTGATATGCACCAGCTGCTCATATGACCATCCACCACCTGCTCCCGCGGCTTCACGTGACCCTGATCGGGGGTCTAAGCAGGTGCTCCACCTTGCTCAAAGGTCACCTGCAGGCTAGCAGAGGGAAGGCGTGCCTTACACCTCCCTCGGTAGAGATGTACCTCTACCCGTCCACCCTGCCAGCCATTGCTACCGCCTTGTTCACTTAGCTTGATGACTGGACTGCAGTGTGATTGATTCATCTATCAAGCGTGCCTGAAGAGCTTGGAGGCGTTGGAATGCTTTAAAGCAGATGAACAAATGGGTAGGCCACCAAATAATTCACTAGCATTTTTAACTCAGTACCTCTGAGCTCAAAACATATTTCCTAGCTTATGAAACATTCGGCGACTGTGCATATGGAAGGAAAAGATCTTCCATGGCTCTTGGATGCCCTAAAGTAATTTGCTGCTAATTACCTATGAAACGTATTCACTAATGCAGGAAATGTGGCAGACAATTTACTCTGAGTAAGGTCCCACGAGATACCGATTGCCAATATCAATCTGTTGCCATAAGTAGCAGCCGGACCACCAGGGAAAACTCTTTTCATCTTCCCCTCTAGTAGTACTGTAGGACTCTTTAGCTTCACTGAGGGAGGTAGACAAGGCTTCGGTTTAACACTTCATCAGAAAGATCGCATACTCAATGGTAGCTGTGTGATCACTTGACTTGAGTATGATGTTCTCCCAAGGGGTTATTCTCCTAATGGAGATTGCCTGTGCGTGACTTTGCTTAATGTGGAGTGTCTGATGCATGGGCAGCCACTACATGGTCAAAGGTCCAAAGGACAAGAGGGCACAGCCTCAGGATAGAGGGGCGCCCTTTCAAAACAGAGACGTGGAGAAATTTCTTTAGCCGAAGGGTGGCGAATTTGTGGAATTCGTTGCCACATGCAGCTGTGGAGGCCAGGTTGCTGGGTGTATTTACGGCAGAGATTGATAGGTTCTTGATAGGTTATGGGGAGAAGGCTGGGAGCTGGGGTTGAGGAGGAGATTAAAAAAAAGATCAGCAATGATTGAATGGTGAAGCAGACTCGATGGGCCAGATGGTCTAATTCTGCTCCTACATCTTATGGTCTTATGGTGAAAAGGTTCAAAGGTTCATTTTATTGTCAAAGAATGCATATACAATACCACTCTGATATTTGTCTTCTCCAGATAGCCACAAAATACAGAAAGACCAGGGGAGTTGATGAAAGAAAAGACATCAACTACCACCGCACCCCCCCCCCGCGGCATAAGAAAGAAAATAAACAAAAGTTACAGATCCCAAAAACCCCACCCTTGCCCCACAGAAAGAACAGTGACAATAACATTCCCCAACCTCATCACTCACAGTAAAGTACAGCGACAGTAGCATCGAACCTGGTCCTTGACAGATCGGGGTCGGAATCCAGCGGCATGGATTGCTAGACGATTGGGGACACTTCACTGCTGCATCCTTCCTCCTCCTTCACGGTTGTGACGTGTCATCATCTTCCGCCAGCTCCATCATTGAGGTTCTGGTTGGATCACTCTTTCTCTGGAACGTCCCCCTTGGCCTCACCATCATGGTTGACCCTACCAGGAGCTAAGCTCCAAAAGGCTTTGCTCTTGAGATCTCGGCAACTGACAAACCTCTCCACCTCAACATGGTGATGATCCTCGGAGGAGGTGCAACGTTCTCCCTGTACTGCACCAGAGAGTCACCTTGGATTATATGATGGGGTGTCAGGTAGGGCATTTGCACCCAGAACCTTTTCCAAGCGGTCGCAGATAAAACCTTGCAGGACACAGGAAAAGGTTTAGCACAAAGATTAGGGTTTACAGGGGTGAGTAGACTGGATAGAATTCTCTATCGGGAACAATAACCTCAATCTGTTACATGAACATCACTGTCAATTAGCTGAGACTATTCTGTCTGTGGATGAATACCCGTGACTCTGCCAGGAGTAAGGATGGCACAGCAGCGTAGTGGCTGGCACAACTCATTACAATGCCAGCGGCCCAGGTTCAATTCCCACCGCTGTCTATAAGGAGTCTATACGTTCTCCCCATCATCACATGGGTTTCCTCCTGGTGCTCTGGTTAATAGGTTAATTTGTCATTGTAACTTGTCCTGTGATTAGGCGAGGGTTAAAATCGAGGGTTGCTGCCTGGTACAGCTTGAGGTGCTGGGAGGGCCTTCGGGGCACTCTATCTCAAAAAATAAATCAGCCATAAATAACGTACGTTCAAAGAGAACTAATTAGTCTCATTGCTTTCCCACCAAGCCCCTCGCACAGATGTGACTGTTAACCTAAACTGCTGCCGGGAGTGAAATACAGGAACAACCTATATAGATGATATTTTGCAAATGTTACAACAGGGTGGAGGAGACAGGCCAACTTCCTGGAAAGGTGCATGTGCAGAGAACAAGAGCCAATCTGTTTTTACCTTCCCAGTGCTCTCATTCCAAACTGCAAAGTTTGAAGTTCACAGTAAATTTATTATCAGAGTCTGTATGTATATCACCAAATACCGCCCCTGAGATTCATTTTCTTGCAGGCAGTCACAGCAGAGCAAAGGAGTAAAATAGGGTCAATGAAAATCTGCACACAATGACTGACAAATTGTGCAAATAGAGAAAGAAGCAAGTAATAATAATAATAATAAATAAACAATACTGAGAACATGAGTTGTAGAGTCCTTGAAAGTGAGTCCATAGGTTGTGTTTGAAGATCGATTCAGTGTTGTGGTGAGTGAAGGTCTCCACAAGACCCAATGGCACTGCACCTGTGACAATGCTTCTGTTCTCTGCAAGAGAGGAAAGCTCTGGGTACTTGGTTAAGGTTGGCAAATGGACCATCAGATCTTCTGCTTGCCAACCCATTGTCTCACTTCTGAAGGGTTGCATTTTCTCCAAAGCACAGTTGGGGTAAAACTGACTATCCTATACAACATCCTCATTGCCCAAACAGTTTCGAATCCCTTGGACCTCAATCTGCTGAAATCCTTCCACTCTGTGAATTCTGGCACCTCAAGGATCCCTCAGTGGGACTGACTGGCAGAGGCAGGCAGGAGCTCAGCTATCAAGGCCACCAAGGTCTGCAATCCCCTCCTTAATATCTACTCCATCTCTTAGCTACACCCTCTTTTATAGGCATCCGTTAGTCTCATGAGACCATGGATTTGTGCCTTGGAAGGTTTCCAGGGCGCAGGCCTCGGCAAGGTTGTATGGAAGACCGGCAGTTGCCCATGCTGCAAGTCTCCCCTCTCCACGCCACCGATGTTGTCCAAGGGAAGGGCATTAGGACCCATACAACTTGGCACTGATGTCGTCACAGAGCAATGTGTGGTTAAGTGCCTTGCTCAAGGACACAACTCGCTGCCTCAACCAAGGCTTGAACTAGTGACCTTCAGATCACCAGACGAACGCCTTAACCACTTGGCCATGTGCCAACACACAACCTCTTTGATAGTTTGATTAGACTATGGGTTACCCTTCCTTAACATCTCCTAACAGTGCCAGAACTAGTCCTATATTAGTTCTGCGCTGAATTTTCCTACAGATGACAGACTAAACCTGTACTGTGGAATCATACTGTTCCATCTATTATGGTGGTGGGAACAAGCTCCTGATGGCATCTGATTGGTGGGACCCTATGAGGTATAGAATCTCTCCAAGGGTACAGCTAGCTCTGCCCCAGACTTGCCGGCTGTCAAAACTGTCCCAGGTATTGGAAACTGGAACCCTTTCATTATACTGTAGTGAATTTTGATTGGTCACCATGTTGATCATTGACTTTTAGTAATGAATAAATATTATTTCAAATCAGTTGGGGCTTTTATTGATTCATCATTTACAAGCTCTGACCTTGAAGCAAACTGTGCACAAGCTGTTGTCAGGTAAACTGGGATGGCAAAGAATTCCCGATCTGTAGATTAGAATCAGAATCAGGTTTATTAGCATTGACATATGTTGTTTTACAGCAGCAGTGTAGTGAAATACATACTGTAAGCTACAATAAGAAATGTAAAAAGAAAGCACTGCAAAAAGAGAACAAAAAGTGAGGTCGTGTTCACTGTTTCATGGACAGTTCAGAAATCCGGTGGCGGAGGTGAAGAATCTGTTCCTAAAATGCTGAGGGTGTGCCTTCAGGCTCTTGTACCTCCTCTCTGATGGTAGCAATGAGAAGAGGGCATGTCCTGGGTGGTGAGGGTCCTTAATGATGGATGCCACCTTCTTGAGGCATCGCTTATTGAAGATGTCCTTGATGGTGCGAAGGCTAGTGCCCATGATGGAGCTGGCAGAGTTTACGACCCTTCTTGACCTTTGCCCCTTCCTGTGTACAAGACTGCATGGATTCATTTCTAAGAGATTGGCCAGTGAAACTGGAACCTTTGTTAGAGAGTTTGCTACAACTAAAAGCTTCTTAAAGTTAAAGACACTGTATAAACAGGGGAAAAAATTAATTGGCACTTGGATAGGTTTTAGGCTGTTAAGATACCTCTGAAAGGGATTTCAAAGCCTGCTAATTGAGCTTTAGGATGTAATTACAGCAAAGATTAACGAAGGGAATGCACAGGATGCCATCAAAATGTAAGTTTTCGACAGTGTGGTTGAGCTTCATAAATGTCAACTTGGATAAAAGTACAACTTGTGGTTAGAAACCAGTGAGTTTGTGTTTCAGAATGGAGGACGGTAGACAACGGATCAGTGACACATCTGGCAGAGCTGTTGATACAATATACATCTGACCGTGCCAGCCTCTAGGATTTAGACATTCCGATTCGTCAGAGTATGGACAGCTGATATGGTCCCTTTAAAGATTTTGGCTTGCTCCGCTAATTGGCAGCCATGTTTTGGTGCCAAGATTTGGATATTTAAGGAGCACCTGAACTGAGGTTTGGCGCTCAATTGTCAGCTCTACTTCAGTTCAGTCTGCGTTTGCGTTTAAGATTTCTGTCTTGTTTAGATTCTCAACTAGTCTTGTCAGGTTCCCGTCTAGCATCTAGTCAAGGACCCTGTTCTGGTTTCAGTCTCGATCCTAGTCTCAGATACTCCAGCACTTGGGGTTCTTACTGTCCTCACCTAGGTCGCTAGACACAGCCGCAGCCTCAGAAATCCTGTCACCTGACCTCAATCCCCACCTCGGATGCAGTCCGTGTGGGGTTTGCACATTCTCCCATTGACCGCGGGTTTTCCACTGGGCACTCTGATTTCCTTTTCTCTTCCCAAAGATGTGCAGGGTGGTAGATTAACTGGTGACTGTAAACGGCCTCTAGTGTAGGTGAGGGGCAGAAGCTGGGGGGCAGTCGATGGTAATGAGCAGAGAGTGAAAAGGGGATGGTAAGGTTAGTGTAAATGAATAGTTGAATATCAATATGGACTTGATGGGCCGAAAGGCCTGATTAAGTGCTCTGTGTCTCTATAACTATAAGTACGAGTGCAGAGTTAAATTTCAAAGTTTGCCAGTGATAAGCAATTTGGCAGTGACAGTGCAGAAGCTGGCAAGTTACCAATGGAATTTAATAGAGAGAATTGTGAGCTTATGCAATATGGGAGAATGTAGGGCAAGAGATAATATTGACATAACAATATCGTTCCAAACGGTGCACAGGGTTTGGTGAACATGAGATTTACATGTGGTGGCACCTAATAGCGTGGGTGGCATAGTGGACTAGTGGTTCGAGCAGTACCTTACAGCATGCCAGCTGTAAGACTGGGGCTCGATTTCACTCACTGTCTGTAAGGGGCATGCATTTTCCCTCCATGACCAGGTGGGTTTCCTCCGGGTGCTCCGGTTTCCTCCCACATTCCAAAGGCGCATGAGTTGAGGGTTGGCAAGTTGTGGGCGTGCCATGTTGGTGCTGGGAGTGTGGTGGCAACTGCAGGCTGCCTCCAGCTCTCTTTTGGACTGTGTTGGTCATTGGTGCAAACAACCCATTTCACTGTATGCTTCTATGTTTCACTGAACGTGGGATAAATAAAGCTAATCTTTACATCCGTATCTTTAAAATCATAGGGCATACATTTAAGGAGAGTGGTGGGAAGTTTAACGGAGATGTGTAGGGAAAGAATGGTACACAGAGAGTGGAGAGGGCCAGGGGTAGTGGTGGAAGCAGACATGGTAGTGGCAGTTAAGAAGCTGTTAGATACACGGATACGCAGGGAGTGGAGGGGTCGTATTCAGGCAGAAAAGATTTACTGTAGCTCAGCACAGACACTATGGGTTGAAGGGCTGTTACCTATGCTGCACTGTTTTACATTCTATGAGTCATAGTCATAGAGGTTTACAAAATGGAAACAGGTGCAAATTGTCCCTGCAACCAAGCTGGTCTCATTTGAATGCATTTTGCCCGTATCCCTCTGAATGCTCGCTGTTCACAAACCTGTCCAAACACCTTTACACATTGTAATTGCACCAACCTCAATCTCTTCCTCTGGCAGCTCATTCCACATACCCACCAAGCTCCCTGTCAAAAATATCCCCCTCAGGCCCCCTTTAAAATGTCCGCCTCTCACTTCAAGCCTCTGTCTCTAATTTTGGACTCCTCTATCCTGGGAAAATGTACGTGAAATAATTGAGAAAGCCCAATGGAAGAACCTTAATTGAAACAGGAAGCATGTTCTGCTTGCTCAAATAAATGTATTTAAATGCAAACCATTCTGCGCTATCAGAAACCCTAATTTATAGGCTGCTATAAGAAGCAAGCCAGGAAATGGCAGAAGTTGACAACTTGGCTCCTGAGAAGTGCTGGAGGGCTGGTGGGCTGCCAATGGCGTACCATCATTTTTAAGGTAAAACAAGTAATTATGGGCTAGTTTAAATTCACTGTTAGAAAAATGATTGGAATCCATTCTGAGGAATGTTTAAACCATTAGGAAAGGCACTGATTAGAATCACATATATTTCAGAAGGGAGGACTGTGCCTTAGCTAATATAATTGAATTTTCTGTAGAAGCAATAAAGAGGATCGATGAGGGGAACATAAATGATGTAACGTATGCAGACTTTAGCAAAGTTTGCTGCTCTTCACAATTCATTAAAGATGTGACTGTACTGGAGAGGGTGTGGAGCAGACGCAAGAAATTGTTAGCAAAATATAGAAAGATTAGATGAGTTAAGGATGTTTCCTTGGGGAGACATAAGGCAAAGGGTGGACTTAATTCAGGTCAAAAAATTCTGAAGGCTCTAAGTAGATCAAATATTTCCCCTAGCAGAGGGATCAGAAACTAGGGGCACGGACTTGAAGAAGGGAGCAGGTGCAAGATGAAGGAAAATGCCTTCACCCACAGGATGGTGAGGTCGTAAACCCACGGTCTGAGAGAATGGTAGAGGCAGAAACCCTCTTCATATTTTAGCGCTGGTTGCTGTGACTGGCACGGCTATGAAGAAAGAATTGGAAGGTGGGCTCAAGCCAGGAAACTAAGAAACATGACAGGCTGAACAGCCATTTTCTGTGTTGTAGGTTAGGGTTAGCTTTGGGTTAAATAGCTGGGTTATTGGGTGGCGCGGTTCGAAAGACCGGGAGGATCTAATCCGTGCTGTGTCTCCATTGAAGCACCTTCAATAACTCCAAAAGACTGAAGTTGGGTAAAATACTGAAAGGCTTTTATTTGCTGTACAATACGACCTCCATGGTGAGTGTCTGCCCCCGGACTCAGGGGGAGGGGCAAGGCGAAACACCTTTATACAGGAATCTGTGGGAGGAGCCACAGGGGCAGTCAGCAGAGGGGCGTGTCCAGATAGTTAACCCAGTTACAACATATATATGGTTTACCGCATCCATAAAAACAAAATAAATGAATAAACATTCTTCATGAGTTGACGAATAGACCTCCACGACACCTCTCTTCTCTGCCCCCTCTCAGTTTGTACCTTGGTTCCTTTCTAACATCTGGATTTGTATTCTGACCTGGCCTCCTGCATGGTCTTATCCAAAATTTCTCTCCTTATCATGATCTGCAGCATCTTGTTCAGACAGTTCCCTGCTTCCCTCCCTTAATCTATCTACATCATCTCCCCCCCTTCCCTAGTCTCATTCACCAAACTTTTTATTACCGACAATTGGAGGCATAGAAAGATTGAAATGGGCACTTCAGCCCATCTAGGCCGTACTGACCATCAGCAACCTTTTCTTACATTAGTCCTACACTAATCCCATTTTGTATTCTCACAATCCAACCAATTCACTCCAGAGTCACACTCACACGCACACTAGAGTTAATTTACAGTGGCCAATTACTCTCACAACATGCACGTGGGAGGAAACAAAGAGCGCCCACGATGAAGCCCTTGTATTCACACAGGGAGCATGCAAACTCCACACACAGCACCTTAGGTCAGAATTGAACTTGGCTCTCTGAGTCTGTGAGGCAGCGGCCTTTGCCATCTGCGCCACTGTGGCTTATTGTCGAATTATGTTTGGTAAGGTTACTTTGAAAGTTTTGTAAAGATAGCAGGATAAAATAAAACTCGGGGACAAACAGCTCAGGAACAAGCTGTACTTAAATTTGTAAGCAGTAATGCTGTATCAGCTTGCTATCAAGTCCCACTCTTGCCATTTTCTATTTCTCACCTTCCCCCTGTTGCCCATTAGTATTTTAATGCACTGTACAAAATTCACAAGTTCTTGCAGGTTGTATGCAATGCAGTGCAGAGAACTACTGCAATGCAGGTTAAATAATACTTGTCGATAAGCATCGTTGTGAGCCCTGACACTCCTTGCATCAGGAAACACACCAAGCAGTTGCTGGTTAGATCCAGGAAACACTTGCCTCTTCCTTGATTCCTCACCTCACACCCATTTTGTGTTAGGGTTTGGTGCTGAACAAAAGAATATTTAGGAACCTCTTTAATTACTGATGCACCCAGATTATTTGGAATTTTAATTGGATTGTCATCACTTGGCATGAGGAAGCACCCAGCAAACAAAATAAGGAAAAAATATATTGTAAGGCTTCACTGAAGGGACTGGTAGGGATGGGGAATGTCGAACCAGTGACTTGATCTGATGGAGAGCTGGCACGGATATGATGGGCCGAGTGGCTTCCTTCTGTGCTGTAATCATTTTTTGATCCCCTATTGTCTCAGTGACCCTCATCCAATTTGTAGAGGCACAGCAGAAAGCATCCTATCTGGATGCATCTGAGCTTGGTGTGGTAACTGCTCTGCCAAATACCGCAAGAAACTGCAGAGTTGTGGACATCAATGCATCATGTCAATCCTTTCATGGAGTCTCTCTACATTTCTCAGTGCCTTGTAATCAAATACCCCTCCCATCCTGACTTTCTGCCCTCTTCTATGCTCTCCCATTGTTCAGTAAAGGTACATACCTCAAAGTAAAATGTATTATCAGAGTGCATGCATGTCACCACATACAACCCCGAGATTATTTTTCTGCTGGTATACTATAGGACAGTAAATCTGTAGGGCAGTATCAATAAACTGTAAACATCAGGAAATGCTAACAGTAAATGAATTGTGCAAATGCAGATATAAATAAATAGCAATAAATCACGAGCATGAAATAACAATGTAACGGAGTCTGTAAATGACTGTAGTTATCCCCTTTCGTTCAAGAGCCTGATTGTTGAGGGGTAGTAATTGTTCTTGAACCTGGTGATGTGAGTAAGATTTTCTGCTCAAAGGCATTGGTGTTCCCATGCCACCAGGCCATAATGCAGCCAGTCAGCACACTTTCCACCACACATCTAGAGAAGTTTGCCAAGGTTTTCGATGATGTGCCGAACCTCCGCATTTTCCAGAGGAAGTAGAGGCGCTGTTGTGCTTTCTTCACAATAATATTTATATGATGGGTCCAGGACAGGTTCTCTGTGATAGTGACACCCAGGAATTTAAAGTTACTGACCCTCTCTATCTCTGGCCCTTCGATGATTACTGGCTGATGGATCTCTGGTGTCCCTCTCATGAGATCTGCAGTCAGTTCTTTGGTCTTATTGACATTGAGTGAGAGGTTCTTGTTATGACACCAGTCAGCCAAGTTTTCAATCTCCCTCCTGTATGCTGATTCAGCACCCCTTTTGGTACAGCCCACGACAGTGGTGTCATCAGCAAACTTGTTTGTGGTGTTAGAGCTGTACTTAGCCACACATTCATAGCAGTAAAGCGAGTAGAACAGGGGGCTATGTTCACATTCCTGCAGTGCTCTTGTGCTGATGGGATTGTGGGGGAGATGTTTTTGTCAATCTGATGTGACTGGGGTCTATAAGTGAGGAAATCCAGGATCCAATTGCACAAGGGGGTATTGAGGCCCAGGTCTTGCAGTTTACTGATTAGTTTTGAGGGGACAATGGTGTTAAATGCTGAGCTGTAATCGATAAAGAGCATTTGATAGAAAGTACAAAATTCTGAAAGCACATACCACCAGGCTCAATGTCAACTTCTACCCCACCATTACAAGACTCTCTAGTATGGTAAGATGGGCTCTTGACCTCACAGTCTATCTCATCATGGCCTTGCACCTTTTTGTCTGCCTGTATTGCACTTCCTCTGTAACCATAGCACTATATTCCGCATTCTGTTACTGCTCTTCCCTTGCACTGTCTCAATGTACTGATGTGATGACCTGATCTATATGTACGGCATGCCAAGTACTTTCACTGTCCCTCAATAGATGTGATAACAATAAACCTATTAACTAATGCTGTAAG
The DNA here is from genome assembly GCF_030028105.1 of Mobula birostris. Taxonomy (NCBI): domain Eukaryota; kingdom Metazoa; phylum Chordata; class Chondrichthyes; order Myliobatiformes; family Myliobatidae; genus Mobula; species Mobula birostris. The sequence continues at coordinate 147,980,560 of NC_092377.1, forward strand.
AAAGACTCAGAGAGCTACAGCACTGAAATAGGCCATTCAGCCCATCAGATCCATGCTGACCATCAAGCATTCACTTATACTAATCCTTAATTACTCCCATTGTTAATTCACCTCACATTCTCATAAACTCTCACTAGACTGTCCCTCTCACCTACAAACTAGGGGGATTTACAGTTAACCTATCAACCAGCATTTATTTTCTTATCGACAAACAGTGTGGAATAGTCCCTTCTTGCGCTTCGAGCCACGCCGCGCAGTAATCCCCCGATTTAACCCTCATCTAATCATGGGATAACTTACAATGACCAATTAACCTACCAACTGGTTCGTCTTTGGACTGTAGGTTACAGGGAGAATGTACACATTTCTTACAGACAGTGGCAGGAATTGAACCCCGGACGCCTGTATAGCAAGGCGCTGTGCTGGCGGCTACGCTACTGTTCCGCCCCCCCCCCCACCACCCCCACGTTGTGGGGGATGGGGGAGGAAACCTATGTGGTCATAGGGACAATGTGTAAGCTCCGCACAGACAAGGTCCAAGGTCAGAATTGAACCCTGGTTGCTGGAACTCTAGGCAGCAGCCCCTCTGGCTGTGTTACTGCGCCACACATAAGGGGCAGAGCACCCAGCTGGTATCGAAGGGCTGAAAATAAACCTGAAACTTTGCAGCACAAGAGAAAGCCATAAAAATACTGTGCATCCAATTAGGTTCCCTCTTCCCATTCTCACTCCATGACCTTGCTAATGATTCACTGTTAAAGCATAAATTCTTTTGGAAGATATTACTGAATCTATTTCCACTGCCCTTACAGAAACCATGATGCCAGCTTTACTGCATTAAACCTGACTTATTTCCCCATTTGCCAATTCCTAATTATTTTCAATCTGTGATTTATGATTCTACTGCCTGTAGTATTTCCATTCCTTCCTCCAAAACCCTAGAAGGTTTCAAACAATTCTAATCCACACCTCAATATCCCAACTCGAAACCAACCCAGCTCAAAGGAAAGATAAAATACTTATTCTATGCCGAAGAAAATGTAGATAAAGCTGCAGAAAGTTATAAAATTAGTCAGCTGCATCATGGGCACTAACCCATATGGATTCTAGGACACCTCCAAGGAGCACTGCCTCAAAATGGCCCATTATTAAGGACCCCCATCCACTGAGACATGCCCTCTTCTCATTGTTACCATTAGGAAGGAGGTACAGAAGCCTGAAGGGATAGACGTAATGATCCAGGAACAGCTCCTTCCCCTCTGCCATCTGATTTCTGAATGGACATTGAACCCATGAACGCTACCTCACTACTTCTTATTCTTTTTGTTTCACACTACTTATTTAATTTAACTATTTAATATAAATATATTCATACTGTTATTCACAGTTTTTTTTCTCCGTTACTATGTATTGCATCGTACTACAGCTGCAAAGTTAACAAATTACCCAACATATGCCGGTGATATTAAATCTGATCCTGATTCTGATTCTGATTAAGATAACGCAAAATAACTCATTCCTCAGAGAAGATTTCAACAATAAATGGAAGTGCAGCTACCATCACAAGATGAATATGATGACAATTATAAAATTGATTCAATGGTTCTTCAAAATGAATAATCTACTCTGAGCTCACTTTGAATGGTATAAAGTTTATTGATTCCACTAGTTCTAAAGCTTTCGTTACATTATCTCCTTCTTCCATTCATCCAAGTTCCTGGTAAATGCTTCTCTGCTGTTCACCTCAACCATTCCCTCAGGACGTTTCACATTCTCACTGCTCTTTGGTACTTCGTGCATCTCATAATACATTTGTCAGTGATATTCTTATACGTTTTTGAATTACTATTAAACACTTATTGCCCCCCAGGATTAGTCCTGGCTGCAGTAGGAAGCATCCTCTCTACATTTATCTTTTCAAACCCCATCACAATTTTCAAAACCACTATGGAATCACCCTCAGTTCTACTGTCCCAGCGGAAAAGAATCTATTCAATATCGCTTTTTAGGCTTAAGCTCTCTGCTCTGTTTCATTTGACTAAGTATTTTTTACTGCCTCTGTATTCTTTTCATTATGTAAAGACTTCACATTAATGTCACTCAACTAAAATTCAATATAAATTGTAGGCCTATAGCATTTCAATGACTTTTATGCCTATGCCTCGACTTCTCTCTGTGGCTGTTAGATACTTTTCCAAGGACACTGTGGCTTTCTTAGTCTCCTTATTATCTTGCTTATGTCCACCTTGAAGCTGCAGTACTGTCTGCCCAGTACCTTGTAACAAAAATGCAGAGGCTGGATTCAGGCCAACGGGTCCAATACCACCATTCACAATTAGCTTTTATTACTCTTCGCTGCATTCCCTGAGAACAATGACACCTCATTAATTGTTTTCTGGCATAGTATATGGTTCCTAAGGGTTATTGTGGTTTTGGCAAAGAGGAACTCAATTTTAAAAAAAAGTGTTTGTGTATTCTAGATCAACACGCTTCTGGCATGTCTTGTAAAAGGATTAAAGTCTCCGACACCTGCCGGGATACCACATCCACACCCACACAAACACAGACACACAATTAATGCACACACAGATACACACATGGGGACCAACGGTGATGCACATCTTTCAAGCTAATACATGCACCAATCTATAAACTCACCACTTCCACTGTCACACCACTCTCTCCCGTTCATATACACCTTTCATAATTTGGACGGCTTTGTCCGCAACGAGAGAAAAATGGCCCTCCCTGAAAAGCACAGCACCACAGATGCTGAAAATCTGAAACAGAGCTATTAAGAGAGGCATAAACAGACAGAATCCTTTGCCAGGGCAGAAATGTTGAGTTCCCGGGGACACACATGTAAGGTGAGACGGTAAAAGTTTACGGGAGCTGTATTTTTCACAGAGTGTGTGGAATAGGTTGTCAGGGATAGTGGTGGAAGCAGATATGAGAGTGGTATTATGGAGGTTTTTACATAGTCATATTAACATGCAGGAAATGGAAGAATATAGATCATGCTTAGGCAAAGTAGGTTTAGTTTAATTTGGCATTTTGCTTGGCGCAAACTTGGTGGGCCAAAAGGCCCATTCCTGTGCTATACTGTTCTATCTACAAAAGCCTTTTTACTATATTTTATATATTTTACCTTATTTAGAGATGCAGAGTGGTAAGAGGTCATTCTGACACAATAAACCCACTCTGTCCAATGACACTCATGTGACCTACTAACCCATATGTCTTTGGAATGTGGTGGAAACCGAAGCACCCGGAGGAAACCCAAGCAGACACTGGGAAAACATTCAAACTCCTTACAGACTTGAGTTATCCACCTCCTCCTTCTCTCCTTGGCTCGGAAATCGCAATCCCTACTCACCCTTGGGAATTGCCGATGGATTTCAATCCGTGAGCGCCAGCCCTGCTTACTTTACCTGTCCTCTCAGAATATAAAGCACAGCACAGTCAATTACAACCGCCACCTTCTCGGCAGAAGGTGCTGGAAACAGCTGGTCAGGCAGCATCTGCAGAGAGAGCAACAGAGTTAATGCTTCAGGTTGATAACTCTTCATTGGAACCTCCCACAGATGCTGCCTGACCTGCTGAGCTTTTCCATCCTTTCCCGTTTTATTTGTTCTATTACTAGGCAGGAGCATCATGCACAATACAAAAAATATGCTGGACAAGTACTCTACAAAGCTCATCCTGTGTGCAGAGAATTTGTAATATTTCTGTTGTGCTTCTTTCATGAAAAGTGCAATTTCAATAAATGCATATAAATCTCTCCACCTCTAGGTATCAGGCCATTGGAAATTTGAAACCCACAAGACCAAAAGACTGCAAAATAAAGGAGCAGATTTAGTCCATTTGGTCCGAGTCTGTAAATTAAATGTTAAAATTCTAAGTTTCTAAATTCAGAATCAGTGTTGAATAACAGCCCTCGTGCGAATATAATCATCAATGCCAATATTTATCCCTCATTCTCTTTATAATCTCTTTATCTGATTAATACACTGTCATATGTGGGAGTTTGCTTTGCACAGTTTGACTGATAACTTTCTCACATTATTAAAATTCCCACACTTTGGAAGTGCTTGAGGCTGCAGAGTACTCCAGGATGAGGAGTACACTGCAGAAATTCGAGATTTCCTTTGTTCCTGAGCTTTTAGTTAACGGCTCCAGGAAGCAAGATAGAGCAGGCAGTAATTCACAGTGGCTTCCCACCAGGCCTAGTGAGTGGGACGCTAGGAAAATGAGTCGCAATTATGGTCTTGCCAATGATTTTTGTCAGGTTTTCAGCTAGGATATTCATTTGTACAACTTCACAATAAAACAGTGTTGTGCTGTTGAAAATTGACGTGATGCAGAGTACAGCAAGTTTGTACTGTTTCCTGACTGCCAGTGACTCTTGGCTTTTTGTTGGGGTTTTAGTTTAACCTGGCATTGAGCAGTTATAATTGATCTGTAATATTTAAAGGGACAACATTTGAACAGCGTTCTGGGCCCTGAGATCAATGACTTGCCACTTTAAATAATATGCCTCGGTGGCTTTGTCCATATAGCTTAAGGTCAAGGTCACTTCGTTTCCTAGCCTCTGGAACATTGCAAGCCCCTGCAGCTAACCTCTGCCACGTCTCACTGCTTGCTGCTCACTGATGTACGAGGCGTGTCACCCAGCTCCAAGCTCCCGGAGAAGAGGCTTCACCAACCTTTTCATTAGCTGACGTGAACAAGCACGAGCTGTCACAGAATGCTGACCTTCACACACTGCGCATGACCTTGTAGGGATCTCTTCGGCAAGGTCAGGACAAGTCTCACCCTTTGGACATTGGGAATATTCCCCCTCCCCCAACCCCATCCCCAGCCATCACCTCCCGTGTCCCATCATTGCAGCATCCATTGATTCAGTTGCAATGCTCCCCAGTAGATGGAAGAGTGTTCCCTGCATTGTGGTATATCACCTTAAGAACTGGCTTCAGAGATTGGAGCTGCTGACAGCTGCAAGAACTTGACTCATATTAATCGGGAATGCTATGCTCATATTGGCAGTGTTAATTTTGCAATTGTGTACCTTTCCACTGATGTTTGCAGTATGCACGCAAGATTTACAAACTGGGTTAGATCATAAAAACGTAAGACCATAGGACGTTAAAAGCAAAATTAGACCATTCAGGTCTTTTGTGATACCTGATCATGACTAATTTACTCTTCTCAACCCCATTCTCCTGCCTTCTCCTTGTAACCTTTAACACCCTTACTAATCAAAAACCTATCAACTTCTGCTTTAAACGTACCCAATGATTTGGCCTCCACAGCCAGATACACCGCCCTATGACCAAAGGAAGTCCTCCTCATCTCTGTTCTAAAGGGACGCCCTTGTGCTCTCATGCCGTGCCCTCTAGTCTTAGAGCGCCCCCACCCCCCCCGCCCCCCCCGACTATTGGAAACATACTTTCCATCTCATTCTATCCGGGCGTTTCAATATTTGATGTTTCAATGAAATCCCTCCACCTCATTCTTCTAAACTCCAGCAAGTACAGGCCAGAGCCATCAAACATTGCTCATATGTTAACTCTTTCATTCTAAGGATCATTCGCATGAATCTCTTCTGTTGCTAGAATTCAGAGCAACTAGTGGAAATCAGTAAGTTGAACAGCAACTGTGGGGGTGGGGAAGGAAATGCTGTTGTTTCGGGGTTAAACCTGATGCAGTGTTTTGGCCCACCGAATGCTCCTGGACCCATAGAGCTCCTCCAGCAGTCTCTTCGCCCTTCTTCAGCAGCACACACAAAACGCTGGAGGAACTCCGCGAGTCAGGCAGCATCTATGGAAAAGAGTAAACAGTTGACGTTTCGGGCCGAGAAGCTTCTTCGGGACTCCTTTTTTTTTTTTTTTTGCCCAGGTTTAGCACCTTTAACAATTCCTGCAACTAAAGAAAGTTTCCCGAACTATCCAATGTGAGCCATACCTTGTAAGTAGGACCCAACAAAGATCAGCAATACTGATCTTCAACCTGTTGCTGTGTTGTCACTCATTTCCATGTAAACCTATGATCTCTCCAGTTTATCAAGGTAGGTATTGCTGATTTCTAAACTTCACTACTGTGGAATAATGCAGCAGAAAATAACAAATGCTGCTTGCAGAATCCACACGGTGGGTGGGAGGGGAGGGGGAAGGCATGCTGTCCACAAGGATTGCTCCCTACATGACTCCCTTGTCCATTCATCCCTCCCCACTGATCTCCCTTCTGGCACTCATCCTTGCAAAGGGAACAAGTGCTACACCTGCCTTCACTCTCATTCAGGGCCCCAAACAGCTCTTCCAGGTGAGGCGACACTTCACTTGTGAGTCTGTTGAGGTCATTTACTGTGTCCGGTGCTCCTGATGTGGCCTCCTGTATATTGCTGAGACCTGACATAGATTGGGAGACCGCCTCGCCGAGCACCCACACTCTGTCCATCAGAAAAAGCAGAACCTCCCAGTGGCCACTCATTTTAATTCCACTTCCCATTCCCATTCTGACATGTCAGACCATGGCCTCCTCTACTGGTCCTCAATGAGGCCACAGTCAGGTTGGAGAAACAACATCTTATATTCCATCTTTGTAGCCAACGTGATGGCATGAACATTGATTTCTCGAACCTCTGGTAATGTCAACTCCCGCTCACCCCCCTTCACCATTCCCCGTTCCTTTCCCTCTCTCAGCTTATCTCCATATTTGCCCATCACCTCCTTCTGGTGGTCCTCTCCTTTCCCTTTTTTCCATGGCCTTCTATCCCCTCCTATTAGATTCCCCCTTCTCCAACCCTGTATCTCTTTCACCAATTGACTTCCCAGCCCTTCATTTCACCCCTCCCCCCCTATTTCACCTGTCTCCTACTACCTTGTATTTCTTCCTCTCCTGCCCCCACTTTCTTACTCTGATCTTTCACCTTTTTTCTCCAGTCCTGATGAAGGGTCTTGGCTTGAAACGTCGACTGTTTACTCTTTTCCATAGATGCTGCCTGGCCTGTTGAGTCCCTCCGGTATTTTGTCTGTGTTGCTTGGATTTCCAGGATCTGCTGATTTTCTCTTGCTAGTGTTTTAACTCCAGATTTACTTATTTACCTGTATATGAATTCCCAGGTCAACTGGTGAGATTCAAACTTGCTTGTCAGATCAATAAACCAAGCCACTAGATAATCATCTACTGATTTAACCACAGCTGTACTTCTGTCCTCTAACAATCCATCCGTCAGAGGGCATAGGATGAATTTTTGATCTCACTAGCCACTCCTTGGAGTTTATTTTTCTGAGTGGGTAGTGCTGATGAATGCTTAGCAAAGGATACAATTTGTCAATATTGCGCTTTAATCTGAGGCTCTGGCTCCCCAGTGCCCTGAGTTCCACTATCTTTCAGAAAAATGCCTTCCTCTACCTTGAGCATAGAACATAGGACAGTACAGCACAGTGAAGACCCTTTGGCCCACCATGTTGTCTGACCCTTTAAGATCTATTGATCGAGGCTCCAAAACCCACTTAGCCAGATGGTCCAGAGAGGCACTGCACTCCACAAAAGGAGATTTCCATGCACCTCCCTGTTAAGTGACTGGCCTCTTACCTTGCACACCCCAGGATTCAGGAGTATATGCTGAAGGGTCCACTGAAGCTCGGCGCAGCCAAAGCAAAGGAAAGAAGCCATGTGCAAGGTAATAGTGCTTTGCAAATGGGATATGTTTGTTAACTTCATGACACTAGGAAAGTATAGAGTTGGCAACACTATCAATGTACCTACTGGATGCAAAAAAGAAAGCCATGCACAATTTTGTGTTTTTGATAGATACTTCCAATGAATAAAGTTTATCTTAAAATTAAAATTACTTCATAAAATTAGGGGAAGTAGAGGGGAGGTAAAGGTCATAGAATATTTCTTTTGAAGATTGTGATTAGGATTTTTCCAATTGTTCAACACCTTAGTTACAAGTCGGCAGCATTCCCTTGCGACTGACTCCTTGCGCTGGAAGACCAACAGGTTTCTTGTCATGAAGCAAGGTACTGAATTATTGGCTTACCTTATCACCATTCACCGAAGAACTTTTCAATGATTTTGATCTCTCTGTCTCTTCCTCAACGTTTCCGAAGAGTGACCAATAAATTGAACACTGAGTTGAAAAGGATAATTTTTGTGCAACGCACAATGTGCTGGAGGGTTTCAGCAAGTCAGGCAGCATCAGTGGAGGGGAATAAACAGTCGATGTTCCCGGTTGAGTCCCGAAATGTCAACTGATTATTCCCCTCCATAGATGCTTCCTGAATTGCTGGGTTCCTCCAGCATTTTGTTTGTTTTCCTGGATTTCCAGCATCTGCAGAATCTCTTGCGTTTAGGAAAACTTTGTGAAGTTTTTTACCACTCGCCACTCACTTCAAACAACGAGCGTGGGAAAACCCTTGATTAATGTTGTACAGAAATCAGCATATTTACTATGTACCTTGCTCAACTTTAGTGTGTTCCAAAGTGCCTCATGTTCTCTCCAAGTGAGTCATTGTGGTTATGTTGGAAGTGCTTCGGAACATAAACACAGAGGAAATGTCCTACACATTTCCAAATAGAAAATACAGGAAAGATTCAGCAGGTCAGGCAGCGGCTGTGGGACGAGAAACATCCCATGTTTTGCGCTTGAACCATTCTCAATACTTTTCTTCCCAGGGATGCTCCCTAACATGCTGAGTCTATACTGCATTTTCTGCTTTTATTTCAGCTTTGGAAGCTTTTTGAGTTCTATATTTCCATATGATGTACAAGGAAAACATTCAGCCCGTTCAGTTTATGCTGGCTGCCGAATCATTTCCATTTCCCCATAAACTTCCCTACATTTCAATCAATTACCTCCCTCTTCTCCCCCCCATTCACCTACACACGAAGGGTGGTTTGTAGCAGCCAATTACCTTGCCAACCCCCGCGTCATTGGGATGTGAGGGGGAACTATGCCGACTGAAGAAAATTCATGTTGTCACAGAGAGGTTGTAGACATCACCCAAGTTCGGGACTGAACCTGGGTAGTAGGAGCTGTGAGTCAGCGATTTGCCTTGTTATTAGAAATTCTGCAGATGCTGGAACTCCAGGGCGACACATACGCTGAATGCTGGCATAACTCAGCATGTCAAGCGGCATCTACGGAGGGGAATCGGTAGGCAACATTTGGGACCAAGACTATTTTTCATGTCCTGATGAAGGGTCTGAGCCTGAAATGTTAACTGTTTCTTCTCCTCCACAGACACTAACTGACTTGCTGAGTTCCTTCAGCATTTTGTATGCGATTCTCCTGGTTTCACCAGCCTGGTACAGGTCTTCACCACCACCCTTATGCTTTAGAATGTGAGAATGCTATCTACCCTGTCAAGACTCACTTTGGCTTGCAGCGCCTTGCTCTTTCTGACATACAGCAGTACCATTGTTCAGGATTCAATGACTTAGCAGTTTTTCTTCTTCTAATCTCTTCATTGATCAAATCTGGGATAAAATATGCCTTATCATCAATCATTGCCCTGAGATTCTTGGCTTCTCATTACAAACTCCTGCATTAATTTTGCAATGTTTTTGTCAGCCACACTTCCATAGCTCAATGTGTCTTGCATAGGGTTTGATTTCATGGTCAATTGTACTAGCTTGGATTTTGACTGAAAACCTGCAGATGGTGAGGTAGTTGGGTTACTTCCTCATGACACGCAGCCCGGTAGCGTAGTGGTTAACATAAGGTTTTTCAGTACAGGCAACCGCGGTTCAATTCCCGCCACTTTCTGCAAGGAGTTTGTACGTTCTCCCCATGATCGCATGGGTTTCCCCTGGGTGCACCAGTTTGCCCCACACTGGCCAGCAGCTTACACACACAAAATGCTGCAGGAACTCTGGCTTACAGTTGGCGTTTTGGGCCGAGATGCTTGATCGGGACTGACGAAGGATCTCAGCCCGAAACGTCAACTGTACTCTTTTCCATGGATGCTGCCTGGCCTGCTGAGTTCCTCCAGCACTTTGTGAGTGCTCTTTGGATTTCCAGCACCTGCAGCTTCTCTCTCGTTTCTGGTTAGTAGGCTAACTGGTCATTGTAAATCGCCCTGTGATTAGGCTGGAGTTGTATCAGGGGTTGCTGGGTGGCGTGGCTCGAAAGGCCGGAAGGGTCTATTCCATGCTGCAGCTCAATAAATAAATAAATATGAGGTTGAGAGCTTCTCTTTGCCCTAAGAGAAAGTGCTTGCTTGTCATTAGGCCATTCAATCCATTCTATCCGTGCTGGTTCTTTGACCTCAGCCCAACTCACTATATGACCATAAGACCATAAGACATAGCAGCTGAATTAGGCCATTTGGCCCATCGAGTCTGCTCCGCTATTTGAACATGGTGGATCCATTTCCCCCTCAACTCCATTCTCCTATAAGACTCATGAGCTTGAAAGTTTTCCCTGTTCAAATGTCTGTCTGAGAACATATTGCTGTGTCTGCTTCCATCACCTTTGATCATAACAAGTCGCTGCTTTGCCCTCCCAGGTCTGCAGCCATTTCATCAGTCTGCATTGAACCATCTCTCAAGACATTCTGAAGTTATTTATTCATTTATATTTTATTTCGAGATGCCACACAGTACAGGCTGTTCCAGCTCAGGAACCTGCACTGCCCAATTTCAACCGTCTGAGCAATTAATATACAAGCAGTATGTCTTTGGAATGTGGGTGGAAACTGGAGCGCCCGCAGGAAACCCATGTGGTCATGGGGAGAGCGTACACGTTCCTTACAAACACTGATGGGAATTGAAGCGAGGTTGCAGGCATTGAAATAACATTAATAGCATTGTGCTAACCGCCACACTACTGTGTCGGACCAAGTATTGTAACATTTTGATGTGTTTTTCATGTTCCAGTACAGCAAAGTAGCGCTCATCTCTACTCTGTGGATTGCATTGGGCTAACCCATTGTTGGTAGTTTTATTTCTATGATCTGTGGTATCAAGAACATTGGTGGGACTATCAAACACAAGAAAATCTGCAGATGCTGGAAATTCAAGGCAAAACACACAAAATACTGGAGGAACTCAGCGGGTCAGGCAGGATCTATGGAAATGAATGAAGAAGAAGAAGAAGAAAGCCCTTAACTCCAAGTGGAGTCATCGGGACGCCGTCATGACGGCGATTTTTAGCAGGCTTTCTTAGTTTTACAAGGCTGAGTTGTTAGCTCGACGCTCAACCCAGCATGGATGGAAAGTGTGCAAGGAGCCGGCTGGATTTGAACTCGGGAGCCTCCGCTCCAAAGTCCGGCGCTGATTCCACTACGCCACCAGTCGGCTGTGGAAATGAATAAACAGTCGATATTTTGGGCTGAGACCCTATCCTGGTGGGTGTTGGCCTGAAATGTTGACTGCTTGCTCATTTCCACAGATGCTGCCTGACCCGCTGAGATCCTCCAGCAGTTTGTGTGTTTTGCAGTGATGGGACTTTATTGGTTTTCCTCCATGGCATCCCTCCTGCAGTTTTGAGTTATGGACAGAGGTTGTGCAGGTTAGATCTCTTTCCACTGGTGCCTAGGAGAACGAGGGGTGATGTTACAGAGGTGTATAAAATTATGGGGAATACAGACAGGGTGAATATGCACCATCTTTTTCCTCGGGCTGGGTAATAATCCTGAGATCTAAGGTTAGAGGGGAGAGACTTTTTCCACCCAGAAGTTGTCGGTATATGGAATGAGCTACTAGAGGAAGTGGTTGAGGCAGGGTCATTAACAGGCATTTGGAAAGGCAAGTAACTTCTTCCTTAATGTCAACAAGTCAAAGGAGATGGTTATCGAGTCCAGGAGAGCTCTCACCACTCACACCCCCCCTTTACATCAGCGGCACAGCAGTGTAAACCACAAGCAGTTTCAACCTCCTGGGAGTGCACAAAACACGCTCAGGCCCCAGGACACATCCTATACACAGTCAGGAAACCTCAACAATGCCTGTACCTTCTGAGGAGGCACAGAGAGCTGGTCTGTGCACGCCTATACTCACGTCCTTCTGCAGATGCACAGTGGAGAGCATCCTAACAAGCTGCATCACTGCATGGTACGGAAACTGCACTGCAGTGGACAGGAAGTCTCCACAATGTGTAGTCAAAACTGCCCAACCCATCGCTGGCACCACTCTACCCACCGTCTAGGACATATACACGGAAAGGTGCCAGAGAAGAGCCAGTAGTATCATGCAGGATCCCACCTTCCCTGCTCATGGACTACTTGGCCTACTCCCATTAGGGAGGAAGCTATGTAGCGTCCATGCCAGGTCCACTTGGGAAGTTACTCTTCCCCAAGTAGTAAGGCTGATCAACATCTCAACCTACTAACCTGCCTTCCACAACCCCAACCACCAGTACTTTATGATTTCCTGTCAGAATCATCTTCTGTCCAGACACTTCTGTGCCTAATGTCACTTTATGAACAAACATTCGATCTATGTACAAACTAGCTATCTTATGTGAGTATACAGTATTTACTGTGTTTTAAATTATTAATGTGTTCTTTTTTGTTTGTGTTTTTTTTCTGCTGCATGATATCTAACCATGATCTCATTCTCCTTTACACTTGTCTACAGAAATGGCATTGATGCTGTGATACAACCTAGGATACGCTGGGACACGTCATCAAGGACGTAGCCCGGGGTCATTGGGTGTTTCAGGCCTTTCAATATCAGACTGCCTTGCCCAGGCCCTTGCTTGTGTTCCAGTTGCATTGGTCCCAGGGTCACACCTCTTGATCCATAGCTTGCTCAGCTGACTCTGTGATGGTCCTGTTGGCTCTTCTCTTTGCAGCCCTCGTTATGTCAAGGAGAGAGTGGGTGATCAGTCAGCAAAACCTCAGCTCCACACCTCTATAGGCTTGCAATGCTCCCTCCATGCTGCTCCACCAGCTCCTGGTATTCGGCTTCTCACACTCAAATGCCTCCTCAATCCGGTCTTTCCAATTCTACCGTGATGACATGAAAAGATCTTGAATCTTGAACAAGAAAAATTCAGAAGGATTTGGGCCAAACCAGGGCAAGTGGGACTAGCTTAGATGGGAAATGAGTGTGGGCACGTGGCCAAGTGGTTAAGGCATCGGACTAGCGACCTGAAGGTCGTGAGTTTGAACCCCAGCCAAGGGAACGTGTTGTGTCCTTGAGCAAAGCACTTAATCACACATTGCTCTGCGACGACACTGGTGCCAAGCTGTATCGGCCCTAGTGCCCTTCCCTTGGACAACATTGGTATCATGGAGAGGGGAGACTTACAGCATGGGCAACTGCTGGTCTTCCATACAACCTTGCCCAGGCCTGCGCCCTGGAGAGTGAAAGCTTTCCAGGTGCAGATCCATGGTCTTGCAAGACTAACGGATGCCTTTAGTTTAGTCAGATGGGAAATGAGCCTGGAAGGAAACACAAACTGCAACGGACATTGCTGGGGAACCTGGGAATCACTGGAGATGAGAATCACTGGAGAATCACGGGAGATGTCCAGTGGGGAAATGAGCAACAGTGTCATTTCACTTCCACTACTGCGCCGAATCAGACCGGGTTAGGATTGACAATTGTCTAAATGCAGGAACATAACTCAGAGTTAAGCTCAATGAATCAGGAGGTTAGAATCATACATGAGTCCATAGTCAGTCATTGGGTAAATCTAAGGCGGAGGCTGATAGGCTCTTGATTAGTCAGATCATCAGAGGTTACAGGGAGAAGGCAGGAGGATGGGAGAGAGATAATAAATCAGCCATGATCAAATGATAGAGTAGACTTGATGGGCCAAATGGTATAATTCTGCTCCAATGACTTCTGGTTTTATGGACTTATGGCAATCAACTGCAGGGTGAATTGTTGTTTTGGCTTGTAATATCACAAAACAGGCCATTTAGCCGATTGTCCATGTTCTAGGCCTCTGGAAGTGTCATATACTCCCCTGCTCATTCCGCACAGTTTTCCAGCTGTTTCTGTTACCCATAATTATCAGCTGCTTGTTGGTAGTTCCTGCTGGCTCTGTTTCCCCTGCATGGATTGAGAAAAATGCACGACTATTTTGCTTATTCTGCCCTTATATCTGGCTCTTCTCCCTTTCACCGCAAGGGCTTTTCAGAGTCAGGAGATGAATCTCTTGCCACTGAATGCCCAGGCCCTGACCTGCTCTTGCCGACGCTGCACTTACACGGCCAGGCTAGCAGGGTTTCCGGTGACCTTGGGATGCTAATGGCGGGGTGCTCAGCCACAGGAAGGTCATAAACTCTCAAGGAAGGGAGATTGTTGACCACAAGCTGAATCTTTTCTGAAACCAGCCACTGCATAACAGAGAGATGAATTTTTCAAGACGAATGTGTGTGTTCCAAAAAAGCTTTTAAAAGGTGTTCATAGCAACTGGTCAAATTAGGCAGCTATTTCACTGTTCAAAGTCAAGATCCTGAAAAGATGGAGCACAGGGAAGTTAAAAGCACTGCTAGCTGCTTTTGTGATTGATCACGGGCCGAGTTGCTCAGATATGATGGCTAAATCTTGGCAGAGAATATGCAAGCTTGTGTGCTCTGAATCTTCCGATGAGGGCAATGTTTCAGACTAATTTCGCAGCCAATAAACTGCAGCCAGATTAAGTCTTTTGAAAATGATGTCCTTGCCAGCTCGCCTCTGAAATTGACAGTGTTGATGGTGGGGGTGGGCATAAGGTGTAGACGTAATGGAAACTTCACTTTGAAATATCTTCATAGCCCAACAAAACTAGGCTGTGTTAAATCACGAGATATTAATTGGTCCCTTGTCTACAATCATCAGCGCGAGGCTGGGCAGCATGATGTAGAATGCTGACTGATCATTCTCACCAAGAGGACTTGCATCAACCCACTAGTAGCACTGAGAGCGGCCGCAGCCCCAGCCTCGTTCTGATTGACTGGGGTACCAGCTCGACCTGTGACTCTTGCTTCAAGCCTTTAATGATTACTCCTAATGGTACCTAGTTAATTAAATTAATTAAGTTATTTTGACGGTAACAGGCCCTTCTGTCCCAATGAGCCCACACCGCCCAATTACACCCATGTGACTAATTGACCTACTAACGCATACGTCGTTGGAATGTGGGAGGAAACCGGAGCACCCAGAGGAAACCCATGCAGTCGTGGGGAGAACGTGCGAACTGTTACCAGCAGCAGTGGGAATTGAACCCCCGTCACTGGCGCTGTAGTGGTGTTGTGCTAACCGCTAGGCTGCCGTGCCTTCAGTTGTAAGAGGTTTCATTCTTACCTCAAAACCTCCCATTCCTTTGGGGCTGTGACTGCCATTTACATATTATTGTTTAACTATTTATGGTTCTATTACTATTTATTATTTATGGTGCAACTGTAACGAAAACCAGTTTCTCCCGGGATCAATAAAGTATGACTATGACTATGACTATTCCCTACTCTTCACATTGTTCGCTATCCTGATGGATTCAAATGTTGGCTTGAGGTTGCTCCCTGGATACCACTGCTGGTAGTCATAGGCATCCATTAATCTCGTGAGACCATGGATTTGCGCCTTGGAAGGTTTCCAGGGCGCAGGCCTGGGCGAGGTTGTATGGAAGACCCGCAGTTGCCCATGCTGTAAGTCTCCCCTCTCCGTGCCACCGATGTTGCCCAAGGGAGGGGCACTAGGGCCAATACAGCTTGGCACTGGTGTCGTCGCAGAGCAATGTGTGGTTAAGTGCCTTGCTCAAGGACACTGCCTCAGCTGAGGCTCGAACTATCGACCTTCAGATCACTAGACTGATGCCTTAACCACTTGGACACATGCCTGAGGCAAATCGCAGGATAAATAAACCTGTCCAGTAGAATTTAGAGACACAAGCTCAGCAGCTCAGCAGACCATAAGATCATAGGACCATAAGACAAAGGAGCAGAAGTCGACCATTCGGCCCATCTAGTCTGCTCCGCCATTTTATCATGAGCTGATCCATTTTCCCATTTAGTCCCACTCCCCCGCCTTCTCACCATAACCTTTGATGCCCTGGAAGGCATCTGAAGCTCTTAACCTGAATAAAACACCACATTGCAAGAAAGTTCATGCCTACAATCCCAGTTAAAGAATAAAGATGAAGATTAAAAGATTTACTTTATTTGTCACATGTACACTGTACATTTAGGACGTGGAAACCATAGAAAGGGTTCAGAGGAGATTTACAAGGATGTTGCCTGGATTGGGGAGCATGCCTTATGAGAATAGGTTGAGCGAACTGGGTCTTTTCTCTCTGGAGTGACGGAGGATGAGAGGTGACCTGATAGAGGTGTATAAGATGATGAGAGGCATTGATCATGTGGATAGTCAGAGGCTTTTCCCCAGAGCTGAAATGGCTAACACAAGAGGGCATAGCTTTAAGGTTTTTGGAAGTAGGTTCAGAGGAGATGTCAGGGGTAAGTTTTTTACACAGAGGGTGGTGAGTGTGTGGAATGGGCTGCTGGTGACAGTAACGTTGGCATCTTTTAAGAGACTCCTGGATGGCTACATGGAGCTTAGAAAAATAGAGGCTATGGGTAAAGTCTAGATAGGTCTAAGGAGGGACATGTTCGGCACAGCTTTGTGGGCCAAAGGGCATGTATTGTGCTGTAGTTTTTCTATGTTTCTATGTTTCTATACAGTGAAATGTGTCATTTGGGTCAAATCAAAGCAGCAAGGGTTGTGGTGGGGGCTGTCCACAAATGTCGCTCCACTTCCGGCGCCAATAAAGTGTGCCTACAGCTCACTATCCTGAAGCGAACTTTGGAATGTGGGAGGAAACTGGGGCACATGGAGGAAGCTCACAGGGTCACAGGGAGAATCAATGAACTCCTTACAAATCAAAGCTTGATCGCCGGTGCTGTAAAATGACTGGGCTGACCGCTATGCTACAATGCCAGCTCAGTGTGGAGAGGGACAGATTCTTGCTTTCTTAGGTGGACACAAGGCTCTCTCCTGGATATCGTCGCAGGCTGACAGCTTTAGTGTGACATTGAGGGAGAACCATAATGTTGAAAGCCCTGTCTCTCAGTTAAAATGCCTTCTATCTGCCAAGATGTCTGTAGAACATCATATATGACCATTTTGAAGACGAGTGGTGGAGTTTTCTCCAGTGTTTGTTCCAGTATCCCTTAGCTAACATCTTTAAAGCAACACTTGGGCAGCACACGTGGCACAGTTATGAGGACCACTGCACTGGAGCACCAGATACCCAGGTTCAATCCTTGTCTCTGCTTCTCCCTGCGCTCCATGTTCCTCTTGCATCCCAAAGACATACAAGTCAGTAGGTTAACTGGCCACTGTAAATCGTGTGAGGGTGAATGGTTGAATCTGGTGGAGGTGATCATAATGTGAAGAGAATAGAAAGGGAGATTAATCTTGGACCATTGATCGATGATAAGTACATGGATTATCCTTTGTGGCGATTGCTTTTTGTGCAGCAAACAATCTGCCGGAGGACTGAAGAGATCCTGCAGATGTTGGAAATCTTGAACAACACACAAAATGCCAGATGGATCTCAACAAGTCAGGCAGATTCTATGGAGGGGAGTAAACAGTGAACATTTTGGACCAAGACCCTTCATCAGGTCTGGAAAGAAGCCAGAATAAGAAGTGGGGTGGGGGTGGGGGGAAGGAGTACAAGCCGGGCAGGTGACAGGTGAGACCGGATGAGGGGGAAGGTGGGTGGGTGGGGGGAGGGGATGATGTGAGAACCATGGTGGTGATTGGTGGCAAAGGTAGAGAGCTGAAGAGGAAGGTATCTGATAGGCAAAAGCGGACCATGGGAGGAAGGGAAGGAGGTGCGGAACCAGAGGGAGATGATGGGCAGGTCATGAGGGTGGGGCAATGGAAGTGAGGGCATGAGAGGGCAACCAGAGTGGGGGAAAACAAAAAAAAAGTGAGTTAGGGAAGGGGAGAAAATGCAGATTGTTGCTCCAGACTCCTGCATCAGCAGTCTCTTGTGTCTACGTTATTTCCCTCCTTGTGCTCACTGTATATTGAGACTAATTTCTCTCCCAGTCTGACTGACATTCCGCAGGTGAACACCTCAGAACCTCTTCAAGGTTTGAGAACTCAGTAAAGCCCTTCATTCTCTGGCTGCCAAGATACAGGATGCCCTTTCTTTTCCTATGATGTCCCTGACATTCTGAATGTCCTTGACATGCAAAATCTCGAGAAAAATATCAGACGTTGTACAGTTTCTGCACGCAAATTGAAACGCTGCTACATCATCCCTGGGTGCTGATGTTGTTGTTGCTGTTCCTTTCCGCGCCTTGTGGTGCTTCAGGTGGCAACCTTGTCATTTCTGTAGCACTTATCTGTTTTTTCACGAGACCCAGTTGCTAGCTCGATGCACAACCCAGCACAGAGCCGGCCGGATTCGAACTCGGACCGCTCGCCTCAAAGTCCGGTGCGGATGCCGCTACACCAACGGCTGGCGAATGCTGTTGCTAAGAAAGGTTTAATTCCAACCAGAAAGATAAAGGTAACTGGCTCAAGTCTCCTCGTACTCTTCCGTGAACCAGCTCCCGCTTGCAATCCTCTCTTTAGCAAGTCCTGAAGTATTGGTCTCTGGATAGCCATGTGCCTCGGAAAATTTAAAGACAGGAGCAACAATATATTTTCCAACCTCTTGAATCTGCTTGTGCACCCAATAATAGATTAAATGATCTTTAGGCTCCTGGTATTTATAGCAGATAATGAGGCCTTTTGGCCCATGCATGGGTTTTCCAATCTTACCCATCTAAACTTGCATTATTTTCACCCTCTTGTTGGGGAAAATCTAGGTAACCTTTAAATGTAACTCAGCAGTCACCCACCACCTGCAGAACTGACTCCCACACTCTTACCAGTAGCTGGGTGTAGATGCTTCTGCTGAATTCGTCAGCAATAGTTGGGAGCAAGTCTCCTGTCAAATGAAGATGAGGATCAGACAGAAATCAGCACCACCCACCTCAGTAGCTACTAAAGGCAAGAACTTTAAATCACTGAGAAGCAGCAAACACCAACCTTCATAAACTTAAGCAAAGGTCTTTGATTGTCAAGAGCTGTGGCTTTGCTAACATTGAAAGAAAAAAGAATGAGTATTATACATGTTGCTTGCAGTAAATAGGAATGGTGTAGCTTTGAATTTCAATACATATTTTGATTAGAATGACAGGTTGTTAGGAATTTTATTTTGACTGCTCCCTACTCAATCCCCATTTGCAGGGCAAGAATCTGGTATTACACTTGACACAGGGTATATGACTGTGCAGTTGCTAGGGCAACTGCCTTGCACCTCCCAATGATCAGGGTTCAGTTGTGACCTTTAGTTCTGCCTACGTGGAGTCTGCATGCCTTCCACTCATCATGTGCTTTGTTCCAGTTCCCTCCCACATCCAAAACAAGTAGGTTAATTGTCCGCTATAAATCGCTCCTGGTGTGTAAGTGAACGGTGGAATCTGGGGGGAGATGATGGGAATGGAGGGGAAGTAGGTTACAGAGAAAATTAATGAGAACTTTCTGTCAGTCAGTGCAAGCTTGATGGGCTTCTGTGTTGTAAGAATATATTGTAACTAAGATTCCACAAGAATGTGTCAAGTTTGTCATGCCCACATACATATATGTACAAAAACTTGCAGAAACACCACAAGCACATACCCATAACATCAGGTAAGAAAATATACATAAATTAAACATGATTTATGCACAACTTTTCAAGAAGGAACACAATTTGAAATAAGATTCTAAGTCCATTTTAGTACAATGCAATCAAAGTAGTCAGTGTTGCTATACTGGGGTTGTGCTGGACGGTTCGAGAATTGAAAATTGTTGAAGAGAATCAGCTGTTCTTGAGCCTGCTAGTGTGGGACTTTCAGCCTCTGTACCTCCTGCCTGGTGGTAGCTGCGAGAAGGTGGCGTGGTTCAGTTGGTGGGGATCATTGATGATGGATCTACCTTCTTGAGGTAACATCTCCTGTGGATATTGCCAATAGTGGGAAGGAAAGTGCCTGTGATGTATTGGGTTGAACCCACTGCACTCTGCAGCATGCTTCGAGCAGTACCATCCACAGAGACTACTGGAGATACCTAAAGAGGAGCTGAGTTTTGAAGGTTCGGGAGAAGCAGCATTGAAGGCGGGATGAGGCCTGAGGCAGATCAGCCATTGAATAGCGGGGTAGGCTTCAGGGACCACAAGGTCCTGTTTCCTTACATCCTGATGTTTCCATCTTTCTTTCCCGGTTCTGGTGAAGAGTCCTCATTCTTACTTCTCTCTTCACAGACACTGCCTGATCCCCTGAGTGTTTCCAACATTTTCTGTTTTGTTTCAAATTGCTAAGCTGGTTCTGGATTCTCTCAGCTAAAGGAAGTACGACATAGATCAGTTGCAGGCATGGGCTGAGAAATGGCGGATGGAGTTTAACCCAGATAAAGGTGAGGTGTCGCACTTTGGTAGGGCAAAGGCAAGGAGACAGTACAAGGTCAAGGTCAAGGTCCTTAATGTTGCTGAGCAGAGAGATCTTGGCATCCAAGTTCATCCAGCCTTGAAAGCAGCTATGCAGGTCAATAAGGTGAATAAGAAGGCATATGGGATGCTTGCTTTCATTAGTCAAGGCACGGACTTCTAAAGTCAGGAGGTTATGTTGCAAATTTATGAAACTGTGCTTAGGCTTACATTTGGAGTATTGTGTACAGTTCTGGTCACTGCACTATAGGAAGGATGTTGAGGCTTTTGAGAGGGAGCAGGAAAGGTTTACCAGGATGCTGCCTGGATTAGAGGGCATGTGCTATCATGACAGGCTGGATAAACTTGGGTTGTTTTCTCTGGACCATCTGAGCTGAGGGGAAATCTCACAGAGGTTTACAAGTTTATGAGAGGCATAGATAGAGTGGACAGAGAGTATCTGTTTCCCAGAGTTGAAGTGTCTATTACCAGAAGGCGTTCATTGAAGGTGAGAGGGGGGGTAGTTTCAAGGGGGATTTGAGGGGGCAGTTTTGAGAGTGGTGGATGCCTAGAATGCACTGCCTGGTATGGTGGTAGAGGCAAATTAGAGGCTGTTGGATGTGAGGAAGATGGAGGGATATGGGCATGGTGCAGGTAGGAAGAATTAGTGTTTGGGTGTTTTTGATTTGCTCTTTAGCTGGTTCGGCATAACATAGTGGGCTGAATGGTTTGCTCCTGTGCTGTACTCTTCCATGTTCTATGGTTTATATTCTAAGAAATCTCTCTTGGTTCATCCCATTGAATCCTTTATTAGGTGTTGGTTAGCTCACCATTCAATATTCCATAGGAAGAATCTGAATCACTGCAAGTTGTCATTAAAGTATATCCCATAAAACATTAGGTCTATGAGACCCTAAGACCATAAGGCTTAGGAGGAAAATGATAAAGTAATTTGTGAAAGGATCGCTGCTTTTTACGATGTATGTCCATGATTTAGACTATGGGATTACTGTAATAGATCTGTGGCTAAATTTGCTGATGATACAAAGATAGGTGGAGTGTTGAGGAAACAGAGAGCCTGCAGAAAGACTTAGATAGTTTAGGGGAATGGGCAAAGAAGTGGCAAATGAAATACAATATTGGTAAGTGTATGGTCATGCACTTTGGTAGAAGAAATAAATGGGCAGACAATTATTTAGATGGGGAGAGAATTCAAAATGCAAAGATGCAAAGGGACTTGGGAGTCCTTGTGCAGGATACCCTAAAGGTTAACCTCCAGGTTGAGTTGGTTGTGCAGAAGGCAAATGCAATGTTGACATTCATTTCTAGAGGTATAGAATATAAGAGCAGGAATGTGATGTTGGGGCTCTGTAAGGCACTCATGAGACCATATTTGGATTATTGGGTGCAGTTTTGGGCTCCTTATTTTAGAAAGGATATACTGACATTGGAGAGGGTTCAGAGAAGATTCACGAGAATGATTCCAGGAATGAAAGGGTTACCATATGAGGAACGTCTGGCAGCTCTTGGGCTGTATTCCCTGGAGTTCAGGAGGAATGAGGGGGGGATCTCATTGGAAGATTCTGAATGTTAAAAGGCCTGAACAGATTAGATATGGAAATGTTATTTCCCATGGTAGGGGAGTCTAGAACAAGAGGGCACGACTTCAAGATTGGAGGATGTCCATTTAGAACAGAAATGTGGAGAAATTACTTTATTCAGTGGGTGGTAAATCTGTGGAATTTGTTGCCACGAGCAGCTCTGGAGGTCAAGTCATTGGATGTATTTAAGGCAGAGATAGGTAGGTTCTTGATTAGCCAGAGCATTAAAGGGTATGGGGAGAAAGCAGGGGAATGGGGATGACTGGAAGAATTGGATCAGCCCATGATTGAATGGTGGAGCAGACTCGATGGGCTGAATGGCCTACTTCTGCTCCTATATCTTATGGTCTTATGGAATTGATAGTGTCTGAAGGGAAAGGATATGGTATCAAAGAGTGAGACCAAGTGGCCTGGAACAGGACTTCTGGCTTTGAATCACTCCTTTGTTTGCTGAACAATTCCCTGGTTCTCAATCTAACTCCCAGCATAATGTGGAATTCCACTGCTCTTTGTTGATTCAGGTGGCAGTGCCTGGGCTTGCCTCACCATTCATCGGGGGCCAGTGACGCAGCCCCGCTACAGTGCAGAGGCCAGAGACACAGAGCTGGCTGGGACTGACAGGAAAGCCATCTAGCAGCTGTACGGTAAGCAATCTCGTTCTTTAATGGGAACTCGTGCACTGAGTGTTTGCTTCCAAGTTAGACCATAAGACCACCACATAAAGGAGCAGAATTAAGCCATTTAGCCAGCTGAGTCTGTTCTGCCTTTCAATTAGGGCTGATTTATTATCCCTCTCAACCTGATTTTTCTGCCTTCTCCCTGTAACCTTTGACACCTTTACTAATCAGGAAATTATCAATCTCTGCTTTAAGTATACCCAATGACCTGGCTTCCACAGCTGTATGTAGCAATGAATTCCACAGATTCACTAGCCCCTGGGTAAAAAAATTGCTCCTTGCTCTGTTCAAAAGGGACATCCTTGCATTCTGTGCCCTGTCCCACTATTGGGAACATCTTTTCCATGTCTGCTCCATCTAGGCCTTTCAGTATTCAGTACGTTTCAATGAGATCTCCCTCATCCTTTTAAACTCCAGAGAGAACCGGCCCAGAGCTACCAATGTTCCTCATACTTTAACTCTTTCATTCTTGGGATAATTCTTGAGAACCTGCGTTGGACTGTCTGCAATGCAGGCACATCCTTTCTTAGACAAAGTGCTCAGATTTCTCACAATACTTCATGTGGTCTGACAAATGCCTTATAAAGCCTCAGATACTCATTTTCTTTGACTTCAGTATGATGCAGCTGCAACCCAAAAGAATGATACGCAATAAGCATTGTGTCTATTGTGCACTCTTCCCTGTTCAGTCTCAATGAATGCAAGGAATTCTGCTTGCGGAGGGGGGGGAAGTGTTTTGTGCTCAGTCAGGGTCCTTACTCCTTACCTGGGGGTGGGCATGATGGCCTTGATGAGTATCTTATATTGATTTCAGATGGGTGAGAAACAAGTGGAATAGCTGCGGGGTTATTTGCTCCAATCCCCACATTTAGACTCTTAGAGCGCTATGAAGTTCAAAGTTCAAAGTAAATTTATTATCCACATATGTCACTACATAGAAACCCGAGATTAAGTTTCTTGCAGGCATTCATAGTAGAACAAAGAAATACAATGGAATCAATGAAAAGACTGCATCCAGCAGGATGGAGAAAAAAAAAGCAATGTGCAAAAGAGAACAGGTTATGCATACACAAAGAAACAAAAAAAACAGTAAATATAGAGAACA
Source organism: Mobula birostris (assembly GCF_030028105.1). NCBI lineage: Eukaryota > Metazoa > Chordata > Chondrichthyes > Myliobatiformes > Myliobatidae > Mobula > Mobula birostris. Next base: position 148,004,350 of record NC_092377.1, read on the forward strand.
TGAGGTGAAGAGTCCTTGAAAGTGAGTTCACAGCACAGAGAAGGCCCTTCAGCCCATCTAGTTTATGCCAATCTATTATTCTTCCTAGTCCCATTGACTTGCACCTGGACTGTAGCCCTCCATAACCCTCCCATCCATGTACTTATCCAAATGTCTCTTTAATTTTGAAATTGAACCTGTATGTACCAATTCCATTGGGAATTCAGTCTACTCTTTCACCACCCTCTGAGTTTTCCCTTAAGTATTCACCTTTCACACTTAACCTATAACCTTAGTTCCAGTATCACCCAACCTTAGTGGGAAAAGGCTGCTTGCCTTTACCTCAGCTGTACCCCTCATAATATTGTACACCTCTATCAAATCTCCCCTCATTCTCCTCTGCTCCAGGGAATAAAGTCCAAACTTATTCAGCCTTTCCCTTTAATTCGGAGGTCCTTAAGTCCTAGCAACATTGTTGTAAATTTTCTCTGTACTCTTTTAATCTTATTGATATCTTTCCTGAGGTGGGTGAACAGAACTGCACACTGTGTTCCAAATTAGGCCTCATGGATGTTTGATACAACTTGGACATAACATCCCATCTCGTGTACTTAATAACCTTCACAACACGCTGGAGGAACTCAGCAGGTCGGGCAGTATCCGTGGAAACTTAATACATTGATTCATGAAGGCCAGTGTGCTAAAAGCTCTCCTTATGACCCTAAACACGAGGAATTCTGCAGATGCTGGAAATTCAAGCCACACACATCAAAGTTGCTGGTGAATGCAGCAGGCCAGGCAACATCTCTAGGAAGAGGTACAGTCAACGTTTCGGGCCGAGACCCTTCATCAGGACGTCGACTGTACCTCTTCCTAGAGATGCTACCTGGCCTTTATGACCCTATCTATCTGTTACACCACTTTCAAGGAATTATGGATCTGTATTCCCAGACACCCTGGTCTACCACACTCCCCAGTGCCCTCCCATTTAAGATTCAAGATTATTTAATTTCATTTCCGGTATACAGGTGTAAAGAGAACAAAATAATTGTTACTGCAGACTGAATGCAGCACACGTAAATACGCAATAATAGATAACACCATAAATACTGTATACATACATAACAACACACACAAAATACTGGAGAAACTCAGCAGCATCAATGGAAAAGAGTACAGTTGACGTTTTGGGCTAAGACCCTTTATCAGGACTCGAGGAAAAAAAAGATGAGCAATCTGTAGGAGGAGGGGAGGAAGAAACACAAGGTGATAGGTGAAACTGGGAGGAGGAGGGGTGAAGTAAAGAGCTGGGAGGTTGATTGGTGAAAGACATACGGGGCCGGAGAAGGAGGAATCTGATAGGAGAGGACAGAAGGCCATGGAAGAAAGAAAAGGGGGAGGAGCACCAGAGGGAGGAGAAACTGATTCTGTAAGCTGCAGACTCACTTACAAGGACTCTGCAACTCATCTTCTTCTTCTCCTTATTATCTTTATCATCTTATTTGCCTTCTTTTTCACATTGCTTGCTTGACCTTAGACATAGGAGCAGAATTAAGCCACTTGGCTCATCAAATCTGCTCTGCCATTTCATTGTGGCTGATTTGTCCATCTTTGTTTAAGAAAATCAATGTCAGGGTAGTATATGGTAACATATATATAATTTGTTAATAAATTTGACTTTGACTTGACTTTACAGGTGTTAATTCACATGGATAATCTGTGAACCTTTGCTTCCCTTTTTGGATCTCCCTGACTCCATTTCAGGAGAGATAAACAGCCATTACATTGTTTGTTTTCATTGAAGCTGAGTGGTTGACATGACTGCATTCTGGCCCTGATCGAGCACTCATGTAATCCTGCCACTCAGATCTGTGAGATCAGAAATCTAAAGTACATTTTAAGCGGCAGCAGCAGTGAAAGAGCATGTTAGAATAAGATATTGAGAAATTGTTTACAGTAATGGTCAGCTGGTACTTAACCAGGGCATTATTGTGTGCAATCCCACAGTGTGGTACTCTGCTGCTTAGCATGATTAAGGTCAAAGTTGAACAGCTGTCAGTCTTGTGCTGAAGTGCTTTTGGTGATAACCTTATAAAGGGTCGCATTCATTTGCAGGAGATGAAAAAAGAAGACTGCAGCTGCTGGAAATCTGAACTGAAGAAGAAATGGTGGACTCGCTCAGCATCCAGGCAGAGTAACTATTTCAGGTCAAGGCATCTTTCCCACCTTCCTGCTGATGAAGGGGTTCGAACTTGAAATGTCCTTTGTTTCTTCGAGCATTTCCAGCATTTTGGATTTCCATCTCACTTATTTCCAGCTCTGCGGGTGACATGAAACAAATGTGAAATTATGAACACAAGGGCTTCTGCAGGTGTCGGAAATCTTGAGCAACGCACACAAAATGCTGGAGAAAGTCAGCAAGTCAGGCAGCGTCTATGGAGAGGGATAAACAGTCGACATTTCTGGCCAAGACCGGAAAGAAAGGGGACAGAAGCCAGAAGAAGCTGGGAGAGGAAAGAGTTAAAGCTTGCAGGTGATAGGTGAAGCCAGGTGAGGGAGGGTGGGGAAGTGGGGACTAGGTAAGAAGCTGGCAGCTGATAGGTTCAGGAGGTAGAGAGATGAAGAAGAAGGGATCTGAAAGGATAGTGGACCATGGGAGAGAGGGAAGGAGGAGGGAAGCAAAGGGAGGTGATGGGCAGGTGAAGGGAAGGGGTGAGAGGGGAACCAGAATGAGAAACAGAAAAAAGAGTGAAGAGGGATGATGAGTATTTCACTTCAACATCTCGATACTTTGTGGCCTCTGGAGAACTTTCATTGATGGCTTAGATGTTCCAGTTGCAAAGATCAGGGTCTATACATCGGATGGATTCAGCGACTGTGAATCAAATTAAATGCAGAATAACAACAAAACAAATAAAACAATTATTGGAATTGTGCTGTTCCTGTGTCTGCTCACTGATATAATAGACCTATTAAGTGTGAATCAAGTATGTAACATCTCAGTACAATTTTCCCTGCAGAAATAGTTGATGGGACGTGGCAGAACGAGTTAACTCTATTTTATGCCACTAATATTTGAGGGAAATTTGACCTTTTAACGGGAGACATGAGAGACTGCAGATGCTGGAACCTAAGGCAATAAACTATCTGCTGGAGGAACTCTGCAGCATTGAAAGGAGGAGAGGGACAGCCCTGATGCAGGGTGTCAACCTGAAATGTTGACAGCTCCTTTCCGCCCACTGTTGCTGATGGAGCCACTAGGTTCCTCAAGGAGATTGCCTGTTGCTTTTGACAGGAGACCACAAAACAGAAGGAGGTCTTTTTAGTCCATTTAATCCATGTGGTTTCCAGCACAGTAATCCCATCAATCTCATTCCCTCTTATTTCCACAGAACCAGCGACTTATTCTCCCTCTTCTATCAAATTCAAGTGTAAGTCTAATTTTAATTGTCATTTAGCTATACATATGAATTTGAAGGGCCCTCTGTTGGTTGGGTTTGAACATGGATGTTGCGTTCTAGCCATCTATGTAATACACCAGCCAGGGCAGTACAATATGGAGAGCAAGCTGTTGCTCATGTAGCAGGCCTCTCCCTCCCTGCAGCTGATGAACCCAGATGAATTGCAGAGGCCAATGTAGCTTAGCACCAGCAGTATCGTAGGAGTTGCCAGTTAGCGTTGAACTCAACGTGGGACTGCCTTAGGGACTTTTTCTTCAGGATTTACTCCTGAAGCCTTCCCCATAAGTGGGCATAGCCGCAAGGCAGTGGAGGTTTCAGATCAGAGTTTTCCTTCTCCTGGGTGAGCTGTCAACCACAGCTGATGAGCCCCATCGGTTTGAAGCAACTGGTTTTAAGGTGCCGGTAACTCGCCTTTGCCCCTTTTCCTGTCAGTAGAGATGTTGGTTCCTTAAGGCTGTTATAGCCAGGGTGGTAGTGGGGATAAGCTCCCACTACCTATTAAATGCTCCCAATGGTGTGTGTCTCAAATAGCCTCTGATGACCAAGTCCAGCTCCTGGCCTTCATGTGTGGCTTGACTTCTAAGGCAGGTGGAATACATGAACACAGCCAAATGAAACAATGTTCCTCCAGGCCAAGATGCAAGACCCAGTATCACGAGTCACACACAGGACGCAGCATATGTAGCACCATCAGTTTACGATATGTCCATCAGTTTTGCTTTGTTCCTTTTGTCATTCACTTACACTAAGGAGTGATTTACTGCTAACACACTGGCTCTCCTTTGAGATGCTCTCAAGGCATCTGTTAGTCTCGTGAGACCATGGATTTGTGTCTTGGAAGGTTTCCAGGGCACAGGCCTGGGCAAGGTTGTATGGAAGACCGGCAGTTGCCCATGCTGCAAGTCTCCCCTCTCCACGCTCCCGATGTTGTCCAAGGAAAGGGCATTAGGACCCATACAGCTTGGCACCGGTGTCGTCGCAGAGCAATGTGTGGTTAAGTGTCTTGCTCAAGGACGCAACACGCTGCCTCAGCCAGGGCTCGAACTAGCGACCTTCTGATCACTAGTCGAACGCCCTAACCACTTGCCCACACGCCAACATCCTTTGGGATGTAGAAAGAAACCAAAACAGCAGGAGGAACCCACGTGGTCACACAGAAGTGTGCAAAACCCCCCACATGCAGCACCTGTCGTCAGATTAGAACCCATTTCTCCAGAGCTATGAGGCAGTGGCACTAACTGCTGTACCGCCGTGGCTCCCAGAAACATCTGCTTTTAAAAATCCAAAGGTTTCACAGAGCTGTACAGGATAGAAACAGGCTCGCCCTTGCTGACCGAGATGTCTACCTGACCTTGTCCTAGTTCCCTGTATTAAGCTCACATCCCACTAAACCTTTCCTATGATATACCTATCTAAATATCCTTCAAACACTACCATTATACCCATCTCTAAAGCTTCCTCTGGCAGCTCATTCCATGTACTCACCACCCTCCGGGTCCTCTGTAACTATTCCCCCTCTCACCATCAACCTCTGCCTTTTAGTTTTAGACTCCCCTACCCTGGGGAAAAAAGACTCTGACCATTCACCTACCTGTGCCCCTCATGATTTCATAAAACTTGGTACAGTCGTCCCTTGGCCTCCTGCGCTCCAGGGGAAAATAAGCCCAGAGGCTGGTTAATCGTCTTGGCTGCCATGCCAAATCTTCTTTCCAGAATCGAAACTTCAGCCTCAGCTTACCATTGGAGACTGATGGAAGTCACGAAGCCAGATGTGGTTCCAACCTAACGGGGTGATTGCGAGAATTGCATCCAGCTGCAGCTTCTGACAAACTGCGTTAAGGAATCGGAGATGGGACTGGATGAACTCCAGAGCATTTGGGAGGCTGAAGGGGTGATAGCTAGGACATGTAGAAAGGTGCAGGACACAGGAAACTGGGTGATCGTCAGGAAGGGGGAAGGGGTTAAGGAACCGGTTCAGAGTACCCCTGTGGCCATCGCCCTCAACAACAGGTATATCAGCGGCGGGAGGGGGGGAATGACCTAACAGAGGAAAATCACAGTGGTCAGGTCTCTGAAGGGAAGGGGGAAGAAAAGGCATGCTGTGGTGACAGGAGGTTCATTAGTTACAGGAATGGACAGGAGGTTCTGTGGGCGAGATCAAGATTCCCGGATGGTATGTTGCCTCCCGGGTGCCAGGGTCCAGGATGTCTTGGGTTGAGTCCTCGGCATTCTTTAGTGGGAGGGTGAACAGCCAGAAGTCGTGGTCCAAGTAGGTACCAGTGACATGGGTAGTATGAGTGACGAGGTTCTGCATTGGGAGTTCAGGGAGTTAGGTGCTAAAGTAAAGGGCAGGACCTCTAGGGTTGTGATCGCAGGATTGCTACTCGTGCCGTGTGCTCGTGAGGCAAGAACTAGGAAGATTATACAGTTTAGTAGGTGGCTAAGGAGCTGGTGTAGGAGGGAGGGTCGAAGATTTTTGGATCATTGGTCTCTCTTCCAGGGAAGGTGGGACCTGTACAGAAGGGACGGTTTGCAGCTGAACTGGAGGGGGATTAATATCTCAGCAGTAAAGTTTGCCAATGCTGCACGGGGGGATTTTAAACTAGAGGTGCAGGGAGATGGGAACCAGAGTGCCAGAACAGTTAGTGGAAGGTTGTGGAGGCAGATGTTGGTAAGACCTCAGACAAAGTTAGGAATCAAAAGGTTGAGCTTGGTGTGACAAAATCAAAAAGAGTGAATACAGGACTGAAAGTGTTGTATCTGAATGCACACAGTATATGGAATAAGGTAGATGAACTTGAAGCACAGTTGCAGATTGGCAGGTATGATGTTGTAGGCACCACTGGATAATGGCTGAAAGATTATAGCTGGGAACTTAATATCCAAGGACACACATTGTAGTGAAAGGATAGGCGGGAAGGCAGAAGGGGCAGCATTGCCCTGTTGGTAAAAGAGAAAATCAAATTATTAGAAAGAGGTAACATTGGGTCGCAAGGTGTTAAGTCATTGTGGATAGAGCCAAGGAACTGCAAAGGTAAAAAGACCCTGATGGGAGTTGTGTACAGACCCCCAAACAGTAGTAAGGATGTGCCCACAAATTACAATAGGAGATAGAAAATTCATGACAAAGGGGCAATGTTGCAATATTCATGGGGGACTTCAAGATGCAGATAGATTTGGAAAATCAGGTTGTTGCTGAATTACAGGAGGTGGAGTTTCTGGAGTGCTTATGAGATGGATTTTTAGAGCAGATCGTGGTAGAGCCCACTAGATGATCAGCAATTCTGGACTGGGTGTTGGGCAATGAACCAGAACTGATTAGAGGTAAATAATCACTTGGGGGCATTCACCCTGAAATATGGTTGAATTCACCCTGAAATTTGAGAAGAAGAAGCTAAAGTCAGATGCAGCAGTTTTACAGAGGAGTACAGGGAATTACAGAGGCATGGGAGAGGCGTTGGCCAGTATTGATTGGAAAAGAACACTGGCAGAGATGATGGCAGAACAGCAATGGCTGGAATTTCTGGAAGCAATTTGACAGGCACAGGATACACCATCCCAAAAAGGAAGACGTATTCTAATGGAAAGATGACACAGCTATGGCTAACAAGAGAAGTCAAAGCCATCATAAAAACCCAAGGGAGGACATAGAATCGAGCAAAAATTAGTGGAAAGTTAGAGGATTGGGACGCTTTTTAAATCCAACAGAAGGCAACTAAAAAAGTTATTAAGAAGGTAAAGATGGAATATGAAAATAAGCTAGCCAGTAATATTATGGAGGAGTCCAGGAGTTTCTTCAGGTATATGACGTGTAAAAGAGTGATGAGTCTGGATATTGGACCATTGAAAAATGATGCTGGAGAGGTAATAATGGGGGACAAGGAAAAGGCATACAAGCTGTTTAAGTATTTTGCAACAGCCTTCACTGTGGAAGACACTAGCATGGTGGAAGTCCTAGGTGTCAAGGGTTATGAAGTGTGTGAAGTTACCATAAATAGAGAGAAGGTTCTTGGGAAACTGAAAGGTCTGAAGGTAGATAAGTCACCTGGACTATTCATTGTGGAGTTCTGAAAGAGGTGGCTGAAGAAATCATGGAGACATTAGTAATGATCTTTCAGGAATCACTAGATTTTGAAATGGTTCTGGAAGACTAGAAAATTACAAATGTCACTTCACTTCAAGAAGGGAGGGAGGCAGAGGGAAGGAAACTATAGGCCAGCTAATCTGATTTCAGTGGTTGGGGAGATGTTGAAGTCAATTATTAAGGATGAGGTCTCAGGGTACTTGGAGACACAAGATAAAATAGGCCATGGTCAGCATGGTTTCCTCAAGGGAAAATCTTGCCTGACAAATTTCAGCAAGGCATTTGATAAAGTACTCCATGACAGGCTTATTGAGAAAGTAAGGAGGCATGGGATCCAAGGGGACATTGCTTTGTGGATCCAGAATTGGCTTGTCCACGGAAGGCAAGGAGTTGCTGTAGACGGGTCATATTCTGCATGGAGGTTGGTCACCAGTGGTGTGCCTCAGCGATCTGTTCTGGGACCCCTACTCTTCATGATTTTTATAAATGACCTGGATGAGGAAGTGGAGGGATGGGTTAGTAGATTTGCTGGTGATACAAAGGTTGGAGGTGTTGTGGATCGTGTGGAGGGCTGTAAGAGGTTACAACGGGACATTGATAGGATGCAAAACTGGGCTGAGAAGTGGCAAATGGAGTTCCACCCAGATAAATGTGAGGTGGTTCATTTTGGTAAGTCAAATATGATGACAGAATATGGTATTAATGGTAAGACTTTTGGCAGTGTGGAGGATCAGAGGGATCTTTGGGTCAGAGTCCATAGGACACTCAAAGCTGCTGCGCAGGTTAACCCTGTGGTTAAGAAAGCATACTGTGCATTGGCCTTCATCAATCGTGGGATTGAATTTAGGAGCTGAGAGGTAATGTTGCAGCTATATAGGACTCTGGTCAGAACCCACTTGGAGTACGGTACTCAGTTCTGGTTGCCTCACGATAGGAAGGATATGAAAGTCATAGAAAGAGTGCAGAGGAGATTTTAAGGCTGTTGCTTTGTTTGGAGAGTATGACTTATGACAATATGTTGAGTGAACTCAGCCCTTTTTCCTTGGAGCGACGAAGGATGAGAGGTGACCTGATAGAGGTGTATAAGATGATGAGAGGCATTGATCGTGTGGACAGTCAGAGGCTTTTTCCCAGGGCTGAAATGGCTAGCATGAGAGGGCACAGTTTTAAGGTGCTTGGAAGTAGGTACAGAGGAGATGTCAGGGGTAAGTTTTTTACAGAGAGTGGTGAGTGAGTGGAATGGGCTGCCAGCGATGGTGGTGGAGGTGGATATGATAGGATCTTTTAAGAGACTCCTGGACAGGTATATGGAGCTCAGAAAAATAGAGGACTGTGGGTAACCCTAGGTGTTTCTAAGGTAAGGGCATATTTGGCACAGATTTGTGGGCCTGTATTGTGCTGTAGATTTTCTATGTTTCTCTCTGTTTCTAAATCTGTAAGAGTTCTTTGAAGAAATAACAAGCAGGATAGACAAAGGAGAATGTGTGCACTTAGATTTTCTGAAGGCCTTTGACAAGGTGCCACAGAACAGGATGCTTGACAAGTTATGAGCCTGTGGTATTACAGGAAAGATTCTAGCAAGGATAAAGCAGTGGCCGATTGGCAGGAGGCAAAGAGTGGGAATAAAGGGAGCCTCTTCCGGCTGGCTGTCGGTGACTAGTGGTGTTCCACAGGGGTCTGTGTTGGGAGCGATTCTTTTTACGTTCTACGTTGATGATTTGGATCATGGAATTGATGGCTTTATTGCAGAGTTTGCAGACAATATAAAGATAGGTGGAGGGGCAAGTAGTTTTGAGGAAGTAGAGAGGCTACAGAAGACTTTGACAGATTAGGAGAATGGACAAAGAAATGGCAGATGGAATACAATGTCGGGAAGTGTATAGTCATACACTTTGGTAGAAGAAATGAAAGAGTTGACTATTTTCTAAATGGAGAGAAAATACAAAAATCAGAAGAAGATCAGAATTTGAGGGTCTTTGTGCAGGATTCCCCAAGGTTAATTTGCAGGTTGAGTCTGTGGTGAGGAAGGCAAATACGATGTTAGCATTCATTTCAAGAGGGTCAGAGTATAAAAGCAAGGATGTAATTTTGAGCCTTTATAAAGCATAGGTGAGGTCTCACTTGGAGAACTGTGAGCAATTCTGGGCCCAATTCAGCAAAAAGGATTTGCTGAAACTGGAGAGGGTTCAAAAGAGGTTCATGAAAATGATTCCAGGATTAAAAGGCTTGTTATACAAAGAGAATTTGATGGCTCTGGGCCTGAATTCACTAGAATCCAGAAGAATAAGGGGTTACCTCATTGCAACCTATCAACTGGAGAAAGGCCTTGTTCGAATGCATGTGGAAAGAATGCCTCCTATCAAAGGAGAGTCTAAGACCAGAGGACACAGCCTCAGAATAGAGGGGCGCCCTTTTAAAACAGAGATGAGGAAGAATTCCTTCAGCCAGAGAGTGGTGAATCTGTGAAGTTCTTTGCCACAGGCAGCTGTGGAAGCCAAGTCTTTATGTAAGGCAGAGGTTGATAGATTCTTGATTGATCAGGGCATGATGGGATACGGGGAGGATGCAGGAAATTGGGACTGAGAGGAAAATTGGATCAGCCATGATGCAATGGCAGAGCAGACTCGATAGGCTGGATGGCCTAATTCTGCTCCTATATCTTGTGTTCTTATAGCACAGATCCCATGGGTATTGTTACATTGCTTGGCCTTTGCTCAATAAAAGCAAGCAAGGTGTCTCTGTTTACTAGGATAAAGTGGAAGCACTCTGTGATTGTATCTGAGTGATAAAGTGACGAGTGCTAACTACTCCATTCCAATGGTGCTTGAGAACTCATGGTACAGAGGGTGCGAGTGGGAACAAAGCGTGATGGGGAGAAGAGGGTTCTCTTTGTTTATCAAGGGGTTAAGGGCTCAAAGTTCCTTCGTGTCATGATCAGGCCGCTTTTTCTGTAAGGATTTCCCGAAGTTATAATGTTATTTTCTACATGTATTTGCCCAACTGTTCAGTCAGGTGAGTGATGCCAGAAACTTTAATCAAGGAGAATAGGACCTTTTGGTTCTATGTTCGCATCTATCCATCTTCCTCCCCCCCCCCACACACACACTGCTGTTTCACTTGCTCCTTCTCCATGGTGATCGGAATACAAATTGATGTTTGCTGAAGGACACCGGGTGGGGGTGGAGGAGGGGGCTTTTGAAAGCAGCAAATCACGCAACACTGCTCGCTCCACAGAGGGTACTACATGAATACAGATGGCTGTCAGATAAGGGAAATGTGATGAGTCAGCATAGCAAATGGAGGCACAATCCAATGAAGCTGTCCAAGATGCTTATGCAGTGAGGCAGTATCGACTGAACAGGCAGAGAAGGCACTGTGTGTGTGTGTGTGTGTGTGTGTGTGTGTGTGTGTGTGTGTGTGTATGCGAATGTGTATGTGTGTGTGGGTGTGTGTATGCGAATGTGTATGTATGTGTGTGTATATGTATGCGAATGTGTATGTATGTGTGTGTGTAAATTGTGAATGTGTGTGTGAGTATATGTGAATGTGTCTGTGTGTGTATGTGATTGCGTGTGTGTATGTATATGTGAAAGTGTGTAATGTGTGTATATGTAAATTGAATTGACTTTATTTCTTACATCCTTCATATACATAAGGAATAAAAATCTTTACATTATGTCTCCATCTAAATGTGCAATGTGCAATTTATAGTAATTTATAGTAAATATTATATAAAACAGGACAGTCAATATAATATTGAAATGCAATTGTATCAGCATGAAATTAATCAGTCTGATGGCCTGGTGGAAGAAGCTGTTCCACCTGTTGGTCCTGGCTTTTATGCTGTGGTGCTGTTTTCTGCATGATAGTAGCTGGAACAGTTTGTGGTTGGGGTGACTTGGGTCCCCAATGATCCTTCAGGCCCTCCTTACATACCTGTTTTTGTAAATGTGCTGAAAAGTGGGAATTTCACATCTACAGATGTTCTGGGCTGTCCGCACCACTCTCTGCAGAGTCCTGTGATTAAGGGAGGTAACAGTTCCCATACCAGGCCGTGATGCAGCCAGTCAGGATGCTCTCAATTGTGCCCCTGTAGAAAGTCCTTAGGATTTGGGGGCCCACACCAAACTTCTTCAACCATCTGAGGTGAAAGAGGCGCAGTTTTGCCTTTTTCACCACACAGCTGGTGTGTACAGACCACGTGAGGTCCTCGGTGATGTGGATGCCGAGTAATTTACAGCTGTTCACCCTCTCAATCCCAAATCCATTGATGTCAATAGGGGTTAGCTTGTCTCCATTCCTCCTGTAATCCACAACCAGCAACTTTGTTTTTGCGACATTGAGGGAGAGGTTGTTTTCTTGACGGGTGTGTGGTGTGTGGGTTGTTGTGTATCTGTGCCTATACATATGTATGGTGTGTCTGTATAAAGATGTGTGCCTGTATTGGCAGGCACATATGTGTTTATGTGCATGTATACGTGTGCATGTGGTAGGTGTTAGTATGCTTTCATGTATATACGTGTGTTTGTGTGTGCGTGTGCGTGTGGTGGATAAGTAGTCTCGATCATTGCTTTTTGATCATGCCACACCTTTGTGACACCATCTTTTACCTCTCTTTGTACTGTGTGAAATGCTCAGCCTTTGCTTGGGAAGGATAAGATTCAACCTGACTGGATGAAAAGATGAGAAAGGCACCTTCAGGATGTTGCAAAGCACATTACAGCCAATGAGGCAGTTTTAACATGCTGTCACCACTGATATATACACTCAATGGCCACTTTATTAGGTATAGGAGTAGAACAGACTTCTGCTGCTGTAGTCCATCCACTTGGAGATTCAACGTGGTGTGTATTCAGAGATGCTCTTCTGCACACCATTGTGGTAACATATGGTTATTTGAGTTACTGTTACCTTCCTGTCAGCTTGAACTAGTCTGGCCTCTGACCTCTGACCTCTCACATTAACAAGGTATTTTGTCTACAGAGCTGCCACTCACTGGAAGTCTTTCAATTCTCACACCGTTCTCAGTAAACTCCAGAGACTGTCAAGCATGAAAATCCCTAGAGATCAGCAGATTCTGAGATACTCAAACCACCCTGTCTGGCACCAACAATCATTTTCCCCATTATGATGTTTGGCCTGAACAACATTTGAACCTCTAGACCATGTCTGCATGCCTTTATGCATTAAGTTGCTGTCACATGATTAGCTGAGCAGATACTTGCATTAACGAGCAGGTGTAGAGGTAACTAATAAAGTGGCCGCTGTGTGTAGGTAATCAGGGCCCAGAGAAAGTTCCACCAAGTAGCATTATGAGAACGAGCAGATCATCTGATCCAGCTCTGTTGTTTAAGGGATGAAAACTGATAAGGGCATGGGAAAAAAAACCTCCTGCTCCTCATTGAAATAGTGCCAAGAGAGCTTATTTTTGAAGGCAGCAAAAAATACGGTTTGATGAATTGTCACAAGTCGTACTGTTCTCCAACAGCACTGCAGAGCAGGTTCACTCTGTACTTTTGATCTCTGAGTACAACTCTTGGGAACAAGATTTCGACTTCCGCCAATTAGAGCAGACTCTCAGCATAGCAATTCGGGCCAATTCGGGACATTTCGTGCCCGGATTGGCCTGACCAGTCATCTTCAGACACACTGCATCCAGTCTCAAAGTGACTAATGGTGTCGAGTTCTTCATCGACAACCACGATGGACGAACAACAACAGCATAGCAAGTGCCTGATCTTTGATAGAAGCCTTTTTGAAAGACCCTCAGATAGGCAGGCATGTCATAAGGTCATAGACTAATGCAGCACAGACATAGTCTCTTCTGTTCAACTTGTCCAAGCTGAATAAGGTACCCATCCAAGCCCATCCCCTTCGCCTGCGTTTGGACAATTCAAATTCTGGGCTGGATAGATTATTAAGGTCGGGTGTTGGAACCCGGAGGGGGGAGGGGAAGGTCGAGCCGGTTCTACTCGCTGCTCTGCGACGTTCACCCCACTCTCCGCGGCACTGAAGCTGTGCCCATCTCCGGCCGCTCTGGGCTTTGTGCCTGCGAGATCTGTTTTGCCCTGCTGTGTGACGAACTGAGGCCGAGGCTGTGCGGCCTACTCCAGCTTCTCCGGGCTTCCTGTCAATGGACTCACTTTCGTTCTAAATGCTGTTGCTTGCTTTTATTGCTTCCATGATTTGTGCTTTTTTTCCTCTCTCTCTCTTCATGGGTGTTCGTCGGTCTTTTTTTTAATGGGTTCTTTCGGGTTTCTTGTTCTGTGGCTGCCTGTAAGGAGACGAAACTCATGGCTGTATGATTTATACATGCTTTTATAATAAATGTACTTTTGGCCCTTATCACTCTAAACCTTTTCTGTCCAAGTACCTGTCTTTTAAATGTTGTTGTTGTACCGGCCTCTCTTCTGGGAGCTGGTTCCATATACCCATCAACCTCAGTGTGAAGAAGTTGCCCCTCATATCCCTTTTAAACCTCCCCTCTCACCTCAAGCCTATGCCCTCTAATTTTTGATTCCCTTTACCTGGAAGGGGCAGTGTGCACTTGTTCCGTCTATGGGCCTTCATGATTTTATACTCCTCTATAAGGTCACTCCCTCAGCTTTTACACTCTCTTGAATGTAGCTGTAAAATTCATGCCTCGCCCTGAACTCTCCTTGGCTAACTCCCGCTTCAAGCTTCACATTGAGATGCAGACGATGAGTAAAGATGGGTGTGTGTCAGTTATAAGGGGATGCCCAGCCTGATCCTAGCTGGGCTGCTGAGGTTCCTGATGTGTTAGCAGTGCAGAGTGCACAGCTGAGTCAGGACAAGAGCCCAGTGTTATGAACTCCAAGGGAGAACCGCTGGCCTTAAAGCTGGGCGCGCACTCCGCAATAAGAGAGTCACTTATTATTAACAGCTTTGCAGTACATGAAATCAGTGATTGGAAACGGAGTTGAAGAAGAATGAAAGAAACATCCTCCCCAGCCGTGCTGATTTACAACAGACGTTGACAGACGACCTACTTTTCAAGTTTCCAAGAACACTTGCTTGGGTCACAAACTTACCGAAGGAGCGAGTGGAACTATCAGTGCAGGGAAAGCAAAACCTGTACCCTCACCACCCGGACCACGCTCTCTTCTTGCCGCTATCATCAGGAAGGAGGCACAGAAGCCTCAGATCCCACAATAACCAGGTTCAAGAACAGCTGTTACCTTGCTATCACCCTGTACTATCCCGCCATAGATAACTTCAATCGCCACTACCCCGAACTCTGAAAGGGGCGCCATGGTGGCATAGCGGTTAGTGCAACACGATTACAGCTCAGGGCGTTGGAGTTTGGAATTCAATTCTGGCATCCTCTGTAAGGAGTTTTTTTATGTTCTCATAACCACCGGGGTATTCTCTGGCTCCAGTTTCCTCCCACAGTCCAATGATGTACCGGTCAGTCGGTTAATTGGTCTGTTGTAAGTTGTCCTGTGATTCAGCTAGGGTTAAATAAGTGGTTTGCTGGCTCGTTGGTCCGGTAGGGCCCGTTCCACACTCCACCTCTAAATAAATGAATAAATCAAACAAACTAATTCTATGACCCATGGATTCACTTTCAAGGACAGCTGACATATGCTCTTAGGATTATTTCTATTTGCTCAGTTGGTCTTCTTTTGCACATTGGTTGTCAGTCTTTGCTAATGAATGGTTTTCAATGAAATTCTACTGTATTTCTTTTCCTTGTAAGTGCCTGCAGAAATGAGCCTCAAGGTAGTACCTGGTAACACTTTCGTACTTGGATAATAAATCTACTTAAAGTTTGAACTTTGAAGGATGGTGAGGAGTGGTGGGAAGGGAAGGAAGACAGCATCTCTCATTCATATTCCAGATGATGTCAACATGTGCAGAAGGAGCCCAGTCAGGCTCCACACCTCTGAAAGAATTTTCGCCCACAGTCCAGGCACATGCCAGTTGGCAGGGCAGTTGGATGCCCTGGATTTTTAGAGATGAAATTACGTCCTTACTGTCTGTTATGCTGCTGGTGTTTCAGGCAGCAATGAGGGTCCTCTGTCTCTGGCAGTGTTCAGGGCTTCCTTCATCATGTCAATAGCTTCCTCTTGGTTTATTGTCAGTCATGCAAGTCCCGGGTGGAGACTCAGGAACACTGTCGCACTCAGATTTAGAAGGAACCTTCATTGTTGTTTCTGTAACAGTTTTGTTTTACCAGTTAGGGTTGTTAGCCCAGAGTTGGACCCCCGAACCTGGAGGACTGGTGGACCGCTCCTTACAGACAGCATTGGGAATTGAACTCCATAATACTAACCGCTATGCCATCCTAAAATTAATCCTATAGTAGGTGTGTGGTAAGAGAAGCAAAGAGGAGACAATGGACATTGAGTGAGAGAGAGAGACAGAAGGAGGGATTAGGTTACAGCACTGTTTCTCCAGTATTTTGAGTGTGTTGCAATAACTAGAGAAGATCTTCTCTGAGAGCTAGTATACAATCAATGGGCTGAATAGCCTTCTATGTCATGAGGAAATATGAATAAATTGACTTACTCTGGCCTTTCACAACAGCCCTGTAATTTTCTCCTCTTCCTTGGATCTGTTCATATTACATTTCCAAGCAGTAAACTGGAGACCCTGATAACACACCACTTTATAGATCTTCCCCTTGCTATATCTGTGGTTTTGATTTCCAATTTGTGTCTGCCAGCTGGTGGGAACAGTTACCCTTCCCAGTTGGTCTCTGTCTGCACTCTGTCTACAGGAAATGGATTAATGCTCTTCAGGATTCTGATCCATTCCTGAATTTGTAAAAAAAAAAATTAGATTTTGTGTTATGTACCTTTGAGATCTTCATTTGCAAACTGTTGTTTGCTGACGATGCAGCAGCAGTTTCTCACTCAGAACCCAACTTCAGCATGACTGCGAGGAGGTTGGGCTGACCATCAGCTTGAAGGAGACAGTATGATGGCCCAGGACACTGACTCGCTCCCATCCATCACCATTGATGGTTATCCTCTGGAGATGGTGGCCCCCTTCACCTATCTTGGGTCAACCATCCCAAACACTTCGTCTTTTGATGTTGAGCTGAGCAACAGGCTGAAGCTGTCATGGCTGAGCTGAACAGGAGAGTGTGGAGCAACAACCATCAGACTGTAAATGCCAAGCTGCCTATGTACCTGGCTTGTGTTCTTGACACTCTGCTCTACAGCAGCGAAGCCTGGACAATCTAAGGAGCTGGTGGTGGACCTGAGGAGAGCTAAGGTACTGGTGACCCTTGTTTCCATCCAGGGGGTCAGTGTGGACATGGTGGAGGATTACAAATACCTGAGGATACGAATTGACAATAAACTGGACTGGTCAAAGAACACTGAGGCTGTCTACAAGAAGGGTCAGAGCCGTCTCTATTTCCTGAGGAGACTGAGGTCCTTTAACATCTGCCGGATGATGCTGAGGATGTTCTAAGAGTCTGTGGTGGCCAGTGCTATCATGTTTGCTGCTGTGTGCTGGGGCAGCAGGCTGAGGGTAGCAGACACCAACAGAATCAACAAACTCATTTGTAAGGCCAGTGATGTTGTGGGGATGGAACTGGACTCTCTCATGGTGGTGTCTGAAAAGAGGATGCTGTCCAAGTTGCATGCCATCTTGGTCAATGTCTCCCATCCACTACATAACGTACTGGGTGGGCACAGGAGTACATTCAGCCAGAGACTCATTCCACCGAGATGCAGCACAGAGCGTCATAGGAAGTCATTCCAGCCTGTGGCCATCAAACTTTACAGCTCCTCCCTTGGAGGGTCAGACACCCTGAACCAATAGGCTGGTCCTGGACTTATTTCATAATTTACTGCCATAATTTACATATTACTATTTAACTATTTATGGTTCTATTACTATTTATTATTTATGGTGCAACTGTAACGAAAAACCTATTTCCCCCGGGATTAATAAAGTATGACTATGACTATGATCTATGCTGGCTACGAGAAGAACGTGTACAGCTTTCATCTGTGCTGCCTCAGACTGACCCTGTACATACCTTGGCGGGATAGAGCCACTAATACAGAGGTTTTGCAATGTGCAGGCATCCCCTGCATGTTTGCCTTCCTCAGCCGGGGGTGGCTCAGATGGTTAGGACATGTCAGGCGAATGGGCTCTGGTCGAATCCCGAAAGACCTACTGTATGGGCAGCCGGCAGAGGGTGCAAGCAAAGTTGGTCGCCCACAGCTTCTCTTCGAGGACGTCTGCGAAGAAGATCTGAAGCTGGCCAGCATCGATGGGAAGACACGGCCGCTTGGAGTCCAGCAGTTTGGAAAGGCGTGCAAAGAGCAGAAAGTACCCACATCAACGAGCCAGCTGGTACGAGACCTCGATGGAAGCAGAGAGTCTCTCCAACCAGATCCCTGTCTTCCTTCACCTGCAGTCAGTGTAGAAAAGACTGTCACTCCAGAATGAGACTCCTCAGCCACTCTGGGCAGTGCACCACCAGGGGGTGACATTTCTCATGTGCTTCCAAACATCTTTCGAGTCAGAAGGATGACAAGCAATGTGAGGTGGGTCTCGGGTAGCTCTGATTAGGAGAGCAGTGTTGGGATACAGGAGCTACAACACCAAGGGTATGGGAATGGACAGATAGGATTCCTTTTTTAGGAGCTGGCATGAAGCTAATGGGCCAAAAGGCCTGGTTCTTCGATGTCATAAGTAAGTCAGTCTATTTTGGTGGAGGGAGGTGACATGATTATGACACAACTCTGATCCTCACCAACAGCAGAGGCAAGAGAGATATCACGGGTATCTTCGTCATGCAAAGGGCAGTGCATATTTGGAATGAGCTGTTAGATACAGGTGGTTGAGGCCAGCACGCTGGCAACATTTAAAAGCCATCTAGATAAGTAATGGATATGGTGCGTTGAGACAGCGATTGGTCAAACATAGGCAGGTGGGACTAGCTCACTGGGCAACACAGCTAGCATGAATGAGTGGGGCTGAAGGGCCTGATCCAATGCTGTATGATTCTATGATTCTATGACACTATGGCCATGTGACAGTTCTGCATGATAAATGCTGTTCTTGCTCTAGACAAACTTCTTCCCACCTAATTCCATCCCTTTCACTTTATTGCATTATCCATGCCTCCCTTCTTAAATGGATAAAAAGACAAGCAGCTTGGTAGTGTAGCGGTTAGTACAATACGTTACAGCCCTAGCGATCAGTTCCCAGCACTGAAGGTAAACGGTTTGTGCGTTCTCCCGCTGACCATGTGGTTTCCTCCTGGTCATCTGGCTCCATCCCACATTCCAGAGACGTATGGTTAGAGTTAGGGACAGTAAGTTGAGGACATGCTATGAGGACGACACTTGCAGACTTTTCCAAGCACAACCCTTTAACCATGTTGGTCCTTTTCACAAAATGGTGCATTTCATTGCATGTTTTGGTGTTTTGATGTAATCTAATCTTTTAACTGCTACTCCCAAATTTGCTTTGGCCTTTTCCTGTGTGGCTGATTTCCACATTCCTATTACTGTTTAGGTAAAAATATTTCTCCAGCACTCTGTATTGAATTTGTTAGTCATACATATACAAAAACTAAATTGCACATTATTAAACATGTGAAAGCCTGTTCACACTTTGCAATTTAATGAGCTTCATTAACAGCTGCTCAGCAGCATTGTCTACAGAAGGTAGGGCCAGGTTTCTGATTAAGACCTTGTGCTCTTAATAGACATTGTTAATCTGTTGTCAGGGAGATGTAGATCTTAAAGCACTCGGTTTCTAAGAAGGGCAGGGAGTACCCCCCAACCACCTTTTTCCTGTGTTAACCTTTGCCCCTCAAGCCAAATAACCGTAATGCATTACGCATGTCACAGTACCATTGGTGGGAGCTCCTTGTGGACAAAATGGTTCCTGTTTCCAATATTTCTTCCATATCTATATTTCAAATGTTTTTCAGTGGCTGGAAATCTTGGTGGTGATTATTTTTTATTATTGAGACACAGTGCGGAGTAGGCCCTTCGAGTCATGCAGCCCAGCAACCCCCGAATTTAATGCTTGCCTAATCACGGGACAATTTTCAATCATCAATTAACCTACTAACTGGTACGTCTTTGGACTGTGGGAGAAAACTGGAGCACCCTGAGGAATGCATGTGGTCACAGGGAGACCATACAAGCTCCTTACAGGCAGTGGCGGGAATTGAACCCCAGTCTCCTGTACTGTAAACTGTTGTGCTAACCACTATGCTACTGTGCCCCCCCGAAAATGAAAGGCAAAATATAAATCTAGGAAATTCTCCTTCCTATACTGTATATTTCAACCATTTTACAATAGTATGTGGTGACGTCTATGTTCTTTCATATTAAATCTACAGTTGTACTGTAGAGAGCATTCTGACAGGCTGCATCACTGTCTGGTGTGGAGGGGCTACTGCACAGGACTGAAAGAAGCTGCAGAAGGTTGTAAATCTAGTCAGCTCCATCTCGGGCACTAGCCTACAAAGTACCCAGGACATTTTTAGGGAGCGATGTCTCAGAAAGGCAGTGTCCATTATTAAGGACCTCCAGCACCCAGGGCATGCCCTTTTCTCACTGTTACCATCAGGCAGGAGATACAGAAGCCTGAAGGCACACACTCAGCGATTCAGGAACAGCTTCTTCCCCTCTGCCATCTGATTCCTGAATGGACTTTGAAGCTTTGGACTTTACCTCACTTTTTTAATACACAGTATTTCTGTTTTTGCACATTTTTTAATAATCTATTCAATATGTGTGATTTATTTGTTTATTTATTATTACTATTTTTTTCTCTCTCTGCTAGATTATGTATTGCATTGAACTGCTGCTGCTAAGGTAACAAATTTCCCGTCACATGCCGGTGATAATAAACCTGATTCTGATTCTGAATTTACTTTGAACTGCAGCTTGGAACTTTGAAATGCTCTCTATTTCATCAATGGGATATTAGAAATCCCAGTTAATCCAACAAGATCCCTTTCAACATTTTCCCCAAAATCGTAACGTAATAATCAATACAAAGCTCATCCCCATCAATGAAATGCTCAGTTATCAGTCTTAGAGCCTTGTCAGCAATAGACCATGACAAAAGCAAAGATGCAATTTGGCTTTATGGGGCATTGGTCAGACTACAAGTGGAATATTATGAAGAGTTTTGGCCCCAGTATCTAAGAAAGGATGTGCTGGCACTGGAGAAGGGTTCGGAGGAGATTCGCAAGAATAATTTATTTTATTTATTGAGATACAGTGCAGAATAGGCCCTTCAGCCCTCCGACCTGCACTGACCAGCTCTCCTTGGATTTAACCCTAGCCTAATTGAAGACTATTTACAAATAACCACTTAACCTACCAAACGGTATGTCTTTGGACTAGAACACTAGGAGGAAACCTACGCAGTGGGTGGGAAGGCACGTAAACTCCTTACGGGCAGTGGCGGGACCTGAAACTGAGTTGCTGGTATTATAAAGCAATGTGCTATCTACTATGGCACTCTGCCCCCAACATGATCCGGGAATGAAAGTGTTGAGTATGAGGCATGTTTGATGGCTCTGGGCCTGTACTCACTGGAGTTTAGAAGAATGGAGGGGGATCTCATTGAAATCTATCGAATATAGATAGAGTGAATGAGGAGAGGATGTTTCCTATAGTGGGGGAGTTTAGGAATAGAATAGAATGACATCCCTTTAGAACAAATATGAGGAGGAGTTTCATTGTCCGGAGGGTGGTGAATCTGTGGAATTTATTGCCGCAGTTGGCTGTGGAGGCCATGTCAGTGGCTATATTTGAAATGGAGGTTGAAAGGTTCTTGATGAGTCAGGGTGTCAAAGGTCACAGGGAGAAGGCAGGAGAATGGGATTGAGAGGGATAATAAATTAGCTATGATGGAATGGTGGAGCCCAAGTGGCCTAATCTCGCTTCTATGTCTCATAGTCTTATGGTGATCGTGGAGACATTATGGTATTGCGTGTGAAATGTAGAACATGGAACAGCACAGGACAAGAACAGGACCTTTGGCTCACTACGTCTGTTCCCAACATGATGCTGAATTAAACTGTATCTGTCTGCCTGCACGTGATCCATATCTCTGCACTCCCTGTTTAAAAAACCTGCTCTGCACATCTCGTTGATCTTCACTCTCCACTCCCCATCTCAAGTGCATGTCCTCTTGTATTTGGTATTACTACCCTGGAGAAGAACATACTAGCTATCTACCTGATTTATGCTTCTCACAATTCTATCCGATTTCACCTCAGCCTCTGGCAGTCCAGAGGAAACAACTCAAATTCACCCTCATTCCCTTCTTATTGATACTCTCTACCCTACAGCCTTTCCAAAGCCTTCACATCCTTCCTGTAACCAGAACTCCACACAAAACTGAAAGTGCAGCCTAACCGAAGTTTTATGTAACTGCAGAATGACCTCCTTACTGTTATACTCAATATTCCAACCATTGAGGGAAAGGATGCCGTATGCCTTCGTTTCCATGTTATCCTCTTGTGCGGCCACGTTCTGGGACCTCTGGATTTGGATCCCATGACCCGTTCGTACATCAGTCTCACTCTGCGCTGAGTTAAACATTTGATCCCTCAGCGGTTTCTTCCCAGACTGATATTGGGTTGATGACCTTTTAGTCCTGTTTGTGACCTGTCCTATTGTATGCATCCCATTAATGGAATATGAACATACAAACACTTGTATTTCCATAGCACCTTCAAAGTGGTACAATTGTATATTGACAACATTGTATCAACTAATGATCTTGAGATGGGATTGGACATAGTTCTGGGTTCATGGCCAACAACCTACAGTATTTTTATTAACTTAGAGAGTGTCATGCCACTGGCAAGACAAGCATTCATTGCCCACCCTCATTGTCTCTGAGAAGGTGAGGATACTCCCATAGTGATGCTGGGAAGTAGTTTGGGTTTTTGACTCAGTGATGACAAAGAAGCAGTAATATATGTTTTCTTGATTTTACTGAGGCTGTCGTGAGGTATGGACTGCAGCGGTCCGAACAAAACCCAAATGAAGTATCTACGAACGGGGTATGACTGCTCTAACCGAGCTGGGGCTTTTTTCTTTGGAGGCAAGGAAGATGACAGATGACTTGACAGAGGTGTATAAGATGATAAGAGACATACACAGAGTAGACCACCAGTGAGTTTTTTTCCCAGGGTGGAATGGCCGATAGGAGAGGGCATAGTTTTAAGGTGATTGGAAGGGTGTATAGGGGGATATCAGAGGTAGGTATTTAACACATTCTGGAGCAATGATACAGCAGATACATTAGGGATATTTAAGAGACTCTTAGATAGGTACATACATGGATGAAAGAAAAATGGAAGGCTATGTGGGAAGGAGGGGTTAGACTGATCTTAGAGTAGGTCGAAAGGCCAGCACAACACTGTTCTATGCTCTATGTTCTGTGTTCTATGTTCTATGTTAATACCACCTAATTACAATGGAGATTATACCCTACAGCACAGAAACAGGCCCTTCAGCCCATCATGTCCATGATGACATTTTCCTCCTTCTGCACCAATCCCATGTTAGGACAGTATTCTTCTCTGCCTTTTGCTTGTCCCCATCTAAATGCCTCCTAAACACGGGAATTGTATCTGATCCATCAGCTCCCCTGGCAGCTTGCTTCAGATACCAACCACCCTCTGTGTAGGATTCTTGTTCCTCAGGCCCCCACTAAAACTTTCACCTCTCTTTTTAAAACAATGCCTTCTTGTTTTTGATACCCTTGTCATTGGAAAAAATGTTTTGATTATTTACTGTATGGTTGTCATAATCTCCTCTAAATCAGGTCATCCCTCAGCCTCCTTTGCTCCAGTGAAAACAAGCCCATCTATCCAATCTCTCCCCATAACTGAACTCTTACAATCTGGGCAAAATGTTGGAGAATCTGCCCCCGCGCTCTCTTCTTCCCTAATGACTGAGAATGCTGAAAGCAGAATGAATTTACTCAGAAAACCGGGACCGATGAGTAGAACAAGCCCTGAGCTGCCAACTGACACAACAGCATCTTCGCCGAATAAAGGCAGAGAGATTTCTCTGGAAAAATCACAGCGAATATCTGAACTCAGCTCTTTGATCCACGGGAATAATTGTGCATACAGATTACGTTCAGACACTTGACCTCGGTTGCTGACGGCAGCAGTGCTTTGAGGGCAGATTTACTGGAAGAAAAGCTCTCGAGTACAGCAAGTAGGGATGATCAGGAGCTCACTGCCTGAACGCAGTCACAGCTGGTTCAGTCATGGCCTTTAGAGAAAGAGTTGGTTAAGTAATGAAGGGAAAATCATTTGCACTGCCCTGGGGAAATAGCTAGTAAATGGGACTTGCTGGATTTTTGTTAGAAGCAGCACAAATTTTCTCTATGCATTACAGAGCAGTAACCTACTCACTGATGTTCACTTGATGGTACACCTCAGCAGAGCCCTGGTCCACATGTGGACTAAAGAGCTGAAGTCCAGAGGTGAGGGGAGACTGACGGGCCCTGACATCAAGATAACATTTGACCAAATGTGGCATCAGGGGGCCATGGGGGAACTGAAAGCAGTGGGATCCAAACGGGTAATGCTGTCCATTCGCTGGAGTCTTTCCCTGATTCTCAGTGAGGTAAGAAGGTCTGAGGAGGAAATTCTGAGGGTAGGTGGTGGATAGCTGAAGATAGTTCTACCTAAGATGGAGGAAGGAGAGTGCGGGGGACACCCGTGAGCAGAGTGAAGGAGCCCAGAGTGTCAAGACATTGAATTAGAATCAGAATCGGGATTATTGTCACTGACATACGTTGTGAAGTTTGTTGTTTTGTGGCAACAGTACAGTGCAAGTTATGAAAAATTACTATGTTAATACCATCATCATCATCATCACGTGCCATGTCGTATGATGGGGGTGATCATGGTCTTATCCATGACCATGATTGTTCTTGGCAAATTTTTCCACAGAAGTGTTTGTCATTGCCTTCTTCTGGGCAGTGTCTTTACAAGATGGGTGGCCCCACCCATTAACAGTACTCTTCAGAGACTGTCTGCCTGGTGTCAGTGGTCACGTGACCAGGACTTGTGATATGCATCACCTGCTCGCTTCTCTTCACGTGACCCTGATCGGGAAGGGCTAAGCAGATGCTACACCTTGCCCAAGGGGGAACTGCAGGCTAGCACTTCACACTTCCTTTGAGATCTCCCCCCACCAATGACACCGCCCCCCCCAAAAAATAATGCAAAAGACGAAAAGTGCGGTAGTATTCATGGGATCGTGGACCATTCAGAAATCTGAAGGGAAGAAGCTGTTCCTAAAACACTGAGTGTGGGTATTTAGGCACCTATACCTCCTCCCTGTTAGCAGTAATGAGAAGAAGGTATGTCCCAGGCGGTGAAATCCGTGCAAATTGAGAACATAATTACATAAGAACATAAGAAATAGGAGCAGGAGTCGGCCATCTGGTCCATTGAACCTGCTCTGCCATTCAATAAGATCATGGCTGATCTGGCCATGGACTCACCTCCACCTACCTGCCTTTTCCCCGTAACCCTTAATTCCCCTACTATGCAAAAATCTATCCAACCTTGTCTTAAATATATTTACTGAAGTAGCCTCCACTGTTTCATTGGGCAGAGAATTCCACAGATTCACCACTCTCTGAGAAAAGCAGTTCCTCATCATCTCCGTCCTAAATTTACTCCCCCGATCTTCAGGCTATATCCCCTAGTTCTAGTCTTACCCATCAGTAAAATCAACTTTCCTGCCTCTATTTTATCTATCTCTTTTGTAATTTTATTTGTTTCTATAAGATCTCCTTTCATTCTTCTGAATTCCAACGAGTACAATCCCAGGTGATTCAATCTCCCCTCGTAGTCTAACCTCCCCCTCACCTCTGGAATCAACCTGGTGAACCTCCTCTGCACCACCTCCAAAGCCAGTATATCCTTCCTCAGGTAAGGAGACCAGAACTGCATGCAGTTCTTTAGGTGCAGCCTCAACAGTACCCTGTACAGTTGCAGCATAACCTTGCTGCATTTGAAATCAATCCCTCTAACAATGAAGGCCAACATTCCATTTACCTTCTTGATAACCTGCTGCAACTGCAAACCAACCTTTTGTGATTCATTGAGGGACAAGAATAGGCCACAGATTGTGGACACTGAGAATTGGATGCTTAATTGCAATATCCATGGGCATTATCCTTTTCTAAAGCTCTTGATTCCTCCAAACACTCAACACCTGAGCTCTCATATTGTAAGGTCCAAGCAACACACATCAAAGTTGCTGGTGAACACAGCAGACCAGGCAACATCTCTAGGAAGATGTACAGTCGACGTTTCGGGCCGAGACCCTTCATCAGGACTAACTGAAAGAAGAGCTAGTAAGAGATTTGAAAGTGGGAGGGGAAGGGGAAGATCCAAAATGATAGGAGAAGACAGGAGGGGGAGGAATGGAGCCAAGAGCTGGACAGATGATTGGCAAAAGGGATTTGAGAGGATCATGGGACAGGAGGCCCATGATCCTCTCCTCTCCTTTGTCTCTCTCTCTCCTTTTTCTCCCTCTGTCCCCCTCACTATACCCCTTGCCCATCCTCTGGGTATTCCCCTCCTCCCCCTTTTCTTTCTCCTTAGGCCTCCTGTCCTATGATCCTTGAAACTCCAGCATCTGCAGATTTCCTCGTGTTTGCGATATTGGAAAGTCCTTCAGTTCCTCCTGCACTGAACAATGTCCATTATATTGTCCCACTTCCAGTTCCTACTCTTTCAAAGATCTTCAACATTGTTAACAGTGAGTGACGATATGAGATCCTGGTGGTGGAAGAAGAAGGAGTAACCATCTTGACCAGTAAATTAGGTACTCAACACAGAGAACACTGTATTGTCAGTGAAGGAAGGATTGGATGCTGAGGCTATATCTGACAGAGTTATTGTTACTTGGTAAATACTTAATTGTTGTCAGGCACTGAGATACAGTGAAGATTGGTGTTGAGGTATCTGGAACAAGTGAATGGTTATTTCAAAGGGACATTATGATGGGGTAAATGCTCTACTTGTATCCTAGAACATAGAACATAGGACCTATAACAGTACAGGCCCTTTGGACCTCAATGTGGTGCCGATGTTTTAAGTTCAATCTAATTCTTCCTCCCTACTATTTTTCTATCATCCTATCTAAGAGTATCTCAAATGTCTTTTATGTATCTGTCCCATTCGATATAATGAGGCAATTGTCAAGTGAAGGCTTCATGTTTGATGTCAAGGGTTATAGAGCAAACATGGATTGACAGAGTTGAGGTGCAGCTCAGGATAGTCCTTACTGAAGGTAGAATGAACTTTATGGGCTTGTAAATCCCTCCAGCTTTTCACTACTCTAAGGAACCCTTCGGGAAATCCAAACAGACCTGTTCAGACCTTTGATCTCTCTTCAGATACAGGAGGGCATAGCTTCAAGGTGAGAATGGGACAGTTTAAAGGAAATATGTGGGGTATGTTTTCTACACAGATGGTGGTGGATGCTTGGATCGCACTGCCAGAGGAGGTGGCGGAAGCAGATATGATACCAATGTTAAAGAGACAGTCAGACAGACACATGAACAAGCAGGAAATGAAGGGACATAGACCATGTGCAGGAGGTATATCTTATAGGTGAAATTAGCATTGCTGTTGTCACAGATACTGTGGGCTGAAGGGTTTGTTCCTGACCTGTACTGTTTTATGTAATTGATGTAAGAGAGGTCAGTGATCAGAGCAGATGTGTTTGAAGATTCTGGAGGAATCCGCAAAGTAGATCGCAGTCAGATGTTGGAGATTACTCAAGATTGCTCTGCCCTTCATTTGAGCCCGGCCTAAGCTATTACCTCAGCTTTGTGTGGCCACTGCTCTGCCCAAGACCACAACAAATGGCAGTAAGTTGTGAACGTGACCGAGACCATCAGGAACACCAGAACCCCACACCCCCCAACCCGCCTGATTCTCCACCATCCCACTGTCTTGGAAAAACAGCTAACATAGTCAAAGCCCCCACCCTCTCTGGACAATTTCTCTTCTTCCCCCCTCCCTCCATCAGATAGAAGATGCAAAAACTTAAAAATGTGCACCACCAGTTTCAAGGATGGTTTCTACCACACTTTCTGGACCCTTTATGCAATAAAGATAAAGTCTTGATCACTGCAGCTTCCTTGTCATGGCCCTTGCAGATTAGTTAGCAATTATACTGCACTTTTTCTGAAACTGTAACACTATATTCTGCAGTCTGCTCTTTCCTTTGTACTTACCCGAAAATTGTCTGTCTGGATGATATGCAAAACAACGTCCGTCACTGCATTTTGGCTCATGCGGCAATACTAAACCAATTATAAATGATCAATTATCAATTAACAATGGACCCTGCTAGTCTATAGCTGCTCCAGAACCTGTGACACCAAAGTTCAAAGTTCAAAGTACCCATATACCACCCTGAGATTAATTTTCTTGCAGGCATGCATGGTAGATCAAAGAAATATACTAGAATTAATTAACAACAACGCACAAACACAGACGAACAAAAAAACAATTTGCAAAAGAAGACATACAGTGCGAATACAAAAATAAATAAATAATACTAGGATCATGAGTTGTAGAGTCCTTGAAAGTGAGTCCATAGTTTGTGTTCAGTGATCGGTTCGGTGTCAAGGTGAGTGAAGACGCCCATGATAGTTCAGAAGCCTGATAGTTGAAAGGCAATAACTGTTCCTGAACATGGTGGTGTGGGTCCTAAGGCTCCTGCACCTCCTTCCTGATGGTAGCAACGAGAAGACAGCGTGGCTACTTGATGATGGATGCTGCTCTCTTGTAGCAGCCCTCCTTATAGATCTGCTCCATAGTGGGGAGGGCCTCTCCATGTGATGGGCTGGGCTGTATCCATTGCTTCTTGTGGGATCCTCCATTCTTGGTCATTGGTGTTTCCATATCGGGCCACGATGCAATGATCGCAAAAAGTTCAGTGGCCTCCCTCTATCTACAGCCTATGGGACAGAGAATCTCAGGTTCAATGTGGGGGTAAGCTTGAGTTCCAATCTCCCATAGGCCGAGAGGACTGAGGATTTATGAAAGGCCTACACCCAGGAAGGATAGGACTTACTTCTGAAGTCACATTTATGAGAACATATCAAAACATAGACATAGACATAGATATAGAATAGTACAGCACAGTACAGGCCCTTCGGCCCACAATGTTGTGCCAACGCTCAAACGCTGCCTCCCATATAAGCCCCCACCTTAAATTCCTCCATATACCTGTCTAGTCGTCTCTTAAACTTCACTAGTGTATCTGCCTCCACCACTGACTCAGGCAGTGCATTCCACGCACCAACCACTCTCTGAGTGAAAAACCTTCCTATAATATCCCCCGTGAACTTCCCACCCCTCACCTTAAAGCCATGACCTCTTGTATTGAGTAGTGGTGCCCTGGGGAAGAGGCGCTGGCTATCCACTCTATCTATTCCTCTTGTTATCTTGTACACCTCTATCATGTCTCCTCTCATCCTCCTTCTCTCCAAAGAGTAAAGCCCTAGCTCCCTTAATCTCTGATCATAATGCATACTCTCTAAACCAGGCAGCGTCCTGGTAAATCTCCTCTGTACCCTTTCCAATGCTTCCACTTCCTTCCTATAGTACAGTGCAAGTTATGAAAAATCACTATGTTACAATAAATATATAATAACCTCAGCAAGGGCAAGAATATCTTGAGGCACATGAAGCACATTATTCTCTACAGATGTAAGACATACTGCCAAATGGATTGTCTGCACCTGGCCACCTCCCAGTTATTAAGTCGTAGCAGTGGGGCAATAACGGCTGGATTGTTTGGTCAATATGAGCCGAAGTTATTGCAGTCCTGTCCAGCCATTTATCTTTCCAGGGAGTCTAATTTAATTGGACATATTCCAAAAATGCTTTCAGCGCGTTTGACATACAGTCAGGCTGCTGAGTCCAGCCAGGCTCTGAAATGCCCTTGTGAGGTTTGCTACAGATCAATATAAAATAATGATTTGTAGACAATCTCTTTATTAATCTGAGCTTTCTTTGGAAACGCTTCCCTTAATGTTTCTTTCTGATGCCTCTCTTTGCTAGTAACTTTTTGGAATTTTGAACTTTCATTTGTTGTACCCCTGGCTTTTCAAACGTTACGTTTGGCATTTGGAAGCCACCACATAGCATTTATTTCATTTCTCTCAGTGTCCTTCAGAAGGTCTGACTCTTTTTGGCCGCACACTGTTCCCAGGAATTTGACCCAGCAACAGTGAAGAAATTTATGTCTGAGTCTTCACAGTGTGTGTTTTAGGATTGAATCAGGAATTTAAAATTACATACAGGTCATGCTGAGGGATACTCAGCAGAGCCAGGCATCAACTATGTAGAAAGAAGCAATCTCTACAATCAGTATTTTCTGACTTTACTTCACATTTCCTATATCTGCAGTCTTTCCATTTATTTATTTATCTATCTATCTATTTTGTTTGTTTGTTTATTTATTTATTGAGATACAGCACTGAGTAGGACTATCTGGCCCTTCAAGCCATTCTGGCTAGCAATCCTCCGATTTAATCCTAGCCTAATCACAGGACAATTTACAATGACCAATTAACCCTGAATCTAGAGGAAACCCACGCGGTCACAGGGCAAATGTACAAACTCCTTACAGGCAGCAGTAGGAATTGAACCCGGGTCGCTTGTACTGTAAAGCATTCTGCTAACCACTATGCTACTTTTGCACCCTCATGATTTTTCATTAGAATTCCCATCCTTGTTTTCAAATCCCTCACAGGTCCTTCCTCTCCCGACCTCGTAACCTCTCCCAGCCCCTTACACCTCCAGGGTCTGCACTCCCCCATTCGACACTCAGCCACAGCCTGAATGAGTCAGCCCTGACTGTGCCCTCAACTATTTCAGCCTTTATCTCCTCTCTTTGAACAATCCTCAGCAACTTTAATCTCCTGTAATAACGTCTCATTGACACTCCTGCCTTACATTCATTAAATCTAGTACATAAATTAAATTAATGCCGCTGCAGTTGAAGCCGTTTTATGTTCCAAAGTAGATTCAACTCTGTTATGGGCCAAACTGAGCTTTAGAAAAGATTATCTCAAAGATATTGCAGAGCTATTGAAGATATTGTCTGTAATCAGTCTCACACAGAGCACTTCTTTACAGAAGCTTCAAGGGGATTCCAAAGTCTTCTGCGGCAACCAGAATTCTTCTGGTGACCACCCATGTCCTGTTGCTGCAGTGACGCCTTTGCGAAGCAGGTTTTCTGCAGTGCGTACAGATAAGCATCAGGTGACGTCTTTGCTGTCTTTGACAGCTTACTGGGTATCAGTGGCGCAGCTAACAGAACGACGGCCTCGTAGATCCAGTGACCCCGGTTCAGTCCTGACCCCAGAGCTGTCTGCACGAAGTGTCTCCACGGCCACGTAGCTTTGACTTGCTTTCCTCTTGCATCCCAAGGGATACGTAGTTTAGTAGATTAATTACCACTCTAAATTGCCCCAAGTGGCTGATAGAATTGTTGGCAATGCAGGAATAGGTTTCAGAAGAACTTGGCTTTGATATTGGTTTATCATTGTCACATATACCGAGAAGCTTTTATACTACATCAAGGTAGTATAGAGAAAAACATAACAGAGGAAAGATGCAGTGCAGGTTGACAAATAAAAGTGCAAGATCACTAGATTGGGAGGTCAAACGTTCATCTTCAGCATATGAGAGAACTGTTCAAAAGTTTGATAACAGCAGGATAGAAGCCTTCTTCTCATCACTACCATCAGGGAGGAGGTTCAGGACCCTGGAGACCCACAGTCAACATTTTAGGAACATGTTTCTTCCCTCAGGCATTAGATTTTTGAAGGCCCATGAATGCATTAATATAGTACCACTCACTATTTCTGTCTTGCACTATTTTGTTTGTAATTTATGGTATTTTAAAAATGTCTTGCAGAGTACTGCTGCCAAAAGGCAACAAGTTTGACGACAAAGGCAGCAGGAGGTGTACAGGGAGCCAGTGGAGGGGTGACTGGTCTGTGGGATTGGCGGGGGCGGGGGCGAGCTTGCTCCAAGAGCTGTCGTCGTCGCGATGGGTTGAATGTCCCACGCTGTTTGGAAGCATGGAAAGGGGCAGGGAATGTTTATTCAAGCGACCAAGGGGACACGTGAACCCTTCCCAGAAGTGCGGGAAGTGCGTCGCTATTTGCAGGAGATCCTGGGAGCAGTGGCATTGTTTGTAAAAGGTCACCAAAAATGAGGGGCTATTTGCAGGATAATTCTGTGGAAGAATTACTCTTTATAAAGGATTTTAGGGGATTCCAGGATTAGATCTCAATTTACAAACAATCCCTGGGAGAACTTATCTATTTCTTTGTTCTACTGTGAATGCCTGCATGAAAATGAACTGCACGGTAGTATCTGGTGACATATACATCGCTTGATAATAAATTTACTTTGAACTTTGGTTTACGGTGAATTGGAGGAGTCTGTTGCTACTGGCAAGATATACATCTATGTTCAGGGACAAGGTGTGCATGTATTTACAGTGGATCCCTTGAAGGCATTTTATTTGCAGAGGTCATGGAAGGAGATGACTAATCTCTCTAAATAGGTTATAGTAATGCTGGCATCGGAAAAACAGAAGCATGGAAAATGGTGGAGGGGTGTTGCAGTTCTAATAATAACTATTAATTGATCCAGAATGCTGGACAGACTAGCATTTATTGTTCATTGATCGATGCCCTTGAATTGAATGGCTTCAGTTCAACTGCTAACTTAATTGCCTTTGAGTTCCCCAGCTTTGGCTCAGCAGTTCTGAACTCAGTAATTCAGTGTCTCTGGATTAGTAACACAGCCAACGCAGCCACGTAGCGACAAGCAGAAGGCATGTTTGACAATGATGTTGCGGAAAGGACGGGCATGAGAATGGGGCTGACAAGAGTCAATTGGTGATTGAGGCCAGAGCGTTGGAAGGAAAGTGGGAGGGATCGATTGGTTAGCCCAGCTGGGTATCTCAGTGCAAACTGGACCCAGGACCCTTGTAGCTCTCCTAGCCATGTTCTACAGAGGCAGCTGAAAATGATCGAATCGTCTTTATTTGTCATATGTACATCAAAACATTGAGAAAAATCAATCATTTGCATCAACTAAAATCAGTGAAGATTGAGATGATTATTGCCACACTTCTGGCACCAACATAGCATGCCCACAACTCACTGAACCTAACCCATATGTCTTTGGAATGAGGGAAGAGGCCGGAGCACCTGGAGGAACCCTACGTGGTCACATACAAACTCCTTATAGACAGCGGTGCGAATTAACCCATTACACTATCTAGCACCATACAATGCCAGTGAATGGGTTAATTGACCTTACCCTGTACCCAGTGTATATATGCCTCATTATAGTGAATGGTCCAAACATTTAGGCGTTTCACACAGCTGCCTGTTTCATCCTCTTTCTCATTTAATAGAGAACTGGGGTCCGATAAAGTTAATAGGACTCCAAGTAATAATTTTGGTCAGAACCAGTGGGAGAACAGCAGGGGAAGTTTTTAAGATGGCTAACAATTCAGAGGTTTACATGCAGATTCCAATCAAGATTCAGATTTTTAAAAATCCCATGTTCTGGTCCCCTTATTACAGGAAGGATGTGGAAACTATAGAAAGGATACAGAGGAGATTTACAGGGATGTTAACACGAGGAATCCTGCAGATGCTGGAAATTCAAGCAACACACATCAAAGTTGCTGACGAAGGGTCTCGGCCTGAAACGTTGACTGTACCACTTCCTAGAGATGCTGCCTGGCCTGCTGCGTTCACCAGCAACTTTGATGTGTGTTGCTTACAGGGATGTTGCCTGGATTGGGGAGCATGCCTTATGAGAGTAGGTTGAGAGAACTTGGCCTTTTCTCCTTGGAGTGATGGAAGATGAGAGGTGACCTGATAGAGGTGTATAAGATGATGAGGGGCATTGATCGTGTGGATAGTCAGAGGCTTTTTCCCAGGGCTGAAATGGCTAACACGAGGGGGCATAGTTTTAAGGTGCTTGGAAATAGGTACCAAGGGGATGTCAGGGGTAAGTTTTTCTTTACACAGAGAGTGGTGGGTTTTTTTTCACACTGCCGGCTGCGGTGGTGGAAGTAAATACAATAGGGTCTTTTAAGAATCTCTTAGATAGCACATGGAGCTTAGAAAAAATAGAGGGCTATGTGTTAAGGAAATTCTAGGCAGTTTCTAGAGTAGGTTACATGGTCGGCACAACGTTGTGGGCCGAAGGGCCTGTAATGTGCCGTAGATTTCCATGTTCTATGTTCTATGTACATTGAAACATAAAGCAGAATGCATTGTTTGCATTAACAGCTAACACATGCAGCCAGCAAATGTCACCACACACTCTGGCAACAACATAGCATGCTCATTATGTTCACAGCAAGAACAACAATGGAAAAACATCACCAAAACAACAGCACAGCAAGCCCTTGCCCCCTTCCCTCCCACACACCCATGCACATAGGCCGTCCTCTATCTCAGAACAGGTCTTCAGCCTCCAGTGGACTCTGGGATTTGCAGGCATTGGGTCTTTGACTTGTCCAGTGGACTCACAGACATACAGACCCTGAGTGTCGGCCATTGGGCCTCAGCTTCCGAACTTCCAATCATCCTTTGGACTTTGACCTTCAATGTCAACCCCAGGACTCACCGATGATGATGAATGAGGACCCCAAACTCCAGGCCCCAGACTCTGGACTCGCTGACGACCAGACCCTGAACACTAGGCCCCAAACCCTGGTCTCACTGACTTGCGGACCTAGGGAGTCACCAGCCTTTGTGCTTCTTGGCCGCATGGAATTCTGATCAAGGAACTCACTGACCTGGGGGGAGGGGGGCACTAGACCTCATCCCCGTTGGCCCTCCAGCCCAACATCCTATCACTGATGTTCTTCATCACACGTCAACGCCACTGGCCTCTGAACACGGAGTACAGAGAAGAGGCCTAGATTCCAGTCAGACTGCTAACTCCCAACATCCCTGCTCAAAAACCTAATCTGACCCCCTAATTCCTCTCTCTATCCCCAAAACCAAATGGACAAAATAGAAAAGATAGAGGAATGGAATATATTGTATATAAAATATACTCTCCGTGGCCACTTTACTAGGTACAAGAGTTACCTGGCAGTTACTCAAACCACCCCGTCTGGCACCAACAATCAATCCATGGTCAAAGTCACTTAGATCAAATCAATGTACTTTGGAGGGATGGTGCTCACTAAGAATATGTATATATATATGTGTGTGTGTGTGTGTGTGTGTGTGTAGTGTACCTGTGTATATGTGCATTTTGCGTGTTTGTTTTTGTGAGTGTATTTATATATATGCTTGTGTGTGTGTGTTTGTTTTAGAAGCATATACATTCCTAAGTACATTATCCAAATGCGAGTGCATGCATTAACAAGTCAGGCCCTGTCAGTGACACCACATCACAGGAATAAATGATAACAACAGAATATGCACTTCAATAGGTGAGCAATAAATTGAAGCCAGAAGGGATACACTCAGTGATTCAGGAACAGCATCTCCCCCTCTGCCATCTGATTTCTGAATGGATATTGAACCCATGAACACTACCTCACTATTTTTTTTATTTCTGTTTTTGCACCACTTATTTAATTTAACTATTTAATAAAAATAAGACTGCTTTTAAGACTGCTGAACGGATCCTGACCCGGATCTGGGCCATACCCTCCAAATATCTGGACCTGCCTCTCGGTTTTTTTGCACTACCTTACTTTCCATTTCTCTATTTTCTATTTATGATTTATAACTTAAATTTTTAATATTTTCTATTGATTTGTAATCCAGGGAGCGGTAAGCGCAGAATCAAATATCGCTGTGATCATTGTACATTCTAGTATCAATTGTTTGGTGACAATAAAGTATAAAGTATAAGTATAAAATATAAATACTTACTGTAATTCACATTTCTTGCTTTCATTACATATTGCATTGCACTGCTGCTGTAAAGACAACAAATTTCACGTGTAACGCTCTGTAAAGTTTCACCCCTAATGTAATGGTTTCTCTGTATCAGCAGTGTTTGGGTTATGACTAGAGATAACAGGGGCTTTGGAATATGTGCCATCCCGTGAGAGGTGTGTTGTTTCTTTCTTGTGTGCCTGAGAGGAGCGATTCGCGGGCTTTGGTTCGGGACAAGATGGGACAGAAGATGCCAGAATGGGAAAGTCGTAGACTGCAGGACCGAGCGGATTTGGAATGGGGTCTGGAGTTGATGACGCCGGGCGGGGGGCGGGTGGAATCGATGGAGAACGAACAGATGGGACAACAGTGAGCTCCAACGTGCGCATTAGACTGTGTCAATAAAATGGGCCCTTTTTCTTTTTGTTTTCTTTACTAACCCTATCGTCAAATTATGAATTATAAAGCTCAGTCGTTTAATTGGACATTGTGTACTTTTTGTTATTTCGTGGTACTGATTTGTAACAGGGGAACGCATGACACAGCATCCACCCAAACAAGATTTCTCAAGTTTGGCCAGGCTGGAGGCTGTCTCCCCTTAGATTAACAAAGCTGGCCAAACCTAAGGTTTACACATGATATATGCCAGTGATATTAAACCAGATTTTGATATTAATCAATAACCAATGGGCAGTGTTTCACATTTGTCCTTCTTCTTAGGGTCCTAGACCAGCTCAGAATGGGACCCCTGATGGTCATTATTTCTTTGACCACCTTTGGACATGGCCATGGTGGACAATGTAACCTGGACGTGATACAATGCTTTGAAGGGCAGAAACATTTACTGATAGCTGTGCTGGCTTCCAAGACCTATTATGTTCACTCAGCTAATATACCTACACAATTCCTTATCAGCCTCAAAGGCAAAATCATGTTTAAACTGACAGACTTTTTGCCAAAGCTCAGTTGGATCTCTGCCCCGTAAATTGACAAGGCTTAGTTCCTTACAACTTGAACATATGTCCTACATTATTAACAAAGGACAACAGGAGGCAAGGCTAACTTTGTAGGATTACCGTCCTTGCAAACGACATCTTTGAAAGCTTTAAGATTACAGAGCAATGATGCTGTGCACTGTTGATTGATTAAATGGCACCTAACAGGAATTCTGGTTCAGGGCAGTGTAAAGAGTCCCTCAATTCCCAGAATTCTCTACAGGGGAGCCAACTCACCGGAGTTAACTATGTATGTGGTGTTATTTGGCAGGTCGCTGTCAAATTTTTGAACGGTAACCTCTGACCCTTGACTTCCTACCTGGAAGACCACAGTCTGTGCGGATTGGAATATAATATATCTTCTTCGCTGACAATCAACACTGGTGCACCTCAGGGGTGTGTGCTTAGCCACTGCTCTACTCTCTGTATACCCATGACTGTGTGGCTAGGTATAGCTCAAATACCATCTATAAGTATGCTGATGATACAACCGTTGTTGGTAGAATCTCAGGTGGTGACGAGAGGGCGTACAGGAGTGGGATATGCCAACTAGTGGAGTGGTGCCGCAGCAATAACCTGGCACTCAACGTCAGTAAGACGAAAGAGCTGATTGTGGACTTCAGGAAGGGTAAGATGAAGGAACACGTAACAATCCTCACAGAGGGATCAGAAGTGGAGAGAGTGAGCAGCTTCAAGTTCCTGGATATCAAGATCTCTGAGGATCTAACCTGGATCCCAACACATTGATGTAGTCATAAAGAAGGCAATACAGTGGCTATAGTTTATTAGGAGTTTGAAGCAATTTGGCTTGTCAACAACTACATTCAAAAACTTCTATAGTTGTACTGTGGAGAGCATTCTGACAGGCTGCATCACTGGCTGGTATGGACGGGCTACTTCACAGGACCGAAAAAAGCTGCAGGAGGTTGTAAATCTAATCAGCTCCATCTTGGGCACTAGCCTACAAAGTACCCAGGACATCTTTAGGGAGTCGTGTCTCAGAAAGGCAGCGTCCATTATTAAGGACCTCCAGCACCCAGGGCATGCCCTTTTCTCACTGTTACCATCAGGTAGGAGATACAGAAGCCTGAAGGTATACACTCAGCGATTCAGGAACAGCTTCTTCTCCTCTGTCATCCGATTCCCGAATGGACTTTGAAGCTTTGGACACTACCTCACTTTTTTTAATATACAGTATTTCTGTGTTTGCACATTTTTAAATAATCTATTCAATATATGTAATTGATTTACTTGTTTACTTATTATTATGTTTTATTTTTTTTTCTCTCTCTGCTAGATTATGTATTGCATTGAACTGCTGCTGCTAAGGTAACAAATTTCATGTCACATGCTGGTGATAATAAACCTGATTCTGATTCTGATTAAGCTCACATCTTCTCAAGAGGACCCTTGAGACTTGTGCAATGGGTGATGTGCATTTCCATCACTGAGGGAGAAGGCCGCCTTGCTGCTGTGAAAGGTGTGTTCATTATGTTGAGGGAGAAAAGTGGGAAGCACCAGTGAGAAGAAATTACATTGAGGAATGAATGCTACTGTTCTTGATTTATCTGATGTTAACTGGATGTAAGATTTACAACAGAAGATCTTTCATTCTCAATTCCTTCAGTTCAAATAATATTGAGAATACTCTGTATCGGTTATAGAGACAGAAACCCGAAATGTCAACTATATTCTTTTCCATAGATGCTGCCTCGCCTGCTGAGTTCCTCCAGCATTTTGTGTGGGTTCACTGCATGTTTTGATGTACATGTGATAAAATAAATCTAATCTCTCTCAATCTCTGCCTTTCTGCCTACTCTCTGTAACCTTTTACCCACTGACTTCTCAAGTACGTACCTACACCTGCCTTCAACTTATCCGCCTTTCAAGAAAGGGACTTCCAAACGTTCATGGCCCTCTCAGAGAAACACCTGTGTTAAATGGGTGAATTTTTATTTTATTTTTAAACGGGGGTTCCAGATTCGCCTACAGGAGGAAACTTCCTCTCCAAATCCACTCTATCAAGACCGCTCAGGATCTTCTTGCAATCCATTTCAGACAAATGAGGGTCAAAGTTAGAAACCAGGCATGTTTATAGTTGTGGAAAGGAGGGAGAGGTGGAGAGAGTAAATGTCTGTGATGGGGTGGAGACCGTGAGAGGCTGAATAACTGAAATGACAGTGGTGGCAGCTGGAAGAGGATGAAGAAGGCTTTCTTTATTGTAGATACAATGCTTGGAAATAGAACATAGAATGTACAACAGTACATCACAGTATGGCCCTTTGGCCACAATGTTGTGTCAACCATTTAATCTACTCTACAGTCAATCTAACTCTTCCCTCAAACATAGCGCCAAACTCTCCATTTTTCTTTCATCCATGTGCATTTCTAAAGGTCTCTGAAATGTCCCTCATGTATTATGCCTTTACCATGAGCCCTGGCAGTGCATTCGAGGCATCTACTACCCTCTGTGTGAAAAAACTATCTTCCCTCAACTTTCTTCCACTTGCCTTCTGGTATTAGCCATTGGCATCCTGGGAGAAAGGAGCTGGCCGTCTACTCTATCTATGCCTCTCATAATCTTATACACCTCCATCAAGTCATCTCTCAACCCCCCTTCACTCCAATCAGTAAAGCCCTGCTCACTCAGCCTTTCCTCATAAGACCTGCTCTCTAATCCAAGCAGCAACCTGGTAAATCTCCTCTGCACCTTCTCCAAAGCTTCCAAGTCCTTCCTATAATGATGTGACCAGAGTTGAATATAATGCTCCAAGTGTGGTCTAATGAGAGTTTTACAGAGCTGCAGTGTTAACCTGGGGCTCTTGAACTCAACCCCTGGCTAATGAAGGCCAACATACCATAGTCTTCTTAACCACCATATCAACTTATGTGGCAACTTTGATCTTGGACCCCAAGAAACTTCTGTTCCTCCACACTGCTAAGAATCCTGCCATTAACCTTGTACGCTGCCTTTAACCTCAACGTTCCTCACTTCACACTTTTCCGAATTGAACTCCATCTGCCACTTCTCAGCCACCTCCTCATCATGTCATGTCCTGTTGTATCTGATGAAAAGTACATAGGAGATTGGACAGGAGAGATAAAGTAGTGGTTAAGGAATTGGACTGGCGACCTGAAGGTTGTGAGTTTGAGCCCCAGCCGAGGCAACGTGTTGTGCCCTTGAGTAAGGCACTTAATCACACATTGCTCTGCAACAACACTGGTGCCAAGCTGTATGGGTCCTAGTGCCCTTCCCTTGGACAACATCGGTGTCGTGGGGAGGGGAAACTTGCGGCATGGGCAACTGCTGGTCTTCCATACAACCTTGTCCAGGCCTGCGCCCTGGAGAGTGAAGACTTTCCAGGCACAGATCCATGGTCTCGCAAGACTAATGGATGCCTTAAACTTAAACAACAGGACAATACAGAATATTGCATTGCCGTACACAGAAGATTGTTTTGCCTCCAGAAGCTATCATCTATTCCATTGCATCAGGACTGATGCTAACACTACCTTGAGCTCAAAACACTGAAGATCTTCTGTCAACCCCA
The DNA here is from genome assembly GCF_030028105.1 of Mobula birostris. Taxonomy (NCBI): domain Eukaryota; kingdom Metazoa; phylum Chordata; class Chondrichthyes; order Myliobatiformes; family Myliobatidae; genus Mobula; species Mobula birostris. The sequence goes on from NC_092377.1 coordinate 148,044,398, forward strand.
GGTTTTAAAATGAATCATTTCACTCCTAATTGATCACCAGTTTGAGGAAGGGTTTTAAATTTTCATCACCCTTTGTGCTAACTTCACTCTTGAAAGGCCTGCCTCTAAATTTTGAATGCTGCTGCTATTCCTGGATGTCTTGAGCCACAGAGAAACCGACTCCCTGCAGCTCGGCCTGAAAAGTCGACTGCATCTCTTCCTAGAGATGCTGCCTGGCCTGCTGCATTCACCAGCAACTTTTATGTGTGTTGCTCCCCATTAATATATTGCTTTGGGAGAGGGAATGGATGAAGAGGTAGAACATGGGAACACTGAGCTTCCTAAACATTGCTTCCTCTCAAAGTAGGGGGGGCCAGTGACTGGGGACAAATTATTATTTCGGAGAGATGTTCAGTCTGCAAAGTTTGGCTGCAGGAAGCATGTTAGACTTTCCCAAAAACCTTAAGACACAAGAAATTCTGCAGTTGTAAACATGCACAAAATGAGTGAGCAACCCGGCAAGTCAGCCAGCGTCTATGGAGAGAAATAAACAGTCGGCATTGTGGGCTGAGAACTTTCCTCAGGATTGGAAAGGAAGGGGACAGAAGCCAGAATAAGAAGGGGGAGGTGGAGAGTATAAATTGGCAGGTGATAGATGAGACTGGGTAAGGGGAAGCCTTACAATGAGATTCAGATTCATTTATTTATCACATGTACATTAAAACATGCAGTGAAATGGGTCACTTGCATTAACAAACACAATATAAATTCTAGTGGGGGAACCCCAAAAGTGTTCCAAAACATCATTGACCAGGAACTGTCAATCCTAAAACACACATAGATTGGAAGCCATTTATAGATGTGGCAATAAAATTTGCATCCAAATAAACTTTTAGTGCTACTTGGGCTCATGTCAACTCCTAATAACCAATTTGAAAGAGCTCTCCCTTTGTCTTGTATCACAGGCTGAGGGATTTCTCTCATCTAGTTCAGATCTTCCTTGAGCGTATCACATTTGCCATTGGAGTAAGGGGAATTAGGGATGGGAAATAAATGCCAGCATTACTGGCAGTGTCCAGAACCCTGAATAAGTAGAGGCCGGATATTGCCCGGGTTGTCACAAGAGAGCACTGGTCTATAAAGCAGGCTACACCCGTAGAACTACCAGTTAGCAAACAACACAGATGTGGTGTCCTGTCTATCCCTCCCTGAGCTTCTGGATATACCCCAACAGACTCGGGGCTGGTTTACGTCCTGCTTTTATTATTCTCTTGAACAGAGCTCTTATATGGAAAATATGAATTCTTGTTCTCTCAATCTACCTTCACATAGTAAAGATGAATTTGTGTTCCCCCAATCTACCTTCATATGGTAGGAATGAAAATTTGATCTCCCAATCAACCCAGAAATTTCTGTAGCTGCTCAACTATATTCTGTATTCTGATTTTCTTTTTGCTATCTCAGTGTACTTACTTTAGTCTGATCTGCTTGGATGGCACAGAAACAAACACTTTCCACTGTACCTTAGTACATGCGACAATAACAATAAACCAGAAACCAAAGAAAACACCTTAGGGCTTTAGAAGAAATAGATGAGATGCCATCAAGAGTATAAACATGAAACCATGAAGAAAATGGCTTAATAATGCAATGAATTGCTAGATACAGCAACAAGCACTGTGCCCTCTAAGTTGTTCGAGTGTGAGACCACACAGTAACTGAAATGCTCCCACCCACATAGCCTTTGTTGCCGTGCAGGTGGAATTTTCTTTTATATGGTGTTAATATAATTTTGATATACCCTGCAATTAATTATGTGCTAATGAATATAATCCATAAATTTTCTAAATAATAAACATATCATAAGACACAGGAGCAGAATTTGGTCATTCGGCCCGTCAAGTCTGTTCCGCCATTTGATCATGGCTGATCCATTTCCCTCTCAACCCCATTCTCCTGCCTTCTCCCCATAACTTTTCATGCCCTGACTAATCAAGATCCTATCAACTTCCATGCTAAATACTCCCAAAGACCTGGCCTCCACCGCCTCCTGAGGCAAAGAATTCCACAGATTCACCACCTCTGGTTAAAGAAATTCCTCTTCATCTCCATTCTAAATAGATGTCCCTCTTTTCTGAGATTGTGTCCTCTGGTTCTACACACCCCTCTATATTCTCCAATTCCACTCTGTCTAGGTCTTTCAACATTTGATAGGTTTCAATGAGATCCCCCCCCTCATTCTTCTGAATACTACAAACTTTACTATGAAAAATCTTAGAGCTTCAACATACTTATATTGTCAGTGTTTCAAGTTACAACACTGCTACAATTGTAACAATAAACACAGAATGGAAATTGGTAGCTCATTGTTAATAACCTGCTGGCTGCTAAATGCCGAAGCAGTCTCGTCAAAACATTTTATTTTTGCCTGTCAGTTGTTTTGACTGACTGACATCGTTTACTTGTGTTGTAAGTTGTGGCTTGTGTTTGTTGTGCATATTGTAAACAAAAACAACAATTTAAAGTGCCGTGCAGATTTCAGGCCATGTAAAAATATAATGCTCAGAGCGATGGTTGGTCCATGCAGCTGTAAAAAAATGTTATATGGAACATTGTCAACAGGATACTCATCACATATGTTATTGTGTCAATTATCAATGTAAATCTGGTGTTACTAGATCAAATTGTAATACCATAAAAAGGAGGGTATTATACCTGCCTCTGCCACTCTTCCACCATCACTATTCAGGGCCCTAAACAGTCCCTCCAGGTAAGGCAGCGCTTCATATGTGAAGCACTTATTGCATCTAATTTTCTTGTTGTAGCCTCCTCTGCATCGGTGAGACCAAAAGGAGATTTGGGTATTACTTCACTGAGCACTTTCACTCCAGCAGCTGTAAGAGCCCGGACCTCTCAGTAGCCAATCACATTGACATGTCTGTCCACAGCCTCCTCTACTGCCACCTTGAGGCCAGATGCTGGTTGGAGGAGCAAAACTTCATATTCCATCTTGATAGTCTCCAACCTAGTGCCATCAACATCAATTTCTCTAACTTCTGGAAACTTCCCTCTGTCACCACCCTCTTTATTTTCCCTTATCCCTCTTGCCTCTCTAGCCCTTCTTTTCTTTCCCCTGCCCTCACCATCCGGCCATCACCTTCATCTTCCTCCCTTTGGTTCCCAACCTCCTTCACTTTATTCCATGGTCTCTTACCAGAATCCTTACCTTCAGTGGTTTGCCTCTTCCACCCATCACCTCTTAGCTTTACACATCATTCCCACCTGAATTATCACCCACCAGGTCCTGCTCCACCCTTCCCTCTGCTCTCACCCTCCCCTCTGCTCTCACCCTCTTTTTCTGACTTTAGCCCTCTTCCTTTCCAGTCCTGATGAAGGGTCTCATCCCAATCCATTGACAGTTGATTCCCCCTGTAGCTGCTGCCTCAGTTGCTACAGCCTTTTATGTGCATTGTATTACCAGTGCTCTGTGAAGCCAAACACTGCATTCCTGGATAAGCATTTGAGGCAGGTCCTTTCTAATGTTGACAACAGTCAAGCGTCAAGCTTGTTCTCTGAAAGATTTTGAGTCCTGCCCTGCACTGAAGTAGCCTGACCTCGGAGGGAGCCCAAGAGTTGTACACCCTCATCCCCCTGCCTTTATTCCCACTCCTTTGGCCACCCCACCTTCCTGGGTCATTTGCATTCACCCAGAATTCAGTTTTGAAGTGGGCTGATGGCCACTTATCTGGTCATAATCATCAGAATCAGAGTCAGGCTATCGTCATCCATTGTGTGTCGTGTCGTAGAACATACGTGATCATGGTCTACAACCATGATGGTTCTTGGAAAAATTTTCTACAGAAGTGGTTTGCCATTGCCTCTTTCTGTGTGGTGGCTTTACAAGATGGCTGACCCCAGCCATTATCAATGCTCTTCAGAGATTGTCTGCCTGGCGTCAGTGGTCGCATAACCAGGAATTGTGATCTGCACCAGCTACTCATACGACCATCCACCACCTGCTCCCATGGCTTCACGTGACCCTGATCGGGGGGCCAAGCAGATGTTACATCTTGCCCAAGGGCAACCTGCAGGCTAGTGGAGAGAAGGACCGCCTTACATCTCCAGTGGTAGAGACGTATCTCCATCTGGCCACCCGAACTGACTTGAAATTTGTTTTTATCTAAGTCAATGATAATAGACCTGATTCTGGTCCAGATGATTATGACAAGATAATTTCTTAAATTCAAACTTCTACACTTTACAGCACCAGTGATCACCATTCGAGGTTCAATTCCCACTGCTGCCTGCGAGGAGATTGTACGCTCTCCCCATGACCAAGTGGATTTCCTCCGGGTGCTCCGATTTCGTTCCACTTTCCAAAGATGTTTGCTTAACGTTAGAGAGTTGTGGCCACTGGAAGCGTGGTGAATACTTCTGAGCTTCCCAGCACAATCTTTACTGATCTGATTTGAAGCCAAATGATGCTTCTTACCGTATGTATTGGTGTTTTGATTTGCATGTGACAAATAAAGCTTGTTTCCTTTAATATTTACATTTTTACCTATCCTCCGTAACCTTTTCCCCACCGTTGGTCAATGGCGCAAAGCAGTTGTTCACTGTATGTCTTGCTGTTTTGATGGACATGTGACAAGTAAAGCTAATCTTAAAAAAGGGAGGCTAACCCAATCTACAACAGCGGCTTCAAAGCACGTTTGGATTTCCCGAAAAGAACGTAGAAGTTGCTGTAGAAGAGCACACCTTTCTCCAGTGGGTGGGGATGTGCTGAAATGGGAGGGCACGGCCTCAAAGAGAGACCAACGGCTTGGACTGATTTCAGGGAGTTTTCTTACTGGGCTCTGCATCACTGGCAACCCACCCCCTACCCCCGCACATTGCCCCCGGTGTTGGCATTGATTCTGGGGACGTAGGGATGTCTAATGATAGTTTCAAAATAGTGCGAAGGTCCTTTTTGCAGAAGGGTTACATGCCATCTGTAGGGAGTGTGTATGCTCTCTTGGTGACTGAATAGGTTTCCTCCGGGTGCTCCGGTTTCCTCCCGCAGTCCAAAGACATTCTGGTTGGTAGGTGAATTGATCATTGTAAATTGTCCTGCAATTGGGCTAGGGTTAAATAGGGGAGTTGCTGGTCTGCACACCTAGTTGGCCCCGAGGGTCCTGTTCCGCGCTGTGCCTGTAAACAAATAAATAATTAAATCAAATGGACGGATTCTATGACCTGACAGCATGGGTTTCCTCCGGGCGCTCTGGTTCCCTCCCACAGTCCAAAGATGTACCGGTTGGTAGGTTATTTGTGCTGTGATTAGGCAAGAGTTAAATCGGGGCTTGCTGGGCAGTGTGGCTCGAAGGGCTGGAAGAGCCTGTCTGTGCAGTATCTCAATAAATAAATAAAAAGCATGGAGAGCAGTGAACGGGGATAAAACTCAGATGAACCTGACACTAGCTGAGTGATAGAGTAGAGTCAAAAGGTAGAATGGACTCCTACTGTTCTGATGCTTATAATTATTTGAAAAGGAAAGCGACTGGATGGAGAAATGGTGGCTTCCAGATGATAAAGGCAGATAAATGTTAAAAAAGGCTCGGGCAATTAGCTATTCTTCCAATGATATCCAAATTCCAAAGGCCCCGAGTCCTTGGCTTTGCTTTTTGCTCGGCGGCTGGGGCGGGGTTGAAGCGCTCGGCAGAGGATGGTGCTCAGAGAGGCTGTGTTGGAGGGGCTGGTCGGAGGCTCGAAGTTTTCGGACTGACTCAGAGTCCACTGCAGTCGGGTGCTTCCAATGGTGCTGCATCGGCAAGTTTGCGGCGCTTGGAGGTTCATGGCAGGGAGAGTTTCTCCCTTCTGCCGTCTGCGTGAGATGATGAGTCTATCGGGACTTTGAGACTTTTTTTTACCGTGCCCATGGTCTGCTCTTTATCAAATTACGGTATTGTTTTGCACTGTTGTAATTATATGTTATAATTATGTGGTTTTGTCAGTTTTAGTCTTGGTTTGTCCTGTGTTATCTTGTGATATAATGCTGGAGGAACATTGTATCATTTTTTAATGCATACATTTCTAAATGACAATAAATGAGGACTGAGTGTCCTCATAATCTAATCTAATCTAATTCCCCCTCACCCCGGTAATAATACTTTTGAGCTTTCTCCATCACTTGTGGAATGCAATTTAGAGACGGTCCCTTCCTCATGACCCAGTCATGGGGGGACTGATGCTTTTTCTCTGACACAGAGGAGGCAGGTGGGGGATGGGAGAGGTGCACTTAACAGATTGTGGTTGGAAGACAAGTGCGAGGTCTCAATCAATGCGGTGAAGTCTGCTCTGCGTAGTAAATCGCAATTAATTCCTGAAACAGGGACAGAACAGGAGCCCACTGCACTGGATGTTCAACGTGAATATAGTTAAAGATTTCTTTTGCCATTTCTACCTAGATACGGCCATGTCTCTGACCACTCCAGCTAATCATTGTTATAAATCCCCAGATGTACGGAGGATTAAATTCACCCTCCTGAAGTACAAACGTGTACATGAGTAATAGACTTTAAATTAGCAACGTATTGCACCATTGTGAAGCCTAAGTAGCAGCCGGCAGAAATTGTACTTTGTGGAATGATATATGGTTCTAATCAATCTTTGCCTGTGAGAGAGATTGCAGTGGGCAACCTCCTTAAGATGTCTACACAGTCTCCTCTGTGTGATAAACATTTCCATACAGATCGTCCCTGGACTTCATGACTCAGAAGGAAAGGCGGAGAGGTTTTTATTGAGCTGCGCTTAATAGAAGGAATTTTTTTCTGGCAGGAGGCTGGGTCCACATTAAAACCCAGAGCACACTGAAATGCAGGAGCCACAACTGGTTGCAAACCAGCCTTCTCCCAGTTTCTGAGAGGAACTGCCATAGAACTTGGCATTCAGGATGTTTGAGTCAAATACAATGCCACACTCAACTATTTCCCTGCTACCTGTACATAGTCCATATCCTTTCACTCTCCTCATGTTTATGTATCTGTCTAAAAGCCTCTTAAAAGCCATTGTCGTATCTGCTTCCACCACCCCTCCCTCAGCAGCCCATCCCAAGAACACACCACTCTCTGTAAAAATAAACTTCAAAGCTCAAAGTTCAAAGTAAAGTACTTACAGTCTATATCCCCCGTATACTGCCCCTGAGATTCATGCTCTTGCAGGTCTTCACAGCAGGACAAAGAAATAGAATAGGATCATTGTGAAACTACACACAAAGACGGACAAACAACCAATATGCAAAATAAGACAGTCTGAGCAAATACTCAAAAAATTATAAATAAATAACTTGCCTCGCACATCTGCTTTAAACCTATCTCCTCTCACCTGAAATTCATATTGTCTAGTTCTTGACCTGGGGATTCTGTTGAGTGACCCTTGCTCACATTTTGCCTCTGATCACCTGTAGCCATTTGCAATGATGGTTACAAAGCTGACCCCAGCAGTTGGGTTCACTTGCCCAAACAAGTGTCTTCAGAAGGTGGAGACAGGTGGGACAGGTGTGGCAACTGCTTCCTGAAAGTGCCAGCACCACATCACTAGCCAGTAGGGGACCATAGCAGTGACACAGGTTCCTTCATGGTGCTCAGGAAGGAGGACTGGGCAAAGTCAAGGCCATTTTTACAACAAAAGGGATGTTGCTTGTACTCTCAATTCTGAATGGAAGGATGAGTGGGTACTACCTCAGAGCTTGGATCCCATTATGACTGAATGAGTTTCCTTTGGGTGCTCCAGTTTCCTCCCACATTTCGAAAGACATGAAGGTTGGTGGGTTAACTGGTGACCATTAACTGTTCTGGGATGTAGTTGAGGGAGGGGGGATGTTAATGGGAATGTAGGGAAATTACAGAATGGCTTTGATATTGGATTAATGTGAAAGGATGGTTGATGGTTGGCAGTGTCTCAAAGTTCAAAGTAAATTTATTATCAACGTGTGTGTATATATGTCACCATATACTACCCTGAGATTCATTTTCTTCGAGGCATTCACAGTAGATACAAAGAAATGCAATAGAACCTGTCACAGCCGGGTCCTGGCAACATAGAAACCCAAGTGCAGAGGAAAGACAGATTCTGATGTAGAGACTGTGATGGAAGTTCATTCATATTTATTCCAGAAGAACACCGGTGGCTTGGCCGAGTGACTCAGTGAGAAATAAAATTCTCAAAATGAGGACCATGCGATTAGCGCTAATCGGGCATCTGTTTAAATATTGCAAGTAACATGGAATGCCAGAGCCTATCAAAATGAACTTACAAGCTCAAACAGAAAGCACTGGGAGACCACATTGCATAGAGCGAGTCGCTCAAGAAGAAGCACAAGGAACCCTAGTCGATTAATAACTTTTATTAAACAACAATTAACCCATTCAGGTTATCCAAGAAACCTCAGAGCCCAACATTCTCCAGCACTCGGCACAGGTGCTCAGAACTCATTACAGTACAAGAATCAGTGAAAAGCAAAGAATGATGGACAAACAACCAATGTGCAAAAGAAGACAAACTGCAAATAAAAAAAACAAATTATAATAATAATAAATAAATAAATAAGTGGTAAATAATATTGAGAATAGGACTATACAATCATTGAAACTGCATCAATAGGTTGTGGAACCAGTTCAGAGTTGAGGAGAGTGAAGTTATCCATGCTGGTTCAGGAGCCTGATGTTTGAAGGGTCGTAACCTTCCTGAAGCTGGTCGTATGGGACCTAAGGCTTCTCTACCTCCTTCCTGATTGCAGCAGTGAGAAGAGAGCATGACCTGGAAGGTTTTATGTCCTCAGTGATGGGAGATGCTTTCTTGTGACAGTGCACCTTGCAGAAGTGCTCAACGGTGAGGTAATCTTTATCTGTGATGCACTGGGCCGTATCCACTACATTTGGTGGGCTTTTGTGTTCACGGTTGGCTGAAGGGGCGTGTTCTGTGCTGTGTCTTTCTGTGACTCAGTTGACAACAGCACACACGCATTGGTACACACTGGAGCAACGCACACAAAATGCTGGAGGAACTCAGCAGGTCAGGCAGCATCTATGGTGGAGAGTAAACAGTTGACGTTTACAGCCAAGACCTTTCATCAGAACTGGAAAGGAAGGGGGCAGAAGCCAGAATAAGAAGGTGGGGAGAGGGGAAGGAGAACAAGAAGGAGTTTCTAGCCCATTATCTGGTCATTATGATGTTGCTGTGGGGAGCAGTGCATTTGGCAATTGGCTGCTGGCGATACTTTGTTATAAAAATGATGGTGCTTCAGGAAGTGATCAGGTGGTTTAGTAGTCCTATGGGACATCCCAGGGATAGGGAATTGGAGTAGGGCTTCCCAGAGATACCCTAGGGTAAGGAAACTCATGTGGGACAACCTGGGATAAGGAAACTAGTGTGCAATATCACAGGGATAGGGAATTGGACTGGGACTTCCAGGGATAGGGAAGCTGGTGTGGGACATCCTGGGATAAGGAAACCAGTGTGCAATATCACAGGGACAGGGGATTGGAGTGGGACTTCCAGGGATAGGGAAGTTGGTGCGGGACATCCTGGGATAAGGAAACTTGTGTGGGACATCCCAGCGATAGGGAATTGGAGTGGGGCTTCTCAAGTCTAGGGAAGCTGGTGTGGGACATCTTGGGTTGGGGAAATTTAATTGTTCCCTACACTCAAAGGCACTCTATGCCGACTTTACACTGACCTGCTCTGCCTTAAGGCTGAGAGTGTAATGTTTTAATTTGATTATTAAGTCTGCCCATCATCTATTTACAACACTTGAAGAATACCAGCCTGCGGGACCTACAGCCTCCTGCTGATTGGACAGCAAGTGTGACTGTCCTGCCGGCAACTCTCTAAATATTCTGTTGCACAGTGAATGTGGAGAGAAATGATTTAACACTTTAGATTCAGATCGTTCTCTGCTGAACACACTCAGTTTATCCTTCACTTGATGTGTCTGGGAGACGTGCTAATCTGTGGTCAATTTGCCACTAAAAGCCGCAAAACAATTGGTTTATGCCTGGCTGCAGATCCCTTTGGAGATGGGCAGATGTAACGGAGGCTTAATAAGCACGTTGTGGTGGTGACGCACTGCAGTCTTGAGAGAGACCTCAATCAGCTCAAGATTGCAGGAAGCACACAGCGAAGAGAAGGAGGTCAGTCAGAGTGAGGGAGCTGTAGATAAATAGATAGGAAGATAGAGATAGTGTGGAGAGAGGGATGGGAAGTAGGGTGGAGGGAGAGAGAGGAAAAAGGAGAAAAGGGAAAGTGAGAAAGGGACAAAGATGGGGAGAAGGATAAAAGGGAGAGAGAGAAAGTGGAAGATGTGTGACAGAAGGAGAGTGAGAAAGATAGAAAGAGAGCAACGGAAAGGGAGGGTATGTATCTGAGAGAGAAGTGGAGGGAGAGAGGGAACAGAGAGGAGAAAGTGTGGGGGTGGGAATGAAAAATGTGAGGAAGAGTTACAGAGAAAGAAAGGGAGGGATGTGGGGGGGGGGGAATGTGCAGTTGGGGATGGGATGTTGACGACGACCGATTAATCCAGCCACTGAGGTATCAGAACATGAGGTGACACAAATAAATCGCAAGAGCAAGGAGAAGATAAGAAAAGAGAGGGCCTGATGGAAGAGGTGAGAGATTAGAGAATGGGAAACAACAGGCAGCAGAGATTAAAACATGTAATACATCAGTGTAATAAAAAAGAGAGAGAGAGACAGAGAGTGAAAAAGGGAAAGTGAGGGAAATGACAAGGAGAGAAAAACAAAGGCAGAAAGGGAGAGAGAAGGGAGAAAACGTGAATGCAGAAGGGGAGAGAAGAAGCGAGAGAGTGGGAGAGAGTGAGCGAGATAAAGTGAGGGAGAGACAGTGAGATAGTGAGAGAGAGAGAAAGAGAGCGAGAGAGAGTGAGAGAGTGAGAGAGATAAAGTGAGGGAGAGACAGTGAGATAGTGAGTGAGAGAGAGAGAGAGAGCTGGTAAGTAATGGAACAGAGTAAATGAGACAGAGGGAAAATACCAAGAAGAGGTAAGGGAGACAGGTAACAGTATTTCTTCTGATGCAGTCCAAAGGAAGAGCCAATGAGCAGTGCTGCTGGAGTCTCTGTCAGACACCGCAGGCTGATGCAGTGTAAGGGGGAGGGAGAAGTTCCCAGCCACACTGCAGCAGTCTGATCCCCAAACTCGCTCCTCTCCCCCTCTGCTCTCCACTCCACTCTCCTCCACTGGAACCCATGTTGACCAGTTTCTTCCTTCACCCACAAAGCATGGAACATAACCCACCCCTCCCCAATCACCCCCCCACACACATCCATCGTTAATGGTCCGTTTACAGCGAGGGACCCCCGGCGTGGTACTGACCTGAAAACCTCATGGTGGACAGCAGAGAAGGGGGGGGGATAGAGAGAGAGGGGTAGAGGACAGAGAAAGGAGGGTGTATTGAGAGAGGGGGAGGAAGGGAAGTTTGAGGGGAAGGGAATAGGAAAAGCAGAGATGGGTGGATAGAGGGGGGAGTGAGCAGAGGAGGAGAGTGTGAGTGAGAGATGAGGAGGAGAGAGAAGAAAGGGAGAGAGTCAGTGAGAGGTGAGGAAGACAGAGTGGGTGCGAGGTGAGGGGGAGGAAAGAATGTGGGGAAGAGTGGAGGAGAGGAGAGAGAGTGGAGAGATGAGGAAGAGAGGAGAGTGTTTGGGGAGGGGAGAGACTGGGGTAGAGCAGAGAGGGTGGGGTCAAGGAGAGGAATTGGAGAAAGGAGGGAGAGAGGAGAGAGAGAGTGGTGAGAGTAGGAGAGAGAGTGGGTGGAAGAGAAAGAATGGTGGTTGGACCAAGATTGGAGAGACAAGGGAGAATGGAGGGAGAGTTTGAGGAAGAGAGAGTGTTACGGTAGGAGAGAATGTGGCAGAGGAGAGAGAGCGGGGAGAGGAGAGAAAGTGAAGAGATGAGGGAGAAAGGGGGGAAGAGAAAGAGTTGTGGGAGGAGACAGTGAGGGAAGGGAAAGAATGCATGGTCGAGGGAAGAGGAAAGGACAGAAGGGGTGGGTGGAAAGGAACAGCTATTTGGCACTGAAATATGAATTCAAAACCAAACAAGCAGACAAACCGGGTGAAGTGATCACTCTGTATGAACAGAACTGAGACACTGCAGTAAACCACTTTGTAGGGGACTTCATTTCACCAAGAGCAGACCCAGAATAGGAGTAACACAAAGCTGAGGTATGATGGTACTTTCAGTAGTGTTGAAGACAGATTTCAAGCTTGAATAAATAAGCTTTTACGTTTATCCTGTACGATTAGATTGCACGAATAGAACAGGCTTGCACAATGGCAGAGCTCTGTAGGTCCAGAGACTCAGGTTCCATCCCGAGCTCAGGTGCTGTTTGTGTGGAGTTTGCATGTTTCCCCTGTGACCATGTAGGTTTGCTCTATAAGCTCCAGGTTCTTCCCTCTCTCACGCATTCTTCCCTTCCTCCACTCTCATTACTCCCCAAACTTTCTCTCCTCTCCCCCCGCTCTCCTCTCTCCCTCTGCTCTCATCGTTCCCTCTGCTCTCCACTCTCACTCTGCTCTCATCATTCCCTCTACCCTCCACTCTCCCCCTGCTCTCATCATTCCCTCTACCCTCCTCTCTCCCTCTGCTCTCATCGTTCCCTCTGCTCTCCACTCTCCCTCTGCCCTCCACTCTCCCTCTGCTCTCATTGTTCCCTCTGCTCTCCACTCTCCCTCTGCCCTCTCTCTGCTCTGATCATTCCCTCTGCTCTCCACTCTCCCTCTGCCCTACTCTCTCCCTCTGCCCTCCACTCTCCCTCTGCCCTCCACTCTCCCTCTGTTCTCCGCTCTCCCTCTGCCCTCCTCTCTCCCTCTGCCCTCCACTCTCCCTCTGCTCTCTCCCTCCGCTCTCTCCCTCTGCCCTCCTCTCTCCCTCTGCCCTCCACTCTCCCTCTGCTCTCTCCCTCTGCCCTCCACTCTCCCTCTGCTCTCTCCCTCTGCCCTCCTTTCTCCCTCTGCCTTCCACTCTCCCTCTGCTCTCCACTCTCCCTCTGCTCTCATCGTTCCCTCTACCCTCTACTCTCCCTCTGCTCTCATCGTTCCCTCTACCCTCCTCTCTCCCTCTCATCTTTCCCTCTGCCCTCCACTCTCCCTCTGCTCTCATCTTTCCCTCTGCCCTCCACTCTCCCTCTGCTCTCATCGTTCCCTCTGCTCTCCACTCTCCCTTTGCCCTCCTCTCTTCCTCTGCCCTCCACTCTCCCTCTGCTCTCCACTCTCCCTCTGTCCTGCTCTCTCCCTCTGCCCTCCACTCTCCCTCTGCTCTCTCCCTCTGCCCTCCACTCTCCCTCTGCCCTCCACTCTCCCTCTGCTCTCTCCCTCTGCCCTCCTCTCTCCCTCTGCCCTCCACTCTCCCTCTGCTCTCTCCCTCTGCCCTCCTTTCTCCCTCTGCCTTCCACTCTCCCTCTGTTCTCCACTCTCCCTCTGCTCTCCACTCTCCCTCTACCCTCCACTCTCCCTCTGCTCTCATCGTTCCCTCTACCCTCCACTCTCCCTCTGCTCTCATCGTTCCCTCTACCCTCCTCTCTCCCTCTCATCTTTCCCTCTGCCCTCCACTCTCCCTCTGCTCTCATCGTTCCCTCTGCTCTCCACTCTCCCTCTGCCCTCCTCTCTCCCTCTGCCCTCCACTCTCCCTCTGCTCTCCACTCTCCCTCTGTCCTGCTCTCTCCCTCTGCCCTCCACTCTCCCTCTGCTCTCTCCCTCTGCCCTCCACTCTCCCTCTGCTCTCTCCCTCTGCCCTCCACTCTCCCTCTGCCCTCCTCTCTCCCTCTGCCCTCCACTCTGCTCTCTCCCTCTGCCCTCCACTCTCCCTCTGCTCTCTCCCTCTGCCCTCCTCTCTCCCTCTGCCCTCCACTCTCCCTCTGCCCTCCACTCTCCCTCTGCTCTCTCCCTCTGCCCTCCTTTCTCCCTCTGCCTTCCACTCTCCCTCTGCTCTCCACTCTCCCTCTGCTCTCCACTCTCCCTGTACCCTCCACTCTCCCTCTGCTCTCATCGTTCCCTCTACCCTCCACTCTCCCTCTGCTCTCATCGTTCCCTCTACCCTCCTCTCTCCCTCTCATCTTTCCCTCTGCCCTCCACTCTCCCTCTGCTCTCATCGTTCCCTCTGCTCTCCACTCTCCCTCTGCCCTCCTCTCTCCCTCTGCCCTCCACTCTCCCTCTGTCCTGCTCTCTCCCTCTGCCCTCCACTCTCCCTCTGCTCTCTCCCTCTGCCCTCCACTCTCCCTCTGCTCTCATCGTTCCCTCTGCTCTCCACTCTCCCTCTGCCCTCCTCTCTCCCTCTGCCCTCCACTCTCCCTCTGTCCTGCTCTCTCCCTCTGCCCTCCACTCTCCCTCTGCTCTCTCCCTCTGCCCTCCTCTCTCCCTCTGCCCTCCACTCTCCCTCTGTCCTGCTCTCTCCCTCTGCCCTCCACTCTCCCTCTGCTCTCTCCCTCTGCCCTCCACTCTCCCTCTGCTCTCATCGTTCCCTCTACCCTCCACTCTCCCTCTGCTCTCATCGTTCCCTCTACCCTCCTCTCTCCCTCTCATCTTTCCCTCTGCCCTCCACTCTCCCTCTGCTCTCATCGTTCCCTCTGCTCTCCACTCTCCCTCTGCCCTCCTCTCTCCCTCTGCCCTCCACTCTCCCTCTGCTCTCCACTCTCCCTCTGTCCTGCTCTCTCCCTCTGCCCTCCACTCTCCCTCTGCTCTCTCCCTCTGCCCTCCACTCTCCCTCTGCTCTCTCCCTCTGCCCTCCACTCTCCCTCTGCCCTCCTCTCTCCCTCTGCCCTCCACTCTGCTCTCTCCCTCTGCCCTCCACTCTCCCTCTGCTCTCTCCCTCTGCCCTCCTCTCTCCCTCTGCCCTCCACTCTCCCTCTGCCCTCCACTCTCCCTCTGCTCTCTCCCTCTGCCCTCCTTTCTCCCTCTGCCTTCCACTCTCCCTCTGCTCTCCACTCTCCCTCTGCTCTCCACTCTCCCTGTACCCTCCACTCTCCCTCTGCTCTCATCGTTCCCTCTACCCTCCACTCTCCCTCTGCTCTCATCGTTCCCTCTACCCTCCTCTCTCCCTCTCATCTTTCCCTCTGCCCTCCACTCTCCCTCTGCTCTCATCGTTCCCTCTGCTCTCCACTCTCCCTCTGCCCTCCTCTCTCCCTCTGCCCTCCACTCTCCCTCTGTCCTGCTCTCTCCCTCTGCCCTCCACTCTCCCTCTGCTCTCTCCCTCTGCCCTCCACTCTCCCTCTGCTCTCTCCCTCTGCCCTCCTCTCTCCCTCTGCCTTCCACTCTCCCTCTGTCCTCCTCTCTCCCCTGCTCTCCTCTCTCCCTCTGCCCTCCACTCTCCCTCTGCCGCCTCTCTCCCTCTGTCCTCCTCTCTCCCTCTGCTCTCCACTCTCCCTCTGCTCTCATCTTTCCCTCTGCTCTCCACTCTCTATCCCCTGATGGAAAAGTGGAAAGAATTGCTCAGATGGGAAATTATTGTACAATTGGTTTGTTCTATGAGCCAGCATGGGCTGAAGTAGCCTACTACGTCATAAGGAAATATGTAGCAATCTAATTATTAGATCACATCATTTGTACCATTTATAAAACACGTAAGATATATTCCATGGCTCTGCAGCGTGTTCTGCCCTCATAAATAATGCTGAACCTCCTCAACTTTCTGGTCTGATCCCCATATCCTTTCACAATGCATCACCCAAAAATCTATCAGCCCCAGTCTTGATTGCACCCGATGACCAACAACCACAGATCTCAATGACAGAACAGCCCAGTGACCCACAACCCCTTGTGAAAAGAACTGTTTCATCTTGGTTCTAAAATGGATTTAAGTGATGGTTCCTACTGAGAGTTATTGATTAGTGCCTGAATTTTGTTGATTTGTACTGCTTGCTC
This sequence comes from Mobula birostris, assembly GCF_030028105.1. NCBI lineage: Eukaryota > Metazoa > Chordata > Chondrichthyes > Myliobatiformes > Myliobatidae > Mobula > Mobula birostris. The sequence goes on from NC_092377.1 coordinate 148,060,286, forward strand.
ACTGGTGTGGAATTGAATTATCTGCAGCTGAAAAACCCTTTATCCTGTACCCTGTTATCTGGTTCTTCACTCTCCAGCTGCTGTGTCCATCTTCCCAGTGTTAAACTTCCCGGTGCATCACAGGAACTCCAACCTTCCATTCTCTGCCTCGAGCATCAGCCACTCCTACTCAATCTCCAAAATGCCTTTTCAGATACTGGGCACCTTGTGAACCTGGCCTCTTGATTGCAGAGAGCTTTTTGGCCTCTATCCAGCTTCCTTGGTGGTCTTCAGCCTTTCTGACACCCCACTGTACTGACGTGGGAGAGGATGGCGGGACAGTGCCCTGAGGAATGAGAAGATTCACACTAGGCCTGGACGCAGAACGCTGAGAACCAGGAGGCAGAGCGAGGCCATTCAAGCCCACAAAAATGCCTTGTGGTGCAATGAGAGGAATTTGCTCAGTCATCTGGAATAAAACTCTGGTTTTCAACAGACGCAAATCACATGTGCACATTCTTAAACAAGAAGCAGTTCAACGATATCTCACTAAACTGAACCAGTACCAAAGTCTATAAGACCATAAGACACAGGACATTTGGCCCTTTGAGTCTGTTCCACTATTCGATCATGGCTGATTTATTTTCCCACTCAACTTCATTCTCTTTCCTTCTTCCCCATTGCCTTTGACACCCTGATTAATCAAGATCTGATCAAACTCCACTTTAAATATACCAAATGACTTGGCCCCCACAGCCATCTTTGGCAATGAATTTCACATGAATTCTATTTGATGCCCACATCCAAAAGCAGAACTTTGATTATCACAGCCACTTGAGATCACTGCATACTAAATGAATTAAACTTAACTGAGTGAAGTGTTACAGTACCCCAGCCTCAAGGTCAAGAAGTAAAAACGAGGGCTTTCTTAGCTTTAGATAGTTCAGTTCCACACTAGTGAGCAAACCGTGTCTTCCGTCCTCACAAATCAGCAATTATTATTCTCTAAGTCAACAAAACTCTGTTACTAATCAATAACTCACAACAGGAACCCCTATTTAAATGCATTTTATGCATGGCCCATCAATAAAGTCCATCTCAGTCACATCTAACACAAAAATTAATTGTCAAAGGTGCTGCCACAACTCTTACATGAATGGAGGGGGCAATATCAAGTCCAACCATGATTTAGAGGGACCTCATCAACACTTAGACAGCTCGTCCCAGGACTATAGGGTTGTGTCCAAAGGTATTTTGCCACCGTACTGCACATTTATAAAAAAATATTCAATCATGCAAAATGCTGGAGGAATCAGCAGATCAGACAGCATCTATGGAGGGGAATAAACAGTCGAAGTTTCAGGACAAGACTCTTCATCAGGACTGGAAAGGAAGGGGGAAGAAGCCAGAATAAGAGGTAGGGAGAGGTGAAGGAGTACAAGCTGGCAAGTTGAAGAGTTGGAGAGAAGCAGAGACCGCAGAGGGGAACAATGAGAATCTCTTGTGTTTATCATTCAATCAAAAATTTTATGCAATCACGATGAAGGCATGCTAGTGGCTCGACTTCATTAGGAATTTGAGGAGATGCACTGTATATGACCAAAGACATCTACGGAGAGAAATGAACAGTTGACGTTTCCGGTTGAGACCCTTAATTACGACTGGAACAGAAGGGGGCAGAAGCTCGCAGCCTGGTTTGGAGAAGAGTCTCGGCCCAAAACAAGGGCATGTAGAATTTCCTTGTAGAATTCCTCCAGAATTTTGTGTCTGTTGCTTAAGATTTCCAGCCTCTGGAGAATCCCTTGTGTCCAAGATTTTCTTTACCCTCTGAGCTGCGAACAATTTCAGTTTCTCTCATCTCCCCACATAACTCTTACCACTCCTGCCTCGAATCAAGCATGAGGGCCTGTGTAGCCCCACCAAAGCCTTCAGGCCCTTTCCTGGTGTAGTTGGTAAATCTGTACGTTGCTTGAGGAGGGGTGAAACGGTATCTCATCCAGTCACAGAAGCAGGGCCTTTGGCTCATCTAGCCAATGCCAAGTTTGCATCTGTACGCTTTTATTCATGGAACCAAAGTGGGCAGTTAGTGTTAAGATACTCAGTCTAATCTCTTTCACTACTAATGATATACAATGAGGAAACTGAAGAAAACATTGTCATATTTGCACAGCAAGATGCCACGAACGATAATGAGATTAGAACTAGATTCTGAGTTTTAACAACAGTACTATGGAGAGAAGGGCTACCCAGCACACTGGGTAAACCCTGCCTTTTCCTTTGAGATGGTGTTATATGATCTTTTATGGTCCCCATGCAAAAGTCAGTTTGGTGCCACTCCCGTAGCACCCATATCAGGGGCATGGTCCCAGATATTCGGTCTCAAACCCTCACCCTCCTGACCCGGGGCTGAGAACACGTTGCTCGGTGGGACAGGCTCCAGGGTCTCCGCACAGCCTACTCTCTCGGTCCTCGTCAACCCCTCTCCAACCGCCCCCAACCCGGCCGTAGGATTAGATGTGGAAAACATGACGGCTGAGGTTCCACTTTCACGCTGACTCTTGGCTGTGATTCACAGGAGAACCCGAGCAATCTAAACCTTCCCCAGTGCTCTTTTATATCGCAAACTGGCCCCGTATTCAGCAGGAGATCTGAGATCAGAGCGGTACGAGGAGCCTGGAATTGTGGTTAGTGACTGCTAATGTATTGTCCGCTGGAAGATTAAATGGCAGTGTTGACGCGGCGCCAGAAGTTCCATCAACCCGGTGCAGATGAAATGCTGATCCCGAATAGTGTGAATTAAGGAGCGGGCGCTTGACAGAACTTCGTTAGGTAATTAAATCAGAGCAGGCGAGGGGGCGAGCGAATGCTGAACATGTTTACTGCGGTAATGGCGCATTTCCTATGCAGATTGAGCAAGTTTTGCTGCAGTCCCAGGCTGGTTATTGATGAAACGCTGGCGAGCAGATCGTACCGCCCCGGGATTAAAACCTAGGTGGCCCGCTCCGGCAATGGTGCCGATAGTAAACCGCACCTCGATAACACGTACAGGAATAGAGAGTTACTGGGTTATAATTTGCGAATAATTCTGGAGTTTGCAAGGGTTAAAGCACGAAACCGGATTACAAGCAACAGGCTCACATTCCCAGAGCAGGGAAGAAGAAAGCTAATCTAATGGTGGTGCTCAGGAAATGAGTCAAGGAGTTGCTAGGGTCAGCTAACAGGCTTCTTGACTGTCAGGACAAACGAACATATAAACCAGTTTTAGACTCAGTTGCCACTACTTGAGATTTCAGATTCAAATTCCGATTTATTTATAACTTGTACAAGAAATTATATTTAACGCTCGACAGTACCAGAACAATGTAATGAATTATCTACAGCTCTCGAAAAGCACGTCAACCTGTCTACACACACACACACACACACACACACACACGCACACACACAGAGGCACACAGACACACACACACAGACACAGACAGACGGACCCTTGATTCAATGCTGGCTCTGAGAGTAATTCCGTCAAAATAATTCCTCAACCTATTCTCCACATATTCTAGTCAGATTCGTTGTCTCATCTACATGAGGGGCAGTTTGGAGTGGCCAATGAACCTAACCTGATGATTTAAGGATATGGTGGGAAACTGGAGGTCTTGAAGGAAATCTCCAGGGTCACAAGAAGAACTGGCAGACTCCACGCAGACGGCATCAGAGGTTAGGGCTGTTGGAGCTGGGAGGCAGTGGCACCAAATACAGCATCACGGAAGTCCAGAGCAACACACACAAACTGCTGGGGGGAACTCAGCAGGTCAGGCAGCACCTATGGAGGGAATAAAAAGTCGTGATTTTGGGCTGAGCTCCTTCATTGGGACTGGAAAGGAGGGGGCAGAGGCTAGAATAGGAAGGTGGGGGTGAGGGAAAGGAGTAGAAGCTGGCAGGTGATAGGTGAAACCAGGAGGGGGGGAATGTGGGTGGGTGGAAATGAGGCAGGGATCCGATCACTTGCAATCTTGTACTCGTTCTCTCCACCTTCTTATTCTGGCTTCTTCCCCCTTCCTTTCCAGTCCTGATGAAGGCTGTCACCTGAAATGTTGACTGTTTATTCTTCTCCATAGATGCTGCCTGACCTGCCGAGATCCTCCAGCATTTTGTGTGTGTGTAACAACTGCATTACTTTGCAATTCCTATCTCCACTTCATAGCTCTTTCAACATATGCCTATTCAAGTGCTCATTCGAGCATCCATATGTACCCTCACTGCTTTTCAGGGAGAAAATACTTACAATTTCTTTAACCGTTGTGCACAACTCTAACCCTACCTCAGCAATGGAATATCATGGGCCACCCCTTTGCAAAGTCTTAGACTTGTCTCTCAGTGTGAGGTTCTTTCTGCTCAAATATCTTATTCTGCACACTTTTTCTGCACTGTCTTGCATAATTTATGTATAATTTACATATTATTAGGATTTTATTATCATCACATTTACCAAGATACAGCGAAAAGCTTGTCTTGCCTTCTGTTCGTACAGATCAGACCATTACTCAGTGCATTGAGGCAGAACAAGGTAAAACAATAAAAATGTGGAATAAAGTGTACTCCAGAGAAAGTGCAGTACGGGCAAACAATAAAGTGCAAGTTCATAATGAGGTAGATTGTGAGGTCAAGAGTCTATCTTATCATACAATTATGTTCTGTGTGGTTCTAACTCATGTGCCTGCAGAAAGCAAACTATTCATTGTATACATACCCCACTGTAGTTGTGCATATGAAATAAATTTGACTTGACTTGAAACTGGCCCCTCAGTTTGCTAATCTATCAAGCATCAATTTCTGCAGGTCAAATTTGATTCTCTCCAAATACTCCTCAACTCTCCTCAGATTTTACTGCCTGAGGGCAACTTACTGTGGTCAGTTAACCCACCAGCCCACGTATTTTGTGATGTGGGAGGAAGCCTGAAGGAGACCCACTGGTGTTCCAGCTCTGGGCTGCTTTTTTTTGGGTGACGGCCCACATAACGAGAGCCACTTCCAGGATAGGGAATGGTCACAAAGGGTCTGGAGACAATCCTGAAAAGTAGGAGGCCATTCAGCCCGTCTACTGCACTGGTGAAAAAATTGCAACTGGCCCCCTTCTTCTGCTGTAAGACTTAACAGACGACATTACAAAGTAGAATGATCGCAATGGAAGTACGCAACATTGATCTGCTCTGTCAGATTAGCACACAGTTCTGAAAGACTTGCCGTTGTACCGCAAAATGCAGAGGCAGAGTGATACATTAATCTTCACTGCTGACCAGACTGCAGTTGGTGTCATTAGATAAAATATGGAAAGAGCCCAACACTGAGACCGCATAGCCCAAAGAGAACAGCTCATCCTAAATCAAACAGTAGCAGGCCCTATCAACAGCAGACACAGAGGAAAACAACAGCCACAGATATAGAAATTGCTCCAAGCTCATTTCATTTATCTCTGTTTAGAACAGTGGGTCATACTTCTACTACCAAAAGAAGATGAAGATTTCCATTTGAAATGGTCACGGGGCAGCACTGACGGATGCCTCATATAAAACTGTGAAAACTGAGATTCTCAGTCTTAGCGAGGTAATAGTTCTGGCCCCTTTATGAGTCCTTTGTGGATGCTGTACAATAACCCTGACCCCGTTTCCATGGAAAAGGCAGTCAAACCACTTGCGAGGTTGTAGGTCACCAGTGTCAAAAGTCTGGGCTTTGGCCTTTTAAAGAGGACAGTTTCCGAAAGACTATAAGAAATAGAAGAAGTAGAATTAGGCTATTCAGCCCATCGAGTCTACTCCACTATTTGATCATGTCTGACATTTTTTCAAACCCATTCTCACACCTCCCCACAACTTTTAACCAGCTTATTATCAAGAATCTGTCAATTTGTGCCTTAAATGCACCGTGACTTTGCCTCCACAGCACATTGTGGGAATTAATTCATTCACCACTCTCTGCATGAAGAAATTCCTCCACATCTCAGTTCAAAAGGAGTGCCCGCTTATTCTGAGCTGCGCCCTCTGACCCTATACCCCTCTACAAATGGAAACATCCTCTCCATGCCCCCTCTGTCCAGGCCACTCAGTATTCAATGGTTTTCAATGAGATCCGACCACATCCTTTTGTACTCCATTGAGTACAGGCCCAGAGGTGTCAAATGCTCCTCATGGGTTAAGTAATTAATTCCCAAGATCGCACTTGTGAACTTCCTCTGGATCATCTCCAGGGCCAGGTCTTTTCTTAGAAAGATATTTCAGGAGAAACAGGTTTAGTAAAACATAGTTGTTCTGTTAGTAAATAAAAACTGTCTGCTGAGGAATTGAACGTTTCACTCTCAGTGCCAAAACGGTCCAAAATAGGCAGCACAGTGACGGCTCCTACCTCATGGCTTTGACAAATCCAGGTTCAATCCCCACGTCCGTCGCTGTCCATGTGGAGCTTGCATGTTCTCCCTGTCACAGCGTGGGCTTCTTCTGGTTTCCTCCCGCATTCCCAGAGACGCACAGTTTACGGGTTAATTGGCCACTGTAAACAGCACCTCGTGTAAGTTAACAGTGTGATGGAGGCAAGGGGCCTGAGTGAGAGAGAATAAGTAGCAAGAGTACAGGGGGAATGGAACTGATGGGGTGCTTGTCTATAAGTCAGCATATCTGTAGTTACGAACTTCCCAATATTCAGGACATTTCCAAAGACAGGTGTGCAAAAGGGGCCTGAAGGATCATTGGGGACCTGCGTCACCCCAACCACAAACTATTCCAGTTGCTACTATCCAGGAAACGGTACCACAGCATAAAAGCCAGGACCAACAGGCTCCGGGACGGCTTCTTCCACCAGGCTGTTAGACTGCTTAATTCATGCTGACACAACTGTATTTGTATGTTATACTGACTGTCCTGTTGTACATACCATTTATTATAAATGATTGTAAATTACACATTGCACATTTAGACGGAGATGTAACATAGAGATTTTTACTCCTCATGTATATTGAGGATGTAAGCAATAAAGTCAATCCAATTCAACCTCATGGGTCAAATGATCTTTATCTGTAATGTTAGCGTATGATAAAAAAAAATCAGTGCAACCCCAGGATAAAAATCTTCTGTAATAATATCCTGTGTGGTCATCCCAATGGCAAATTGGACCAGATCTTTCGAATTAGGCTGCGGTCATTGCACTTGATGTTTTTTTCCAGCGTTGGGATGCATCTAATCACCTGAGTTGCTGTGAACAACAGGCTGGAAGCCTTGCTGAATTAGCTTGGAGCTTCTGGGTCTGGAAAGCAGCTTTCATTTGGTAGTCACGTGGAAGTGAGTGACGCCCCCAATAAGTTCAGTGCATAGGTGCTCGATTCCCAACGGCAGAATTCCCAAGCTCCTAGATCCACGAGGGACCCTGCACATGCCACCTGAAGTGCTTTGGCCATCAAGCAGAACCTTCTTCAGTGACTTCTTGAGGAACGTTACTAGGTTCTTCAGTGTCACCCTTATCCCGATGTGTCCAGTCCCTGCCTGAATAGAAGATGCTCAGTGATGAAGACTCTCCCTTCTCTCAGGATGCCTCCCTCTCACCGCTGCAGAATACAAAGCAGATAATCTTGTTGCTGTACGTTTATCAGATAATTATGTAAGGTGGATGGATTTCGTGGCCGGAGCTCTTGTGTGCCTGTGTCGAGGTCTGCGTGCATGCACGTCTTTGTGTGTGCGTGTGTGTGAGTGTGTAAGCATGCACGAGTTTGTGTGCTCATGCATGCGTGTACATGTGTGCCTGCATGAGTGTCTGCAAATGTCTGAGTGTACGCAGATGTGTATGTGACATGTGAGTTTACGTGTGCATGTGTATATGCACAGTATCTGTGTGCATACATATACATACGTATGTGTGTATGTATACTACACATATTGGGCAAATAATACTGAGGCAGCCTACAGGGACGAAGTCATCACCCTGACACAGTGGTGTCAAGAAAACAACCTCTCCCTCAATGTCACAGAAACAGAAGAGCTGGTTGTGGACTACAGGAGGAATGGAGACGGGCTAACCCCTATTGACATCAATGGATCTGGGGTTGAGCGGGTGAGCAGCTTTAACTTCCTCAGCATCCACATCTCTGAGGATCTTATGTGGTTTGTAAATACCGGCTGCGTGGTGAAAAAGGCACAATAGCGCCTCTTTCACTTCAGACGGTTGAAGAAGTTTGGCCCCCCAAGTTCTAAGAACTTTCTACTGGGGCACAATTGAGAGCATCCTGACTGGCTGCATCACTGCCTGATATGGGAACTGTACACCCCTCAATTGCAGGACTCTGCAGTGAGTGGTGCGGACAGCCCAGTGCATCTGTAGATGTGAACTTCCCAATATTCTGGACATTTATAAAGACAGGTGTGTAAAAAGGGCCCGAAGGATCACTGGGAACCTGAGTCACCCCAACCGCAAACTCTTCCAGCTGCTGCCATCCGGGAAACAGTACCACAGCATAAAAACCAGGACCAACAGGCTCCGGGGACAGCTTCCTCCACCAGGCCATCAGACTGATTAATTCATGTTGACACATCTGCATTTCTGCATTATATCAACTGTCCTGTTGTACATACTATTAACTATAAATTACTACAAATTGCACATTGTGCACTTAGACGGAGATTTTTACCTTCATGTATATAAGGGATGTAACTAGTAAAGTCAACTCAATTCAATGTGCATGGTGTGTTGTGTTTGTGTATATATGTATGTGCATGCATGCATGTGAATCTAAGGGACCATGACAGAGCAAATGTGAGAGGATGTTTTACACTGTGGGAGAATCTGAAACCAGATATCAAGGTTTAAAGACACGGGGACCCCAGTGAGTGAGTGTCCTCCAGGGCCATGTGGAGAAAGAGCCATTAACAATCAGAGTGAGGGAGAGTTACCACAGGTACACAGGCAGAAGAGTCTTGAGGGGCCGAATAGTCTCCTCCTACTCCTGCTTGTACTGGTGTATTAGCCTGCAGGTGTGGAGAAAGCACTGTGAGTAACAGTGACTCAGTAGGATCTCGGACTGGAAACACCACTGCACGGCACCCAGGTTCCAGAACTGTGGCTCTCTACACCAGATTCCCAGCAACCTGTTTCCTGGGTAGCTGTTTTAGAAAGTGCGGCTTGCTCCTGCATTTTGTGGCTCCAGGCAAGTCTCAGTGCTCCTGCAGTCTTCGAGTTTGGTAAGTGCTTGGGTGTTTTATGAAACAGGTTGCCTGGATTTGCAGACCCCACCCGTTGTTCTTCGAGGCAGGGAAATGGGCTCCAGCACACAGCCCATCTCATAACGGCACTGATTAACTCCTGTTTCCCGGAATAGAATAACTGCTAAGGTTCTGTGGAGCCTGGGAGACAGGTTCCCATTCATCAATTCACAAGCAGCCTGCTTGGCTCCGGCACATTGGAAATCTGGTACTATGGGCACCAGCCTGCTGCCCATCAAGGACATCTTCAAAAGGCGATGCCTCATAAAGGTGGCGTCCATCATTAAGGACCCCCACCACCCAGGATGTTCCGTCTGCTCATGACTACCATCAGAGAGGAGGTACAGGAGCCCGAGGATACACCCTCACTGTTTTAGGAATAGTTTCCTCCTCTGCACTGTCAGATTTAGGAACAGACAACGAACCCACTCTTTCACTATTTTTGCTTTTGTTTTGTATTATTTATTTATTTTTATGCACATTTCTTATTGTAATTTATAGGGTAATTTTGTATTGCACTGTACTGCTGTCGCAAAACAACAAATTTCACAACATGCGTCAGTGATATTAAACCTGATTCTGATTCTGATCTCTGTGGAGATACACTCAGTGACCACTTTAAAAGGTACACCTGTACACCTGCTTGTTAATACAAATATCTAGCCAGCCAATCATGTGGCAGCAATTCAATGCATAAAGCACGCAGGCATGGTCAAGAGGTTCAGTCGTTGTTCTCACAAAATATCAGAATGGAGAAGAAATACAATCTAGTGACCTTGGCCATAGAATCATTCTTGGTGTATCATTGTTAGTATGAGTATTGGAGAAACTGTTGATCGCCTGGAATTTTCACACACACCAGTCTCTAGAGTTTGCAGAGAATGGTGCTGAAAACAAAAACAACAAAAAACAAAATCACCCGGTGAGCGGCAGTTCTGTGGACGAAAATGCCTTGTTAATGAGAGAGTTCAGAGGAGAATGGCCGGACTGGTTCAAGCTGTCAGGAAGGTAACAGTATGTCAAATAATCACACGTTACAACAGTGGTGTGCAGAAGAGTAGGTTGGAATGCACAACACGTTGAGCCTTGAAGTGGATGGGCTGCTGCTGCAGAGGACCGGGAACGTACATAGTGGTGCAGGATATCCCTCATCAAGTAGGTGTTCCTCCCTTCTCAGTCCGCACTCACATTCCTCCCTCCGGGATTCTAACTGCCCCTCTTTCCCTCCTCTCATTTGCTCTCTGCTGACTCCATACACTCCCGATGTCTGCCCTCCTGGATCCATACTCCAAATTTCTCCTCGTTCGCTCTCCTCACTCCCTCAGTCCACACCCCCATTTCATTCTCCCAACAGCTTGATTCTGCAGCCGCGTTCCTGGTCTCCGGACTTCTGTCCCTCTCAATCCCATTCTTGACCTTGCTTTCCCATTATGGTAATTGGTTTATTCTCGTCACACATACTGAAGCTTTTTGCATGACAATCGTACATGTCATTTCAAAATGTAAGTACATTGAGGTAATCTAAAGGGGAAAACAATAACTGAATAACTGAATGCAGAACAGACTGCAGCCTTACAGTTACAGCTACAGAGAAAATGCAGTGTGGGTAGACAGTAAGTGGAAGGCTATGACAAGTTGGACGCTCTGTCCGCCAGAGAAAGCAGGATCTCCCAGTGGCCACACATTTTAATTCCACGTCCCATTCCCATTCTGACACGTCCATCCACGGCCTCCTCTACTGTAAAGATGAAGCCACACTCAGGTTGGAGGAACAACACCTTATGTTCTGTCTGGGTAGCCTCCAACCTGATGGCATGAACATTGACTTCTCTAACTTCCGCTAATGCCCCACCTCCCCCTCGTAACCCATCCGTTATTTATTTATATACACACATTCTTTTTCTTTCTCTCCTTTTTCTCCCTCTGTCCCTCTGACTATACCACTTGCCCATCCTCTGGGTTCCCCCCCCTCCCCCTTTTCTTTCTGCCTGGGCCTCCTGTCCCATGATCTTCTCATATCCCTTTTGCCAATCACCTGTCCAGCTCTTGGCTCCATCCCTCCCCCTCCTGTCTTCTCCTATCATTCCGGATCTCCCCCTCCCCCTCCCACTTTCAAATCTCTTTCTAGCTCTTCCTTCAGTTAGTCCTGACGAAGGGTATCGGCCCGAAACGTCGACTGTACCTCTTCCAATAGATGCTGCCTGGCCTGCTGTGTTTGCCAGCAACTTTGATGTGTGTTGCTGAGGAATCAAGAGTTCATCTTAATCATACAAGAGGTCCATTCAATAGTCTTTTAGCAGTGGGATAGATGCTGCCCTTGAACTTGATTGCGTGTGCTTTCAAGCTTCTCTACCTTCTGCCTGGTGAGCGGATGGGATAAGAGCAAATGTCCTGGCTGGGAGAGTGAAGGATTACTTTGGCTGTTTTCCTGAGACAGTAAGAAGTTTGAACAGAGTCAGAGGGGCGAGATTGGCTTTCATGATGGACTGAGGTGCGTCCACAACTCCTTGTGATTTCTTTCCGTCTCGGTCAGAGCTGTTTGGCACACCAAGCCATGATGCACCCCGATAGATACATGAGGATGGTGCACAAACACCACCAGGCTCAAGGACAGCTTCTGTCTCACTGTTATAAGACTGTTGAATGGATCTCTTGTATGATATGGTAAATGGATAAAAACTGGTGAGAAGATACACTAGTGAAATTTAAGAGACTACTAGACAGACAAAGAGGAATCTAAGGTGGGAGGTTATATGGGAGGCAGGGTTTAAGGGTCGGCATGACATTGTGGGCTGAAGGGCCTGTACTGTGCTATACTATTCTATGTTCAATGGGGATATGCTGAAATTTTCATAGCTTTCCGTGGATGTAGAGACGTTCCCTAGGTTTTCAGCTCTTGACATCTCCCATTCATCCTTTCCCATCCTGTCTCCTGCCACTGAAACCAGATCTTCCACTGTCCCGATTACTCAGCCCCAAACCCTTCCCGACTCTGCATTCCTCGTCCGGATCTTGCAACTCTCTTCTAAGTTCAAAGTAAATTTATTGACATTGTACGTATATACCACCCGGAGTTTCAGTTTCGTGCAGGCATTCATGGTAGAAGAAAGCCATACACAAGAATTAATGAACAACTACACGCAAAGCTGGACGAGCAACCAAAGTGCAAAAGAAGAGAAATTGTGCAAATACAAAAATAATAATAATAATAAATGAAGAAGTAAGTAAGTAAATGAATAATATGTAGACCATGAGTTGTAAAGTCCTTTAACGTGAGTCCATAGCTTGTGTTCAGTGATCAGTTTAGTGCTGAGGTGAGTGAGACTGCCCATGGTGGTTCAGGAACTAGATGGCTGAAGGGTAGTAATTGTTTCTGAACCTGGTCCTGAAGCTCCTGTACCCACTTCTTGATGGAATCAGGGAGAAGAGATCGTGGCCTGGGTGGTGGGGTTTCTTGATAATGCTGCTTTCTTGTGGCAGCCCTCCTTGTAGCTGTGCTCAGAGGTGCAGAGGGCTTTTCTTGTGATGGACTGGGCACACAAAGGCAGAGAAAGAGGGATAACAGAAAAAAAAGGAAGGAAAATAGTGAGTGGACCAAGAAATAGGAAAACAGTTACATAAAATAAAGGAAGAGAAAGTTCGAAAGATAGTGAAATGGAAGGTAGGAAGATGGATTGAGAGATGGTGAGTTTGCTCCAGTTCTCTGCCTGCAGTCATGATTTTAGGGTGGATTGCAAGGAATCACTGCCACCTGCTGTGTCATTTGGTTCATTCAATCTTCCTCCCTCTCAAAGGTGTTTGTAGGTGAGATAATGAAAAGACGAATGCTGCAGGATAGTGTCGTGGAGTAGACCGATCAGCAGCTGGGGTACCTGATATCGTTGACAGGATGTTACAGATACACGGAGCTGCCACGCAACCATTCTGTTATCCCATCTGGGGTGACAAATGCTGAACATACAAGCATTGTTGACATTAGAGAGCTCCCACTTTCAGATTGGCTTGTTATTAATCTGCAGGGACTACAAGGAAGTATAATCCTTGGGAAATTGTGGAAATAAAGATGTCCATAGGGAAGGACAGGGCAATAATTAAAGCGGAGAGCTCTCTATAGAGAAAGAGAGAATTGCTGCGTGTGTCTGGGAGAGGGATGGGCAGGGAGAGTCAACGGTAGAGACAGTGAGCCCCAGACTGAGAATCTGTGTGTGTGTGTGAGAGAGAGAGAGACAAACAGAGAAACAGAGACAAAAAGACAGAGAGAGAAAGACAGAGGGACAGAGAGAGAGAGAGAGAGATAACGATAGAAAGAGAGAAACAGAGAGACAGACATTCACATAGAGACAGAGAGATAAAGATACAGAGACAGAGATAAAGATACAGGGAGAGAGAGGAGACAGAGAGAGCAAGGGAGAGAGAGACAGAGACAGACAGACAGACAGACAGATAAAGAGAGAGGAGACAGAGACACAGAGAGAGAGAGAGAGACAGACAGATAGAGAGAGAGAGGAGACAGAGAGAGCAAGAGAGAGAGAGACAGGGAGAAAATGGGCACAAAGAGAAAGATAAAATAAGTATTTGTGAATGAGAAAGCCATCATACGATCGAAAGAGAAAGAGAAGGGAGAGACAGATAGTCACAAAGATGGAAGAAAGAAGGGCTTTGAGACTATGGGTGGGGCAAATAAAACAGGGCGAGGTATGTTAATCTAATTTCTATCGTGGTGATAGATTGCTCTGATAGAATTCTTTGTAAAGTTACAACAGGACATGAGGATGGGAGGCTGTGTGACCTTCATAACAGCTGCAGTGCAGGCAAGTCAATAAAATCAATTGCTGCCACTTCCTTGCAGCCTGTGTGTGGAAGGCTGTTCATGTCGGTAACAGACTACGACAGCAGACCCTGAGCGTGGGATGGCTCCCTGCCGCAGACCACTCAGCTTGGCCCCTACCTCAAGAACAATGCAAATAATTGGACTTACAGTTTGCAGTGTGTGATTAAAGATTTTAGCATGCTATTTGCAGACTCATCTCAGGACGTATGAAATAGCTGGTGAGATTAAAATTTAATGTCTGCTGCTAAGTAACCTTGAGGACTGCGGCAGTCTGTGTGGTGAAGGTTGGGGAGGGAGTGCCAGGATTTAGATCTAATGATGACGGAGTTCCCAAATATGTCCTAGATGAGATGGTTAGTATCTTTGGGGGTGGCAATGTTTCTCTACCCTTGCTGTCATTCTTGAGCTCCAAACTGTGGGATGTAAGCCAAATGCCTCTCCACTGATTGGTTCTAAGATGTCCATTCATGGCTGAAGTCAGTTCTGAGTATGGGTGTGGTGCTGACCCAGCCTGTCCCCTTGTCCTTAAAGACCCAATGGAGAAGAGGTCATTTCACATTGAAGAGATCTCAGTCAGGCACATCATGCAAAATTAATATAGGGGGGCGAGGGAACTATAGAGAAACATCAACATTGATTTTTCTAGCTTCTAGTAATTACTCTCCCTTCCCCCTCCTCTTTTAATTTCCTATTCTCATTACTCTCCTACCCCTTCTCCTCTTCACCTGCCCTGCACCTCTCCCCTGGATTACAGTACCTCCTCTGTCTTCCCTATTAGATTCCCTCTTCTTAAAAGCCCTTCCACCTATCACCTCTCGGCTTCTTACTTCATCCTCCCTCACCCACCCTCCTACCTTCTCCCTCACGTAGGTGCACTCATCACCTGCCAGCTTGTACAACATCCCCTCCCCCACCTTCTTCCGGCTCCTGACTCCCTTCCTTTCCAGTCCTGATCAGAATCAGAGTCACGTTTAATATCACCGGCACATGATATGAAATTTGTTAGCTTTGTGGCAACTGTACAATGCAATACATTATAAATATAGAAAGAAGTGAATTACATTAAGTGTATACGTATATTGAACAATTAAATTAAAATAACTAGGCCTGAGTCGACGTAGTAGTAGTAAAATAAGTGCAAAAACAGAAATGAAAGAAGTAGTGAGGTAGTGTTCATGGGTTCAATGTCTATTTAGAAATTGGATGGCAGAGGGGAAGAAACTATTCCTGAATTGCTGAGTGTGTGCCTTCAGGCTTCTGTACCTCTTTCCTGCCAGTAACAATGATGAAAGGTCTCCGCCCAAAATGCTGACTATTTGTTCCGCTCCATAGATGCTGCATGACCTGCTGAATTTGTCTTGTGTGTCTTGTTTGAGGGAAATGGAATGGGGTAGGGATCTGATTCCGGGCGCTGGAATGTCATCAGATGCCTGGATCGGAAGTGATTTCAGTTTAATTGTGATGTGCGGATGCGAAAGATCAGGCCTCCTGGTTCTCACAACCAGAATCTTTGGTGATCTCATCTTCAGATTGATCCTGCAAGAAGAACGGCTGTGAAGATACAACACTGGGTGTAAAGTGTGTACAGATGTCCTGTGCTCTTGAGAAACAGTATAAAAATACAATGGTCCACAAATATTGAGTACATTATATAAGACAGATGAATACTTTATTGATCACCTCAGTGTGTGTTAAACTCAGGCATTGGTTATTATCACAATGTTCTTCACCTACTTGCAAACGTCAGGGCGAAGGCGAAGGGTACCAGAGTAAAGAGATTCACTTTCCTTCTATTCACTACAGATTACTAGCCAGAGTTGAAGCTCTCCAATACAGGAGAAGCTAGTACATGCTCATGCACATGAAATGCTGCAGGAACTTAGCAGGTCAGGCAGCATCTATGGAGGGGGAATAAGGTGACTTGCTGAGTTTCACCAGTACTTGAAGAATCCCAAAGAGTCTCAACCGGAAACGTCGACGTCGGTAAAACGGTATTCATTTCCAAAGATGCTGCCCGACCTGCTGAGTTCCTCCAGCATTTTGTGTGAGTTGCTCTGGATTTCCAGCATCTGCAGACTTCGTCGTGTTTATGACTCACCAGTATTTTGTGCGTAGTTCGCGTATTATTTGTCGTTGTGGATGGGAGAAGGGAATGGGCGTGTGGCAGCTCACCATCTCTGCCATATCCTTTCATCAGAGACCTCAGCTGGGGATGGTTCTTTTCTGTGACCCTACACTTCAGGATCATGTCTTCACGTATCTTACACTTCAGCTTCTTTTAAGACTGGTTTTGAAACTTCATCATCATCATACAATGCTCCGAAGCAACAACGGTGTTTTTAAACTGTAGACAAATCTAGTGGCAATTCCCTTCAATTGTAGAAGAAGGAAGAGGCTCTAGCTCCTATCAAGTCAGAGCCTGTGATTAATTGTGTACTTCTCCTGTTTAATTATCCCTGTATAATTTTATCCAGTTCCCTACTGAGTCCGTATCCACTCTCCAACTAGCAATGCATTCCAAATCCGAGTGCACAAAGCATAAAGATGTTTCCTAAAGTCACACACGATCAGCTGGAGCAACTCACGTTCATCTGCCAATCTAGCTCGATGGCTCTTCACCATCAGTCTTTGGGCACTGGTAACAGACTTCGCTCAGCCAAACTCTATATGCCTTTAAACGGCTCTTATTATACCACCTATGATCCCTAACATTTCCATAAATTATCTACTTTGGATTCCCTAAATTTAGGAGTACAATCTGTTTAATTGGCAGACAATTATGAAATAGCTATGAGTTATTCAAACCTTAATCTGTGTTGGCAGGGTCGTGTAGCCAACTGCTGCATATTGTGCGCCCGAACCTGTGTAATTCACTACAACAAGGGTATTACTATTCAAATTTACCACTTAAAAATAGACAGTGAGCAACAGACCAACATGGGTAGCTGTTTGCAAAATCTATATAGTTCTCAATCATTTATGAATCCCTTGGCATAACAATCCTGTATAATTCCTTTCAACAGGATTTCAACAGATTTATTTTCAAAAATTGAGCACCCTTTTGACACAGAAAAAGAGAGAGGTGTTGGGGCAGGAGAGGTTGCAACAACAGGGAGAGTGTAGGGACTGGAGGATGCTACAGCAATAGGGAGGGGTAGGGACTGGAGATGGTTATAATAGGGAGGGTGTAGGGACTGGAGGGGCTACAGCAATAGGGAGAGTGTAGGGACTGGAGGGGCTACAGCAACAGGGAGAGTGTAGGGACTGGAGGGGCTACAGCAATAGGGAGGGTGTAGGGACTGGAGGGGCTACAGCAACAGGGAGAGTGTAGGGACTGGAGGGGCTACAGCAATAGGGAGGGTGTAGGGACTGGAGGGGCTACAGCAATAGGGAGGGTGTAGGGACTGGAGGGGCTACAGCAATAGGGAGAGTGTAGGGACTGGAGGGGCTACAGCAATAGGGAGGGTGTAGGGACTGGAGGGGCTACAGCAATAGGGAGGGTGTAGGGACTGGAGGGGCTACAGCAATAGGGAGAGTGTAGGGATTGGAGAGGCTACAGCAATAGGGAGGGTGTAGGGACTGGAGGGGCTACAGCAATAGGGAGGGTGTAGGGACTGGAGGATGCTACAGCAATAGGGAGGGTGTAGGGACTGGAGGTGGTTATAATAGGGAGGGTGTAGGGACTGGAAGGGTTACAGCAAAAGGAAGGTTGTAGAGACTGGAGGTGGTTATAATAAGGAGGGTTTAGGGACTAGAGGGTTTACAACATTAGGGAGGTTACAGAGACTGGAGGTGGTTATAATAGGGAGGTTTTAGGGACTAGAGGGTTTACAACATTAGGGAACTTGTAAGGGCTCTGACTTCATCGCAAATAAAACAGAGAAGGACAAACCAAGGTAGAACATATCCTTGACCAATTGGATACACTATGGAAGGACAAACCAAGGTAGAACATACAGGGTAAATGGTAGAGCACTGAGGAGTGCAGTAGAACAGAGGGATCTGGGAATACAGATACAAAATTCCCTAAAAGTGGTGTCATAGGTAGATAGGGTCGTAAAGAGAGCTTTTGGTACATTGGCCTTTATAAATCAAAGTATTGGGTATAAGAGTTGGAATGTTATGGTTCGGTTGTATAAGGCATTGGTGAGGCCGAATTTGGAGTATTGTGTACAGTTTTGGCCACCAAATTACGGGAAGGATATTAATAAGGTTGAAAGAGTGCAGAGAAGGTTTACAAGGATGTTGCCGGGACTTGAGAAACTCAGTTACGGAGAAAGGTTGAATAGGTTAGGACTTTATTCCCTGGAGCGTAAAAGAATGAGGGAAGATTTGACAGAGGTATATAAAATTATGATGGGTATAGATAGAGTGAATGCAAGCAGGCTTTTTCCACTGAGGCTAGGGGAGAAAAAAAACCCAGAGAACATGGGTTAAGGGTGAAGGGGAAAAGTTTAAAGGGAACGTTGGGGGCGAAGGCTTCTTCACACAGAGAGTGGTGGGAGTGTGGAATGTGCTGCCAGATGAAGTGGTAAATGTGGGCTCACTTTTAACATTTAAGCAAAACTTGGACAGGTACACGGATGAGAGGTGTATGGAGGAATATGGTTCAGGTGCAGGTCAATGGAACTAGGCAGAAAAATGATTCGACACAGCCAAGAAGGGCTAAAAGGCCTGTTACTCTGCTGTAATGTTCTATGGTTATATGATTCTATGACTAAACAGTCTTTTTCTGTGCTTGTTCCTTGATGCCAGTACATGGGACTAAGCCACTTGTGATAGAAAAGAACCTCGACCAAGGTTGTCATGACACCAGCATATTTTAGACCTGTGCAAAGCCTCATGATCCATATTCAAAGAAATGACCTTTGGATTGGAAACAAGTGGTCAGACTTTCCTTTGTCAGCTGACAGACAGTTGATTTGAAGTGTTAGAAATAAGGTAGAGATCTCCACACCAACTTCAAAGGAAGACACAGTAAGCTCTGAGGAAGAGTGATTCACCTACTTTCTGCCTGATATGCCTTCTGGTGCTTAGGGCAGTAAAGATGGTCCTCCACTCTCTATCCTTGACCAATTGGATACAGAAATATTCTTCATTGCTGTTTCTGTAACAGGTTTATTTGACCAGTCAGGTTTGTTAGCCCTGTGCTGAACCCCCGAACCTGGTAGACCACTCCAAGTTTAGCCTCTACTCTTTGACCTGTTTGGTATGGGCGACCCTACGAAGAGCCAAAGCAAAAAGCACCCTGACTCCAGCCAACGTAGCTCTCTGGGTCATTGAGGTACACAAACCTCCAAACCACGACAAGGTGGTGTTCCTTTTGGAGGGAGGAGTAGTGAGGTGGGAATATATTTGTTCTCAGTTTGAATCCAAGTCCTTGAATGGAGTCCAGGGCAGAAATAACTAATACGAGGGGCATGACTTTAGTGTAGTTGGGGGAAAATAGAGGGAGGTGTCACAGGTAGGTGTTTTACAACAGGAAGTGGCAAGTACCTGGTGGTTGAAGCAGATACATTAGGGACTTTTAAGAGGCTCTTTGTTGGACACATGGTTGATAGCAGAATGGAGGACTATTTGGGAGGGAAAGGGTAGATTGATCTTATAGTAGGTTAAATAGTCGGCAAAATATTGAGGGCCGAAGGGTTTGTACTGTGCTGTACTGTTCTATGTGCTAAGTTCTATTTTCTAAGAATTCTCTGATTTTAACATGTAACATGAACAGATATCCAGGGACTAGAAGTAAACTGCAGGGAATGGCAGTGGGCAAGCCCCTCTCCATCTGTAGAGACTGACACCTCCAACCCCTAGTGCTGTGCATGGGGATAGTGGAAGCCACAGGCTTGATGTATCTCAGGGTCAGCGAGCAGTAGTAACTCCCTGATGAGTTTGGACCAGTCCCTCTAAGAATGGGTTGTCCCTGCTCAAAGGCCCACCCAACTGCGGTGAAAAAGAAATGGCGCAGCTGGTGGAGCCACAGGTTCACAAGCACCAGGAAGCCAGCTTCAGTCCTGAGCTCATTTGTGGAGATTGCATGTTCCACCTGCGACCCTGTGGGGATTTTCCAGGGTGCTCTTGCTTCCTCCCACATTCTATAGACGTGCAAGCTGTTAGGTCATAAACATAGATTCTGCAGATGCCGGAAATCCAGAGCAACACACTCAAAATGCTGGAGGAATTCACCAGGTGAAGCAGCATCCATAGACAGGAACGAACAGCCAATGCTTTGGGCTGAGACTCTGCATTACTGTAAGTTACCCCCGGTGTGTCGGAGTGGGGTAGAAGCAGAAGGGTAATTGAAGAGAATGTCAGAGGATAAACTATAGGATTAGTCATAGAAAACCACAGCCCAACTAGTCCATGCTGAAACATTTAAACTGCCTATTCCCATCGATCTACACACATACCATTGCCTTCCCTACCCCCACTATCCATGTAACTGTCCAAACTTATCTTAAACAGTGAAATCATCCTGACACAGTAGTGTCAAGAAAACAACTTCTCCTTCAATGTCGCAAAAACTGAGGAGCTGGGTTGTGGACTACAGGAGAAATGGAGACAGGCTAGCCCCTATTGATATTAGTGGATCTGGGGTTGAGAGGGTGAACAGCTTTAAGCTCCTTGGCATAAACATCACTGAGGATCTCACGTGTACACACCGGCTGTGTGGTGAAAAAGGCACAACAGCGCCTCTTTCACCTCAGGCAATTGAAGAAGTCTGGTGTGGGCTCCTAAATCCCAAGAACTTTCTACAGGGGCACAATTGAGAGCATCCGGACTGGCTGCATCACTGCCTGGTATGGGAATCACACTTCCCTCAATCACGGGACGCTGCAGAGAGTGGTGCAGACAGCCCAGGGCATCTGTACTTGTGAACTTCCCACTATTCAGGACATTTACAGAGACAGGTGTGAAAAAAGAACCCGAAGGATCATTGGGGACCCGAATCACCCCAACAACTAACTGTTCCAGCTGCTACCATCCGGGAAACAGCACTACAGCATAAAAGCCAGGACCAACAGGCTCCGGGACAGCTTCCTCCGCCAGGCCATCTGACTGATTAATTCATGCTGATACAATTGTATTTCTATGTTATATTGACTAACCTGCTGTACATACTATTTATTACGGATTACTATAAATTGCACTTTGTACATTTAGATTGAGACGTAAAGATTTTTAGTCCTCATGTATGTGAAGGTTGTAAGAAATAAATTCAACTCAGTTCGTTGTAGTGTACAAGGGGTGGTTGGTAGTGCAATCTCAATGGGCTGAAGGGCCCATTACTATGCTGTACCTCTCTACGACTCTGAATGTGACCAGATTCATTGGGAAATATCCCGTGATCCTGACTTCTGGGGCAAGTTTGCTGACTTGGAATGCCAATGGGAATCTTTGGCTTAGTTCTCCTGGGTTTACTACCACAATCTGGCGCCCCACTCGAAAAATGCTGTACCCGGAACATCGGAGTATCCGGAAATTTAAAGATAGTTTGGTGACAGAGGAGATACAGACAATATGGTAAAATACCCACTTCTCTGATGAAGCACAACATTACAGGGATAAACTATCACAAAACAACCTAGGTCAGGAGACAGGCATCAAGTAGGCTCAAGGGTTTTACTGATTACGGGGTAATTCAGCAGTTACCTTCAGGCCTTGATATGGATCTATAGCAAAATGTCAGCTCTGAGGGGAATCGATCAGCAGGCTTCCGGCTCTAAAACACATCAAGCTCCTTTGAGGGAGACGTCCCAACTGGAAATCTCATCCGGGGCAGGTTCCTCGGCAGTCACTGCCCTGCTGATTAATGGGACAGAGCCTCGGCTCACAATGTCTGTGCAGGGCCTCCACTACTGGGGCTCAGCTCTTCTCTCTGTCCCACCCTCCCTCTGAGATTCCTGTTATTGCTGACTCACTCCTGCATCTCATAGTTTTCTACAGCGTGGAAAGAAGGCCACTAATCAACTGAGTCAGGGCCAAACAACAAATAGCAGAATAAGAATCGGGCTGATTATCACTGACATACTGCATGTCATGAAATTTGTTGTTATGCAGTGCAGTGCAAGGCATAAATATTACTACACATTACTTAAATATTACTATAGATTACGTAAAACATCAGTTGTCCATAAGAGGAATACTGAGGGAGTGCTCATGGATTCATGGGCTGTTCAGAAATCTGATAGCTGATGGGGGAAGAACTTCCTAAAAAGTTGAGTGCAGCTCTTCCGATTCCCGCAACGGTAGTAATGAGAAGAGGCAACATCTGTTTGCATGAATCCCACACCGATCCTACTTCTTATTCTCTCTGCATCGGCTCTGTCACCTCCCATCCCCACCCCAGACTCCATGCCTCACCTACACATGAGTGGTAATCAACAGTGGCTAATTAATCTACCAATCTGCATGTCTTTGGGGTAGACCATATTACAGTACAGCATAGTACACCCTTCCAGCCCATGATGTTGTGCCCACTCTTTAACCTATTTTAAGATCAATCTAACCCCTTCTCCCCTTCAGCTATAGCAGGAAACCAGAACAGACGGAGGAAACCAGGAAGAACGTGCAAACTCCACACGGACAGTGCCCAATGTCAGGATTGAACCAGGGTCTCCAGGACTGCGAGGCAGAGGCTCTACCAGCCTGGCCACTGCGCCACGCAAATATTCCTCACCCACCACCATTACATTCTGTAGTTGCTTATCTCTAGCTCTTGATGAAGCAATGTCTCACCTTTACTGGTGTCTGCCATTTCCCCCTCTTCCTTTCCAGTCCTGAAGAAGGGTCTTGGCCTGAAACATTGACTGTTTATTCATTTCCATAGATTCTGCCTGACCTGCTGAGCTCCCCCAGCATTTCGTGCGTGCTGCTCTGGGTTTCCAACATCTGCAGAATCTCTTGTGCTTATTATTTCTCATTTTTACTGTTCTCATCCTGTTGATCAGATCCTTCCATGGTCTCTGCTTCACCATTAGACTTTCCTAACACCCTCCCTGACACTTCTCACTGCCTCAGGAAAACGGCCAACATATTCAAAGACTCAAGGATGATGAAGGATGATCTGAAGATGCTGTTGGGACAGGAATACCTGAGTTTTAGGGAAAGGTTGTCCAGACTAGGTCTTCATTCCTTAAAACATAAGAGAATGTGGGGCGACCTTGGAGAGAGGTTTAAAATTGTGAGATGATAGGTAAAGTGGACAGTAACAGTCTTTTCCTCAGGGTGGAGAGATTCCAAAACTAGGGGTATGGTTTTAGGGTGATGGGGAAAGAGTTAAAAGGGACCCAAGGAATACATTTTCATGCAGAGGGTAGCTGGTATATTGAATGAGCTGCCAGCAGAAGTGGTTGGGGCAGGTACAACAGTATTATTAAGTACTTGGATAGGTACATGAAGGGTTGCAGCTTGGATGGCGGAGGATTGAGCGCAGGAAATTAGCGGTTGCATTGGTGGTAGCACTGTGGTTGGCATGGAGTTACTGGTCTGAAGGTCTGTATCTGTATTGCATGTCCCACCCACCCCAGACATTACCATTTGTCCTCCCTTCCATTGGCCAGAACATACAAACGTGCAACACCAGGATGAGGGGCAGCTTCTATCCTGCTGTTACAAGACAATTGAAGAGAGCTGTTATAGTTTAACACCGAACTCTTGACCTCAAATCTACCTCATTATGCCCTTGCACCTTATCGTCTCCCTGCATTCCACTTCCTCTGCAACTGTAACACTACATTCTTTGTTATGCTATTGCTTTTCCCTTGTATACCTCAAAGTAGTTACATTTTGAAACGATCAGAATGGATGGCTTGCAAAAATTAGCTTTTCTCTCTATCTTGGTACATGGTTCTTCCGGGCAAGACGTCAACAAGCTGCGATATTCATCGATGACCTGGCTCAGACATAGCTTTTTTAGATTCATAGGGATGGTTTGGGCAAGGTTTCCCAACCTGGGGCCCATGGACTCCTTGCTTAATGGTATTGGTTTGTAGCACAATAAAGGTTGGGAACCCCGGGTTTAGGGGCAGGGATGAGGGGCAGTTAGCGATCAGGGGTTGTAAATGAGGAGTCAGGGCAGGAACTTGGGCCCAGGTCGAAGTACTCCTCAGCCAAACGTCAGCAATTCCAGAAGTTCTGTCGCAGGCGCTGAGGGGACCTTCGATCCACAGGTCAGAGAGCAGCAGCGAGCCCTGGGTCCGGACAGGGGTCTCGAGGATTGGTGAGCACTCCCCCATCGCTCCCCCCGCTGCCTCGTTCACTGGGATCACAGCAACACGTGAGTCTGGAAGTTGAGGCCTGTAGGTCAAACCTGATAATGTCTGGAGGAAAAAGCCTGAGACTTGAAGACTGAAAGTAGAGATCCAAAAGAGCCACGAAAGTCAAGGTCACCGGAGTCAGAATTCCGTGAGAATCCGGAAGTCGGCATCCAAATGTCAAACCTGTGACTGGCATCCTGGGGTGAACTCCGAAGTTGGAGGCCTGATGCATGTGAGTCCGAGAATTTTCTGCCAGCCACTGTAAAGTCCGCAGGCAGGCAATCCGGGGATGGAAGCCTGTCTTGGATGATGGATGGGGGTGGGGTGGGGATGGGAATGGAGCTTGTTTTGTGGCTGTAGTCTTGTTTTTGTCTTGTTGCAGTTGTTGCTGTTGCTGCCTGTGTTGTTCTGTGGAACATCCTGGGCATACTATGTAGGTGCTGGAATGTGTGGTGACACTTGTGGGCCCCCCAGCACATTGCTTGGCTATGCTGGTTATTAACGCAAACAACACACTGCACTTTATGTTTCGATGTACATGTGATAAATAGATCTGAATATGTTGTGACAATAATAAACTATTGCCAATTCCAAGAGAATAAGGCTTGCTGTCCTTTCAACTTCTCTTTCACAGCCAAACAGACCGAGATTACTCGCAGGAGACGAGGTTTCCCACTGGTTAGCAACGCTTGTTTTAAAGGAGAGCTCCGCAGGTGTTCAGACATTCTGGAGGACCGGTCTGCGGCGGGAGCAGGGGACTACGAATTAAATAAAAGTACAAAAGGGACAAGTGGGGCGGCTATGGTCAGGGTGGCCATTGTTGGGAGTAGGCCAAATGAGAATAGGAGTGTCAGGCTTCGGCTGGAAAGAGGCGTTGGCTCAGGGTAAGTTTCTGTTAACGTTCACTTTTTTTCTTGCTGCACTCGGTGTAGTAAATGGCCATTGTGTGTTCTTCATGCTGGATGCTGGAGTCCTGGGAGACACGGAGTCTCCCAGGGAACTCCATCTGCGTAAAGTATATCGGCTGCAGCTCCTTGAAGACTGTATTAGGGATCTGGTGCAGCAGCTGGATGATCTTCGGCTTGTCCGGGAGAGTGACAAGGTAATCGATCAGAGTTACAGGGAAGTAGTCATCCGTAGTTGCAGGAGGCGAGTAGCTTGGTGACCGTCAGAGGAAGTGGAAATGTGAGTAGGCAGTTAGCGCAGGACACTCTTGTGGACATTGCTCTCAATAATAAGTATTAATTTGTGGGGGCTGACGTCCCAGGGGAATGCCATGGAGACCAGGTCACTGGCACTGAGCATGGGTCCATAGTGCAGAAGGTTAAGAGGGAGATGAGGGGAGCGGTAGTGATAAGGGTCTCAATACTCAGAGAAACAGACAAGAGATTCTGTGGACGTGAAGGGGACACCTGGATAGTATGTTGCCTCCCAAGTACCAGGATCAGGGAGGTCTCAGATTGTGTCTACAGCATTTTAGAGAAGAAGGGAGAGCAGCAAGATGCCTTGGTACATATTGATACTAATGACATAGGAAGGAAAAGCAATGAGGTCCTGAAGAGAGAATTTAGAGAGCTAGGCAGAATGAGAAGCAGGACCTCCAGGATAGTAATTTCTAGATTTCTATCTGTGCCATGTGCTAATGTGCTCCAGGATAGTAATTTCTAGATTTCTATCTGTGCCATGTGCTAATGTGCTCCAGGATAGTAATTTTTAGATTTCTATCTGTGCCATGTGCCAAACAGGATGATTTGGCAGATAAATATGTGACTGAGAAGCTGGTGCAAGGAGCAGGGCTTCAGGTTCTTGGATCATTGGGATCTCTTCTGGGGGAGGTATGATCTTTACAAAAGGAATGGGTTGTACCTGAAACCGAGGGGACCAATATTCTCACGGGCAGGTTTGTTAGAGCTTTTGGGGAGGGTTTATACTAATTTGTCTGGCAACTGGGAACTGGAGTGAAGGAGCTCAGGATAGGACAGATTGTGAAAAAGCAAAGATAGTGTGCAGTCAGACTGTCAGGAAGGGCAGGCAGATGATAGAGCAAAATTGTAGCCAGCAGGGCGAGTATCAGTGCATTAGGAATGCAAAATCTAAAAAGGGTAGTAAATACAGTACTTAAAGTGTTATATTTCAATCCATGGAATATAAGAAATAGGATGGATGATCTTGTTTCACCATTACAGATTGTTAGGTATGATGTTGTGACCAACATTTAATCGTGGCTGAAGGATAGTTGTAGTTGGGTGAATGTCCAAGGTTACACATTATATCAGAGGGATAGGAAGGTAGGCAGAGGGGTGGTGTGGCTCTACTGGTAAAGACTGGCATCACATCAATAGAAAGGTGTAACATAGGATCGGAAGATGTTGAATCCTCGTGGGTTGAGTTAAGAAAACTGCAAGTATAAGCGATCCCCGATGGTAGTTATAGACAGGCCTCCAAACAGTAGCAGGGGTGTGGACCACAGATTACAACAGGAAATGGAACAGGTGAGTCAAAAGGGCAATGTTATGATAGTCATGGGAAATTTTAACATGCAGGTCAATTGGGAAAATCAGGTTGATAATGGATCTTAAGAGAGTGAGTTTGTTGAATGCCTAAGAGGTAGCTTTTTAGAGCAGTTTGTCGTTGACCCTGCTAGAGGATCAGCTATACTGGATTGGGTGTTATGTAATGAACCGGAGGTGATTAGGGAGCTTAAGGTAAAAGAGCCCTTAGGAGACAGTGATCACAATATGATTGAAATTTGAAATTTGATAGGGAGAAAGTAAAGTCTGATGTAGCAGTATTTCAGTGGAGTAAAGGAAATTACAGTGGTATGAGGGAGGAGTTGGCCAGAGTAAGTTGGAAGGAGCTCCTGGCAGGGACGTCAGCAGAGCAGCAACAATGTGCGTTTCTGGGAAAAATGAGGGAAGGTGCAGAACAGACTTATTCCAAAATCAAAGAAATACCCAAATGGCAAAATAGTAAAACCGTGGCCTATAAGAGAAGTTAAAGCTAATGTAAAAACAAAAGGGAGGGCATACAACAAAGCAAAAATTAGCAGGAGGTTAGTGGATTGGGAAGATTTTAAAAACCTAATCATTAGAAGGGAAAAGGTGAAATATGAAAGCAAGCTAGCAAACATTATCAAAGTGGATAGTCAAAGCTTTTTCAAGTATGTGAAAAATAAAAGAGAGCTGAGAGTGGATATATGACTGCTAGAAAATAAGGCCGGAGAAATAATACCAGTGCAAGGAGAGGGCAGATGAACTAAAAAAGTATTTTGCATCAGTCTTCACCGTGGAAGACACTAGCAGTGTGCCAGATATTGTAGGGTGTGAAGGAAGAGAAGTGAGTGCAGTTACTATTACAAGGGAGAAGGTGCTCAAAAAACCGAAAGAACTAAGGGTAGATAATTCACCTGGAGCAATTGAACTGCACCCTAGGATTTTGAAAGAGGTAGCGTTAGAGACTGTGGAGGCGTTAGCAATGATCTTCAGAAAATCATTGGACTCTGGCATTGGTGCCAGAGGACTGGAAAATTGCAAATGTCACCCCACTGTTTAGGAAAGGAGGAAGGAAGCAGAAAGGAAATTATAGACCAGTTAGCTGATATTAGTGGTTGAGAAGATGTTGGGGTCAATTGTAAAGGATGAGGTGATAGAATACTTAGTGTCTCAGGTCAGTACAGGACAAATTCAGCATAGTTTCCTTAAGGGAAAATCCTGCCTGACGAATCTGTTGGAATTCTTTGAGGAGATTACACGCAGGGCAGATAAAGGGGATGCAGTGGATGTTGTATATTTGGACTTTCAGAAGTCTTTTGAGAAGGTGCCACAAATGAGGCTGCTTACCAAGTTAGAGCTCGTGGTATTACAGGAAAGTTACTAACATGGTCAGAGCATTAGCTGATTGGTAGGAGGCAGTGAGTGGGAATAGAAGGATCCTTGTCTGGTTGGCTGCCCGTGACTAGTGGTGTTCCACAGGGTTTGGTGTTGGGACCACTTCTTTTTATGCCCTATATATATATATAATTTAGATGATGGAATAGATGGCTTTGTAGCCAAATTTGAAATGGAGACACATCTTTTTTCCCTTATTAGGGAGAGAGAGAGCCTGTGGTATGTCGAATTACCGAGTGAACGAGTAGTCTTTGGGGTACTGCAAGTCTGTGTCTTTATTGATGCTTGCTGCATGCTTGAGTGCTCGGTGGGGGGGGGGCTGACGCCGATGGTTTTTTTGCTGGTGGGGGATGGGGGTTCACTGCTTTGTTGCTGCTTACGTGTGGGAGGGGGGAGCTGGGGGGCTTTGGGGTTCTAACATTTTACTGTTGTTCATTCTTCGGGGCACTCCTCTGTTTTCGTGAATGGTTGCGAAGAAAAAGAATTTCAAGATGTATATTGTATACTTTTCTCTGACATTAAGTGTACCTTTGAAACCTTTGAAATTTACAGATGTTACAAAGATTGGTGGAGGGACAGGTAGTGTTGAAGAAACAAGTAAGCTGCAGAAGGACTTAGATTAGGAGAGTGGGCAAGAAAGTGGCAAATGAAATACAATGTTGGAAAATGCATGGTCATGCACTTTGGTAGTAGAAATAAATGTGCAGACTATTTTCTAAATAAGGAGAAAATACAAAATATCTGAGATGCAAAGGGACTTGGGAGCCCTTGTGCAGAACATCCTAAAGGTTAACTTGCAGGTTGAGGAAGGCAAATACAATATTAGCATTCATTTCTAGAGGTCTTAAATACACGAGCAGGGATGAGATACTGAGGCTTTATAAGGCACTGGTGAGGCCTCATCTTAAGTATAGTAAACAGCTTTGGGCTCCTCATCTGAGAAAAGGTGTGCTGGCACTGCCAAAGGTCCAGAGGTGGTTCACAGGGATGAATCTGGGAATGAAAGGGTTATCATATGAGAAACGTTTGATGCCTCTGGGTCTGTACTCACTGGAATTTAGTAGAATGAGGGGGGATCTCAATGAAACGTTTCGAATGTTGAAAGGCCTAGACCGAGTAAATGTGGAAAGGATGTTTCCCATGATGGGGGAGTCTAGGACAAGAGGGTAGAGCCTCAAGATAGAGGGGCATCCATTTAAAACAGAGATGTGGAGAAATTACTTTAGGCAGAGGGTGGTGAATTTGTGGAATTTGTTATCACAGGTGGCTGTGGAGGCCAAGTCGTTGGATGTACTTAAGGCAGAGCTTGATCGGTTCTTGACTGGACATGGCAATCAAAGGTTATGGGAAGATGGCTGGGGGATGGGGTTGAGGAAGGTAAAAAAGGTATCAGCCATGATTGAATGGCGGAGCAGGCTCGATGGGCCAAATGGCCTAATTCTACTCCTATGCCTTATGCTCGATTAAATTTAGGGCTTGGGCTTACTTTGATGAAGCATACTCAATGTTTGTCCCAGAGTGGCCAGCAATGGACAAAAATATATGGGTAACCAGGGACGTAAGTGACCTGTGGGTCACCTGCTCCTAGGATGCACCCATCTAACAAACACACCTCCCCGAGACTGTAGCCTCAAACCAACGCGCATACACTCAGTGGCCACTTTATTAGGAACACTGGTAGAACTGGATAGATGGCAGTGGCTTCGGTAGCAGCAGCCTCCCTGGATCCAAAAAAGTGTGTAATTGCTCATCTTTTACATTCTCTTTAATAATGGCAAGGCACAGCTGGATGTTCCGAACATCAGATACTGCAGATGTATGCCACCAGTGAGTTTCTCGACATTGCGGTGAAGCTGAACTTCTGAACCGTTTTACAGCTGCTACTCCACTTCAGAGTGAAGAGTGGTTCAATAAACAGTGCCAATAATTGTCTTGGACACTTTTCTTGTGATCGGAGGACTCTGTTGGACATTGGTAATGTAGAATACTGCAAGCTCACTGGTTCATTGGGGAGACCGATGCCGGGCCTTGTTTGTTTCATGGACCAGGCCTTCATGCCACGGGATTGACTGTTGCAGCCGCCCAGGGGAGGAGATGCCGAGGTGGGGTGGGAGACAGCGAGGGCACTGCTGCTGGCGGTACTGCGTTGGAGGCTAGCCTCTCACATCAGTGCTGCTCTCCAGCGTTTGCTCAGTGGAAGGCAAGCTGAGTTGCGTTCATCTATAGCTGCACTAGCATATGATGATACTGCAGAAATGTGGCTCCAGTACAACATCCCATGCACCATCATGCCTTCAGGGACTAAAGACCATAAGATATAGGAGGAGAATTACGCCATTTGGCCCATCGTGTCTTCTCTGGCATTTCATCATGGCTGATCCTTTTGGCCTATTTTTTTGTGTGATTATATGTTTTACTGATACTGTAATTATATTTGCTATATGTGCTTTGAGCTGTACGTGACTGTTGGTATTGCGTTTTGCATCTTGGCCCTGGACAAATGCTGTTTTGTTTGGCGGTATTCACGTGTCAGGTTGAATGACAAACTTGAACTCGAACCTGAACGTGCATAGTTGCTCATTAACTCAAATATCTAATCAGCCAATCACATGACAAAAACTCATTGCATAAAAGCATGCAGACATGGTTAAGAGGTTCAGTTGTTTTTCAAACCAAAACATCAGAACGGAGAAGAAATGTGATCTAGGTGACTTTGACTGTGGAGTGATTGTTGGTGCCAGATGGGGTAGTTTGAGTATCTCAGGGATTTTCACACACTACTAGAGTATGGAGAGAAAAAACAAAAAAAAACATCCAGTGAGTGGCAGGTCTGTGGGTGAAAATACCTTGTTAATGTGAGAGTTCAGAGGAGAAAGGCCAGACTGATCCAAGCTGACAAGGAGATAAATAGCAAAGCAGCCGCTGAGTGTATAAGAGTCATAGTCATAGAACACTACAGCACAGAAGCAGGACCTTCAGCCCATCTAGTCCGTGCCAAACTGCTAATCTGCCAAGTCCCATAGACCTGCAGCCGGACCATAGTGCTCCATACCCCTCCCGACTATGTATCTACCCAAATATCTTTTAAATGCTGACATCATCTCCACTGGAAGCTCATTCCACAATCTCATCACCCTCTGAGTTAAGAACCTTTCCTCACATGTTTAAAGGAACCCTCCCTTAAATGTTTCACCTATCACCCTTAACCCATGACCTCCAGTACTACTCTTACCCAACCTCTGTACAAAAATTCTGCTTGCCTTAATCCTACCTAACTATATCCCTCTTAATTGGTATACCTCCATCAAATCTCCCCTCGTTCTCATATACTCCAGGGAATAAAGTCTTATTCAACCTTTGCTTATAACGCAGATGCTCAAGTCCTGGTGACATCCTTGTAAGTTCCATCCGATTTCTTGTCAATCTTATTGATATCTTTCCTGTAGTTTGGTGGCCAGAACTGGACACAATACTCCAAATTAGGCCTCACCAACATCTTACACAAATTCAACATAACATCCTAACTCCTGTTTCAACACTTAGATTTATGAAGGCCAGTATGCCAAGTGATTTCTTTACACCCCTACCTACCTGTGACACCACTTTCAGGGTATTATGGATCTGTATCCCCATATTGCACAGTAACATTCCCACTTCATTCCACAGAACAGCGGGTTACGGGGGGTAAACTATGGCAATACAACTTGAAGTGGGAGAAGGTGGACTCAAGGGTTTAGGGAGACTTCCTGGAAATGTTCCCAGCTCTGTCCAAATATAGCCAGCAGCATAGGGATGATGTAATCCCTGTGTTCGCAACATCGAATTATCACTTCCAAGCACGGAACCCAGCTTGAGGTCTGCACAGAAACAGTACTGCATATTAATTCAAGGACAATCAGTAGTTCAAGAGAGTAGACAGCCTGCTGCTGTGACCAGACGCAGGCTAGACATCATCCTCCCCCTTTGATTACTCATTGGGTTGGGGAGAAAGGCTGGTGCAGCCTCGTACCCTGGGGACTGAGTGGATGCAAACTGGGGGTGCTGTGGTTAAGTCAGCCAGTAACACTCACTCGTTCACCCCCCCCCACCCCAATAATGCATACCCTCCACTATCAAGGATGAGAATCTTGTTAGTGTCAATGCATTGATCCTTATAAGGGATTTAAACAATCCACAGCTGCTCCAGATATTCTGACAGGAAGAGCTCCTAAGTGATAAGCAGGCAAAAGGAAAATAAAATGCTGCAGATAGGACATATAGATGTTACTTCAAAGTTGTATGTGACGTTGATGGACCTAATATGGAGTATTGTGTCCAGTTCTGGTCACCTACCTGAGGAAAGATAGCAACAAGATTGAATGAATGCAGAGAAAACTTACAAGGATATCGCCAAAACTCAAGGATCTTAATCATAAGGAAAGGTTGGATGAAGGGTGAAAGGTGAAGTATTTAAGGGGAACTTCTTCACTCAGTTGGTGGTGAGTGTAGACGAGCTGCCAGCAGAAGTGGTGAATGTGGGCTTGATTTCAGCATTGAAGAGAAATTTGGACAAGTACATGGATGGGATGGTATAGAGGACTACGTGCCGGTCAATGGGCCTAGGCAGAATAATATTTCAGTACAGACTAGATGGGCGGAATGGCCTGTTTCTGTGCTGTAGTGCTCTATGTCTGTATAGAGACATTTAGCCCACAATATTGTAGTGATATTGTTGCGTTTATATTAAATGTCCTTCTCCCACCATTCTCTCTATCTTGATGAGTCTATCCAAAAGCTTCTTAGACTGTACAGAACTTCCTGCTTCCACCAACAACCCTGACAACCCTTTCCGGGCACCTCACACTCTCGGCATGAAAGAAAATGTGCCCCTCATAAGAGATAGGAGCAGAATTAGGCACTTGACTCATCGAGTCTGCTCCGCTATTTCATCATGGCTGATCCATTTCCCTTTCAACCAAATTCTTCTGTCTTCTCCCCATGGCTTTTCACGCCCTGGCTAATCAAGAATTTATCAACATCCGCCTTAGATGCAACAAGTGACTTGGCCTCCACAGCTGCCTGTGGCAACAAATTTCACAGACTCACCACCCTCTAGCTAAAGATATTCCTCCTCATCTCCATTCTGAATAAATGCCCCTGTATCCTGAGGCTGTGTCCTCTTGTCCTAAACTTCCCCACTATAGAAAACATCCTCTCAATATACACTCTGTTGAGGCCTTTCAACATTCGTGGGGTTCAATGAATTTTTCTGAATTCCAGTGAGTACAGGCCCGGAGACATCTAATGCTCCTCATTATTGTATGACCCTTTCATTCCCAAAATCATTCTCATGAGCCCTCCCCAATGTCAGCACATCCTTTCTTAGACAAGGGGCCCAAAACTGCTCACAGTACTCCAAGTAAGGCCTCACCAATGCCTTGTAAATCTTCATCATTACATCCTTGTTCTTATATTCTACTCCTCTCAAAATGAATGCTAGAATTGTATTTGCCCCTCCACCTACCTTCAGATCCCACCGAATCAACCTATGAGTTAACTTAGGGAATCTTGCATGAGGACTTCCAAATCCTTTTGCACCTCAGACCTTTGAATTTTCAGCCCATTTAGAAAATAGTCTACACTTTGTTCCATCTAACAAAGTGCATGACCATACGCTTCCTGACATTGTATTCCATTTGCCACTTCATTGCCCATTGTCCTAATATATCTAAGTCCTTCTGCAGCCTCCCTGCTTCCTCAACACTACCTTCCCCTCCACCTACCTTCATATCATCTGCAAATTTGGTCATAAATCTCTCAATTCTGTCACTTATGGAAATATTTGTTTGATGATGAAATTCAATAAAAAATAAATTACAAAAATAAGAAGCAGTCCCAACACCAGCCCCTGCAGAAGGCCACTAGTCATCGGCAGACAACCAGAATAATTTGAATCAGGTTCATGTGCTGTGAAATTTGTTAACTTAGCAGCAGCAGTACAATGTAATACATGAAAGATATAATAAATAATAATGTAGTACATGAATACAGAGAAAAAATAAATCAATAAATAAGTAAATCAGTTACAGGAAGTACTTATACAGTATATATGTATTTTAAGTAGATTTAAAATAGTGCAAAAGCAGAAGTACTATTAAAAAAGTGAGGTAGTGTTCATGGTTTCAATGTCCATTTAGGAATCAGATGGCAGTGGGGAGAAGCCGTTCTTGAATCACTGAGGGTGTGTCTTCAGGCTTCTGTACCTCCTTCCTGATGGTAACAGTGAGAAAAGGACATATCTTGGGTGATCGGTGCCCTTAATAATGGATGTCGCCTTTCTGAGGCACTGCTCCTTGAAGATCTCTTGGATACTACGGAGTCTAGTACCCAAGATGGAGCTGACTAATTTTACAACACTCTGTAGTTTCTTTCGGTCCTGTGCAGTAGCCCACCCCCACACCTGCCCCACCATACCAGACAGTGATGCAGCCTGTCAGAATACTCTCCACAGTATATCTATAGAAGTTTTTGAGTGTTTTAGATGACAAAATAAATCTCTTCAAACTGCTAATGAAATATAGCCATTGTCTTGCCTTCTTTATAGCTGCATCAATATGTTGGGACCAGGTTAGCTCTTCAGAGATTTTGACACCCAGGAACTTCAAATTGCTCACTCTCTCCACTTCTGTTGCCTCTATGAGGATTGGTTCATGTTACTCTTCCTGAAGTCCCCAATCAGCTCTTTCGTCTTAGTGACATTTAGTGCAAGATTGTTGCTGCGACACCACTCACCTAGTTGGCATATCTCACTCCTGTACGCACCCTCATCACCATCTGATATTCTACCAACAATGGTTGTATCATCAGCAAATTTATGGGTAGCATTTGAGCTTTACCACCCAGTTATGGGTATAGAGGGAGTAGAGCAGAGGTCTAAGCACACACCCTTGAGGTGCACCAGTGTTGATTGTCAGCAAGGAGGAGATATTATCACCAATCTGCACAGATTGTAGTCTTCCAGTTAGGAAGGTGAGGATCCAATTGTGGAGGGAGTTACAGAGGCCCAGGTTCTGTAGTTTATCAATAGGATTGTGGGAATAATGGTGTTAATCACTGAGCTATAGTCGATGAACAGCATCCTGACATAGGTGTTTGTATCAACCAGGAGATCTAAGGCTGTGTGAAGAGCTATTGAGATTGCATCTGTCATAGACCCATTGTGGCGATAGGCAAATTGCAGTGGGTCCAGGCCCAGGTCCTTGCTGAGCCAGGAGTTTGAAACCAGACTCTCAAAGCGTTTTATTACCATAGATGTGAGTACTGCTTGGTGAATAGGCTCCCTTTTTCCCCACTCTATGCCTCCTGCCAATCAGCCAATCCTCTATCCATGTTAGCATTATTCCTGTAGTCCTATGGGATCTTATCTTGTTTAACAACTTCATGTGCAGCACCTTATCAATGTCCTTCTGAAAATCCAAGAACACGACATGCACTGATTCTCCTTCGTCTATCCTACTTGTTATTTCCTCAAAGAATTCAAATAGATTTGCCAGGCAAGATTTTCCCTTAAGAAAACCATGCTGACTTTGGCCTATTTTATCTTGTGCCTTCAAGTACCCTGAGAACTCATACTTAATAATCAACTCCAATATCTTCCCAACTGCTGAAGTTGAGCTAACTGGCCTATGATTTCCTTTCTTCTGCCTCCTTCCATCCTTGAAAAGTAGAGTGAGATTTGCAATTGTCCAGAGCTCTAGACCCATGCCAGGATGGAGTGATTCTTGAAAGATCATTACTAATGCATCCACAATCTCCCCAGCCACCTCTAGAACCCTGGAGTGGAGTCCAACTGGTCCAGGTGACTTATCCACCTTCAAATCTCCCACCTTCCTAAGCACCTTCTCTTTAGTCATAGCAATTGAACTCACTTCTGCCCTCTGACAGTCTCGAATTTCGGGCATACTGCTTGAGTCTTCAAAAATGAAGACTGACACACAGTACTTATTTCCACCATTTCCTTGCCCCCTTTACTACCTCTCCAACATCATTTTCCAGTGATGTGATATCTACTCTCACCTCTCTTTTACTCTTTACATATCTGAAAACAACTTTTGGTATCCTCTGATATTATTGGCTATCTTACATTCAAATTTCATCTTTTCTCCTAATAGCTTTTTTAGTTGGCTTCTGCTGGTTTTTAAAAGTTTCCCAGTCCTCTGATTTCCCACTAACTTCTGCTCTATTATATGCTCTTTCTTTTGCTTTTATGTTGACTTTGACTTTTTTGTCAGCCACGGTTGCATCATCTTGCCTTTAGAATGCTTCTTCTTCGGGATGTGTCCATCTTGTACCGTCTGAAATACTCCCAGAAACTACAGCATTGTTGTTCTGCCATCAACCTTGCTAGTGTCCCCTTCCAATTATCTTTGGCCAGCTCCTTTCTCCTGTCAATATAATTCCCTTTACTCCACTGTAATACTGATACTGTAATCTGACTTTAGCTTCTCCTTCGAAAGTTGCAGGATGAAGTCGATCATATTATGTTCAGCCACTTCTAAAGGTTCCTTTACCTTAAGCTCCCTAATCTAATCTGGTTCATTACACAACACCCAATCCAGAATTGCCTTTACATTAGTGGGTCAACCACAAACTGCTCTTAAAAACCATCTTATACACATTGTACAAATTCCCTCCCTTGTAATCCAGCGCCAACCTGATCTTCCCAATATACCTGCATATTGAAATACCCCATGACTATCGTAGTGTTGTCCTTTTAACATGCGTTTTTGATCTTCCGCTGTATTTGTAATATGCTGCTTCATGTTACCTTCAAAACCTTTCCCCTCAAACCTTAAAAACATGTCCTCTGGTATTTGATGTTTCTACTCAGGGGAAAAGATTCTGTCTACTCTGTCTATGTGTCTATGATTGTTAGCACCTCTATCAGGTCTCCCCATAAAGAGCCACTGTCGTCGTTCCCAGCCATTGTCCTGTGATAACTCAGCACGCTGCTTTGCAGGTTTTATATGTCAGAGAGGAGGATTAAATGCGACTCTGATGCCTATTACAGTCAAATAGCAGAATGCCTCCTTCATGAAGGATAAGTGTGCTGGAGGGAGTCCCTACTCCAGCTAGTGTATTGCCAATGTCTTAGAGAGGTGAGGGGGGTTGGGAGAGAGGAGAATTCTGGAGGTAGGGGGGAGGGGGAGGGAAACCAGAGAATGAGCATAGATTCAGCTCTCAGGTACCACGCCTCTGCTATCAGCTGGTGGCCACTGTCTGGCTGCAGAGTTATATTTAGAGTTCTGTCTGCCTTTTATTGGTCCCACTGAGCACAGAACAAATGTCTGCAGAACAGCAGTGGCTCGGGGCGCTGGTAGCTCACAGCATCTCACGCTCAGCAGCTATACTGCGCAAAGCAGCCGCGGGGAAGGCAAGGCGAGGGAGAAGGGCATGAGTGCCCTGTGTGCCAGCTCTCTTGGTTTGTTTCACAATCAGGGTTTCTGTCGGTGTACTGGGAAACGGATGGATCTTTAATGCCAGAGGATTGGAAAACCATGGGGTGCATTGTTGGTACATGGGTTGAGTGTCAACCTCAGGGTGGGCACTGCAGCAACACTGACCACAGGGACAGCACCCACTGACCACAGGGACCACACCCAGTGTACACTAGGGCCACAACCCATCAATTCTAGGATATCACCTCTGACTCCTGGTTCAGCACCTATCCCAGGGGCAGCACTCATCGGCCCCAGGAACGTCACCTCCTGACTCCAGGGAACAGCATCCCCTGACCTCAAAGACAGAACCCACGCACCGCTTGAGACAGAACACACTGATCCTAGGGATAGACCTCATCAACCTCAGGGAGAATACCTAGTGATCTCGGGAAATGCAGACCACTGATCCCAGGTACAGTAGCCCACTGTGTGCTGGGGCCAGCACCCTCAGAGTCCAGGGATATCACCTACCACAGGGACCGCACCCACCGACCCCTGAGACAGCACCTTCTGACCTCAAGGACATCACCCATCCACTGCAGAGACAGCAAGTATTGATCCCATGAATTGACTCCAGGAAGAGCACCCGACGATCTCAGGAACTGCACCCAGAGACCTCAGGTTCAGTACCCACCGTACACTGGATCCAGCACCCATTGATCCTGGGGCGCGCACCCACCGACCCCAGGGAACAGCATCGTCTGACTTCAAGAAGCAGCACCCACCAGCCGGAGAGGCAGCACCCACTAAACTCCCCCCCCCACCCCCACC
The DNA here is from genome assembly GCF_030028105.1 of Mobula birostris. Lineage (NCBI taxonomy): Eukaryota > Metazoa > Chordata > Chondrichthyes > Myliobatiformes > Myliobatidae > Mobula > Mobula birostris. Next base: position 148,098,725 of record NC_092377.1, read on the forward strand.
TTTGGCCCCTGGGACAGCAGACACTGACTTCAGGAACAGCACTCACTACTCACTGGGGTCAGCACCCATTGACTATGGACAGCACCCTCTGTTTCCCAGGCAGAGCACAACCTGTATTCCAGGTTAAAACTAGGCCAATACCAATCACTCACCATTGCTTTTTTATTTCAGAAATAATAATAATAATAATTCATAATAAAACTATACACCAAGGGAAAACAGTGCAGAAGCCTTTTATGCTCATAGTGGTTGCATTCAGTAGGTAAAGGTTTGAAGAAAAAAAGCACAAGCAAATAGCACCGTTGCCTGTCTCTGGCCCCCTGAGGTGAAATTCCTTTCACTGACTGAGGAGCTTCCTTATCCATCTCTGCCACCTCTCCATGTTCAGTGGCAGAACGAGCCTATACTGATTAATGTCATGCAATTTGTGATCCCATGGATTGTTAACATTGGTTGCACTGAGTTTCTGTACTTCCACAGCCTGGACTGTGCCAGTCGGCAACATTTCCTTACAGACATCTTGCCTGACGTCCATCCTTTATAGAGTTGATCACCCTCCAGCAGCATGTGATGCCCGTTTCGGTGTGTGTGCCCGGGAACAGCCCAGCAATCAGAGAATCCCCTGTTACGCAGCTGCTGGAGATGAACGTCAAAAACCTTTTTCCCCCAGCAGTTTTCTACAGATGTACTGTGGAGAGCATTCTGAGTGGCTGCATCACATTGGTATGCAGGATCCAATGCATGAGATCGAAAGAGGCTTTAGACTCAGTCAGCTTCATCACAGGCACAACCCTCCCCACTATTGAGGACGTCTTCAAAAGTGGTGTTTCAAGAAGGGGCATCCATCATTAAGGACTCTCCCCACCTCACACATGCCCTCTTCTCATTACTGTCATCAAGACCTGCCCGTGTATCGGTCTCCTCATGTTATACAATCATGCACAGGCATTCTCCAGTGAAGGATCTACCCTAATGTCCCAGGTTCAGTCCCATGACGATCAGCACATGGCGAGGTTGGCAGGATTGTGAGATCTGGAAGCCCACACAGCACCAGAACAGGTGGACCCCCGATCCATCAGTGCAGTTCTGATGAAGGGTCTCGGCAGGAAATGTCGGCTCTTTATTCCCTTTCCAGAGATGCTGCCTGGCCTGCTGAGTTCCTCCAGCATTTTGTGTGTGTTATCTGGATTTCCAGCATCTGCAGAATTGTGAGGTTGCAGATCCTGGACTGGCTTCTATAGCCACCCGCAGACCCACCAACAGGCAACCCCTTAGAACATTGTACTCAACTCGAACAATTGCAGCTACCACTGCCACCATCAAGGAGGGAGGACAGGAGCCTGAAGGCCCACAATCGACATTTTAAGAATAGCTTTTCCCCCCTCTGTCATCATTTTCTAAATGGACCAAGAACTCATGGAATTCATCTGCTGCAGTATTTATTTATTTATTGCAACATATTGTAAATTTTTACGATAACTTTTTTCCACAGGGGTCAATGTTGGGACTACTTCTTCAATGATCTGGATGATGGAATTGATGGCTATGTGGCTAGGTTTGCGGCCAGTAGGGGGAGCTGGAGTGGGAAGGGTCAGAAAGTCATGATTTCCTTCACAAGTCTCCAAGCCCAGGTCCTCTTCCAGTACTTAAAGGGTTAAAGGTGATGCAGAGGCAGAGATGATGAAGGAAATGACAGGGAGGAATGGGAGATGCAGTGCTGTAGCCTGTAGGATCTCTGCTTCATAGCTCTAGGGTGTGACTATTTATTTATTTGTCTTTCTATCCATGTATCTATCTATCTATGCATCTATCTATTTATTTAAGTTTAATGCAAATTATAGTATTTTTATGTCATGTTAGTGGGCATGTGGCCAAGTGGTTAAGGCACTGGACTAGCGACCTGAAGGTCGTGAGTTCGAGCCCCAGCCGAGGGAACATGTTGTGTCCTTGAGCAAGACACTTAATCATACTTTGCTCTGCGACGACACCGGTGCCAAGCTGTATAGGTCCTAATGCCCTTCCCTTGGACAACATCGGTGGCATGGAGAGGGGAGACTTGCAGCATGGGCAACTGCCGGTCTTCCATACAACCTTGCCCAGGCCTGCACCCTGGAGAGTGAAGACTTTCCAGGCGCAGATCCATGGTCTCGCAAGTCTAACAGATGTCTTTATGTCATCTAACAAAACAACAAATTTCACAACTTGCGTCAGTGGCAATAAAGGTGATTCTGATTCATGGTGATGTTCGGTACAGATTCAATGGGCCAAAGAGCCAGGCCCCCTACTGTATGACCCTGTGAGTGGGATGAGGGCCAAGAGCTGAAGGAAACGAAAGGGACATCTACTGCTGGAAATCATGGTGCACAATAAGATCATAAGACAAAGTAGCAGAATCAGGCCATTCAGCCCATCAAGTTTACTCCACCATTTGATCATGGCTGATCCACTTCCCTCTCAACCCCATTCTCCTGCCTTCTCCCCGTAACCATTCATGCCCAGACTTATCAAGAATCTATCAACCTCAGCCTTAAATACACCCAATGACCAGGCCTCCACAGCTGCCTGTGGCAATGAACTCCACAGATTCACCACTCTCTAGCTAAAGAAAGTTCTCCTTTTCTCCATTCCAAATGGATGTCGCTCTATTCTGAAGTTATGCCCTTGGGTCCTAGGCTCTCCCTCTATACGAAACATCCGCTCTATCTAAGCCTTTCAATATTCGATAGGTTTCAATGGGATTCCATCCCCTCCCCAACCACATTCTTCTGAATTCCCATGAGTACAGGCCCAGGACCATCAAATACTCCTCATATGATAAGATTTTCATGCCAGGGATTATTTTTGTGAACCTCCTTTGAACCCTCAAACACATCAGCACATCCTTTCCTAGATAAAGGGCCCAAAACTGCTCTCAGTACTCCGTGTGGCCCACCTGTGTCTCAACCTGCAAGTTAACTTTAGGGAAGTCTGCAGGAGCTCTCCTGCCCCTTTGCACCTCAGACTTTTGAACTTTATGCCGTTCAGAAAATAGTCTATGCCCTTATTGCTGCTACCAAAGTGCGTGTCCATACACTTCCCCATACAGCATTTCATCTGCCACTTCTTTGCCCTTTCTGCTAGTCCTTTTGCAGCCTGTGTCCTTCCTCATCACTACCTGTCCCTCCACCTATAGTCTGCAAACTTGGCCACGTAGCCACCAATTCCATCGTCCATTTCATTGAAGGAGTGCTCCCAACATCGACCCTGTGGGTTACCACTAGTCACCAACCGCCAACTGCAAAAGGCCTATGAGGAAGCTGGCTGAACTTACAACTCGGTGAAGCTTTTACCGATCCTGTGCCTCGATACCTTCATACCAGATGGTGTTGCAACCAGTCCGAATGCTCTCCACAGTATATCTTTGCAAGAATCCTTGGTGACATACCAAATCTTCTCCAACTCCTAATGAAATATTGCCGGTGGTGTGCCTTTTTCATCAATATGTCGATAAGTAGTGCAAAAAACTGAGATAGTGAGATAGTGTCCATGGGTTCAAAGACTGTTCATAAATTTTGTGGTAGACGGGATGAAGCTGTTCCTAAGATGCTGAGTGTGTGTCTTCAGATTCCTGTCCTTTGTCCTTGATGGCGGTAATGAGAAGATGTGTATCCTGGACGGTGAGGTTCCTTTATGTTGGATGCCGCCCCCTTGAGGAATCAGCTTTTGACACATCCTCGCTGGTGGGGAGGCTAGTGCCCGTGATGGAGCCAGCTGAGTGCGCAGCTCCCTGCAGCTTCTGATCCTGCGCAGTGGCATCTGCATACCAGGTGCTGTTGCAACCAGTCAGCATGTCCTCCATGGTATATATCTGCAGGAGTCTTTGGTGACATACCAAATCTCCCCGTCCCCTTATCACCATCTCAAAAAGGCATTTTGAAAGACCCTTCTCATCCTGGACATGAAGTACTACCAAGTGGGAGGAGGTGGGGGAGCCTGAAGACATCCAAGGTGTTGGCAAAAGCTTCTTCCCCTCTGCCATCAGTTTTCTCAGCAGAGTCCACGAACCCAAGAACAGCCTGTAGGTTCGCCTTCTTCATCAACATGTTGGGTCTGGACACATCCTCGGCGACGTTGCCACCCAGGAACGTGAAGCTGCTCACCCTTTTCACTGCTGATCCCTCAATGAGGATTGGAGTGTGTTCCCGCAGCTAGCCCTTCCTGAGGCTCACTATCAATTCCTTGGTGTTGAGTGCAAGGTTGTTTGCTGTGTCATCACTCAAACATGACTGCCTGTGCACACACAGCAAGATCCCACTAGCAGTGGTGTTTATTTCATGTTTAAGGAGGGAGGGTGTGTGGCCCCAAATCCTTCTGCTCTTCTTCGCGGCTCTGCCCCTTGGATACGTTACTTCCATTTCAAAGAGCAGGTGGGATCTTGATGAAGTCTCTGCCAATGGATACAGCTTTGATGATGTACCATCCCTTTAGTATGGCACTGAGGATTCGGCCTAGATTTTGGGCTAAAAGGCGGCGTCCAGTGCTCTCTGTGTGGAGTTTGCACGTTCTACCTTGGACCATGTGGGTTTCTTTAGGGCACTCCAGTTTCCACCGACCTCCCAAACATGCGCAGGTTGCTAAGTTAATTGCCCAATGTAAATTGCCCCGAGTGTATAAGTAGGCTGATAGGATCTGGGCGGGCAGTTTAACAATGTGGGGAGAATAAGTGGTTTACGATTGGATTGGTATAAAATATCTAGAAGGAGACATGCATTTTGAAAGACCCTTATGATCCAGGACATGCCCCCCTCACATTAATCCCAGCAGGGAGTCTGAGGATCGCACTCAATGCTTTAGGAACAGCTCCTTCCCCTCTGCCATCAGATTTCTCAACATCCGGCAACCTGAGAGCACGACCTCACTGCTTTTCTCCCATTTTGCACTATCTACAGTTTTCTATATATTCTTATTCCAACTTACTGCATGTTTATATCATGCACTGTTCTGCTGCCGCAAAACAACACATTTTATGACATTATAGGCATCCATTAGTCTCGTGAGACCATGGATTTGCACCTTGGAAGGTTTCCAGGGCGCAGGCCTGGGTAAGGTTGTATGGAAGACTGGCAGTTGCCCATGCTGCAAGTCTCCCCTCTCCACGACACCAATGTTGTCCAAGGGAAGGGCATTAGGACCCATACAGCTTGGCACCGGTGTCGTCGCAGAGCAATGTGTGGTTAAGTGCCTTGCTCAAGGACACAACAGCCTGCCTCAGCCAAGGCTTGAACTAGCGACCTTCAGATCACTAGACGAACGCCTTAACCACTTGGCGACGCGCCAACATTTTTATGCCATATGTCATTGATAATAAACCTAATTCTGATTCTGAAAACTGAGTGCTCGGTAATTGGCATGGACTATCTCGATGGGCTGAATGGCTTTTCTCCTTGCTGTGAGTGTCCGTGACTCTATGAGCTAGGATGTATCTCTGGTGACAGGTTCATCGATATCCAGCATCGTTTTGTTTTAATTTGCTGGTGGAAACTTTTAATGAAAGTTATTTTTGTAATCTCATCCCGTGGGGCATTGGTCAGTGCTCAGTTCACTTGTCTGCTCCTCTGAGGGAGCGGGGGGGTTAATGCTGTTGATTTTGGGGTTGGGTTGGGTGAGTTCACTGATGGGTCCATGACCCCATCCAGGCTGTGCCTCTGGCAGGGCTGGCTCGCCCCTACACAAAGCATTACTGAGCCTGCAGAGGAGGCTGTCGCTTGCACTGCAGTGCAGCTCATCCAGAATGGATAAGTGATTCAGAAAAAAAATCAATCGGCAACTCCTGGGGGCTTCACAGCTGCTCATCTGCTTCGAGGTCGAGTGAGGGCACTGTCCTGTGTGCCAGGCAATGTGCTGTGCCCAAGTCTGGGTCCGGAGGATGATGCCATGAGCCAGGCTCACAGTCCCAAGAGAATAGAGAGAGAGAGAGAGAGAGAGAGAGAGAGAGAGAGAGAGAGAGAGAGAGAGAGAGAGAGAGAGAGACTCACACACCTACACACACACACACACTCACACACACATTCACACATATTCTCTCTCACACACACACATGCACACACACTCACTCACACACACACACACACACACACACACACACACACACACACACACACATACACATCCATACACACACACGCACACATGTTCACATACATTCTCTCACACACATACACACACACAACACACATTCTCATACACACACACACACACACACACACACACATACACACAATTGACATGCTACCCACAAAATCTGACACACCAGCTGCACCAGACAACCACGCTCCCTACAGAATCCTGAACACTCCAGATACAGAGCCAGCACAAAATGCCCACACTCATCAGCCCTGATAAACTCTATAGCGGCCTTGCATGCTTTGTCAGGAAGGACTCTTGCTGAAGTTTTCATTTCCGGGTTTGTCCAGTTGTGTGAGCCTGGGCTGCAAACTAATGCTCCATTTCACCCATGGATGTAAACTTCTGGCACATCCATCTTCTCAGTTTCAGACAATGGCTGAACTTTTAGGAGCACAGAAGCACATCACAACTCTCCCTGACCTTCCAGTCTCTCGTTCTCAAGAGGAGGTGCATGGTAGCTCCAAGCCCACAAATTCCCAGCCAAATCCTAATCTGGTTTGGAAGTATATTACCGTTCACTAGAGACTAGACACTAGACAAGACATTAGTCACTAGACTAGACGTTAGTCTCTAGACAAAGTCCTGGAACACCTCCATTTACAGGTCTGTCCTAGCAGGAGATGATAGCTCTTCTCTGGGAGTTCTGAGATGGTCAATACCTCTCATTCCCCCCATTCTCTGAACACGTTACAAGAACAAGTAGTTAGCATTAAGGTGTGAGCTTCCAAGCAGACCTTGATGCATTTGTTGTCCATCGTACAGCGCACACTCGAGCCCCTCACCCACCGCAGCCAACAGGAACCAGGCGGCAGTGTGCACAGTAATGAAGAGGAATCGGCTGTGACAGCACAATGAAAAGTTCCCGGAATGACAGTGAGATATCCTCCTGAGGGACTCCGATCAATGCTGTTGGTGGTCTTCGCTTTCCATTATTTATTCCTTCAGAGGATTCCTGAACTATCTGATCTCATTGTAACATCCTCTGGTTATTGATAAATTCACTCAAAGTGGTCAATAGGACACTGAAACCTGTGCTATTAAAACCCAGCTCAACACACAGGCACGCAGACAGATGGACAAACAGACAGGCACACTCACACACATACACTCACACACACACACACACACACACACACACACACACACACTTATTGAGCAGATGCACCCAGGTGATAACACACACATACACACAGACACATATAAACACACACACACACACACACACACACACACACACACTTATTGAGCAGATGCACCCAGGTGATAACACACACATACACACAGACACATATAAACACACACACACACACACACACACACACTTATTGAGCAGATGCACCCAGGTGATAACACACACATACACACAGACACATATAAACACACACACACACACACACACACACACACACACACAGACATGCACATACACACACACTCAGGCACAAAGGCTTCCACACATACACACACAGAGGAAATATACTCAAATCCACTTATTAGGCAGATGTACATATGAGATAACACACACATACACGCACACATTTATTGGGCATATGCACCCAGGTGATAACACACACATACACATAGACACATATAAACACAGACACAGGGTTATTCACACAAACTGACTTAAGCAACATGGACTCCTGGACGTTATCTCACACAGACTCCCAACCCATGCACTCAGCCAGCCACTGCCCCCACTGTGCATACCACCATGGGGGTCTACTCATTTACAGGGAGAGGGTACATATCCTGCTGGACATTTAGCAGGGTCTCATGTATCAATTCTGCTGGGAATTTCTGGATTACAGTTTGCTGTTAGCTTGCGTAAACACCAGGCTCTGAGAGCGAGCCCCAGACCGGAGACTTGAATAGAAACCCCAAGCTGTGGTTGCAGTGTCGTTCTGATGGAGTTTTGCCTTTCAGATAAGAGATTAAACTGAGATTCTGCCCTGTAGAATTCAAAGTAAATGTTATTACCGAAGTGCATATATGTCACTATATACAACCCAGAGATTTATTTTCATACTCAGCAAATCTATAGAATACTAACTATAACAGGATCAATGAAAGATCAACAAGGGTGTTGAAGACAACAAGCTGTGCAAATGCAAATACAAATAAATAGCAATAAATAATGAGAACCTGAGATAACAAGATAGAGTCCTTAAAATGAGATATTTGGTTGTACGAACATCTCAATAATGGGGCAAGTGAGTGTAGTTATCCCCTTCTGTTCAAGAGCCTGATGGTTGAGGGGTAGCAATTGTTCTTGAACCTGGTGGTGCAAGTCCTGAGATTTCTGTACCTTCTACCTGACAGCAGCAGCGAGAAAAGAGCATGGCCTGGGTGGCGGGGATCTCTGATGATGGATGCTGCTTTCCTGTAACAGCATTTCATGTAGATGTGCTCAGTGGTTGGATGCCCCAGTTTTTTTCAACGGGGTGGGGGTTTCCTTAGACTCCCAGCTCAACTGATTGCTATTGTCGTTTTTCTGTGCGTGGGAGCTGACTGTGTACACACAGGCTCCAGTCACTTCCCATTTCGTAGTGATGACTGTGGTCCAGGACCCATTTTATTAGCAAGCTCCCAAACAGGATGTGAACGGTACTAGAGAAATGCAAACCCTTCTGATCCATTTGAATGCAGGAGATGGAGAGACAATATAATTGAGGTGTTAAGATGATTATGGATTTGACAGGATGATGCCAGGTGTGTGTGTGTGTGTGTGTGTGTGTGTGTGTGTGTGTGTGTGTGTGTGTGTGTGTGTGTATGTGTGTGCGTGCGCTCATACCTGCGTATCTGTGTATGTCTATGTGTGTATTAGTCTGTGTCTATGCACTATGTGTATATGTGAGAGCCTTCTATACCCGACCATGGATACTGCCTGCACCCTCCGTGTCCTCTCGCACCACTGATGCCCTCCATTCCTCGCCAATCCATTCCTCGCCAACCCCTCCAATAAGCCCACGTCTACAATTGTCAACCCAACCTCCATAATCATTAGCCTGATAGCCACCTCTACATTTGCACCCCCCCACCCACTCACCACACCTTCCCTCTATAACAGACTGGTCTCCCCCTTCAACCCCTCCCCATCATCAACCCCTCCTTTATCAACGGCCTAGTAGCCCTCATCTCACTCCCACCCTCAACCATCTGCTTGACCCGCCTCATTATCAGACCAACCCCACCTGCTCTATTTATCCCTCAACTCCTATTGTCCGCCCCACCTGCCTCTGACCACACTCATCTCCAACACCAGCCACCCTCCTCAGCCTGAATTGCCCCCTTCATCATCCACCCTTGCACTTCCCGCTGACCCCTCCCACACCCAACCCAAGCCCATCATCTGCCCAGCGTTCCCTACTCACCCTGAACGCCCCCTTGTCCCCATTGGACAGACTCCCCACCATCAGCCCACCATTAGCCTGGCCCATTCCACTCTACCATCAACCCGAGCTCCCGGTCACCAGCTGGCCTCCTTCCTGACAGATTGAACCTCTATGCCAGGCATTCCAAGCCTTTTTTTATGCCATGGACCCCTACCATTAACTGAGGGGTCCGTGGACTCTAGGTTGGGAGCCCTTGGTCTATGTCATCAACTACCATCTCACCCTGATCATAGAGCTCACGTCCATGAGCAACTCCCCACCCCCAACAACACCCACCCCCCCAGCCTCCGAACGGACCCCACACCTCTTCACCCAGCAGGTGAACAGCCCTCAACAACCCCAGATCCTCTACATGAGTGTGACACTCTTTTTTTCTTTTTCAATCTTTTTATGAAGTTTCAAGATTAATAAACGTAACAATAATAGTAATGATACATAGAGATCGGGATTACAATAATAACAGTTAACATGTACAAGCACAATTCCAAGTAATGAATATAGTTTAACCTCCCAATCTCATTGTAACGGACCATGAAAAAGAAATTTAATAAAGGAAGGAAAAAGAAACTCCCTAAAACTAAAAAAAAGTAAACTGAAAAAAAAGAAACAAAGCTTGGGCTGTCATATTACATCGGTTAGAATTATTACTTGTTGTTAACTCTGCTCCTCTATATTTGAACAAAAAATTGCTAAAAGTATTTAGAAAGGGTGAACTTACATCATATGAAAATATTGCATAAATGGCCTCCAAGTTTCTTCAAATTTAACCGAAGGATCCATAGTACCACTCCTAATTTTTTCCAAGTTTAGGCATGCTATCGTTTGGGAAAACTATTGAGATATAGTAGGGGGACTGGAATCTTTCCGTTTAAATAAAATGGATCTTCTGGCTATTAATGTAACAAATGCAATTAGATGACAAGCTGATGAGGATAAATGACTAGAGTCTTATCACTGGTAGTCCAAAAATCGCAGTAATAGGATGAGGTTGAAGATCAATACGCAGAACTACCAAAATAATATCAAAAATATCTTTCCAATATTTTTCTAGACGAGGACAAGACCAGAACATATGTGTCAAGGAAGCTACCTTAGAATTATATCTATCACAAACAGGATTTATGTGGCAATAAAAATGAGCTAACTTATCCTTGGACATATGAACCCTGTGAACCACCTTAAATTTTATCAAGGTGTGTCTGGCACACATTGAGGAAGTATTGACTAATTGAAGAATTTTTTCCCATTTCTCTGTAGATAAAGATATTTGAAGTTCTCTTTCCCACTCATACTTAATTTTTTCAGATGTACCTAGATGTATTTTTGTAATCAAGTCATAAATAATTGCTATTAAACTCTTCTGATAGGGGTTTAAACCTAAAATTTGAGTGTGACACTCAGAGGCAATACACCAGTAGTATCTACTCTCCTTCCCTTGGTGTGGTCTGTGCCTGCTCCTGGAGAAGCCAAGGTGAAATTGTGTCCCTGGACAAGGATGACAGAAAATGGTGCAGGGGGTCAAAGTAAAGTCAAGGTCAAAGTTGAGTTTATCATTGTCCAGTCCACAGGTGCACGTACGCACAAGTGCAATGAAAAACTTGCAGCAGCATCACAAGCATTTAGTATCAGATAAAGAAAATTCACAAGAAACACATAAATTGAAAATAAATTAAGCACAATTTTTTACAAGAAGGAACACAGTTAGAGAAAGAGTAACAAGGTCCATGTTAGTGCAAAATGATCAACCTGGTCATCGTGTTGCGAAACTATAGTGATTAGTGTTGTGCCAGTTGGTTCAAGCACTGAATGGTAGACGGGAAGGAACTGTTCCTGAACCTGGTGGTGTGGGACTTAGGGCTTCTCTACCTCCTGCCCGATGGTAGGTGTGAGAAGGTGACATGGCCTGGATAGTGGGGATCTTTTGATGATGTTACCTTCTTGATGTACAGGCTCCTCGTGTACCGATGGTGGGGAGTGATATGACTGGGATGTATCGGGCTTAATCCACCGCTCCCTGCAGCAACTTACATTAACACGAGGGATTCTGCAGATGCTGGAAATCCAGAGTAATGCGTACAAAATGTTGAAGGAACCCAGCAGGTCAGTCTGCATCTATAGAAAGGGATCAGTAGTCACCATTTTGGGCCGGGACTATTCATCAGCACTGGAAATGAAGGGGCAAGGACTACAAGTTAGCAAGTGACAGCTGAAACCGGGTGAGGGGGAAGGTAGGTAGGTGGGGGACGGGGGGGCTGAAGTGAGAAGCTGGTAGGTGATAGGTGGAAAAGGTAAAGGGCTGAAGAAGAAGGAGGAGATCTGATAGGAGAGGAAAGAGGAACATGGGAGAAAGGGAAGGAGGAAAGGAACCAATGAGTGGTGATAGGCATGTGAGGAGAAGAGTTAAGAGAGGAGCCTGAAGGGTGTGGGAAACCACTGATTTTTTAACACTTTTTATAAGATGAATTAATGTAAGATGAAAGTTGCATTGTCCTTTTTAACAAACTCTTCTATATTTTTCAGTATGTTCTGGTTCATCTCCACTCACTGGCAGAAAGTGATATAGCAGTTAGACTAACGGTTTATCACCTTTCTCATTTTTCATTGGCTAAGTGTTAGTAAATTTCCTATGTGATGTAATTGTCTTAATCATACTATCTATTAACTAGTTTATTTCTATCTAAGGGTCTTTCCTTATCTTATCTATAAATGTGATGGATTTTTCAGAGGTTCAATCTTTGCTTCTTTATTATTTTGTCTTTGCATTCTTTGCCATTCATTTACCTCTTACATCATTTCCCAGCTCTTCATTTAGCTTGCTTAGTCAGTTTGTACTTTAAAATAAACGATTGTTAAAATTAAGACTGCTTGTCATTTCTGACTCCTGGAAGAACCCTAAGGATCAGGGAGTAAACAGATGTCCAACAGAAGCCAGAGTGGAGAATGGGAGAAGAGGGAAGGGGAGGGGGGAAAAGTTTCTGGAAGTTAGAGAAGTTGATGTTCATGTCATCAGTTCAGAGGCTACCCAGAGGGAATATGAGCTGTTGTTGTTTCTCCAAACTGAGACTGGCCTCATCATGGCAGTAGAGGAGTCCATGGATAGACATGTCAGAATGAGAATGTGGATTGGAATTAAAATGGTTGGCCACCAGGAAATTCTGTTTGTTGAGGATAGATGGAAGGTGCTCAACAAAGCGGTCCCTCAATGTATGTCAGGTTTTCCTCCTCCTCCTTCCCTGTTTTTCTATTCTCCACTCCAGATCCTCTCTTACCTCTTCTCTTCTCCTCACCTGCCTATCACCCTCCCACCTTGTGCAGCTCCCTTCCCCCTTTCCTTCCAGGGTCCCCCCTCCTATTAGGTTCCCTCTCCTTCAGCTCTTTACCACTCCCATCTATCAGCTCCCAGCTTCTCACTTCATCATTCCTCCCCCAACCACCTACCTTCACTTAGTTAAGCCCATGACCCCTAATGGGGCATAGGCCATCAACAGCAGCTCACCAAAGTTCTCTGCACTGGGCCAGTCTTTCAGGCTGTTCCCAGGTGTAGCCCATCTTCCTGGTGTCAGCTCTAAGGTCACGTTTGAGGTGCACTTTGGCCAGCCTCTCTTATGCTTTCCCTGGAGCTTGCCTGGTGATGTTGCTACTATCTCAAGCAGCATGTGCCCTATCCATTCCCATCTTCTTTTCCTTAATTCCTCTTCCGCTGCCTAGCTCGTGTGTTCTCTGCCATAGAGTGGTTTTGCTGATGACCTCTGGCCAGTAGATCTAGAGGATTTTCCACAGACAGCGAGCAATAAAGGATTGCACTTTCCAAATGACAATCTTTGTTGCCATCCAAGTCCCTCCCCAGTATAGAAGAACTGACTTCACGTTGGAACAGCCTGATCTAGCTCCTTGGAGCACTAGATGCTGTTGAGCTGGATGAAGGCTAGCTTTGCTGATCCTCAGCTTCACATCTGCTTTGGTGCCTCAATGACACCACCCAGGTAGATGAAGGCTTCTACCTCCCTAAGTGGACTTCCCTCGAGTGCAATTGGATCAACGCAGATCAACTTGATCTTCAGGACTTTGGTTTTCCCCTTGTGAATATTAAGGCCCATTTGCACTGATGTGGTTACCAGGTCTATTGATATTTCCTGCATCTGTTTGTGGGTATGGGACAGGGAAGCTATATCATCAGCAAAGTTCAGCTCCTCCAGTTGTTTCCATATGGTCTCTTTCTGTACTGTAGATGTCCTCATGATCTAGCCTATGACCAGAAGGAGCAGGAAAGGGCGACATTAGACAATTTGTCTGGCTCCTGCTTTTACCGGAAGGCTGCTGATTGACTCTGCAGGACAGTCCCCTATATGAGATCTGGATAGGCCTGATCATCTTGCAGGGTTCTCCACGGGGCCTTTCTGTCTACACTGTCAAAGGCATTTTCATAATCAACGAGGCAGAAGTGAATTCCACTCAAGTGACTGCTTGACTATAATGCGTCGTATGGCTGTTTGGCCAGTACACGGTCTGTTTTCGCAGCAGCCTGCTTGCTTAGCATGCACAGCGTCCTTCGTCATCTCTAATGTTATCCCATAGAAGACTTTGTCCTGAGATTGACAAGAGTGTAATGTCTCTGCAGTTGGGGCAGTTGCTAAGGTCTCCCTTCTCTGGAATCCTCTCAGTCTGTTGGTACTTGCTCTTCTTCCCACCACTGACTGCAACGAGTCTGTACGTTCTACCCGTGACCGTGTGGGTTTCCTCCGGGTGCTCCGGTTTCCTCCCACAGTCCAAAGATGTACTGGTTGGTAAATTAATTGGTCATTGTAAATTGTGCCATGATTAGGCTAGGGTTAAATTGGGGGTTGCTGGGTGATGTGTCTCGAAGGGCCGGAAGGGGTGTCCCAATAAATAAATAAATGAAATCTTCTGAAAGAGAGGGTACAGCATCTCTACTGTAGTGTCCAGGTCTGCCTTGAGAGCTTCTCCAGGAATGTCGGCTGGACCTGCTGCTTTACCATTCTTGAGCAGATTTATTGCTTTCCTGATCTCCTCTCTGTCACAGTTTATAGGCAGGCTAGTATTGGCTGAACGAAGGTCAGATGGGCTTAGAGACATGGGTCTGTTCAGAAGATCGTCAAAGTGTTCAGCTGCCACTCTGGTCCCACTATGGTTTTTCCATCCCTGTCCCTCTCAGGCTGACTGTCCCTGCTGGACCGTCTCTTGGTGGGGTGTCACACAGTTTCCTCATGTTGCCTCACCCCATTGCTTGTTCTGCTTCTTCTGTCAGTCCGTCTGCATAACTGCACTTGTCTACTTTAATGTTCTTCTTCACTGCCCCATGAGCCTCTGTACGCTCTTACTGCGCTTTCGCCTTCTCCGCTCTCATCCTGCTGCGATCCATAACTGGCTTCTTCTACCTCCTCACCTCGATGGAGATCCATTCTTCCTGATGGTTCTTTTTGGCACCTTGTCATGTCGAGACTAGCATTCTGCCATTTGTTATGTAGATCCCCTTCCCCATGTAGTGCTTGTTGCACTTGTTGCTGAGGACCAGCTTGAACATTTCTTGGGGCTGTGTGTATCTCAAAAGGTTGACATTGAATCTCTGCCTCATTGATGCTTATCCCATCCAATTCTTCCTCAGCTTGAGTTTGAGCTTTGCAACCAAGAGGTGATAGTCAGAAGTGACATCTGTTCCTGTCCTCACTCTGACAGCTTGAAGCAATCTCCTGAATTTCTTGGATGTACCAGATGCAGTTGACTTGGTTCTACGCTATGTGGTCAGGTGACACCCAGGTGAAGATGTTGCCTCTGCTGACCATGTTATTCAGTGCACAATGTCAGCAAAGTGCTCTCCGTTCTTCCTCGTCATACACAGTGTGTTCCCACCAGTGTTATCTGATCCTGATTTTGCATTGGAATCACCCATAAGAATGTTAATATCTCCCTCAGGATGTTCTGTAGTCTGTTGTAGAAAGTGTCCTTGTTTTCTTTGTTGTTGTTAGTTAGCGCATTTTACTGTATGACGCTCATCTTCACCTTTTCCATCTTTATTCTAAAGGATGCCGAGATGATGCAGGGACCATGTGCTTCCCATCTAATCAATGCCTTCCATGCTAGTTTTGATAGCAGGAACGCCACTCCTTGTGTGCACAGAGCAAAATCTTCCTCATGCGCTAAATAAAGCAGTAGTTGCCCTGTCATCAGCCTCCTCTACCCAGAGTGCATCTTCGCTGATGCCAAGCAGGCTCAGATTGTTGTTATTTTGGCCACCAATTGCACTGAATTTCCACTTTCGCGTATGATCTTCACATTCCACGCTCCAGTGGAGGTGGTCCTGGATGACAGAAGGATGATCGGCCCTTTGGCTTCCACGGACTTCCTACAAGTGACTTCATAGGTCTTCTAGGCGAAGACCCTTCCCCTCCCAGGGATGAGATCTTTGGAGCTTCTGCTGGCGTTTATGTAGCTCTGGGATTTTACGTGACAGGGTTGATAGCCCCATGTCCAACCCTCCTCCTTTTGCAGCCGAGCTTGGGACCATCCATGGTGGAGATTCCTGCTCATCTGGCTTCACCTGTCACCTTCCAACTTGGACTATGAACCCTCCCCTCCCTTATTCGGGCTTCTTTCTCCTTCCTCTCCACTCCACTCAGTCTTGGCCTGAAATGCTGGCTGTTTCCTTTGCATTGATGCTGCCTGACCTGCTGAGTTCCCCCAACTTCTTAACTTGCTGTGTATTCCAATTGAGAGCAGGGATAACGTTGAGACTCTTCTGGTTTGGGCGTGATATCCAACACTCCATCCAGTCAGTTGACATAAACAGAATAGTTAAGGCAGAAAGAAGTCATCATCTCAAGGTGTGTATCTGTAATAAGGCCAGGAGAATGATAAATGGGTGTATTATTGTCACATGTAACTAGATACAGTAGTAAGCTTTTGTTAGTGTGCCTTCAAGCTTGCTGACAATACTACAGTGGGTGGCTTCATCAGCAACAATGATGAGTTGGCATAGAGGGAGGAGATCGAGAGGTTTGTCAAATGGTGTGAGAGCAACAGCCTGAGTCTCAAAGTGGACAAGACAAAAGAGATGTTTGTGGACTTCAGGAAGGCACAGGTCAACCACTCTCTATTGCACACCGATGGCTCTGCTATGGCAAGAGTGAAGAGCACCAAGTCCCTTGGTATGCACATAATGGATGACTGAGCCTGGAGCCATAACACCTTCTCACTAGTCAAGAAGGCACAGCAGCATCTACACTTTGTGAAGAGGTTGAGGTGTGCAAGGCTCCCGCCCCCGATCTGACAACTGTCTACAGGAGCACCACTGGGAGTGCACTGTCTGGATGCATCATTGTGTGGTAAGCAAGCCGCAGGGCAGCAGACAGCAAGACCCTACAGAGAACAGTAAAAATCGCCAAGAGGATCACCGAGGTCTCTCGCCCCCTATTTGTGACATTTACCAGAAGTGTTGCAGACGAAAGACCCAAAGTTGAGGATCCCCACCACCCATCTCACAATCTCTTTGACCCGCTACCGTCAGAAAGGGGTTCAAAGGCATCAGGACTTGGGCGGCTAGACTGGGTAACAGCTTCTTCCCTCAGACTGTGAGACTAAGGAATACCCTGCCACGACCAAGGTCCATCACTAGCACAGCGAGCTGATTCCGGTTTACTGTATTGTTTACTATTTACGGTTCACTAGTGCTGTGCACTGCATGCACTTTGAATGCGCATCTGTGGTAATACTTTGTTTGATGTGCTGTGTGTGATATACAGTGTGTGGGTGCACCGTAGTCCAGAGGCACTGTATGTGTGTGTGTGTGCAGTCAGACAACAGCAAACTTAGACTTGAAGTTGAACTTGATCCAGGCAGATCATCCCAAACATAATTACATTGAAGTGGTGAAATCAGAGTCTTGGTTGGCACTGAGCAGGTTACTGTTGGCCAACTTCAGAAGTGCAATGAAAGATTTCATCTATGGAACACTGTGCTGTGTTACAATCTCACCTTTTTTTAAAAAAAGGTTTATTTCCATATTTGCAATTTTTATCACAATATTTACATGGATAAAATTGGATTAGCTGATTGTTGTCACAGGTACCGAGATCCTGTGAAAAGCTTTCGTTTGTGTGCCATCCAGACAGATCGTTTCGTACATAAATACTGAGGTTGTAGAAAGAAGGCAGAATGTAGAAATAGTGTTGCAGTCACAGAGAAAGGGCAGTTCAGGTAGACAAGTAATGTACAACGGGTAAATCGAGAGGCCAAGAGTTCACCTTTAGCATCTGAGAGGTCTGTTCAAGGGCCCGAACAGTGGGATAGAAGCTGTCCTTGAGCCTGGAGGTATGCCAAGAAAGCTCACCAACACCTCTATTACCTCACGAGGCTACTCTATTTTCTAATGAGGCTAAAGAGATTTGCCATGTCTCTGTTGACCATTACCAGTTTTTGTTGGTGTACCATGTAAAGCATCGTATCTGGATGCATAATGGCTTGGTATGGCAACTGCTCTGCTCGTGACTGTGAGAAACTGCAGAGAGATTCAGACACATCTCAGAACATCACGGAAACGAACTTCCCTTCCATGGACTCTGCCTGTTCTTCTTGCTGCCTCAGTGAAACAGCCAGCATAATCACCCGGACGTTCTCCCTTCTCCCCTCTCCCATTGGGCAGAGGACAATGGGGCCTGAAAACACATACCACCGGCCTCAAGCACGTCTTTTATCCCACTTTTCTAAGACTATTAAACGTTCCCCTAGCGTGGCAAGATAGATCCTTGACCTCTTAATCTACCTTTTTATAATCACGTGCCTTATTGTTTTACTGCACTGTATTTTCTCTGTAGCTGTAAAACTTTATTTTGCTTTCTGATTATTTTCTTTGTTCTATCTCAATGCATTGTTTAATGATTTGATCCGTGTGAACAGTGTGTGAAGTCAAGCTTTTTGCTGTATCTCATTACAAGTGGCACTAATAAACCAGTATCAATCATACCAATGGGTAGCCTCCAACCTGATGGCATGCTAATTGACTCCCCCCTCCCTTCACCATTGCCCCATTCCTGTTTCTCTCACTCAACTTATCTCCTTACCTGCCCATTACCTTCCTCTGGTGCCCCTTTCCCATCCCTCTCTTCCACGGTCTTCTAGCCTCTCCCACTAGACTCTCCTTTCCCCAGCCCTGTATCTCTTCCACCAATCAACTTCCCAACTCTCTACTTCACCCCTCCCCCTCTCCAGGTTTCACCTATCACCTGCTACCTTGTCTGTCTTCCTCCCCTCCCCCCAGATTCTTGCTCTGACTTATCATCTTTTTTTTCCCAGTCCCGATGAAGGGTCTCGGCCTGAAACGTTGAATGTTTACTCTTCTCCATAGGTGCCACCTGGCCTGCTGAGTTCCTCCAGCATTTTGTGTGTGTTGCTTGGACTTCCAGCGAGGTCAATTTCCCAGCTCTTTACTTCACCCCATCCCCCTCCCAGTTTCACCTCTCACCTTGCGTTTCTCCCTCCCCTCACCCTACCTTTTAAATCTACTCCTCATCTTTTTTTTCTCTCCAGTCCTTCAGTCCAAGTAATAGTGTTACTTGGATTCCCAGCATCTGCAGATTTTCTCTTGTTTGTGATAAGGATGTTCTAGATTAGATTATATTCATTAGTCAGACGTATACTCAGTGACCACTGTAAAAATGACAGCATACTTAAGCAGCAATTCAAGACAGCTGTAGAAGAACACCTCAACAAAAACGAAACAACACCTCTTTGGGACAGATTTAAATATGCTATACAGCAATCAGCAGAGGAGATAATCCCAGTACAAGAAATCCAACACACCAACAAGGGGTGGATTAGATTACATTATGAGGACAGTCAGTCCTCGTTTGTTGTCATTTAGAAACGCATGCATTAAGAAATGATACAATGTTCCTCCAGAGTGATATCACAAAAAAACCCAGGACAAACCAAAGACTGACACTGACAAGACCACATAATTATAACATATAGTTACAGCAGTGCAAAACAATACCATAATTTGATGAAGAGCAGACCATGGGCATGGTAAAAAAAAGTCTCAAGGTTACGATTGACTCCCAATAGTCCTGATATCAGGCGGCAGAAGGGAGATACTCTCCCTGCCATAAACCTCCAGGCGCCGAAAACTGCCAATGCATTGGAAGCACCCGACCACAGCCGACTCTGAGTCCGTCCGAAAACTTCGAGCCTCCGACCAGCCCCTCCGATACAGCCTCCCGAGCACCATCCCTCTGCCCAGCGCTTCGACCCTGCCCCGGTCACCGAGCAACAAGCAAAGCTGAGGACTCGGGACCTTCTCCTCCGGAGATTCTGGATCACACAGTAGTAACGGCAGTGAAGAAGGCAATTCAGAAGTTTCTCCAGATGTTCCTCCGTGCTCTCACGTCTGTTTCCATCAAATCAGGATTGTGCACGGCACCTTACTTGACAGATAACAGATATCATTCACCGGAGTGGCCGATGTGCGCTGCGTGGCGCCACCATCTTCTCCTCCTCCTTTATCCTTGGGATACCAAGAAATTCTAGATCTGATGGAACAAAAAGGTTAGTGAAGAGCAATACAGAGAGCCAGACAGACAGACCAGACAATTGTGCAATATTGCAAAGGAAGAATGGCTGAATCAAAAATGCAATAAAGTGGAAGGCCATATTAAGGACAACAAAGAAATGCACAAGAAAATTAAGGAAATTACTGGAATTAGGAAAACCTCCTCTACAGGATGCATAAGATCAGCAGCCGGATCCATACTAACAGATCCAGATAAAGTATGTGAGATGTGGATTCAGTGTATAGAGCAGCTTTCTGAAGATAATAGCGGGGAACCCCCGGATATTAAACACCCTAATTCTGGCCCACCTATTACCAGAGAAGAAATAACTAAACCAATGAAAAGCATGAAACATGGTAAAGCCACTGGACCTGATGAAATTTCAGTGAGAATGATGCAAGCCCTAGAAGATCTGGGCGTAGATATTCTTTTTGAACTGTTTAATACCATATATGAGTCTGGTGTATTGCCTGACGATCTCTTGAAAACAGTATTTATAACTCTGACAAAAATTCCTGGAACTATTGACTGCAAAAATTATAGAACAATCAGGGTTATGAGTCACATAATGAAAATTTTGTTGAGAATTGTTCTGAGTCGAATTAAAGTCAAGTTAAGACCAGAAACTTTTAAACTATAATATGGGTTTATAGAGGATAGAGGAACGAGGAATGCAATTTTCATACTATAAATGCTTTCAGAAAGGGCAATTAAATATCAAAATGATGACTTTTTATATTTTATTGATTTCACTAATGCATTTGACAAAGTGCAACATGAAAAATTATTTCAAATTCTCGCTAAAGTAAACATTGATGGAAGGAACAAACAACTGCTTCAAAATTTATATTGGAATCAAACGCCGGCGATAAGAATTGATGATAATATAAGCAGTTGGACTAAAGTTCAAAGAGGAGTTAGACAGGGATGCATTGCCTCACCGGAACTATTTAATCTCTTTAGTGAAATGATACTCAGAGAAATAGAAGACCTAGATGGGATAAAAATTGGAGGTGTTAACATCAACAATATAAGATATGCAGACGATACCAGCCTAACAGCAAGTGCTGCAGAAATCCTACAAATCCGCCTAGACAAAGTAGTACAAACAAATGTAGATTTTGGTCTAACGATCAACTGTGAAAAAACCAAATTTATGGTAATATTAAAGCAGCAGGATACTCCCAACTGCCAATTGTACATCGGTAACCAAGAGATTGAACAAAAGACCAGCTTTAATTACCTTGGTAGCTTTATATCACAAGATGCTAGAAGTAAAATAGAAATAAAAAGAAGAATTGCCATTGCCAAAACCGTCTTCCAAAAAATGAAACACATTTTTACCAACAGACACATTTCTATGACAACAAGGCTTAGGCTACTAAAATGTTACATCTGGTCAATCCTGCTGTATGCTTCTGAAACATGGACTATAACACCAGAACTCCAAAGAAACTTAGAAGCAACAGAAATGTGGTTTCTTAGAAGAATGCTGAAAATATCATATAGAGATAGGGTAACTAATCAGACAGTACTCCAACGTGCCCATACAAAAAGATCTTTAATGAGAACATTAAATGAGAGGAAACTTAAATTCCTGGGCCATGTCATCAGAAAGGGAGAAATAGAATGCCTTACAAGGCCATATGCCTGGGAAACGCGGAAGAGGAAGGCAAAGGAGAAAATATATGGACACTGTGAAAGAATTAACAGACCTAAGTGTGCGAGATATCATTGATGCTGTGAGGGATTGTTCGATGTGGAGAGTCATGATCGCCCAAGCGTATAACGCGCAAGGCACATGAAGAAGAAGAAGATAGTTAGTGATTACTTTGTTGTGTACCTCCTGTACCAGATAAAGTGGTCACTGAATGCATGGTCATGGCCTTTGGCTACTCTAGCCCGTCCACTTCAAGGTTCGATGTGCTGTGTTGTGCGTTTCTGCACACCACTGTTGTAATGTGTGGCTAGAGTTACTGTTGCCTTCCTGTCAGCTTGAACCAGTCAGACCATGCTCCTCCAACCTCTCTCATTAATACGGCATTTCTGCCTGCAGAACTGCCGATCACTGGGTGTTTTTCAGCGTTCTGCATCATTCTCCGTGACCCCTAGAGGCTGTTGTGCATAAACATCGCAGGGAATCAGAAGTTTCAGAAATCCTTGCAGGCGAGGCAACACTTCACCTGTGAGTCTTTTGGGGTCATATACTGTGTCCGGTGCTCCCGGTGTGGCCTCCTGTCTACTGGTGAGACCCGACGCAGATTGGGAGACCACTTCACCGAGCACCAATGCTCTGTCCACAGGAACAAGCAGGATCTTCCAATGGCCATTCATTTTAATTCAACTTCCCATTCCCGTTCTGATATGTCTATCCATGGTCTCCTCTACAGTCACGATGAAGCTACATTGAAGTTGGAGGAATAACACCTTATATCCCATCTGGGTAGCCTCCAACATGATGGCATGAACATCGATTTCTCAAACTTCTGGTAATGCCCTCACCCTCTCTTTCACCATTCCCCATCCCCTTTTCCCTCTCTCGCCTTATCTCCTTGCCTGCCCATCGTCTTCCTCTGATGCTCTTCCCCCCCTTTTCTTTCTTCCATGGCCTTCTGTCCTCGATTAGATTCCCCCTTCTCCAGCCCCGTACCTCTTTCACCAATCAACTTCCCAGCTCTTTACTTCACCCCCCCACCTCCCGGTTTCACCTATCACCTTGTGTTTTTCTCTCCCCTCCCCCCAACTTTTAAATCTGCTCCTCATCTTTTTTTCTCCAGTCCTGTTGAAGGGTTTTGGCCCAAAATATCGACTGTACTCTTTTCCATAGATGCTGCCTGGCCTGCTGAATTCCTCCAGCATTTTGCTCGTGTTACTTAAAAATTGTCATCCTTGCCCAGGATGTAATCCAATCCCTAGCATGCCCACCGGTCCCGGAAGGTCTGCCGAGAGGAGATGGACACCAAATGGATTCATCTCACTGTAAAGGGAAGTTCAGGCGTTTCTCTGACCTCAGACACGGACTGGGGTTGGGGTCAGGAGCGGGTTTCAACTCTTGCTCTCCAGAGCAGGTGGAGACCATCAGTGGCAGATGTCTGGGAAGGGTTAACAGAAGATGGCAGTGAAGTCAGGGGGGCTGGAACCAAGGTGGGATCAGGAGTGTCCCATCACCTCGTTGCATCTGGTTATTCAACAATCCAATGGTAAAAAGACTGAATTATCCAGTTTCAGGCGAACCCATTCCCCTTTGCTCCCTTCCCACTCCCCCTAGTCCACACACATTCCCTATCCAACCTTTTCACTGAGATTTGTTACCCTTCCCCACCCAGGTCCATCCGTCCCTCACCCACACGCCTATCCACCTGGGTAGCACACACAAAATGCTGGAGGAACTCAGCAGATCAGGCAGCATCTAGACAGAGGAATAAACAGCCGACGTTGCTGGCCATGACAGGATTCGCCTGTGTGCCTTCTCCCTTGGCCGCGCCTTTCTGCTCCCTCATACACCGATCTATCTGACCATCACCCCTCCCATATCCAGGTCACCTGTCATCCACTAGGGCCTAACTCACCCCTCCCTCTCTCTCACTCCTGCACACTGCCTATCTCCCTCCACAATTTCAGACCAGAAACACAAAGCACCCCTTTGTCTCCATAGATACTGTTTGACCCCGAGTTCCCTCAGCAGCCGATTTTGCGTTCCAGATTGCAGTTATCTGCAGTGTCCTGCCGGACTGCTGAGGCCCAGTGGCGCTCTCTCTGTGGCCTCTGTCGCCACCTGCTGTTACCTTCTGTCACTACAGCTTCCCAGTACTGCAGGGCGCTGACTGGGGGTACAGTGAAACCCAGATAATCCAACCCCCGACCGTACAGACATTCTGATGGTTTGGAACCCGGCTCACTCATTCCCGAGAGTATGGAGTGCAGCTGGATCCGGTGTGGGGTCTGGAATGGGGGGTCGGATGTGTGGCCCGAGCCGAGCCAGGGGTCTGGAACACCAGGGCTCAGGGGTGTGTGGAGGTCTGTGTCAACGCCAGCGTCCACGGGATCACCGGGCTCATTGTGAAATTTGTTACACTCCTGTGTGACATGTAAAACAAGGGAACTGAAGATGCCGGAAACCTGAACTAAAAACAGAAAATGTTTGGACGTACTCCGCTGGTCAGGCAGCGTCTGTGGTGTTAATGGGAGTAACATCCGATGCTCTGGGAAATCTGCTATTCCGACATCTCCAAAGTACGAAAGGTGCCGGTGATTGGGGTTCATCTGTGGGATTCCCACTGCACTGGGTACAGGCTGCTCTGGTGGTGAGATGCTGGCGCAGGGATCTGAGAGCAGCAAGCTAGGTCTTTCTCCTCATCCATGGTCGCTGGGCTCCGGGATTAGCTGGCTGTGGTTGGAGCGGGGGTGGGGGGAGTGTGGGAGGGCTGGAAAGAAAGATGAGGTCAGAGAAGAGAACGCCGGCGGGAGGGTGGGTTGGTCGACAAGACTGGCCAAGAATTTGGGGGATCCTTAGGATGCTGCCGTTGATGTAGATGGTTGGTATTAACTGAAGGCAAGGGAGTCAGCGAGTCAGAGAAGTCACGAAGGGAATGGTACAGCTGGTAGAGGCTCTGCCTCAGGGCTGTTGTGATGTAGGTTCAGTCCTGACCTCCCATGCTATCTATGTGGAGTTTTCACATTCTCTCTAAGGGCAGGCTAGGACTTTATTCCTTGGAGTATAGGAAACTAGGACCAAAACGAAAGGCCACATGGAGCTGGTGATCAAAATAACAGGCGAATTATTGAAAAATGGTGGGCACCCGAGACCAGCAAAAGCTGATCTACCCAAGCATGAATTTGGTGCAGCCTTTACATTCTTATTTAACAAGGTTACCAGTAAAACTACAGTGGATAACAGAATGGACTAGGCTAGGTCCTGATGACAGAATTAAAAGATTATCCACAGATCAAGTTTCCAATAACACCCATGGGTGAACTTTATAACACAGTTAGTGAAGTTCCTGAAACTAGGGTGTTGTTGCTACAATATTTCGTGCCTCTACTTTTGTCTCTGGTTTTCTGTTACTATGTTAGCACACTTCATGTTCCTATTTCCTATTTCTTCAATCTCAGTGTTCTATATTCTGAAAAAAGGGTGTATAAAATCACGAGGGGAACAGCCAGGGTGTGTGAATCTACCTTTTTCCCAGGGCTGGGGAATCAAGAACTAGAGGGGAGAGGTTTAACAGGAACTTGAGAGGAGAGAAGTTTGATAGGAACTTGAGAGGGGAGAGATTTGATAGGGACGTTTGAGAGGGGAGATGTTTAATGGGAACTTGAGGGGAGAGGTTTAATAGGAACTTGAGAGGGGAGAGATTTGATGGGACTTTGAGAGGGGAGAGGTTTAATAGGAACGTGTGAGGAAGCATTTTTACACGAAGGGCGAGGAGCTGGCAGAGGTAGAGTTTGAAGAAAGCACTGTTGAACAACAGTTGGTCAGGTACATGAATTGGAAAAGTTTAGAAGATTACGGGCTAGATGCTGGAAAACCGGATGAGCTCGGATGGGACATTGTGGTCAGCATGGATCAGATGGGCTGAAGGACCCATTTCTGTGCTGAATTACCCGTATGACTCTGTGATTCTGTGATGTGCTGGTTGATAGGTTCATTGGCCGCTGTTAAGTTGCCCCCACTTTCTGGGTGAATCTGGGAGGAGCTGATTCAGGATCAAGGATTAATTTTATTCACCAGATACATTTACATGTACAGGCTGAGCACCCCTTATCTGAAAATACAAAATCGAAAAACCTGTGAAATTTTTTTGAGCGCTGACATGATGCCACAAATGGAAAACTCCACAAGGTACTGAGAATGTTCCCAGGCGACGTACAGGTGTCTGCCACCACCGACAGTCTGTGAATTGACCTCACAAGTCCTGAGCGGGGACCTGTTGGTGCCAGATTGTATTCAGTCGTCATCATAGCCAGCCGTTCGTGATTACCTGCTCACATATTTTCATTATATTAACGGCGTGCAATAATTTTTACTGCTAAGTACAAATGTGTGATGAACAAGTGTAACACCAATACTGCTTACCAATGGCATACAAATTCCGAGTCGGGAATGATGGCAATGCCAAACAGCCACTGACTGTCTACCTGGCCAGCCGAGGTAGTGATAGCTTACCTTTCTCATGGTACCCTGTACTCATTACTGTTTCATGCACAAAATTATTAAAGATATTATATAAAACTATGCACCTTCAGGGTATATAGAACATAGGACATAAAAAACCTACAGCACAGTACAGACCCTTCGGCCCACAATACTGTGCTGAACATGTGCTTACTTTAGGAATTACCTAGGGTTACCTATAGACCTCT
This sequence comes from Mobula birostris, assembly GCF_030028105.1. Taxonomy (NCBI): domain Eukaryota; kingdom Metazoa; phylum Chordata; class Chondrichthyes; order Myliobatiformes; family Myliobatidae; genus Mobula; species Mobula birostris. Next base: position 148,125,210 of record NC_092377.1, read on the forward strand.
GTGTTTCTAAACTCCATGTACCTGTCCAGGAGCCTCTTAAAAGACCCTATCGTATCCACCTCCACCACCGTCGTCGGCAGCCCATTCCACGCACTCACCACTCTCTGCGTATGTATAAGCTGTGTATGTAATGTAAATGCATTGGATTGATGTTCTAAAAGGATTAGGAATGAAGCTTTTAGAAAAAGTGTATAATACTATGGAAGATGATGATGAAGCCAGGAGAGAAGAAAGTCTGCAGGAAGAAATGGGTGAAGAACTGTACCAGAATTACATTATGAAGGTCCAACAGCTAAAGTTCTTTGAAGACAATTCCAATTTTTGACTGAGCAACATGCAAAGCAATTGAATGGAAATCCTGATTGGGGTGTAATTCGAAGAAGGAAGTCTGAGAATCGGAGCGGGAGTGCGGAGGAAGCCATTTTTGAATTTTTCGTTTTTTTTTCCATCGGCGTTCAGAGAGGCAGGACTGCGCAGGCGTGTGACGTCGGGCAGTGAAGCGCAGAAGATTTAAAAGGAACAGAGAGTTATACAGCGGGCAGCGGAGTTTGTGGGCTGCGGAGTGAGCCAGGAGCAGAGTGAAGGCTTAAGGGCTTTGGCTCAACGGGCTTAGGCGGAAACAGGCGAGGCAAGGAAGGTTTGGTATTCATTTTTTGTTGTTATTTGAGGAGAGGGGCAGTATGAGTGTGAGAGCAGCTTGTTGTTCTCGGTGCCGGATGTGGGAGGTCCTGGAGTGTCCAAGCCTCCCGGACGTCCACATCTGCACCAGGTGCGCCGAGATGCAGCTCCTAAGGGACCACGTTAGGGTACTGGAGCTGCAGCTCAATGACCTTCGTCTGGTCAGGGAGAGTGAGGAGTTGATAGAGAGGAGTTGCAGGCAGGTGGTCACGCCAGGGCCACGGGAGGCAGACAAGTGGGTCACGGTTAGGAGGGGGAAGGGGAAGAGTCAGATAATAGAGAGTACCCCGGTGGCTGTGCCCCTTGACAATAGGTACTCCTGTTTGAGTACTGTTGGTGGGGGGACAGCTTACCTGGGGGAAGTGACAGTGGCCGTGCCTCCGGCACAGAGTCCGGCCCTGTAGCTCAGAAGGGTAGGGAAAGGAAGAGGAGGGCAGTTGTGAAAGGGGACTCGATAGTAAGGGGGTCAGATAGGCAATTCTGTGGACGCTGTCCAGAGACCCGGATGGTAGTTTGCCTCCCTGGTGCCAGGGTCCGGGATATTTCTGATCGCGTGCAAGATATCCTGAAGTAGGAGGGTGAGGAGGCAGAGGGCGTGGTACATATAGGTACCAACGACATAGGTAGGAAAAGGGAAGAGGTCCTGAAAGAAGAATATAGGGAGTTAGGAAGGGAGTTGAGAAAAAGGACTGCAAAGGTAGTAATCTCGGGATTACTGCCTGTGCCACGCGACAGTGAGAATAGGAATGCAATGAGCTGGAGGATAAATGCGTGGCTGGGGAATTGGAGCAGGGGGCAGGGATTCAAGTGTTTGGATCATTGGGATGTCTTTTGGCGCAGGTGTGACCTGTACAAAAAGGACGGGTTACACTTGAATCCTAGGGGGACCAATATCCTGGCGGGGAGATTTGCGAGGGCTACAGAGGTGACTTTAAACTAGAATGGTTGGGGGGTGGGAATGAAATTAAAGAGACTAGGAGACAGGAGGTTAGTTCACAACAAGTGGATGGGAATAAGTGCAGATAGATAGAGGGGTGTAAAATGAGGGTAGAAGCAAAAAGTAGTAAGGTGAAAAGTAAAAGTGGCAGGCCGACAAATCCAGGGCAAAAATCAAAAAGGGCCACTTTTCAACATAATTGTATAAGGGCTAAGAGTGTTGTAAAAGAGCGCCTGAAGGCTTTGTGTCAATGCAAGGAGCATTCGTAACAAGGTGGATGAATTAAAAGTGCGGATTGCTATTAATGAATATGATATAGTTGGGATCACAGAGACATGGCTCCAGGGTGACCAAGGATGGGAGATCAACATTCAGGGATATTCAATATTCAGGAGGGATAGACATGAAAGAAAAGGAGGTGGGGTGGCATTGCTGGTTAGAGAGGAGATTAACGCAATAGAAATGATGGACATTAGCCGGGAGGATGTGGAATCAGTATGGGTAGAGCTGCATAACATGAAGGGGCAGAAAACGCTGGTGGGAGTTGTGTACAGGCCACTTAACAGTAGTAGTAGTGAGGTTGGGGACGGCATTAAACAGGAAATTAGAAATGTGTGCAATAAAGGAACAGAAGTTATAATGGGTGACTTCAATCTACATGTAGATTGGGTGAACCAAATTGGTAAGGGTGCTGAGGAAGAGGATTTCTTGGAATGTATGCGGGTTGGTTTTTTGAACCAACATGTCGAGGAACCAACTAGAGAGCAGGCTATTCTGGACTGGGTATTGAGCAATGAGGAAGGGTTAGTTAGCAATCTTGTCGTGAGAGGCCCCTTGGGTAAGAGTGACCATAATATGCTGGAATTCTTCATTAAGATGGAGAGTGACATTGTTAATTCAGAAACAAAGGTTCTGAACTTAAAGAAGGGTAACTTTGAAGGTATGAGATGTGAATTAGCTAAGATAGACTGGCAAATGATACTTAAAGGGTTGACGGTGGATATGCAATGGCAAGCATTTAAAGATTGCATGGATGAACTACAACAATTGTTCATCCCAGTTTGGCAAAAGAATAAATCAAGGAAGGTAGTGCACCCGTGGCTGACAAGGGAAATTAGGGATAGTATCAATTCCAAAGAAGAAGCATACAAATTAGCCAGAAAAAGAAGCTCACCTGAGGACTGGGAGAAATTCAGAGTCCAGCAGAGGAGGACAAAGAGCTTAATAAGGAAAGGGAAAAAAGATTAGGAGAGAAAACTGGCAGGGAACATAAAAACTGACTGTAAAAGCTTTTATAGATATGTGAAAAGAAAAAGATTGGTTAAGACAAATGTAGGTCCCCTAAAGACAGAAACAGGTGAATTGATTATGGGGAACAAGGACATGGCAGACCAATTGAATAACTACTTTGGTTCTGCCTTCACTAAGGAGGACATAAATAATTTTCTGGAAATAGTAGGGGACAGAGGGTCTAGTGAGATGGAGGAACTGAGCGAAATACATGTTAGTAGGGAAGTGGTGTTAGGTAAATTGAAGGGATTAAAGGCAGATAAATCCCCAGGGCCAGATGGTCTGCATCCCAGAGTGCTTAAGGAAGTAGCTCAAGAAATAGTGGATGCATTAGTGATAATTTTTCAAAACTCTTTAGATTCTGGACTAGTTCCTGAGGATTGGAGGGTGGCTAATGTAACCTCACTTTTTAAAAAAGGAGGGAGAGAGAAACTGGGGGATTATAGACTAGTTAGCCTAACATCTGTGATGGGGAAAATGCTAGAGTCAGTTATCAAAGATGTGATAACAGCACATTTGGAAAGTGGTGAAATCATCGGACAAAGTCAGCATGGATTTGTGAAAAGAAAATCATGTCTGACGAATCTCATAGAATTTTTTGAAGATGTAACTAGTAGAGTGGATAGGGGAGAATCAGTGGATGTTGTATATTTGGATTTTCAAAAGGCTTCTGACAAGGTCCCACACAGGAGATTAGTGTGCAAACTTAAAGCACACGGTATTGGGGGTAAGGTATTGATGTGGATAGAGAATTGGTTGGCAGACGGGAAGCAAAGAGTGGGAATAAATGGGACCTTTTCAAAATGGCAGGCAGTGACTAGTGGGGTACCGCAAGGCTCAGTGCTGGGACCCCAGTTGTTTACAATATATATTAATGACTTAGATGAGGGAATTAAGTGCAGCATCTCTAAGTTTGCAGATGACACGAAGCTGGGCGGCAGTGTTAGCTGTGAGGAGGATGCTAAGAGGATGCAGAGTGACTTGAATAGGTTAGGTGAGTGGGCAAATTCATGGCAGATGCAATTTAATGTGGATAAATGTGAGGTTATCCACTTTGGTGGCAAAAACAGGAAAACAGATTATTATCTGAATGGTGGCCGATTAGGAAAAGGGGAGGTGCAACGAGACCTGGGTGTCATTATACACCAGTCATTGAAAGTGGGCATGCAGGTGGTGAAAAAGGCGAATGGTATACTGGCATTTATAGCAAGAGGATTCGAATACAGGAGCAGGGAGGTACTACTGCAGTTGTACAAGGCCTTAGTGAGACCACACCTGGAGTATTGTGTGCAGTTTTGGTCCCCTAATCTGAGGAAAGACATCCTTGCCAAAGAGGGAGTACAAAGAAGGTTCACCAGATTGATTCCTGGGATGGCAGGACTTTCATATGATGAAAGACTGGATCGACTAGGCTTATACTCTCTGGAATTTAGAAGATTGAGGGGGGATCTTATTGAAACATATAAAATCCTAAAGGGATTGGACAGGCTAGATGCTGGAAGATTGTTCCCGATGTTGAGGAAGTCCAGAACGAGGGATCACAGTTTAAGGATAAAGGGGAAGCCTTTTAGGACCGAGATGAGGAAAAACTTCTTCACACAGAGAGTGGTGAATCTGTGGAATTCTCTGCCACAGGAAACAGTTGAGGCCAGTTCATTGGCTATATTTAAGAAGGAGTTAGATATGGCCCTTGTGGCTAGGGGGATCAGGGGGTATGGGGGGCAGGCTGGTACAGGGTTCTGAGTTGAATGATCAGCCATGATCATACTGAATGGTGGTGCAGGCTCGAAGGGCCGAATGGCCTACTCCTGCACCTATTTTCTATGTTTCTATGTTTTCAGACTTGGATTCCATCACCAAGCTACCTTAGTATATAGATGCAAGTATTCCAAAATCTGAAATCCGAAACACTTAGGCCCTGAGCGTTTCAGATAAGGGGTGCTGAACCTGCATCAGGAACTTGCTGCGGTGTGATAGTCAAGGTGCAACATGCAAAAAAAAACTTTCAACAATTATAAAGAATAAAGAATTATAAAGTTAGAGTTTAAAGTAAGGATATGGAATAAAATGTGCATAAATACATCAATACCAGCAAGTAACACACATAAAAGTTGCTGGTGAATGCAGCGGGTATCTGCAATGTAAACGCATTACAAACAGCGGTTTGAAGTACAGTGTAGTGATGGGGATATTAGATAGAGGAGGTAGTGGGGGCAATAACTAGAATAATCAATTAGATTAATTGCCTGGGGGACGAAACTTTTAAGATTGTGTGAAATTTTTGTTTTAATTGCCCTGTAGTGCTTTCCAGAAGGGAGCCTTTGGAAAAACAGTTTGCTGGGTGGGAAGTGTCCGTAGTGACTTCTCCTGCCTGCTATTTGTCCGGAGCACATACAAGAGCACACGAGTCCTGCAGTGATGGTAGACTGTAGCCACAGACCTTTTCTGCTGACCTGAGAGTTTGGGGTAAGTTTTCACATACTGTGAGGGGATGCTACCCAGCAATGGCTGATGCGAGGGTGCCCCCTATGCTGGCAGTGTAGAATTGCACCAGGCTGCGTGAAAATGCTGTGAACGTGGGATTAATGTGGCTGGGTGTTTATTGGTCGGCACGGACTCAGAGGGCTTGAGGGTCAGCCCCCATGACTCAGTAAGCAGGCCATTTGGCCCATCATGCTTCCTGCTCTGCCAGTTTGTCGACCTTTGACCTCAGCACTGTTCCTCGCTTCTATTAATGTGCAATTTAATTGGCTGGAAAGTTCAGTGCTGTGAGCCGCAGCTGGAGCGAGTAATCAGAGAGACTGCTGGGAATCACAGGGTGAAGGGAAGGGTCGTTGGCTAGGGCTGATTAGACAGGAGGAGTGGACACCAATAGGGCCTGCTTGATCTAACTCTCTAGAGGGGAATAAGTGGTTCGTCGACTGACACAAATCACCGCGCATCGTCTGCCACCCTGCTTCTTGCTCGCACCCTTGTCCTAACCCCCCCCATTCACCGGGATAAAGATGTGTTATGGAACCCCCCCCTTCCCCCCCTGTCCTGCCCCGTGTCTCACCCCTCCCTGCCCCTGTCCCACCACTCTCTCGGAGACCTCCCACCTCCGACCGTCCCTACATTGCACGGCTCCAATACTCACTCCCTGCTCACCGAATGTTCTCCCTAGCTCTCTCCACCATAAAACTCGCCTCTTTGACCACGATTTTGGTCGGTCTTCTCTTACGCGTCGTGGCACAGAGGGTAATTGATGAGGTCCATCATTAGGATGAAAGAGAAAGGATACGTGGATCGGGAAGGAAATGGTTGAGTTGGAACGTCAGCCTTCATCTGGATGAATAGCAAGCAGGCTGGTAGGGCCGAGTTCATAGAACATAGAGCACGGAACGGCACAGCAGATTACAGGCCCTTTGAAGCACGGGATTCAAATTATTTAACATGGGCACATTCAAACATACAGTGAAGTGAAGTCTGCTAGACCGCAATCTTGTGCCAAACTTTTAACCTAATCAATCTAACCCTTCCCTCCTACACAGCCCATCCTCCTCCTCCATGTTTCTTTCATCCATATACCTATCCAAGATCCTCCTAAATGTCCCTAATGCATCTGCCTTTACAATCAACCCTGGCAAGAGAAAATTCCTCTGCACCTTGGCTTTAAATGACTGCCCAGTTATTCAGTACTCTTACCTTTAGTGGAAATAACTCTGCTGGAAATCTACACTGCACCATCCTCTCAGGAGATGACATGCAACCAAATTCACCCTATGACAAAGAACAGCATCGTCAGGGCGCTGGAGCAGAGGTCCAATCGCAGACCCAGTACTGTGCACACAGGGATATTAATTGAGTAACAAATCCCGAGGTGTAAACAAAGTCAGCATCAAAGTTCAGGCAGAGATCAAAACATAGTCATAGTCATACTTTATTGATCCCGGGGGAAATTGGTTTTCATTACAGTTGCACCATAAATAATTAGTAATAAAACCATAAATAGTTAAATAGTAATATGTAAATTGTGCCAGGAAATAAGTCCAAGACCAGCTTATTGGCTCAGGGTGTCTGACCCCCCCCCAAGAGAGGAGTTGTAAAGTTTGATGGCCACAGGCAGGAATGACTTCCTATGATGCTCTGTGTTGCATCTCGGTGGAATGAGTCTCTGGCTGAATGTACTCCTGTGCCCAACCGGTCCATTATGTAGTGGATGGGAGACATTGTCCAAGATGGCATGCAACTTGGACAGCATACTCTTCTCAGACACCACCGTGAGAGAGTCCAGTTCCATCCCCACAGCATCACTGGCCTTACGAATGAGTTTGTTGATTCTGTTGGTGTCTGCTACCCTCAGCCTGCTGCCCCAGCACACAACAGCAAACATGATCGCACTGGCCACCACAGACTCGTAGAACATCCACAGCATCGGAAACATCCAGAGAAATCCAAAAACCGGAATTGGGAAATAGGCAGAGTGGATATTCAGACGGACAGAGTACAGATACGAATGCTGGAAAGGCTCAGGAAAATTCACTGGCACAATGTGGCAACCGGTGGAAACACAGGACTGAAATACACCGAGCAATAAACAGGGAGGTGGGGCACAATGAGACACAGGCAGCAGCAAGGTGAAGCAAATGCGGGACGGAGTACTCAGTAATACAGGGGCTAGAGCAGAGCAGGAGCGGGGACAGGAGCACATGGCAATACAAAACGACAGACTGACAGCTGGGGGAAACACACAAAAAAACAGACTTCAACTGGAGGTACTGACAAATGTGGAAGAAAGCGCTTCAAAATGTGTAGATTTGTACTTTTGTTCAAATAAGCGTTGTCGTCTAGTATTAACCATTGGCACGCTGGGAAAAAGTGGCTGGCTGCCCACTCTATCTATGTCTCTCACACATTTTATTCGTTGAATAACTTCATGTACCTTTTAATTGTATGGATCTGAACACAAGAAAACATGATCAAGCCACCCAGCCCCTCTAAGCACGGCCAATGTGTGCGAGACAATAACTACTCTTCTTTGTCATGTAGTCCCCAATTCCCCCCAATATTTCAAGATCTACTTCTCATTTAAGTATCTTTTCAGTCTAATCTCCACAACTATCTGGGGATAAACAAGAGAAAGGCTGCAGGTGCTGGAAATCCAAAGAAACACATACAAAATGCTGGAGGAACTCAGCAGGCCAGGCAGAGTACAGTCGACGTTTCGGGCCGAGATCCTTCAGCAGGACTCGATGTAGATTTTCGGAGATTCACCACCTCACGCAAGTCTTCACTTATTTATTGTTGGATAGCGGCCATTGTGTTGCAGTACCGGTTGTGTCCACTAGGTGTCAGCTTGGACCACAAATTGCTGCATCTCCGACTCATGCGCATGTTTCCCTGTGAAGTTCAAGGCCACCAGTGAGAAACCGCATCGAACCCAGGGAATGAGATGTATTCAAAGCAGATTGATTGACTAACAACTGACAGCTTGGGCAACAGCTTCAAGTTGCAACAATGGAATTCACTTCTGAAGAATGGTCGCCCATCTGGGTTATGATTTGTCCTTGAGCTGAATTAATTTAGACAATCTTTCAGTAGAACACAACCTCCAGCCAAATTCACGCTAAAGAATAGAATTAGCCTGTTATTATTGCACCAGAGTAAAGCAGAAGGCAGAATCACTCAGAACACTTGAAATATAAGGGACTGCCTCAGGAAGGCAACATCAGTCATCAAAAACATCAACACCATCTGGGCCATGTCATCATCTCGCTATCCGCGTTGAGCCAGGAGCTACAGTTCCAAACCTCGGCGTTCAAGAACAAACATTCAATCAACCATTCGGTCTGTCAACTAAACAGAACAAAACTGATCACTAAACTTTAGCAACATTGTGAGCACTTTGATCGCTTTGCACTACAATGAACTTTTCTTTTCTAATTCCACTCTTTCTTGTAAAATGTGTATTATTTATGTTTAATTTGTATTTTTCTTGTAAATGCTACATGCAGTATATGATGCTTTGGGCCTGAGTCTTGCTGTAAGTTTATATTGCACCTGTGTGTACGTGTACTTGTACAAGGGACAACAAACTCCACATTGAGCACTTTCCCAATCCATCATTTTGTTCTGCCGAATGTTTTCTACAACACTCTGCGAAGTTACTCCGCTAAGCCGGAGAGGTAGGTGTCTCCAATGAGGGAGCACTGATCTGAAAATTCTCATCCAAGTTTGCCATAGCTTCGTGATTTTACCTTCAGGTTCGATGTAAACCCCTCCAGACTGACAACCCTCCCCATCTCCGTAAAGCGCTCCAGACTGACAACCCTCCCCGTCTCCGTAAACCCCTCCAGACTGACAACCCTCCCCGTCTCCGTAAACCCCTCCAGACTGACAACCCTCCCCGTCTCCGTAAACCCCTCCAGACTGACAACCCTCCCCGTCTCCGTAAACCCCTCCAGACTGACAACCCTTCCCGTCTCCGTAAACCCCTCCAGACTGACAACCCTCCCCGTCTCCGTAAACCCCTCCAGACTGACAACCCTCCCCGTCTCCGTAAACCCCTCCAGACTGACAACCCTTTTCTACAGCCATTAGTTATCCATCCCTAAACCCCCTCCCTAACTTTGTAACGTCCTTCATCCCTACATCTCCTCCCTGCGTCTGTAACCTCCTCCATCACTACACCACCTCCTTACCTCTGTAATCTCTTCTAGCCTTCTCCAATTCTGGAGATGAGGTCTCTTGCCTCCTCCAATTCTGAGTTCATCCCCAAATTTATTTCCCCCCCTCCCACACCTTCAATGAGTGATGTCCCTTCAGTCATTGATCGACTCCCTCACCACCCCAGCCTGGACTCTCTGCCCCTGCTCCCCTGCTACGCTCCCTGTTGACCTCCTGCCCTGATCCGGTCCTGGCAGTGGTTTCCCGTGTCTGTAGTGCTATTTTGATGTCCTTGAACCTGGTGACTGACGAGTTGACTTGAGTCACACTCCGTGATGGAAGACGTGGATTCTGCCGACCAGATTAGGAGCAGCACTATTTCCTTAAATGGTGCAGATGATCAGTGACTGCAAGCAGGTGCAGTTTAGACTTAAGCTCCAAACCACAGCGATACTCATCAAAACCACCAGAGCTAGATGGCTATCTCAGCACTACTACAGTATCCATTTTCCATATATGTTCATATACAATCTACTGGCAACTGTTCAGCCCTTCGAGTCTAATGATGTCTCAGAGAGTAATTGCATTTCCCAAATCATCTTTCCCTGTAATTATTTATCTAATTAGTTAGCAACATCTCTTAATTTTTCTAATTTTCTAATTAAAATCAAAATCAAGTTCAATATCGCTGACATATGTCAGGAAATTAGTTGTTTTGTGGCAGCATTACAGTGCTGTACATAAAAAACTCTACTATACATATGTAATGTCTGTTGCTGCAAAACAATTAATTTCACGTCATTTAAGTCAGTGACACTAAACCTGATTCTCATTCCTTCAAAATCAAACAAAATTTATTAATAAAATGCATTTGTGTTACCATGCTTGAGATTCATTTTCTTGTCAACATTTGCAGGAAAAATAAAGAAATACAATAGGATTTATGAAAAACTCTACATGAACAAACAACATTGATATTCCGTCAACTACCCCTGGGTTTGATCACTCACCAAAACACCAGGGGCAACTTACAACAGTCAGTCGATGTACCGCGCCCGCACACCTTTTTGGATATGGATAGAAACCGGAGCACCCGGAGGAAACTGACACGGTTACAGGGAGAACGTGCAAACTCCGCACAGACAGTGCTGGAGGTTGGGATTGAACCTGAGTCTCCGGCTCTGCCGCAAGTATCCCTGCTCTGCCTGTTGGCGCTGCGGGCAGGAATTCTCCCTGTGGAGTGGCCTGAACCTCAATCCCTGGTTCTGGTCTCTCTCCTCTTTAAAGATGCTCTTTCAGTCTTCCTGAAGCCCCTGGCCATCAGTCCCACCCGATGTGACTAGCCAGCCTAAAGTCTTGCGGAGTCAATAGATCATAGAACACAACTGGCCCTTCGGCCCTTAACTTTGTGCTGTGCTAAGCTAATGTTACACTAATCCTTTCTGCCTTTACAAGCTCCATTTCCCTCCTCTCTCTGCATACTCATGTATCTATTGATTGCCTGCATCATCAACCTGGCAGCGCACGCCAGGCTCCCACTGTAGGAGGTATTTTGTAGGTCTTGAGACGATCATCACCCGTCGCTGAGTTCGAGTACTGTGTGTGTGTGTGCGTGTGTGTGTGTGCGTGTGTGTGTGTGTGTGTGTGTGTGTGTGTGTGTGTGTGTGTGTGTGTGTGTGTGGGGTGGGAGCGAGCAAAAGGGCCTTTTTGCTGTTGCTTTGCTGAGCTTTGTGGACGCGGGTATGGTGCAGGCGGGTATGGCGACGCTCGCGGGCTGCATATCCCTAGGTTGTGCTGGTTTTTAACGCAAACGGCGCATTTTGCCGTATGTCTTGATGTAGGCATGATAAACAAATCTGACTTTGAATCACATTTTTATACCTTCTGCCCAATAGAAGGAGGGAGAGGAGATAATGGGGTTGAGGGCTCATTTGATCGACAAGTAGCTTGAGCTCAAAGCTGGAAAGATTCTCCCAAATCTTTGTTTACTTTTTCCAAGTCTTTACTTCCCTGTTTAATTTTTTTGGGCAAGTCATGTGTGTGTTTGGGGGGTGGGGAGTGCAAAGACTGCTGTCTTGTCAATGGGTGGAGAGGCCGCGTGGGCTCTCTATGTGGGTCATAGTTTTACAGTTTGCGTTAGATCATGGCGGAGATGTTTCACTTTGGGACAGACACCATAAATGTGCGATAGTCATTGATAAGTTTGATTTTTTTTGAAATTTAAAGGTCTAGCATGACAGCAAGCCCTTCTAGCCCCAGTTACTCCCATGTGACCAATTAACCTACTAACCCTTAGGTCTGGCACGTGGGGGGAAATGGAGGCCTATAAGAACCCCACATGGCCATGACAGAGAACGTACAAACTAACAGACAGCGGCAGAACTGACCCCGGTTGCTGGCACTGTACTTCGAGTTGAATCGTCGTTCAACCATACACAGGAACAGAAGCAAAGGAAACAGCATTCCTCTGGTGCCAAGCTGCAAAACCGCAGCAGCAACAGTCACACATAGCACATGTATCACTTATCATTTTGACAGCAGAAGAGAACATACTTTAAACAATTATATAGTCCAAGTCCCCAAGGGTCGTGGGTTGATGCTTGACTTTCCAGGACCGAGCACGGGAGAGCAGCACTGGGAAGGCACAGTCCTCAGCTCAGCATGGCATCTAACGGCAGACAGCCACCTCCATCGTCTCCTTTGCCGGCGGCCGCAACAAGGTGACCCGACGGCGGGGCGCGAGAGTCGTGCCTGACGCAACAACCAAGGCGACGCGGGTCTCGCCAATGAGCCAGTGAATTGGACCCGCAGTAGTCTACGTTACCCACGTCCAACAGGGTCTCTCTTGCCGACAAAACCAACTATCCCCGCCATTTGTTGGATTGCGCACTGCCTGGGCGGCTGACCCCCGGCACGCAACACTCCCAGCTCCATCGCTATCCGGCAACTTGCTAGGTGGGGTTGAACTGCTATAGTTGATGCTGTTAATACCCAGCAGTGTCTTGTGATTGGGGGGAAAAAGAGGTCAAAGACAAACAGTTGCCCCTTAGTTTGGGCCCAAAGAGGCCTCTGCATAGAAGCGTGTTGCCATCTTACTGGATAATAGCATTACGTTAGCTGCTGTTCCATTCGTGAGGAGTTCCAGGCAAACTTGGTCTAGAGGGCAGTGAAATATGGACCTGGCAAACACTGTGGAGGGAATTAGGGTGAAACTCTGTAGAGGAAAAAAACAACAGAAGCTTTGCGAATGCATCGCAGTAATGGTATCTTTTCATACCGTAATTTTATATTTTATAGTAATTATATGTCTTTGCACTGGATTACTACTGCAAAGCAACAAATCATATAAGAAAGTAATTAACCGGATTCGGGATGCTAGCACAGATAGGTGGGCTGAATGTGCCTGTACGTTGTGTTCACCCACGCCCTGTTGCCACGAGTTCCGTATTTCACTGCCCTCGGGACCAAATTTGTCTGAAACTCTGTACATGGTAGCGTAGCTGTCAACATAATGCTGTTACAGTGACAGCAATCCGGGTTCAAGCCTAGGGCTGAATGTAAGGCATTGGTACGTTCTCCATCATGACCGTCTGGGGTTCTCCCAGGCATTCCTTTTCCCTCTCACGTGGCAAAGACTCGTAGGGTAGTAGGTTGACTGGTCACATACGAGCAACAGTCTCAGCAGAGAGGTGATACACTTCTACAATAATGAAGCAGCTTTTCCAGCCATCCAGGCCTCTCCCTGTCCAGTAGCAGAGGAACCCCATACTGTGATCCTCCCCCACTATGCCAGCTGGCAGCATTCCTCCATGGACATCTCCATGTGCTGGCAGACCAGCAAGTTTTGGACAAACCCTTTTGGACAAAGGGTGTCTTTGACTGTGATGATGATCTTCCAGCAGCACCGTATGTGCCCTGGAACAGCCCGTAAAGCAGAGAGTACTCAGTCACACAGTGGCTCAGGATGAGCCAAGACAGGGTGCCTTGCGCCTTTCTCCACACCTTCTCCACAAACCCAACGTCTGCAAAAAAAGGCAAGTGACTGTCTCATCCACACCACAGTTATCTCAGTGCAGAGCGTGGTGGGAGTGACGCTCTGGGCTTGCAGGAAGGATCTGACTGGGTGGGCCCCTCTCACTGCCGGCCAGCCAAGGTCGTGGTGCCTGTTGGTGAAGTCTGGTGAGGAGCTATTCTGCCAGAAGGTCTGGACAATCTGCTCAGGGAACTGCCCCACTGCATTCATCAAGCCCTTTCTCCCGCAGTGCCTGCAGGGCGTTCTGTGTTGACCACTGCTCGATGGACTGCTGGTCAGAAGTGTTAATCTGGAAGAACACTTCCATGAAGGATTGGTAGAATGGCAAAACCCAGCTGAGGGGGACGTTGCCCGGCAACAGGGTCAGACCCATCCTTCGCAACACCCGGGACAAGTAGTGCATCAGCACCAAAGTGATACTTGGAGCCCATGAACGTCAGGTCCACACACTAAAGTGGGCATCAGGGTGATGGTGACAGTGTGTACATTTTTGCCTCCGTTGTCCAGGGACTTGTGCATCATGACCCATCTAAAATGCTCCATGGATGAAACATAATTATGACTGATCCCACCAGCAACTCTTATATCAACCATTCTCTGTGAAATAATCTTCCCCTCCAGTCTCCTCCTTCCTCTCACTCTAAACCAGGGGGTCCCAACCTGTGGTTCACGGACCCCTTGCTAAATGGCATTGGTCCATGGTTGGGAAACCCTGCCTAAAAGCTATGCTTACACATTTCAATTCCCCTGCCATGGGATAAAGGTTTTGACTTTCTTCCACATCTATTCCTCTCATAAGCTTATGCACTTTTGTCAGGTCACCCCTCAGCTTCCTTCACTCCGGGGAAAACAACCCCAGCTTTTCCGGTCTGTTCCCATAAGTTCTCCAATCCAGGCAAATCCTGGTGAACCCCCTCTGCACTGTCTCCATGGCAACCATATCCTTCCTATCAGGTGGTGACCAGAGCTCCTCACAGTACGAAAGCGTGGCCCAACCAGCGATTATTCATCTCTAACTTTCTCTAAAACTGGGAAACACAAGAGAGTGCTGCTTCTGGAAGCTGGAGAAACGACCTGCAGGAGGGTCAGGCAGCATTCTGTACGAGGAAAGGCGTCGTCTAGCCGATTGTTTGGTTCCTTAAAATATTCAATTTGCTCAAATTTTCCCCCTGGTGGGATTCGAACTCCTTCTACTTGGACAGGTCCAGACCTAAGGACTGCTGCAAAGTTACTTCACTGAAGTTTGTGGAATCAAAGATCAACGTTCAAAGTAAATTTATTATCTAAGCACATATATGTCACCTTGTACAACTGTGAGATTTATTTTCTTGCGGGTATACACAGTAATTCACAGAAACACAATCAAATCAATGAAAGACTGCACCCCACAGGAAGGACGAACGACCAATATGCATAGGATAGCAAAATGTGCAGGCACGAAAGAGAAAAAATAACAATAAATATCGAGAACATGAGATGAAGAGTCCTTGAAAGTGAGTCCATGGGTTGTGGGAACAGTTCAGTGATGGGGCAAGTGAAATGGAGTGAAGTTATCCCCACTGGCCCAAGAGCCGCATGGTTGAGAGGTAATAACTGTTCCTGGACCTGGTGGTGTGAGTCCTGAGGCTCCTACACCTTCTTCCTGTTGGCAGCAGAGAGAAGAGAGATGGCCTGGGTGGTGGGGCTCCTTGATGATGGCTGGTTCTTTCCTGTGACTGTGCTCTGTGCAGATGTGCTCAGTAGGGTGGAGGGCTTTAGCCATGATGGACTGAGCTGTTTCCACTACTTTTTGTAGGATTTTCTGTTCAAGGGTAATTGGTGTTTCCATATCAGTCCATGATGCAACCAGTCAATTACCCATCCACCACACATCAATAGAAGTTTGTCAAAGTTTTGTATGTCATGCCAAATCATCGTAAACTTCTAAAGAAGTAGAGGCACTGCCATGCTTTTTTCATAATTGCACTTACGTGGCTGGGCGCAGGACGAATCCTCTGAAATGATGACGCTGAAGAATTTAAAGTTACTAACCCTCTCCACCTCTGATTCCCCGATGAGGACTGGCTCATGGAGATCCCCGGTTTCTTCCTCCTGAGGTCAATAATCAGGCTCCTTAATCTTTCTGACATTGAATGAGAGGTTATTACTGTGACACCTCTCAGCCAGATATTCAATTTTCCTCCGATATGCTGATTTGTCACCACCTTTTATTCAAATAAGCAAAGAAGTGGCAAATGAAATACAATGTAGGAAAGTGTATGATCATGTACTTTGGTGGAAGAAGTAAACAGGCAGACTATTATTTAGATGGGGAGAGAATTCAAAATGCAGAGATGCAAAGGGACTTGGGAGTCCTTGTGCAGGATACCATAATGGCTAACCTCCAGGTTGAGTCGGTGGTGAAGAAGGCAAATGTAATGTTGGCATTCATTTCTAGAGGTATAGAGCAGTGATGTGATGTTGAAGCTCTATAAGGCACTCATGAGACCACATTTGGAGCTTTGGGCTCCTTATTTTAGAAAGGATATACTGACATTGGAGAGGGTTCAGAGAAGATTTACGAGGATGATTTCAGGAATGTAAGGGTTACCATATGAGGAACGTCTGGCAGCTCTTGGGCTGTATTCCCTGGAGTTCAGGAGAATGAGCGGTGATCTCATAGAAACATTCCAAATCTTAAAAGGCTTGAACAGAGTAGATATGGCGAAATTATTTCCCATGGTAGGAGAGTCCAGGACAAGAGGGCACAACTTCAGGATTGAAGGACGTCCATTTAGAACAGAGTTGCAGAGAAATTACTTTAGTCAGAGGGTGGTAAATCTGTGGAATTTGTTCCCACGAGCGGCTGTGGAGGCCAAGTCGTTGGGTGCACTTAAGGCAGAGATGGATAGATTCTTGATTAGCCAGGGCATCAAAGGGTATGGGGAGAAGGCAAGAGAGTGGAGGTGACTGGAAGAATTGGATCAACCCATGATTGAAAGGCGGAGCAGACTCGATGGGCCGAATGGCCTACTTCTGCTCCTATATCTTATGGTCTTATGGACCGATGACAATAGTGGCATCAGCAAGCTTAAGTACGGCATTGGAGTTGTGCGTAGACTCATCAGCTCGAATCATTACGTTTAAAGGGCACAGTTACATGAACAGGCAAGGTATAGATGTCTGCGGCTGTAGCGAGGGCAACTGGAATTAGTGCTGATGAGCGAAGAAAGTGAGCACGGACATAATGGACTGAAGATCCCATTTCTGTGTTGGTACACCTCTGTGTCTCTGACTCAGTGAAAGTTATTTTAAATTCATGGATTATTGTAAAGTTCCAACGGAAACTGCAAAACCTGTCTATGGAAGGGAAGATATTCTTGACCGATTCTCGGCCTGTATGTGACTCCGGCCCCACACAGCGGGTGACACCAGATACCCTACTGAGTGACCTGGTTCTAACTGTAAAGAACTCATCTTTGGCTTTCCCTAAAGTTCAACAATAAATCCAAAAGCAAACTCCTACTGTGGTTATGTGATAACGTGGATACACATGTGCTTTCTGAATATTTGCTGTGAATTGCTTTGTCCTGGTAAATCTTCCAGGGATCAAACATGGACAGGAAGGGGGAGGCTACTCAGCCCTTTAATTCTGTTCAAGCTTTGAGATCAGGATTGATCTGCCACCTAACATCCAGTACAACATTGTGGACCAAAGGCCCTTTGTTTGAACTCTGTATCACCCTTACCCGGATCTTAATGCCTTTAGTTAATGAAAGTCTACCAGGATCACCTTTAAAATTAATAACTGGCCAGATATCAGCTGCTGCTTTTGCAAGGGAGTTCAGAATTTTCCCTGCTCTGTCGTAAAATTCATCTCAGCATCTTCCTGAGATCCCCACTGACACAGAAGCCAGTCATTGGCTAATTTAATTCACTTCATACGATATCAAGGAACAGCTGAGAACCTTGGATACAGCAAAGACTACGGGAATCAGCAACAACCTGACTGTAACACTGAATACCTGTCTCTTTAGCCAAGATGAATATTGGTATGGAGGTGATTGGTGAGCAAGTACTGAAGGTCTACTGTGCAGTGGTCCTTACCACCCTCGTTTACGCCAGCGAGACCTGGACTGTCTACAGCAGACACGCCAAACAGCTCAACCATTTTCACCTGAGCTGTCTCCGCAGACTCCTCCACATCAGGTGGCAGGACAAAGTCCCTGACACGGAAATCCTGGAACGAGCTGGGTTGTGCAGCGTTTACACCCTCCTGCTGAAAGCCCAAGCCAGGTGGGCTGGACATGTGGTCAGAATGCCAGACAGCCGATTGCCTAAGCAGCTGCTGTACGGAGAACTGTGTCAGGGCAAGCGCTCAGTCGGGGGGCAGAGGAAACATTACAAAGACTGCCTCAAAGCGTCCCTCAAAGGCCTGGGTGTCGACATCAACACGTGGGAGACGCTTGCCCTCGACCGTCCAGCTTGGCGCAGCAAGATCACCACAGGAGCCCGTGCAGCTGAAGTCAGGCGCACCATCGAGGCGCAAGGAAAGCGTGCTGTGCGCAAGGCCTGAGCAGCATCCACTGCCACAACAGCACCCACCCACTTGTGTCCAACATGTGGGTGAGCCTTCAGGGCCTGGATTGGCCTCATCAGTCACCTCCGGACCCACAGCCACCAATCTCCCATTTGACTTTGAAGCCATGGTCATCTTCGACTACGAAGGACGAACAACAACAACTGCTCAATACTAATGCTGATGATGCTATCTGTCACCATATTAATGATTGAGAGCAGCCTGATTGGATGTTAGTTGGCTTTATCTTTTCTGTGAGCAGGATGTACCTGGACAAGTTTCCACGTTGCCCAGCAGATGCCAGTGTTGTAACTGTACTGGAACAGCTTGGCTCGAGGCACACACGAGGAATTCTGCAGATGCTGGAATCACAAGCAATGCAGCAGGCTAGCAGCATCTCTAGGAAGAGGTACAGTCGACGTTTCGGGCCGGGACCCTTCGTCAGGACTAACTGAAGGAAGAGCTAGTAAGAGATTTGAAAGTGGGAGTGGGAGGGGGAGATCCAGAATGATAGGAGAAGACAGGAGGGGGAGGGATGGAGCCAAGAGCTGGACAGGTGATTGGCAAAAGGGATATGAGAGGATCATGGGACAGGAGGCCTAGGGAGAAAGAAAAGGGGGAGGGGGGGAAACCCCAGAGGATGGGCAAGGGGTATAGTCAGAGGGACAGAGAGAGAAAAAGGAGAGAGAGAAAAAGAATGTGTGTATATAAATAAATAACAGATAGGGTACGAGGGGGAGGTGGGGCATTAGCGAAAGTTTGAGAAGTCAATGTTCATGCCATCAGTTTGGATTCTACCTAGACGGAATATGAGGTGTTGATCCTCCAACCTGAGTGTGGATTCATCTTGGCAGTAGATGAGGCCATGGATAGACATATCAGAATGGGAATAGGAAATGGAATCAAAATGTGTGGCCACTGGGAGATCCTGCTTTCTCTGGCAGACAGAGCGTAGGTGTTCAGCAAAACGATCTCCCAGTCTGCGTCGGGCCTCGCCAATATATAGAAGGCCACATCTCAACAGCTCAAGGCACTGCTGGTTCTGGAGTGCAGATCTTTGGTACTGCAGCTGAAGAGCTTGGATAGAGCAAAGACACAGCCACGTCCTGGCTGTAACTCTGAATACCTGCAGAGCTACCTGCGTCTCTATTCAAGATGGTCATTGGTGTGAAGGTAAGTACAGCTTGATATTAATGTCAATGATGCTTCTGTAGCCTCTGTGCTTTCCTGTACTCTTGGCCACTCCTTAATCTAATGTGGATACAACTGACTGGACCATTAGACCATAAAACATAGGGACAGAATTAGGCCATTCAGTCCATCGAGTCTGCTCGGCCATTCCATCATGGTTGATTTATTATCCCTCTTAACCCAATTCTCCTGCTCTCTGCCTTTACAACATGCTGGAGGAACTCAGCAGGTCAGGCAGCATCCGTGGAAACGATCAGTTGATGTTTCGGGCCGGAACCCTTCGTCAGAACTGTAGAGGGAAGGGGCAGAGGCTCTATAAAGAAGGTGGGGGGAGGGTGGGAAGGAGAAGGCTGGTAGGTTCCAGGTGAAAAACCAGTAAGGGGTAAGATAAAGGGGTGGGGGAGGGGAAGCAAGGAGGTGATAGGCAGGAAAGGTGAAGAAGGAATAGGGGAAAACACAATGGGTAGTAGAAGGAGGTGGAACCATGAGGGAGGTGAAAGACAGCTGGGGGAGGGGGCAGAGTGAAATGGGGATAGAGGAAGGGAGGGGGAGGGAATTACCAGAAGCTAGAGAATTCTATGTTCATACCAAGGGACTGGAGACTACCTAGACGGTATATGAGGTGTTGCTCCTCCAGCCTGAGTTCAGCCTCATCGTGGCAGTAGAGGAGGCCATGTATGGACATATCCGAATGAGAATGGGAAGCAGAGTTGAAGTGGGTGGCAACCGGGAGATCCTGTCTGTTGTGGCAGACGGAGCGGAGGTGCTCGACGAAGCGGTCTCCCAATCTGTGTCGGGTTTCACCGATGTAGAGGAGGCCACACCGGGAGCACCGGATGCAATAGATGAAATGTTGCCAGATTTCCTGCATCTGCTGTCTCTCTTGTGTATCCATCTGGCTACTGTCTGTTGTTTTTTGCTGCTTAGCACCCATATAGAAAAGTGTGGTAGCTAAACTACATTGACTGCTCATCATCTGCACGTCTGCCTCGGAGTCAGAGTCAGAATCAGGTTTATTATCACCAATGTACACTCAATGGCCTCTTTATTAGGTCAACCTGTACACCCGCTCATTATTGCAAATATCTAAACCAGGGGTGGCCAACCTTTTACATTCCATGCGTCAATTTTTTCACTCACGAATTCAGATGCACCATACAACTCTTGTACCCCCATTCAATTCTTGTAAAAATATGTTAATATAGAACTTGTGCGTGAAAAATTTGCATCTGAATTTGTGCATGAAAACATTGATGCATGGAATATAAAAGATTAGCCATCCTTGGTCTGATCAGTCAATCCCACAGCAGCAACTCAATGTATAAAAGCATGCAGATGTGGTCAAGAGGTTCAGCTGTTGCTCAGACCAAACAACAGAATCAGGAGGAAATGTGAAGCTGCACACGCAACATGCTGGAGGATCCGTGGAAAAGAGTAAACAGTTGACATTTTGGGCTGAGACCCTGCTGTGAAATGTGATCTACATGACTTAGACTGTGGAATGATTGTTGGTGCCAGACAGGGTGGTTTGAGTATCTTAGAAACTGCTGATCCCCTAGGATTTTCATGCACAACGGTCTGTAGAGTTTACAAAGAATATTGTATTAAACAAGAAGCAGCAGTTCTGTGGATTAACTGGTCACATGGCTGTAATTGGACAGCACAGGCTTGTTGGGCCAGAAGGGCCTTTTACTGTGCTGTATCTCCAAAGCAAAAATAAATAAATAATCAATTAAACTTTCCCAGCCTGCCACAGGGCCTCCTGGAGTGTAGCAGTGTGAGAACTCGGTGGTTCTGTGAATCAATCTGCTTGTATGTCTGCACTTACAGAGTATCATTCAGAATATAGATCACTGGATATTCCAGCACAGCCCAGGCCCTTCAGCCCATGATGCTATGCTGACCTTTTAACCCACTCCAATATCATTCTAACGCTACCCTGCCACATTTCCACATTTTCATTTCATCCATTTTTCTAACAGACGAAGTGCCTCTAATGGATCTGCTTCTACGACCTTCCACGCACTCACCACTCTCTGTACACGCAGTACGTCTGAAATCCTGCCTATACTTTCCTCAAATCACCTTACAAATTATGCCCTCTCATATTAGCCATTTCTGCCCTGGGAAAAGTCTCTGGTTGGCCACTCAATCCAAGACTCTCATCATCTGTCAAGTGACCTCTCTCTCACTCCAAAGAGATAAGCCCATGCTCGGTCAACCTTTCCTCAGAAGACAAGCCCTGTAATTCAGTGTGACAGGGGAATAAATGGAAAACCGGAATTTTATGGAATTATTTTTATTTGAGAATAAATGCTCATCACCTCCACCTTTGAATGCAAATCGTCTATTGCAGCATTGGATTGCACATGGGGGAGCACGATCGTGTAGCGATTGGGATGATGCTTTATAGTGCCGGTGATCGGAAGATCGAGCTCCAGCCCCTGCCGCTCTCTGTGAAGAGTCTGTACGCTCTCCCCGTGACTGCGTGGGCTTTCTTCAGCTGCTCTAGCTTCCTCACACATTCCAAAAGATGCAAGGGTTTTGGATTAGGAAGTTGTGAGCATGCCACGTTTGTGCCCGGAGCATGACGATGGCCTGGAAATGGAGCTGGAAACCGTGTGGCACAAGATGGCAGCAGAGATAAGTTCCCAGGAAGGGACATGTGGTTGTGGTAGTGAGTCTGGGTGAGCACATGGTTGAGGAGTCAGAGAGCAGAGGGGAAGCAGTGCGATGGTGCCTCACTAATCTCCCAAAGAGAAGATTTAAACTTCTTCAGAGTAGGTATTCTGCAGACGCTGGAGACCTTGAACAAAATACAGAAAAGGCTGGAAAAAATCCATGAGCCAGGCAGCATCTGATGGTTAGTTTCTTGGTTTGCTTGGAGGCATCAAGATCTGGAAAGAAGAAATTAATATTGTCAGTACATTTCTTGAAACAAATGTCTTATTACCTGTTCCTTTACCTATTAGCAGGTTCATGGGCATAGATGCTTCAAAGTTGCCACTTGAGTTGGTAGGATGGTTAAGGGGGTATGTGATCTGTTGGTCTTCATTAGTCGGAGGATTGAATTCAAGAGCCGCGAGGTAATATTGCAGCTCTATAAAACCCTGGTTAGCAAAGACTTGGAATATTCCTATAATGAACTGTTTATTATAGTTGACTGTTATTTCCCTCCATAGATGCTGAGCTCTTCCTGCATTTAGTGTGTGTAGCAGGTGAATCATGAAGTGCTTTCCCTTCGTTTAATTTTCGTTTACAGAAGCTGCTCTATCTGCTGAGACCTTTCAGCAATTTGGTTTTTACTCCAGAATCCAGCATCTGCAGTTTGTTGTGTCTTGGTTTATTTCAAGTTTAAGAGGGAGTTAGATATGGCCCTTGTGGCTAAAGGGATCAGGGGGTATGGAGGGAAGGCTGGGGCGGGGTTCTGAGTTGGATGATCAGCCATGACCATACTGAATGGTGGTACAGGTTCGAAGGGCCGAATGGCCTTCTCCTGCACCTATTTTCTATGTTTCTATGTTAAGTTCAAGTTGAAGTTTACTGTCACTTGACGGTACATATGTACAAACGACACAGCGTTCCTCCGGAACACGATACACCCAAAAATCATACAACACAAACAGCACATAAATCAAAATATTACCATAAATAAGTTAATACAGTGTAATTCAAAATGCATGGAACACAGGCAAACACTAAACTGGACAGTATACAGTAAACAGCTCGCTGACCGAGTGACGACACCTCAGTGGAGGCAGGGTATTCATTAGTATCAAAAGCCTGAGGTAAGATGCCGTTATCCAGTCTGGTGGTCCTAGTCCTGATGGTTCTGCACCTCCTTCCTGATGGTAGTAGGTCAAAGAGATTGTGGGATGGGTGGTAGGCATCCTCACAATGCTTTGGGTCCTTCATCTGCAACACCCCAGTAAGTGTCACAAACCGGGGGAGGGAAGAGCACGGTGATCCTCTGGGTGGTGTTTTCTCTCCTCTGTCTTGTTGTCTGCTGCCCTGAAGCTTACGTACCACATAATGATGCAGCCAGACAGGGCACTCCCAGTGGTGCTCCTGTAGTCAGACGTTAGAATGGGGGCGGGGAGCCTTGCAAACCTCAATCTCCTCAGGAAGTGTCAATGCTTCTGTGCCTTCCTGACTAGCGAGGAGGTGTTGTGGGTCCAGGTTAGGGTGTCCTTTATGTGCATGCCAAGGAACTTCTCTGTTCTTCACTCTCTCTACAGCAGAGCCATTGATATGCAAAGGAGAGTGGTCGACCTGCGCCTTCCTGAAGCCCACAGTCGACTCTTTTGTCTTGTCCACTCTGAGATTCAGGTTGTTGTTCCTGCACCATTTCACAAGCCTCTCAACCTCCTCTCCGTATGCTGATATATTGATAAGGCCAACCACTTGATGATGCGGTTTGAGCTAAATGTGGTAATGCAGTCGTGAGTCAGCAGTGTGAACAGCAGCGAGCTGAGCAGACAGCCCTGCGGGACACTCGGGGAGCCGCAAACGCCATCTGCAGTGAACTCTCAGCGGGCTCTCACTACCGAGGTGGTCACACAGCAGTTCTCATGGGTGGAGACACGTAGACATCCTCCATGGCATTTGCCAGAAACCACAACATTTCTGTCCACCCGAAAGGAGATTAGGTCTTCTAGTTGGATGGTGAAGCCTGAAGTGGTGTCTTGAAGCAACGTTTCTGTCAGGACAAAGGTGCAACAATTCCCCATTTCTCATTGCCTCGGATGCAGACATAGGCAATCAATCCCGTTTATTTTCTGGCGATCGGATGTTAGCGAGTAGAACCGACAGATCGCGGGCTGGCTTGGGTCCACTTTAAGACTTGCGTTAATACCGGCAAGGTTACTGCGCTTCTGCGTTTGAGTGCTCCGCTTCCCCCGAGTAGCTGTAATAGATCGCAGCACGGAGCGAGAGGCCGCTCCCCACATTGTCCATAATTGCACAGCACCTTTGTTATTCTGCTCATTAGTGAGATAGACTGGACAAGAAAGCTCACCGTTGGTTGGAGCCAGAGTGGCTAATGCGTCCATGCGCATCGCCATCTTCTTGACAAGACTAATGTAATTCAGCTTCCTGCCCTCCTATTCATTTTCACCTACCAACATTGCTTTCTTCTTCAAAACCATCTCGATTCTCCCTGAACTTCCTATTAAGTATATTCATGCCGTTTTTCTCAGTCACACTTGTGGCTGTGACTTCCACATTCTCAAGTGAAACTAACTTGCCCACTATCAGATATACACAAGAGATTCTGCAGATGCTGGAAATCCAGAGTAACACACACAAAAATGCCTGAGGAAATCAGCAGGTCAGGCAGCATCTATAGAGAGGAACAAAGAGCTGATGTCTCAGGTTGAGACCCTTCATAAGGATGTACCCTGACCACAGCGTCAGAGAATAAACAGTAACTTTATTTGTCACATATATATTGAAACTTTGACGCATATAGTGAAATGCATCTTTTTGCTTCAATTATCAACACAATCCGGGGATGTGATGGGGGCTGCTCACAATAGTGAACAAGAATAGTGAATAAAAGTAAGGGAGGAACAAAACTGAGACCCCAAAGGTGGATGATTATCTCCCACTGAACGATGGCTAACATCGCCACCAAAGTGCTAATCAATTCTGCACTCTTGTTACTACACCGATTTCATTGCTGAGTGTTCGTAACCTTACCTTGGGGGCTGGTGGATGCATTGGCTTGGATAGTGGAACCTGTGAGACAGGAGGCTGCAAGAAAGTCAAAGTCAAAGTAAAATTTATTATCAAAGTGCAGTAGTGAACAAAAGCAAAGGAGGAATAAAACTGAGATGCTGAAGGTATTGGATATCAGCCTGGGATGAGTATCGCCCACTGAACTACGGCTAACATTGACACCAAGGCATTAATCAATTCCGCACTCTTGTTACGACACCGATTTCATTGCTGAGCCTTTGTGACCTTACCTTGGGGGGTGGATGCATTGGCTTGGATGGTGGAACCTGTGGGACAGGATGCTGCAAGAAAGTTAAAGTAAATTTTATTATCAAAGTGCATATACTGTATGTACGATACCCTGCCTTGAAATTCATTTTCTTGAAGGCATTTACAGGAAAATACCATAGACATGACTAAAAACTATATATAAACACAGACTGACAAATAACCAATGTGCCAAAAAAGATAACTTGTGCAAGTACATAAAAAATGTGATGACAAGAGCTGCAAGATGCCTTGAGAGTAAGTCTGCAGGTTGTAGAATTATTCAGGGTTGTGGACCCAGGTCCTTTGTTCATATTCATTCATGGAACTAGAGTTTGTGGGGGGGGGTGTAGCATTTATTGCTCATTTCCAACCACCCCTGGGAACGGGCTGGTGGATTACCTTCCTGACTCTGTGAGATTGAGAGACCAATGTTGCCTCTTCTATATTGCTCTGATGGTTTTCCAATCCCAGGGAATTCTGGCTCCTTGCCCCGAATTTCTGCACGTCTTTCAAATTATGTTGTAGCAGGTGCAAGGATTAATTTGAGAAAGAACAACATGAAAACATTCTGTTGATCTGAAAATAACCATGAAAATTACATTCATTGATCTGAAAGCAAGTCTGCCGGGAGGCTGGAGGAAATATACTCAGTGGCCAATTTATTAGATATACCTGTACTCTAGTTTGTTAATGCTAATATTTAATCAGCTAATCATGTGGCATCAACTCAATGCATAAAAGTATGGAGGCATGGTCAAAAAGTTCAGTTGTTGCTCAGATCAAACCTCAGAATGGGGAAGATATCTGATCTAAGTCAGTGGTCCCCGACTTCTGGGCCGCGGACTGATACCGGGCCGCGAAGCATGCAGGGGTGCAACGGTAGCCGGAGTGCACCCAGCACATCTTTAAGAAAATAAGCCGAAATAAACAAGCTAATTAATTAGGTGCCGCCCGGCACGTAAATGTCGGCTCAGATCAGAGGCGAACACTGCGTAGAGCAAGTGAAATTAGCATTCGCCTCTGATTTGGGCCGACATTTATGTGCCGGGCGGCTCCTAATTAATTAGCTTGTTTATTTTGGCTTTTTTCTTAAAGATGTGCTGGGTGCGCTCCAGCTACCGCTGCACCCCTGCATGCTTCGCGGCCCAGAGTTTGAGGACCAATGATCTAGGTGACTTTAACCACGGAATGATTGCTGATGCCAGACAGGGTGGTTTGAGTATCTCAGAACCTGCTGATCTCCTGGGATTTTAATGCACAACAGTCTTTAGAGTTTGCAGAGAATGGTTCAAACAAAAATCCAGTGAGCAGCAGTTCTGCAGGTGAAAATGCTTTGTTAATGAGAGAGGTCATGGGGAATGGGCAGACTGGTTCAAGCTGACAGGAAGGTGAATAAACATACTTTACAACAGATGTGTGCAGAAGAGCAACTCTGAATGCACAACATGTTGAATCTTGAAGTGGATGGGTGGAACAGCAGAAGATCATGAACAGAAGGTGCAGGAAGTACATAATAAATGTCGTCACAAAGTGTATTTTTACAGTATATGAAGAAATATCATAGGATATTCTGCATTAATTCAAGAAGCGAAACTTTGCATGGGTTTAAACTTCACCTCAATGAATGCGGATAGTTAATACTGGAAAATGGGTAATTTCATCATTTTTAACTATGGGGATACTGTAGCTTCCCTTCAGTAGCCTGAATGAGGAGCTTATGGTTTCCCTCACAAGGGAATTGATGAAGTACAGATATCCCAGCGACCACAAATTCTTGATAGCAGGCATTGAGGTCTGGACAGGCAGAAAGTGGAAGGCCCAGGAAGTAGGGGAAATGGGCGAGCCGTGTCTGAGGCACAAGGATCTGATAGTGACAGTGGTGGCTGGTTAGGCGGGCCTGGGCAGCTTCCCTTCAACCCTCTTTGACAGTACCCAAAGAGGGGTCGATGCAGTACGGTCCAGGAAGAGGTTGCGAGCAGCTGTCGCAGAAGTCCGCACCACCAGGATGGGAGGAATGGGGCAGCACGGTGCTCGAACAAAGTGGGAGGGTGCACTGAAGTGGAAGATCTCCTGGTCCAACATCTGGCAGGCAGAACCCCAGCACATTAAGTTTATCATCCAGGTTGCATACAACATCCTGCCCGGTCCAGTGAACTGTTTCACTTGGGGCAAAAGTGAGGCACCATCATGTCGTATTTGCCCTGGCAGAGCGACCCTGGAACAAATCCTCAGCAGCTGCCCAAAAGCCCTAGGAAAAAGCCACCTCTTCTGGCACCATGACCAGATGCTGAAGGCAGTGGCAGGAAGTATCTCCTTGGCCATTTACAACAGGAAGCACCTCCGCCAACACAGAAAGCTCATAGCTTTTGTCAAAGATAGAGACTAACCACAGCCTCAGCCCAGATCACCAGCAGGGCTGTTTGTCAAGGCAGCTGACTGGCAACTGAAAGTCGATCTTGGCAAGCAATTAAAGTTCCCTGACTTTAGTGCATCATCATCCCTGAGGCCTGACATGATCATTCTGTCAGAAACCTTGCTGCAGCTGGTCATGGTAGAACTGACAGAGCCTTGGGAAGACTGGATTGAGAAGGCATTTGAGCGCAAGAAGGCCAAACACCAGGAGCTGGTCGAACAGTGCCAGAGACAAGGGTGGAGGGTTTGTTGGGAGCATATAGAAGTGGGGTGTAGAGGTTTCGTTGGCAGCTCGCTCTGCAGAACCTACCCTCCTTCAGACGGGCTTAGAGAAAGATTGCGAGACCTTAGTTGAATATTTGAATTTTCAAGCCATTCATTTCGTCTGCACTTTTCTACTCTCTCCTTGCCGTTACGGGGGGCTGTAAAGAGAAGAGCCACCTGGACTGTCACAGAGGCTGTTGAGCAAGCCTCCAGGTGACTATGGGTCAAAAGGTGTGACCCGTGGACCAATGCTGCTGGGACACATCAACCCTGGCTGGGTCTTCGGGGCGAAGGTGTTTGAGGTTGAAAGACCCGAAACACCTGATGACTCCAGGTTACATCATTGATGATGACTCCCAGCTCATCCTAAGCAACCTCAGCATCATAATTTAGGTACTCAGTTTGGGATGGGTTCCTCATTTCATATGCCATTCCTTGCTCATAGTCCCCTCCTGCATCCTATTGACTACTTGGATCATCTCAGCAAATCACTTGGCATTTCTAGTCGAAGCACCCAGCTCCTCCTGACTTTGCTGCAATGGTGCCTCTACCTCACCCCTCCAGTGTTGCCAGTTCAATCCTGACCTCAGATGCTATCTGCCTGGGATTGGCACATTGTCCCTGTGACTGTGCAGTTTCCTTTGGTTGTCAGAGACAGCCATAGATCCATGAAGCATGAAAATAGGCCAATAGACCCTCTGTGTCTATGCTGACCAATTTCCTTCCACATCCCAAAGATATACGAGTTGGATAATTAGTTGCTGTAGATCACCTTCAGTGTAGATGGGTTATTGAACCATAGAGCACCACAACACAGAAAATACCAGTTTCCTCTTCAGTCCCATCTACTTTCAACCAGACCATAACCCTCCATAGCTTTCTCATCCATGCAATTATCCAAACTTCTCTCAACTGTGACAACTGAATTCACATCTACCACTTCCACTGGCAGCTCATTCCACACTCGCACCATCCTCTAAGTGAAGTTGCTTCCCCCTCAGATGTCACCTTTCACCCTAAATCTATGACCTCTAGTTCTCATCTCAACCATTCTGGGAAGAAAAAGCCTGCGTGCACGCATTCAGCCTATCTATACCCCTGATAATTTTGTGTATCTCTATTAAAATCCTCTCATTCTCCTGCACTCCAGGGAATATCGTCCTGACCTTTTAAACCTTTCCCTGCAGTTCTTCAAGTCTCAACAATGGCTGTGTAAATTTTCTCTTTCAGTCTTACCGATATTATAAATAATAAAAGCCAAGGATAACAGGTTTAGGGAAACGTGGCTTTTGAGAGATATTGAGGCCCTGGTTAAGGAAAAAAAAGAGGTGCATAACAGGTAAAGGCAAATAGGAACAAAGGAGTTACTTGAGGAGTATAAGAAATGCAAGACAACACTTGAGAAGGCGGGACTAAGTAGTTAATGGCACCCAATGGCGACTTCTTTGCTTGCATCTTCGAAAACAGTTCTATTTCCATCTTTAATATCTCTATTTTTCCCTTTCAGGGTTCTTTTGAAGACTACAGTCTGACTACAGTCCTTTGCGGGAATGGGACCCACTCTTGGGGTTCCAGAATCGGCCACTATTCGGCATGCCAAAAGCTTGGCCTAAGATTTCGGCACGGATTCAGAAGCCCGCGATCTCGAGGAATTGGAGACGGGCGGATCAGGGTCGGTGTCAGGCACGAGCTGGACAAAAGCGACGTAACGGACTTTTAACATCATAAACCAACGAGTTGTTTGTTATGTCTCCCTGCTCATTGGAAAATGGAGACACTTCTTTCTCCCTTATTGGGGGAGAGAGAGAGCCTGTAGCATGATGAGTTATCGGGTGAACAATGTAGTCTTTGAGGTAACTGTAAGTCTGTGTCTTTGCTGTTGCTTTGCTCACGCTTGAGTGCTAGTAGGGGGTGTGTTTTATTTTTGCTGGTGGGGGGAGGGGGGATTGTTGCTCGCTGCTGCTTACACACAGGAGGGGGGAGCTGGGGGGGACTTTGGGGTTCTAACATCTAACCGTCATTCATTTTTCGGATACTCCTCTGTTTTCGTGGATGGTTGCGAAGAAAAAGCGTTTCAGGATGTATCTTGTATACCTTACTCTGACATTAAATTGTACCTTTGAACCTTTGAGAGGGAAATTAGGAGGGCTAAAAGAAGGCATGAGGTGGCTCTAGCAGACATGGTGAAGGGTTCCTGCAGATATGTTAACAGCAAAAGGATTCCGGGGACAAAATTGGTCCTCTGGAAGAATGGCAATCTATGCATGGAAACAAAACAAATGGGGGAGATCTTAAATGGATTTTTTTGCATCTGTATTTACTCGGGGGATGGACACAGAGTCTATAGAAGTGAGACAAAGCAGTAGCAAGGTCATGGACCCTATACAGATTATAGAGGAGGAGGTGGTTGCTGTTGGACCAGGAGATGTTTTACATAGTGGGCGAGGCCTCTGTTGGTCAGGGTCAACCATGGATGTTGTGTCCTAGCTGTCTAGAAACACAAAGCCGGGCAGTACGATATGGAAAGCAAGCTGCTACCTATATAGCAAGTTTCTCCTCTCCGCACATCTGATGAACCCAAATGGATCGCAGGGACCAAAACATTTTGGTACCAGAGGCATCGTAGAAGTTGTCAGCATTGAACTCAACGTCAGGCTGTCTTAGGGACTCCAGCTCCGGATTTTTCCCTTGGGGTTTACTCCTGAACCCTACCCCATGTCTGGGAATCAGCTGCAAGGCAGCAGCGTTTGAGATCGGAGTTTTCTTTTTCCTAGGTGAGTGGTTGACAAGCCCCATCGGCCAAAAGCGACTGGTTTTAAGGCACCAGTGACCCACCTTTACCCCTTCTCCTGTCAGGAATGGTTCTGCCGGGCTTAGTAGCTAAGCCACACATGAAGGTCAGGAGCTGGACTTGGGTGTCAGAGGCTATCTGAGGCGCACACCATTGGGAGCATTTACCAGGTAGTGGGAGCTTGTCCCCATTACCACCTCGGTTATAATAACCTTAAGGAACATATTTTTGGATATCAAGGGAAATAAGAGGTATGGTGTCAATACATGAATTTTAGCTGAGATGAAACATCTGCCATGATCTTATTGAAAGGTCACTCAGGCATGAGGGTTGAATGGGTTAACTCCCGCATCCATTTAAATTCTGATGAGATAAAGCATTGGTCCCATTTTTACCATCTTTCCAGGTGTTCGATAGTCTATGCAATATAACATGAGATGTTGCACTTCAGTCAATTGTGGACCATTACTTCACCCAGAATGCAAACCTTATGAATATATGTCCATCCAGCTGCTCCTCTACTCAAAGAACTGGGCAGATGGAGTTCAGATGAGTGTGAAGTGATTCACTTTGGAAGGTCAAATTTGAAAGCAGAATATAGAGTTAATAGCACGATTCTTGACAGGGTGGAGGAACAGAGGATCTTGGGATCCACGTCCATAGATTCCTCAAAGTTGCTGCGCAAGTTCAAGGGGTGGTTAATAAGGCACAGTTGTGTGTTGTGCTTTATTAGTTGGGGATTGAGTTCAAGAGCCAAGAGGTAATTTTGCACATCTATAAAACTCTATTTAGACCACACTTGGAGTATTGTGTTCCATTCTAGTTACTTATTATAGGAAGAATGAAGAAGCTTTAGAGAGGGTGTAGAGAAAATCTTACAGGATGTTGCCTGGATTAGAGAGCTTGACTTATGCAGATAGGTTGAGTGAGCTAGGGCTTTTCTCTTTGAAGAGAAGGAGGATGAGAGATAACTTGATAGAGATGTACAAGAGGAAAAGACACACAGATTGAGTTCACATTCTGGTTTTTTTTCCAAGTGCAGGCATGGATAATATCAGGGGGCATAATTCTAAGGTGATTGGAGGAAAGTATAGGGGCAATTTCTTACACAAAGAGTGATGAGTGTGTGAATTGCCCTGCTAGGGGTGGTGGTGGTAGAGGTAGATACATTAGGGGCATTTAAACTCTTAGATAGGCACATAGGGAAGATGATAGAAAAATTGAGGGTTATGTGGGAGGGAAAGGTCAGACTAATCTTAGAGTAGGTCTAAAGGTCGACATAACAGTTGGGGCCCGTACAGTATACTGTGCTGTAGTGTTCTATAGTCATAGTCATACTTTATTGATCCCGAGGG
This sequence comes from Mobula birostris, assembly GCF_030028105.1. Classification (NCBI taxonomy): domain Eukaryota; kingdom Metazoa; phylum Chordata; class Chondrichthyes; order Myliobatiformes; family Myliobatidae; genus Mobula; species Mobula birostris. The sequence goes on from NC_092377.1 coordinate 148,157,352, forward strand.
AAATTGGGTTTATTTACAGTTGCACCAACCAATATGTTCTATATAACTCACACTCTTGCACTGTTTTCTGTGCAATCTATTTTTGTGTAATATGGCTGATGGCAGAGTTAAAATTACCTATCTGCTAGAACTTGTGGAGGAAGTGCAACCGAAATTAAGATGAAAAATGCAAAAACCTGACAGCACATACCACAGGCTAAAGGGCTGCTTCTATCTCACTGTTATCAGACACTTTAATGGGCTTCTATACCATAAGATGAACTCTTGGCCTCACAATCTACCCCGTTATGATCTTGCACTCGATCGTTTGCTTCCACAGCACTCTTCTGGTAGCTTTCATGCTTCACCTGCATTGTTATTGTCTTACCTTGTTCGAGCTCAGTGCACTGTGTAATGATCTGATCTGTATAAACAGTATACAAGACAAAGCTTTCACTGTATCTTGGACAACACACATAAAACTTGCTGGTGAACGCAGCAGGCCAGGCAGCATCTATAGGAAGAGGTACAGTTGACGTTTTGGGCCGACACCCTTCGTCAGGACTAACTGATAGAAGAGCTAGATGTGAAAGTGGGAGGGGGAGGGAGAGATCCAAAATGATAGGAGAAGACAGGAGGGGTTTCCCCCCCTCCCCCTTTTCTTTCTCCCTAGGCCTCCTATCCCATAATCCTCTTGTATCCTTTTTGCCAATCAACTGTCCAGCTCTTGGCTCCATCCTTCCCCCTCCTGTCTTCTCCTATGATTTTGGATCTCCCCCTCCCCATCCCTCTTTCAATTCTCTTACTAGCTCTTCTTTCAGTTAGTCCTGACGAAGGGTCTCGGCCCGAAAAGTCGACTGTACCTCTTCCTATAGATGCTGCCTGGCCTGCTGCGTTCACCGGCAACTTTTATGTGTGTTGCTTGAAATTCCAGCCTCTGCAGATTTCCTTGTGTTTATTGTATCTTGATACATGTGAGGACAATAAACCAATTCCAATACCAGCTAACCTTCTAAACTGGCTGGTGCTTTAGTCTAAATTGCGATACGCAATAGCATCCGTGCAAGCAAATGAAACCAGAAGCAGCCTGTTGTGGGATGCCAACTTATCTTGGCAAGAGTGTTGGGTGTAGCTGACTTGGCATATGGAGGAGCGGGGTGAAACATTGAGATTTGATTAGTTTTACTTGTCACATGTACATTGAAACAGTGAAACATACAGTGAAAGGCGTTTCTTGCGCCAATGACTAACACAGTCCAAGCAGGTGCGGGAGGGCAGCCTACAAGGGTCGCCGTGCTTCTGGCACCAACGGAGCAAGCCCGCAACCTACTATTCCTGATCTGTACATCATTGGAATGTGGGGGGGAGCTGGAGCATGTGGAGGAAACACGCACTGTCAGGGGGAGAACGTACGAACTCCTTATGGACAGTGGTGGGAATTGAACACCTATCGCTGGTCGCTGGTGCTGTAAAGCACTGTGCTAACTGCTACGCTGCTGTGTCGTTTGCTGCTCAGCCTTCATTGGACCCTGGAATATAATGGGAGAATGAGTGAGGCGGTGGTGGAGGAAAAACTGACTCTGGGAACGGAGATTGGGCTGGAAATGGCTGAAAGTGAAGCAACAGAAATGGTATTAGCCGCCTGCTCAGGATGAGTAGCCGTACGCATTGAATTCACGAAGTTCCTGCACGCAAAGGGACCCAGAAGCAGACTGCTGTTGGGATGTCCACTTACCTTGCTTGGAGGTTCGGATGCTGGCGGTGGCTTGGCGTACGGAACAGGGGGTGGAGCCCCCGGCATTGGACCCTGGAACATGATGTAGGGATTAGTGAGGTGAGATAACAGATCAGCAGGACAACCATCTTCCAGCTTCTTTCTCTACCTTCCACCTGGCTCTATCTTTCTCTGCCCAGTTTCAATTTCTTTATCTATTTCCACCAATCACCCACCAGGCCTTCGAATGCAAAGGAGCGACGGCTCTCCAGAGATAACCATCATGTACATGGAGGGCCCCACATCACAGTATAGACTACTTTCTTGGGTATCACCTTTTCTATTCTTTGGCTGTTCATGCAGGGTCAATAGAACCTAGTAAGATGTTCACACAGTTGTGTAAGTCCACGTGCTTTTTAGTTGAGACAATAAAACTGCTTGTCAGTAAATACAGATTCTCTTTTGTGCCTAACTGATCATTATTACTGAGGGGTAATCCTTGGGTGTCAAAATGGTTGTTGTGACGTGTCTAGTGTGGTAGTGTAGTAGGTAGTGCTTGTCACTCTCACTTTCAGCTTCCACCGCTGGCGAGCAGTCTTGCGAGAAGGAGAGCTGAATGTGTAAGTCTCTCCCTGCCGGTAACAGCAAGCCTCATGTAGAGCCTCCTTGCTGGCAACACACGGAAACTGAACTCCTTTCGGACTCAGGCTGAACTGCAGAGGACGGGGAGGAGGTCTGGCCCCTGCACACGTAGCACGCAGGCCCACCGGTGTGTGGATACGCCCTGGTGCTTGTGAACCAGATCCGCAGCTATGGGTAAATAGCCCCACTGCCTTGCGGGCAGCCTCGGGAGAGACGAAGGCTACGGGAGTAAACCCAGACAGCAAATCCAGAGGCAGCTGGATGTCATTGAACCTCCCCCTGGCAGCTCCTGCAGCCAATCTGGTGCCAAACGCATTGCATCATAAGCTTTCCTTCGGACTACGCTGGTGAGTCTGAGAGGGGGATCTTGTCGACTGGGCATCTCAGGATCTCTGTACCTTCCGCCCAGGCTTGTGATGATGATCATCATCACCCATTGTCCTTGGAGACAGAGGGATGCCAACCAATCCTTGTCCCACCATGCACATAGCTTCATTCACTCTTTTTTCTTCCCTGTTTTTGCATTACCTATTTAATTTAATTATATATGCATTTATTTCTTGTTGTAATTTATAGTATTTTTTATTATGTATTGCACTGCTGAAAAGCAACACATTTCACAACATATGCCAGTGATATTGAAACCTGATTCTGATTCCAAGTCCTCCACACCAGAGTTCAGAGCGGAAATATCATGTAACATGTGTCAGAACATGGAATTCCACTGGATTAGAGAGATACATTCAGATTGGAGAGACCAGTTACGGAAACCACTCTTGCCATTAAGGAAACTGTGAGTCAGAATTTAAAACCAAAGATCAGGTTTGGCTGGAAGGGATTGAGATTATAAACAATTCCCCTGGATACAGCAGAAGAAAGGCAGAATAAGGTAAGCAATTTTGCTTAGTTCTTCTTGGAATAGGGACTTCTCTGAATAAGATGCCCAAAACTGATTTAATGGGAAAGTTACCCATCTTCTCCCAAGTTTCAAACTTTAATCACTTTATAACCACGTTGGTTGGGGGCTGGAAAGATATAAAATCCAATTGATCGTCGGCAGCTGGAACCCTTCTTGAAGAAGGCCCACTTCCAGGAGGAAGTGGGGTTTGTAGCCAGTGCAAAGAAGCTCCAGTATTCCATATCTAATCATTTAGAATTGCCAGTAGTTTAGAGCCTGGACCACTGGATTCTGTTTCTCAAACTCCATTTGAAATCCCCAAGATCAATTTCCCCACATTCCATTTAAATTCGCAAGGTCCCTATTTCCCACAGTACTTTAAGTTCTTTAGGACCCTGTTTCCAAACTCCCTTTAAATTCCCCAAACTCTCCACAAATTCTCCAGGACCCTGTGCCCCACACTCTCTTTAAACCATTGTGGCATGTTTCCAATGCTTCATTTAAGCTTTCCAGATTCACCAGAAAATTTATTACATGTACAAAAATGTAAATCAAAAGGGAGTTGGAGTATTATCAGAGTGTGTCCAGAAAATCTGCTATTCTAGCATCATTAAAGTTGTAAGGGTGCTGGATTAAATTACTGGAGTTTTACTGTAATTGTGCAACTTTTAAAACTTTTTTCAGATTTGAAAGAGCTCAAATAGAGATATTTGAATTCATTATTCCCACATTATAATAATTTCCTGGAATATCAATTCATCAATGTGACCACTTCAGTATAAGGAACATTTTACATCAAAATGAAGAAGTGAAAGAACTTGCCTTAGGGTTGTGAATCCTTTGCATTTGTGGGGTTGAGGGGGCACTCTTGGCAAAGATTGGGTTTGTGACTCCAGCTGCCTGAGGTGGCTGGGTTCTAAGAGTGGAAACAAATGGTAACAAGCTACAGTCATCACTTCACACTTCACATACCATTCTTGTCACAGCTCGCCAAGACGTTATGTATCAACTCTCATTTGCTGATAAAGTAGTGCAAAACAAGCAAGTTCTTGAAGCAAGCACAAGAGTAGCCACATTTCATGGGATTGTGGAAATAGCTGCTTTTCGGGGCAGTTTTCACATGTATCTTGGAAAAGGTGAAAATCAGGGAAGTATCATGAACAGAGGCATTGACACTCACATGGGATGGCTGGGACGGCTCTAAGTTATGCACAGCAACAGCAATCAGAAAGGAACTGGAAGTAACTTGATGAATGGCAGAAGCTTGTGACAGATTAGTGGGCAATTATATCAGTGGAGACAGCAGAAACTGTGGTCATCTTAAGCAGGGTAGAGTGAGTCACTCCTTCCTGGTTTTCCATAAACTATCACCATTCCATGCCATTCTCTTTGAAGTGGGGTGGGACTTGGGATCGGCATTTGATCCCGCCAGCTCTCATCTCCAACTCTGCCATGGATAAGAAAGGAGGAGGGTTGAGCACAGAGCTAGCAACCCCATCCTATAAAATCTCAGTGCTACAGAAACACCAGCAGAAGCTTAAAGACCTCATTCCCGAGAGAGGAAGGATCTTCGCCCAGAAGACCTATGAAGTTTTCTGGTGAAAGCAGAAGCCCCAGGGCCAATTAGCCTTCTGTTGGCCCAGGACAGAGGACTCCGGCAAGCTTCTGCTGATGGCCTGTGCCCCAGTAGGACTGATGGGCTGAGGAAGAAGATCTCTCATCTCCAACTACCTCAGGGGGCTGTACCCTGCACACTGAGAAGTGGAGAGGTGTAAGTGTGTGGTTAGGGTCCAACGAGGCTGTGGAAGATATAGCACCCCCAATCACGCATCAGATGCAGAATAAATCCTAAAGCTTGTAAAACATTCTGGCAGAGTGTTGAAGGTGTTGTCAGAGTAGGAAGTATTGCCGCCATGGTCATCCATTTTAGTGACATAGACGGAGGGATAAAAGTGGCCTTGGGTGGGAGAACCTCTCCTTTACATCCACCTGAGAAGGCAGAGGGGCCTTACCTTAAAAACAACTTCTCCAATGGTGTGGGACTCCCTCAATATTGGGGTGTCAGTGTGGATCTGGACCCAAGTCCTGAAGTGACACTTGAACCCATGAGGTCCTGAGTCAGAAGCGAGGAGGGTGCGACACCATGAGCCACAGCTGACTGCCTAAGTTTCCAAGTTCAATATCTGGTTGTGACCAAGGTGGACAAAGGTCATAACCCTTCTCGAATATCACTCACCGTGGTAGGAATGTGCTCTTTCTTGTGCACTTCTTGTACATGAAGCATCCTATTCCAACTGCGACGAGGATTAACACCACAATCAAAATAATGACGATTAATGCTGCAGAATTTGAAAGAAAAACAGATTAATTTCATGACATATGGCAGGTTAAAAGACAAAATGAGATTAGATTGCCACAGCAGATTAGATAATCACAGGATTATTTCTTAGAGGCATGGGTTCATTACAGCTGAGTAATGCAAATTAAGTCTCCAACAACTGGCTGGAGACTTCCAATGAGATTAGAGTACTAGTGAGCAAATAAAATCAAATAAGATCAATAGAAGAAAATTCAGGAAATGCTCAGCAGATCAGGCAGCACCTTTGGAGAGAAAAACAGAGGCAACGTCTCAGGTTGAAGAATCTTCCTTTGCTTCCATTCCCACAGATGAAGCCTGCACTGTTGAGCATTTAAAAAGTTCCCGCATAAAACATAAAACACTGCAGCACGGTACAGGTCTTTTGGTCCACGATATTGCGCTGACCTTATAACCTACTCTAAGATTAATCTAACTCCTCCCTCCTACATAATCTTCCATTTTTCTGTTATCGACCATGTGCCTACCTAAGACTTTGTTTTTTTTACCAAAATATACTTTATTCAAAAATAAAATTATGTACAACAAACCATTCAATGTCTGTCAATCCTTTACAGATGTTTCCATTATGGTCTATACATATCAACACTTTTGGCCACCCATGTGGCACTCTGTTGGTTCACCTTTCCACACCATTGTTGAGGGGTATACTCCCCGCCACCCGACCCCTCTCGCTCCTGCAGGAGAAGAAACTTAAACTGTGGTCCTTCCCCATCGGGCCCTTGCGGTGGCTGCACCAGGTTTCAGCACGTACTCCTGCAGCCGGGAACGTGCCAGTCGGCAGCATTCTCCGACGGACATCTCCATGTGCTGGTAGATCATCAGGTTTCAGGCCGACCAAAGAGCGCCTTTCACCCGAGTTGATGATCTGCCCGCAGCACCGGATGTTGGTCTCCGTGTGCATCCCCGGGAACAGCCCGTAGATCAGAGAGTCCTCTGTTACGCAGCTACTGGGGATGAAACGTGACACCAGCCCGTCCACCCTCCTCCACACCTTCTCTGCGAACTCGCAGTGTGCAAAGAAGTGGGTCACAGACTCCTCCTCACTTTGTTAAATGTCCTTAGTGCATCTGCCTCTCCTTCCACCCCTGGCAGGGCATTCCATGCACCCACCACTCCTTGTACAAAGAACTTACCTCTGATATCCCCTGCTATACGTCCTCCAATCACCTTAAAATTATGCCCCCTCTTATTAGCTGTTTCTGTCATGGGAACAGCCTCTGGTTATTCTGAGGTCATGCCCAATAGTGATAACCAAAATATGGGCAATTCAAACAGAATGATGTCACTAAATATCATTACAGTTTGGGATTCAGGATAATTTACATATCGAGGAGATTTAAGTTACAGACAATTCGTTCTATTGGCCACAGTGAATTCCGCCTTGACAAATCACTTTCACTGGTTGTAGTGACCAAACCAAAACGATTTCCGCTTCCGGCGAACCTACGGATTTGTTACACTTGCACGACGTGCCTTCACTCCAATAATTATTGCTCCAAAAGTTGAGGATATGTGTTCAATCCTTTACTGACAATTAGCAAACATACAATCTCGCAGCAATGAAACCCAAGTGTAAGCTAAGTGTCATTGAGCGGTCAGCAAAGGATATGACATCCGTCAATCCCCAGTTACTACAATCTGTAGAACAAAGCATGAAGGTGTCATTTATTCCCTTCACTTTTACCAGCTACCCACTCATGAGACTAGTTACCATAATAACAGACGACAATGCAGGTAGAGAGCAGGTGCATGGCTCCTGCACTGGTTATTTGCAATGGTTTTGACCTCTACTTACCTGAACTTGCTCTTACAGCATCTCAAAAACATGCATTAAATTACACTTCTTTAAACCTGTCAGAAGACTGTTGAACAACAAGTGTTTAAATACTGCTTGTGCTTTCAGAAAGTTCAGAGCAATTAACCTAACACTGCATGAAAGCTTTAGGGAGCGAGCTTCAAAGATTTATCTGGCTGCAAGGTTTTTCTGTTCTCAACATAAATACAAAAGGGCAGGATGTCTGTACTATGTCAGTTCAACAGGGGCTATTTAAATCATTCATACTTGAATAGGGGAATGCAAGCAGGGTGCCTTCCAGTTCTGTACTGAGATAACTGGTATAAGGAGGAGGAGAAGATGGCGGTGTGACGGCAGCGCATGTGGCCACATCGGTGGTGATGCCTGTTATCTGTCAAGTAGGGGACCGTGCACAATTCTAATTTGATGGAGACAGACGTGAGAGCACGGAGGAACATCTGGAAAACTTCTGAAATGCCCACTTCGCTGCCGCTGCTACTGCGTGGTAACCAGAATCTCTGGAGCAGAAGGCCCCGAAATCCTCGGCTTTGCGTGTTTCAGCGGCCGGGGAGAGGTCAAAGGAGCTCGGCAGAGGATGGCGCTCGGGGGGCTGTATCGGAGAGGCTGGTCGGAAGCTCGAAGTTTTCGGACGGACAGACTCAGTGTCGGCTGTGGTCGGCTGCTTCCAAGGCATCGGCAAGTTGACAGTGTCTGGGGGTTTATGGCAGGGAGTTTCTCCCTTTTGTCGCCTGCTATCGGGGACTCGGGAGTCGATCGACTCGGGGACTTTTGAGACTTTTTTTTACCGTGCCCATGGTTTGTTCTTCATCAAATTATGGTATTGCTTTGCACTGCTGTAACTATATGTTATAATTATGTGGTTCTGTCAGTGTTAGTCTTTGGTTTGTCCTGTTTTCTGTGATATCACTCGGGAGGAACGTTGTATCATTTCTTAATGCATGTATGCATTTCTAAATGACAATAAAAAGAGGACTGAGTGTTTTCATAATCTAAATACAGTGGTCTATTGGTATTTCCTGTAATTTTAACATGCCAGGCATCAATATTAATGTCACAATAATGCTTTAGACATGACTGCAGGGAAGTACCTTTCAGGCCAACAAGGAACAATCTGCTGGAGGAACTCAGCAGGTCAAGCAGCGTCTCTGAGGAAAGAAGCCGTTGACTTGACCTGCTGAGCTCCTCCAGAACACTGATCATTATTGCAGGTTCCAGCACTTGCAGCCTATCGAGTCTCCATCTTGCGGGTGTATCGGTTATATTGGTTGAGCCATCCTCGACTGCTGATGGAGCTGCAGTACAACCTTCCCACGTGGAACAGAGAGGCAATGCTCGGAGGGTGTGTTCGACAGCTGAATGAGGAACAAAATGCTTCCTGCAGCTGCATATCAAGCAGAACTCAAATCTGCACTGAGCTGTTTTGAGATCTCTTGATACTAACAGAGGATGAGAGTCACAGAGTGTTACAACATAGATATAGACTCCGGCAAATTTCAACAGATGTACGATGGAGAACCTTCTGAAAGTTTGCATCACCACCTGCTATGGAGACTCCAATGCACAGGACTGAAAGAGGCTGCCGGGGGATGTAGACTCGGCTGGCAGAATCACGGGCACTGCCCTCCCTGTCACTGAGGACATCTTCAAGAGGCAGTGACGCAGGAAGGTGGCATGCATCATTACTGATGCTCACCACCCGGGACTTGCCCTGTACTTACTGCAGCTTCTTCCCATCCAGCATCATATTCCTGAATCGTCCATGAATCCATGAACGTAACCTCATGAATCCCCCTCTGCACTATTTATTGTTATTGTATGTTAAAGTAATTTTCCATGGCTAGCTCTGTATTGCTGCCACAAAACAACAGATTTCGCAGCATACAGTACTGTGCAAAGGTCTTAGGCATGTACAGTACATATAGCTAGGGTGCCTAAGACTTTTGCACAGTACTGTAAATAAGTGGTAATAAAACTAATTCTGATTCTAATTCAGCATTGCTAGTTATTGTGAGACTTTGCATCCTTTCGCACTTTATGGGCATTCTGCCACTGTTAACATAGCAGTTTAGCCTCTTTCTCACAGAAGTACTAGGATCTGGCTGGAATTATGGACTGAGGATTACTAGCTGTGTCCAGGCGCTCCCTGGAGCTAATAAACAAGGAAAAAAGTCCATTGCTACAACCTGCTGTAATGCTGGACCTTGGGTGTCTTGAAATAATGAATCACGTCAACAGTAGATTACTTTGACTGCGTGACTGGACCCAGAAATTCATCCATGGCCCTCCTTGCCTGATGGCGCAGGATCCCGATTTTACTCGCGGCCCAACAACAACTTGGATTACCAACCTGCTGGAGGAATTCAGTGGGTCGACCGGCATCTTTTAGGGGGAGGGGCGTGGATGGAAAGGGACCGTCAATGTCGTGGGTTGAAATCCTGCATCGCAGTCCTGACGCAGGAAACATCAGCATTCCCTTCCCCCACAGATGCTTCTCGACCCACTAAGTTTCACCAGCAGATTTGTTGCTCCAAGTTTTAGAATCGGTATTATCTTGTGTCTCTAAGATCTATTGCACGTGGCTGGTTGGTAAAGCTCAGCTGCGATCCTACAGTTGAAGAACAACATTTAGAAATCGCTTTCAAGGTGACATTTAGAAAGACCTCTTGACTCCCACCATCTCCCCTCATTATTATCTTGGAAGTCACTGAGCATGCCTGCAGGAAGGGATGTGAATTACGAAACCCAGTGGGGTAACCAACCCTTTTGACCAATGACTGACTGTTTTGGGGAGTCTTGTGGTGCCGTTATGGTCTTACCGGTTGTAGAGAGGGTGCTATTCTGTGGCGCGTATCCCTCCTCAAACTGGCACTGGCCCAGGTGATTACAGTTCTGAGAGAATGAAGAGAAAGATGCAATGAGCAGTCAAATACTGAGTGACTGTTGAATGTTTCACGTAGAGGGTATTCCCGGAAACTGCGATGTTTCTCTCACCTCCATTTGACCCTTAAGTGCTATAGTGATAAAATGTTAAATTGGTTTATTATATAGTACTGCGCAAAAGTCTTAGGCACACTTTTGCACAGTACTGTAGGAATATTATGCTTTGCATTGTACTGCTTCCCCTCTCCCATCCTTTCCCCAAAGGCATTTCTCTTGAACTTTCCTTGAGCACGTGTCGGGGGCCACAGCTAGTATTGGGGCCGCCTCAGCGTTGGAGATCTGCGTTCAGTCCTGACATCTGGTGTTGCCCGTGTGTGGGGTTTGCTCACCCTTCCTGTGACTGCGTGGGCTTCCTCTGTGTGCCTCGAGTTCCCACATGGCAATGTCATGCAGACTGGCAGGCGAAATGGCTGCTGTAAACTTGCTCTCATGTGGGGGAGTGGTAGCATCTGAGGAGTGTTGATGTGGATGTGAGGATTATAAACAAGGGAGTCAAAAGTCAAATGCAAGTTTGTTCTCATGTGCACAAGTTTACAGTAGGCATGGTAATCATGGGTGCAATGCCTTGGTATGGCAACTGCTGTGCACGTGAATGCAAAAAATAGCAGGAACCAGCCTCCACTCCATGGACCCTGTTTATACTTTTCTCTGCCTCAGTGAAGCAGCCGGCATAAGCAAAGGTGCAAGAAGAAATACAGATGCTGGAAATCCAAGGCAACACACACACATAATGCTGGAGGAAGTCAGTTGGTCAGGCAGCATCTTTGGAAATGAATCTGAAGTGTCTCAGAAAGGCAGCGTCCATTATTAAGGACCTCCAGCACCCAGGGCATGCCCTTTTCTCACTGTTACCATCAGGTAGGAGATACAGAAGCCTGAAGGCACACACTCAGCGATTCAGGAACAGCTTCTTCTCCTCTGCCATCTGATTCCTAAATGGACATTGAAGCTTTGGACACTACCTCACTTTTTTTTAATATACAGTATTTCTGTTTTTTGCACATTTTAAAAATTCTATTCAATACACGTAATTGATTTACTTGTTTATTTATTATTGTTTTATTTTATTAATTATTATTATTATTTTTCTCTTTCTGCTAGATTATGTATTGCATTGAACTGCTGCTGCTAAGTTAACAAATTTCACGTCACATGCCGGTGATAATAAACCTGATTCTGATTCTGAATGAACAGTCAATGCTTCAGACCAACCTCTTTCATCAGGACTCTCTGCTTGAAAACGTTGACTGCTTATTCATTTCCATAGATGCTGCCTGACCTGCTGAGTTCCTCCAGCATTTTGTGAGCATAATTGAAGACTCCAACCAAACTGAACGTTCTCTCTTCTTCCCTCTCCCATTGGACAGAAATGCAAGAGCCTGAAAGCATGGAGCTCCAGGCTCAATCACAGCTTCTACTCCATTCTCATTAAACTATTGAATGATGATACCCATAGTCCAATATGACAAGATGATGGACTCTCGGCCTCATAGTCTACTGTATTATGGTCTTGCACTTTATTATTTAACTGCACTGCACTTTTTCAGTAACTTTTACACTTTGTTCTGCTTTTCTATTGTTTTACCTTGTTCTAGCTCAATGCAATGTGTAATGATTTGACCTGTATGCACCATACGCAAATCAAGTGTTTCACTGTACCTAGAAATTTGTGACAATAATATCTTACTTGCAGCAGCATCACAGGCACGTGGCATCAGGTACACAACAATCACAAGAAAAACATTAATTATACATAAATTATACATAATGATGATGGAAAAAAACCAAAGTACATTATAGTGCAAAGTGGTTAAAGTGGTCATAAACACAAGAGATTCTGAAGATGCTGGAAGTTTTGAGAGCACACGCAAAGGACCAGAGGAACTCAACGAGTCTGGCTGCATCTATGGAGGGGAATAAAGAGTCAATGTTTCGGGCCGAGATCCTTCAACAGGACTGGAAGAGAAAAGAGAGGAAGCCACAATAAGAAAGTGGGGGTGGGGGGGAAGGTGCATAAGCTGGCAGATGATAGGTGAAATCAGGCAAGGGGTAGATGGGTTGAGGTAAGAAGCTGGGAGGTGATAGATAGAAGGGGTAAAGTATTGATAAGGAGAAACTTGATAGGAGAGGACAGTGGATCTGTGGACATAGTCTTGCTAAGCTGAGATGATAAGGGATGTGCAAGTTGGTTCAAGAACTGAGTTGTTGAGTGGTGAGGGATGAGTGTAAACAGTTGAATTGTGGACATGACCTTTCTCCACCCTATGTGACTCTATGATTTATATTTAGTTCCTTGAAACTCATGATCAGTCCTGGGGAGGAAGTGTAGACAATTCAGAGTAGGGTACCACAGTCAAGTTGAGCTGAGGTGTTTAACACTGTGTTCATTGTTCATTGTTCAGAGGGAAGGTAAACTCTTGCCACTACTCTGAAATGCACAGAACAAGGAGAACCTTGGAAGAAGGAGAGACGAGAGCAGGCACTGGTGAAGTGGTGACCTTACCGCGTGCGAGGCGCACTTGTTGGAGCAGTTGTTGACTTTGACTTCGATGCATTCTGCATTCAAACACATCTGCGGAGAGGGAGAAGAGTTACAGTCAGCATAAAAGGGCGTGAGCTGGCTCACCAATAACCTGAGTTCAATCAGAGAGAAAGTGGGTATGTGAAGCCTGGTAGAAGTGAACCGGATTGCCTATTTGTGGGTTCGCTCAATTAGTGCACAGAACAACTGGGTAAGTTGCCTAACACTATGCAGGTATTAATGCATATTTTATTCCATATCTGTACATCGAACATTAGATGTTAATGAGATCATAAGATATAGAAGCAGTATTAGACTATTTGGCCCATTGAGCCTGCTCTGCCATTCCATCGTGGTTGATTCATATTGCCTCTCAAACCTATTCTCCTCCTTTCTCCTAGTAAGCTTTGACACTCACATTAATCAAGAACCTATCAACTTCTGCTTGCAATATACCCAATGACTTGGCCTCCATAGCTGTCTGTCGCAATGAATTCCACAGATTCACCACCCTCTGGCTAAAGAGGTTCTGCCTCATCTCTGTCCTAAAGGGAGGTCCCTCTGTTTTGAGGCTGTTATTTCTTCTAACTGCTGAATGACGCTTTTATTTTGTTGCACATCACGTCATAAACACAACAACAAATTCCTAACACATATAAGTGCATATGGTGAATAAAGTTGATCCCTGACCTTTGTTCCTTAACACCAATAGCTGAGGCAGGAACAATAACAACACTTAAAGGATATTTGGATAGATAACATGAATAGAAATGGTATAGAGGGAAATGGGTCAAATGCCAGCAAATGGGGCGGACACAATGGTCAGCAGGGATGAGCTGGGCCTGACTTTCTTTATTACTCTACAATCATCTCCCCCATATCATGTGACCTGAACATACCTACGACGTGCTTTGTACATTCAAGCCACAAAAGAAAGCTTCTGTCTGGAAGTTATTATTTCTTACTGAACCAATGTCAACAATCAGTTTCAGAAGGCACTGTCCAAATTGTGAAACTTATCAGCTTCAGCTCCAAAGCTGTACAAGGCTCCCTGCTGGAGCAAGGCTCTGTTTCTCAGTCAGCGGATGTTAGGGGCTGGTGGCAATTTCCCTCACAGTCCCGGCCTTAGTGGGCAGTCGCCCCCTGTGCAACCAGTACCAGTGCAGCAAATGGGGTGTTGATGAGGAGTGAGTACAGTGATGGGGCGTGGAGTTCTCCTGGACGGTAGGGGAACCAACGCAAGTTCTGACACAGGACATGGTTTCCTTTGGCATGGGTGGCAGGAACATACCAGGCAAGGGCGTGAGTGCCCTCTACAAATGACAACGCTTTTGTGGCCTAAGCATAGCGCAGCCGTGCAGCTGGTAGAGCCACTACCCTGCAACACCAGAGACCCAGTTTTGATCCTGACCCTCGGGTGCTGTCTCTGCGGAGTTTGCACGGTCTCTCTGCGACGGGGTGGATTTCCTTCAGGTTCTCCCGTTTCCTCCCACACCCCAGGTTGGTGGGTTAAGTGGCCACTGTAGCTTGCCTCCAGCTGAGGTGATGGGGGTATAGGAGGATGAGAAACAACTTGATAGAGTTCTATAAGATTTTGATTTGCACAAGTAAAAAGGTGCTGCCTTTGAGACAGCACCTTTTTTTTACCAGGAGAACAATGGCCAATATCAGAGGACATCCATTTAAAGTGAGTGGGGGAAAGTTTCAGTGGGATGTCAGAGGTACGTATTTTACACAGAGAGTGGTGGATGCCTGGAGTGCAATGCTGGGGCTGGCAGTAGAGGTTGATACATTGGGGAAATTTTAAGCAACCCCTAGATAGGTCCATGGACCCAAGGAAAGTGGAGTGCTATGAGGGGGAGATTGATTATATAGGTCAGTACAACATCCCGGGCCGTAGGGCCTGTGTTGTTCAGTGTTCTACGGTGTAGATGGGCGATTGATGGTTAGCACCGTGGGACGTTCCATCTTGTATCACTCTGGCATCCTACAGCAACTGATGGCTTTCCCAGCTGTAAAATGATAAATTGCTTTTATTCCGACTTTGATGGTAGAGCTTTCCTTGGCTAACGCCGACCTGGCTCAGCCTAGCAGGGACAGTCCATAATGAGCTGAGGTTTCTGAGGAGGAAGTTGACCTGGTTTGGTGCATCCATGAGCTTGTGCACGTTGCCAGACAGCATCAGGAAGCATGGCCCATGGGCTGAATGGTCCCTTCTTTGTCCTGCAAAGGTTCTGTGCACAAGAAACAAAAAAGCAATGGCATCGCAAGGTAAAGCCACAGACCAGAAACTCAAACACTGTGGCTCCTGAGAAAGGAAAGGAACAAACATTGGGTCTGGATCCAAAATCGTAGCCCATCCTCCCAACCCTGCGTTGCAGGTAGGGGGCAGCAATGGTGGTATGGTGGTTAGCACAATGCTTTACAGTACCAACGGCCAGGGTTCATTTCGTACCGCTACCTGTAAGCAAATTGTATGTCCTCCCAGTGACCGCGTGGGTTTCCTCTGGGTGCTCTGGTTTCCTCGCACAGTCCAAACACGGGTCCGGTTGGCAGGTTAGTTGGTCTTTGTAAATAGTCCTGTGATTAGGCTTGTTTTAAGTTGGGGGACTACTAGGCAGTGTGGCTTGAAGGGGCTATTCTTCGCTGTATCTCAATAAATAAATAAATAACTCTTTGCAACTTATTTCACATTCATTTTAATACCTTGTTGGTTCCACACTTTATTCCATCTTGCACCAATCCTGGGTTAACTCCGCCTCTCTCTATGAAGGAGTTGCACACTTCTCTTCCGATGGTTTGAATATTGTAGCCATAAGACAGCGTCATCTTCCCGCCGACGCAGTGTAGCTGCCCACACATTACGTCCCTGTGGAAGGAGGAGAATGTGTTAGGTACAGCTGACAGAGATCACCCAACCATTGCCTCGCTTCTTCTCAAGTTCAAGTTTAATTGACATTCAACAAGTATACAGCTAAATGAAACAGTGCTCATTCTGGGCCAAAGCGGGAAACCAAGTACATATAGTCACACACAGCAGACAGACATATTGTTACGACTGCACGTACAGTCACAGAATAATATTAGCACAAGACACAAAATGGTGGAGGAACTCAGCAGGCCAGGCAGCATCTATGGAAAGGAAAAAATAGTCAATGTTTCGGACATAGATCCTGCATCAGGACCAGAAATGAAGGTGGAAGAAGCCAGAATAAGAAGGTGGGGGAAGGGGAAAGAGTACAAACTGGCAGGTGATAGGTGAAGCCAGTAGGGTGGGGGGAGGGGTTAAAGTGAGAAGCTGGGAGGTGATAGGTTGGAAAGATAAAGGGCTGAATAAGAAGGAATCTGATAGGAGAAGGGGTGGACCATGGGAGAAAGGGACAGCAGGGGGAGGTGATAGCCAGGTGATGAGAAGAAAAGAGATAAGAGGGGAGCCAGAGTGGGGAATGAAAGAAGAGTGAAGAGAGAGGTGATTAGTGTTTTGACTTGATCCCAAAAGGGGGTATTTTTGGGTTTAAATTAGTAACTATAAAGCAATCTGTGAGGTCTATATTTGAAGGCGGGAGAGTGGGGATGACTGGAAGAATTGGATCAGACCATGATTGAATGGCAGAGCAGACTCGATGGGCCGAATGGCCTAATTCTGCTCCTATGTCCTAAGGTCTTATGGTTATAGAAGCTGGAGGAGGCCAAAGAGAGCCCCATGTCACCTTGAAGCAGTGGTGTCTCAAGAAGGTGGCATCCATCACTAAGAATCCCCACCATCTGGGACATAGCCTCTTCTTGTTACTACCATCAGGGAGAAGGTACAAGAACCTAAAGACTCACACTCAATAACTCAGGAATAGCTTCTACAGTCAGATTTATGAATGGTCCATGAACCCATGTACGCCGCCTTCTTATTTATGCAGCAAACTTTACAACTGCTCCCTTGGAGGGTCAGACACCCTGAGCCAATAGGCTGGTCCTGGAGTTATTTCCTGGCATAATTTACATATTATTATTTAA
Organism: Mobula birostris; assembly: GCF_030028105.1. Taxonomy (NCBI): domain Eukaryota; kingdom Metazoa; phylum Chordata; class Chondrichthyes; order Myliobatiformes; family Myliobatidae; genus Mobula; species Mobula birostris. The sequence goes on from NC_092377.1 coordinate 148,174,250, forward strand.
TTATTTATGGTTTTATATTGCTATATTTATACTCTATTCTTGGTTGGTGCAACTGTAACGAAACCCAATTTCCCTCGGGATCAATGAAGTATGACTATGACTATGTCTTTGCACTGTACTGCTACCATCTTCTTCTTCATGTGCCTTGCGCATTACACACTTGGGCGATCATGGCTCTCCACATTGAACGATCCCTCGCAGTGTCAATGATATCTCGCACACTTAGATCTGTTAGTTCTTTCACAGTGTCCATATATTTTCTTCTTTGCCTTCTTCTTCCGCGTTTCCCAGGCATATGGACTTGTAATGTAAGGCATTCTATTTCTCTCTTTCTGATGACATGGCCCAGGAATTTAAGTTTCCTCTCATTTAATGTTCTCATTAAATATCTTTTTGTATGGGCACGTTGGAGTACTGTCTCACTAGTTACCCTATCTCTATATGATATTTTCAGCATTCTTCTAAGAAACCACATTTCTGTTGCTTCTAAGTTTCTTTGGAGTTCTGGTGTTATAGTCCATGTTTCGGAAGCATACAGCAGGATTGACCAGATGTAACATTTTAGTAGCCTAAGCCTTGTTGTCATAGAAATGTGTCTGCTAGCAAAAATGGGTTTCATTTCTTGGAAGTTGGTTTTGGCAATGGCAAGTCTGCTACCATAAAACAGAAATTTTCACTTCATTTCAATAAGTGAAATTAAATCTGATTCTGCATAGAATCAGCTCAACCTCCCTGCCTATCTAACTCCCAGAGACATTCCTCATCTTTGTCACTAAGGATACAAAGGAAGTGATGGAAATGTGTAGTTCTCATTATCAATCTTGGATCTAATGCTAGATTGCAGGAAATCTACATACATCCCATAAACACAACAGACTGTTCAGTTCCGAAGCATCAGCCCTGTTTTTCCCACCACAGATCACCAATGGTGGAAAAATCACTGGGAAGTTGATGGACCTGTGGGAGGGACTAGATTACAGGGAAATAAGGGAGGGAAGTAGTATTTCTCTGAGGGATAGCATCAACATAACGGGCTGAAAGGTATCCTCCTATGGTATAATAAAATGTAAAATAATTAACATCTTGTCATCAACAATTCCAGTTCATGCACGTTGGTTATACAGAAGACTGGGGGAATTGTGTGGTATGCAGTATACTGAGCAGCCATCAAGTGTGTGTGGGGAGGGAGGGAGAGGAAATACTATATATGACTATTTCACTATTAACACTCACTTAGGTTTGCAGCCTTGGTATGTGGTTGTCTTCTTACAGTAACCGTGCTGAACACCCCTTGTATTTATTTCAAAACATCGCCTGGATCCTAGCCGAGCACCTGATAGAAAAGAATAAAATACTTGTGGGAATAACCATGGCACAAAGTACATTGTCAAAATCAAGGTCAAAATTGAGTTTATTGACATGTGCCTGTGTACACGCAGGTGAAATGAAAATCTTATTGCAGCAGCATTGATTCAGATATGGAGAATTAACAAGAAAAACATCAGTTATACATAAATTTTACAGGAAAGAACACAATTAGAATAAAAATGGTCCATTTTTACTGCAAAGTGATGTGGTAATAGTATTGCTACATTGTTGATCAAAGTGGAACTTGGACAAGAGTGGGGTTTCCATGTTATTCACCATCAGGATGAAGGTAGTGGTGGAAGAGGTGATTGGTTTGAGAGTCCGATAGTCTTCAAAACTACTAAAACTGTTACCCTAGCAACTATTGTAGCACCAGTTACAGGAGCTTTTGCAGACAACTTGGTTGAGGTGTCGTCCCTGAGCACACCTGTGACTATCCTGCAAAAGAACTTCACTGGCCACATGTTAATTTCAACAGGCAAACAAGTTTATTTCATCTTTTGCAAGTCCAACTGGATCTATCCATAACACGTAGGTATGTAGTATTCAACTCACCTTGTAAAGGACCTCTCACACCCTCAACGTCTTAATTTCATAACACTGGGAACACAAAGAGCTTTGAATTCATTTGACCCTCACCATACATGAGAAAAAAGAACACTGTAGCACAGTAATGTCTCTCGTTTCATTCAACCAGTATTTCGCCCTCTCAGGTGCGAGGATCATTTGATAGGAATAAGAATAACTCAGCTGACTTCAGCAGAATATTTGTAATATACTGTATATGTATATACCATAGAGTCATACAACAGCTAAACTGAATCCTTTTGTCTGCAGTTCTCTCACCAGGGCTCATACACCAACTTGGTTCGTTAGCTGATTCTGCTAATAGCCACAAGACTCAGCAGTGAGCAGGCCACCTTACATAAGCAAGACATGCCTAGAGTCAGTATGATTTGGGGTTCAACCAGTCAGGGATGATGGGATGTTTTGATTAAAGGAACCTTGATTTGAGCAAACGCTGTATAAATACTGCCCATACACAGATTTCGGTGGCCCAGAAAGGACAGATCGTACACCAGCATAAAATTATAAAAAAGGTATATTTACTAATTTTCAACTTTATCAAACAGTTAACAGAGAAAGATAAAAGGGCCCATTACAGTTAAACCAGTCTGAATGTGCACATAAACATTGGAGCTCATTTCTGTAGTAGCTGGGAGTAGCTTTGCTCATGGCATTGAATTCTCCTCACCAACCACAGGTAGAACTTTCCTTCTTGGAACCTCTGCCTCATGAAACCCTCCTTGCAATAGGGTCTCACCTTTGGATGCGATCCTCCAGCTATCTTCCCTGCTCCTCTCCCACCTCCCAACAAAAGACCCCAAACCAGACTACAGTCCTTCAGAAAACTCTTCCCACCCAGCTCTTGAGAATGTGTTACACCATCCCACTCCTGATTCACCAACACAACATTCCTAAGTTGGACAACATGGCTCCTTACCTTTAGCTGAAGCAAAAACATTCTTACCAGCAGGATACACAGCTTTTACAGAAACTGCTGAACTAAAATATGCAATAGCATAGCAGTAGAAATCTTAATCAGGGTATTACATGTCCAACTGGTCAATGTCAACCAAGTGTAATGCATTGACTCATATTTTTACTGTTATACTGTAAGTATTTCATTTTGACAGTTCTGTGAGAGCTGCTTGTTTTCTGTTTATATTTGAGTTATTGTTGAAAATAAGAGATGAGGAGAAATGTGTGCCATCCAATTAGGATGGTTGAATTGAAGGGGCTGTTTCTCTGGTGAGGGACACTAAGTTTGGGCTTGGGGATTTCTTTTTTGTTTGATTGGAGATGAAGAGGGAAGACGCCGGAGAGGAATGTTCATAGGTTTTGACCCGGAGAGGGACTGTGATTCGACAAAGCCCAGGGTGAGATCGATGGAGTATCGGTGACTTGGGGAAACTGTGAGCTCCAACTTGTGCACGTGAGACTGTTTTATTAAAATGGGCGCCTTTTTTTTGTTCTTTTCTTTACTAGTCCTTTAGTCAAATTAAGAATTATAAAGATAAATCTTTTAATTGTATGCGGAGTACTATCTGTTATTCTGTGGCATTAATTTGTATCAGGGTAGCAAATTACATAGCATCCACACAAACAGGGGGTTTGGGGTGAGCTCGCATCTCAATCTCACAAGTTTGGCGGGGCCAGAGATTGTCTTCCCTCGACTTACGCAGCCGAGGAAACTAGAGTGTTTCACAAGATTCCCATCCAACCTTGTTCTATTTGCGCATGTTTGTCCCATATCCCTCCAGAGCTTTCCTATCCATGTACCTGACCAAGAATTCTTTAGCTGTTGTTAATGTACCCACTCAACCTCCTCCTCTGGCAGTTTATTACATATACAGCCCACCCTCTGGGTACAAAAGTTGCTCCTCAGGTTCTGATGAAATCAGTCTCTTCTCATCTTGAACCTATGTCCTTTAATTTTTGATTCCCTATCCTGGGAAAAAAAACTTTGTGCATTCACCCTATTCATGTCCTTTATGAATGAAGGATAACTGCTAAAGGTTAGCATGCTTTGCTTCCTTCCTCATTCTATGTTACTTCTTTGCCTGTTTCCTATTTAACACGATTTTTAAAACTACAATGTCTATTTCATCATTTTTATGCAATGACTCAATTTTTGGTTAAGATTACTTCATTCCTTTCCCCATGAGCTCACCAGCTGGTGTTATAATGAATATCCTCACTGGAGAAATGAACAGGATTCTTCTGAATTTGGAGTGTGTTGCCTGAAGGGATCGTGGAATCTGATTCAATAGGAATGGCCAAGAAGTTATGGAATAAAAAACAAAGTTAAAACACACACACACACACACACACAAAAAACATATATATGTTTGTGTGTGTGTGTATATGAGAGCTTGTAACACACACAAAATAATAGAGGGACTCAGCAGGTCATGCAGCATCTAAGGAAGTAAGAGACAATGTTTCAGGCCGAGACCCTTAAGATATTGCTTCCATATTATGCCTGGACCGTATTGCTTAAGGTAATAGACTGATGTAGAATGTGCTTAACTACCTTCTAATGTATAGTGGGCCACCTAATGTTGTTTGGGATATCCCTATAAAAATCAAGTTTCTAAATTGCAGGATTCACTGGGCAGGTTTCTCCAGTAGCGTTGCGTTGTACCATTTGCACTGTGGCATACTCTACTGCTTAATTTCAAGTTCGTGCAGCTGTAATCACGCAGAAATTTATTGATACGGCACTATGAGCAGCACTCTGCCAGCTACAGGAGAGTGCTGCCACATAATGAATTGAAGTTGCAATGAGGTGAGGGCGGGAAGAGGTCAAATTGGCAGATGATCGTCTTTACCAGCAATGAGTTGAAGGTTGTAGAGGAGGTGTGTGATGGATCTCAGTGAGGATAGAGAATGCAGTTCAAGTGTTAGCCTTATAAATAGCACCATCTTGGAGGATACAGAGTGAATGTAACATGGCTGTTCTCTGAGCCAAACAATTAATTTTCATATTAGTGATGTCAAAGTGATAAGAAATACATTCTGAGATATAGTCTGAGATGGAGGAGTGGAGAGGAGGATTTCAGGGTTGGAAAAGTTTATGAAGATGAGAGGACTGGATAGTAAATTTTAAACATTACTTTATTGGGAGTTACTTTAGAGGAGAGAGCACAGGGACTGAGTTGAGAGACGGGCAGTGGAGGTTTGGTAGAGAGTATTTATAGAAGTATATATATGGGCCGGCTGGTGGTGTAGTGGCATCAGCACGGGACTTCAAGGCAGTTGGTTCTGAGTTCAAACCCAGCTGGGTCCCAACCTGGGCAGCAGCAGTTTCTGCGCGGAAGAAAGGCCTGGCAATCTTCTTCTGTATCTTTCCATGAAAACCGTATGGACCCTATGGTCTCGAAGAGTCGGACTCGTCTAAGCGACCGAACAACAACATTTACATTTACTGACGTGCTTATGGTTAGAAATGAAGAACATCAACCAACCTGGGCCCCACAGGGACTCACACTGGTCCTGGTGGGTAGGGCACTTTCCATTGTAACAGAAGCCCATCCCTCTCTTGCAAGGGATTCCGTTCTGGCGGAATGCATCTGGCGGGCATTTGTTGGACTTGCCATCGCAATTCTCTGAAAGATCACATTCATGTTTCACACTCCTGCACCGCGAGCCTGCTGCTTTGATCTGAGAACGATAGATAAAGAGCATTTAGTCTCTTCCTGCTTGGCCACCCACGTTTCTGTACAGAGTGGGTTCAGGCAAAGAGGAACATGAAGCACCCCCAAGTGAAAACACGCCTAACAGTGTGTGTAGTAGACAGAGAAAGGAAATGTGTGGGAAGCGAGAAAAAGAGACACGGAGAGAGAAGGGAGATAAGGGGAGAGTGATGGAGAGGTGGACAGAAATATATAAAGAACCAGCATGGGAAAGAGACCGTTACAGAGAAAGAATAGAGTGTGGGGGAGAGAATGAAGAGAGAAAACGAGAGGGGGAGAAAGAGAGGGTTAGAAAATGATGGGGAGAAAGAGCGAGATAGAAAGAGAGCAAAAGAAAGAGAAGGAGAGGAAGTGAGAGGGAAAATAGAGACAGGAAGTGACAGGGAAAGAGGAAAGGAAAGACAGAGACATAGCTAAAGAGATGAGAATGCAGGGAAATGGGTTGGCACAGTGGCGATGTAACAGAGCTCACAGCTCCAGTGACCCATATTCAATCCTGACCATTGGATGCTGTCTGTGTGGAGTTTTCGTGTTCTCCCTGTGACTGTGTGGATTTTCCTGGCCTCTCTACTTTCCTCCCATATTCCAAAGACATGCAGTTGGCCACTGTAAGTTGTCCCTGGCGTGTAGGCGAGCAGTAGAGTCTTGGAGATATGAGCTGCTGCTGCGAATGTGGGGAGAATAGAATGAGTTGGGGAATTTAGTATAAAAATGGGCACGTGATTGTCAGGGAGGAATCACTGGGTGGAAGGGCCTATTTTGTGCTGTAGCTATCTACAAGTCTGGGAAAACAGAGGGAGAAAAACCATGAGAGAGGAAAAGAGACAAAAATAATCAAGGTTAAGTGAGAGAGAAAGAGAGGGGTGGGGAGAGGTTGAGAGAGTGGGAGAGAGAAAAAGAGAAAAATATGAGGAGAAAGGGAGAAAGAGATTGGAAAAAGATACACATGTAGAGAGAGAGACATACACACAGACAGAGGGAGAGAGAATACATGGATTGAGGAGATGCACAGAGATGCAAGGAGATACAGTGAATGGAAGAGCAAGCTTCTAGAGGCACGTTTGCTGAAGAAAGGTAGAGGTGACAGATGTGTTGGAAATACCTTGCAATCTTGGCAGCATTCCCCATCAGCACACTGTGCTTCCTCTTTCATTTTGCATGTCTTGGGCTCGCAGCAGGGGTTTTTACATTCCTGTGGGTAACACAACACAATGAGGGGAGACCACCTTTACACTTATCTATACAGACATAGACAGAAGGAACGTCTCGAGAAAATATACATCCAGTGACCCATAACCAATCCGGACCCTTGATATACTTTCTGACACTTCCGGAGCTGGCTGGAAGAGCAGTGGAAGCCAAACCCCATACCACATTAAAAAACACATAAAAGTGTCCTTGGAGACCTGAGACCTGCACCAAGATTTGGAAATTGGGATTAAATAGTTCTTTGTGGATAAGCATGGAAATGATGGACTAATGATGGAAAGGAGGCTATTTAGTCCATCAAATGTTTCCCAAGGGACAACTCGTATCTCCTCCAGATATTGCAGTTATCTTTTCCAGGGATAGTCCATCATCAACTGGCTGCCCTTTCTGAGGATTGTGGATGATGTACAGGCTGAAAGATCAGGAAAAGAATGCTCTAAAATATTGAAATACGCTCAGTGGTCACCTTATTAGGTACACTGCACACCAGCTCGATAATGCAAACATCTAATGAGCCAATCGAGTGGCAGCAACTCAATGAAAAAAAGCATACAAACATTGTCTAGAGGTTCAGATGTTGTTTAGGTCAAACATCAGAATGAGAAAGAAATATGGTCTAAGTGACTTTGATATGGAAAGATTATTGGTGCCAGATGGGTGGGATTTTCATGCACAACAGTCTCTGGAGATTATAGAGAAGAGTATGAAAAACAAGAAACATCCAGTTAGTGTCAGTTCTGTGGGGTAACATAAAAAAAAACCTTGTTAATGAGACAGGTCAGAGGAGGATTGTCAGACTGGTTTAAGCTAATAGGAAGGCGAAAGCAACTCAAATAATCACATGTTGCAACAGTGGTGTGCAGAAGAGCGTATCTAAGTGCACAACACATCAAATCTTGAAGTGGATGGGCTACAGCAAGAGAAGATTATGAATGGGACACTCAGTGGTCAGTTGATCTGGAATCTAATCTTCAAACACTGCACTGCATCAGGGAGCGGAAAAGTTACCTGAACACTATGTTTAAGAAGGCAGTCTCACCCATAAGAAGGACTACTTCAGATTCAGTCTGTGGCCAGAGACAAGAGGGTATAATTGCAATTAAGGCAGGTAGGGTGCTCCAACAGGTAGTGCTGGAGGAACTCAATTATTTAAGCTTGTCCAAGAATATCGGTGCTCTCTGTGAGGATGAGAATTGGGGCTGTAGGAAGGATGAACAACTGAATTGTGGCACCATGGATCAGGAAGCTTTTCGGTGGGGGGGGGGGAAGAAGAGAAATGTACTTGTAATTGGGGATAGCATAGTCAGGTGAATAGGCACAATTAGCTGTCATCAGGATCAAGAGTCCCGAAGGCTGTATTCTCTGCCTGGTGCCCAGGTCCAGGACATCTCATTTGAGCTGCAGAATAATTGGAGCAGGAGAGGAAAGATCCAGATTTGATTAGTGAGCTTAAGGTAAAGGAGCTCATAGGAGACCATTGGTACAGCAGTAATGCCTGGAGTTTCTGAGAGTAATTCAAGAGACGTAGGAGGCACATGATAAAACAGGCCGAAGTTAACATAGTTTCCTTAAGGGGGACTCTTGCCTGATAAATCAATTGAAATTCTTAGAGGAAATAACACAAAGGCTAGTCAATGGAGAGCTGGTAGATGTTGTTTACTTGGATTTTCATAATGTCTTTGATAAGATGTCCCACATGAAGCTCACAGAATAGGTAAGAGCCCATGGTATTACAGTAAGGATACTCGTAACAGTGAAATACAACACCCAACAAGTCACATTAGGCTTGTATGTGGTAAAAACAGGAGGACCAGCATTGTGGGGTTGTGATTGGCTGAGTCAACTACAACTTGATTGGAGATCCATTAACCATTTGCATGCTACATCCCCTGCAATAGAGTCAAATGAAAAGCAAATTGAGAAAGGTACTGGATGATGTCACAGCAGTGCTCAAGGATGGCAATGGAAAACTCAAACATATCAAGAGTAAAATGATGTTAAATGGAAATGCCACACACAAGCTTTATAAAGCCCATCTGGTTCCTTATACTATCCGTAATAAAGTAACCAGTGAGCTAGATTGCATGGAGGCTCAGGGAATACTTCTCAAGTTTGAGAGGAGCCTATGGGCAACCTCAGTAGTCCCAGTAGACAAGAAGGATGGGTCTGATGGTTTCTGTGGTGATTTTAAGGTAACCATCAACCCAATACTAAAAGTAGATCAATGCCCTTCGTGCAGGATAGAGGATATCTTTGCAAATCTTTCTGAAGGGCAACTCTTCGGTAAAGTGGACTTAGCTGAGGCCTACCTACAGATGGAGATGGAAGAAGAGTCCAAAATATTTCTTCCCACAAACACTCGCAAAGGGCTTTATCACTACAATAAGCTTATTTTTGGAGTAGCATCTGCACCTGCTCTCCCAGCAGAAAGCTATGGACCAGGTGCTGCAAGATTCCCCAGGCATCTCAGTGTTACCTGGATGACATCATTGTTACTGGTGAGGATGACAAGGAACAGCTCCAAAATCTTAAAACAGTGTTAAAAAGATTAGATGATTATGGTCTCAAAGCAAGATGCAAAAGTGTGAATTCTGTAAACCAACCATCACTACTGTGATAACACCATTGACACACAAGATTTACTTAAGGGTGCTGAGAAAATTCATGCAGTGATCAATGCCCAAGGCCAAAAGACGTGTCACAGTTGCAGTCCTTTTTCTGAATTGTCAATTGCTATATCAAGTTCCTGCCAAACCTGGGTACTGTGATCCAACCCTTGAACATATTACTGCAGACTGGGAAGACATGGCAATTGACAAAACAGTGTGAGGTGGCTTTCCAAAAGGCAAAAGAAATGTTGATGTCAGATTCTGTACTCACATATTATGATCCACATCATCCAGTGCAGTTTGCCTGCGATGCCTCACCTTATGGCATAGGGGCAGGCATGTCTCATGTTATGAGTGATGACAGCCATTGCTGCAGAGAAAAATTATGCACAGATTGACAGAGAGGTCTTGAATCTGGTTTGGGGTGTAAAATGTTTCATCCAGTACTTTTATAGGAGAAGGTTTACCCTCATTACTGATCATCAACCACTAGTGTCCATTTTCAATCCACAGAAGGGCATTCCACCATCAGCAGACCCATGAATGCAGAGATGGGCTCTGTTTCTTGGAGGACACAATTACAAGATCGAATTCAAGAGGACGACTAATCTTGGAAATGCCGATGGATTGCACTGTTTACCCCTGGAAAAGGAAATACCTGAAAATTTACAAAAGAGTACGCTTCTCTTGATGTATTCTCCCTAATGCAAATCGAGAAAGATGATCTAAAGAGAAACCAGAAAAGACCGCACACTGTCTTAGGTCTACATGGCAAACCAAAATGGCTGGAATGTTTAGCAGAAATTCCAGTTACGCCATTTTTACTAGTGCCGGGATGAACTTGCCCTTGATAGGGGTTGCCTAATATGGCGATTGAGAGTTATTGTTGTTCCTTTCCATGGCCTGTGGCGCATCGGATGGCAGCCTTGCCATTTCTTTAGCATTTTTGCCTGTTTTTACGAGGCCGAGTTACTAGCTCGATGCTCAGCCCAGCTCAGACGGAAAGCAAGGAGCTGGCTGGATTCCAACCTGGGACCACTTGCCTTGAACGTCCAGTGCAGATGCCACTACGCCACCAGCTGTCCCCAACTTTTTTTGCGCTGCGGACCGGTTTAATATTGACAATATTCTTGCGGACCGGCCAACCGGGGCGGGGTGTTCAAGTAGGGTTAAACTCACCTCAACATGTCTTTCACAGTTAGGGTTGCCAACTTTCTCACTCCCAAGTAAGGGACAAAAGTAGCGGTCAAATCCTGGGACGCTTTACCCCAGGAAAGACTACCATGACCATGAAGCCTTGCGCGGGCACTTGTGTGCGCTTGCGTGACGTGCGCATGTGATGTGCGCATGCGCGTATGTGCCGATTTTTTTTCCCCACAAATCCATTTTGCCTTCTTCTTCCTGACTGTACTCTACATACATTATTTCTACTTTATATTGTCTGTGTATTTATCATATCATTCCTGCTTTTACTATATGTTAGTGTTATTCATTTTCGGTTTTATGTGTTATTTGGTATGATTTGTTAGGTTATTTTTTGGGTCTGGGAACGCTCAAAAAATTTTCCCATATAAATTAATGGTAATTGCTTCTTCGCTTTACGCCATTTCGGCATGAAAGGTTTCATAGGAGCGCTCTATCTTAGTGGGGGAAATACGGGACAAGGGGTGTCCCGAATGGGACAAACTAATTTAGCCCAATATACGGGATGTCCCGGCAAATACGGGACAGTTGGCAATCCTATGTTCAAGTTCAACAGTGCGTGACAGGGAATGAGGAAAGGTGCAGCTAACTCATATCGTTTCCTCATGGCCTGGTAGCACATGCTTAGCGGCCCAGTACCAGTCCGCGGCCCGGGGGTTGGGGACCGCAGCACTAGGTCACCAGCTGTCCATGTACCATCCAGGCTGAGAGCTAAAGTGTTGGAGCAGCTACATGCCAGTCATCTAGGTATGGTCAAAATGAAAGCATTGACTTTAAGCTTTATCTGGTGGCTTCAGAATGTTTCACAGTCACAAGTCCCACCCGCCAAGCAGAGCGAATGTATATATAGATGATTAGAGAAAGGTATGTTACATATTTGAGTTGGGATGCACTCTATGCCATAGGGATCGGTCCTAGGTCTGTTGATGTTTATCATCTAGATGATAATGTAGTTAAATGGATCAGCAAATTACTGGATGATACCAAGACTGGGAGTGTAGTGGATAGTGGGGATCTGGACCAGCTGGAAAATGGGCTGAAAAATGGCGGATGGAATTTAATGCAGACAAAGTGCAAAGTGATGCAGTTTGGTAGGACCAGCCAGGGTAGGTCTTACACAGGGGAAGCTACGGCACTGAAGAGTGTGGTAGAACAAAGGGATCTGGGAATATAGGTCCATAATTCATTGAAGGTGGCAGCACAGGTAGGCAGGGACGTAAAGAAAGCTTTTGGCACATTGACCTTCATAAATAAAGAATTGAGTACAGGAGATGGGATGTTATGTTGAAGTGGTATAAGATGATGGTGAGGCCTAGTTTGGAGTATTGTGTGCAGCTTTGGTCACCCACCTAAAAGAAAGATGTAAGTACAGTAAGGTTGAAAGAATTCAGAGAAAATTGATGAGGATGTTGCCAGGACTGGAGGACCTGAGTTATAAGGAAAGATTAAATAGGTTATTACTTGGAAGATAGAAGGCTGAGGGGAGATTCGATAGAGGTATACAAAACTATGACAGGTGTAGATAGGGGTATACAAACTATGTAAATGGCATACATTATCATGACACTACATTATATATGAGCACCTCACTAAAAGCAAAACAAAGTACACCAGTTATCCCTGACTCCCGTATTTTTCTTTTGATTCATTTTTTGATATGACAAAACATAAGAAAAGGCAAAATAGATCAGCCACGAGTGAATGGCAGAGCAGACTCCATGGACCTAATTCTTCTGTGCCTTATGGCCTTATGACCTAAGAGAAGATGAGAGTGGAGATGTTGTGAAGATGTTTCCTACCTTGAGAGAACTAAGAATTAAGTTATAGTCCACAGAAAAAAGATTCTTTAAGATTTAAGATGTGGTCTGGCAGATTTCTCTCTCCCAGAGCTTTGTGGACTCTGATTCATTGCACCCTAATCTATATGACACTTAACTGATTCTGGGCTGAGAGTTACACTTCACTCAAGCAGCTAAACAGATGTGGAATAAGAGGTGGGTCATCCTTAATGGAAGATTTTTTAAAAAAAACTGCAGATGTAGGGAATCGGAAATAAAACTGGTTTCGCTTTGCACAGTGATGGTGCAAAGTGAAACAGAAAACAGATAATGTTTCAGGTAGAACACCCTTTGTCAAAAGTCCAGCCTACTTTTGTTCCTCTTTATTTTGTTCTGACATCCATACATAGAGTATAGCACAGTCCAGCCCCTTAAGCCTAGGATGTAGTGCCGACCTTCTAATCTACTCCAAGATCAATCTAACCCTTTCCTTCCACGTATATCCCTTCAGCTACATGCCTATCTAGGAATCTCCTCAATATCCTTAATTTGTCTGCCTTCACCACCAGCTCAGCATTCCACGCACCTACCACTCTCTGTGTAAAAATGTACCTGTGACATCCCCCCTATACTTTCTTCATTCACCTTAAAAGTAAGTCTTCTCACTTGTACATCAGAGAGACCCGACGCCGATTGGGAGACCGCTTCGCCGAGCACCTACGCTCCATCCGCTAAAGAACCTCCCCGTGGCCACCCATTTTAATTCCACTTTCCATTCCCATTCCGATGTCAATCCATTGGCCTCCTCCACTGTCGCGATGAAACCACACTCGAGTTGGAGGAACAACACCATCTGGGTAGCCTCCAACCTAATGGCACGAACATGGATCTCTCGAACTTCCGCTAATGCTCCCCTTCCTTCACCACTCCTTTCCCCTCACTCACCTTATCTCCTTGCCTGTCCGTCACCTCCCTCTGGTGCTCCTCCCCCTTTTCTTTCTCCCTAACACACCACCTGCCTTCTTAACCACCCTATTAATGTGCAGAGTATCCTTGAGGGATCTATGGACTTGGACACCAATATCTCTCTCCACACTGCTAAGAATCCTACCATTAGCTTTGTACTCTGCCTTCAAGTTCAACCATCCAAAGTGTATCACTTCACATGTTTCCAAACTGAACGCCATCTGCCTCTTCTCAGCCCAGCTCTGCATCCTGCCTATGTCCTGCCTTTACCCTATCCACAACACCACTGACCTTAAAGTAATCCTCAAACTTACTAACCCATGTTTCCACTTCCTCATCTAAGTCATTTGTAAAGAGTAGTCAGGTGAATTGCTTTGCCAGGGGTACTTTCTTCACGCTGAGGGAGTTAAGGAGTGAATCCACGCTTACTTCTGGGCTGCCACAGTCACAGTCTTCCCCCTTTTCCACAAAGTGGTTGCCGCAGACGGGCGCTGCCTTAATGTCATCCAAGTTGGGAACATCCCGCACACAGGAAGCGCCTTTGTTTAGAATGAAGCTCTGGAATTTCTGCTGACTGCAGGAACTGAACTCCGTTGGTAACTGTGTGCTGTAGAAAAGAAGAAGAGGAGAAATGATATTAGCGTGGCCTCAAAGCCCGTCAGTGCCGGTATTATGGAATGACAGAAGGTGAATTGTTCAATCTGGTGGGCAATTCACATTCAGGAGAGATGGGCAAGGACATTCGGAGGACTAATGACATAGAACTCTTCCCTGGTTGACATAGTACATAGAACAGTGCAGCATTGAACAGGCCACTCATGTCCGTGCAGATAATGTCTCATAGAACATGGAAATCTACAGCACATTACAGGCCCTTTGGCCCACAATGTTGTGCTGACCGTGCAACTTACTCTAGAATCTGCCAGAATTACCCTGCTGAATAGCGTTCTATTTTTCTAAGCTCCATGCCCCTATCTAAGAGACCCTATTGTATCCAGCTCCACCACCGGCAGTGCACTGGCAGCCCATTCCACGCACCCACCACCCTCTGTGTGAAAAACTTACCTCTGACATCCCCTCTGTACCTACTTCCAAGCACCTTAAAACTATGCCCCCTCATGTTAACCATTTCAGCCCTGGGAAAAAGCCTCTGGCTATCCACACGATCAATGCCTCTCATCATCTTATACACCTCTATCAGGTCACCTTTCATTCTCTGTCGCTCCAAGAAGAAAAGGCCAAGTTCACTCAACCTATTCTCATAAGGCACGCTCTCCAATCTAGACAATAAATATCCAGCCTTATCTTCATCAAACACCTTTGTCACCTCCTCAAAAAACTTGATCAAGTTTGTCAGTCATGAGCTACCCTGCACAAAACCATCCTGACTATCCCTAAGCAAGCATGCCTCTCTGAACATACTGTATATAATGCTATCCCTCAATATCTTCTCCAACAGCTTGGAGATTGAGGATCACTGGATTGTCCCCAGTTCCTACCTTGAACAAAGGCGCAACATTTGCGACTCTCTGAGCCTGTTGCTAGTGAGGACAGACAGATCTTTGTCAAAGTCCAAATATACTCATCACTTGCTTCTTTTAATATTTTGGGATGTACGGAATCCCATCAGGCACTGTGAGCTTGTCCACCTTAATGCCGTTCAGAAGAACATTGCCATGCTCAGCTCTATTTTCACTATCAGGATTTATGTAAAGAATTTGTACGTTCCCCTCGTGATCGCGTTGGTTTCCTCTGGGTGCTCTGGTTTCCTCTGGGTGCTCTGGTTTCCTCCCTTATTCCAAAGATATGTGGGCTAGGTTAATTGGTTGCATGGGGGTAATTGGGCAGCGCAGAATCCCTGGGCTGGAAGGGCCCATTACTGAGTTGTATCTCAAAATAAATACAAATCGAACACAATAAGTATGTTAGGCAATGGAAGCAGGAGGTCAGCATAATGTGTTAAGACCAGATGCAGGGTCTCAACACAAAATGTGGACAGTCAATTTTCCTTCAAGATGCCTCCTGACCCATTTAGTTCCTCCAGCCTATTTATTATTCTTCTGTTGCTGGGTCAGTTTAATGTGTACATTGATTCGTCCACCTCTTGGTTCTTATCAGTGGAGAATGAAGGCAGAATTACTCTGGTTATGAGTGCAGCCATTGTCTCCCAGTTCTTTGATTTTCTACCACAGGGCAAGTCCTTGTGTCAAGGGCAGAGGGGATGAATCACACTTACCTTAAGGAAGGAGACATGATGCAAGTACCAGTTCTGCAAATGCAAGTAGTATCGTCATGTTCCATCCACAGATTGTGTCCCATCTCATGCGCCATGGTTGAGGCAACCCCGTGGACATTATCTGCGTGATCCTGAGAATGACACCAATTCAAAGTTACGCACCACATCCAGTCTGACAACACTTCCCTGACACCCAACTCCTACTACCAAGAAGTTATAGGGTAGTACACACAGAGCAACCCCTGTCCATCGCTGGTTCCCTCCAATTTGCAGACCAAGCTGACTTTAAAATGTTCCTCAAGTAAACCCAGAGATTGCAGGAAGATCTGCACGTGAAAACAACAATTCTATATCCTCTTCTCTCAGATGTTGCTTGGCCTGCTGGGTGTCCCCGGCATTTTCTGCTTTTGCTTCAAATTTCCTGCAGCTGCTTTGGATTTCCACTTACTGTTGGAAACATGTCACTGTTCCCTCAATATCTCCACCCCTAAACCCTGGACTTAATTTCCTGCAAATAGAGGGGAGAACTTTCACCTGAAGTACTGCAGTACTTCAAAGTCAAGTCAAAGTCAAGATGAATTTACGACCATAAAACCATAAGACCATAAGAGACAGGAGCAGAGTTAGGCTATCTGTGGCTGCCCCACCGCTCCATCATGGCTGATTTATTATCCCTCTCAATCCCATTCTCCTGCCATCTCCCCATAACCTTTGACACCTTCACACATTAAGAACCTATCGACCTCCACTTTAAGTATACCTAATGATTTGGGCTACACAGCACCTGTGGCAATGAATTCCACAGATTCGTCACCCTCTGGCTATATATAAAAAAATTCCTCCTCACCTCTGTTCTAAAGGGATGCCCTTTCATCCTGAGGCTGTGACCTCTGGTCGTAGACTCCCCCACTATAGTAAACACCCTATCCATGTCCACTCTATCTCGACCTTTCAATAGGTTTCCATGAGATTCTTCCACGTTCTTCTAAACTCCAACAAGGACAGACCCAGAGCCATCAGACATTCCTCATATGCCAACGCTTTCATTCCTGGATTCATTCTCGTATCTCGTGAATCTCCTCTCATTCCTGGATTCATTCTCGTATCTCGTGAATCTCCTCACATCTTTCTTAGATAAGGAGCTTGAAACTATTCACAATACTCCAAGTGGGGTTTGACCATGCCTTATAAAGCCTTAGCTTTATTTATTTATACATTATTACCAAAGTGCATATGTGTAACCATGAACTACCTTGAGATTGATTTATTGCAGACATTTAAAGGAAAATAAAGACTTGCAATTTCATTTGTGAAGAACTGTAAATAACAAAGACTTACAAGGAATCAATGTGCAAAAGAAATCAAATCATGCAAATAAATAAAACTACTAAATAAGTAATGAAATGAGTCTATAGTGAAGTGACTTCGGTTATCCACGTTGGTTCAGGAGCCGAAGGGTTGTAAGGTATTAACTGTTCCTGAACCTAGCAGTGTGGGACCTAAGGCTCCCTGTACCTTCTGCAATTAAGTTTGGTGCCACCTGGAATTAAATCACCATATCTTCTAGTTTTGCCTCCACTGATTTGCTGCTGACACCCACATCCATCGATCTCCAGCTACTCCAATCTTCTCCTACTTGTTGACCAGTGGTCTACAAGCTCATCTGAACCGCTGCAGCCTTACAGATGATGAGGCCCACTCATTGAGCACCCAACTGGGGCCAACTGCGAGAACTATGTAGGCCATTCAGCCCATCAAAGGACTGCTTGCATGATGCATGGCAGGATCCATGATGATGGCATGCAAACAGCTTTTCACAGTTACTTGGTACAGTTGACAACAATAAGCCATTATCGACATTGATCTGAAAATGAAGCATACCTGATTAATTGCTCCAGATTCAGAAGTGCACATTGCATGCATTGGAGCCAGACCGATGGTACTTCCATCGAAATCCACGTAACTGAGAAAAGGAAGTGACATTTTGTATTTAGACATCTTTCTTCACCTGGTCCATCCTGAGACTTTACAGCTGTACCATCATATTTGCCTTTCTGAAATGGTTAGGCCTCTTTAGGTGAGAATGATGTAAAGGGTTTCCATAGCAACCATACAAAATGCTGGAGGAACTCAGCAGTTCAGGCAGCATCTATGGAAATGAATAAACAGTCGACTTTCTGTCTGAGACCCTTTTTCAGGACTGGAAAGGAAAGGGAAAGATGCCAGAATAAAAAGGTAGGGGGAGGGGGAAGGAGGACAAGCTAGAAGATGATTGGTGAAGCCAGGTGGTTGAGAAAAGTAAATGGCCGGAGAAGAAGGAATTTGATAGGAGGGCAGAGTGGACTATGGGAGAAAGGGAAGAAGGAGAGGCACCAGGGGAAGGTGATGGGCAGGTGAGGAGAAGAGATAAGAGATCAGAATGGGGAATAGAAGAGGGAAGAAGAAATTGATGTTCATGCCATCAAGTGGGAGGCTATAAAGACAGTGGTCTCATTGTGGCAAAAGAGGAGACCATGGACCGACATATCGGAACAGGAATGGGGATAGGAATTAAAATAGCTGGCCATTGGGAAATCCCGCTTTTGGCAGTTGGAGGGGAGGTGACTGACAAAGCGGTCCCCAAATTTACGTCGGGTCTCATTAGTGTAGAGGAGGCTGCATCGGTAGCACCAGATGCAGTAGATAATCCCAACAAATTCGCAGGTGAAATGCTGCCTTACCCAGAAGGACTGTTTGGAGCCCTGAATAGAGGTAAGGGAGGAACTAAATGGGCAGGTGTAGCATTCATCTCACTTGCATGGATATGTGCCAGGAGGCAGATGAGTGGAGGGGAGGGGATGAATGGACAAAGGAATCATAGAGAGAGTGATTCCCATGGAAAGTGGAAAATGGGTGGGGGGGGAGGTGGAGGAAAAGATGTGTTTGGCAGTAGGATCCCATTAGAGATGACTGAATGATATGTTGGATGCAGAGGCTCAAGGGATGGTAGGTGAGGTCAAAAGGAACTCTATCCCTGTTAAAGCAGCAGGGAGATAGGGTGAGCGTGGATGTCCAGGAAATGGTGGAGATGCAGTTGAGGGCAGCATCAATGGTGGAGGAAGGGAAATCCTGCTCATTGAAGAAGGAGGACATCTCTAATGTCCTGGAAAGGAAACAAAGCCTCATCCTAGGAAGAGATGCAGAAGAGACAAAGGAACTGAGAAAGGGGAATAGCATTTTTACCCACGGATGCTGCCCCACCTGCTGAGTTTCTCCAGCGCGTTGTGAGTGTAGCATTTTTACAGGAGACATGGTGAGAAGAGGTAACCATGGAATCCGGTACGTTTATAAAAGTATTGGTAGACAGTTTGTCTCCAGAGATGGAGACATAGAGATTGAGAAAGGGGAGGGCGGTGTCAGAAATAGACCAAGTGAATTTAAGGGCATGGTGAAAGTTGGAGGCAAAGTTGATGAAATTGACGATCTCAATATGGGTGAAGGAAGCAGCACCAATGAAGTCATCAATGTATTGCAGGAAGAGTTGCGGAGCACTACCATGAAAGGCTTGGAACATGGACTGCTCTATGTAACTAACAAAAAGGTGGGCAAAGCTGGAGTTCATGCAGGTGCTCATGGCTATCCCTTGAGTCTGGAGAAAGTGGGAGGAACCAAAGGAGAAATTTTTTGCGGTTGAAGACCTGTTCTGCCAGGTGGAGGAGGGGAACTGGTTGGGTCTTCTGTTGAGAAAGAAGTGAGGTGCTTTACGGCCTTCTTGATAGGGGACTGAAGTGTATAGGGACTGGACATCCATGGTAAACTGAGGTGGTCAGGACCATGGAATTGAAAGATGTTGAGGAGATTGAGAGCATGTGAAGAGCTGTAGATATAGTTGGGAAGGGGCTGAATTAAGTGGGAAAGAATGGAATCCAGGTATGCAGACACAAGTTCAGTAGGGCAGGAGCAGGCAGATACCATGGGCCTACCCAGACAGTCAGGTTTGTGGAGCTTGGGTAGGAGGTAGAAATGAGCAGTGCAGTGTAAGGGAATTATGAGTTTAGTGGCAGAGAGTGGGAGTTTGCAGAGTTGATGAGGTTAGCGATGGTTTCAGAGACAATGTTCTGATGATCTGGAGTGGAGTCCTTTTCAAGTGGTAGGTAAGATGAGGTGTCTGAGATTTGCTGTCTGGTCTCAGCAAGGTAGAAGTCAGTCTGCCACACTACAACACCACCCCCCTTTGTCTGCAGGTCTGATGGCAAGATTGGGATTGGTGCAGAGAGAGTGGACTGCAGTGCATTCAGAGAGAGTAAGGATCGATATTTGAGAGGGGAATGCTAAAGTTGAGCCGATTGATGTCTTGTCGGCAATTAGAGATGAAAAGATCTAGAGCGGGTGCCCGAGAAGAGGAGAAGGGTTGGGGATGGAAGAAGGGGTCATCGTGTGGGGTGGGGGATTCTTGCCATGGAAGTGGCCTCAGAGACGGAGGCAATGGAAGAAGCGCTCAGGGTTGTAGCAGGTGTGGAACTCACTGAAGTGTGGGTGAATGGGGACAAGGGTAAGGCCCTTGTCGAGGACAGAACATCCGCCTCAGAGAGAAGAAGATCAGAGGGAGAGGAGAAAACATGGCAGTGGTTACAGCTGGGATCAGAGGGAGGAGAGTTGGTGGTGTCAGAGGAGGGGCAGGGTTGACATATTCATTCTTGTTTTAGAGTCAGAAAATCATAGAGCTTGGAGGTAGGCCTTTCAGTCCATTAAGGTTGTGCTGTTCATCAAACATGCACATACACCCATCCCCCACTCTCTTGTCAACTCCCCCTCCCCCCCACGACCGTGCACAATTTAAAGTGGCCAGCTCACACATCTTTGGGATATGCGGGGAAACCAGAGGACACCAGAAGACTGACAAAACCTATGAGGCTACTAATATCAGGCGGGGAAATCAGGGGACAGATGAAACCTTGAAACCTATGAGCCTACTAATATCAGGCGTGGTTAAATGCCAGTGAACAAACGTTGGGCAGTTCATTCCCTCTCATATCTGTACTGAACACCAGTGCTTCTGATATGACTTCTGCAACTAAATGTCCACCATGATTGATCTCATCTCTTCCAAGTCTCACGATTTGGGACTCCCTCCCTCCCTCCTTGAAGAAGGTCAGTAAAGCAGATGTGCACTTAATGATAACCCAGTAGTTTGCGGTTCTCATGACTGAGTCTGAGGTTTCAAACCTCAGCAGGAAGACGGTGGGTGGTGGGGGCTGGTGGGTGGGGAGAGGTGTCAAGACAGGATGCAGATCGCCAGGAAGCTTATTTACGCTACATTTTAAGGCATATTCAGGAAGTTAGTGGTGATAATTAGCCATTCTTTACATTATCTCTCCCCAACTGAGTGCTATTTTTAGTAAATGCTATAATTTTTCCTCCTGTTCCCGAGTAACTAACGCAGAACGGTTGAACAGATGCAAGATGTTCCTGCAGATCGCTGCTTCCCGTGGCTCGGTCGTCTAAGTTGTCCAGCCTGATGCTTTATAAATTGCACTCAGCTGGTGACAACCCCTTAAGCGATCTGTCCCACAGTGAAGTTAACCTTTTTCACCAATGCAATCCTTGACCTGAGACTATTGTCCTTGTGTGTGACATAGATGGATGGAGTAGTGTATAGTATAGTATAGGCATCCGTTACCATGGATTTGCGCCTTGGAAGGTTTCCGGGGCGCAGGCCTGGGCAAGGTTGTATGGAAGACTGGCAGTTGCCCATACTGCAAGTCTCCCCTCTCCACGCCACCGATGTTGCCCAAGGGAAGGGCGCTAGGACCCATACAACTTGGCACCGATGTCGTCGCAGAGCAATGTGTGATTAAGTGCCTTGCTCAAGGACACAACATGCTGCCTCAGCCAAGGCTCGAGCTAGCGACCTTCTGATCACTAGACGAACGCCTTAACCACTTGGCCACGGGTGTGCTTATAGACAAATGTATGGTGTGAGGAAGTAGATGTGAAGCATAATTGTGAGTGTTAACAAGGACTAGCTGGTTTGCCTCTGTGTCCAGTTACTGAGTCACTACCCCTATGTTTCTGACTCGGTCTCTGGAGTTTACAGGGAATGGTGTGCCAAACAGAAAACATCCAGTAAGCAGCAGTTCTGTGGGCAAAAAGTACTGTGTTAATGAGAGAGGTCAGAGGAGAATTGCCAGACTGGTTCAAGCTGACAAGAAGGTGACGGTTACTCAAATAAACACATGTTGTAACAGAGGTGTGCAGAAAAGCATCTCTGAGTGCACAACTTGTCAAACCTTCAAGTGGACGGGCTACAGCAGCAGAAGAGCATGAACAGACACTCAGCGGCCCAAATGCGAGAAAATCTGCAGAAGCTGGAAAGCCAAAGCAACGCACACAAGATGCCGGAGGAACTCAGCAGGCCAGGCCAGCATCGATGGAGAAGTGTAAACAGCTGATGTTTCGGGTCGAGACCCTTCATCAGGACTGGAGAAAAAGATGAGAAGTCAGAGCAAGAAGGTGGGGTGGAGGGGAGGAAGTAGTACAAGATGGTAAGCAACAGGTGAAACCAGGAGGGGAGAGGTGTGAAGTAGAGAGCTAGAAATTTATACGCCCAGTGACCACTGTAATAGATGCAGCAGATAACTAATAAAGTTGCTACTCCATGTATGTTCATGCATTCTACACAGAATTTAGCACAGGAACAGGCTTTTCGGCCTACGCTTTTGCACCTAATTAATTAAGATAGTGATGCTGGATTAAACTAATTCTTTCTGTTTGCACACGGTCCATATCCCTTCATCCTCTACATGTTCATGTACCTACCAAAGAGCTTTTTAAACACCTCTGTTGTATCTACTCCTACCACCTGTAATGGCACCAGTTTGCAGGCACCCGCCATTCTCTGTGCAAAAATAACTTGCCCCACATATCTCCTTCGAACTTTCCTCCTCTAACCTTAAGTACATGCCCCCTGGCATTCGACATTTTAACCCTGGGAAAAAAGTTGCCAGTTGTCACCTAAACTTAAGTCCTTCACAATCTCACAAACTTCCATCAGCCCCCTCTGCTCCAACTTGGTGATTGAGCATGTGTTTTCTTGAATGTGCGTGTGTGTATATGAGGCCGTGCACCATACCCGTGTTCTCCGTGCTTGTCTATGTGGAGGTTAAATGTACAAAAGGCAAAGGATTTTGCATCTAGAGTCAGAACGGATATTGGTTTCTCTTCCGACCTCGGTGATCGTGTGGGCCTCTTGCAGAAGGAAATGAGACAGCAGGTGAAAGGAAAATGTTTTCGCGGTGGCTCCAGCACTTACGTGATGAATTGGATGTTGTCATGTTCCTTAACCGGTAGCAGCTTCGTTTTACGCCACGTCAACATGTCTCTCAGAGTTCTGTTGGGATCGGCTACAACGGTTATTTTATCTCCTTTGGACCAGATATCCAGGCCAATCAAAGCCACGTGTGTGCTTAGTGGCCTGTACAACTGTGGAAAAAGAGATGCAAGTTTCTGTATTTTCTACAGTTCATTATGATACAGTGTAACCCTCTCTTATATCCAATCCCTCCTGAGCTGGTGCGGTGAGTTCCTTTGTCCCGCCGCACAAAATGACATCGTTAGACTATCTCTGCCATTTCTAGATGAGAAAGGATGCGATACCATTTAAAGTCCGTGTAATCTTCTAAATACATATGAATCTTCTCAACTTCACTGTACACCAGATGGTACAACCCTGCCCAATATCACATGCAGCAGCTGCCAGGACTCCACCCAAAACCACTGAGCGCAGGGTAGTATCCTCGGCCAATACCAGGTACACTAGATGTGTGCCCATCGTTACATAGTAGACATGGCTTTGAGGTCCTGTGCCAACTGCACTGGTGCTTGGAAGATCTGTGATCAGTTTTTAGACAGTGTGAGCCATGGGCACTCTGTCAGTCAGTCAACAACTGAAAAGGGAAGTGTAGAGTGAAATGATAGTCCCTCAGAACTGAACGTCATTTGCAGAGTGAGTGTAATCACCAAACAGATTTCAATGCTTCCAGAGTTCCTGTTTACGTCAGCAAGAAGTGGCCTGCACTGAGAAAATAACCAGCAAAGGGATAATGTGTATTAGTCATAGAGTCATAGTTATAGAAATCTATAGTGCAGAAACAGGCCCTTTGGCCCATCTAATAGTGCCAAACCATTATTCTGCCTAGTCCCATTGACCTGCATCGGGACCATAGCTGTCCAATCACCTTTTGGTTTGGTTTGGGTTGGAATTCATCTGCACAGTTTGTCAATGGCTTCTCTAAAGCTGAACGTTAGGATAGTGTATGAGCAGATGGGGTTTCAAACGACGATCAGTGAAGCTTGTCAAAATGCACAGTAATCTTGTGGTGCTTTATGGGTGGATGTCATAGAGTCATAGAAAAGTACTACACAACAGGCCCTCCAGTAAATCTAGTCCATACTGAACTAGTTAAACTGCCCACTCCCATTGTCCTGCACCGGGACCACAGCCCTCGTTACCGCTGCCATCCATGTACCTATCCAAACTTCTCTCAAATGTTAAAATTGGACTTGCATGCACCATTTGCTCTGGCAGCTCATTCCACACTCTCATGACCCTCTGAATGAAGAAGTTTTCTCTCATGCTCCCCTTAAACTTTTTACCTTTCACACTAAACCCATGACCACTGGTTGTAGTCCCATGCAACCTCAGTGGAAAAAGCCTGCTTGCACTTACCCTATCTGTATCCCTCATGATTTTGTATACCTCGGTCAAATCTCTTCTCAATCTTCAGTGTTCCAAGGAATACAATCCTAATCTATTCAATCCGGGTCCTCCAGACCCAGCAACATCCTTGTAAATTTTCTCCATACTCTTTCAACCTTATTTACATCTTTTCTGTAGGTAGGTGAGCAAAACTGCACACAGTGTTGTTCCGACTGGCTGGGGTGCTTAGGAACCAGGAGCACACTGTGAAGATAAATGGTCAGCCATTCAGCAATGAGGTGAGAGGAAACACCTTCACCAAGAAGGTGGTAATCCTTTGGAATTCCTCACCCAAGAGGACTGTGGATGCTGAGATGCTGAATATCTTCAAAGCTGAGTTGGGACATTAAGTTAATCAAGGATGTAGGATAAATGCAGCTTCCACTCTGTTGACACCGTCTATAATTCCCACTGCCTTGGGTAAGCAGCCAGCATAATCAAGGATCCCTAGTATTCTGGATATTCTCTCTTCTTCTCTCTCCCATTGGGCAGAAGATTCAAAAGTTTGAGTTTATGTACCAGAAGGTGCAAAGACTGTGTCCATTCCACTGTTCTAAGACACTTGAATAGACCTCAATATATATTGAAGGTGAACTCCTGATCACCCAATCTACCCTGTGGAGGCCCTAACACGTTATTTGCCTACCTGCCCTACCCTTTTTCTGCAACTGTAACACAATATTCTGCATTCCATATTATTTCCCTTCTGTGCTTACATGTGGAATGACCTACCTGAATGGAATCCAAACAAAATCTTTCCACTCTAACTCAGTACAAGTGGCGATTATGAACCAATGATAACTATGGTGGAAGAAAGTGAGGCTGAAGTCTGCTGTGACTTGATATAGTGAGCAGGGATATGAGAGGCCGAATGGCCTCTTCTGTTTCTGTTTCTGTTTCTTATGTGTTTATGCTCTGGGTGAATATCGGGACAAAGACACCACGTGGAGTGGATGCAGGTTTGATTGCATCAATGAAGAGACATCTGGATAAGTACATAGATGAGAGGGGTATGGTTTGAATGCGGACTAGGCAGAATAATAGTTTGGAATGAGTTGAAAGGACCAAGGGGTCTTTGTAGTGCTCTATGACTCTACGGCTCTATCTTTGCAGACTATACTCAGGGGCTCAGATAACTGCACTCCCATCTCTGGTATTCCTATCCCACTCCAGGGACCTGCTTTCAACACCTGGGCCTACAGTCTCAGGGCAAAGCTGATGGAGTGCTGCACTAAGAGATTCACATCCTTCAGCTGTGAGGCATTGACAATGTTCTCTCCCAGCTGGATTTCAAAAGAAAAATCTGAAAGAAGTGGGGTTAACTTGCGACAAGAATCAAACAGATTTCCATGAAGGTGTTGTGGGAGATGCTGTGTGCAAATCCAATGCTGTGTTTCCATTATCACAACAAAAGATATTCTTAATCTTGACTGCTAGGACTGTCTATATGGCACCTCCTTTTATTAATATTCAAAACATAGCATCAATAAGCAACAAAAAAGTCCATGACTGTCACTGCCTGGTCTCGGATGGAAGGGGTGAGTAACACAGAAGCAGCTGTTTAACGGAGAGGTCACCAGGACAAAACCGCGGTCAGAGATGACATAGCTTCCAGTGAGCCAATTGGACATAGCAAGCACAATTGGATGTGTTGCTTTACTCCTGAAATCCCATAAGAATGAAGAAAACATAACAAACATGATGTAGAAAGGGGATAAAAATAGCAATTGAAGTGGCGCAAGAGAGCCCTGTGCAGTTCAAAGTGTTTCTGTCCAACCAGTCAGCAGGAACATTTTCACAGAAACTAGAGGTTATAAGAGTTACCAACCAGGTTGATGTGATTGACTGCCTCAAACACTCTGTTCCTCACTGCTGCAACAGAACCAAACTTCCGGAACTGTGAAATAGAAAGAAGAGGAGTTACTAGTCTTTAGTCCATCAAGATTACCTGAAGCAAACAGCTGAACATACAGAGTGTCGTCTCTGTGTCCACTGAAGTGGAAGTTTTGCATTTCCTTTCATGTGAAATATTAAGCAGAGGTCTGTCCAAAGACCTTATGATGCTAACTCCACTATAACCTTACAAACAGTACCTGTCAATTATCCCCAGACAATACTCTCAATGTATGTCCTATCAGAGGTTCCTGTGGCATTGGTCTTGTGCCAGCTCTCTGAGCAGTCACATTCCCATTCCCTGTCTCTCTCTATCTACCCCTCTTTCTCCTCTCACTCTTTCCCTCTCTTTCTCTCTCTTACCCCTCACGCTCTCTCTCATTAACTCACCGAGCCACTCAACTTTCCTGTCACCAACCTATACTAAGGGGTGATCGGCAGCAGCACCAAATTAACCCACCTACATGCACTTTATTAGGATATGGGAGGAAAGTGGAACACCCAAGGGAAACTCACGTGGTCACAGGGAGATCGTGCAACCTCCACACCGACTGCATCTGAGTTTGGGATTGAACCAGGGTCACTGGAGCAACGAGGCAGCTCTACAATCTGCTGCACTACCTGAGGCAATTTGGTTATTGCATGATAAATGAGTGTGGGGGCTAGCTGAAAACAATTAGGTTTGCTTCATTTGAACAATTCTACAATTGAACTTCAAGTTCAGCCATTGCAGTATTAATTAATTTGATTAATCAATCGATGTCCCTAAAGGTACATTTCTCATATTTCCTTAAGGAGTACAACAAAGCCTGTCAGCCCATTGAGTCTATATTGGCTCTCAGACGATTTACCAAACCCATTCCACCACTATTTTCAAAGTCATGGCATTATTAGGGAGCTTAAGGTAAAGGAGGCAGTGATCATAATATGATAGAATTTACCTGCAATTTGAGAAGGAGAGGCTAAAGTCAGATGTATCAGTATTAGAGCAGAGTAAAGGGAATTTCAGAGGCATGAGAGAGGAGCTGGCCAAAGTTGATTTGAAGGGGACCCTATCAGGGATGATGGCAGAGCAGCAATGGCTGCAGTTCCTGGGAGCAATTAGGAAGGCACAGGCTGGATACATCCCAAAGAAGAAGTATTCTAAAAGCAAGTTACACAATCATGGCTACAAAGTCAACATAAAAGCAAATGAAACCACCTTGGTTTCCTTGGCTACGTAAGTCTAGGGAAGGCAACCTCTGGCCCTGCCAAACTTGTGAGATTGAGCTGCGCTTGATTCCATCCCAAAACTCGGTCCCAAACCTGTTACAAATTAATGCCACGAAATGACAGACAGTGCACTGCATACGATTGAAGGAATTATATTTATGAATCTTAACTGAAGGGGTAGTAAAGAATAACAAAAAGAAAAGGGCCCATTCTAATTAAACAGTCAAAAGTGTACAAGTTGGTGCTCATCTTGAACTTCTCTATCACTCATGCTCTGGGCCTGGTCAACGTGAAAGCTCACACCACCTTCTGAATGATGGACCTCACCCATGGTTCTGAAAGAGGTAGTTAAAAGGCTTGTGGAGGTATTAGTAATGATCTTTCAAGAATTGCTAGACTCTGGCATAGTTCTGCAGGTATGGAAAATTGCAAATGTCACACTACTCTTCTAGAATGGAAGGAGGCAGAAGAAAGGAAATTATAGGCCAGTTAGCCCAACTTCAATGGCTGGGACAATGTTAGAGTTGGTTGTAGAGGATGAGGTCTCAGGGTAAATGGAAGCACATGATGAAATAGTCCAAAATCAGCATGGTTTCCTTAAGGGAAAATCTTGCCTGACAAATCTGTTAGAATTCTTTGAGAAAATAACAAGTAGGATAGACAAGGAAGAATCTATGAATGTTGTGTACTTGGATTTTCAGAAGGTGCCACATATGAAGTTTCTTAGCAAGATAAGAGCCCGTAGTATTACAGGAAAGATACTAACTTGAGGAAAGAAAAGGAGCCACTTCTGATTAGCTGCCAGTGACTAGTGATGTTCAGCAGGGGTCGATGTTGGGACCTCTTCTTTTTACCTTGTATGTCAATGATTTGGATGACAGAATTAATGGTTTTGTGGCCAAGTATGCAGATGATATGAAGAGAGGTGGATGGGCAGGTAGTGTTGAGGAAGAAGGGAGGCTTCAAAAGGACTTTAACAGATTAGGAGATTGGGCAAAGAAGTAGCAAGTGGATGCATTTCTGGGAAGTGTATGGTCATGCACTTTGGTAGAAGTTATAAAAGTAATAGACTATTTTCTAATCAAGGAGAAAATTCTAAAATCCAAAGTCCAAAGGGACTTGGGATTCCTTATACAGGATTTTCTAAAGGTTCATTTGTAGGTTGAGTTGGTGGTAAGAAAGGCAAATGCAATGTTAGCATTCATATTGTGATGGCTAGAATATAAAAGCAAGGATGTAATGCTGAGGCTTTATCAGGCACTGGAGAGGCCTCACCTGGGCAGTTCTGGGCACCTAATTTAAGAAAGGATATGCTGACATTGGAGAAGGTTCAGAGGATATCCTTGAGAATGATTCCTGGATAGACAGGCTTGTCATATCAAAAGCATTTGAAGGTTCTGGGCTTTTACTTGCTGGAATTTAGAAGAATGAGAGGGATTTCATTGAAACCTATCGAATGTTGAAAGGCATTGATAGAGTGGATATGGAGATGATCTTTTCTATTGTCCTGTCCAGAATAGAAGGTCATCTATTAAGAATGGAGATGAGGAGGAATTTCTTTAGGCAGCTGGGGAGGCCAGGTCATTGGGTGTATTTAAGGCGGACTTTGACAGGTTCTTGATTTGTCAGAGCATGAAAGTTTACTAGGAGAAGATGGGAAAATGGGACGGGAAATGGATCAGTCTTGATGAAATGGCGGTGCAGACTCAATGGGCCGAATGGCCTAATTCTGCTCCTATGCCCCGTGGTCTTATGGTCTTTTCATGGAGGCATACAACACTACATCTATGTCATTAAAGGCATCCGTTAGTCTTGTGAGACCATGGATCTGCACCTGGAAAGTCTTCAGTCTCCAGGGCACAGGCCTGGGCAAGGTTGTATGGAAGACGGGCAGTTGCCCATGCTGCAAGTCTCCACTCTCCATGACAGCGATGTTGTCCAAGGGAAGAGCATTAAGACCCATACAGCTTGGCACCAGTGTTGTCGCAGAGCAATGTGTGGTTAAGTGCCTTGCTCAAAGACACAACACCCTGCTTCGGCTGGGGCTTGAACTCACGACCTTCAGGTCGCTAGTCGAATGCCATAATCACTTGGCCACGTAACATTAGCTCCATCACATTCTATGCACTGGGAATTTAGGTGCATGTCTAATCACAAACAAGAGAAAATCTACAGATGCTAGAAAGCCAAGCAACACAAACGAAATGCTGGAGGAACTCAGCAGTCCAGGCAGCATCTATGGAAAAGAGTAAACTGTTGACATTTTGGGCTGAGACCCTTCGGCAGGACTGGAGAAAGAGCTGAGCATTCAGAGCAAGAAGGTGGGGGTAGGGGAAGAATAAACAGAAGATAGTAGATGATAGGTGAAATCAGGATTGGGGGACCCGGCGGGGGGGGGGGGTGAGTAAAGATCTGGGAAGTTGATTGGTGAAAGAGATAAAGAGCTGGAGAAGAGGGAATCTGATAGGAGAGAAGATAAGGCTGTGGAAGGAGAGGAAGAGTGAGGAGCATGAGAGGGAGGTGATGGGCAAGTAAGGAGATAGTTGAGAGAGGGAAATGGGAATGGGAAATGGCGAATCCTTCACCAGTTGACTTCCCAGCTCTGGCCTGCTGAGTTCGTCCAGCATTTTACATGTGATGTTTGGGTGCATGTCTAGATGCTTCCTAAATTCATTGTGAGTATCTACCTCCCCACCTCCCCAAGCAGCACGTGTCCCTGGAATCTACTTTTTCTAACATGTCATTTCACACCCTCCCCGGCCCTTTCGTCATCTACCTACACTCAGTGCAGTTTACAATGGACAGTTAACACAACAGCTCGTGCCTATTTGGGATTTTTTTTAGGGTATGGAACTGGGGCATCCAGTTGAAACCCAGTGATTATTGGGAGAATGGGGGTGCAATTCTCCCTTTCCTGGAGAGGAAGAAAATGTGAATTTGAGTGTGACAGCAAACATTGCAAGGGATTAACAGAGAAAAAGTGGAGCACCTTGATGCATAAGTGCCAACATTTCCTAGAGATATTTCTGTAGAATTTCCAGCAGGGCGGTAACAAGTATGCAGAAATACTTCAAGATGCAAGATTCAAGATTGTTTAGTACTTGAGTGTAAAGGAGATCTGATGCAGCACAATAAACATAAAAAATACCATTTAGAAAAACAAAAGCAATAAATATAAATACAGTATAAAAGAAATCCTGTAAAAAACAATCCTCCAAGAGGACCAAACCCTTGTCGTAGGGTTTGGAGGTTTGCATATCTCAATGAGCCAGAGAGCTACAACGGCTGGAGTCAGGGCTTTATGCTTTGGCTCTTGGTAGGGTCACTCGTGCCAGACAAGTCAAAGGGTAGGGGCCAGACTAAGAGTGGTCCACTGGTCTTCCAGGTCCAGGGGTACAGCTCAGGGATAACAATCCTGACTGGTGAAAAAGCAATTGGGTACAGAAACAGCAATGTGGATTACAGGAGGAACAGGCTCGGTCCTATTGACATTAGTGGATCTGGGGCTGAGAGGGCGAGTAGCTTCAAGTTCCTTGGTATACACATCACTGAGGATCTCACTTGATCTGTACATACCAGCTGGGTGATGAGAAAAGCACAACAGCCCAGCACATCTGTAGATGTGAACTTCCCACTATTCAGGACATTTACAGTGACAGGTGCATTAAACGGCCCAAAGGATCACCCCAACCACAAACTGTTCCAGCTGCTACCATCTGAGAAATGGTACCACAGCATTAAAGCCAGGACCATCAGGCTCTAGGACAGCTTCCATCAGGTCATCAGACTGTCTAATTCACACTAACACAATTGTATTTCTAAGTTATATTGACTGCTCTGTTGTATATCTTACCATACATACTATTTATTACAGATTACTATAATTTGCACATTGCACATTCAGATGGAGAGGTAACATAAAGATTTTTACTCCTCATGTATGTCGATTCAATTCAATTCAATTCTATACAGACAGAGATGGAGGACGGGCACTAAGTAAGATTAAGACATAAAATACAAAGTTCTTATCTACATGGACTAATACTATGTACTCAAAATAACAAGCATGTATTGTATTTAAATTCTTGAGCTGTGTGTGGTCAACAAGCCACCCTAAACTATACTGAACTGAGAAGCCCCATCAACAGTGCCATTAACAGCTTTGACCACCCGGTTTAGCAGGAGCTTCTCTCACCTCTGAGTAATCTGCCACCACGTACATTTCAATGTATTTCTTTGCTTTCAGGAACGCATTCCTCTGAAATAGAAAGGTACAGTAAATACAGCGTGACCCCGGTGGTTCTCATGATTGACATTGTTCCCACTGCTAACCAACAAAATGTGCAAACAAATAATCCGAGACTGTAAATCAACATTGATGTGAACAAATTGCTGCTAGAACATACAGGTATTTGACAGGCACAATGCCGACTGTAAATGAAGATTAAAAAAAAATCCAAATGCCGGAATTCTGAAATAAAAACAGGAAACACTCAACAGGTCAGATAGAACCTGCGGAGAGAAAAATAGAACACCCAACATTCAAAGTTCAAAGTTCAAAGTTGTGTACATACATCTATTGATGCTTCTGGACACATCTTCAGTGATGTTCCTGGAATCATCGGGTGTTTCGGGTCTTTCAACATCATACAACCTCCTCCAGGTGACCCAGCCGGGGCTGATCAGACCCCAGCTTGTGTCCAGATGGCTAGCTACTTATGACTCTATGGCTCCCCTCCTTTGAGCCACAGCCATCTTGAGGCCCTCTCTGCCACATCGGTGGTACTGCGGATGGCTCTCCTCTTCCTCTCTCCCTCGATACCCAAAATGCTGAAGGCTGTAACTAAAGAATGGGCTACGAATCCCCTACAACCAACCTCCACTAGGAGACACCTTGCTCTCCATCCAGCCTGCTGACAGTTGCTGACCAGTCCTGCGTACTTGGAGAGCTTCCTTTCAAAGGCCTCCTCCAAGCTATCTTCCCATGGGACTGTCAGCTCCAGCATCACCACTTACTTAGTAGACTCAGACACTAGGACAATGTCTGGTCGCAGGGTGGTGGTTGCAATATGGTTGGGGAACTTCAGCTGCCCTTCGAGGTCCACCAACAGCTGCCAGTCCCTTGCAGAGGTCAGAATGCCTGCAGATGTTCTTTTGGCAGGTATTGGCTGCTCCCCAGCTCTGACAAAGGCAATGGTCTGCTTGGCGGGTCGGGACCGCTTCGCCCACTCAACTCCTGCGCTGACGGCTTCAGCGATGGTCTTCAGGACCTGATCATGCCTTCACCTGTACTGTCCCTCACCAAGTGCCCTTGCACAGCCGCTGAGGATGTGCTCCAGGGTTCCTCGCTTGGAGCACAGTGGGCACGCAGATGACTCTGCCTTGCCCCATGTGTGCAGGTTTGATGGGCTTGGAAGCACATCATACACTGCCTGGATGAGAAATTGGATGCGGTGTTGTTCGGCTTTCCAAAGATCAGCCCAGGTCACTTTCCTCTCAACCGCATTCTCCCATCTTGTCCAAGCTCCCTGTTGTAAGTGTATTATCTAAGTACATCTATGTCACAATAATGTACCCTGAGATGCACTTCCTTTTGCAGGCATTTACAGTAGAATAAGAAATACAGTAGAATCGATGAAGAACGGCACACACAGAAAACAAATACGTAAAAGAAGACATATTGTGCAAGCTCACAAAGAACAAATAGTAAATAAATAAATAATAAACAAACAGACAGATAGGTAATAAGTAAATAACGCAGAGAACATAAGTTGTACAGTCCTTGAAAATGAGTCGCTAGGTTG
Organism: Mobula birostris; assembly: GCF_030028105.1. Classification (NCBI taxonomy): domain Eukaryota; kingdom Metazoa; phylum Chordata; class Chondrichthyes; order Myliobatiformes; family Myliobatidae; genus Mobula; species Mobula birostris. Next base: position 148,207,524 of record NC_092377.1, read on the forward strand.
TGTTCAGTCATGAGTTCAGCATTGAGGTGAGTTATCCATGCTGGGACATAGAACAGTCCATCACAGGAACAGACCCTGTGCTGAATTCATGAAACATTGAGTTGAGCAAATCCCTTCGGCCTGCACAATGTCCAATTCACTCCATTGCATTCTCATTCTGCTCCTACGTCTTATTAATCTAAGAATCCTTTAAACATCTTCATTGTATTTGCTTCATTGTCTCCCCCAGAGTGCATCTCAGACACCCTCCACTTATTATCCACAGATGCCATCCTACCTGCTTTTTCTATTATCGTTGCAGAATGGAATCTAGTCAAGGGGTTGGGGAATTTACCTTGCTTTCCATAAGTTGATGCCCAGTACTGTTGCTGATAACGCACTGACTTGGTTTAATGTACCTCACTTGGAGAATTAAAGGTCTCTTCCACTTTTGGCTCTGGACTGTCCCACGAAGTGTTCACCACACCACAAGTCTTCAGTGGCAGCACGAGCTCCTCATATCTATAGAGCGCGTGTTCATTGCTGACCGATTCCTTCAGAGGTTCTATTAGATACCGTTGGCCATCGGTGCGGATATAACCACTAAAGAAAGAAAGACCGAAAGAGAATGTTGGACTTTCCAGCTGTGGTCAGAACCTTAAGCAAACAAGAAAGCCCAAGCCAAAAGCAGCAATATCATTGCAAATTGTCCTGTTTTTTTTTCAGGTTCGAGTTAAATCAGGGATGTTGGAGTTTGCTGGGGCAGTGCTGCTCGAAGGGCTGAAAGACCCTACTCCTTGCTAAACTACTAAATAAACAATAAATAAAATAGGCCAAAGTCAGCATGGTTTCCATCTTGCCTTACAATCTATCGGACCTCTTTGAGGAAATTACAGATGGCATAGACAAAGGAGAATCAGTGGATGTTGTTTACTTGGATTTTCTGAAGGACTTTGACAAGGAGCTGCACATGACGTTGCTTAACAAGCCAACTGCTCATAGTATTACAGGAAAGACGCTAGCATGAATAGAAGATTGGCTGACTGGCAAGAGGCAAAGAGTGGGATAAAGGGGCTGCCAGTTACTAGTGGCATTCCGCAGGGGACAGTGTTGATACTGTTCCTTTTCATCTTACATGTCACTGACTTGAAATTGATGGCTTCGTGTCCAAGTTTGCGGACAATATGAAGATAGGTTGAGGAAGCAGAGAGGCTGCAGAAGGACTTAGACAGATTAGGAGAATGGGCAAAGAAGTGGCAGATGGAATATATAGTGTAAGGAAGTATATGGTCATGCACTTTGGTAGAAGGAATAAAGGTGTAGACTTCAATATTCAAAAATCAGAAGTGCAATGGGACTTGGAAGTTCTTGCACAGGATTGCCTGAAGACTAAGTTTCAGGTTGAGTCAGTGGTAAAGAAGGCAAATGCAATGCTAGCATTAATTTCGAGAGGGCTAGAATAAGAGAGCAAGAATGTAAGCAGTCAGCAGTCCTGACGAAGGGTTCCGGCCAGAAACGTCGACTCATCGTTTCCACAGATGCTGCCCGACCTGCTGAGTTCCTCCAGCGTGCTGTGAGTGTTGCTTTGACCCCACCATCTGCAGAGTATTTTGTGTTTGTGAGCAAGAATGTAATGTCTTTATAAGGCATTGGTCAGACTGCACTTGGAGTACCGTGAGTAGCTTTGGGCCCCTTATCTAAGACAAGATGTACTGGCATTGGAAAGGATCCAGAGGAGGTTCACGAGAATGACTGCAGGAATGAAAGGTTAATGCATGAAGAGCGTTTGATGGCTCTGGGCCTGTGCTCATGGGAGAGAAAAATGAGAGGGGATGTCACTGAAACTTATCCAATATTAAAAAGCCAAGGTATAGAGAGGATGTTTTCTATAGTGGGAAGGAACTGCCTCAGAATAGAGGGACGCCCATTTAGAACAGAGATGAGGAGGAATTTCTTTAGCCAGAGGATGGAGAATCTGTGGAATTCATTGCCGTAGACAGCTGTGCATGTCAACTCATTGGATATATTTCAGGCAGAGGTTGATAGGGTCTTGATTAGTTAAAGGAGAAGGTAGGAGAATGGGGTTGACAGGGATAATAAAGCAGTCATGATGGAATAGTGGTGCAGACTCAATGGGCCAAATAGACTAAAACTGCTCCTATGCTTTGTGGTCTTATCGTCTATTCAAACCAACAAATTAAGGACTCCTGCACAGGAACAGGCCGTCTGATCCATCTAGTCCATGACAAACTGTTGTTCTGCCCAGTCCCATCAACCACGGTGCATTGCTTGTTAAAAGTTCGGGGCATAGACAGCAGATCGGCTGCCACGCATCAACAATCCTGTTCAATCCGAACCCCCAGTGCTGTCAGTATACCGTTAGCTTGTTCTCTCTGTAACTGGGTGGGTTTCCCCACATGTGCTCCAGCTTTCTTTCACATCCCAAAGGCGATCCCATAGAGTCAATGAATGGGTTGGTAGGTTAACTGGCTACTCTAGCACGCAGGAGAGTGATAGAATCTTTGAGGAATTAATGAGAACGTGAGGAGAATAAAAATGAAGGATGAGTGAGAATAGGAGGCTGGTGCTCAGCATGGCCTCAAAGGGCTGAAGGGCCTGCTTCCATGCCATTGTCTCCATGACTATCTGAATGGCTTTGTCAGTACTGAAGTGACCTGGGCAGAGGGACGTTACCTTACCTGAGTCCGTCACAAGTGCTGAAGCTGGCCGCGGAGTCGTTGTCCCCCTTTATGTAACCATGGTAATAGCAATGATCCTAAATGTGGCAGAGAAATGGGCATGGGATAGTTAGCAAATCATTTCGCACAGTGGCATCCATTTCAAAAGAGCTTGATAACAAGGAGCTTGACAGAACATGTGGTTTAACAGAGATATTGTGTTTTTTTTCTCCTCAGTTGATCAGGCCTGAGCTAGATGAAGCTTGGATCTGTCTCCATTTCCCACATGTAGGTCAGGATAGAAGAGCAGGGAATTTCCTCTAGGGGTCTGCAAAATACTAATTCTTAACCCAACAATTAAGACAAGTGATCTTAAGCTGATTGTTGGAGCTTACAGTGCCCTAGCTCTCAGCTACATTGTCTCTTATTGCAGCAGTCTATATACAGTATTGTGAATGTAATATTGGAGTAATCTTTTATATATATTGGTTAATTCAGCATTCTTGTTCATTTAAATAAATTATTGCAGGTTATATGCATAAATACGTGAATTGCATATGTCATCACGTTATATGGCGGCCTTGCTTGAAGTAAACTCAACGTGACATCAGAATTAGGTTTAATATCACCAGCATGTGCCACGAAATTTGTTATCTTAGTTGCCGCAGTACAATGCAATACATGATAATATAGAAAGAAAACAAAAATAAGTAAATCAATTACAGTAAGTACATAAAATAAAATGAAAATAAAATAAAAGACATCCGTTAGTCTTGCGAGACCATGGATCTGCACCTGGAAAGTCTTCAGTCTCCAGGGTGCAGGCCTGGGCAAGGTTGTATGGAAGACCAGCAGTTGTCCATGCTGCAAGTCTCCCTGTTGTCCAAGGGAAGGGCATTAGGACCCATACAGCTTGGCACCAGTGTCGTCACAGAGAAATGTGTGATTAAGTGCCTTGCTCAAGGACATAACAGGTTTCCTCGGCTGGGGCTTGAACTCACGACCTTCAGGTCGCTAGTCCAATGCCTTAACCACTTGGCCACGTGCCCACACGATTAAGTACATACAAGTATATTAAATAGTTAGATTAAAAATAGTGCAAAACAGAAATAATATAGAAAAATGAGTTAGTGTTCATGTATTCAATGTCCATTTAGGAACTGGGTGGCAGAGGAGAAGTTACAAAACATAAGATGCAGCATTGACGTAGAGTGCATTAACTTTCTGGGAATGCTGATAATGTGACACACTACTGCCTCTCAGCTCCAGCAACCTGACCTCCATGGTGTTTTAAGCACGAGGAGATCTGTGGATGCTGGAAATCCAAGCAACATGTACAAAACGCTGGAGGCACTCAGTAGGCCAGGCAGCGTCTATGGACGAGAGTAAACAGTCCCGATGAAGGGTCTCTGCCTGAAGTGTCGGCTGCTTACACTTTTCCATAGACGCTGCCTGGCCTGCTGAGTTCCTCCAGCATTTTGTGTGTGTTGCTCAATAGAGTTTGCACGCTCTCCCTCTGATCACATAGATCTCCTCTGATTCTCCAGTTCCCCCGCCACATCTCAAAGACTTGCAAGTTGGTAGGTTACTTAGCCACTGGTTGGTGGATGAGTGGGAGAGAATCAATATGGGGAGAATGAAATAGGCTAGCAAAGGGTTAGTGTAAAAATGAGTGGCTGATAGTTGGAATGGACTTAAGGACCTGTTTCCTGAGCTGCATCTGTGACTCCAAGACAAACTTGTAGTTAAGAATCTAAGTGAATGCACAGCACCGCTGAGAAACATTGCGTTGCTCTGGGAAAAGTAGCCTGGGACTGTCAGTGACCACTTAGAACGCAGCAGGTAGTGCTGCTGTCACACGGAGAGCCTGATCCTGCTCTCAAGTGATTTCAGACACTGACCACAGGAATGCCCACTGGCCAAGTGTTACACTTGCCTGAATCGCCAGAACATGAGCATTATCACCAGTGTTTACTGAGGCACGGTTGCAATGCACCCTTTCTTCTGAAGAATTTCCTTGGTGTCCAGATGCAGGAGCTGCACTTATATTTACGGAGGATTAAACGAGCATGATTGGAATGACAGACACCGCCAGCACTTGGAACATTTTGTTTACAGATGGGCTGTGATTGTCTCTGCTGGTGATGGTGCATTCCAAGACACGTTGCAACCTGCTGAAGAAACCTGCTTTAGAGTAGATAATTAACTCAGTAAGTATTCTTGCCCTGGGCTAATCAGCACACACATTCTGTAGGCTCCCAAGGGTACCATCTAAATGGTCTATAAACCAGATGGGAATGGGGACTCTAAAATCAACACAGCGCGGCCTGGCGCAAGGGGTGCCAGTCGCACACTTCTACCCTCCCACTGTCGACAAGAAGACACACACTCAATATTGTAGGAACAGCTTCTTCCCCTCCACCATCAGGTTTCTGAATGGTCTATGAACCCATGAACACTGCCTCACTGTTTCGCTCTTTTTGCACCATTTATTTATTTTTTAAACTATTAGTAATTTTTTTATGCACTGCACTGTATTGCTCCCACAAAACAACAAATTTCATGATGTCTGTCGGCGATAATAAACCTGATTCTGATTCTGAAGGAGGCTATTCAGCCCATCAACCCCCTGCTTCCTGCTGCGTAATACTCACAACACGCTGGAGGAACTCAGCAGGTCGGGCAGCATCCATGGAAACGATCAGTCCACATTTCGGGATGGAACCCTTCGTCAGGACTCATAGTAATTGCATCAGTTCCAATCTTTCCCTTATTTCTCTTTACCCTTGAAACTTATTTTCTCCATCAACTTTCCTGCTACTCACTGACACACTGGGGACAAAATACAGTGCCCAATTCACTGCACGTCTTTGGGATGTGGGAAGAGGAATCCCGAGTGGAGGAAATGCACACATTCTCATAGAGGGATCAGAAGTGGAGAGAGTGAGCAAATTCAAGTTCCTGGGTGCTTTTATCTCTGTGGACCAAACCTAGGCACAACATATTGATGCAGCTACAAAAAGGCAAGACCGTGGCTATATTCCATTAGGAGTTTGAGGAGATTTGGTTTGTCTCCTAAAACACCCGAAAGCTAAAGATGTACCGTAGAGAGTATACTGACTGGCTGCTCACCGTCTGGTATGGAGGTGGGGGGTGGGGGGGGCAACTGTACGAGATCGAAGTAAGTTGCAAAATTAGTTAACTCCATCATAGGTACGAGCCTTTGTAGAATCCAAGTCATCTTTAAGGAGTGGTGCATCAAAAAGGCAGCATCAATCATTAAGGATCCCCACCACCCAGGAGATGCCCTCTTAGGGTCATAAGACCATAAGACAAAGGAGCAGAATTAGGCCATCTGGCCCATCTAGTCTGCTCCGTCTCTCAATCATGGCTGATCCTCTTTTTCTACCTCCTCCTCAACCCCAGTTCCTGGCCTTCTCCCCGTAACCTCTGATACCATGTCCAATCAAGAACCTATCAATCTCTGCCTTAAATGTGCCCAACGACCTGGACTTCACAGCTGCATGTGGCAACAAATTCAACAAGTTCACCACCCTTTGACTAAAGAAATTTCTCTGCGTCTTTGTTTTGAAAGGGTGCCCCTCTATCCTGAGGCTGTGCCCTTTTGTCCTAGACTCTCCCACCATGAGAAACATCCTTTCCACATCCACTCTGTCTTGACCTTTCAATGTTCAAAAGGTTTCAATGAGATCCCTCCTCATCCTTCTGAATTCCAGCGAGTACAGACCCAGAGCCATCAAACGTTCCTCGTATGATAACCGTTTTGTTCCTGGAATCATCCTTGTGAACCTCCTCTGGACCCTCTCCAATGCCAGCACATTTTTTCTAAGATGAGGAGCCCAAAACTGTTCACAATACTCAGGGTGAGGCCTCACCAGTGCCTTACAAAGCCTCAGCATCACATTCTTGCTCTTATATTCTAGACCTCGAAATAAATGCTAACATGGCATTTGCCTTCCTCTCCACCGACTCAACCTGCAAGTTAACCTTCAGGGTGTTCTGCATCGGACTCCCAAGTCCCTCTGCATCTCAGATTCCTGAATTTTCTCCCCGTTTAGAAAATAGTCCGCACATTTATTTCTACTATCAAAGTGCTTGACCGTGCATTTTCTCTTCTTTGGGATGTGAAAGAACAACTCTCTTCTCAATGTTCTCATCAGGAAGGAGGTACAGAAGCTCCAAGGCGCACACTCAACAATTCTGGAACAGCTTGTTCCTGTCTGCCATCGATTTCTAAATGAAGACTGATTCCATGAACACTTCCTCTCTACTATACTTACCGTAATTCAGTTTTTTTTCTATATTTATCCAGTATTGCATTACAATGCTGCCGCAAAGTTGATGGATTTCATGCTGTGCGCCGGTGGTATTAAACCTCATTCTGATTCTGATTCACAGGAAGAGCATGCAAACCCCACACAGACTGCACCAGAGGTCAGAATGGAACCCATCAGCTGGAACTGTGAAACAGCAGCTCTACTGAAGACCAAAACACACAGGAGCAGAGTGAGGTAATTTGGCTCATCGAGTCTATTCCACCAACACACATCAAAGTTGCTGGTGAACGCAGCATCTCTAGGAAGAGGTACAGTCGACGTTTCGGGCCGAGACCCTTCGTCAGGACTAACTGAAAGAAGAGCTAGTAAGAGATTTGAAAGTGAGAGGGGGAGGGGGAGATCCAAAATGATAGGAGAAGACAGGAGGGGGAGGGATGGAGCCAAGAGCTGGACAGGTGATTGGCAAAGGGGGTACGAGAGGATCATGGGACAGGAGGCCTAGGGAGAAGGAAAAGCGGGAGGAGGGGAAAACCCAGAGGATGGGCAAGAGGTATAGTCAGAGGGACAGAGGGAGAAAAAGGAGAGAGAGAGAGACAGAATGTGTGATTCCTTGTGTGTGAGTCTATTTCACCATTTGATTCATTATTCTTTCAACCCTATTCTCCAGCCTTCTCCATTATTCTTTCAAGCTCATTCTCCAACCTTCTTCCTAAACTGCTGTGCTCCCCTTGCCTGGTCAACAAGCATATTCAAGACTCAGCTTGCTTTTAGAATCAAAGATCACATGACCTGCCTAATGATCACGTCAGTCATTGAATGGTGATCAAGCTCAAGCAGAGTGTGGTTTATATTTCAATCATCTCAAGTACTAAAGCCTTATGAAAATAGAGAGTGGAGATTCAGTAACTGATTGTAAAACAGGCCAGTATTTCATGGGCTGGCATTAATTTTGACACTTCCTGAGCCTTCAAGAGGCATAACTGAAAGCCATGTCGGATTAATGGAAGGAATTAAACAAAATCATTCAGCAGAGACATTCTGTGCCCTGTAATGTGGTTACTTTTCCTTAGATATAGAGCAGTTTGTGCTATACTCACCAGATAGACCGGGGTGTCTTGCACTTCAGTCCCATTCTCCAATGTGTAGGTTTCTGAGTAGTTCTTGGCAAATAGACCCCTGTAAGGTGAAGAGATAGGAATTGGCGTCATGGAATTTAGACATAAGAATCTGCTTTAACCTGCTTTGGTTAGCTATTAATATGACTGGTGGTAGCAGAAACTAATGCAATGCGCAGATCTGTCACCTTGACTGGGGACAGAAGTCACAGTATGATTTGGCCGAACAGTATGGTTGTTTAGTGACCTCTCACCTAAGGATATAACCAGGCTGGTTGCTGGGTTCCGGCATGGGGCTTCAGGCAGGAGGGTCATTGTCTGCCTAGACATTCTTACATATTTGCCTAGGGTATTGAGCACCCTACCATCCCAGGTATTTGAAGGTTGGGTCCTGAGGTAATGGTGTAGTGATTGATGCAGAAGGAGGGAGGACAGTGATTTTGAAGTGACATGGACCAATTCTCCTCTGTCATCACTGGCTGTGGTCTTCACCTGATTTTATGTCCCTCATTCTGTTCTCTTCATTATGGGGTGACGGCCACTCAGCACTCACACAGCCAATGCCTCCAAATTACTTAGTGCAGGGTTTCAGAGTTGGGCATAAGGAGGATTACCAATGGTATAAAGACAAGTTCAAACATTGCATTGATTAGGATGAAGAGTAGGACCCTCATTGCCCTGTGTTTTCACACTGTGATCCGCACCCTTTCTCTGAAGTTCCCACCCCTTCATTCCAACCCCTTGGGAGCAGTGGATGTTGGTGCACTGCCTACAGCTATTCCTGATTTCTCTGGAATCTTCGGGGAATCCTGGTCAGAAACAAAGGGCAGACTATTCTGTGGCACGGCATGTCCGGAGCAACCCAATCCTGGGGAGAAAAATAGGGAAAATCACCAACCCCTCTGAAGGCTCTTATGCAACCGTACTGGTATAATTCTTGGAATAAAGACACCTACTCATTCTTCTCGAGGTGTATGACAACCTCTTTGCCCTCCACAGGTACTCCATACCGAACAACGGATGGATAAAGACCCTGCAACAGAACAGACCTCAATTGAAGCAAATTTTAAGAAAGATGAACTTAGAATTTGTTGTATATCTAAAGACCTGATTGGCAACTCTGCTCCCACTCAGATCCGGATCACTAGCTTTCAGTTTTTCTGCCTGTTATCCTCTGGCTAAATTACTGACTAAAGCCAACACTGCATTGCTACGCCATTAGAAACCTCCATCACCATTACTCTTCTAGATTTCCCTCTCTCTGCCCATTCTAGAGTGCAGTACATTCAGACCTTGCTATTTACTGATTTGCTATCCCCAGGTCCATCAACTCACAAGCTAGTCCCAAGTCCAATGTGAATTATTTTCCAACAAATATATATCTATATAAACATTAAGGAACTATTCACTATCTCTGTAAAGAGTTTCCATAACACTTGGGTCAAGTGGATCTCCACTGTGTACTTTTCTGAGAGACAGATTTTTGTTTCCAAAGCTGTATTGTGTCTTTTCATAAAAACCACTGCTTGCAAGTTTCAATCGAGGTAGATTGTTCGCTAACGTCATTTGATTTTTAGGAATTTAGAAGTTTTAATGTGTTTATTAATGCATATTAATACTTTTAGAATATTCCAGGATAAGTTCTTGATTATTTGGAGTCTGCAATGAGGACAAAGGAGAGTCTCACAGTGGTATCCACATTTTTTTTTATACCTTGGGAAGTCCATCCTCATATCCCTGATGAGCAACAAGGACTTACAAGGTCTTGTTTCATTTGGAAACATTATCTCTCTGTATGTCAATGTAATAGCAGGACCCGTGCTCCACATCGCGAACCCTTTGACTGAAGCGCCCACATGCTGAGGTGCTATTGTGAGCCTGACACTGGGCTTTGCACCATACAGTACCTCGCTCTCTCGTTTCTGCTTGACGTGGAGCCTGCGCGGTTTCACCACCTGGTAATTCCGTATTCCGGGGAGCTTGGAGGTGGAGCTCACTGCAAGCAAACGAAACAGATCGGTCAGAACCAAAACGTCCAGTGGAAGGCAGTTCCCTTCTCCCTTCTGGGATAAGGTACGGGAGCTTGAAAGCCCAGACAACCAGACTCAAGAGCAGCTTCTTCCCCACTGCTATAAGACCTTCCCATTCCTCTCCCAGTGGTGCTGCCGTATTTTCAAAACTTTAATTCTTGTATTGTTGTCACTCTTGTATTTCTTTCAGCACAATATCAGTTTGTACCTCTTTAATTATAACCTTCTGTTGCACTTGTTTCTGCAGTGATTGTGTAATTAATTATTTCCATGTGTACTGTTTACTCTGACAGTATCATGGGAGGCAGGAATATCATTCTACCCCAGTGTGTGTGTATATATATATATATATATGTATATAATCTGAATCTGAATCTGAATTCAGACAAGGCTATGCGCTTAGCGCTCTGCTCTACTTGTTTTGCAAGTAATGTGAGGCTAAATACAGCTCCAATGCCAAATTCAAGTTTACTGAAGACACCACTGTTTTTGGCTGAGTCAGAGCTGGTGATGAATTGGCGTATAGGAGGGAGACTGAAAATCTGGCTGAATGGTGCCACAGCAACAACCTCTCACTCAATGTCAGCAAAACCAAAGAGCAGATTATTGACTGCAGGAGAGGAAGACAGGGATACAGGAACCAGTCCTCACCTGGGGATTGGAGGTGGACAGGGTCAGTAACTTTAAATTCCTTTGTGTTATTTCAGAGTGATGCACTATCAAAAACCCCAAAAGACTGGAAGCAGAGTAAATACTGGAAGGCTTTTATTAGCAGTAAAATGTGACCTCCAGCATGCTGAGTATCTGCCCCTGGACTGAGAGGAGGAGCAATGGCGCAATCGCCTTTATTCAGGGGTCTGTGGGAGGAGCCACAGGGGCAGTCAGCAGAGGGGCGTGTCCAGACAGGTAACCCAGTTACAACATATATATATATATATATAGTTTACCACAAGAGGATCTGCCCTGGGACTAGCATGTAAATGCCATTACAATGAAGGCATGGCAGTGCCTCTATTTTCTTCGGCATGCCATCTAAAACTTTGATGAACTTCTATAGACACACAGTAAAGAGTATCATGACTCCTTGCGTCGTAAACTGGTGTGCAAACACCAGCACCCATGAATGGAAAAGCCAACAAAATTAGGGAATACAACCCAGTCCATTAGGAAGGAAAAACCCTGGCAACACACACAAAATGCTGGCAGAGATCTGTGGGCCAAACAGTATCTCATAGATGCTGCCTAGCCTGCTGAGATCCTCCAGCATTTTGTGTACGTTGCTTGGAATTCCGGCATCTGCAGATTTTCTCTTGCTTGCGAGAGGAAAAGCCCTGTTATCATTGAGCACACCTACAAGGAACACTGCCACAAGAAAGCAGCATCCATCATCAAGGACCCCCACCATCCAGGCCATGCTCTGTTCTCACTCCTGCCGTCAGGAAGGAAGTACAGCAGCCTTTGGCCCCACACCACCAAGTTCAGGAATAGTTACTAACCTTCAACCACCATGCCCCTGAGCCATCGTGAATAATTTCACTCACCCCAACTATTCCACAATCTATGGACTCACTTTCAAGGACTCCTCATGTTCTCTATATATTATATATTACTTACTTATCAATACTGTTTTGTTTCTTCCTGTTTGTCTTCTTATGTTCATTGGTTGCTTGTCTGTCTTTGTATGTGTAATGTTTTTCATTAATTCTATTGAATTTCTTTGTTCTACAGTGAGGGCCTGCAAGAAACTAAATGGCAGGGTAGTATATGATGACATATATGTACTTTTATAATAAATTCACTTTGAACTTTGGATTTGAATTTGAATATCTGCAGTTCTGCACTAATCCGGTGAACTTGAATTCAATCCTCACTATGGCATCTAAGAAATTTATTGTAGAATAAAATCTAGTCCAAAATAAGTTCCTATAGCAGTATACAAAATTATGAGGGGTATAGTTAGGGTGAACACATACAGGCTTTTACTCCTGATGGTGGGTGAGACAAGATCTAGAGGTCATGGATACAGGGTGAAAAGTGAAACTATTAAGAGGAATCTGAGAGGGAACTTCTTTACCCAGAGGCAATGAGAGTGTGGAATGAAATGAGCTGCCAGTGGAAGTAGTAGGTATGGGTCATTTGTAACATTTAAGACCGTAAGACATTGAAGTAGAATTAGGCTGTTCAAACCATAGATTCTGCTTTGCTATTCTATCATGGCTGATTTATTATTCCTCTCACCCCATTCTCCTGCCTTCTCTCCATTACCTTTGATGTCCTTACTAATTAAAAACCTATCAACCTCTGCTTTAAATGTACCCAATGATTTGCCCCTTCACCCAACAGCCATCTGTGCCAATGAATTCCAGATTCACCACCCTCTGGCTAAATTAATTCCCCCTCATTACTGTTAAAAAGGGGAGTCCCTCTATTTTGATGATGTGCACTTTGGTCTTAAATTCCCCCACTGTAGGAAATATCCTCTCCACATCCACTCTGTCTAGGTCTTCCAATATTCGGTAGGGTTCAATGAGATTCCACTTCAGTTCTAAACTCCAGTGAGTACAGGCCCACAGCCATCAAATGCTCCTCATATGTTATTCCTTTCATTCCTCGATTCATTCCTATGAGCCTCCTCTGGACCATAAGACAAAGGAGCAGAAGTCAGCCATTTGGCCTATCGAGTCTGCTCCTCCATTTCATCAAGAGCTGATCCATTCTCCCATTTAGTCCCACTCCCCCGCCTTCTCATCATAACCTTTGATGCCCTGGCTACTCAGATACCTATCAATCTCTGCCTTAAATACACCCAATGACTTGGCCTCCACTGCCGCCCGTGGCAACAAATTCCATAGACTCACCGCCCTCTGGCTAAAAAAATTTCTTTGCATCTCTGTTGTGAATGGGCGCCCTTCAATCCTTAAGTCATGCCCTCTCGTACTAGACTCCCCCATCATGGGAAACAACTTTGCCACATCTACTCTGTCCATGCCTTTCAACATTCGAAAAGTTTCTATGAGGTCTACCCTCATTCTTCTAAACTCCAAGGAATACAGTCCAAGAGCGGATAAACGTTCCTCATATGTTAACCCTCTCATTCCCGGAATCATTCTAGTGAATCTTCTCTGTACTCTCTCTAACATCAGCACATCCTTTCTTAAATAAGGAGACCAAAACTGCAATAAGGAGATCAAAATTGGACCCTCTCTAATGCCAGCATATCTTTTCTTAGATAAGCAGTCCAAAACTGCTTACAGTATGCCAAGTGTGGTCTGACCAATGCCTTATAGAGCTTCGGCATTACATCCTCAGATTCATATTCTATTCCTCTCAAAGTCAATGCTAACATTGCATTTACCTTCCTTACCATTGACTCAACCTGCAAATTAACCTTTAGGGAATCCTACATAAGGATTTACAAGTACCTTTGCACTTCTGATTTCTGAGTTTAGAAGATAGTATCCACTTGTAAATCTTCTACCAAAATGCATGACCATACATTTTCCTACATTATATTCCATCTGCCATTTCTTTGCCCATTCTCCTAATCTGTCTAAGTCCTTCTGCAGACTACCTGCTTCTTCAAAGCTACCTGCCCCTCCAGCTGTCTTCATATCATCTGCAAACTTGGACACAAAGCCATCAATTCCATCAACCAAATCATTGACATATGACGTGTTAAGAAGCAATCAAAACTTCGACCCCTGCGACACACCACCAGGCACTGGCAGCCAACCAGAAAGGGCATACTTTATTCCTACTCTTTACCTCCTGCCAGTCAGCCAATCTTCTATCCACACCGCTATCCTTCCTGTAATGCCATGGACTCTTATCTTGATTTGTAGCCTCATGTGTGGTGCTTGTCAAAGGCCTTGTGAATATCCATGTAAGCCACATCCACTGACTCTCCTTTGTCTCTCCTGCCTGTTACTTCCTCAAAGAATTTCAACAGATTTGTCAGGTAAGATTTCCCCTTAAGGAAACCATGCTGATTGGCCTATTTTATCATGAGCCTCCAAGCACCCTGAATAGTCATCCTTTATAAAGGACTTCGACATTTTCCCAACCACTGATTTCAGGTTAACCAGTCTATAATTTATTTTCTTTTCCCTCCCTCCCTTCTTGGAGAGTGGAGTGATATTTGCGATTTTCCAGTCCACTAGAACCATAGTGATCCTTGAAAGATCACTACAAATGCCTCCATAATCTCTTCAGCTACCTCTTTCTGAAACTTATGGTGTAGTCCATCTGGTCCAGGTGATTTATCCATCTTCAGACCTTTCATCTTCCCTAGCACCTTCTCCTTAGTATTAGCAACTGCTCTCACTTCTCCCTTCTGACGCTCTTGAATTTCTGGCATACTACTGATGCAAAATTTTACTAAATTTATCCGCCATTACTACCTCTCGAGCAGCATTTTCTTGTATCTGCTCTCGCCTCTCTTTTATTCTTCGTATATCTGAAAAAAAATTTTTGGTAAGCTCTTATATATTATTGGCTAATTTAAGAGAAGTCTAGATTGGTATATAGATGAGATGGGTGCTATGATCTGGGCGCAAGTAGATGGAATTAGGCAGTAAAGCAGGCTAACAGAGCCCAGATGGGCCAAAGGGCCTGTTTCTGTGCCATAATGCTCTATGACTCTATGAGGAAGGCTGCAGAAGGACTTAGACAGATTAGGAGAATAGGCAAAGAAGTGGCAGATGGAATAGTGTCGGGAATTGAATGGTCATGCACTGTGGTAGAAGAAATAAAAGCACAGATTATTTTCTAAATGGAGAGAAAATGCAAACATCTGAGATGCAAAGGGACTTAGGAGTCCTCCCTGAAGGTTAATTTGCAGGTTGAGTTGGTGGGGAGGAAGGCTAATGCAATGTTAGCATTTATTTCAAGAGTACTAGAATATAAAAGCAAGGATGTAATGTTGAGACTTTATGGGGCATTGGTAAGACCTCACTTGGAGTATTGTGAGTAGTTTTGGGCCTCTTGTCTAAGAAAGGATGTGCTGACATTGGAGAGAGTTCAGAGGAGGTTCATGAGAATGGTTCTATGAATGAAAAGATTACTATATGAGGACTGATTGACTTCTCTGGGCCTGTACTCACTGGAATTCAAAAGAATGACGGGGGAACTCATTGAAACCTATTGAATGTTGAAAGGCCTAGATACAGTGGATGTGGCGAAGTTGTTTCTTATAGTGGGGGAATCTAGGATTAGAGGGCACTGCTTCAGAATAGAAGGATGTCCATTCAGAACGGGGATGAGAAGGAATTTATTTTGCCAGAGAGTGGTGAATCTATGGAATTCATTGCCACAGGTGCCTGTGAAGGTCAAGTCATCGGCTATATTTAAGGAAGAGGTTGATAGGTTCTTGATTAGTCAGGGCATGCATTGGTTAAGGGAAGAAGGCAGGAGATTGGGGCTGAGAGGGGAATGGATCAGTTGTGATGAAATGGCAGAGCAGACTTGATGGGCCAAATGGTCTAATTCTGCTCCAGCTACCTTATGGTCTTATGACTCTATATCCCCTGAAAAATATGTCAAGAAAGAAAAGAATCAGTGCTGGAGGAAGAATTCTTCCACCTAATCTATTCAGAGACAGGCATAGGAGAGAACTGGGGATGATAAAATCTGGAGTAATAAACAATCTGCTGGGAGATCTCAAGCTGTACTGGTGGGAGGAAAGGAATGGTTCTTGATGTCCTGATACAGGATTCTGACCTGGCACTTTGACAATTCCTTTTCCCTCACAAATGCCACTTGATCTGCTGAGTTCCTCCAGCTGAATGTTTGTAGCTTCAGGTACACAAATAGCTTGGTCCGAATCAGATTCACAAAGCTACAGCTTTAATTTTGAGGAAGTAATGGAGTTAATCCTCCAAGAGGACCACAGCCTTGTCGTAGGGTTTGGAGGCTTGTGTACCTCAGTGACCCAGAGAGCTATATTGGCTGGAGTCAGGTCTTTATACTTTGGCTCTTGGTTGGGGTCACCCATGCCAAACAGGTCAAAGGGTAGAGGACAGACTAAGAGTGATCCGCCAGCCCTCTAGGTTCAGGGGTTCAGGTCAGGGCTAACAACCCCGACTGATAAATCAAAATTGTTACAGAGACAGCAATGAAGATTCCTTCTACATCTGAGTGTGATGGTATCTCTGAGCCTTCACTCAGGACTTCCATGATTGACATTAATGAAGAGAGCGAGGAAGCTACTGACACGATGAAGGAAGCCCTGAACACCGCCAGAGATGGAGGACCTTCGTTGCTGTCCTAAACGCCCCCAGTGTAGCAGGCATGGAGTTAATGGAAAAGTTGTTCAATGCAAGATGGTATAGAGCCGGGTGGTGGAGGGTGGCTGTTTGAGCCTCTGCTCAAGCAAAAATTGAAAGTCACTCAGAAATGTAGCCTAACGAAAAATGTTACAAATACTTCAAATAATTCATTTAAATTTTGTCACAGTTTTTCTCCCCTCACACACTGCCTGACTTGCTGAGTATTTCCAACATATTCTGGTTTGATTTCATGGATCCATACAACAGGGAGTCAGGCCATTCATCCTAGTTTGTCCATGCTTTCCAGTGGACTCCCATTTGAATGAATCCCATTTTCCAGCACTCAGCCCGTCACCTTCAATGTCTAGATGAGTCAAGTGATGCCTAGGCGCTTAACTGATGTCAGTAACTTTTCCTCCACCATTCTCTCAGGTCGTGCATTCCAGGTACTCACCACTATCTGTGTGAAAAACGCTCCACCTGATCCTCTCTAGCTCTGAAGTTCTTACTTCTTATTCTAAATTCTCTAATTTTATCGATATTTGATATCAGGAGAAGGTTCTTGCAATCTACCCTATCAATTCCACTTTTATAAAATCTTAACCTCCTCCACACCATTAAAAACAAAATTTCAGACTCTGAAAGAGCCTTTCCTCTCTGGCCTCCAGGACACTATATGAGTTCTCAGCTCACACAGAGACATTTGGAACATCCCAACTGACTCGAAGGGAATGGTAAACACAAGAGTTTCTGAAGGTGCTGAAAATTTTGAGCAACACACACAACACACAGTGCAGAGGCCAGTGGAACCAGAGTCTCACAGTTCGATGAACTCGGCAGGGCTGGCAACATCTAAAGAGGGGAATAAACAGTCAGCATTTCGGGCTGAGAGGGTTCTTCGCAAAAGTTGGCTTCATATCACACAAAAGTGGGCAAGGTGCAGAATAATAAGCCTTGAGCAAAGTGCTGTGGTCTTCAGGAGACAATAACATGATCTCTTTACCCTGAGTCCACCCACAGATTGCCTTCCCTTCGTTCAATGTTTGTCCTGTGTTTGACAATGCAGGTTGGGGTGTTTAGCTGCAATGGAGTTACAGTGGGCAGGCTGGGAGCCAGCTGCCATCCGCCCATCTTCAACCCCATGAGCTCTCAAGCTAAGACAGGGTGTACTCCATTTATCACCATAGAGAGATACAGCATTGCAACAGACCCTTCAGCCCACCGAGACTGTTCCAACCACTCACACATATCCTACATCCATGCGTATCTACACTAATCCCATCTGCTTGCATTAGGTCCATCTCCTTTTTATGCATTTTCTATACAAGAGCCTGTCAAAACATATTTTGAATTTTGTAATTATATCTGTTTCCATTAGCTCCTCAGGCAGCTCATTCCACATAATTGCCGATTTTAGTATCTATTCACCTTGTATTTTCACAAGCCTTTATAAGGTCAACTCTCACCTCCTACATTCCAGCTTACCTAATATCTCCTTATACCTCATTTCCAGGCAACATCCCAGTGAATCTCTTCGGCACTCTATTGCCAAAACATCCGTCCTGTTGTATGTTGTTCAGAGCTGTGCAGAAGTGCAGTCTAGCAAAGTCTTTGTACAACTGCAAAATGTTGTCCCAACTCATACACAATGAATTATCCAATGAATGTAAGCATAGCAAATATCCATCACCAAGGACCCCTTCCATTTAGGCCAGGCATTCTTCTCACTGCTGCCATCGTGAAGGAGATACAGGAGCCTTTAAGTCCTATGCCACTAGGTTCAGGAACAGTTATTACCCTGCAAACATCAGACTCCTGAGCCAGCATGGATAACTGCACTCAGCTTAACACTAAACTGATTTCACAACCTATGCAGTCACTTTCAAGGACTCTAAAACTCATGTTCTTAGTATTATTTATTTATTTATTATATTTTTACTTTTTCTCAACTCAAGCTGATAAAACCTGAGATAAGGGCATAGCCAAGCACAGACATTTCTCAATTGCTAGGAGCTTCCAGACTATTCTAGTGGTGTTTAGTATTGTGGCTTACTGAAGATTTACATAAATATTGCTGTGTAGCCTGAGCTGCTTAATGCTATTGTGTCGTGACTTTGGAATGATACCACCTGTAGATATTACTATTGGGATAATGTGTACTCTGTTCATGTTCCATAGTCCTTCAGTTTCCTCTTTTAATTCAGCATATTTCTGGTGTTTCACTTACTGATTTCTGAACATTGTGAGTGTTTGGAATGGCTGTATCTATTAATTAAGTTGTTCTTTCTTGTTTATCCTGTTATATTACATTCAGATAATTATTATGGATTGTCCTATCTGTTATACTGAATTGGTCGTAATATAATTTGTAGGATCTGACACTAAAATTGGATCAGGGTTGTATTTATAGTAAGAAGTGGTGTCTGATGAGTTTATATTTTAAAGCAAGATTATGGTGAATGATTTTTTCCACTTGATTGTGCCTGTGTTAATAATCAGATTGAGTTAAACTGCTACCGGATCCTGTAATGTGTTGGATTGTTTTCTGGTTTCTGACAGGCTGCATCACTGTCTGGTATGGGGGGTGGGGGATATTGTATCTGTGTGGGAGGCTACTGCACAGGACCGAAAGAAGCTGCAGAGGGTTGTAAATTTAGTCGACTCCATCTTGGGTACTAGCCTACAAAGTATCCAGGACATCTGTCTCAGAAAACAACGTCCATTATTAAGGACCTCCAGCACCCAAGGCATGTCCTTTTCTCACTGTTGCCATCAGGTAGGAGGTACAAAAGCCAGAAGGTACACACTGAGTGATTCAGGAACAGTTTCTTCCTTTCTACAATCCGATTCCTAAATGGACATTGAACCCTTGAACATTACCTCATTTTTTAAATACATATTATTTCTGTTTTTTTTAATGCTTTTTAATCTATTCAATGTACGCATGCTGTAATTGATTTACTTATTAATTAATTTATTATTATCATTTTATAATTTTTCCTTCTATGTTACGTATTGCATTGAGCTCTGCTGCTGTTAACAAATTTCACGACACATGCCAGAGATAATAAACCTGATTCTGATTCTGACATATGCATACTTAGAGAATAAATTTACTTTAAACTTTGAACTTGTATTTTTCATCAACTTTTCTACTGTGATAGATATTTACTCCTAGCCAGTGGGCCTCTTGGTTGTTTGCTAATTTGCTTTCTAAATACAGAATCTATAAGCAAGATTACAAGCAAAAGTAAGTAAACTTCCAACTGACAGTTGTTTGACCTCTGGTCATAAATGGATGTATGTCTTCATTTCTTAAAATGAAAATGGAAAAGAGTAATCAGCTTGAAGTTAAAATAAGTACTGTCTATAGAACAGTTCTGCAAACAAGCTCTGTAGATAGTGCACTCTGTGAGAAGTAAGATTTAGCTCACTACATCTGGCTTATTGATGCTTGAGATTCAGTATAAGGCAATGGATTGTTTACTTTGGTTTGTTTCAAACAGACAAGTTGCTTAGTTCAAGAAAGCTTGCAGATACAGTTGGATAATATTACTTAGCATATCAAATAACTATTTATAGTTGGAAGATTTATGTACTCAAGGAAGTTAGCTTCATGGCATTAATAGTGAATTGTAAACATCAAGTTGAGATCCTATGTCTCCAAAATGCTTTCAAACAATTTGTGTATCTGGGGAAATACACTATACATGTGAAGTCAACGAAGTGGTAGAAAAGGGGTTTACATAAGTATAGAGAGCAGTTCAGGCTTATTAGGCGTGGTTGAAGAGCATCAAGAAGAATGATAGGAAGATGGGGTGACTAGAATCCATTCCACTTGCTTCAGTTCCTTTCACCTGTATTATTAGTATGTCTTTTTACAGGAAGCAGTGTGCATGTAGCAAAACCTGCAAGAACGATCGCGGCTTGAAGATCCACCAAGCGAGGATGAAGAGTTTGGCGGGAGCAGGAGCAGCGCAATGCGCAGGTGTCCAACCTGGTGAGACGAAGGAGAGGCCAGGCCCGGAGTCACCCCATAGTGCCCGGAGCCTCCAAGTGTTGCAAACTAATCCCTCGAACATGAAGTCTAACAGGACACGGATCAAATGGCCTGCAGCTAACATGACTTCACTGTGGAAGCAGTTTGATGACGATGTTAACTAAATTCTGGAGGCACCGGCGAAGGGAGGGGTTGATAGGAAGCTGCAGCCATGACAACAATTATTGTTAGTATCGCAGCTGAACGGTTCGGAGAAGAGGAGAAGGAAGGCTCCAAAACATCTTACTCAAAGAACCAAAGAGCATTGAGGATCCACAACATCAGGCAGGAGATGAAAGCGCTGAAGTCCCAATACAAGGAGGCAGGAGAAGAGGAGCGCATTGGCTTGGCCCAGCTGATGTGCATACTATGAAAGAAGATCCGGGTCCTCCGCCGGGCAGAGTGGCATCGGAGGCGGCGTCGTGAAAGGGCTCGAAAACTTGCTGCCTTTATCACCAACCCCTTCAAGTTCACCAAGGAGTTGCTGGGGGAGAAGCGCAGTGGGAAACTGGCCTGTTCGCAGGAAGACATAGACCAACATGTGAAGAAGCTATATAATGATCCTGAAAGAGAGCAGGAGTTGGGAGAGTGCGACATCCTAATAGACCCACCTGAACCGGATGTGCAGTTCGACATGTCAGAGCTGCAACTAAAGGAAGTCAGAGAGGTCGTCCGCAAAGCAAGGGCAAGCTCGGCTCCAGGACCAAGCAACACCTCGTACAAAGTGTACAAGAACTGCCCCAAACTCCTGCTGTGTCTGTGGAAGATCCTGAGAATCTTCTGGAGAAGGGGGACGATCCCAGAACAGTGGAGAGAGGCTGAAGGGGTGTGGATCCCGAAGGAGAAAAATGCCACCCAGATAGATCAGCTTCGCATCATCTCCCTGCTGTGTGTCGAGGCAAAGATCTTCTTCAGTGCAGTTTCCAACTGGTTGTACACCTACCTAACAAAGAACACCTATATTGATACATCAGTCCAGAAGAGTGGTATTTCAGGGATGCCGGGCTGTCTGGAGCACATCGGTTTGGTGACACAGCTCATCAGGGAGGCCAGAGAGAACAAGGGCAACCTGTCAGTGTTGTGGCTCGACCTGGCAAATGCATATGGCTCCATTCCGCACAAGCTGGTGCAGATCGCACTGACCAAATATCACAAACCCAGCAGCATCAGAGACCTTATCGCTGATTATTACAGCAACTTCAGGATGAGGATCTCTTCAGGAGCAATTACATCAATCTGGCACAAGGTGGAGATCGGCATCATCACAGGGTGCACTATCTCAGTGACACTGTTCTCCCTAGCCATGAACATGCTCACTAAGTCTGCTGAACCAGAGTGCAGAGGGCCCAGAATGAATTCTGTTCAACGGCAACCACCTATCAGGGCATTCATGGATGACCTCACAGTCACCACAGAATCAGTCCCAGGCTGCCGGAGGATTCTGCAAGGGCTCGAATAGCTGGTGGAGTGGGCCCGGATGTGTTTCAAACCTGCCAAATCAAGATCGATGGTGCTGAGGAAAGGGAAGGTGGAGGACAAGTTCCGGTTCAGCATCGCAGGCACAGCCATCCCAACCATCACAGAAAAGCCAGTCAAGAGCTTAGGCAAAGGTTTTGACAGCTCTTTAAGGGACACAACATCCATTCAGGCAACCTGCACTGAGTTGGATGGCTGGCTGAAATCTGTGGACAAGTCTGGCCTACCTGGGAAGTTTAAAGCCTGGGTGTATCAGCATGGCATTCTTCCCAGGATCCTGTGGCCCCTCCTCGTCTATGCAGTTCTGATCTCAACAGTCAAAACCTTAGAGAGGAAGGTTAGCAACCACCTCAGGAGATGGCTGGGGCTGCCAAAGAGCCTGAGCAGCATCGCAGTCTATGGACACCACAACAAACTGCAACTGCCCTTCAAATCCTTGGAGGAAGAATTCAAGGTAACAAGAGCCACAGAAGTGCTACAGTATCGGGACTCAAGTGACCCGAAGGTGGCGAGAGCAGGGATCCAAGTAAGTACTGGCAGGAAGTGGAGGGCAGAGGAAGCTGTTCAGGAGGCAGAGGCGAGGCTGCGTCACAGGAGGCTGGTGGGAATGGTCACACGAGGCCGAGCTGGACTAGGATCCTTTTCAACTCCCCAAATGGACACCAGAGGGAAGGAAAGGCGTCGTCTAGTTCAGGAGGAGGTGAGAGCAGTAGTGGAGGAGATGAGAGCCTGCAAGGCGGTGGGAATGAAGCAACAGGGAGCTTGGACAAGGTGGGAGAATGCGGTTGAGAGGAAAGTGACCTGGGCTGATCTTTGGAAAGCCGAACCACACCACATCCAATTTCTCATCCAGGCAGTGTACGATGTGCTTCCAAGCCCATCAAACCTGCACACATGGGGCAAGGCAGAGTCATCTGCGTGCCCACTGTGCTCCAAGCGAGGAACCCTGGAGCACATCCTCAGGGGCTGTGCAAGGGCACTTGGTGAGGGACGGTACAGGTGGAGGCATGATCAGGTCCTGAAGACCATCGCTGAAGCCATCAGCGCAGGAGTTGAGTGGGCGAAGCGGTCCCGACCCTCCAAGCAGACCATTGCCTTTGTCAGAGCTGGGGAGCAGCCAATACCTGCCAAAAGGACATCTGCAGGCATTCTGACCTCTGCAAGGGACTGGCAGCTGTTGGTGGACCTCGAAGGGCAGCTGAAGTTCCCCAACCATATCGCAGCCACCACCCTGTGACCAGACATAGTCCTAGTGTCTGAGTCTACTAAGCAAGTGGTGCTGCTGGAGCTGACAGTCCCATGGGAAGATAGCTTGGAAGAGGCCTTTGAAAGGAAGCTCTCCAAATACGCAGGACTGGTCAGCAACTGTCAGCAGGCTGGATGGAGAGCGAGGTGTCTCCCAGTGGAGGTTGGTTGTAGGGGATTCGTAGCCCGTTCTTTAGTTAGAGCCTTCAGCATTTTGGGCATCGAGGGAGAGAGGAAGAGGAGAGCCATCCGCACTACCACCAATGCGGCAGAGAGGGCCTCAAGATGGCTGTGGCTCAAAAGAGGGGAGCCATGGAGTCATAAGTAGCTAGCCATCTGGACACAAGCTGGGGTCTGATCAGCCCCGGCTGCGTCACCTGGAGGAGGTTGATGATGTTGAAAGACCCGAAACACCGGATGATTCCAGGAACATCACTGAAGATGTGTCCAGAAGCATCAATAGATGTATGTACACGGCAAAGTATAAATTGTATCTGTGTTTTGGAAATTCTTTGTGTTTTAGGGGTGTTTTTTCTAATTTGGAAATATTTTATCAGTTAGACATCCTCCGTGAGTTTTAAATGTGTTTTAAGAATGTTGTTTAGATTTAAACATGTATCACTGAAAATAAATGAATTGTGTTTAAATTACTTTATTAGCTGGAAGTATCTTCATGGTAGGGAGGGAGGACCCACCACTCAAACTCAAACAGTGGGGAATAAACAGGGAAGAAAAATAATCTTTAATAATTTGGTAGTTATAGTATATTCTCTCTTTAGTGAGAGTACTTGTGGGCTTAAAGTCTTTGGTTGAGTTTAGAGCGTTACAGCCTGCAAAGCCAATATCATCCACCATCTGTGTTGTCATATCCTAGGGTTAGTGTACAGTATGTGCACTCAAGTTCTCTTGGTATATCAACGCTCCTAAGGCCTTGACCACTTAGTCTAACTATGTCTAACCAAAATTCTTGGAACAATATCAAAGGTTTTAACTTCATGGAAGTAAGGAGGCTCAATTATTAAACCAATAGCTAAGTCTGAGGCCTAGTCTCTCCATCATAACCAGCAGGGTCCTTAGTTACTCACACCAGCACTAAATTAATCATGAGGTTACATTATCGATTCCTCATCTCCTTGCAGTGTTTCTGTAACTGACTGCTGTAACTTGCCTCCAGTGTGTAGGTGTGGTGGAATCGGGTGGGTGGGGGGGGGGGTGTGTGTTGGGAATATGAGAAAGTAAAATGAAATTGATGTAAATGGTTGCTTGATGGCCAGGATAGATTCGACAGGCTGGAATACTTGCTTCTGTGCTATTTGAGTCTATGACACTGTGGATGAGGGAGATAATGACCTGCAGAAGGACCTCTTCAGAATAACTCCTCACCCAAGACTACACCTTGACCCTGTCCTAAAACCCATAACCAACTACATTCTTGGTTCTTTGCCAGCTCAGCAGGAGAGTAAGACTGGAGACAAGAAGGTTTCCAGTTTCAGAATGTATCTCCGTCGAGGATCTGAAGCACGTTGAAGAAGCATGCCAGCTGCACATACATGGTTTTATCTCCCTCTCCTGTATCCCAGTTAATCTGCGATCCATCATAATCATGACTGGCTTCAGTGATTAGTCTGATAGTGATTATCACACAAGGGTCCCCCTGTTGTCTACCACAAGGATCTTCCTCAACTGCCCACTCCCTGCGACAAAAGAGCTCTTCCCATTGTCACAATGCAAACCCCTCCTCAAGTCCAAGGAAGGGCATCATCAACCATTGATCCTGGTTTTATTTAATCGCACAAAAGCCTTCAACTCCACCAGCTGAAAGGGGTTATGGAGAATGCTTCTCAGAAACGTGTCACCATTCCAGCCAATGAAGTAGAAGCCACAATCCGAGCCAATGCATTAACCACAGGCTCAGAAACATGACAGGGTCAGCCCTCATCCTACAAACCCTCACCTTAGCCTTCCTCAACACCATACTGTTTCACTCAACCCTTCCTTCCAAAATGCTGTCGCTGTATGGAACGAATGGGGATGGCCAAGTGTAAGGGAAAAGTTTAGAGTAAATGGCAAGACCCTTAAGAGCATTTATACTAGGAGGGGTATTGAGCTTCAAGTCTACTGACCCTTAAAAGTGGCAACACATGTAGACAGAGTGGCAAAGAAGATGTATGGCATACTTGCCTTCCGTGGTTGTGAGGGTTGAGAGAGAAAGTAGGGAAGTCATGTTGCAGCTGCACAAAACTTTGGTTAGGCCACATTTGGAGGATAGAGTGCAACTGTTGTTGCTACAATATAGAAAGGCTGTACGGTAGAGGCTTTGGAGAGCACCATCACGCTGCTTGAATTAGGAAGTGTTAGCTATAAGGAGAGATTAGAGAAAGCTGGATTGTCTTTTCTGAAACGTTGGAGGCACAGCAGAGACCTGATGGAGGTTTATAAATTAATGAGGGGGGTATAGGTAGTCACATTCATTTTCCTAGGGTGGGAATGTCCAATACTGGATGGTTTTAGCTTTAAGTTGAGAGGGGAAAAGTTTACAGAAGACTTGCGAGGCAAGATTTTTTTTACACAGAGAGTAGGAGGTACCAGGAACGTACTGCCAGGGAAGGTTGTGGAAGCAGATACCATGATAACGTCTAAAATGCATTTGCCCAGCAAGGAATGGAGGAACATGGCCCTTCTGCAGGTAAGTGGGATTAATTCGATTGCTACGGTCATCACTGACGTTGTGGCTGAAGGGCCTGTTCTTGTGCTGTACTGCTCTACGTCAATAGAAGGCAAATGCAATGCTGACATTCATTTTAAGAAGGACTAGAAAACAAAAGCAAGGATGTAATACTGAAGCTTTATAAGGCATCGGTCAGACCACATTTGGAGGATTATGAGCAGTTTCGGGCCCTTTCTCGAAGATAGGATATGGAGAGGGTTTCAGAGGAGGTTCGTGAGAATGATCCTGGGAATGAAAGGGTTAATATATGAGGAAGGTTTGATGGCTCTGGGCCTTTACTCACCGAAGTTTAGAAGAATGAGAGGTTGGGGGTGGGGTGGGGGGGGGGGCGGAATCTATCGAACACTGAAAGGCTCAGATAGAGTGGACGTGAGAGGATGTTTCCTATAGTGGGTGAGTTGAGGACCAGAGGGCACAGCCCCAGGGCAGAAGGACATCTCTTTAGGACAGAGACGAGGAGGAATTTGTTTAGCCCGAGGGTGGTGAATCTGTGGAATTCATTACCATGGACGGCTGTGGAGACCAAGTCATTAGGTATATTTAAAGTAGAGTTCATGATTAATTAGGGTGTCAAAAGTTATGGGGAGAAGGCAGGAGAATGGGGTTGAGGGGGATAATAAACCAGCCGCGAAGGAACAGTGGAGCACTTGATGGGCCAAATGGCCTAATTCTTCTCCTATGTCTTATGACCTTAATCATTTCCATTCCAGTACAAAGATAATTTCAAAACATGCAGAGTAAATGCAGTACAAACAATGACATACTCGGAAGCTGAGTCACTGTTAATTTCATCATTGAAGGTCTTAACATAAACCTCAGGAAGAAATTGGTTCACTAAATATCCACTCTCACAGCTAACAACCATGAAGATCTCCAGCAAGATCCATGTTTCAAGTGCCATCTCTCAGTGAATGCTGGCATCAGTGACAGATTTCACCAGTATAGAGTGAATGCAGCCCAGGGTTCATGGTCTACTGGGCAGCAGCGACCCTGGCCCTCCTGAATGCTTTTTTGTCACGAATAGCAAAACTCCTCATAATGTTGGGCCGATACAGCCAATGTGTCACAATTCAAGATTCAAAATTGTCCTGGTCTCAGATTCCTGAAAAGGATACTCTAAGGGGAGTTTCAAAGGAGCACGACATCTACAGGAGGCATGAGAGAAATGTGCAAGAATGTTCTCATGTCTCTGGATATGAATCACCAAGGTGTAGAACAGTGGGACGAAGTGCTTGTAGATGGGATTTCTGTGGTTGGATGCTTAATAATCAGCATTGACAGGCTTGGCTTCTGTGCTGAGTGACTCTATCCTCTTGAGAAATGTTACCACGTTCATCTTTCTCTTCACCATTTACACCTCGGACTTCAACTACTGCACAGAGTCTTGTCATCTTCAGAAGTTTTCCGATGACTCTGCCATAGTTGGATGCATCAGCAAGGGAGATGAGGCTGGGTACAGGGCTACGGTAGGAAACTTTGTCACATGGTGTGAGCAGAATTATCTGCAGCTTAATGTGAAAAAGACTAAGGAGCTGGTGGTAGACCTGAAGAGAGCAAAGGTACTGGTGACCCCTGTTTCCATCCAGGGGGTCAGTGTGGACATGGTGGGGGATTACAAATACCTGTGGATACGAATTGACAATAAACTGGACTGGTCAAAGAACACTGAGGCTGTCTACAAGAAGGGTCAGAACCATCTCTATTTCCTGAGGAGACTGAGGTCCTTTAACATCTGCCGGATGATGCTGAGGATGTTCTACGAGCCTGTGGTGACCAGTGCTATCATGTTTGCTGTTGTGTGCTGGGGCAGCAGGCTGAGGGTAGCAGACACCAACAGAATCAACAAACTCATTCGTAAGGCCAGTGATGTTGTGGGGATGGAACTGGACTCTCTCATGGTGGTGTCTGAAAAGAGGATGCTGTCTAAGTTGCATGCCATCTTGGTCAATGTCTCCCATCCACTACATAATGTACTGGGTGGGCACAGGAGTACATTCAGCCAGAGACTCGTTCCACCGAGATGCAACACAGAGTGTCATAGGAAGTCACTCCTGCCTGTGGCCATCAAACTTTACAAATCCTCCCTTGGAGGATCAGACACCCTGAGCCAATAGGCTGGTCCTGGACTTATTTCATAATTACTGGCATAATTTACACATTACTATTTAACTATTTATGGTTTTATTACTATTTATTATTTATGGTGCAACTGTAACGAAAACCAATATCCCCCGGGATCAATAAAGTATGAGTATGACTATGACTTCACACTCCCTTCAGCATCCTCGCCAGGACCAGCAGACTCAAAAAAGTTAGTTTTGCATGCACTAAGGCTGATCGACTCCTCCGCTTGCTAAACAACCCTGCCTTATCACCACTAATTTATCATTTCCTGTCAGTCACTTTATTTACAGACACTTCTGTGCCTTGCGTTACTTTACAAACAGACAATCAGTCTATGTACATAATCTATCTTAGGTATTTATGTTTACTGATGCTTCTTGGGCCACTTGACTTCAGCAAATGGGGAAGGAAGTAGGTTTCTTAAGTCTCAAGTAGGGGTAAGTAGTTCAGCTTATCAAACATATTTAGCGCAATTCTGTCAGTCCTATCCCCACTTATCTCACTCCCTCACATGCCTTCTAACACCTCACCCCTCCTGCGATTCCCATACCTTCCACTTACACTTGGGGTTCACTTGGAAACCAGTTTACCTCAGCTGTGTTTGGTCCTTTTCTCATTATTCGTTCAAGAGCTTTGGATATCATGGGCCAAGCCCGTACTTCATTGTCCATCCCTGACAAATAGGTGGTGAGCTGCCTTTTTGAGCTGCTGCTGTCCTTGGGGTATGGATATCAGCACAATGGTGTTCGGGAAGCATCTCTGGGCTGTTGACCCAGTAATGGTGGAGGAACAGCGATATATGGGCATGCTACATCAGCCGTAAGACCACACGGTCATAATCAGGCCATTCGGTCCATCGAGTCTGCTCCATCGTTCCATCATGGCTGATTTATTATCCCACTCAACCCCATTCTCCTGCCTTCTCCCCATAACCTTTCATCCGTTTACTAATCAAGAGCCTATCAACCTTTGCTTTAAATAAACACAATTATTTTGTCTCCAAAGCCACTTGTAGCAATGAATTCCACAGGTTCACCACTCTGGGCTTAAGAAATTCCTTCTCATCTCTGTTCTAAAGGGACTTCCTTCTTTGCTGACACTGTGCCCTCTGGTACCTGAATACGTGAGACTCTTGCAGGCTGCCCCGGCACACCCTGAGGTTGTGTTGGTCGTTAATGGAAAAGACACATTTCACTGTATGTTCGATGTACATTTGATAAATGAATGAATCTGACTCTGAAAGTCAGGATTGTATGTGGCGGGAGGCAAATTTCAGTTAGAGTTCCCATTCTTTTACTGCCTGTGTCCTAGATGATAGAGTTGTGGGTTTAGAAGATGCTACATAGAGCAGTACAGCACAGAAACAATGCTTTCAGCCCACAGTGTTGTGCTGAGCTAATTAATCTAATAATTAAACACCTAACTAAACTAACCCCTTCTGCCTAGACAATGTCCATATGCCTCCACTCTTTGCATGTTCATGAGTCGATCTAAGAGACTCTTATATAGGTCTTCCACGTTTGTCTACACTGTCACCCCTGACAGTGCATTTCAGGCACTGAAAAAACTTACTCTGCACATTGCCTTTGAAATTGGCTCCCTCTCACCTTAAATGCATGCCATCTAGTGTTAGGCTCTAGTTTTGACCCTGAGACAAAGACTCTGGCTGTTTAGCCTGTCTATGTCTCTCATAATCTTAGAAACATAGAAAACCTACAACACAATATAGGCCCTTCGACCCACAAAGCTGTGCCGAACATGTCCTTACCTTAGAAATGCTATAAATTTCCCACCACCACCTCCCAGCCTCCTCTGCTCAAAGAACCCATATTTGTCCAGCCTCTCTTTATAGCACACACCGACTAATCTAGGTAGCATCACACAATCATTCCTACAGTTCTGATCAATAAGCTCCAAAATCTGGGCCTCTATACCTCCGTCTGCAACTGGATCCTTGACTTTCTCACTGGAAGACCACAGTCTGTGCAGATTGGCAATAACATCTCGACCTCGCTGATATCAACATTAGTGCACCTCAGCGATGTGTGGTTAGCTCACTGCTCTACTCTTTGTACACCCATATGATCGTGGGGCTAGGCACAACTCAAATGCCATCTATAAAGTTGCTGGCAACATTACCATTGTTGGCAGAATTTCAGATGAAGACAAGAAGGCGTACAGGAGCGAGATAGATCAGCTGGTTGAGCGGGTTCACAGCAACATCCTTGCACTCAGCTTCAGTAAGGCCAAAGAATTGATTGTGGACTTCAGAAAGAGTAAGACGAGGGAACACACACCAGTACTCCTCAAGGGATCAGAAGTGGAAAGGGTGAGCAATTTCAAGCTCCTGGGTGTCAACATCTCTGAGGATCTATCCTGGGCCCAACATATCGATGCAGTTACAGAGAAGACACAACAGTGGCTATATCTTGTAAGGAGTTTGAGGAGATTTGATATGCCACCAAAGACACTTGCAAATTTCTACAGATGTGCCGAGAAGAGCATTCTAACTGGCTGCATCACCGTCTGCTACGGTGGGTGGGGCCACTGCACAGAAGTGAAATAAACTGCAGGAAGTTGTGAAATCAGTCAGCTCCATCAAGAACTCCAGCCTCTGTGGCATCCAGGACATCTTCAAGGAGCGATGCCTCAAAAAGGCAGCATCCATCATTAAGTACCTCCATCTCCAGGACATGCTCTCTTCTCATTGCTACCGTCAGAGAGGAGGTACAGGAGCCTGAAGGCACACACTCAGTGATTCAGGAACAGCTTCTTCCTCTCTGCCATCTGATTCCTGAACGGACATCGGGTCTATGAACACTGCCTCACTACTTCTATTTCTCTATTTGCACTAGTTATTTAATTTAGATTATCTATAATTTAACTATATATATCTCACCGTAATTCACAGTTTTTATTATTATATATTGCATTATACTGTTGCCACATAACAACAAATTTCATGACATATGCCAGTGATACTAAACCTGATTCTGATCTGGCAAACATCTTCAGCATCCTCCCCAAAGCCTCCACATCCCTGTTATAATGGGGCAACCAGAATGGAATATATTAAAATATCCTCCACCATTCCAACTACAGAGAGCCTTTCACGCTCCAGGGAAACAAACAGGTCAGACTTTCCAGGGATTTATATTCCCAGCGAAGTATGCTGGGTCCACTCAAATATAGACACACATAGGAGATGGGACCAGGCCTTCTGCAGTGCCCGTTAACCCAAGGACCTACACGTACATCCCTTAGACTCACGCACGATATGTACAATACACTGTTGAGGGTATATTTCAAGGTCTGTGCTACCAAACAGCTCCAGTTCAATCCTGATCTTTGGCACGGTCACTGCATGGAGTTTGCAGATTCTCCCTCTGACCGTGCGGCTAGTTCACTTACCTTGCTGTGGGTGGGTGTAGGAACGTGGAGGGGGGAGTGGATGGGGAAGGTGGGGAGAATAGGTTAGAGCAAACATCATTGGGAGAATGGGATTGTGAGCCTATGGAGACTCATTGGTCCAAAAGGCCTCTTTCTAAATTATTAGGAGAGATTGTATTCAATCACGAGGATGATAAATTCAGGACTCAGCAAAAATACTCAGAGAATTGCCATCAAATAATTCAGATGAAAGCTACATGACTTGGTAATAAAGAATACCAAACTTACCAAACTGTGGAACAAGGTAACAGAAGAAGAGAGAACACACGATGTACCAGGTATTAACCATGTTTTCGACACTTCACTTGCGCAGGAAGCAGCTGACAACTCAGCTGGAACGCTTGTGGAAAGGATCTTACGGTGGCTTGTTCTTGAGCTCCTCATCTGCAACCGAGTTTCACTTCCTCATTCGGTGTGTGTGTGTTACAACTTGTAAGAGGAGGGATTTGATCAGAGGACGGTGGTTGGACATGCAGATTAGTAATCATATTTCCAAAGCACAGTCCCCTCGCATGGACAATTTATTTCACAAGAAACACTGAAAGTTAGCGTGTCAAAAAAATTAAAGCGAAGTGCAAGACATCGTGGTTTAATGTAATAGATTGAGGTAACCTATTTCAGGATTTCCCCAACTTCCACTAACGTCCGTACGCACTGATCCTTGCAACACAGGTGGCAGAGTGCCAAGACACTGTAACCTCCATGTCCTGTGAGCCAATCACAGGCTGCACCTTGCTATTTTCTGCGGTGGATTTTAGCCTTGTCTGCCTTCACCAGCAGTAACTGCTTCCATCGTCAAGGACCACCTCTCGATCATCAAGGACCTTTCCACCATACTCTCTTCTTGCTTCCATTATCAGACAGGAAGCCTAACGTCCCATGCCACCAGGTTCAGGAACTGTTATTATCCTAGAACCATTCTGAACTAGCGTGGACAACTTTAAAAGATAACAAATTCATATTCTCAGTATTATTTATTTATTTAAAATTTTAATTTGCAGTATTGTTTTTTTTGCACATTGTCTGTGCCTTTGTTTATGAATTGTTTTTAGAACATAGAACATCGAACATAGACTAGTACAGCATATTACAGGCCCTTTGGCCCACAATGTTGTACCGACCCTCAAACCCTGCCTCCCATATAACCCCCCACCTTAAATTCCTCCATATACCTGTCTAGCTGTCTCTTAAACTTCACGAGTGTATCTGCCTCCACCACAGACTCAGGCAGTGCATTACACGCACCAACCACTCTATGAGTAAAAAACCTTCCTCTAATATCCCCCTTGAACTTCCCACCCCTTACCTTAAAGCCATATCCTCTTGTATTCAGCAGTGGTGCCCTGAGGAAGAGGTGCTGGCTATCCACTCCATCTATTCCTCTTATTATCTTGTACACATCTATCATGTCTCCTCTCATCCTCCTTCTCTCCAAAGAGTAAAGCCCTAGCTTCCTTAATCTCTGATCATAATGCACACTCTGTAAACCAGGCAGCATCCTGGTAAATCTCCTCTGTACCCTTTCCAATGCTTCCACATCCTTCCTATAGTGAGGTGACCAGAACTGGACACAGTACTCCAAATGTGGCCTAACCAGAGTTTTATAGAGCTGCATCATTACATCGCGACTCTTAAACTCTATCCCTCGACTTATGAAAGCTAACACCCCATTAGCTTTCTTAACTACCGTATCTAACTGTGAGGCAACTTTCAGGGATCTGTGGGCATGTACCCCAGATCCCTCTGCTCCTCCACACTACCAAGTATCCTGCCATTTACTTTGTACTCTGCCTTGGAGTTTGTCCTTCCAAAGTGTACCACCTCACACTTCTCCAGGTTGAACTCCATCTGCCACTTCTCAGCCCACTTCTGCATCCTATCAATGTCTCTCTGCAATCTTTGACAATCCTCTACACTATCTAAAACACCACCAACCTTTGTGCCATCTGCAAACTTGCCAACCCACCCTTCTACATCCACATCCAGGTCATTAATAAAAATTAGGAAAAGTAGAGGTCCCAGAACAGATCCTTGTGGGACACTGCTAGTCACAATCCTCCAATCTGAATGTACTCTCTCCACCACAGCACTCTGCCTTCTGCAGGCAAGCCAATTCTGAATCCACCTGGCCAAACTTCCCTGGATCCCATGCCTTCTAACTTTCTGAATAAGCCTACCATGTGGAACCTGATCAAATGCCTTACTAAAATCCATATAGATCACATCCACTGCACTACCCTCATCTATATGCCTGGTCACCTCCTCAAAGAACTCTATCAGGCTTGTTAGACACGATCTGCCCTTCACAAAGCCATGCTGACTGTCCCTGATCAGACCATGATTCTCTAATTGCCCATAGATCCTATCTCTAAGAATATTTTCCAACTGCTTTCCCACCACAGACGTAAGGCTCACTGGTCTATAATTACCCGGACTATCCCTACTACCTCTTTTGAACAAGGGGACAACATTCGCCTCCCTCCAATCCTCTGGTACCATTCCCATGGACAGCGAGGACATAAAGATCGTAGCCAGAGGCTCAGCAATCTCTTTCCTCACCTCATGGAGCAGCCTGGGGAATATTCCATCAGGCCCCAGGGACTTATCCGTCCTAATGTATTTTAACAACTCCAACACCTCCTCTCCCTTAATATCAACATGCTCCAGAACATCAACCTCACTCATATTGTACTCACCATCATCAAGTTCTCTCTCATTGGTGAATACCGAAGAGAAGTATTCATTGAGGACCTCGCTCACTTCTACAGCCTCCAGGTACATCTTCACACCTTTATCTCTAATTGGTCCTACCTTCACTCCTGTCATCCTTTTGTTCTTCACATAATTGAAGAATGCCTTGGGGTTTTCCTTTACCCTACTTGCCAAGGCCTTCTCATGCCCCCTTCTTGCTCTTCTCAGTCCCTTCTTAATCTCCTTTCTTGCTTCCCTATATTCCTCAATAGACCCATCTGATCCTTGCTTCCTAAACCTCATGTATGCTGCCTTCTTCCACCTGACTAGATTTTCCACCTCACTTGTCACCCATGGTTCTTTCACCCTACCATTCTTTATCTTCCTCACCGGGACAAATTTATCCCTAACATCCTGCAAGAGATCTCTAAACATCGACCACATGTCCATAGTACATTTCCCTGCAAAAACATCATCCCAAATCACACCCGCAAGTTCTAGCCTTATAGCCTCATAATTTGCCCTTCCCCAATTAAAAACTTTCCTGTCCTCTCTGATTCTATCCTTTTCCATGATAGTACTAAAGGCCGGGGAGTGGTGATCACTGTCCCCCAGATGCTCACCCACTAAGAGATCTGTGACCTGACCCAGTTCATTACCTAGTACTAGATCTAGTATGGTATTCCCCCTAGTCGGCCTGTCCACATACTGTGACAGGAATCCATCCTGGACACACTTAACAAACTCTGCCCCAGCTAAACCCTTGGAACTAATCAGGTGCCAATCAATATTAGGGAAGTTAAAGTCACCCATGATAACAACCCTGTTATTTTTGCACCTTTCCAAAATCTGCCTCCCAATCTGCTCCCCTGTATCTCTGCTGCTACCAGGGGGCCTATAGAATACCCCCAGTAGAGTAACTGATCCCTTCCGGTTCCTGACTTCCACCCATACTGACTCCAAAGAGGATCCTGCTACGTTACCCACCCTTTCTGTAGCTGTAATAGTATCCCTGACCAGTAATGCCACCCCTCCTCCCCTTTTCCCCCCTCTCTATCCCTTTTAAAGCACTGAAATCCAGGAATATTGAGAATCCATTCCTGCCCTGGTGCCAGCCAAGTCTCTGTAATGGCCACTCACAATGCGCTGGAGGAACTCAGCAGATCAGTCAGCATCAGTTGAAAAGATTAGTCGACGCTTCGGGCCGAAACCCTTCCTTCTTCTATCCCTATTTCACATCACCTCCCTCATAGTTCCGCCTCCTTCTACTACTGCGCATTGTTCTCCTGCCAATCACCTCCCTGCTTCCCCTCCCCCACCCCTTTGTCTTTCAAATTACTGTTTTTTTCAACTACCAGCATTCTTCAAACCCTCCCCAAAGTTCTTCCTTCAGTCCTGACGAAGGGTTTCGGCCCGAAGCGTCGACTAATCTTTTCAACTGATGCTGACTGAACTGCTGAGTTCCCTCAGTGCATTGTGAGTATTCCTTTGACAACAGCGTCCGCAGATTATTTTGTGTCTCTGTAATGGCCACTACATCATAATTCCATGTATGTATCCAATCTCTCAGTTCATCACCTTTGTTCCTGATGCTTCTTGCATTGAGGTACACACATTTCAACCCTTCTACCTTACTACATTTAGACCGTTTATTCTGCTTCTCTTTCCTCAATGCCTCAAAGAAAAAAGAATTTTTTTCATAAATTCTGTTGTGTTTCTTTACTTTCCTGTAAATTCCTGCAATAAAATTGATCTTATGGTGACATATAAGACCATAAAAGCATTACACCATAAGACATAGGAGCAGAATTAGTCATTCGTCCCTTTGCGTCTACTCTGCCATTTCATCGTGGCTGATTTATTATCCCTGTCAACCCCACTCTTCTGCCTTCTTCCCATAATCTTTGCCACCCTTACTAATCACAAACCTATCAACCTCCACTTTAAACATACTCAATGACTTGACTTCCACCGCCGTCTGTGGCAATGAATTCCGCAGATTCACCACCCTCTAGCTAAAGGAATCCTTCCTCATCTCTGTTCTAAGGGGACGTCCCTCTATTCTGAGGCTGTGCCCTCTGGTCCTAGACTCACCCACGATAGCAAACATTCTCTCCACATTCACTCTATTTAGGGCTTTCAAAATTCTATAGGTTTCAATGAAACCCCCACATTCTTCTAATCCCCAGTGAGTACAGGCTGTTAAACAGTCTTCACACGCTGACACTTCCATTCCTGAAATTAACTCTTTCATTCATATTCACTTTGATAATAAACTTTGACATTAACTTCGACTTTGACAAACTGGAATCTAGCTATGTTTTTGCTGGCATCCAAATAAATCACAGACACATATATCAGTCCAGGCATAGCTCAAATACCATCTATAAATCATAAATCTATAAATTTGCTGATGATACAACGATTGTTAGTGGAATCTCAGGTGGTGACGAGAGGGCGTACAGGAGCGAGGTAAGCCAACTAGTGGAGTGGTTTCGCAGCAGCAACCTTGCACGCAACATCAGTAAGACGAAAGAGCTGTTTGTGGACTTAAGGAAGGGTAAGACAAAGGAACACATACCAATCCTCATAGAGGGATCAGAAGTGGAGAGAGTGAGCAGCTTCAAGTTCCTGGGTGTCAAGATCTCTGAGGACCTAACCTGGCCCCAACATATCGATGCAGTTATAAAGAAGACAAGACAGTGGCTGTATTTCATTAGGAGTTTGAAGAGATTTGGTATGTCAACAAATACCTTCAAAAACTTCTATAGATGTACCATGGTGAGCATTCTGACAGGCTGCATCACTGTCTGGTATATGGGGCGACGGGGGGCCGGGGGGGTTGGTGGTAATGTACAGGACCGAAAGAAGCTGCAGGAGGTTGTAAATTTAGTCGGCTCCATCTTGGGTACTAGCCTACGTAGTACCCAGGATATCTTCAAGGAGCAGTGTCTCAGAAAGGCAGTGTCCATTATTAAGGACCCCCAGCACCCAGGGCATGCCCTTTTCTCACTGTTACCATCAGGTAGGAGGTACGGAAGCCTGAAGGCACACACTCAGCAATTCAAGAACAGCTTCTTTCCCTCTGCCATCCAATTCCTAAATGGACATTGAACCCATGAACACTATCTCACTTTTTTAATATACAATTATTTCTGTTTTTTTGCACGATTTTAATCTATTCAATATATGTATACTGTAAATTTATTTGTTTATTTATTTATTTAAATTTTTCTTCTTCTATATTATGTATTGCATTGAACTGCTGAAGCGAAGTTGACAAATTTCACGACATCTGATTCTGATTCTGATGTTCTGTCACGTTGATGCATCACATCAGGAGTGTGCTGGAATACTCTCCACTGGCCTGGATGAGCATAGCTTCAATAACATGCAAAAAGCTCTGTGCCATACAGGACATGGGTATCCCAACCACAACCATAAAGCTCATTCCACCACCAATGCAGTGGCAGTTTGTACCACCTTCAACATACACTCCAGCAACACAAGTCAAGACATGTTGAGTTTATCGTGATCTGCGCAAATACAGTGAGGTACATCTGTCATTATGTGGGTACATAATAAAGAACTTCAGTTCCCAATATGCAATGCGGGCAGTTCACCCGGAACTGGAAGTGATGTTGGTGAATGACACACAGACACTCTCTTGGCGGGCTGAAGGTCCTGAGTAAAATGTGGTCGAGCTGAAACCATTCTGTAAATTTGTGAAGAAAATAGTTCTAGCGTTTTAACCTGTGCAAGTTTGTCTTTGTTAAAGAACAAGCATAACAGTAAGGGTGCAATGAAAATCTTGCATTCAGCAGCATCACAGGCACAGAGATTCAGACAGCACACAGAACATAAATTATACAAGACCGTGTACTAGGTCTCCTTGGACAATATCGTCCAAGCCCACGACCTCACCTGGCTAAAAAGATAAGGACAGCAGAAGTTTGGGAACAGCATCTTCCAGCTATCACCTTTCCCCTCACCCCACCTTTTTATTCCGGCATCTTCCCCCTTCCCTCTCAGTCCGGAAGAAGA
Organism: Mobula birostris; assembly: GCF_030028105.1. NCBI lineage: Eukaryota > Metazoa > Chordata > Chondrichthyes > Myliobatiformes > Myliobatidae > Mobula > Mobula birostris. Next base: position 148,245,687 of record NC_092377.1, read on the forward strand.
GTCTCGGCCCGAAACATCAACTACCCATTCATTTCCGCAGACGCTGCCTGACCTGCTGAGTTCCTCCAGCATTTTTTGTGCACTGCCTGGGAAAAAGCACCAACTGGAAGTTGCCCTCCAAGTCGCACAACATCCTGACTTGGAAACATGTCACTGTCCCTTCACCGTCACTGGGTCAAAATCCTGGAACGTCCTCTCTGACAGCGCTGTGGCTATACCCACACTTGAAGGTTTGCGCTGGTTCAGGAAGGCAGGTCACCACCAATTTCCCAAGGGCAACTAGGGGTGGACAATTAAACACTGGACCAGTCTGTAAAGCCCGCATCCCATGGATGAATTTTTAAAAAATCTAATCCTTAACATCTGAAAAGAATCCCAAAATACTTGCACATAACTGAGATTCTCAAATCAGTCTTTTTTTTAAAAACACTATGGGATACCTGAAGGAAAGAGATGATTGGGGAGGATGCAGTGGAGATTTGTCAGGCTGCTGCTTGCTGTGAAGCATTTGAGTTGTCAGGAGAGATTGGACAGGCTGGCTTTGTTCTCCGTTGGTCTGAGGTAAACAAAATTATGATACGGATAGGTAAACTAGATTTTTCTTTTCCCTTACATGTGCATCGAAAATAAAAGGGCTTAACAATAGGGTGAGAAGTATTTGGCAGGGGGCGGGCTGTCTGTGGGGTGATTTTTGCACACGGAGCGATTGGAATGTGGAACACACCGCCTAATGAGGTGGTAAAAATGTGTCCAGACAAGGTGTAGAAGACGACAGATCAGATACAGGTAAATGGGACTGGGATTGAGCAGCACAATGGTTGCCATGGACACCTTTCACTGAAGGGCCTACTTCTGTGCTGTACAGTTCTAGGCTAAATAGAACCTCTCCCTTCACCCTCGCCATTTGTGGGTCACTGGCTCGTATGTGCAGGGTAAAGTGAGGGTGGGGAGAAACTGTCATTGCTATAATATTGAGACGGACCAAGATAGAAGTAGGGCAGAGGGATATAGATGTGGGGGTAAAACATTGGGTTGAATTGGGTGAAAGGGTGGACGTGAGGGTGGGATGTTTGGAAGTCATTGGACAGAGATCATCAGGGGAAGGAACAAACACCAAGAAGGGGAAATTACAAGGGGAGGGTTGAAATGTCTTCTGATTTAGGAGGTACAGATTGAGGAAGCTTTCCTAGCAACACACACAAAATGCTGGAGGAACTCTGCAGGCCAGGCAGCATCTATGTAAAAAAGCACAGTCGACGTTTCGGCCCGAAACCCATGTTTGTTTTTGCCTCGAGCAGACTAAACGTAGGCAGATGTCCACTTTGAAAAAAAAAGTTGAGAATAGCGTCTGTGGAAAGACAAACTAAAGCTGTAGCATGCAAGTTGCCCATCAGCTTAAACCCTAATCAGGCCCTCCTGCCTGCCCAAGCCCACAAATGGGCCTCTGTTGTCACATGAACTAAATACCTCCAACCTCTTTCCAATTCATTGTCCAGAGTGTTGATTTTTAATTATATTCAATCACTGCATCGTTGTTGGAAAGACCGGTATTTATTGCCCATCACTAAACGCTCATAAATTGTTACTTATGACTTACAGGTTAACTGCATTGCCAAATTTGCTTGGCCAGAGCAAATTTCCTACAGAGACGCTCGTAATAGCCTAATGATTCCTGGTCGCCATCATCATTGCTGACACTTTAATTCAGATTACTCGATAAACCGAAATTAAATACCCCAGTTGCACACCACAGGTGGGTTGGACCTATTGCCTTTCATTATAGAGCTGACAAATGTGAATGAAAGGTTGGTGCAGACTTGGTGGGGGGGGGAACGGTGGTTGGTTGAGGAGATGATAAGGAAAGTAATAAGAGAGGAGGTGGAGAGGCAGATTCAGAAGAAAAGGTGAGAAACTCGAAGAATAATTGTAACTTGTTATGTTGTAATAAAAAGAAACAGATCAAACGATTATTCCTTGCCATTGGTTATTTTTCTGAGAGGGCGGAGTGACGTACATTACAACACTGGCTCTCCGGTGCTCTTGTCATACCTTATAAAACTGCAATGACCTGTGATAAGAAAGGGAAACTTCAATATCTGGAGGTGGTCAAATTATTCCACAGATATTATATTAATTAGAAATGCACTGCTAAAACTAGCCCTAATATTTTTTGAGTTTGCCTGTGTCAAAGCAATTTTGCATATTTAAAGGCTTTCATTAAATCTTTAATAAAGATGCAAGAGATAGAAACCTTTTGTTCTGCTTCCTTAATATTTCTGCCTTCCCAGCTACCAAACAACCACCATAAGAGGAAGGCCAGTAGGAAAAGCATTTTACAGCCAAATGAGTATTAGGTCACAAGATGATAAGACACAGGAGCAGAATTAGGCCATTCAGCTCATCAAGTTTGCACTGCCATTTCATCATGGCTGATTTATTATCCCTCTCAACCCTGTTATCTTGCCTTCTCCCCATAAACTTTGATGACTTTACTAATCAAGAACCTATCAATTTTCACTTTGAATATACCCAGTGACTTGGCCTCCACAGCCGTCTGTGGCAGTAAATTCCAGGGATGCTCCATCCTCTGGCTAAAGAAATTCCTGCTCATCTCTGTTCGAAGAGGACATCCCCTTATTTCGAGGTTGTGCCCTCTGGTTCCAGACTCCTCCTCATTATGAAACATCCTCTCCATATCCATTCTATCTAGGCCTTTCAATATTCGATAGGTTTCAATGAGATCCCCTCCCACACCTTCATTCTTCTAAACTCCAATGAGTACAGTCCCAGAACCAACAACCACGCCTCATAAATTAACCCTCTCATTCCAGGGAACATTCTTTGGACCCTTTCCAATGCCAGGACATCCTTTCTTAGATAAGGGGCCCAAAACTGCTCACAATACTCCATGTGTAGTCTGACCAATGTCTTGTAAAGCCTCAGTTCAATTATTGAAGTGTATTATGCTTACAAAATTGTGCACAGCAAAATTCCACAGTGAACAATTTAATCAGGCTGAAACTCCCATTTTATGAGTGTAGGTTGGTGGACAGCAGGGGGTCAGGCTGCCACTTCATTGAATTGGGATCTTGCATGACCCTCTTAGACCTTGTTTAAAGACATCCCATTTTGAAGACATTGCCCACCAAGACTGAGGTTAGTTAGCCAAATGGTGATATCTGGTGACTAGTGTGTTACAATGGAAGATGGTACAACACAAGGAGTCAGATTTAGTTTGCAGTTGGGTCAGGAGATTTGGATCAATAACATAATCAGGCACTCTCAACAAATAGGGGCACCACCCCTATCCACACGTTGTAAAAGGCATTGAGGAAGCCGTATTGTGTTAGAATATTGTGTTAGTTTTGTTTATTTTGCTATAGGAAAGATACTATCAAGTTGGGAAACATGGAGAGATGATTTACTAGGTTGTTGCTGGGAGTTTGGGGATTTGTTGCAGGGAGTAGGAGGATTTGTTACAGAGTGTTGAGGGACATTGCTGGGAGTTGAGGGACTTGTTGCTGGGCATTGTGGATCTGATTTATGGAGGGAGATTCAGCAGGTTTAGGGCTTTTCCCATTGTAGGGTAGGAGTTTCGTATTTTGCACCTTTTCCTTTGACACTTAATGAGGCCATTCAAGTTTATGCAATCCCAGCTGAAACATTTCCCAATTGTTTCCCTGTGAAATGCCACGATCCTTTTTCTACACACTAATAATTTAAGCAGCAAACTCATCTCTCAACCGGCATGTCATTCAGAAACCAGAGCACTGGGGGCAACCCATGCAGTCACAGGGAGAACGTGCAAACTCCACGTGGACAGAACTGGAGGTCAGGATTGAACTGGGTTACTGGGACTACACAGTAGCAGAACTAACTTCTGCATCACTGACCTGCCACTTCGACAGGAGCAGGAGGTAGTAGTGATCAACAACAATTTCACTCAGTTAATGAAGTCCAATCAAAATTTATCAGCAAATTACCGTTCAAAAGGGGCTTGGAATTGCAAAGCAGAGTTTTAAACCAATTGAGCCAAATTTACAGGAATGTAAATGTCGCAACTTTCGCTGACATGTTTAATCCTCTCCCGTCTCATCAAAGACTCATGTCTGACAAACTTCCCTCTCATGTTATCCCCCCACGCCAATTCAAAATAGAACTCAATCAGGTCAAAAATTGAGGTTTATTGAATCTTACTTCGGGCAACCTTTCAGTTACTACATTCCACTGGCAAGGCACGAAAGGTTGCCATGTACCAATAGTGTCTCCCTCAGGCTCTAATCTTAAACAGATCAGTTGGTGGAAATCCTGCCAGAACTCATCTCCTTTCTCTGTATGAAGGCGGCAAGTATTTGAAGGAAGGATTCCAGAGAATGCAAACTCACACAAGTGGAACACAGCATGACTGGGGCCCCCTCAAAGCCTTTTCTAATCTGGTCGTCTTAAATTGCTTCAGTCTTTGAACACAAGGCTGCAGACAGAAGCCATTCAGACTTCAGACTATATGGGCTGAAATAGTACTGCTTGTCTGCATTTTAATCTGTCAAATAATATAGAACATAGAACTGTATAGCACAGTGCAGGTTCTTCGGCCCATGATGCTATTCAAACCTTTTAACCTACTCCAACTTCAATCCAACCACTCCCTCCCATATAGCCCCCCATTTTCTTTCATCCATGTACCTATATCTGATCCCTCTATGAGGATTGGTTCATACACGAACCAGTCCTCATAGAGGGATCAGAGGTGGAAAGAGTGAGTGATTTCAAGTTTCTGGGTGTCAAGATCTCTGAGAACCTAACCTGGTCCCAAAGTATTGATGCAGCTACAAAGGAGGCAAGAGAGCAGCTATATTTCTTTAGGAGCTGGAGGAGATTTGGTTTGTAACCTACAACACCGGGAAACCTTCTACCGATGTACTGCAGAGAGCATTTTGACAGGCTGCATCACTGAATGGTATAGGGGCAACCACTGGCCAGGATCGAAAAGAGCTGCAGGAAGTTGTAAAATTAGTCAGCTCCAACTTGGGTACTAGCCTCCGTAGTATCCAAGACATCTTCAAGGAGCTGTGCCTCAGAAATGCAACATCCATTATTAAGGACCACCCCCCCATCACCCAGGGCATACCATCTTCTCGTTGTTACTGTCAGGAAGGAGGTATAGAAGCCTGAAGACACATATTCAGTGATTCAGGAACAGTTTCTTCCCCTCTGCCATCCGATTCCTAAATTAAATTTGAACCCAAGAATACTGCATTACTTTTTTCTATCATTTCTGTTTTTGTACTATTTTTAATTAACTATTTAGTATACATTTGTACATATATATACTTACTGTAACTGATTTATTTATTTTTTTTCTATAGTATCATGTATTGCATTGTACTGCTGCTAAGTTAACAAATTTCACGATATACGGTATACAATGTTACTAAACCTGATTCTGATGTCAGAGTCTCTTAACTGTCCCTAAAGTATCTGCCTCTACCACCACCCACTACCCCCCTCAGCAGTGTATTCCACACACTTACCACTCTCTGTGTAAAAGAAACATCTCTGATATCAGCCCCCCATACTTTCCTCTAGTCACTTTATGATTATGCCCTATCATATTGGCCATTGCTGCCCTGGGGTAAACACGTTGGTTACTGACTCTGTCTATGCCTCTTATCATCTTACACCTCTATTCACCTCTCATTCTCCTTCACTTCAAAGACAAAAGTCTTAGCTTGCTCAACCTTTCTTCATAAAACATCATCTCTAATCCAGGCAATAACCTGTTAAATCTCCTCTGCACCCTCTCTAAAACTTCCACATCCTTCCCATAATGAAGTGACCAGAACTGAACGCAGTACAGGATCCAAGATTTCTATAGAGCTGCAATATTACCTTGTAGCTCTTAAACTCAATCCCCCAACAAATGGAGAATATGGAGAAGGGAAGGTGGCGGCGCGACGCAGCTCGCAGCGGCCACTCCGGTGGTGATGTCTGTTATTTGTCAAGTATGGTGCCGTGCACAATCCTGATTTGATGGAGACGGACGTGAGAGCACGGAGGAACATCTGGTGAAACTTCTGAAATGTCTGCTTCACTGCTGCTGCTACTGTGTGGTCCAGAATCTCCGGAGGGGAAGGCCCCAAGTCCTCGGCTTTGCTTGTTGCTCGGTGGCCAGGGCGGGGTCGAAGCGCTCGGCAGAGGATTGGTGCTCGGAGAGGCTGTGTCGGAGGCACGAAGTTTTCGAACAGACTCAGAGTCGGCTGCAGTCGGATGCTTCCAATGGTGCTGCACCAGCAAGTTGGCGGCGCTTGGAGGTTCACGGCGGGGAGAGTCCCTCCCTTCTGCCGCCTGCGTGAGATGATGAGTCTATCGGGACTTTGAGACTTTTTTACCCTGCCCATGGTCTGCTCTTTATCAAATTATGGTATTGCTTTGCACTGTTGTAACTATATGTTATAATTATGTGGTTTTGTCAGTTTTAGTCTTGGTTTGTCCTGTATTTTCTTGTGATATCATTCTGGAGGAACGTTGTATCATTTTTTAATGCATGCATTTCTAAGTGACAATAAACGAGGACTGAGTGTCCTCATAATCTAAAGAAAATGAAGGCCAACACACCATATGCCTTCTTAACCTCTCTCCCAACTTGCACAACAACTTTGAGGGATCTGTGAATGTTGGTCCTCTGTTTGTCCACACTGCAAAGAATTCTGCCATTTAGCATGTACTCTGCCTTCAAGTTCAACCTTCCAGAGAGTATCACTTCACACTTTTCAGGATTTGCTATTTCTCAGATCAAAGCTGCATCTATTCATGTTTCATTCATTGTAACCAATGGCAACATTCTGCACTATCCAAAACACCACCAGCCTTTGTGTCATCTTGCAAACTTACTAACCTATCCTTCCCCTTCCTCATCTAAATCATCTATAAAAATTTCAAGGGGTATGGGTCCAAGATCAGATCCCTGCGGGACATCACTGGCCATAGATCTCCAGGAAGAATACTCTCCATCTACAACTTGTGCAGGCAGGATGATTCTGAAACCATGCAGCCAAAGTTCTGTGCCTCCTGACCTTCTGAATGAACCTACTATGGGGAACTTGTTGAACACCTTGCTACACCACATCCACTGCTCTACCTTTGCAACTTCAGGTTTTCACACCATTAGAGAGTCTGTTTTCAGAACAACTCAAAACATTTTAAACAACTTCTGTTTGAGGTTATCCATCTGTAATTTTTTTTTGGGCAATATGTTATGTCACTTTTCCTGACTTACCAGCCAGGTTAGAGAGGAAGAATACATTTGTATGTGGTCTTCTAACGTACTTAATAGAGAGAACAGAGGGCTGTCATTCATGGTGGTGCAGTGGTGTAACTGGTAGAGTTGCCACTTCATTCCTCCAGAGCCGTGGGCTCAATCTTGACCTCTATGTGGAGTTTGCATGCTTCTCATGAATGCATGGGTTCCCTCCAGTTGCTCTGATCTCCTTCCTCTGGCATGCAGATTCATAGATTAACGGGTGAACGTAGACTGCGCCCAGTGTATAGGTGAGTGGGTGAATCTCAAGTTGAACTTTTTGTCATGTGGGGTAAGAGTACAGGGAAAACATTCTTGCAGTAGCATCACAGGCATGAAGATTCAGACACCATACAGAATATAATTTATACATAAATTATACAAGAGAAAAGATGGTAAAATAATACATTACTGCAAAAACAACAGAATCAGAAGTGGGCCCATAGGAGTGTAGAGGCTGGTCAACAGTGCTCATTGCTGAGGTTGGATTATCATTGCGCACGCTGGTTCAAGAACAGAATGACTGAAAGGAAGCAACTGCTCCCGAGACACAAGCGACTCGGCAGATAATGGAAATCTTGAGCAACATGCACAAAATGCTGAAGGAATTTAGCAGGTCAGGCAGCACCTATAGAGAGAAATGTACAGTCAACAAATCGGGCCAAGACCTGATGCTAGGTCTTGGCCTGAAATAGTGACCGTTCATTTCTCTCTATAGAACTGCTGAGCTCCTCCAGCATTTTGGGCCTGTAGCTATTCCCGACCCTGGTGGAGAGGGACTTCAGGATGGTAATGAAACATCTGCAAGCTAATTGCCAAGCTTAGTGAACATTGTAACATCAAACACCTCAATCCGAGCTACCAATATTCACCACCATCCGAAACTTCAGGATTCTGTATCTCCTGCTTGACAGTAGCAGCAAAAAGCAGATCTTTGATGATAGATGTCAGCCTCTTGAGCCAACACCTTATGTAGATGCTTTTAATGATGTGAAGGGCTGTGCGCACTAATTTTTTCAGCCTCTTACATTCCTGTGCATTGGTTTTACATACATAACAAGTCGTGATGCAATTAGTCAGGTTTGGTAGGTCACCAACACACCTAACAAATGTCTACGGTAGAGTGTTTGGTGATATACCTAACATCCTTAAACATCCAAGAATGTAGAAGCCCTGATATGTCTTTTCTGTAATTGTATCTATTTAATGGGCCGAGGGCATGTCATCCAAGATGAGAACACTCAGGAATTCAAAGTTGCTAACTCTCTTCATCACCGACCCACCAAAGATAATGGCATATTGTTTCCCGACTTCTCCTTTGTGAAGTCAATGATATGTTCCTCAGTCCTGGAGGAAGTTGATGGAAACACAGGGAGAAATAACTAGGAGTACTACAAAAGGATACCCAAATGATCTGTGCGGACTCAATGCATCAGGTCGCATGTTTCCCTGCTGTATGACTCAATGGGTTCATGGCTCCTGACCTTTAACCCAGTGCAATAACTTGCAGCGTATGGAAATAGAATCTCTATTTATAAGATAATGATTCATAGACAAGCTCAGATCTTACTGAGTAACTGGATAATCATGTATCTGGATGACAATTACTTATATCCTGCCTAACAACTTCATCATCAGTAATAAAAATGGAAAAATGCTGAGGATATTAAACAGGTCAGGCAGCAGCTATGGAGAGAAAAACAGAGCTCATGTCTGAGGTCATGGATCCTTTTTGATGCTGCTTTACCTGTTGCATTTCCAGAATTTTCCGTTCTTATTTCAGTTTTCCAGCACCTCCAGATGTTCAGTTGATTAATTGGGATCAGTATGATTTCTCAAGAAATGTAAGTGTAGCCCCCCAGCCAGCCTCAGGGTCGCTCGACTCGCTGTTGTCTAGGGAAACAGCCCTTGGCCCTGCCAAACTGGGGAATCAGTTTGTGTGGATATTGTGTGATGTACTCCACCCCACCCAAATAACAGACAATACACTATATACGATTAAATGATATACAGTTTATAGATATTACTGGAACTATATAATTAATAGAGAATAAAATATAAAAGGAAAATAAAAGGCGCCACACTTATCAAAGTTCAATCTCTTCGTGCACAAACAGTTGGCGCTCAGGACCCTTCTCCTTCACCCTGTGACCCTTTGGACCACCTCGACCGGCCGCCTGGGACCAACAACGGTGGTCGACCAGACGCTCCACATGAGTCTGTCTCCGTCTCCTCTCCTCACCAAACACCCCATTAGCAGACTCACAGCACCTGGTCCATCCTCTGTCTCTATCTCCCGCCTTCTGCCCCAAAATCCCCGCGCATACAATATCTTACAGACAGACCAAAAAAATAACAACTATCCCAATTGGTTTGTAACATCTTCTTATCAGTAACGTGATCCAAACAAACTGCTAGCGGGAGGACTTTCTCAGCAGTTAACATAACAAAGAAGCCCTTTCAATTATAACATAACAAAGAAGCCATTTTTATTAGATTACGCAGTAACATAAAAAAAATCCCTTACATATGTGTGGTGTTTTCATGGAGTTTCCAGGTTCTCCCAGTAATCCTGCAAGTTTCTCCTGGTGCTCCAATTTCCATCTGCTCTATCTTTATCACTTGTTCCACTTCCATCCACTGCCAGCACCGTGGAAACCAGAGCACGAGGGGAATAATCCTCAGGGAAAGGGCAAGGTGCATCTTTATAAAATTCATTCTCTTTAATTTTGCAAATAACTTGCCAATTTCTAGAGGGATTGTGCAGCCACTCAGCAATGACTTGTGTGGAGAGAGGCCCTCCATTGTTCTGGGTCAACCATGGATGTTGCGTCCCAGCTGTCGACAGCCAAGCCAGGGCAGTATGATATGGGAAGCAAGCTGTTGCTGATGCAGCAGGCTTCCCCTCTCCACACTGCTGATGAATCCATAAGAACGGCAGAGACTGACACAGTTTAGTACCAGCAGCGTTGCAGGAGTTGCCGGTCAATGTTTGAAGTCAACGAAGGACTGCCTTAGAGACCCTAGCTAAGGAATCCGGGATTTTTCCTCGGTGTTTACTCCTGAACACTTCCCCATGAGTGGGTTTCGCCTCAAGGTTTACGAACCAAGTTTTCCTTCTCTGAGGTGAGCTGTCAGCAAGTCCCATCTGCCTAAAGCGACTAGTTTTAAGGCGCCGGTAACCTGCTTTTGCCCCCTTCTCCTGCCAGTAGAAACCATTCCACTAGGCTTAGCAGCTAAGCCACATGTGAAGCCCAGGAGCTGGACTTGGTTGTCCGCAGTTACTTGAGGTGCACACCACTGAGAGCATTTGATAGGTCCAATTATCAGCTCTGCTCACCCTCACCCTCCCTCCAGGCTATGACAAAATTAAGGTACCTAGTGTAGTGTGAAAAAGTAGCAACGGTTATAGGATAATAACCCGGAGACACAAGTTAGCTTCTTTGGGATTGGAAATCTGCTATATTTATCCATTTTGAGTTGAATCAGAACCCGAATCAGATTTAATATCACCGGCATATGCCATGAAATATGTTGTTCATGACATAGGCCAGTAATACTAAAGCTCTAGATCTAGAGCAATGTACTTCAAAGTTGAAAGCTCAAAGTAAACCTACTTTCAAAGTACATTTATGTCAACAAATACTACCCTGAAATTCACTTTCTAGCAGGCATTTACAGTAGAACTAAGAAATACAGTACAACTGTGCACTTGATATGCATCTTGAATTATATTTTATTAACTAATTTGTGGTAGTATTTACTTTTAGGTGCTGTGTGTGATATATGCATCGTAGGGGCAACGTGGTCCAGAAGAATGTTGTTTCATTTGGTTGTATATATGTACAGTTGGATGATAATAAACTTGGAATTTGAATCAATGAAATACTACACACACACACACACACACACACACACACACACACACACACACACACACACACCAGAACTAACAACCAACCTAGTGAAAAAGTCTCAGAACTTGTCTTAGAATTTCCTTTCAAAATGACCCAACAAGTCACTCAGTTCCTGGGCTGCTGGGGAGAGACAAGAAATGCTGGCCTTGTCTGTGATGCCCATATCCTATGGATATATAAGGTATAAACGGAAGGTTTCATACCCAATGGAATTGAACCCTCTGAGCTGCCGCTCTCAGGAGCATCAAGCTGGCAAACTAAAGTTGTCCACGAAAGCCGTCTTCTTCTGAAACCCTGGTGTCAATTCACATTAAGTAAGGTACTATTCTTCAGTATGTAACTCAATAGAGGTCGACAAGTAACCTAAGATTCATCAGATTAACTTACAGCTTAAATGATTACACTTTGACCAAAAAATTACACCCCCCAGGCTTCTATGTTTCTTCCTGGGCAGTCACTCTGGATTGAGGATGGTAAATTTCCGTAGGATTTGTGAGTTCTGAGGTGGTTAAAGTGTGTTCTGCCAACACTGCCGCCGGTGGGGCAATGGTCAGCTAATGAATTGGGGTGGTGGATAGTCTGCGAAGTGGCTTGCACCTCGTGTTGCTTACACAGGGCTTCTGTGAGTGCCCAATGCATGGTCTTAGCTTCTCAATTCTTCACTTTTCATTCTTCACTCTGCATGGTTGTGGGTTAGAGATTTCTTGGATTCAGTGAAGAATTCTTCAAGGGGAGTTGGAAGAAATCCTGATTCACTTCCTCCCTTCGTGAATCACTTCCTTTTTCCACCTGGCAGTCTCTTCCTGAGACCGAGCTTGCTTCGGGAGAACGTAGGGCAGTATGGCACAAGAACAGGCCCTTCGGCCCACAATGCCTGTGCTGCCCATCATGCCAAATTAAGCTAAAGCTGTCTGTGTGCATGTGGTCCATGTACCTCCATTCTCAAGCCGTTCATACGTCCTTCTAAATGTCTCTTCTCTTGAAAGTATGTTCCAGCATCTTTCACACTTTGCATAAAAAATTTGTATTGCAAATCTTCTTTAAACATTCCTCCTCTCAACTTTAACCAATGTCAATAAGTCCATTTTCAGAGATTAAGGGAGCTAGGGCTTTACTCTTTGGAGAGAAGGAGGATGAGAGGAGACATGATAGAGGTGTACAAGATAATAAGAGGAATAGATAGAGTGGATAGCCAGCGCCTCTTCCCCAGGGCACCACTGCTCAATACAAGAGGACATGGCTTTAAGGTAAGGGGTGGGAAGTTCATGGGGGATATTAGAGGAAGGTTTTTTACTCAGAGAGTGGTTGGTGCGTGGAATGCACTGCCTGAGTCAGTGGTGGAGGCAGATACATTAGTGAAGTTTAAGAGACTACTAGATAGGTATATGGAGGAATCTAAGGTGAGGACTTATATGGGAGGCAGGGTTTGAGGGTTGACACAACATAGTGGGCCGAAGGGCCTGTACTGTGCTGTACTATTCTATGTTCTATGTTCTATGTTCTATGAACTTGTGATTTCTGTCTCTGATGGCAATGTCAGAGCATCCCTAAAAATGGTGAGCCCTCACAAGGCGTCAGGCTCCCAACGGCGTACCTGGTTGGGTGCTGAAAATTGGGTTGACCAACCTTCTGGAATGTTTAAGGACAACTACAATGTCTCAGTGCTGTGGTCTGATGTCGTCACCTGCTTTAAAATGGCAGCCATCATAGCTGTACCCCAAGAAGAGCAGGATTAGCTGCCTCAACAACTACTGCTCGTTCACAGTCATATCTACAGTGATGAAGTACTTCAGAAAGCCATGCCTGAGCAACGACCTAAACCCATCACAATTCACCTTCCCCTGCGTCAGGTCTATGGTGGATGCGATCACACCAGCAATTCACTCCGCTTTGCAGCGCCAGAACTACCACAAAACATAAGGCAGGCTGCTGTTAATTGGTTACAGCTTGGCGTTCAATACCTTAGTCACCTCAGTACTCACTACCAAGCTTCAAATCCTGGGCCTCTGTACCACCCTCTGCAACTGAATCCTCGACATCCTTGTTGAGGAACCACAGTCAGTGTAGTCGGTAGTAACATCTCCTCCTTGCTGTCATCAACACAGGTGCATTGTGAAGGTGAGTGCTTAGCCCTCTGCTCTACTCTCTCTACACTCGTGACTGTGTGGCTAAGCACGTTAACTATAAATGCGCAGATAACATCACTGTTGTTGATAAAATGTCCGACAGTGACAAAGAGGAGTACAGGGAATGAGATAGATCAGCTATTTGAGTGGTGTCACAAAAATATAGAGTCATAGGAAAGTACTGGCTGGAATACAGGCCTTTCGGCCCATCTAGTGGTAGTCCTTTGGACTCGAAGAAGACACGCTGTTGTGCAGTTCATCTGTGGACACGGAGGTGGGTCTGCAGTCCCAGACTGGGAGCGCTGTGTCTGGCACAATGGGAGCATTGGAAGTCTGTTGTTGTAATAATTGTGGCTGCTGTTCTGGGATGCCGCTCACGGTTTCCCATCAGTTTTTGGCAGCGCCTGTCTTCAAAGCTGGTTGTAGGCTTCATGGCACGGGGCTCGCCAGCAGGTTCTGTCAGCAGCTGCAGCTTCTAGTTCCCTTGGCTGGATGTCACAGTAGCGTAGGGTTTCCTTCACAGCGTCTTTGTAGCCCTTGTGTGGACGACCTTGAGGTCTCCTTCCGGTCTCCAGTTCACCACAGAGCAGCTGGCGAGGCAAACGGTGGTCGTCCATTCTGATGACATGTCCCACCCACCGCTTCTGGGCTCTGATGATCAGGGACTCAATGCTGGTGGACTCCGCGCGATCCAAGACCTCCAGGCTGGAGACACGGTCTTGTCAACGAATGCCAAGGATGGAGTGGAGGGCGCACATGTGAAATTTCTCCAGTTGCTTGATGTGTCTTCGGTACAGAGTCCATGTCTCACATCCATATAGGAGAGGAGGGATGACCACAGGTCTGTAGACTCTCAGCTTTGTGGAGAAGCGGACATTGTGTTGACTGAGCACTGTGGTACGCAGCCGCCCCAGAGCCTGGCTGGCCTTACTGATCCTGGAGTTAATTTCTTTGTCCAAAGACCCATCACTTGAGATGATGCATCCCAAGTACTTGAAGCTGTTTACATGTGTCAGCTGGGTGTTGTCAACAGTGATTTTTGGTTCTATGGGGTTGGTGTTTGGCATGGGCAGGTTAAGTACTTCAGTCTTGTTCAGGCTGATAGTCAGGCCAAAGGGCATAGCAGCGTCTGAGAATTTGTTCAGCATCAACTGTAGATCACTGTCTTTGTGCACCAGGAGTGCACAGTCATCAGCAAAGAGGGTTTCTTGAATGACTGTATGGAGGCACTTCATCCATGCGTTCAAGCGGCGAAGGTCAAAGAGAGAGCCGTCCGATCGGTACCTGATGTACACTCCCTCCTTCAGACCTTAGACAGCACGTGACAACGTGCAGGTGAAGAACAGATTGAACAGGACTGGGACTAGTACACAGCCCTGCTTCACCCCACTGGAAATGGCAAATGCAGGGGATGTATCACCACTGCAAAGGATCTATCCTGTCATTCTGTCGTGGAGCAGCTGAATCATCTTCACAAATTTCCTCGGACATCTGTAATGTCTCAGGATGATCCAGAGAGCCTCCCTGTTACAGCGTCAAATGCCTTTGTCAGGTCAATGAAGACAGAGTAAGGAGGCTTGTTCTGCTCGATGCACTTCTCCTGGTAAATATGAGGTCTATTGTACTCCGTTCTGGCCGAAAACCACACTGCGCCTCCGGGAGGTTCCTTTCCGAGACAGTGACAAGTCTGTTCAGGAGAATGCGGGCAAAAATCTTGCCAGCGATGGACAGCAGTGAGATACCCCTGTAGTTTCTGCAGTCTGATTTGCTTCCCTTGTTTTTGAAGTGAGCCACGATGAGGGCATCGCGGAAGTCGACAGGCATCCCCTCTGTGATCCAGATGTCTTCCAGGATGTCTTGGAATGCCTGTAAGATGTTTGGGCCTAATGCTTTGTAGATCTCAGCAGGAATGCCATCCTGCCCTGTTGCTTTATTTGAGTTCATCTGCGAGATTGCTTTCTTGATCTCATCAGTGGAGGGCGGCAGGTCTAGGTCATCCAGGACTGGCTGCTGAGAGATCTGCTGTAAGACATCAGGATCAACTGTGGTCGGCCTATTGAGTAGGTTGGAAGAGTTTCAGCTCAGCTGTTTTTCAATCCTTCCTGGTCTTTGATCGGGCTTGACCCGTCAGATGACAGCAAGGGGGAGCATCCTGATTTAGAAGGACCACAAGCTGACATTGTGGCGCTGAAGAACTCTCTGGTGGCATGCGTGTCTGCATAGCGTTCCACCTGCTCAGCCTTCCTCTGCCACCACTCGTCCTGCATTTCTCGCAGTTCCGCCTGTACTTTGGACTGCAGGTGTTTAAACTTGTCTTTCTTTGAGACAAATGATGGGTTATCCTGCCAGTCTGCATCGGCCTTGTTCTTGGCCTGAAGGACTGCTGAAATGGTCTCGTGGTTTTCATCAAACCAGTCTTGATGCACTCAGGTTTTCAGTCCGAGTACAGCTGTTGCAGTCTGCATGATGACATCTTTGAACTGCGTCCACTTTTCAGAACAGGTTCCCACAAGCGGTGAATTGCCGGAGAGTTTTTCATTAAGTACATCTTGAGAACGTTGGACTTGACCTGGATGTTGCAGTCTGCCGACGTTGAATGACACTCTGACAGTCTTTGGTTGCTTACAATGCAAAGGAGCTATGTGCAGGTTGAGGACTGACCGAACCAGCCTGTGATCTGTCCAACACTCAGCACCTCGCATGGCCCGGGTGATGGCAACATCTTGAAGGTCACGCTGGCGTACTATGACATAGTCGAGTAGGTGACAGTGTTTGGACCTGGGATGCATCCAGGCTGTTTTGTACTTGTTTGCAAGTCTGAACATCGTGTTAATGATGCACAGGTTGTGCTGGGCACACTTGCTCAGAAGCAGTAGGCCGCTATTGTTTAGTTTTCCCACCCCATGTCTCCTAAGGACTCCGTCCCAGTTGTCGCTGTCTGTTCCCACCCTAGTGTTGAAGTCGCCCAAGATGACGAGTTTGTTGCTGGCAGGGGTTGTCCGAATAGTCTGGTCCAGGTCCTCGTAGAAACTTTCCTTGTCTTCGTCTGGACTCATGAGAGTTGGTGCATAGTCACTGACAATGGTGATATACCGGGACCTGCTGAGAGGAAAGCGGAACTTCGTGATGCGTTCATTTATTCCAGTGGGTAGAGTAGGGATGTTCTTCAGCAGAGCAGTTTTGATTGCAAAACCTACTCCGTGGATCCTGTCGTCAGTCTGTGGTTTCCCTTTCCAAAAGAACGTATATCTGCTCACTGCTTCCTGTAATGAACCCTGGTCTGCAAGTCTGGTCTCACTGAGTGCAGTGATGTCAGTGCAATAACGACGAAGCTCGGCCGCTGTGAGTGCTGTTCGTCTACCAGGCCTTGCCACCTGGTCTCTGTCCAGCAAGGTGTGGGCGTTCCAGGCTCCAAAGATGAGCTTTCTTTGATTTGTTTTTCTTGATGCATGTCGACCGCTAAGGAGATGATCCGCCAGCCGCAGATAGCTAGCCAGATGTTGTGGGGCAGGCAATGTTTAGGGTGTGGTGATATCACATGTCACGTGTAAGAACGTGATTGGACAGAGTTAGGGGCATGTGCAGAAATGACAGAATGATCTAGAAACTGTATGGTGCAAACGTGGTTCTGTTTGCTGTCGTAAATAAAAGTTCTAGTTTTAATTCTTCCAGAGTATGGTTTGTTCTTAGTAACCCACAGTACGTATAAGAACACAACATGGTGTCAGAAGTTGGTCTGGAAGAATAATACGTCCGCTAACACGGGAGAAGCGAAGATAACCAAAAGAATAGAGCACAAACTTTTTGGTTGTTTGCTAACAGCTTTAAAAATGGAAGTTTTGCAACTCCCATCGGCGTTCTGCTGACTGGAAACATAGCTGAAAACTGAAAAAGATTTAAACAGCGTTTTGAAATTTATTTATCGGTGATCGGAGCAGATAATAAAACGGCAAAAACGAAAGCTGCAATGCTACTCCACATAATATGGGACGACGCAACTGAGGTATACAACCATTTTACTTTTGAAAATGGAGATAATTTGAATGTAAAAATGATAATCGACAAATTTGACGCATTTTGTATACCGAAGTGTAATGTGATGTATGAGCGCTATAAGTTTTTCAAATGTCGGCAGAGACCTGGTCCGTCTGGGTAGCCTCCAACCTGATGGCATGAACATCGACTTCTCTAACTTCCGCTAATGCCCCACCTCCCCCTCGTACCCCATCCGTTACTTATTTTTATACACACATTCTTTCTCTCACTCTCCTTTTTCTCCCTCTGTCTTTCTGAATATACCCCTTGCCCATCCTCTGTGTCCTCCCCCCCCGTCTTTCTTCCCGGACCTCCTGTCCCATGATCCTCTCGTATCCCCTTTTGCCAATCACCTGTCCAGCTCTTGGCTCCATCCCTCCCCCTCCTGTCTTCTCCTATCATTTTGGATCTCCCCCTCCCCCTCCAACTTTCAAATCCCTTACTCACTCTTCCTTCAGTTAATCCTGACGAAGGGTCTCGGCCTGAAACGTCGACTGTACCTCTTCCTAGAGATGCTGCCTGGCCTGCTGCGTTCACCAGCAACTTTTATGTGTGTTGCTTGAATTTCCAGCATCTGCAGAATTCCTGTCATTTGCGTCATTAAAGACGGAATTGTTTGCGGCATTCTGGGTATGGTCTGAAAGAAAGACTGTTAGAACAAGATTAGAATTTGGAAAAAGCTGTGGCACTCTGCAGAGCTTCTGCGACCATGATGTCGCAGGTTAAAGAGCTTTTCATTGAGAATGGCTGTGTAGACGCTGTAAAGTGCGAACATATTAGAAAAAATAATGCAGCGACAATGAAACTGACAGAGAGCAAGACATCATCTGAAAGAAAAAAAAACTTTGTTATCGCTGTGGGTGGCAACATCATCTAAAAAAGTGTCCAGCATATCAGAAAATGTGCAACACCTGCAGTAAGAGTAATCACTTTTCACGCTGTTGCAGAAGTAGAAAGGAAATAAAACACGTAAATGCAGTGCTTGAAA
Organism: Mobula birostris; assembly: GCF_030028105.1. Classification (NCBI taxonomy): domain Eukaryota; kingdom Metazoa; phylum Chordata; class Chondrichthyes; order Myliobatiformes; family Myliobatidae; genus Mobula; species Mobula birostris. Next base: position 148,264,050 of record NC_092377.1, read on the forward strand.
ATGAACGCAAGGAGTTTTATATAGATGTGCTTTGTGAAAACAAACAAAGTAAGAATGACTGGACTATGCCATTGCAAGTGAACCAAAACATTATTCTATTTAAATTGGATACTGGAGCACAAGTAAATAGTCTTGCAGAATCTGAGTTTAATGCATTAAAGCCTAGTCCAAAGTTACATCAGACAAATATAAAAGTGACTGGGTATTCAGGTGCAGACATTCCAGTTAAAGGAACATGTGTGGCAAAAGTATCACACAAAAATATGATGCACACGCTTTCATTTGTGGTTCTGCCAAAGAATGTACAGTCAATACTGGGTTTATCTGCCTGTGAGAAACTGAATTTGGTGAAAAGAGTCTTAGTCCTGGACAGTGACACAGAGTCAGAATACAGTGACTTGATGAAAGAGTATGAGGACTTGTTCAAAGGGCTTGGTTGTCTTTCAGGAGAGCACACGATTAAAATTGACAACACAGTGCCAGCCGTAGTACATCCATGTAGAAAAGTACCTTTTGCATTATGTGATCAACTGAAGATAGAGCTTGACAGAGTGGAACGGCGGGGAGTCACACAAAAAATTGACGAACCGACTGAATGGGTCAATTCGCTTGTTATTGTTGATAAGAAAAATGGAAAACTGAGGATTTGCTTAGATCCAAGAGACTTGAATCAAATTATTAAAAGAGAGCATTTCAAATTGCCTACTTGTGAAGAAATTATGTCATAGTTTGCTAATGCAAAGTATTTCAGTAAGTTGGATGCATCCTCTGGATTCTGGCAACTTAAACTGGATGAACCGAGTTCAAAGTTGTGTACCTTTAACACTCCTTTTGCCAGATACTGTTTTCTTCGGCTTCCGTTTGGAATTACATCATCTCCTGAAGTGCACCATAAAACCACTCACATGCTGTATGAGCACATTGAGGGCGTGGATACTTCCATGGATGATATTATTGTTTGGGGATCACCTAAACAAGAGCGTGACGCCAGACTTAGACAAGCCTTAGAGGCAACACGCAAGGCAAACCTGAAGTTGAATAAAGACAAATGTCAGCAAGGGGTGACTGAAATTACCTTTGTGGGTGATATCATCAGCAATGAGGGTGCGCGTCCTGATCCATTGAAGGTTTCTGCTATTGAGAACATGCGAAGACCGCAATGTAAAAAGGATGTTCAAAGGTTCATGGGAATGGTCAACTACATGGGAAAATTCATGCCCAGTCTTTTGGAACAGCTTGCTCCACTGAGGAAGCTAACAGAAAAGAAAAACAAATGGAGCTGGAATCATGAACAGGAGAAGGCATGGCAAAATCTCAAGAAACTGCTCACCAAAGAACCTGTGTTGAAATTCTATGATGCTGAGAGACCCATCAGAATCTCATGTGATGCATCTCAAGCAGGCTTAGAGGCAGTATTACTCCAAAAACATGATCAGGAATGGCTACCAGTGGCATCTGCATCTCGTGCATTATCCAATCCAGAAAAAAGGTATGCCCAAATTGAAAAGGAATTGCTCAGCATTATGTTTGCTTGTGAGAGATTTCACCAGTTTGTGTCAAGGCAATCTACTGATGTTGAAACCGATCATAGGCCTATGATTGCATTATTTCGCAAACCTTTAAGCAACTGTCCTTTGCGAATTCAGCGAATAATGATTATGAAATTGCAAAGATATACGTTGAATGTGTCATACACACCTGGAAAATCATGTACACGGTTGACACACTTTCCAGAGCTGTGGATCCAACAACAAAAGACAGTCATAGGGAAGCTGTTGATGTTCAGGCATTTGCTGATATGATCATAGAGACTGTACCTGTTGCTCCCAAAAAGTTGGAACTGCTGCGTCTTGAGACAGAGAAGGACAAAATTCTCAGTCAAGTAATACAAGTGGTGATGGATGGGTGGCCAGATAATAGGCGTGGTTGTACCTCAGTAGTACAAGATTATTGGAACCACAGATCAGAACTGTCTGTTGTGGATGGGATATTGTACAAAGGTAGTAGAATCATGATACCAAAAAGTCTCCAAAAAGAAATGCTTGGGAAAATTCACGAAGGCCACCTAGGTATTGAAAAATGTAAGAGAAGGGCATGGGAAGTGATGTTTTGGCCCAGGATGAATCAAGAAATTGCAGAGTTGGTGTCTTCCTGTCAAATATGCTTTAAATACCAACCTGGCAACCCTAAGGAGCACTGCATCCACATCCTAGTCCTCAGAGACCTTATCAGAAGGTAGGCATTGATCTTTTTGTAACTGACAACAAAGATTATCTATTAATATCAGATTACTACTCATTGTATCCTGAAGTGTGTGGTTTGAGCAGAACAACAGCAGAGAACGTAATTACACGCATGAAATCAGTTTTTTCCAGACATGGTGTGCCTGATGAAGTTTTCATAGACAATTGTCCACAATTCAATGGTGAATGTATGAGACATTTTGCTCATGAATGGGGCTTTGTTCATACAACATCTAGTCCATTTTTCTCTCAGTCCAATGGATTGGTTGAGAAGTTGGTAGGAATTATCAAGAAACCGATGCACATAGCAAAAGGTAGTGGAGGTGATTTTTATAAAGCTTTGTTAGCCTACCATAGTACTCCGCTTGAATGTGGATTTTCACCTGCTCAGCGCTTGATGGGACACCGTTTGAGATCCAATCTGCCAATAGGTGAGAGCCTTCTGAGAACAGAGGGAGGTGAACAAGTGAAAAGATGGAAAGATGAACACAAAGCAAAGCAGAAAACATACTTTGACAGATGTTCTCATCCATTACCTGAACTGCACCAAGGAGATGAAGTGAGGATACAAGACAAAATGAACACATGGACACAGAAAGCTACAGTACTTGAAGAAGTCCAACCCAGATCATACATGGTCCAAACAGAAGAAGGAGCAGTGTTAAGAAGAAATCGCAAAGACCTCAAGAACAAGCCAACTTCAGAGTTTCAGTTAACTGATGCAGACCAGACAACACATGAAAATACCAACGAAACACAAGAACTGTGTCAACCACTTAGGAGGTCTATTCACATTTGTAAACCCCCAGAGAGACTGATAGAGACATGTTAAATTATGCATTTGTTTTGATTAATGTTGCTAAGTATTTTTCTTTTTACGGAAAGGAAGATGTGGTGATATCACATGTCACGTGTAAGAACGTGATTGGACAGAGTTCCGAGCATGCGCAGAAATGACAGAATGATCTAGAAACTGTATGGTGAAAACATGGTTGCTATTTGCTATTGTAAATAAAAGTTCTAGTTTTAATTTTTCCAGAATAAGGTTTGTTCTTAGTAACCCACGGTACGTATAAGAACACAAAATAGGGTACTTTTTCTAACCCCCTCCCTCATGCGAGGGTGGGCAGTGCTGTTCTAAAAAGGGCTGCCCAGTCACCCTGGATGCTGCTGGACATCTCTGCTGCCCTGGGTATGGAGACAAACGACCACTGGTCCAAAGGCCACCTACGTGCAGGCTGTGACTACAACTGCCAGTGGTTATCTCCAGCTGTTGCTTCGCCACTCCCCCATCGTCGCAGAGCTTGACAAGTTGAGTTTGGGCTGAGATGAATCACACAACAGAAACCTGTGCACGATGGAGTTTTCAGTGGAACAGCCGTTGCACAGGCACAATCCCACTCTCCCGGCAGAGGAGACCTTGATCCAGTGGCACGGACAACCGTTACCGCTGGCACCTCTCCTGCTGCAGTGGATGACCAGGACGTCTAAGTATCTTGTCATGCTCTTAGCGCTCCACAACGCTTGCTGGGCCTGCCTTCTTGACCGTTGGACCATGAATCAGCCTCCTCCGCTCAATCTGCCAGGGTCAGACTTCATACGCTGGGATAGGCAGCAGCCCATCTCGTCCATGCCAAACCCTTTAAACTGCCTACTCCCATCGACCTTCACCCAGGGCACACCCTTCATACCCCGATTATCCATGTACATATCCAAACTTCTCTAAAATGTTGAAATAGTGCTCACATGCACCATTTGTGCTGGCAGCACATTCCACACTCTCACAGCTCTCTGCGTGAAGAAGTTTGTCCCCATATTTCCCTTAAGCTTTTCACCTTTCACACTTAACCCATGACCTCTAATTGTAGTCCCACCCAACCTCAGTGGAAAAAAGCCTGTTTGCATTTAACCAACCTATACCCCTCATAACTTCTATCAAATTTCCCCTCAATCTTCCATGTTCCAAGGAATAAAGTCCTAACATATTTAATCTTTCCTTATAAATCAGGTCCTCCAGTCCCAGCAGCATACTTGTAAATTTTCTCTGTACTCATTCAACCTATGTACGTCTTTCCTGTAGGTAGGTGACCAAAGCTGCACACAATACTCCAAATTAGGCCTCACCAATGTCTTATACAACTACAACATAATATCCCATCTCCTGTATTCAGTACTTTATTTTGTGAAGGCCAATGTGCCAAAAGCTTTCTTTACAAACCTATCTACCTGTGCCACCACTTTTAATGAATTATGGATCTGTATTCCCAAATCCCTTTGTTCTACCACATTCCTCATTTTTCTGCCGTTCACTGGTTGGTCCTACAGAAGTGCAACACCTCGCACTTATTTGCATTACATTCCATCTGCCACTTTTCAGCCCATTTTTCCAACTGGTTCAGATCCTGTAGCATATTCTGATAGTCTTCTCATGATCTTCCACTATACCCCTAATCTTGGTGTGATCCGCAAATTTGTTGGTTCAGTTAACTACATTATCATCCAGATCATTGATATAAATGACAAACAACAACGGACCTTGCACCGATTCCTGCGGCATTCACTTGTCACAGGCCTTCAGTCAGAGAGGTAACCATCTGCTACCACTCCCTGGCCTCTCCCATAAGGCCAATTTCCAATCCAATTTACTATCTCATCTTGAATGCTGAACGGCTGAACCTTCTTGACCAACTTCCCATATGGGACCTTTTTAAGTGCCTTGCTAAAGTCCGTGCAGACAACAACTGCTGCCTTGACCTCATCAACTTCCCTGGTAACCTCCTCGAAAAACTCTGTAAGATTTATTAGACATGACCTACCGTGCACAAAGCCATGCTGACTATCCCCAATCAGTCCATGTCTATGTTTAGAATACCTTCCAACATCTTTCTCACTGCAGATGTCAGGCTCACTGGCTTATAATATCTTGGTTTATTTTTGGAGCCTTTCTTAAACAGCAGAACAATATTAGCTATCCTTCAATCTTCCAGTACCTCACCAGTCACCAAGGATAATTTAAATATCTCTGTTCGGATCCCAGCAATGTCTGCACTTGCATCCCACTGGGTTTGAGGGAACACCCTGGGGATTTATCCACCCTAATTTGCCTCAAGACAGTAAACTCCTCTTCCTCTGTATTCTGTAAAAGGCCCATGACCTTGCTGCTGCTTTGCCTCACTTTTATAGACTCAATGTCCATCTCCCGAGTACATACAGTTGCAAAAATCCATTTAAGATCCCCCCACCCATCTATTTTGGCTCCATGAATAGATTACAATTCTAATCTTCCACGTGACCAATATTGTCCCTTGCAATCCTTTTGCTCTTAGGATTCTCCTTCACCTTGTCTGCTAGGGCAACCTCAAGCCTTCTTTTAGCCCTCCTTATTTCTTTCTTAAGTGTTCTTTTGCATTTCTTACACTTCATAAGTACCTCATTTGTTCCTACCTGCCTATACTTTGTGTGCCTCCCTTTTTTTCTTAACTAGGTCCTCAATATCTCCTGAAAACTAAAGTTCCATAAACCTGTTATTCTGACAGGCACGTACAGCTTTGTACTCTCAAAATTTCACTTTTGAAGGCCTCCCTCTTGCCAAGTACACATTTGCTAGAAAACAATCTGTCCCAATCTACACTTGCCAGATCCTTTCTGATACCATCAAAATTGGCCCTTCTCCAATTTAGAATCTCAACCCACAGACCAGACCTATATTTTTGCATATTTACCTTGAAAGTATTGGCATTACGATCGCTAGATGCGAAGTGTTCCCCTACACAAACTTCTGCCGCTTGTCCTGCGTCATTCCCTCATAGCAGATCAAGTATTTCACACTCTCTCCTTGGGTCTTCTATGTGCTGATTAAGGAAACTTTCCTGAACACGTTTGATAAACTCTACCCCATTTAGTTCTTTTTACAGTATGGGAGTCCCAGTCAATATGTGCTAAGTTAAAGTCACCTACTTGTTATGTACCCCTAGGGGTCATTTTTTTAATGGACTATGCCTTTAAAAAGAGAGAGAGAGTTGTTATTAAGAGAGAGAGAGAGAGAGAGAGAGAGAGAGAGATGAAGACTGCTTTGAGATGGTGTTATGGTTTCTCTGCAGCATGTTTACACTTTTGCAAGGACACTGCCAGCTTCTGTGTTCCTACAGAGAGAGAAGGGAGGAGCTACTTGATGGACAGCTGGTGTTCAGCATGGTGAATAAAAGAGAAGGTCAGCTGATAGATGTGCACACACATGGTTTTGGACACTGGATGAGCTTTGTTGTGCCCGCAGAAAGGTGGATGTTTGGAGGATCGGTCAGGTGAATGGATCAGTGCCTCTCGCAGAGTGGAAAAAGTGAGACTGGTGAGAAGTTATTTGTGTGACCAACCCTCGCCTGGGTTGATAACTCACCCACAGTAGATGGTCTCCTTTTTTGTGGTCACATTCGATGACTTTAAAGGAAGAGAAGAGGGGAGAGGAAGGTTTGAAACAGAAGAAACAAAGAGGTCACTGTTTGGACTCTCTCCTCTGTAGCCCATGAGGGTGAGTTTGAGTTCCATTCGAATACGAAGGTGTGACTGTCACGTAGTTAATCCACAAGAGTGGGTTCTCTGGTGAGGGGAGTACCACTTGTGTGTTACCCTTGTTTGGGTGTGGTAGTTCCCTGAAGAAAGGCACTCCTGTGGCAGATCACTGTTGGAGTTATTTTGTATGTTGTAGAACTGGATAAGTGGCTATCACGTCGTGTGTTTGGGGTCGGTTCCCTTGAAGGGGGTCCCCTTAGTGATAGGCTACTGTTGGTGATAATCCATATGTGGATTCTGTTGGAGTATCCTGTGGCCACCACTTTGGAATGACCCGTAGCTGACTTCGGGTATGGCACCACTTGTGTTGAAAGGATATTTGTTGAAGATCAGTGTCGGTGATACTTCGTGTGGGGAGTGGAACAACTTTGGAGATAAAACCTACTGCTATTGTTATTTTGTATTGCTGTCATGGAATCTGTGGAATATCGACGTATTTGCCTTCTCTCGACATCTACCCTGGATTACAAATATCTCTCTCTCTCCATCACTACTCAACTGACTACTACGAACTGAACTGAACTTTACTCATCACTGTAAGACTGTATCTATTTACCCCTAGACTTGAAGAAGCTTGGTTTTTATATTTCCACACTTATATATATATAATCATTGCTAACCTGTTTGATATATCTGAATTTATATTACTGTATTGAGTAGTTACTAATAAATAGTATTAGTTAAAAACAATACCAGACTCCAGAGTGTTTCCTATTTCTGCTGGTTCTTTAACCCGTCACGGGGTACGTGACATACTATAACAACCTTGTGTTTCTTGCAATATCTTCACACTCAAATGCCAACAAGACAAAGAGCAGATTGTGGACTTCAGGAAGCAGAAGTTAGTAGAACTTACACCATCCCTCATTGAGGGGTCAGCTGTGGAAAAGGTGAGCTCCTTCAAGTTCCGTGGTGTCAACATCTTGGAAGATTTAACCTGGGCCCAGCACATTGATGAAATCATGAAGAAGGCACACCTGCATCTCTGCTTTATCAGGAATTTGTGGAAATTTGTGCTTTCAAAGAGTCTTATAAATTTCTATATTTGTATGGTAGAGAGCATTCTGACTGGTTGCATCACACCCTCCAATAAAAAGGATCACAAGAAGGTGCAGAGCGTTTTTGACCTGGCCAGTATAACCTTCCCCAGCATCAAGGACGTCTTCAGGGGACAGTTCCTCAAGAAGGTGACACCCATTGTTAAGGACTCTCGCCATCCGGGACATACCCACTCCTTGTTACCACCATCCTGGAGGAGGAATTGAAGCCTGAAGACCCACACTCAATGATTCAGAAACAGCTTCTTACCTTCCACCATCAGATAGCTAAATGGTCCAAGAATCCATTAAGATGATCTGTTTTTCCCTTTTTTTTGCACTATTTATTTATTGTTATAATTTTTAGAAACTTTTAGATCTTTGCACTGTACTACATTTGCCAAATAATAAATTTCATAACATATACAGTAAGTCTGTGATAACAACCCTGATTCTGATTCTCTTTTTTTGACATTTCTGTCCTGGGAAAAAGATTCTGACTACCTATCCTACCTCCATCTCTCATGGAGTTTCTCTATATACTTCAATCGGATCACCCTTCAGCATCTGGAGCAGTCCAAGCTTATAGCTAATACACTCTAATCCATGATGAGCTTTTTTGGCACTCTTTCCAAAGCCTTCTCAACCTTCCCGTAATGTAGCAACCAGAAATACTCCAGGTTTTTAACAGGTAATCCAATCAAGGAGTTGAATCAAGGATTCATAAAGTCAATACAAGAAATTATCTCAGTTTGTGTCTGAGCTGAGAACATGAAGATACAACAAAGTTAAAGCCTTTCAGGACGAATTAGACTGCATCTGTGGAAAGAGAAACTAAGTTAATGCCTGCTTCGCTGCTGCTGCTGCTACTGTGTGGTCCAAAATCTCTGGAGGAGAAGGCCCCGAGTCCTCAGTTTTGCTTGTTGCTCGGCGGCCGGCGTGGGGTCGAAGCGCTCAGCAGAGGATGGTACTCAGAGAGGCTGCGTCGGAGAGGCTGGTCAGAGACTCGGAGTTTTCGGACGGACTCAGAGTCCACTGCAGTCGGGTGCTTCCAGTGGTGCTGCATCAGTAAGTTGGCGGTGCTTGGAGGTTCATGGCGGGGAGAGTCCCTCCCTTCTGCCGCCTGCGTGAGATGACGAGTCTATCGGGACTTTGAAACTTTTTTTTACTGTGCACATGGCCTGCTCTTTATCAAGTTATGGTATTGCTTTGCACTGTTATAACTATATGTCATAATTATGCGGTTTTGTCAGTTTTAGTCTTGGTTTGTCCCGTGTTTTCTTGTGATATCATTCTGTAGGAACGTTGTATCATTTTTTAATGCATGCATTTCTAAATGACAATAAACGAGGACTGAGTGTCCTCATAATCTAATTATTTTATTATTGTTGCATGAACTGAGATATGGTCCATGCTGATCAACTTACTCTTCTAACCCAGGCCCATTTGCCCATCTTTCGCCCATTAATGTACCTGCCTCAGCCACTTCCTCCGTCAGCTCATTCCATATACCAAACATCCCCTGGGTGAAAAGCTTGCCCTTCAGGTCCCTGTTAAGTCTCTTCCCTCTCACCTTAAGCATTCTAGTTCTTGATTTCTCTAATCCTGGGAAGGAATTGTGTGCATTCACCCTAATTACGACCCTCATTTTAGTTCTACTTGACACCTGGATTTTCTCATTGCTTTTCAGGTAAGAAGCAGTTTATTGGGAGGGATGAAAGGTCATGAAGCTGTGTCTATGGATACAGCTCCCCACCAAACCTGTCAAGAAAAAGTACCACTGTACTGTATGGCCTACAGTATAATACGGGACTACTTTATGTTGTAGGGACACATCGTTGCATGTGCTATTAGGCACGTATTGATCTGTACGTGTGTGCTGAGTTCGGTTTCTACCAGTAAAGAAAACTTATCTCCCATCTCCAGCATTTTTATTAATAGCATTGTTGTGTAACCAGGCCACATACACAACAAATTGTCGATGAGGTTAATGAACCTACATCATATCGGAACACCATGTTTTAATTGATGACGACACTCAGAAGAAGAGCGCAAGGAACGAGCCAAGGAGCAGGAGAAGGAGGCAGAGCGAGGCCGCGAGTCCGAAAGGAAGTGGGAGCACAGCCGGGGTCGGGAACGTCGGGAGACCAAGAGACACAGTCGGAACTGCAGCACGTCCAGGCGAGACCACAGCTGGCACTGACCCCAGGGGCTGAGGGTCTGCCAGTCCCAGAAGGGGGATAAAAAGGAGCGACACACACATCTAAACGGAGTGCACTCGTGGCGTTAGCAAAAAGGACACGTGAGTCAAAAAGAAAACAAGGGGAAAACAGGGCTAAATTAACATAACAAAGATGGTGATGATTGGAACCATTACAGCATTTGACAGTGGCATTGAAGATTGGGCAACTTATATTGAGAGAGTGGAGTTATATTGTGAGGCTAACAGTGTTAATGATGAAAAGAAAGCCAACGACTTACTCAGTATTATGGGAACAAAAACATATGGGCTGCTACGGAGGTTGTTAACCCCAAAAAGCCAGCTGACAAAATGTTCAAGCAAATAGTAGACACTCTCCAACAGCATTTAAACCCCAAACCGCTGGTCATTGCGGAAAGATTTAAATTTCACAAACGGAATCAGAGCAAAAATAAAAGCATTTCTGAATATTGTGCTGAATTACGCAAATTATCAGAACATTGTCAATTTGGAGCTGGTCTATCGGATGCATTGAGGGACAATTTAGTGTGCGACATGCACTGTGAAACCACACAGAAGAAGCTACTGGGTGAAAAATACTTTACATTCGAGAAGGTGCTGAACATTGCAATATCAAGCAGCACGAGGTGCTTCAGAGATACAGCAAAAATCTCTGGAATATGCTACGAATATGCTATGTCACTGAACAGAAATGAAGGAAAGAAATGTTACTGTTGTGGGAACATGTCACATGATCCTGATGATTGTTGTTTTAAGGACAAAGAATGCAGAAACTGTGGCAAACAGGGCCACATTGGCAGAGTATGCAAAGCTAGTAAACAGCAGAAAAAGGACAAAATACAAAGAAACAAGAAATCCCAGAAAGGAAAACACAACAATGTACACAAAATGGAAGAAAGCAGTTCTGATGAAAATGACTCAGACGAATATGAATTGTCTTGTCTGCAACTTCATAGTGTGAAAGAGCCAGATGATCGAAGAGTGATATGGATCACACCACAAATGGCAGGCATGAGATTGAAAATGGAGTTAGACACAGGCTCAGCTTTAACAATGATCTCTATACACGACTACAAACGACTGTTTTCTTGCATACCTCTGAAACAAACTAAACTACTACTCACAGGACAGAAAGTGCAACCCAAAGGTAAAATTAAGGTGACAGTGACCTACTGAGACAAAATGCAGCAGCTGAACCTCTATGTACTGAAAAATGGAGGACCACAGTTGCTGTGACGTGAATGGCTCAGGAAAATCCAGTTGGATTGACACACCATCAAGGCACTAGATGTGTCAACAAAGGAGGGCAGCTTGGCAGGGAAGATGTCCGCAGCTCTCCTCTCACCCATTGTCAACTATTACAATGACGAGGAGGAGCTAGACAGTGTTGACGATGAGGATGAACGCAGTATCCGTGGCCGCGACTCGGATGAAGATACAAAGGATGCAAGGGAGGCAGATATTGCCAATAAGCAGGATGATGAAGACTACCTGGAAGTAAAAGAGCAGATGTACCAGGAGAAATTGACATCTCTCAAAAGACAGCTACAGCAGTTACAGGAAGGCATTTTGCAGGAGTATCAGAAAAGGATGAAGAAACTAGATCAACAATACAAGGAAAGAATACAAAATGCAGAGCTTTTTCTGTAACTGGAGACAGAACAAGTGGAAAAGAATTATATTGAAGAGAAGAAAGCAGCAGTGAAGGAATTTGAAGATAAAAAGATTGAGTTAGAAGAAAAGAAAAAAATGATTGAGAATGAGAGGCTAACAATGGAACTCACAAGAGATTCTATGGAGGTAAAGTCAATGACTACTAGGAAACTAAGGAGGAGACCTAATGACCCTGTTCCAATTCCCAACAAAAGACAAAAACCTGCACCTGCGCAGTTAAATTACTTGTTAACAGATGAACAGATAATGGAAGATCTGTGAACTCTCAATAAGCTTAAATCTCTGAAAAGAGCAGCATCTCCATTCAAACAGAACAGCTTTCGCACAAGGTAAATCTCGAACCAATCACTTCCTCCATTGAGAATCATACACTTAATCCTTTGCAGGAAAGTTTCTTTTGCATGTACAGATTTTGAATCCTCAGCCAATGTGTCTTGTTTTTCACAAAGAAGTTGGGAAACAGCATCAAAACAGAAGCGAGTTCTGGCAACAAACTGTAAGGTTTCAATTGTTGTATTTTCACACTTGTGCTGAATGTGCATCTGAAGGACTTCTCCCTCTTGAGCCAGACAGATAGCACTGCAGGTAATCCTTAATATCAGCAAAACTGTACTTTACCAGCAGCCTAAGAGCAATGGAATGAACAACAGGGTTTCGATCAAATGCTTCATCAAATGGTGAACGATTACTGGTAAAGTACTGATCTTTCTGTGAGTCATTGGATTGCGGCGACTTTCGAATAACTAGCAGAGACAGCAGATCAACAACCACTTCTTTGTTGGTGGCAAGTCATCTTTGAAGCAGACCATGGGAACCGAAGCTACACCTCTTGCGAAATATGACTGTTCCTGCTACAGCTTCACGTATTTCTTCTGTTACCGCTGGTAAACAATCATCGTCTAGAGAAGTATGGCGCAGTGGGCAGAGTCGTTGTCCTGATTCAAGCCACCGCTTTATACATTTTAAACAGTAAAAATGATCACATGGAAGCAGAATGGGATTGTTGAGTTATACAAAGCAAATTGTATATTCTTTCAGATCATACCTGAAGAACAGACATCCTGCACTATTCTTACAGTCCCTGAGGACCTGATCCACAGCCCGAAAGAGCCCTTGGGGTCAGAGTTACTGTTCAAACTCCTTGCAAGTTGCCCAGCGTAGAATGCAACCATGTTCTCCAATTTATCCTGTATTTCTTTAACTCCCAAAATGATGTGTTCCACAAAAAGTGACAGAATCTCCGTCTTCTCCTGAGCATCTTCCCAGCACTCCTGCTGAATCACCAGCACAAAGATATGAAGCACGAATAGAAGACGGAAAGTTATATTATCATAGGAGATGGTACCATGAAGGTCAGGCTATCTATTTGGAATCTAAGAAGAATACGAAGATTGGTTGTGTAATTAGCTCAGTTGGATCAAATGAGATATGGGTAAGGAAGACAAGTGATAGCACAAAGATGTGTATATATCTAGGACAGCTGCACAGAGGAATCTTCATTATACGGAGGCGATCTGCTGCCTAGAACTCTTAGCAAGTTGGAAGCTCACATCTTCTTAACTTCCTATGCTCAGAGGTCAACTTTTCATGACTTTTATATGGAAATCTGTATTAAAACAAACAAGTTTATTGACAGTCATTACCCAGGGAAGACCTCCCCCAGAGACTTGAGTTATAAATGGGTCTTAGACCAAAAGTAAAAGTTAAAAAAAAGCTTGTTATAATTTGATATTATTATATTACTTTGTTATGAATTGATATTATTAAGTTACTAAGTAAACAAATGGTAGGCGTTTGTACGTTAAGGGTAGACATATTTGTTTAGCATAGTGACCCAGTAAAAAAAAACAGTTGATACACTATTAAAATAAAAGGGGAGGAGTGTACTGTATGGCCTACAGTATAATAAGAGACTACTTTATGTTGTAGGGACACATCGCTGTATGCGCTATTAGGCACATATTGATCTGTACTTGTATGCTGAGTTCGGTTTCTGCCAATAAAGAACCATGAAACTTAGTTCCCATCTCCAGTGTTTTTATTAATAGCATTGTTGTGTAACCAGGCCACATACACAACAACCACCATGTCCACTATAGCCAACGTTGTCCAGTATGGAGGTCGCTTGATCAAGTGAAGTCGAGTTTATCATCATGTGCACCAGTACGGTGAGGTATGGGTACAAAGAATGTAACAACATGACAGACACACAGCTACAGAGAGAACATGGAATGTAAATTATACAAGACAGTGAAGAGAGAGGGAGATACATGACCAAAACAAAATGTAAAAACAAGCAGTAGTACAAAAAAAGACACAATCAGAGGTTATGGTCTGGGCACTAAGGTACATCCAAGTTTAAGTATGAGGTAGAATAGGCATGAATGAGTGTGTGTGTGTGTGTGTGTGTGTGTGTGTGCAAATGTGTGTAAGATTAAGGTAAGTGAACATAGTGAATGAGTGCAAGTGGGAGAAGGGCACGTGCACTCATACTAAGGGAGATAAGTGAAAAATATAAGAGTGAAAGATGTAAATGAGTGTGAGTCATTGTCATATAGAGATACAGTAAAGGAAAAGGCTCTTTGGACCACCAGATCCCTCTGCAGCATTGACCACTCACTCACACTAATCTTATCCAAGCGAGGATGAAGTGTTTGGCAGGAGCAGGAGCAGCACAATGCGCAGGTGTCCAACCTAGTGAGACGAAGGAGGGGCCAGGCCCGGAGTCACCCCATGGTGCCCGGAACCTCCAAGTGTTGCAAACTAATCCCTCGAACATGAAGTCTAACAGGAGGCAGATCAAATGGCCTGCAGCTAACATGACTTCACTGTGGAAGCAGTTTGATGATGATGTTAACCAAATTCTGGAGGCAATGGCGAAGGGAGGGGTTGATAGGAAGCTGCAAGCCATGCCCAGTGGAGGTTGGTTGTACGGGATTCGTAGCCCGTTCTTTAGTTAGAGCCTTCAGCATTTTGGGCATCGAGGGAGAGAGGAAGAGGAGAGCCATCCGCAGTACCACCGATGTGGCAGAGAGGGCCTTGAGATGGCTGTGGGTCAAAAGAGGGGAGCCATGGAGTCATAAGTAGCTAGCCATCTGGACACAAGCTGGGGTCTGATCAGCCCCGGCTGGGTCACCTGGAGGAGGTTGTATGATGTTGAACGGCCCGAAACACCCAATAATTCCAGGAACATCACTGAAGATGTGTCCAGAAGCATCAATAGATGTATGTACACAACATCTTAATCCATTTTGTCAACCATTCCAAACCCCACTCACCACTCACCATTCAACTACTCACCTACACACTAGGGGAATAATTTGTGGTAGCCAATTAGCCTACCAATGTTTAGTTTGAATTCAAGATTTTAGAGACACAAGGTTGAGTTCAACTGGCTATATTCCTGTGTTAATCTATCTATCTATATATATATAGTCAAAATAGTTATGACATGTCTAGTGTGGTAGCGTAGTGGGTAGTGCTTTTCACTCTCACTTTCAGCTCCCACCACTGGCTAGCAGTCTTGCGATAAGGAGAGCTGAATGTGTAAGTCTCTCCCTGCCAGTACATAGCCTGTCCAACAGCAAGCCTCATGTAGTGCCTCCTCACTGGTGACACACGGAAACTGAACTCTCTCTGGACTCAGGCTGAACTACAGAGGAAGGGAGAGGTCTGGCCCCTGCACACGTAGCGCGCAGGTCCACCGGTGTGTGGACGCACCCTGGTGTTCATGAACCAGATGCCCAGTTGTGGGTAAATAGTTTTTCCCTTCGTCCCACCCCACTGATCTCCCTCCTGGCACTTATCCTTGCAAGCGGAACAAATGTTACACCTGCCCCTACACCTCCTCCCTCACTACCATTCAGGGCCCCAAGCAGTCCTTCAGGTGAGGCGACACTTCACCTGTGAGTCTGTTGGAGTCATTTACTATGTCAGGTGCTCTTGGTGTAGCCTCCTGTATGTCGGTGAGACCCGATGTATCACCTTCGCCAAGCACCTACACTCTGTCCGTCAGAAAAAGCAGGATACCCAACAAAGGTGACCACCCATTTTAATTCCACTTCCCATTCCCATTCCAATATGTCCATCCATGTCCTCCTCCACTGTCATGATGAGGCCACACTCAGGTTGGAGGAACAACACCCTATATTCCATCTGGGTAGCCTCCAACCTGATGGCGTGAACATCGATTTCTCGAACTTCCGGAAATGCGCCTTCCCTCACCATTTCCCATCCCCTTTTTCCTCTCTCACCTAATCTCCTTACCTCCTCCCTTTTCTTTCTTCTATAGCCTTCTGTTCTTTTTATATCAGACTCCCCCTTCTCCCCTTGTATCGCTTTCACCAAACAACATCCCAGATCTTTACTTCACCCTTCCCCCTTCCCAGTTTCACCTATCACATTGTATTTTTACCTCCCCTTCCTCCATTTTTTAAATTTACTCCTCAGTTTTTTTTCTCCAGTCCTGCTGAAGGGTCTTGGCCTGAAATGTCGACTGTATTCTTGTCCATAGATGCTGCCTGGCCTGCCGAGTTCCTCCAGCATTTTGTATGGTTGCAGATTTTCTCCTGTTTGTGGTAAATAGCCCCACTGCCTTGTGGGCAGCCTCGGGAGAGACAAAGGCTATATAAATGAGGTCTTTATTCATCACAAGGAGGAATTTTCCCAAAGAATTCTCCTAAATTCAACATTCATAAGAACAAAGAACAAAGGTAGCAGCAGGTGATTCAATCCTGATAAGATATGCTCTCTAATCCGGGCAGCATCCTGGTAAATCTCCTCTGTGTCCTCTTTAAAGCTGCTTTATCCTTCCTATAATGAAGTGACCAGAACTGAACACAACACTCCAAATGTGGTCCCACCAGAGTTTTATAGAGCTGCAACATTACCTCATGGCTCTTGAACTCAATTTCTTGACTAATGAAGGACAACACACCATGCGCCTTATTAACCACCTTTTCAACTTGCACGGCAACTTTGAGGAACCTATGGACATGAGTCCCACTTTTAGAGGGCAATGTGCCAAGACAAGCAGATGGGACTAGCTTGCTGGTTATATAGTTGATGTGGACGAATTAGGCTGAAGTGCCTGTGTCCTTGCTGTATAACATAGAAAACCTACAGTACAATACAGGTCCTTCGGCCCACAATGCTGTGCCGAATATGTACTTACTTTAGAAGTTACGTAGGGTTACGCTATTTTTCTAAGCTCCATGTACCTATCCAGGAGCCTCTTAAGAAACCTTATTGTATCTCCCTCCACCACTGTCACTGACACCCAATTCCATGCACTCACCACTCTCTGCGTATAAAAACTTACCCCTGATATCCCCTGTGTACCTACTTGCAAGCATCTTAAAACTGTGCCCTCTCATGTTAGCCATTTCAACGCTGGGAAAAAGCCTCCGACTATCCACATGATCAATGCCTCTCATCATCTTATACACTTATATCAGGTTACCTCTCACCCTTCGTCGCTCCAAGGAGAAAAAGCCAAGTTTACTCAACCTATTCTCATAAGGCATGCTCCCCAATCTAGGCAACATTCTTGTAAATCTCCTTTGCACCCTTTCTATAATTTCCACATCCTTCCTGTAGTGAGGTGACCAGAACTGAGCACAGTACTCCAAGTGGGGTCTGACTGGGGTCCTATAAAGCTGTAACATTACATCTGCCACTTCTCAGCCCAGTTTTGCATCCTATCAAAGTTCTGCTGTAACCTCTGACAGCCCTCCACACTATCCACAACACCTCCAACCTTTGTGTCATCAGCAAATTTATCAACCCATCCCTCCACTTCCTCATCCAGGTCATTTATGAAAATCACGAAGAGTAGGGGTCCCAGAATAGATCCCTGAGGCACACCACTGGTCACCGACCTCCATGCAGAATATGACACATCTACAACTACTCTTTGCCTTCCGTGGGCAAGCCAATTCTGGATCCACAAAGCAATGTCCCCTCAGATCCCATGCCTCCTTACTTCCTCAATAAGCCTGGCATGGGGTACCTTATCAAATGCCTTGCTGAAATCTATGTACATTACATCCACTGCTTTATCTTCATCAATGTGTTTAGTCACATTCTCAAAAAATTCAATCATGCTTGTAAGGCACGACTTGCCTTTAACCAAGCCATGCTGACTATTCCTAATCATATTATGCCTCTCCAAATGTTCATAAATCTTGCCTCTCAGGATCTTTTCCATCAACTTACCAGCCACTGAAGGAAGACTCACTGGTCTATAATTTCCTGGGCTATCTCTACTCCCTTTCTTGAATAATGGAACAACATCTGCAACCTTTCAATCCTCCAGAATATCTCCCATTGATGATACATTGATGATCGATAATGTACAGTAATTTGAGAGGCAGATTGATAGTTTTGAGAAATGGGAAACTGAGGCAGGATGTCAGCTATGACCATGTTGAGTGGTGATATAGTTTTAGGGAGCTGAATAGTCTAATCATGCTCCTAATTCCTCTGCCTTTGTCTTTTCTAAATCAAAGTGAAGTTTATTGTCAAATGTACAAGTACACATGTGCACAGGTGCAATGAAAACCTTACTTGCACAGCATTACAGGCACAAAGCATCAGAGACACAATATTCACAAGAAAAATACATAAATTATATTGAAGTATAAAATTGTTCACAAGAAAGAATATAATTAAAATAAAATAAAAATGCCCGACGTCCATTTTAGTGCTGTGTTGATTGACATACCCCACCTCATCAAACCCCTATATACCAGGCCCATGCTGATGCCAAGTTGTCAGTTAAAGTTGGAGTGACAAGGATACCGATTGCTTTATTAGGAGTGTGTGAATGTCCAGGAAAGGTCCATGAGGCTTATGACACAAGTTCTGAGTCATTCTAAAATTTCCCAAGCTGGTTTTGGTTTAAAAAAAAGTACATAGCAATCATCTTGCTATTCAGCAAAGCAAGTGTCCCAGATGAAGAGAAGGAAGTATCAGAATGTCAACTTCTGCTTGTTTACAGCAGACTTTGCAATTATCCTATGTGAACTCGAGCTGCAATGCTGACTTGTTTCCAGGAGCCCCTGTTTCCAAGGAACTCAGCTCACTTCTCCTTAGAGTTACACCCAACAGGAATGATATCAATAAGATTGAAAGAGTACGGAGAAAACTTTCAAGGATGTTGACGAGACTTGAGGAACTAAGTTATAGGGAAAAGTTGAATAGTTTAGGTCTTCAGTCCCTGGAGCATAAAAAAGTTGAGGAGAGATTTGATAGAGATATACAAAATTATGAGGGGTATAGATAAGCAGACATTTTCCATTGAGGTGGGGTGAGACTACAACTAGAGGTCACAGGGAGAAATGTGAAATATTTAAAGAGAACATTAAGTGGAACATCTTCACTCAGAGGCTGGTGGGAGTGTGGAATAGGCTGCTAGCGCAGTGGTGGATGTGGATTCAATTTCAACATTTAAGAGAAGTTTCGGTAGATGGATGGGAGGTTTATGGAGAGCTGTGATCCAGTTGTGGGTTGATGGGATGAGGCAGAATAATAGTTCAGCATGGACTAGGTGAGCCAAAGGACCTGTTTCCGAGCTATAGTGTTCTATAACTCCATGACTTTATAAAACAACAGGCTTAGAGAGGAAATCCAGGGCTTTGGGAGAATGTTTGGGGCAGGCCTGAGCCCAGTAGCATGGAACAAACTTTGGTGGAGCAACGCAGGTAAAAATGGTGTGATCCAACAAGAGACTATCAGTGTCACTCCAATCCACACGAGGAGTTGTCTTCAAAATGAACTTATAATGGTAGTTAGGGTTGTCCCACGTGATGGTAGCTTACATCAAGAAAATGCTGATCTTCCTCTGCTACTGTGAAGGTTCCACTGTGGATTTGGAGAAGCCATGATCTTGTTGTGGGGAATGAAGGACCACAAGTGGGACCATCCCCGCCCCTCCATCCCCCACAAGGGGAGCTTATTCCTGTACCACTAGACTCAGGATAGTTTATATCCCATTGTAATCAGACTTTTGAATGGACTGCTCAGGATGAAGATGAATCCTTGATCTCCCAATCTACTTCATCATGCCCTTGTGCTTCTTCATCTGCCAGCACTGCAATTCCTCTGTAACTACAACACCCCATTCCGTAGTCTGTTTGTCTATTTTACCACCTCAATATACTTGTGTATGGTATAATCTGCCTGCAGGGAACACAAACAAACAAACATTTTCACTCTGTCTCGCTACAGGTAACAGTAATAAACCAATACCAACTATTTCCTGAGACAAATTAGATGGTGGGCTCCAATTGGCACACAGAGGAACCCACAGCAATGGAAACCTGCTATCTGGTGGTGGGGGGGGTGCGGGTGCGGTCTGTAAGTTGCTGGTTTGGGGGAACTAGTTTTCTCAGAAATCAGAGACCTGTAACTTTCACACCTCATCTCCCATCTGACCTCAGGACCCAGGACAAACACCTCAGCCTAGAGGCCATGAGGCAAATGAAGGCAATTCACAACTATAGATCACATAAAAGTTACATGGTTACAACACAGATGGTCATTCACTCTGTCAAGTGTGTACTATGTAAGAGCAACCTACTTTATATCTTCTTTGAGGATATAATGTGCGCAGTAGATAGAGGGGAACAGATGGATGTTATTTACTTGGATTTCCAGAAGGCATTCGATAAGGTGCCGCATGAAAGACTTATCTATAAGATAAGAATGTATAGAGTTGGGGGTGGTGTATTAGCATGGATAGTGGATTGGCTAACTAATAGAAAGCAGAGAGTTGGGATACATGGGTGTTCCTATGGTTGGCATTCAGTGGTGAGCGGTGTGCCCACAACTGTTCATGGTATCCATTAATGATCTGGAAGAGGGGAACAAGTATAATGTGTCTAAGTTTGCTGATGATATTAAATTGAGTGGAAAAGCAAATTGTGCAGAAGATATGGAAAGTCTGCAGAGAGATATAGATAGATGAAGTGGATGGGCAAAGGTCTGGCAGATGGAGTATAATGTTGGCAAATGTGAGGTCAACCATTTTGGAAGGAAAAATGGAAGAGCAGTTTATTATTTAAATGGTAAAAAACTTGCAGCACGCTGCTGAGCAGAGGGACTTGGGAGTGCTTGTACATGAATCACAAAAGGTTGGTTTTCTCAGGTGCAGCAGGCTATCAAGAAGGCAAATGGAATGTTGGCCTTCATTGCTAGAGGGATTGAGTTTAAGAGCAGGGAGGTTATGCTGCAACTGTAGAGGGTATTAGTAAGGCTGCACCTGGGGTACTGTGTGCAGAACTGGTTTCCTAACTTGAGGAAGGATATACTGGCTTTGGAGGTGGTGCAGAGGAGGTTCACCAGGTTGATTCCAGAGATGCGGGGGTTAGACTATGAGGAGAGATTAAGTCGCCTGGGACTGTACTCGCTGGAATTCAGAAGAATGAGAGGAGATCTTATAGAAACATACAAAATTATGAAAGGGATAAATAAGATATGGTCAAGAGGTTCAGTTTATCGTTTAGGCCAAACTTCAGAATGGGGAAGAAATGTGATCTAAGTGACTTTGACCATGGAATAAATGATTTTTGGTGCTAGATGGAATGGTTTGAATACCTCAGAATCTGCTGATCTCCTGGGATTTTCACACATACCAGTCTCCAGAGTTTACAGAGAATGGTGCAAAAAACAAACTATCTCCAGTGAGTGGCAGTTCTGTGGGGAAGAATGCCTTGTTAATGAAAGAGGTCATAGGAGAATAGCCAGACTAGTACAAGCTGACAGGAAGACGAAAATAACTCAATTGACCATGCGTCTCCAAATGTACAACACACCAAACCTTCAAGTGTGTTGGCTACAGCAGCAGAAGACCCCAAACAAATATTCAGCGGCCACTTTATTAGGTACAGGAAATGACCAGCCGAATTCCTTGAGCAGTTTGATTTTTGGTCCCAATTTCAACATCTGCAGTTTCTTGTGTTTTATTTGAACAAGGATCTTCAAATCAAATTAAGGTTAATTATCATTCAAATCATATATGGATACAGACAAATGAGACAGCATTCCTTTGAGGCCAAGGTGCAAAAATATTCACACACATCCAAAACAGCAAGAAAGAAATAAAAAACATAGTCACACAAGAAAACATCTTTTAGTTTAAGACCCTGAGTGACAAGTTACGCAAATTGATGGTTCACAGCAGTCCAGCCTGTAATTTCACAGATCCAGCACGAGTGGGCAGCACCACTGGGAGCGGCTACTCCCAACCGAGCACAGACACTATGCTACACCGCTTCCAGCACCTCCTCCTCACCTGGACTGCAGCAGCAGGCAAGCCCATGGCTTGAGGCCTAGTTCCCACTACAACAAACGTGACACTGCTGCCTCACCGCCAAACAAGGGAAACAGTCTTGTGGTAATCAATGTCCAACAGTGTCTTGCGATCGCAAAAGAAACATCCAAGTCAGTCACTCATGGTTCTCCTGCATTCCACCTTCGCGCACCAACTCTGGTGCCTTTGAGTGGCAGGCAGCAGGTCAGCTCCTCCGAACCTAATCTGGCTCCTCCCGTGGCCCCGCAGCCCAACTCTCCCATCCCAGCCCGACAGCCCGACTCTCCTTCTGTGGCTGGACAGCTGGTCTCCCCTCCTCTGAACCACCATCTGGTGCCTACAACACCCCGGCCGGCTACTTAAAACAATGAGCAACTCACTAATGTGTAGACCTGCTGTTCCCATGGTTATTGGTGCCCAGTATAGACTTACGATAAAAGAAACATACTTAGTAAAGAAAAAAAAAAATCACCTTCGGTTGGCCCCCAAAAGGCTGCTGTATCTACATGCGCTGCCTTCTCACCAGAAGTTAGGAAATAGGCCCTGGACCTATTAACATCTTCACCTTCTGTCCAAGTTACTCCTTTGAAGTCAGTTGACACTACAATAACTTCACCTCTTTATTCTTCTCTATAGATGCTGCCCGACCTGCTGAGTTTCTCCAGTACTTTATGTGCGTTAGAACAGATCCTGATGCTTATGTCTGTTGGCAACCATGTTGTGGTCTTTGCTGCCACCTAGTGAAGCTTCCTGAAAACCTGATTTACTGCAAAGGAGAAAACAAACTGCAGCCCACGTAAATGACAGAAGAGCGTCTATTAGGCTCCTTGCTGTTGGGGAGGTGGGTATTGTTAGATAGAGTGGGTTGAAAACAATAGAGAGACACAAAGCATGATTGTGAGCAAGACAGAGAAAGAATAGCAGACCAGTGTCGTGCATAGTGGATTCACTACCTCATCACACCAGGGTTCAAAACCAGCTTTGTGAATTGCCTGTGTGGAGTTTGCATGTTCTGCTTGAGACCCTGTAGATGCTCTGGTTTCCTCCCACATCCCAAAGCCATGCGGATTGCTGGGTAAACTGGGCATGCAAGCTGCCTCTAGTGTGTAGGTGAGCGGCAGTAACGGGAAGGAGTTGACAAGAAGGTGAGAATAGACAATGAGGCTAGGGTCAATTGGTGCTTGATGGTCGGCATGGACATGATGGGCCAAAGGGCCTGTTTCCGTGCTAAGTCCTCTTCTCACTTGGCGATTCCAGATTGATTATGAATGGGTCAGAAGCAGGCCAGGAAATGCAAGCAGGTGAGACGGGGAGGAAATTGTAAGGAAGTGTTACAGAGAAGGAGCAAAATGTGTTTAGGGAAAAGAGAGTTGAGGAAAGATAAGAGGGATGAACAATTGTTGGATGAGGGACCAGTGAGGAGAGGAGAGAAACAGTCAGATGAAATGGGTGAGGGAGAAGTGAGAGAGAACTAGATATAGAGAGGGATAGAGAAAGGTATTCAGAGAATGAAAGAGAAAGACACCCAAAAAATTTGGGAGTAATCACACTGAGCTGTTTATTAGAATGTTTTAATAATTTGATGGGACAAATTCAGACATGCCAGAGGGACAACTTGTGAAAGCCTGGGATGACCGCCCTTCCAGACTGCTGGGAATCCAGGGCCACAATCTTTTCAGTTTAAGACCAATCACATCAAGCAATTGTGGCGTCAAATTAACTGTTTTTAAAAAACTGTCTAACTTGTCAGCTGTTGGTCAGAGGCTGCAGTGTCTGTGGTCACTCTGAGGTCTGAGCTCTCACTCCTGAAATATCTGTGTGAAGTTCTGGACTGACTGGGGGAGGGCTTGGTAATTGCTTATTTGTTCATTAATTATTTATTTAGTGACAAAGCGTGGAGAAGGCCTTTCCAGTCCTTTCAGCCACGCTGCCCCAGCAATCCCCTATGAGCCTGTTTAACTCTAACCTAATCACAGGACAACTTACAATGACCAGTTAACCTACCTGGTACGTCTTTGGACTGTAAGAGGAAACTGGAGCACCTGGGGAAACCTCACACGTTCCACGGGGAGGACATACAGTCTCCTCACATAACGCAACTCCAAACTCCACCCTGAGTTGTAATAGTGTCATGCTACCGTGGTGGATGTCACATGTAGCCAGGTGCAATGAAAAACTGCACGTCATCCAGTACAGGTACATTTCATCACATCAGTACATTGAGGCAGCAGAAGGGAAAACAAGGGTAGAACGCAGAATAAAGTGTGACAGTTACAGAGAAAGTGCATTGGAGACCGACAGTAGAATGCAAGATTGTGAGGTCAGGAGTCTGTCTTATTGTGCTGGGGACTGGACTGCTCAATATCCTTATAACCAGGATGGAAGCTGTCCTTGATTCTGCTGGCATGTGAGCTCTTGTATTTTCTGCTCAATGGGAGGGTGAGAGGAGAGAACGGACAGGATGGAAAGGAAGTTTGATTATGTTGACTGCCCTAGCAAAGCACGGAGAAGTGTAGAGACGGTCAGTGAAGGGGACCCTGGTTTTGGTGATGGGCTGAGTTGTGTCCACAGCACTCTGAGGTTTCCAGTTCCAGTTTATCGTCATTCAAACCTACACACATATACAGATAAACAAAACATCATTCCTCTGGGGCCATGGTGTAAAACACAGTACGTGTAGTCACACACAGCAGGTATATTTACTACCCCACAAATATAGTCATGAAAATATTAGCTCGTCCCTGAGTGATCTGGTCTGAAGGTTAACAGGTTGACATGAACTGTGACGAGCATATTTATGTAAGACAAAATAATGTTCCTGGCATTATTATATTAAAACAAGCAGTCATGTAAATAGAGTACTGTGCAAAAGTCTTAGACACCATAGGGTGCCGAAGACCTTTGCACAGTACTGAGCAACACACACAACACGCTGGAGGAACTCAGCAGGTCAGGCAGCATCTATGGAAAAGAGTAAACAGTCAACGCTTCGGGCTGAAACCTTTCCTGCCCAGCTCCTGCCGAAGGGTTTCGGCTCGAAATGTCGAATGCCTAGGAGCAACCTGACCAGTATACTACGCCACCCCCCAAGCATCTCCCCACCCCCCAACACCAGCTGACGAAAGATCAGGAGCGTGCAGCTCAAGTGCTGCCAAAAAAAAAACAAAACCTGAGGAGCAGATACTTCAGAAACTCAAATAAAGGCTCCAACCGCTTACATTCTACATATACGAGGGGTGATTGATAAGTTCATGGCCTAAGGTCGAAGGAGTCAATTTTAGAAAATCTAGCACATTTATTTTTCAACATAGTCCCCTCCTACACTTACACACTTAATCCAGCAGTCATGGAG
The DNA here is from genome assembly GCF_030028105.1 of Mobula birostris. Classification (NCBI taxonomy): domain Eukaryota; kingdom Metazoa; phylum Chordata; class Chondrichthyes; order Myliobatiformes; family Myliobatidae; genus Mobula; species Mobula birostris. Next base: position 148,289,455 of record NC_092377.1, read on the forward strand.
CATACAGATCTTGGACCTCCAGAAAGTGTCCACAGCCGGGGTGATTGATAAGTTCATGACCTAAGGTAGAAGGAGAAGAGTTATACAGCTCTCGTTACATGTACGTGCAGTTCAACTCTTTGAGTGATTATGCAGAAAGTTTGAAGTTAATAACGCATCAGTTAATAACATCAGGGGTGATTGATAAGTTCGTGGCCTAAGGTGGAAGGAGATGAGTAATTAACTTCAAACTTTCTGTATAATCACTCAAAGATTTGAACTGCACGTGCATGTAACGAGAGCCGTATAACTCACCTTCTTCTACCTTAGGCCATGAACTTATCAATTACCCCTCCTGGTTATGGAAATGGCAGGCAGCTGGGAAGTCTGTAAACTGACCTCGGAATGTGCCTTAAATATTGAAATCAAGCCTGCATCCAACTCATTCCACACTCACATCACCCTCTGAATGAAGACGTTCCTGCTAATGGTCTCCTTAAAATTTTCACCTTTCACCCTTAACCCACGATCTCCAGTTCTAGTCTGGCCCAACCTGAGTGGAAAAAGCTTGCTTGCATTTACCCTATTTATACCCATTATAATTGTGTATACCTCGATCAAATCTCCCCTCGTTCTCCTATGCTCTAGGGAGTTAAGTTCTAACCTATTCAACCTCTCCCTATAACCTAAGTCTTCAATCCCAGCAGCATATTTGCAAATCTTCTCAGCCCTCTTTCAATCTTAATGGCCGTCCAGTTGGATTTGAGTTTACTTTCGACTTCCGGTCAAGATGGCGCCTGTATAGAATGCTCCTCCGGTCGACATCTTCTGGGTAGATCATGAAACTATATATTTCACTTCTTTTATGTCTTCCACATTTGTTTTTCATCTTGGATGTGGTTCTGGAACCGTTGGAGCCTGAGATTTGCTGTTTGGAGATGGCTTGGGTGTCGCATTGCTCCACAGTCTCCGGGGGGCAGAGGTGGCATGTGGTGGGCAGGCTGCGGGCTGATGTTTGACTCCATTTCGCTGATTAAAGCTTCCATTCTTTACCGATTAAAGCGACGAGGGAAATTGAAACATCAAGGCGAGTACAGAGGGTGAGCACCAGCTGCCTGCCTTTTGATCAATTCTGCTACGGAGAGGGAAATGTCTGCCACTGGGCCCTGAGCGTGTCCCCCGGGGTTTTTTTTGTGTGGGAGGAGGGATTGGGGGTTGATGTGCCTGTTCCAATTTGTTTGTTTTTTTCGTGTGGGAGGAGGGATTAGGGGGTTGATGTGCTTGTTCCATTTTTGTTTGTCTTTTCGTGTGGGAGGAGGGATTTGGGGGTAGGTATTCCTGTTCCGATTTGTTTGTCCTTTTGTGTGGGAGGAGGGATTTGGGGGTCAGTATGCCTGATCTGATTTGTTTGTTTTTTTGTGCGGGAGGAGGGATTTGGGGGTCGATATGCCTGTTCCGATTTGTTCAGGGTTTTTTTTGTCTGGGAGGAGGGATTTGGGGGTCAATGGGCCTGTTCTGATTTGTTTATTTTTTTGTGCAGGTGGGGGGATTTGTGCGTCGGCATTGCTTGTTCCGATTTGTTAGTTTTTCATGTGGGAGGAGGATTTGGTGGGGTGGAAGTTGATCTGCCTGTTCTGTTTTATCCGTCTTTTTGTGCGGGAACAGGGATTTGTGGGTCGACATTGCTTGTTCCGATTTGTTTGTTCTTTTTGTACAGGAGGAGGGATTTGGGAATTGATGTGACTGTTCTGTTTTATTTGTTTTTTTTGTGTGGGAGGAGGGATTTGGGTGTCAATGCGCTAGTTCTGTTTTTTTCATTATTTTGTGTGGGGAGGGGGATTTGGGGGTTGATGTGCCTGTTCTGTTTTATTTGTTTTTTTTGTGTGGGAGGAGGGATTTGGGTGTCAATGCGCTAGTTCTGTTTTTTTCATTATTTTGTGTGGGGAGGGGGATTTGGGGGTTGATGTGCCTGTTCTGTTTTGTTTGCTTTTTGTGCGGGAGGAGGGATTTGGGTGTCAATGCGCTAGTTCTGTTTTTTTCATTATTTTGTGTGGGGAGGGGGATTTGGGGGTTGATGTGCCTGTTCTGTTTTATTTGTTTTTTTTGTGTGGGAGGAGGGATTTGGGTGTCAATGCGCTAGTTCTGTTTTTTTCATTATTTTGTGTGGGGAGGGGGATTTGGGGGTTGATGTGCCTGTTCTGTTTTATTTGTTTTTTTTGTGTGGGAGGAGGGATTTGGGTGTCAATGCGCTAGTTCTGTTTTTTTCATTATTTTGTGTGGGGAGGGGGATTTGGGGGTTGATGTGCCTGTTCTGTTTTATTTGTTTTTTTTGTGTGGGAGGAGGGATTTGGGTGTCAATGCGCTAGTTCTGTTTTTTTCATTATTTTGTGTGGGGAGGGGGATTTGGGGGTTGATGTGCCTGTTCTGTTTTGTTTGCTTTTTGTGCGGGAGGAGATATTTGGGGGTTAAGGCGCCTCTTCTGTTTGTGTTCATTTTTTTTGTGTGGGAGGGGGTTTTGGCTGTTGAAGATCATGCTGCCTTTCTTTTCTTTCTTAGTTTCATGGCTACCCGGAGAAGAAGAATTTCAAGTTGTATACTTTGATAATAAATTAACCTTTGAACCGTTGTATACTAAGGCAAAGTGGCCACGACCTCTGCAAGGCAGCTCATGGTGTGTGAGAGCAGCTCCTTGAGAGATATTCTGGGCCTAGGGTCCAATGAGCAGGGGATTAGCACTGCTGGGTTTACTCCACACCCGTGGGCCCTCTCGATGCCCTCTCTCACCAGCCTCTCTCATGTCCAGAGCACCAGTCTCTGATTGGAGGCAACCATGTCTCAGACTCACATTAGCCCCGCACGAAAGCTGAGCAACTCCTGCAGTAATATGGCTGATGTTCGCTCCCGAGGGTTGCGTGTCATCCTGCAGGCAATGCCCCTGATGCAGGTTGCTCAGTCTGCGGGTTTCTTTCCGGGGCCCTGAGGCAGAGAGCTACCAGTTGCACATGTACACATGCTAATAACGGATCATCCTCTTCAGTTGGGAGACTCAGGACCACTGCAGACATCCAGCATTACCTGTTGCCCCATAAGAAGTCCATCAACTTCCTCTGGATCATAGTGGCAAAGACAGTGGCTTGGAACCAAAGTGATCAACTTGCACCCTGACACAGAGGCCAGCAGCTGCCTTATGCTCTGCGCTCTTCCCTGGCAAAAAAATTGCTCTGTGTACCCTCCCTCCATGCCCTTACTGGGCTTAGACTCTCACTGGCGAGTCTGACAATGAAATGTTGAACCAAGACTGCAGCTCTTGGTTAAAAATGGTAAAAAATTGCAGCATGCTGCTGTGCAGAGGGACTTCGGAGTGTTTGTACATGAATCACAAAAAGGTAGTTTGCAGCTGCAGCAGGCTGTCAAGAAGGCAAATGGCCTTTATTGCTAGAGGGATTGAATCTAAGAGCAGGGAGATCATGCTGCAACTGTACAGGATACTGGTGAGACCACACTTGGAGTGCTGTGTGCAGTTCTGGTCTCCTTACTTGAGGAAGGATATACTGGCTTTGGAGGTGGTGCAGAGGAGGTTCACCAGGTTGATTCCAGAGATGAGGGGGTTAGACTATGAGGAGACATTAAGTCACCTGGGACTGTACTCGCTGGAATTCAAAAGAATGAGAGGAGATCTTATAGAAACATAAAAAATTATGAAACGGATAGATAAGATAGAGGCAGGAAAGTTGTTTCCACTGGTAGGTGAGACTAGAAGTAGGTGACATAGCCTCAAGATTCGGGGGAGTTGACTTTAGGATGTAGATGAGGAGGAACTGCTTTTCCCTGAGATTGGTGAATCTGTGGAGTTCTCTGCCCAATGAAGCAGTGGAGGCTACCTCAGTAAATATATTTAAGACAAGGTTGGATAGATTTTTGCATAGTAGGGGAATTGAGGGTTATGGGGAAAAGGCAGGTGGGTGGAGATGAGTCCATGGCCAGATCAGCCATGATCTTACTGAATGGGCAGAGTGGGCTCGACGGGCCAGATGGCCTACTGCTTCTCCTATTTCTTATGTTCTTACATTTCTTACATCACAATGCTGACCTATCTTTGAAATGCACATTGCTACATTCGGAAGTGATGACAGAATGGAAAGTCTTTCTTTAACATCAGTCAGTGGTTGAATGCCTGGGTGTATATGGAAATCTGCTAGATATACTACAGACACTTCTCCTAATCCATATCCATCGGCATTAACTTTGACAACGTGTATTACGTCTACACAGCAGTTGAACTGACCCTGTAACCCACAACACATTTACACAGGATATAATTCCACGCACGGTTCCTTATAGCCGGTAGTGGGGATAAGCTCCTACTACCTATTAAATGCACCCGAAGGTGTGTATCTCGAGTAGTCTCTGACAACCAAATCCAACCCCTGACCTTCACATGAGGCTTAACTACTAAGCCTGGTAGAACCATTTCTACTGACAGGAGATGGGGCAAAGGCGAGTGACTGGTACCTTAAAACCAGTTGTTTAGTCAGCCATGGTTGGTAGCTCATCTCGGAGAAGGCAAAGTCTGATCTCAAACCTCCACTGCCCTGTGGCTTGTACCCACTCATGAGGAAGGGTTCGGGGTAAACCTTGAGGAAAAATCCAGATCTGGAGTCCCTAGGGCAGATGTATTGGCAGTTTAATGCTGACTACTGGCAACTCCTGTGATGCCATGTGGAGACCGGGACCCTGTTACATGGCGACATCTTGCTCTCCATATCGTACTGCCCAGGCTTGCATATCATGTAGACAGCTGGAACGCAATGTCCATGGGCGACCCCAACTAGCTGAGGGCCTCAGTTCTACACACAGACTCTGCCCCTTGCTGGCACAGAAGACATAGCATTACAGGGCAACATCACTGAGCCAAGGGCCCGAGGATTCTTCAGGGCAGTTCCTAACATGTAAGATCCTTCCAGAACTGTTATAATCTCCAGGCTTCCTTCTGCCTCTGGGGTCAGGAGATGTAAACCTTTGAGAACACATGCCAACAGGTTTAAGGAGGATTTCTCTCTCACAGTTATAAGACGCTTGAATTGAGCTTTTCTGCTATAAAGATGAAAGCTTGTTGCCTTTATTTACCTTGTTACCCCTTGCATGTTATTTGTCTACCTGCACTACACCTTCATCTAATGCTATATTCTGCATTCTGTTATTGATTTCCTTTATGCTACCTTAATGAATTTATACCCTTCTCCCATGTTCCACAGTCCTCTCCTACCAGATTTCTTGTTCTTCAGCCCTTCACCTCTTCTACCTATCACCTTCCAGCTTCTTTCTTCATCACTCCACTCACCCATCCATCTTTCCCCCTCACCTGGTTTCGCCTATCCCCTGCCAGTTTGTCCTCCTCCCACCAACCTTCAACTGTTTATTCCCTTCCACAGATGTGTTGTGACCTGCTGAGTTCCTTTGGCATTGTGTGTGTGTGTGTGTGTGTGTGTGTGTGTGTGTGTGTGTGTGTTGCTTTGGATTTCCAGGTTTTGCAGAATCTCTTGTGTTTATGTATGGAATGATTTGCCTGGATGACATGCAAACAAAGCTTTTCTCTGTATTTAAGTATATGTGATAACAAAACACCTCTTGCTATTTAGCAGCCACTCACTCGGCCACCGATTGGCTCTCAAAGTCAAGGGAGTTATAAGGTGTTCTCATTGGTCAAGGGGGATCCTCCTGGATGTTGATAGCTGGGGGCTTGGGAAGATTACATTGAATATCAAGGTACGATAGATGCTTAGACTCTGTCTGCCTGGAATGGGCATTTTTATGGCATGGAGCCAACTTGCAGCATGCAGATATGGGCTGATTCATTGGCTGAATGGCTGATGAATGTCCCAGTTCTGACCTCATGATGAAGGATTTTTATGAAGTAACGTAGATGGTCGGGTCTGGGACACTGCCCTGAAGAACTGCTGTAGTGACGTCCTGAGGTTGTCTGGGTTAATTGACCTCCAACCAGTATAGCCATCTTCCTCTTTGATAACTACAATTCAGTGATGTCAATTTTACCAGGGCTCCTTGCTGCTACATTCAGTCAAATGCTGGTTTGGTGTCAAGGGCAGTTGCTCTCAGTTGGTGCAGGGGTTGTGGAGATCTTAGGAAGAAGCAGAGATGGATCATCCACCTGGTATCTCTGGTTAAGTGTGGCTCCAAGTATATTCAGCCCTTTTTAGCACACACACAGGGAGCCATCATCACTGAGGAAGCTGATGTTCTTGGAAGGTCCTCCCACTGTCCACAACATTTGATGACCAGACATGGCAGGACACAGGGATTGGTCCTGACCCATTAATGGCGAGAATGCTTATCTCTGTCTATTGCATGCTGCATTTGGTGTTTGGAGTGCACCTTGTGTTTTGCCCCCTAGACAAGTTGTAGCTACCCAACGTGTCTTTCTGCATTCCTCATTGAACCAAGGCTGGTGTCAATGGCAGGGAATGGAACGATGCGGACTGTGAGATCACAGACTGAGGTGTGCACACTCCTACTCTGCTCCACAGCTGCTCGGCAATGCCCAGTTCTGGAATGGCTGTTCCATCCTCATCACCTCTCTCCCTCCCCCACCTGGTTCTATCTGCTCATGATCCATCACCACTCACTTATCGGCCACTGTCTCACTCCTCCTCCTCTCCTCTTAATACTGGCTACCTTCCGTCTCAACCCTCAGTTCCTCTAGCAGATTGTTTTTTTTCATTCCAGGTTTGTTCCTTATTGTTCACCCACTACCAAGATCAAGAACAGCTTCTATCCCACTTCTTAAGACTCCTAATTAGCCTCAAAATGGCTGCACACTTTCTTTGTCTATCCACACTGCTCTTTCTCTGTAACAGTAATACTATGTTCTGCAACACACACTAGACACTGGAGGAACTCAGCAGATCAAGCAGCATCTATTGAAGGGAATGAACGTTCGACATTCTAAGTTAAGACTCTCCAATAGGTCTCTCCCCAAAATATTGATCATTAATTTAATGAAGGCAATTTAATTATAAAGAAGGCAAGACAGTGGCTATACCTTATTAGGAGTTTGAAGAGATTTGGCATGTCAACAGATACACTCCAAACTTCTATAGTTGTACAGTGGAGAGCATTCTGACAGGCTGCATCACTGTCTGGTGTGGAGGGGCTACTGCACAGGACTGAAAGAAGCTGCAGAGGGTTATAAATCCAGTCATCTCCATCTTGGGTGCTAGACTACAAAGTACCCAGGACATCTTTAGGGAGTGTTGTCTCAGGAAGGCAGCATCCATTATTGAGGACCTCCAGCACCCAGGGCATTCCCTTTTCTCACTGTTACCATCAGGTAGGAGGTACAGAAGCCTGAAGGCACACACACTGTGACTCAGGAACAGCTTCTTCCCCTTTTCCATCTGATTCCTAAATGGACATTAAATCTTTGAACACTACCTCACTTTTTTTTAATATACCGTATTTCTGTTTCTGCACTTTTTTATCTATTCAATATACGCTATTGATTTACTTGTTTATTTATTATTCTGTTATATTTTATTTATTATTAATTTTCTTCTTTTTCTCTCTCTGCTGGATTATGTATTTCATTGGACCGCTGCTGCTAAGGTAACAAATTTACCGTCACATGCCGTGAAATAATAAACCTGATTCTGATTTCCTTCCATAGATGCTGGCTGACCTGCTGAGTTCCTCCAGCATTTTAGACCATAAGACCATCAGACATAGGAGCAAAATTAGGCCACTCAGCCCATCAAATCTGCTCTGCCATTCCATCATGGCTGATTTATAATCCCTCTCAGCCCCATTCTCCTGCCTTCTCCTCCTAACCTTTGACACCCTGCCTAACCAAGAGCCTATCGACCTCTGTTTATAGAAACTCAATGACTTGGTCTCTGCAGCAGTCCGTGGCAATGAATTCCACAGATTTGCCATCCTCTGGCTAAAGAAATTCCTTCTCATCTCTGTTCTAAAGGGACATCTTTATATTCTGAGGCTGTGCCCTCTGGTCCTAGCTCCTCATACGTTAACCATTTCATCCCCAGAATCGTTCTTGTGAAACTCCTCTGGGCCCTCTCCAATGCCAGCACACCTTTTCTTAGATACGGGGCTCAAACTGCTCACAATACTCTAAGTGTGGTCTGACCAATCATTTTTAAAGCCTCAGCATCACACCCTTGCTCTAGTCGTCTCAAAATAAATGCTAACATTGCATTTGCCTTCTTTACCACCAACAAAACCTGCAAGTTAAGCCTTAGGGAATCCTACATGAGGACTCCCAAGTCCTTTTGCACCTCTGATATTTGAAGTTTCTCTCTGTTTAGAAAATAGTCTACGCCTTTATTCCTTCTACCAAAATGCATAATCGCACACCTCCCGACACCATATTCCATCTGCCGCTTCTTCGCCGATTCTCCCAATGTATCCAACTCCTTGTGTAGACTCCCAGCTTCCTCAACACTACCTGCCCCTTCAACTGTCTTTGAGTTGTCTGCAAACTTGGCCACAAGGTCATCATTTCCATCATCCAAGTCGTTGACGCATAACATGAAAAGAAGCTGTCCCAATATCGATCCATGCGGAGAACCACTAGTCACAGGCAGCCAACAAAAAAGGCACCCTTTATTCCTGCTATTTGTCTCCTGTCAATCAGCCAATCCTCTATCCACGCTAGTATCCTTTCTGTAATACCACGGGCTCTTTTTAAGCAACCTCATGTAAAACATCTTGTCAAGGGCCTTCTGAAAATCCAAGTAACCAGCATCTAGTGACTCTCTTTTATCTATCCTGCTTGTTACTTCCTCAAAGAATTTCAACAGATTTGTCAGGTAAGATTTCCCCTTAAGGAAACAGTGCTGACTTTATCCTACTTTACCATGTGCCTCCAAGACCCTTATTCCTCATCGTTAATAATGGACTCCTACATCTTCCCAACAACTGAAGTCAGGATAACTGGCCTATAATTCCCTGTCTTTTGCCTCCATCCTTTCTTAAAGAGCAAAGTGGCATTTTCAGCTTTCCAGTCCTCTGGAACTTTTGCAGAATCTAGTGATTCTTGAAAGATCCTTACCTCACAATGCCTCCACAATCGCGTTAGCTACCTCTTTCAGAACCCTGGGGTGTCGTCCATCTGGTCCAGGTGACTTATCTATCTTCAGACCTTTTAGCTTCCCAAGGACCTTCCCATATTAATAGCAACTACATTCACTTCTGCCCCCAGCACTCTTAAATTTCTGGCAAACTGTTAGGGTCTTCCACAGTGAAGACTGACACAAAATATTTATTAAGTTTATTTGCAATTTTCTTTGTCCTCCATTTCTACTTCTCCAGTGTTATTTTCCACCAGTCTAATATCCACTCTCACTTCTCTTCTACTCTTTATTTATCTGAAAAGAACTTACAGTATCCTTTTTGATAGAATTGGCCAGCTTATCTTCATATTTCATCTTTCCTCTCATGGTTTTTTAAGTTGCTTTCTGTTGGTTTTTAAAAGCTTCCCAATCCTCTAACATCCCGCTAATTTTTGTGATATTATATGCCCTTTCTTGGGCTTTTATTACTACCTTTCATTTCCTTTGTCACCTACGTTTGCCTCATCCTCCCCTTCGAACACTTCATCATTTTTGGGATGTACCTACCTTACACCTTCCCAATTCCAAACTCCAGCTATTGCTGTTCTGCTGTCATCCTTGCTAGTGTTTCCATTCAATCAACTCCGGCCAGCGCCTCTTTCATGTCTCTGTAATTCCCCTTACTCCACTGTAATACTGATACATCTGACTTTATCTTCTTGCTTTCAAACTGCAGTACGAATTCTATCATATTATGATCATTGTCTCCTAAGGGTTCTTTTAGCTTAAGATCACTAACCAAATCTGGTTCATTACAGAAGACCCAGTCCAGAATTACCTTTCCCCTAGTGGACTCAACCACAAGCTGCTCTAAAAATCCATCTTGAAGGCATTCTACACATTCCCTCTCTTGGAATCCAGCACCAACTTGATTTTCCCAATCTACCTACATATTGAAATCCCCCATGACTATTGTTACATTTTCCCTTATCACATACCTTTTCTATTTCCTGTTGAAATTTACATCCCACATCTTGGCTGCTGTTTTGGGGGCTTCATATAACTCCCATCAGGATCTTTTTATCCTTGCAGTTTCTTAGCTCTACACACAAGAATTCTTCTGATCCTATGTCACCTCTTTCTAAGGATTTGATTTCAATTTTTACCTAGAGAGCCACCTCACACACTCTGCCTATCAGCCTGTCCTTTCAATACAAGGTACATCCTTAGATATTAAGCATCTAACTATGATCTTCTTTTAGCAATGTCTCAGTGATGTCTACAACGTCATACCTGCCAATCTCTAATTGTTCCACAAGATCATCTCCCTCTTTCCATATACTGTGTGTTTCAACTACAACACCTTCAGTCTGGTGCTCATCGCCCTTTTAGATTTCCCACCATATTATCCTTCACCGCGTCCCAATGACTGCAATTCTTTCCTATTGTCTGCCTGTCCTTCCTCACAATCTCACAACACACTGCATTGACTTGTATACCAACTGCCCTATCCTCAGTCCTATCACTTCAGTTCCCATCCCCCTGCTAACTCTGTTTAAACCCTGCCCAACATCTCTCGCAAACCTGCCCACAAAGATATTGGATTTACGTGTAACTCATCCTTTTTGTTCCAGTCATACCTTCCCAATTGCTCCAAAAATAGAAACATAGAAACATAGAAAACCTACAGCACAATACAGGTGCTTCGGCCCACAATGCTGTGCCGAACATGTCCCTACCTTAGAAATTACCTAGGGTTACCGATAGCCCTCTATTTTTCTAAGCTCCATGTATCTATCGAGGAGTCTCTTAAAAGACCCTATCGTATCCGCCTCCACCACCATCACCGGCAGCCCATTCCGCACACTCACCACTCTCTGCGTAAAAATCTGAAACACTGCCCCCTTCACCAGTCCCTCGGCCACTTATTCATTTGTAACTATCATCCTTTCCCCTCCCTGACTAGCACGTGGTGCTGGGAGCAATCCAAAGATTACTACCTCTTAGGTCCCATTCTTCAGCCTTTTCCCTAACTCCCTATATTCATTGTTCAGGACCTCTTCCTCCTCTCTACCTATCTCATTGTTGCCAATGTGCATCACGATCTCTGGCTACTCATCCTCCCTCCTGAGAATCTTCTGCAGCCTCTCTGAGGCATCCTGGACCCTAATACCTGGGAGGCAGCACACCACCCTGGCTTCTCTTTCTGTAAGAGCCACAGAATCTCCTGTCCACCCCCATAAATATCGAGTCTCCTATCACTATGGCTCTACCCTTCCCTGCTCAGCCTCAGATCTGGTCGTAGTGTCACTGGCCTGGCTGCTGCTGCTCTGCCTGATAAGTCTCCCACCAGCAGTATCGGAAATGGTACACTTGTTGCTGAGGGGAAAGGTCACACTGACTGCTTACTCCCCTTGCTTCTTCTGGTGGTCACCTATCTATTACCTGAAGCCTGCGCTCTGGGTGTGACCACCTCAGTAAAAGACTCACCTATTAAGCTTTCAGCCTCCCAGATGGTCCTGAATGGATCCAACTCCAGTCCCTTGACCTTGTTAGTCAGGAACATATGTTTAATGCACCTTCTGCAGATGTAGTCATTACGTACTCATTAGGTATTCTGAAATCCCACATTTCGCAGGGGGAGCATTCCACTGTCTGAACTAACATCCTGCCTACGCTTGTTATGCCTCTAACTTGTCAAACTTGTCCTGGCCTGAACCAAAGCCTGACCACTCAAACACTGTCCTCTCACACAATGGCTACTCCAACAAGAGCCGCTCTGCTCAAACCCTCCTTCTTGTTATTAAACCTTGCTAATTAACCCTACTTACTATTAACACAGGCAGTTTCCTGATCTGCAGACAAGCCCTGACAGGACCCGCTCGCTTTTTAAAATTGCCACATAAAGTCTACAAGGAATTGTCTCCAACTCATTCCATGATCTCCCACTCTGTAGATTTTGTGTGTGTTGCACAAGTTTTCCAGCAACTGTAGAACCTCTTGTGATTATATTCTGCATTCTGGTTTCATTTTTATTACCTCAACGCACTTCTGGAATGATCTGTCTTGGTGGCATGCAAACAAAAGCTTTCCATTGTATCTTGGTGCATGTGACAATAGTAATCAATTACCAATTGCAATTACCTATCGAACAATTATGTCATAATGTCAAAGAATTCTACAGCACAGCAACAGGTCCTTTGTCCCACTGGGTCTATGCTGAACCCTGCGTGCATTTTCATTTCCGGAGTCCCTCAGGACTCTGACTGGTTGATCAGTGACTGTTGTTGCCAAGCAACTCTTGGTAACAGAAATTGAAATGTACCACCCAGAGCGCATGCTGTGTCCGTGTTGCTCTCAGAGATTCTTCCAAGAGTTGTTGAATGTGGAAGAGAACTGGTTCATCAGCCAGTCAGTAAAAGGTTTTCTTGTGTGACCAGGTTCGCAGACTGAACAGCCAACTTCCATTTCCATGCTTCAGAATTACTTCTAGCTCTACAGTAAGGAATCTAAAAGCCTTCACCACAAGAGACGACAGATACTGGAACCTGGAGCAACACAAATTGCTGCTGGAAGTGTGGAAGTCACGGTAAGACAAGTAGAGCCTGGGGCAGTTGTAGTCAAGTAAGACCTCTGAAATGAGACTGCTGGAGTCACCTCTGCCTACAACAGATGAGATTGGTTGGGGTGACTGGGGCAAAGTGTACTCAGGCCAAACAAGCGAGGCCTCCGTAGTGAGAATTCTCCGGAAAGATCTTCCTAAAACATAACATCCTTTTACACAGTGAAGGGTGCTGGACACAGTTGAGAGAAGGATAATGGAAGGATGTGAAACTCAACACAAAGAAACTCAAACTTCAAGCAATGGCAACTGAAACTGAAGGAGGGTGAATTTTCTGTGCTTGTCCAGCCACTGAGAAACATAGACAAGGAAATGCATTTCAAATATTTCCGGATGTCAGCAGGTAGATTTGATGATTTGGTTCATCGCCTCCAACCGTTTATTTTGCATCAGTGTACGCACAGTATACTCAGAGACTGGCAATCACCATTCGAGTTTTAGCTTCAGGTGGAAGTCAACAGGCTGTAGCAACTAGCTACAAACTGGCATCAAACACAGGGTCCTCCATAATTTCAGAGGTCTGTAAAGCTTTATGGAAAACATTGCACAGAGTTCCTTCCCTGTCCTTCAGTCGCCCAATGGGAAGCTATTGCAGCGTAGGAGGAAATGCGATGCTACCAAGCCGACCAATCACAGTTGTTGCGGTCTGTGTCGTCGTGACGCGTAGTTACATTTTTGAGGAGGTGCGTGTCAGGCTACGGGGTAGGGTACGGCGCAGGGTACGTGGCTACGCCATACCTGCAGCGTCGATTTGACGCACAATTATAAATTGGGCGTAAGGCTCTATTGTCTTTACTAACTTCAAAATACCATCAGCTGTCCGCTCAAAGTTTTGATTGCCTTTAGCACCTCTATTTGTGAATGATGATTGATCTTGCGAGTAAGGAATTCAAACATATACAATGACCGATGATCAATATCCAAAAATGATAAGCCAATTGCACATGAAAATATACAGAATGTACTGTTCAGACTTCAGAACAGTGCGGGTAGCAGGGGCCCATGCATTTCTCCTTATGCACAAGTAAAATAGAAAGAGTGCTTTAGTTGTAGGGGTGCATGTCTTCTCTGCCCCATTATTATAGTTCTTTTATTTAATTTTGTTATCTGTGATGACAGTTAGTTGAACAGAAGAACTCAGTGGACCAGCCAGCATCCTTGAGGAAAATCAACAGCTTACATTATGGACTGAGACCCTTATTGAGGACTGGAACGGAAGGGAACAGAAGTCAGAGTGAAAGGATGGGGGTGAAAGGAATGAAAGCTGAACACAAAATACTCTGCAGACGCTGGGGTCAAAGCAACACTCACAACACGCTGGAGGAACTCAGCAGGTCGGGCAGCATCCGTGGAAATGATCAGTCAACGTTTCGGGCCGGAACCCTTCGTCAGGACTGTAGAAGGAAGGGGCAGAGACCCTATAAAGAAGGTGGGGGGAGGGTGGGAAGGAGAAGGCTGGTAGGTTCCAGGTGAAAAACCAGTAAGGGGAAAGATAAAGGGGTGGGGGAGGGGATAGGCAGGAAAGGTGAAGAAGGAATAGAGGAAAACACAATGGGTAGTAGAAGGAGGTGGAACCATGAGGGAGGTAGTAGGTAGCTGGGGGAGGGGGCAGAGTGCAATAGGGATAGGGGCAGGGTGGGGGAAGGAATTACCGGAAGTTGGAGAATTCGAAGTTCATACGAAGGGGCTGGAGACTATAAGCTGATGGGTGATGGATGAGATCAAGTCCATTTCTGCCTGACCCGTTAAGTTCCTCTGGCATTTTACATGTGACGGCTTTCAAATGGAACTCCCTTATCCCTGGAATTCTTTGAATCTCCAGTGACTCTGGTGCAGCCTTGACCTCGGGGGCAGCTCTGCGGAGTTTGCACGTTCTCGCTCTAACCATGTGGATCTCTCCCTGCTGTTTAAGTTCCTTCCCACATCCCAAAGGTTAATCGGTTGCTGTAAATTATCCCTAGGGTGTAAGTGCGTGGTTGAAGATTAGTGTCGGATTAACGTTTGATGGGTATGCAAGAAACTGCAGATGCTGGAATCTGGGAAAAAGAATGACTCTGCTTGAGGAAGCCAACAGGTTGAGCTGAGTTTGTGGGGAGTGGGAGTGGAAGGAGTGGTTGACATTTTGTGTTCAAACCCAACACTAAAACAACATCACAACCCAAAATGTCAACAGTTTTCTCCAAGGTTCAAGATTGTTTTTTTGGTTATTTGTCAGTAAAGGAGAATGAAGTGATTGTTGCTGCGGATCTGATGCAGCATAAAAAAATCACAATAATAATGAAGAACTCAATACGTTATGTTATGTACTGTGTCATATGACATAGGCAATCACAGCCTTTCCTTGACAGTGTTTGTACTTGGCAAATTTTTCTGCAGAAGCTGTTTGCCATTGCCTTCTTTAGGCAGTGTCTTTACAAGACAGGGGATCTCTGCCATTATCAATACTCTTCAGAGTCTGTCTGCCAGGCATTAGCAGTCACATAATAAAGACTTGTGTTATGCACCGGCTGCTCACACGACCATCCACCACCCCCTCCCATGGCTTCACGTGACCATGATCAGTGGGCTAAGCAGGTGCTACACCTTGCCCAAGGGTAATCTGCGGCTAGCGTAGAGGAGGAACAACTTACACCTGCATTGGTAGAGACGCATCTCCACCCCGTGCCTGAAAAGAACACAATAAAAACATAAGCACTGGCCATTTCTTTCCCTCCAGTGTAAGTAAATGGTTGGTGATCAGTACAGGCTCAGTGGGACAAAGGGCCTGTTACTACGCTGTATCTCCCCTTGACTCGATCATAACAGCAACCAGTAAACCAGTTCAACATACCTTCAGAACAGCCATTTCAAAACTTCAACATTGAATTCCATGATAAAAACCAAAGCAAGAGACAGTTTATAAAGGGAAGTTTTATTACCACAGAGCAAAGCCTTCATTAGACCGCATCTGGAGCTCCGTGTAAAACTCTGGCCACTCCAATTTAGAAACCTATTGACCTTGGACAGAGTCCCACTCAGATTTCCTAGAATGTTCTCAAACCTCCAAGGAGAGATTTTACCAATTCTGTGGAATGTAGAAAGATTAAGTGAGGATTTACTTCCGGTTTTTTAGGATTGAGAATGCAATTGATAGGATCAAGAGAGAAAGGGATATTTTTTACTGATGGGTGAGTTCAACACAATGGGTCATAGCCTCCAAATTAGAGCCTGCTTGTTCATGCAAAGGACGTGAGATGTGAAATACAATCCTGTTTAATGGAGCAGAACTGGGTGTGAAAGATTATTCTAAATCTGAGACTGCTACCGTGAGACCATAAAACAAAGGAGTAGAACTAGGCCATTCGGCCCGTTGAGTCTGCTCCTCCATTCCATCATTATCCCTCTCAAAACCATTCTCCTGCCTTTTTCTCCAAAACATTTGGCACCCATAAAAATCAACCCATCGAGCTCTGCTTTAAAGTACCCAGTGACTTGGCCTCCACAGCCATCTGCTCCAATGAATTCCACAGGCTCACCACCTTCTGGGTAAAGAAATTTTTCTTCCTCTCTGTTCTGAAGGGGGGTGTCCTTCTATTCTGAGGCTGTGCCCTCTGGCTACAATGTGATAAGGCAATGGAACAAAATAATGATGGAACAAGGAAATGGGTGGTGTTGAGGCACAGACCGTTGATGATCCCGTGAATGATGGAGCAGCTCAAAAAACTGACGAGCCACTTTCGTCCACATTGGCGGAGTTGGAATTCGTCCAATCATACTTCTCGCCTTTGTCTCCAGTCACCAGAAAATTATTCTGCTCTGTTAGGCGTGCATTAGAAACTCACCCCTTTTCCTAGATCATCATCACGACCTCGCATTCTCTGCTCACATCAGAACAGGCACCAAACATAACAAGCAGGGAATTAAGTGGCAGCTCGCCAGTAGACTCAGCAGAATAGCAGAGTATTTTTTAAAACAGTGAGAGATTGTGTAGCGTTGATGCTCAGACAGACTTGGATATCCTTGTGCACACGTCAATAGAAGTAAGCCGGGTGGATGAGAAGGCAAATGGTAAGTTGGTCTTCATTGCTCAAGAACTTGAGCATTGGTGTTGGTTTATTATTCTCATATATACTGAGCGAAAGCTTCACATTTGCATGCCATCCTGATACATTGTGCCAGACGCGAGTACAGAAAGGTAGAAGGAAGAAAAACAGAATGCAGTTGCAGTTACACACAAAGGGCAGTGAAGGTAGACAAAGAAAGTGCAAGGGCCACAGTGAGATAGACTCAGTATATGAGAGTGTAGACTGAGTTCATGGAGGGAAGTGGGTTTGCATTATAGACCAGGTTGTGTTCACAACTCTCTGTAATTGTTGAGGATCAGCTTTATTTGTCACATGTACATCAAAACATGCAGTGAAATGCATAATTTGCATCAAATCAAACCAGCAAGAATTGTGCTGGGCAGCCAAGTGTTGCCACATGTTTGGCACCAGTATTACAACCCACAGCTCACTAACTCTAACCATACAGCTTTGGAACACCTGGAGGAAACCAATGCAGTCACACAGGGAGAACAGACAAATTGTATACAGTTATGGTGGGAAATGAACCCTGATCAATTTTACAGATGACTCTGTAAAGTGTGGTACTAACCACTATGCTGGCGGTCTCGGGCAGAATAGTTTCAGTACTATGCAATGATGCATCCAAACTGGATGCTTTCTACAGTGCACCTGTAAAGACAGGCAAAAGTCATTGGGAGTACACTGAATTTCATTAGCCTTCAGAGGAAGTACAGGCATTGGTGTGCTTTGTTAGTGTACCAGTGTAAAGATAAGTGATTATATTGATATAGGACATTAAAGAGACAAAACTTGGGATGATTTTTACATTTTTGTCTCCCTACAAAGATGTCTCCTCATGCCTTCCTAGGGATCAATATTCTTGCTATAGTGGGAGTACGAGGGAAGTTCAGCAGATTGGTTCCTAGCATGGTGACCCAATCACGAGACTAATCTACTGGCCTCGGGACCAGAATTAGAACTAGAAATATATCACTGACTTGTATTATGTTTAATTTGTTGTTTTGTGACAGGACTGCTGTGCAAAGGTATAATATTGTCATGACTGCTGTGAGCTTTGTGGCTTACCATAGAGCGCTGAGCTTCTCGGGTTCTTGAGCACCTGATTTTACTCATCATTATCTTAACTAGAGCAATTAAACTCGAGTTCTTTTGGCTTAATCTTGTCAAGTTAATGGTGATTGGCACATGTTTCCCACATTCTATGATTACTTGAAGAGGTCTCTCGTTTAGTGCCTTAGTGGAGTCATTGTGTTGGAGAAAATGACTTGTCACGTGATGTCGCTCAGTCATGCCTGTTGGAATTCTGATGTCTCACCTCTTGTTTCTGTCTCTTCATGGGGAATCTGCCACCCTCCGCTCCTGGGGTTGAGTCATTATTAGCGCTGCTCGTGACTGAGACTGCCTTCTGCTGTACCCGAGTTGAGTTGCTGCCTCGAGAGCTCCAGATCTGTCCTGGATTTTCCAGCCCTGCTCCAAGAGCATCAGTTGTGTCGTTTAGCTCTGCCTCAGGAGCACTAGAGCTGATCCAAATCTTTAACAGCCCTGTCTCGAGCCCTCCAGGGCTTCCTGAGCCATCAGCTACCAGCCCTGGGGTGGGGGAGAGGTGCTGTCAGAGCGAAAAGTTTTTATGGTTCTTGAGCATCTGTATTTAGATAGATAGATACATAGATATGCTTTATTAATCCCAAGGGAAATTTGGTTTCGTTACAGCCACACCAACCAAGAATAGAGCGTAAATAAAGCAATACAAAAACCACAAACAATCAAACAACAAAATGCAAACTATGCCAGATGGAAAATAAGTCCAGGACCTGTCTATTGGCTCAGGGTGTCTGACTCTCCACGGGAGGAGCTGCACGTTCGATGACAACAGACAGGAACGACCTCCCGTGCCGCCCAGTGTTGTATCATGGTGGAATGTGGCCGAAGTCCAACAGTAAAAAGTTCAATATCTGGTCTACAAACACGTTCCGTGATCGTAATATGACCCGGATTGCACCATCTGTTGTTAACCAGATCAGTAAGTACCCAACTCCTTTACACTTACCGCTCTCAGTGCACTTCCGGTCAGCCAGAACGGTATTACCCACCGAACTCCTCTTCTCCATAAGTTGTCTCGACCCCGTCCTCTTTTCTCGAATTTGTGATCCCCCTCTGCATCCTCTGTGTGTTTTCCTCTGGATTTCAGCAGGGGTGTCTGACGCTCTGCTCGCTAAACCGGCCGGCGTTAGCTGGTCCCTGGAATACACAATGCGACCTTGCTTCTGTCCCGCGTGTCGGGATGTAACCATTTCCAGCGCTAAAAAAAACCAAATAAAACCCTCTCTACCAGCATGTTAGAGAGGGTGCAGCTTCGACGTGTTACCGTGAGAAAAAAAGTACAAAAAATAACGTAAGTTTAAAAAGTAAGAAGAAGAAAGTAAGAATAGATCGGAACGGCTGTACCAGGCTGCACGCCCGACCGGCGCATGCGGACTAATCATTATCTTAACTAGAGCCATTAATATGACAATGTTTCCCTGGAACCACGTGATCACTGTCTGAAAATAAAGGACATGTAATTAATAATTTTTTTCACTTGGAATTCTCTACTCCAGAGAGTGATGGTGATTCTGTCACTGGTTACATTTAAAACAGAGACTGATGACCTCCTGCATATGAAGGGAATGGAGGGATATCAAGCAACTTACACACACAAAATGCTGGAAGAGTTAGTTATAGATGTTGCAAGTTAGGCAGCATCTATAGAGAGGAATAAACAGTCAAAGTTTCACATTGGAACCCTTCATCAGGACTGGAAAGGAAAGAAGTGAGTATCAGAAGGTAGGGGGAGTGGAGGTGATAGATGAGGCCTGGAGGGTGAGAAGTTAGGTGGGTGGGGAAGTGGGGATGAAGGAAGAAAATAGGAGGGATAGGTGGAAAAGGCAAGAACTGCAGAAAAGGGAAACGAACAGGAGGGGGACGTTGGACCATGGAAGAAAGGGAAAGAGAAGAGAAACCAAAGGGAAGTGATGAGCAGGTGAGGAGAAGGGAAGAGGTAACTAGAGTGAAAAATGAAAAACAGGGGCAGGAGGGAGGGGATATGTTACTCAGATTTATCAAAGTATGTAAATGTCATCATATATAACCCTAATATTCATTTCTTGCAGGTATTCACAGTAGAACAAAGAAATAAAATAGAATTAATTAAAAAAACTATGCACGGAGACTAACAAATAACCTATATGCAAAAGAAGACAAAATGTGCAAATACAAAATAATAAGCAAACAAACAAAATAACTGATACTGAGAACATGAGTTGTATAATCCTTGAAAGAGAGTCCATTGAGATCCATTAAGTTCTCCTCAGTTAAGAGACCAACACTCTGAATAACTGGCCCTTCTCCAAATCAACTTGGAAAGTCTACCACTTATCATCCTCTTCCTCTCCTCCTTTCCCCTTCAATAATGACACCAACCCAGACCAGCAATGCTGAACTGGGACTGTTTGGAGATGAACAAGGTTGGGTTAGGGAAGGACTTGGTCTTAGAAGAGTGGAGGTAAGAACTTGGAATTGGCCCTTAGTTTTTGGGAAGAATGTAATGACCTCCCAAATGATGACCCCAAACATAAACCACTCCAGAAAAATGTGTCAGCATCATGCGTAAGGCTTCTTCTAATCATTCCTTAGGAAAAGCTGGCAACTTGTTGAGATATCCAGTAACTGTTGACTATCTTTCGAAGAAACAAGCTATTGACGTGGCTTGAAGTTGGCTGGATTCTGGAATCTCGCACCAGCTGATGATGAAAAAGAAAATTTTGCTGTTAACAAATTATGGAAGGAGATTTTAAAGTTTCGTTGGGCGACTGACTTCTGAAAACTGTTTACACAAACGGGCATTAATAAATCAGTAAATCTGACCGGTTAACTGAGTGACTCGTTTATTGAGTGTTGGCAAGGTGGCCTCTTCCTAACAGTGGTAAGGTGGGTCAGCTTGGAAACTAACTTAAGGACGAGACTGGCCAAACAGTTGCAAACTGTTTCTAGTTTATTTATAGGACTGTGAACAGGGGTGCTATTGATGCAAAATTAAAGGGGTGATTTAGACAGAATGAAGGAGATGTTTCTGCAAGAAGAGTTTTGAGACTGCTGAATTCAGTGGTTAAGGCAAAAATGTATGTAAAGGTGGGTTGGCCAGCCGGGCGTGAACACAGGCTGCAGGGATAGGAGGCAAAAATAAGGCAATTTGGTTTTGGGCAATTCTCCCAATTGGTGGGTGAACCTGACCCATATGCACTCAGTAGCTCCTTTATTAGAGTCCTCCTCTACATAATAAAGTGGCAACTGAGTGTAGGCTCATGGACTGCTGCCATAGCCAAGGCATTTCAAGGTTTGATGTGTTGTGCATTCAGAGATAATTTTCTGCAAACCACTGTCGTAATGCATGTTTATTTGAGTCACAGTTGCCTTCCTGTCACCTTGAATCAGTCTGGCCATTCTCCTCTGACCTCTCTCGTTATCAACACACACAAAAGTGCTGGAGGAATGCAGCATCTATGAAAAAGAATGAACAGTCGATGTTTCAAGTCGAGACCCTTCATCAGGATTTCCAGCATCTGCTGATTTTTCATTGTTGGTATTTCTCACATTAACAAGGCACTTTAGCCCACAGACTAGGCCTCAAACCGCAGTATCGCCTGTTTGTAGCCACCCAGGAGAGAGGCATCGGAGTCGGTACGCTCTACCAGAGTGCCAGAGGTGGTGTGGCGCGCGCGACGTCCATGATGGAATCAGGGCTGCCTTCCAGTGTTCACTTGGCAGAATACAAGATGTATTGCGTTCAACTGCAGACTGCTGCAACATTCCTGGAGTTAAGGATTTGGACTTTTGTTTGTGTGGAACAGTATTCTACTGCTGTCTAATATGTGCTATGTTATGTCCTGTGCTGTGAATGACTGTTGGTTCTGTGTTTTGCACCTTGGCCCAGGAATAATGCTGTTTCGTTAGGCTGTATTAATGGCTATTCATGTATGGTTGAATGACAATTAAATTTGAACTTGATCTTGAACTATAACATTAACATTTGAGAGACGTGCGTGGCTGAGTGTTGCAGTGGGTAGAGCCACTGCCTTGCCATGCCAGCGGACCCAGTTCAATCCTGACCTTCAGTGTTGTCTATGTGGTGTTTGCAAGTTCTCCTTTTGTCCTCATGAATTTCCTCCGTTTGCTCCAGTTTCCTCCCACATCGCAAAGATGCACAGGTTGGTATGTTAGTTGACTGAAGCAAGACACACAAGATGCTGGAGGAACTCAGTAGGCCTGACATCAATGGAAAAGAGTAAATAACCGATGTTTCGGGCTGGGACCCTTCATCAGAATTGTAAAGGTTTATGGATCTTCACTGGCTACGTGGAACAGTCCATGTTCCAAGCCTACACTGGCATCTCTCCCCAACTCTTCATTCTCACTGTCTGCATTGACTGACTGACATACATCTCTGACTGCATTGGTGCTGCTTCCTGCACCCATGCAGAACTTGTTGATTTTGTCAACTTTGCCCCCAACTTCCACCCTCCCCTCAAATTTCCGACACTTCTCTCCCCTTTCTTGATCTCTCTGCCTCCATCTCTGGAGACAGTCTATCTACTGATATCTTTTATATACCCACTGACTCTCACAGTTATCTAGACAATACCTCTTTCCACCCTACTACCACTTGTAAAAATGCCATTCCCTTTTCTCGTTTCCTCCATCTCTGTTGCATCTGCCCTCAGGATGAGGTTTTTCATTCCAGAAAAACTAAGACGTCTTCCTTCTCCAAAGAAAGGGGCTTCCCTTCCTCTACCATCAACGCTGCCCTCACCAACATCTCTTCCATTTCGCACACATCTGCCCTCACCCCAACCTTCTGCTGCCAGACCAGGGATAGGGTTTCTCTTCTCAACACTTACCACCCACTAGCCTCTGTGTTCAGCACATAATTCTCTGTACCTTCTGCCATCTCCAAGGGGATCCCACCACCAAGTATGTCTTTCCCTCCCCCTCCCCCTCCCCAGTTTCCATTTTCCACAGGGATCACTTCCTATATGATTCCCTTGTCCACTCATCATTCCCCACTGATCTCTCTCCTGGTACTTACCTTTGCAAGTGAAACAAGTGCTACACCTGCCCCTACACCTCTTCCCTTTCTACTATTCAGGGTCCCAAACATTCCTTCCAGGTGAGGTGACACTTCAGCTGTAAGTCTGCTGGGGTCATCTACCGTATCCAGTGCTCCCGATGTGGCTTCCTGTATATCAGTGAGACCCAAAGTAGATTGGGACACTGTTTCACTGAGCACCTATGCTCTGACTGCCACAAAAAGCAGGATTTCCTGCTTTTCAATTCTACTTCTCATTCCTAGTCCGACATGTCAGTCCATGGTCTCCTGTACTGTCTTGATGTGGCCACACTCAGGTTGGAGGAGCAACACCTCATATTCCATCTGGTTAGCCTCGAACCTGATGGCATGAACATCAATTTCTCGAACTTCCAGTAATTGCACCTCCCCTTCACCATTTCCCACTCCTGTTTCCTTCTCTCACCTCCATCTGGTGCTCTTCCCCCTTCCCTTTCTTCAATGGTCTTCTGTCCACTCTTATCAGATTTCCCCTTCTCCAGCCCTTTATCTTTTTCACCAATCAATTTCCCAACCTTTAACTTCTTCCCTCCCCTGTCCTGATTTCACCAATCACCTGTCACCTTGAACACCTTCCTCCCCTCCCCTTCCCCACCTTTCCCCTTCCTTTCCATTCTCAATGAAGGGCCAAAATGTCGATTGTTTACTCTTTTCCATAGATGCTGCCTGGCCTGCTGAGTTCCTCCAGCACGTTCTGTGTGTTGGTTTGGGTTTCCAGTATCTGCAGACTTTCCCCTGCTAATTAATTGCTGTAAAATGCCCCGAGTGCGTAGGTGGGTGGTGTAGTTGGAGGGTAATTTTGGGGAGTATAAAATGGGATCATCATGACTGGATGGTTGATGGCTAGTAGAGAGTATGTGGCTGAAGGGCCTGTTTGCCTGCTGTATGACTGCATTAGAAGTTATTTGAATAAAGAAGTAATTGTCCTCAGCTCTCTTTGCCCTTTAGAATACAGTTAGATGCTAAGAGTACGCACAACATGCTGGAGCAGCTCAGCAGGCCAGGCAGTACCTATGGAATAGAGTCAACATTTCAGGCCAAGAGCCTTCAGCAAGACTACTTTAATTTCCAGCATCTGTGGATTGTCTCTTGCTTGTGACACTTAGATTCTTGTTTATTCATTTACAAATAATGCTTATTTATTAACTTTCAGAACGAGAGCAGTATTTCTTGCCCATCCCTAACCGCTTTGAGAAGATGGTGGTGGACTACCTTCGTCAAGCAGTCCTTCCACTGTCTGGGAGGGAGTTCTAGGATTTACACCCAGTGACAAAGGAAGAGCAGTGGTGTACTCCCTTTCTTTCTTTTTCAATCCTTTTATTAGTTTCATAAAATATAAACATAAGATAGCAATAATACAAATAGTTGGAGATAAATTGTTGTACTTAAAATGAGTAATTATAAGACCAAATAATATAAATTGACAAAACTCCCAATCGTGTAGGATAACAATGAATAATACAGGACAAAAAAAGACTGGGGAAAAATCATGAAAAAGAGAAAAGAAAAAAAAACAAACCCCACCCCAAAAAAAAACTAAACTAAACAGAATTAGTCAACTAAACTAAAAGATTGGGCAATTCTAACAACGTAAAAATGGAAGAGAAGAAAACCTTAGTGTCGACGATTCCATTCCTCTCAACCAACAGTACAGAGAAATAAAACAAGTTTGGAAATGGTCAAATTACATCAAATGAAAATGCTGAATGAATGGCCTCCAAGTTTTTTCAAATTTAATGGAAGGGTCATAAACCACACTTCTAATTTTTTCCAAATTCAAACACAGCATAGTTTGTGAAAACCAGTGAAATACAGTAGGAGGGTTAATCTCGTTCCAATTCAGCAGAATGGATTTTCTAGCCATTAAAGTAAGAAATGCAATCATCCTATGTGCTGAAGAGGTTAAATAATTTGAGTCTATCATTGGTAATCCAAAAATAGCAGTAATTGGATGAGGTTGAAAGTCTGTATTCAAAACCGTTGAAATAATGTCAAAAATATCTTTCCAATATTTTTCCAACAAAGGACATGACGAAAACATGTGAGTTAAAGAAGCTATCTCGAAATGACATCTATCACATATTGGATTAATATAAGAATAATAACGAGATAGTTTATCTTTGGACATATGAGCCCTGTGCACTACTTTAAACTGTATCAACACATGTTTAGCACGTATAGAGGATGAATTAACCAATTGAAGAATTTTTTCCCATTTTTCAATCGGTGTAATGATCTTAAGTTCTCTTTCCCAATCAGCTTTAATTTTATTGGAAACATTAGGACATAAATTCATAATTATATTATAAATAATTGCTACAACACTTTTCTGAGAGAGATTTAGATCTAAATTTTTTTCCAAAGTATCCATTGGATAAGAGTGTGGAAAATTAGGAGAAACAGTAATTAAAAAGTTTTAAATCTGTAGATATCTAAAAAAGTGAGATCTGGGTAAGTTATATCTATTAGAAAGTTGATCAAAAGACATGAAACAATTATCCAAAAATAAATCACGAAAACGTACTATACCTTTGGTTTTCCAATCAAAGTAAGCTTGATCCATAATGGAAGGTTGAAAAAGGAAATTAGATATAATAGGACTTGCTAAAGTAAATTGATTAAACCCAAAAAATCTTCGAAATTGAAACCATATACGTAAAGTATGCTTAACTATTGGATTATTCATTTGTTTATACAATTTAGAAGAAGTAAAAGGAAGCGAGGTTCCTAAAACCGAACCCAAAGAAAACCCTTGTAATGAATTACATTCAAGATTTACCCAATGTGGATTTAAAGGTACATCCAAATCTCGTAACCAACATTTTAAATATCGAATATTAATTGCCCAATAATAAAATCTAAAATTCGGGAGGGCGGTGTACTCCCAAGTCTGGAGTGGTGTGCAGCCTGGTGAACCTGATAGTGGTGGTGGTGCCTCCACGTGCCTTTTGCCCTCATCCTTCCAAATGGCAGAAGTCATGAGCTTGGGCAATGCTGTTGAAGAAACCCGGGACGTGTAGACTCTGTGTGTCACTGGAGGCAGGATGCACCACTCCTGGTGTTACGGCAAAGTGGGCTCATGGATTTGGTAAGTGAGACAGAATACATCGATTACGAATAAACACATTAACCATGTATTTACTGACAAACAGTAAAACATTCAAACAAACATCTAAGGCTACGTCCACACTACGCCAGATAATTTTGAAAACAAAGCGTTTTCTCTTCATTTTGACCTTCCGTCCACACTGAAATGGCATTTTCAGCCCCCGAAAATGGAGATTTTCAGAAACAGTCTCTAGAGTGAATAAATCTGAAAATGCCTAACATCCGTTGCTGTGTATACGGGGTAACCGGAGCTTTTTAAAACCGCTGAAATGACGTGCCGGAACAGATGGCGACATCCCGGCATTTCATTGTTTTCTTCTTATTATTATTACTACTACTTTATTGTCGCCAAAAAGAGCATACAATCGTCACAGCGTTATTTGTTTCTGCGCTTCGCAAAACCTAACAATTTCAGAACAGACGGCAATGAGACTGAAGCCAGAAGAGTTAGAGTTAGAAATGTACTCACCAAATACTTTGACCCATAACTTACTGAATAAATAAGTATACTCACTTTGCCCTGTTTTCTGTCCTTGCTTGTATGAAGGTGGTTTATCTATTTATGCAAGTACTTCTCTGACAATAGATATGTAACCGCCTAATGTAACATTGTATGGAAATACAAGATAACATTGATGCAGACATGTTTTATACATTTAACAAGGTATGCAACAGAGTTAGTCAGTTTTCCAATGTTCATCGTCAGCTGGGTCATACTGTCCGTGAACTCCCTGTTGGTTGCCTCCATACGCTCCAGTATTTGTTTTTTTTTAAATTTTAAGTCCTCCTGTGGGAGAGCCAAAGCTATTCCTTTTAAGCTTTTCTGCTCTGTAACTGGACAAACGCGCACCAAGTATATCATTTCCTCTTCGCTTGTTTTCTGTGTTCTGCGCATGCCCAGTAGGAGGAGATTCACCCAAATATCCGTCTAATGTGGACAGAGACATTTTGAAAAACGCTTAGTGTGGATGCCTATTGTCTTTACTCGAAACCGGCGTTTTCAAAATTATCTGGTGTAGTGTTGACGTAGACTAAGCCACTCAAAGTGTAAGCGTAGGCCCTCGTATACCTGCAGCGTACTTTTGCAATGATTCTTCAGCATTGGTTGCAACCCCAGTGTGAAAAAAGCCCCTGGAGACAAAGGATAGCCATCCAGTCTCCAGCTTGTGCTAATCTTATCCCCCTGAGGCACCTGGAACTGGACACTTGTGTCATGGCACACCAGGCAACCAATGAGAAAGAGCTGCTGCTTCCTTTGAATGGGCCAATCGACGACCAGCACTGCGGAAGTGACTTGCGACTGACGAGCAAACTAACTCTTCACGTTACACTTGGGTGGTACCTCTTGATAGGGAAAAGTATGCTAGATTCACACTCAGCCTGGCACTGGAAGGAAAACCATGAAGAGATACAAGATGCACCATAAATACAGATATGATCTGAGCTAAACAATCTGCAACATCCAGATATAGAGGTTTTCAGCATTTTTCCTGATATAAATGCTCTGTTTTAGCAATTTGGGCAAAGTTTTGCACTTTTCAGGAAGGTTTAATAATGAGGACAGGATGTAACTTTATCCACCCAACATTCAATTACTTGCATCTGGGATCTATAATTTATAATCAGCCCTGAGGGGTTAATGACTTATGCAAAGGAAATTGGGGATGTTTAGAGAATGCCAATCTTTTTACTAGGCTAGTTGCTTCTAGATGAGGTCTGCCTGTGGAACTGAGGTGTGTGGTGGGGGTGGTGGGCAGAGGAAGAGAGAGAGGGAAGAGAGGGAAAAGAAACAAGACTGAGATTGAAAGAAGCATGTATTTGAACCATTTAAGACCAATAGATTGAGATCAATGAAATATGACAGAATGAGAAAAACAGGACTTTTAAAAGGGGAACTAACGTTAAAGAGAACAGAGTGAGTAAGAAAATGGGTGAAAGAGAAGGAAGTGGAAAAGGGGAACAAAGGAAAGAAGCAGACAGGGAGGTAGGTATAATCAAGGATAATTTATTTTGCCTTATCTGGAAATCATTTCTAAGTGCATTATTTGGTCAGATTCACTCTACAGATTGCAAAGCCCTTTTGCAATGATTACGTTGAAGTTTGCAGGAGTGGCTAGGGGGAGGGTGAAAGATTTAAAGTTGACCAAGGGTGCCTGTGGGAACTCGCTTTTCCTCACAGAATTTATCCACTTGATGGCAATACTAAGCCTGCTGTGCTGCTGGCCAGCCCTTTCTCCCCACTTCCTTCAGACTAACCATCACCCAGATTTCCTGAGAGGCTAAAGAACCAGGAGAGGATCTGCAAAGGAATAAGCTGTGCTGTGGTACTGCTGTCCTTTACTTCAGGGAGAAAATTGTAGGAGATGAGAAAGATATCAATATAGATTTGAACACAGAACACTACAGCACAGTACAGGCCCTTCGACCCATAATGTTGTGCCCATCTTTTAACCTACTGTCAGATTGATATAATCTTACATAGCCTCCATTTTACTATCATCTATGTGTCTATCAAAAGGTTCTTTACTGCCCCTATTGTATCTATCTCTACCATCGCCCCGGCAGGGCGTTCTACCCACTCACTACACTCTGGGTGAAGAATTTACTTCCGATATCCAGCCTATAATCTCCTCCAATCACCCCCAAAGTTATGCCCTCTGATATTAGCCATTTCTGCCCTGGAAAATGTCTCTGGCTATCCACTCAATCTATGCTTCTTATCATCTTGTACATAAGATGGTGGGAGAAGGTTCTTGGGAAACTGAAAGGTCTGAAGCTACCCACACCAGATGGTGTACACCCCAGTGTTCTGACAAATGTGGCTGAAGAGATTGTCAATTGATTCTTGCATGGTTCAGGAGGAATGGAAATTTGCAAATGTCACTTCAATTTTCAAGAAGGGAGAAAGCCAGAAGAAAGGAAGTTATGAGCTAGTTAGTTTGACCTTAGTGGTTGGGAAGATGTTGGAGTCGATTGGTAAGGAAGTGGTTTCAGGGTATTTGGAGGCACATGATAGCTTAGGCCACGGTCAGCATGGTTTCCTCAAGGGAAAATCTTCACCGACAAATCTGTTGTGATTCTTTGAAGAAATAACAAGCTGGATAACAAAGGAGAATTGGTTGGTGTTACGTACTTGGATTTTCAGAAGGTCTTTGACAAGCTACCACACATGAGGCTGCTTAACAGGTTAACAGCCCATGGTGTTACAGGAACGATTCTAGCGTGGATAAAGCATTGGCTAATTGGCAGGAGGCAAAGAGGGGGAATAA
Organism: Mobula birostris; assembly: GCF_030028105.1. Taxonomy (NCBI): domain Eukaryota; kingdom Metazoa; phylum Chordata; class Chondrichthyes; order Myliobatiformes; family Myliobatidae; genus Mobula; species Mobula birostris. The sequence goes on from NC_092377.1 coordinate 148,318,746, forward strand.
AGGCAGCTTTTCCCTGTTGGCTGCCAGTGACTAGGGTTCTGTGTTGGGACCATTTCTTTTTACCTTATATGTCAAAGACTTGGATGATGGAATTGATGGCTTTGTGGCCAAGTTTGTGGATGATATGGAGGTAGGTGGAGGGCAGGTAGTTTTGAGGAAGTAGGGAGGCTGTAGAAGGATTTAGACAGATTAGGAGAATGAGCAAAGAAGTGACACAGATGGAATACAGTGTTAGGAAGTGTATAGTCAGGCACCTTGTTAGAAGAAATAAAAGTGTAGACAATTTTATAAATGGAGAGAAAATTAAAAAATCTGAGGTGCAAAGATACTTGCGGGCCTTGTGCAGGATTCTCTAAAGGTTAGTTTGCGGGTTGAGTCAGTTATGAGGAAGGCAAATGCAATGTTAGCATTCATTTTGAGAGGACAAGAATATAAAAGCAAGGATGTAATGAGGCTTTATAAAGCACTGGTGAGGCCTCATGGCATATTGTGAGCGGTTTTGGCCCCCTTATCTAAGAAAGGATGTGCTGACATTGGAGAGGGCTCATCAAAGGAGGTTCATGAAAATGATTCCAGGATTAAAAGGCTTATCATATGAAGAGCATGTGATGGCTTTGGGTCTCTACTCATTGAAATTCAGTAGAATGAGGGGTGACCTCATTGAAACCTATTGAATGCTGAAAGGTCTAGATAGAGTGGATCTGAAGAGGACGTTTCCTATGGTGGGGGAGACTAAGACCAGAGGACTTGGCCTTAGAATAGAGGAGCATCGCTTTAGAATGTAGATGATGAGAAACTTCTTCAACCAGACAGTAGGGAATCTGGAATTCATTGCCATAGGTGGCTGTGGAGGCCAAGTCATTGGACATATTTAAGGCAGAAGTTGATAGATTCTTGATTAGTCAGAGCATGAAGGGATACAGGGAGAAGGCAGGAGATTGGGGCTGAGAGGAAAAATAGATCAGCCATGAAAATGTGGAGCAGACTTGATGGACCAAATGGCTTAGTTCTTCTCTTGTATCTTATAGTGGCGCGTGGCCAAGTGGTTAAGACATTCAACTAGTGGCCTGAAGGTCGTGAGTTCGAGCCCCAGCTGAGGCAGTGTGTTGTGTCCTTAATCACACATTGCTCTGCGACGACACTGGTGCCAAGCTGTATGGGTCCTAATGCCCTTCCCTTGGACAACATCAGTGTCATGGAGAGGGGAGACTTGCAGCATGGGCAACTGCTGGTCTTCCATACAACCTTGCCCAGGCCTGTGCCCTGGAGAGTGAAGACTTTCCAGGGGCAGATCCATGGTCTCACAAGACTAACGGATGCCTTATAGTCTTATGGGGGAATGGTTTCAGCCATTTGCACTCCTCTGGTACTTTTCACAACTTCAGGATTTTCTAAGGAATCTTACAGCCCATATCGTGCTTCTAATACGAGTCACTTATTCCACAGCATCAGGCAACACATACACAGCAAGCTCCCACAAAGTGAACAGATCATATAATCTGTGTTTTGTTTTAGTGATATTTAGTGAGAGATAAATATTGGGCAAGACTCTGTGAACTCCCCCGCATTTCTGTAAGATGACACAAAGGAATTGTTTACCTCTAAATGTCAGAACAGTTTGACATTAACCCCAAATGTCAGACATCTGACAGTGAAGTTTCTCTGCATGATGCTATGTGAGCCTCTCAGAATCTGAGTTTAAATCTCCAGATTGTGCCTTTTGGGGATAACATGATAGCACAGTGGCTAGCGTGAGAGTTTACAGCACCGGTGCTCAGAGTTCAATTCCCAGTGCTGTCTCTAAGGAGTCTCTGTGTTCTTTTGCATGACACTTGCAGGCTGCCCTCAGCACATCCTTGTACTGTGTTAGTTGTGTTTTTCAATGTAATAGGCATCCGTTAGTCTCATGAGACCATGGATTTGAGCCTTGGAAGGTTTCCAGGGCACAGGCCTGGGCAAGGTTGTATGGAAGACTGGCAGTTGCCCATGCTGCAAGTCTCCCCTCTCCATGCCACCGATGTTGTCCAAGAGAAGGGCACTAGGGCCGATACAGTTTGGCACCAGTGTCGCAGAACAATGTGTGGTTAAGTTCCTTGCTCAAGGACACAACACACTGCCTCAGCTGAGGCTCGAACTAGCGACCTTCAGATCACTAGACCAACGCCTTAACCACTTGGCCACACGCCAACACATTTTCAATGTAAAAGTAATCATTAATCTTTAATCTTTTGCATCAAAGTTTTCTAAACTGTTAACCTAGGCTTGCTTTCATGGTGGTTTTTCACTTTAGATACTTCATTTCCCTGGCAGAAAGATCCTCAACCAAACAGTTTGGAGTCTGGTCGGCGAGGATGGAAGGGTTCTGACCTTGGCTTGGGGAAATGTGCAATCAATCCGTAGGAGGGCAGAGAGGCAATTGGGGAAAAGTTGGGTCAGGAAAAGAGGCCATTTGTTCACTGTAACAGAGCAGGTTGAAGGAGAGCTCTCCAGCCAAGCCTCAGCTTCCAGCAATGGGTCGACAGCCGGAACAGATCTACCAGCTCACAGCAAAGATTCTTTATGTGTGATGGGGGTTCCTTCCTTTCCCTCCCATTTAGTCAGTAGCCTGCAGACTACCAGTCCCTGTGTGAAGACCTTTTTCCCTTCCTCCATCTAATCTACATTAAATGTATTTCCACTGTTTTTTGAAAACCCTTTGCTGAGGGAAATAGGTCCTCCCTTTTCATTCTGTCAGTAATTTTATACACCTCATAATTTTTCACACTCAGTTAACTCTCCTCTCAGCTTCCTCTCATGCAAACAAAACAAACACAGCTCCTCTAACCTTTCCTGGTAGCCACTACTTTCGAACCTCCCTCTTTCCCCACTCCAGTACATCCCTTCTTCAAGGTGGTGACTGAACCATACTCAATACATAAGCCAAGTGCTGTTACACATATTCTGGTATAAGCTCCCTGTCCTTATTTTCTGTGCTTCGGCTAATTTGTCATGCCTTTTTATGTGCTTTCTTGACCAGTCCGCTTACCTTTCAATATCTCTAAGATCCACAAGACCGTAAGATATAAGAGCAGAAGTAGGACATTTGACCCATCAAGTCTGCTCCACCATTCCATCATGGCTGATTTATTATCCCTCTCAATCCATTCTCCTGCCTTCTCCCCATAATCTTTGATGCCCTTACTAATCAAGAACCTATCAATCTCCACTTTAAGTATACCCAATGACTTGGCCTCCACAACTGCCTGTGGCAATGACTTGCATAGGCTCATCGCCCATTTGCGAAAGAAATTCCTCCTCATCTCCTTCTATTCTGAGGCTGTGATCCCTCTCATCCCTTTCCTCCTCCACAACATCACATTCCCTTGAGTTGTTGCACCTCTCCAAATGCATAGCCGCACTCTTCCCAGGGTTGTTCCCATGTGCCATTTTACTGCCTAACAATTGCACCATCTATCACTTCTCACAGGTTAAAATTTTACTCCCTAGGTATCAGGCAAAATAACCAATGCTTGCATCATCTACAAACTTTACCAAATCTAAATCATCCATTTGTAAGTGGGGAAAAAAGCAAGGGCTGAGTGGTGAGCTCTGTGCATGCTCTCTGGGAACAATTGTCTGGATATAACATGCTTCACTCACTTAATCTCAAGGCATATGGCATTCAATTGCTGTGTAGTGCTGAATGATATACAAGGTAATTGCACGTTTAATGGTTTCCTCAGACGATATCCCTGGTTTATATCAGTTAGGTCGTAAAACTGCGCAGCCAAGCCTACCTTTCCTCAGACAATTTGAAAGAGGTACTTGCCTGTTATCAATCTACATTTGTTTAACATGGAAGAGACTGCAAGGTGGAGATTCTGAACAATAATGTGGGCTATTGGTGCAAAGAGAAGTCAGAAAGCTGAAGGAGAGGGTAAAAAAAAAATGCTGTTACTCCAGCCAACATTTTCTGCTCCTACTTTGCTGTATGTTTCACTGTCTGAAAACAGATGATTATTCCCTTCTCATATGAAGTGGGAACACTGGGAACCCAACTAATAGGTGGATAGAATGAAGATGTGGCAGTGTGATGCAGCTGTCCGAGCTGCTGGCTGGCAGCCCAGTGACCCAGGTTCAATCTTGACCTCCGGTGCTGTCTGTGTGGAGTTTGCGTGTTCTCCCGGTAAACTTGAGGTTTTCATAGAACATAGAACAGAACAGCACAGGGACAGGCCTGTAGGGTCACAGTGTTGTGCTGAACTAATTAAACTAGGAAATAAAAGGCTAACAAGTTCATATCTTCCATTCTCTGCATATTCGTGTGTGTATCTAATGCCTCTATTGAATGTACCTCCATCACCACCCCGGCATCTCATTCCAGGGACCCACTACTTTCTGTGTCAAGAAAAGGACTTGCCCCTCGCACAGCTCCTTTTCACTTAGTCCTTCTTGCCTTAAGTTCATACCCTCTATTCTCACCCAGCTGCTTTGTTTCCCTCCCACACTACAAACATGTGCTGGTTGGCAGGCTGCCCACTCGAAATTCCCAGTGCGGCAGTTAAGAGAAGTCTGGATAGGTACATGGATGAGAGGCATATGGAGGACTATGATCCAGGCGTTGGTAGGTGGGCTAGACAGAAAACCAGGTCAGCATAAACTAGGTGAGCTGAAAGGTCTGCTTCTGTGATGTAGTGGTATATGAATCTATGAGTCTATGTGTAGGCAAGGTGTAGGTAAATTCCCATGTACATCTGTAGGAGAGGGTGGAATCCAGACACTCCACCCTGCAAAAACTCATTTCAGGGAAGTAGCACCATCAATTTGCGGGAGACTCCCGGAACTTCCGGGAGAGGTGGGATGTCTGCAATAGAGTAGCTCCTGATCAGCTAGCCAGCCAGTTTAAACAACGTTAGCAATGCTAATGAATGAATGACACCTGTTAAACTCACCTCAGCATGTCTTTTAAAGTCTTAACCCACCATGGGCAATAGAAAAGTCATTGTTGTAAACAGTGCAGCGAGCAACACTGTCATTATTTTTGACCCCTATTAGGCGGGGTACACTTTAGGGTAGTCTGGGGTGACGTATGTTTTATATTTTCTTTTTTTGGAACACTCTGCCATGGTGCACTCTCTCGCTCTTGTGCGCTCTCTCGCTCGTGCTCTCTCTCTCTCTCTCTCTCTCTCTCTCTCGTGGTTGCTCTCGCTCTCTCTTTTTCTCTTTCTCTCTCTCTTGCTCTTTCTCTCTCGCTCCTTCGCTCTCAAAAAAATTGATTTCCGGGATATTGTATATAATTTGCGGGCATCAGGGAGCCATTATTAATATGCAGGAGACTCCTGGAACTTCCGGGAGAGGTGGGATGTCTGGGAATCTGAGGGATGTGTTGGCCATGGCAGACTTAAAATGTTGAAACTCAAATGGGTCAAGGACAGTGGAAGCAGACAGATTAATTGTGGTTGTTCCTGCCATGTGTTTGGAGATGGAGGCTACCATTTTGTGGGACTGTTTTACATCCCCCATTTTGTGAGATGGAATTGCTTTGCTTTCTGTGTTTCAGGTAATCTGCTGGACTGGAGATCATTCCAAATAAGAAGTTATTTGTGAAGTGTTCTTTGATATAACATAACATGCAGATTTGTGAATGTTGGTGTTGGTGCCTGCCTGGAGTGATCTGAGCTGGTTACTGAAGAGAACAAAGACCCATAATTTAGCAATTGTCATTTGCTGGGAAGAGGGCAATAAAGGGAAGCTGGCCTGAAGCAGAGCCAATAAAAAGGTGTTAAAGGTCGATCAGATGACCTACAGCCAATAACACTGGAATACAAGATTTGAATCAGTAAGGAACGAGTATAAAAGTGGACACTTCGAGTATGCTATCAGTGATAACTCTCTCTAGAGACCTCTCAAACTCAAGGAAGAACCTCCATATCAGGGGCTAGGTGAAGAAAGGATTGATTAACGGCTATTTTGGTGTTATAAATTGGAAAAGTGGTCTGAGTGAGTTATTGGTATGCAGGGGACAGTAGAATTCATGTTCTAAGCTGTTGGCCCAGGGTCAACAGAGTTACGTTGTTGTTTGTACGGAGACAACAAAGTGCGAACTTCAATTAATTATGAGTTGCAAAGTGAATTTCCTAACCTAGTTCCGTTGACTAACAGTCAACAGATGGGAATGCTGGGAGGAAAATAAAATATAATTGGTGTGGAGTTAGCGTAATGTTTACTTAATGGTTAGCTCTGGCTCGATGGGCTGAATGGCACATTTATGTGCCCATGATTCTATGTATATAGAGTAATAGAGTCATACAGCATGGAAACAGGGCCTTCGCTGGGTTGCTTCCAACCAACCAAGACACTCATCTGAGCTAGTCCCATTTACCCATGTTTAGCCGATAAACTTTTACTGTCCTTGTACCGGTCCTGGTTTGTTTATATGATGTTGTTTCTCCTGTTTGTTAGCAATATGTATGGAGCTATTTTTTTAACTAGTGATATGATCTCATTTCCACACGCTGTAAGACCTGGAGAGGGTGAAAGGAAGTATCTCCATTTCAGTCACTGGCAAGACTAGTTCTCTGGCTTGATTGCAGGTTTTGATTAAATCTGCAAGATTTTTACTTTTTGACCAGAATGAGCAGCATGAAGCCATTAAGCTCAACAGAAAATTGTCCTGCCCCATAAGCTGTTTCCTTCAACCAGTTAAATGATCGCTGGGCTGTAGTGTAGCTTCATAGAGCCTGCCTGTTTCCAGCACGAAAGGTCAGGTGGGCTCAATAAACCGCCAGATAAGATAAATGTTTGAGCAGAGTGGGCCTGAAATGTCAACTGTTTACTCTTTTCCATAAATGCTGCCTGACCTGCTGAGATCCTCCAGCATTTTGTGTATGTTCTCCATTCCTGTTTGCTATTCTGCACTCCATCCCTGATAAGCATGGGTCTATTATTGTGTGGACACAACATCTCTTCTGCCCCTTGCCCACTCTTACCAAACTGCACTTTATCTCTCCATCCACCAAAGTAAATTCTTCTGAGTTCGTAGAATGAGGGATGATCATACAAAAACATCTGAGAGCCTAAGTGGACATGCTAGAGTAGATGTTGAGATGCCTCCATCAGTGGGAGAGTCTCGAACAAGAAGACATTGTCACCAGACCAGGGGGCAGTTATTTAAACCAAGGTTCCTAGTACCTTCTTGCAGAAGATCGTGAATCTTGGGAAGAATGTAAAGTTAAGATTATTGGGATATTTCAAAAAAGAAATAGATACATTTTTGAAATATTAGGGATTTTAGGCTAGAACATAGCGGAGAACAGTACAGGATCAGGCCTTTCGTGCCATGATATGTTTGCCAACACACTCAACCTCTTAGGAACATTTTCTTCCCTCTGGCATCAGATTTCTGGACGGACCCTGAATCCATGAACACTACCTCACATTATTGTTCTCTTTTTTTGCACTATTTATTTATTTTTTCAATTTTTATTGAAACTTATAAACTGCAAAACAACAAGTTTCGCGAGATATGTCATTGATAATAAACATGATGCTGATTCTAATGCCAGATTAAATTAAACCCATCTGCTTGCACATGATCCATAAATCTCCATTCCCTGCCTGTCTAAATGCTCTTTAGAGCCACTCTCATGCCTGCTTTCACCACCATCCCTAACAGCATGTTCCAGACACCCATCACTCTTTGGGTTTAAAAAAAAATTACCACACATGCCTCCTTTAAACTTCTCCCTCTCACCTTAAAGCGACACCCTCTAGAATCTGACATTTCTCCCCTTGGAGGAAGGTTCTGACTATTTCTCAATCCATGTCTCTCATCGTTTTATAAAACCTGTGTCTGGTCTCCCCTCAGCCTCTGACACTCCCAAAAGCCCCTCCCTGCACAAAAAATTGAACAAAAGTAGAACAGGCTCATTAACCCCTCCAAATCGCCCCTCCCTGCACAAAAAAACAAACAAAATCAGAACAGGCGCATCAATCCCAAAATCCCTCCCCACACAAATAAAATGAGAAAGATTGGGTGAACCACACAGAATATAAAAAAAACTACAAGACTGAGAAAAGGTCTATAGTCCAAGTCCATCTCCAAAGTGCAGAAAACCTGGGTAACATTCTCCAGGCACAAAAGAAGGTTGGAAGCTAGGAGTTGGCTTTTGTACAAAGGTGGTGTTGGCAGTACTGTCAGCCACAGGCACTTTGAAGGTGTGTATGGTTCTACATTCCTTGATTAACCCAATTTATCTAGATCCTGGGAACATCATCAATGGACAATGAGGGGCTGCTTCTTGTTCTCTCCAAAGTAGGCTTTGAGAAAGGAACCAGGAATTGGATCCATCATTTCTATACAGTCATCAGCAGAGAAGTCTAAGGAAAACAGAGGGATTCCTGTTTGTTTCCCTGCATAGTTCCTCCAACATTCGGTGTGTTGCTCCAGCTTCCTCAGGGTAGGTGAGTGGTCTACTCTGGAGGCCTACCTTGACATTTGGAGGAAGGTGGTGCAGGTGCCATTTTGGATGGAGGAGCAAGGAATGGGCTACACCTGGATTCCTGGAAGAATCTGGAGGAAGGCAGGGTAGGCCATTCTCCCTGTCTTGTTTTTGTGCTTCATAAAACTCTTTATCCAATCCATCAGTAATGATTTGACATAAGTGTGGTGATGATGCCAAGCAATAGGGGCACTCAGATCTACGCCTCCCTCTGTTTGGATGACATCACCAACTGCTGCTCTGGTCCGAGGTCAGTCCACAGCATGAGTAGCATCTTTGCCCAGTCTGAGTTGGCGTCAGGGGCAGGGTCAACCATAGGAAGAGTGAGGCCATACTCTTCAGCAAATGGCCTGACCAAATTCACCATCCCTGTCACTGTCGGGTCTAACTCCCTGGAGGATCTTGTTCGCAGGGGCTAAGCAAAAATTGGCTGGAGCAGATAGTCAGGGTTAAAGGAAAACTGAGACTGTGGAGCAGCACTCTCCCTTGATGACTGGCAGGAACCTGGTTATTGGGTGCAAACCACTCTCCGGTGTGGCCTGTTCCTTCCTCCTCTACCCGGGCGGACACGTGTACCATCTTCCATTCCTTCTGGAGATGCAATGTGCTCTCTGTCCGACGGGTCATAGGGCACAACTCCCCAGACAATGAGAGGAAAACTGTACCCAATATTGTCCTGACTTCACTCACATAGGGCCTCTGCCCCTTCCCTCTACAGTCCTGACGAAGGGTTCCGGCCCAAAACGTCAACCGATCTTTTCCACGGATGCTGCCCGACCTGCTGAGTTCCTCCAGCATGTTGTGAGTGTTGCTTTGAGCCCAGCATGCAGATTATTTTGTGTTATTGTCCTGACTTCAATGGGCACTTTTGTGGCTGAATTAAGTTATGCCCAGAACTGGAGTACATAAACATCAACAATACTCTGTGTAAAGAGCATGCTCACGCAACTGACAGAACTAGGACAGTATAGAACCTCTGTCAGGTCTTCTCTCAGCCTTTGGAACTCCAAAGCAAAAACCCAATTTATTCATCGTATCCTTATCTCCTTGTCAAATCTAGGCAGAGAACTGGCTATCTGTAAACGCTCCAAAACCTTGACGTCCTTCCTATAATGGGGCAATCAGAATTCAATGCAATACTCCAGAAGCTCCTGACTCATGAACGTAATTCCTTCGCTAATAAAGGCAAGCATGCATATATTTGCTTTTACACCCTTATAACCTGTGTAGCAATAACATCAAGAAAGTGGAATAAAATACACACTGTTTTTGTATTTCTTGTATTTAAAGTTTTTAAGTTAAAGTCTGTCCCGAGCCTTGTGGCCCATCAGGCCGGTGCTTATGCCGGTTTCCATGGCGTGAAGTGACTGAGAGTACGAGACTACCCCCCCCCCCACTCCCCAGATAGGATGTCAGTCTATCGCAAGGTTAACCCCCAGCATTTTTGCCGGTACCCATTCTCAGCTGGGTAGACTGGAGCATTGTGTGGTTGAGTGCCTTGCTCAAGGACACACACACTGCCTTGGCCAAGGCTGGAACCCATGACCTTCAGATTGCTAGTTCAACGCCCTAACCACTTGGCCATGCGTCACCATTTCTTGTATACAATATATTTTTGGCAACAGACCAAACCTTCCCAAAGTATAGCCATTGGTGTGTTTTCATTAAAAAAAATTTCTTGTATACAGCATATTTTCATGAAAACACACCAATGGCTATACTTTGGGGAGATTTGGTCTGAGGCCAAAGACTTTGGCAAACTTCTAAAGATATATGGTGGAGAGCATTCTGACTGGTTGCATCTCTGCCTGGAATGGAAGGTCTAAGGCACAGCATCGGAAGAGTCTCCAGAGGGTTGTAGACTCAGCCAGCTCCATCAGGGGTACAAGCCTCTCCATGATCAAAGACGCCCTCAAAAGGCACTACCTCGAGAAGGTGGCATCCGTCATTAAAGACCCTCCCCAACCAGAACATGCCGTCTTATCATTACTACCCTCAGGGAAAAGGTAAGGGGGTTTGAAGATCCACACTCAACATTTTAGGAACAGCTTCTTCCTCTTTTGCATCATGTTCTATAAACCCATGAACACTACCTCGCCACTCCTCAGTTACACTACTTATTTATTTACTTTTTATTGCTGGCGTGTGGCCAAGTGGTTAAGGCCTCGGTCTAGTGATCTGATCTCAGCTGAGGCAGCGTGTTGTGTCCTTGAGCGAGGCACTTAGCCACACATTGCTCTGCGACGACACCAGTGCCAAGCTGTATCGGCCCTAGTGCCCTTCCCTTGGACAACATCGGTGGTGTGGAGAGGGGAGACTTGCAGCATGGGCAACTGCCGGTCTTCCATAAAACCTTGCCCTGGTCTGTGCCCTGGATACTTTCCAAGGCTCAAATCCATGGTCTCATGAGACTAACGAATTGCGATCTATTTTATTGTAACTTATAGAAATATTTTATGTCTTGCACTGTAGTGCTGCCACAAAACAACACATTTCATGACAAACAGGGTGAAACTCTGTTCTGAGCACACCTTTAGGAAGAGGTTACCAAGTTGACAGAGAATCCGAACCAGAATCATATTTGTTATCACTGCAAGGGTACAAACACCCTGATGGGAGTTATATACAGGCTGCTGATCAGTAGCCAGAATGTGGGATGTAAGTTATAACAGGAAACTGGCGGGAGGAGAGAGTGCAGCGCGCCGCGTGTGCGCACCCCTCCGGTGAAAAATGATATTGTATCCATTAAATAGGAGCCGTGGGCAATTCTGATTTGATGGAGACAGACATGAAGGCACAGAGGAACATCTGGAGAAATTTCTGAAATGCAGGTCTGCTGCTGTCGTTACTGCACGATCGTGCATCTTCCGGAGGGAAGGCCTCAAAATCCCCGGCTTTGGCTGCTGTTGGCGACCGAGATTGAGGTCGAATCGCTCGGATAGAGATGGTGCTTGGTACTTGGTGTCGGAAAGCTGATTGGAGGCTCGGTTGTAACTATATGTTATAATTGTGTGGTTTTGTTAGTTTTTTCAGTCTTGGTCTGTCCTGTGTTTTGTGATATTACACTGGAGGAAATATTGTATCATTTCTTAATGCATGCATTACCAAATGACAATAAAAGAGGACCGTGTGTCTTCATAATCTAAAAAAATAGAAAAGTATGTTTTAAGGGCATGGAGTTATGCAGGTAGATTGGAAAAATCAGGTTGTTGCAGGTTTCCAAGAGAGGGAATTTGTAGAATACCTATGAGATGTTTTATTTTAATGGCAACTTTTGGTTGAGGACGCAAGGGGACAGGTAATATTGGATTGGGAGTTGTTCAATGAACCAGACGTGATTAGGGAGAGTAAGGTAAAGAAAGCCCTGGTAGGCGGTGATCATAACATGATAGAATTCACCCTGCAAATTGAGAGGGAGAAAATAAAGTCAGATCTACCAGTATTATGGTGGAGTAAAGGAAGTTACAGAAGCATGAGAGAGGAGCTGGCCAAAGTTGATTGGAAGGGGACACTAGCAGGGATGACGGCAAAACAACAATGGCTGGAGTTTCTGAGGGCCATTCGGAAGGCGCAGGATAGATACATCCCAGAGATGAAGAAGTATTCTAAAAGAAGAATGAAGCAACTGTGGGTGACAAGGGAAGTCAAAAACAGCATAAAAACAAGAGAGGACGTAAAATGGAGCAAAAATTAATGGGAAGTTAGAGGATTGGGAAGCTTTTAAAAACCAAGGTAGTGTTGAGGAAGGAGGAGTCTGCAGAAGAACTTGAACAGATTGGGAGAATGGGCAAAGAAGTGACAGGTGCAATATAGTGTAGGGAAGTGTACGGCCATGCACTTTAGTAGAAGGAATAAAGGTGTAGTCTATCTTATAAGAAGGAAGAAAATTCAAAAATCTGAGATGCAAAGGGACTTGGGAGTCCTGGTGCAGGATTCCCTAAAGGTTTACTTGCAGGTTGAGTCAGTGGTGAGGAAAGCATAGGCAATGTTAGCATTCACTTCAAGAGGTCTAGAATATAAGAGCAAAGATGTGATGCTGAGGCTTTATAAGGCATTAGTCAGACCGCACTTGGAGCATTGTGAGCAGTTTTGTGCCTCTTATCTAATAAGAGATGTGCTGGCATTGGAAAGGGTCCACGAGGCTCACGAGAATGATTCAGGGAATGAAGCGTTTAGTGTATGAGAAGCATTTGATGGCTATGGACCTGTATTCACTGGGGTTTTTGAAGAATGAGGCAGGATCTCTTTGGAATCTATCTAATAATGAAAGGCCTAGAGAGAGTGGATGTGGAGAGGATGCTTCCTATAGTGGGTGAGTCTAGGACCAGATGGCACAGCCTCAGAATAGAGGGATGTCCACTTAGAACAGAGATGAGAAAGGATTTCTTTAGCCAGAAGGTGGTGAGCCTGTGGAATTCATGGCCTCCACAGCCATCCCGTGGCAAAGTCATTGAGTATATTTAAAGCTAAGTGTTGTATATTTAATATTTCTGTAATATTGTAAATATATTGTTTGATTAAGCATTCTTTGTTGTTTACACAATTCATTATGGGTTATATGTGAAAGTATGTGAATGGCATATATCATCACACCACCACTTCATAACTGTGTGCCTCGCCAAAGGAAAAAAGGAAACTAAGACATGTAACTCCTGGCTCCGTGTTTTTATTTCAATTAGTTTTATGTTTTGGACTTTCAAAATATAATAGTGATGATGAGGAAATCTTAAAGGAACTGAGATGACCACCTACTGTTGAAGGGCAGCAAGCAGATAGAGCTTAAAAAAAAGTGGTGAGAAATAGTCACGTAAAAAAAAAACACAGCACATACTTCTTTGGTAAGGGGTAGACATGATCAAGTTAACAAACAGGCAGAAGATACACATGTCCAGAAGCAGTGAGTACCAGGTGATAATACTAAAAAATAAAAAGCAGAAATGACTGGCTACAGCAGAAAGATGGGCGCATCCAGCTACACAAAAGATAACTGGATATTGTATACTGAGCGAATTGAGCAGTATTTTGAAGCAAATGAAATAGACAATAAGAAATGAACGCCAATTTTGCTGAGTGCATGGGGTGGAAGAGTATACAGTTTGCTTAGTAGTTTGACTTTTCCAACTGAACCAGCCAAAACATCGTGAAAGTAATGCAGGAACTTTTAGAACTGAAACTACAGCCGAATGCAGAAAGCTTTGGGTTTCATAAGCAGGATCAAAAAGAAGGGGATTCCATTTTAGCTTATGTGGCTGAATTGAAGAGATTGTCTGAGCATCGTCAGTTCGGTGATGGGCGTAATGATGCACTGAGAGATCATTTAGTTTGTGGAATCTTACAAGAAAGCACTCAAAATATCTCTTAGCTGAAGCTCAACTGACATTTAAAAGAGGTGAAATTGCTGTATCAATGGTAACAGCAGCCAGAGGTGCAAGTCAGGAATGAAAGTGAAGGTGGACAAAATTGTAACATCTAAACAGAAACGAGCCTGGCCGAACAAATTGTGTTCCACTTGGTGGCAGGGACTCACATACACAGGACCAATGCAGATTTAAAGGCGAAACTTGTTCAAAATGCCGCAAAGTAGGACACATACAAAGACCATGTCAGGCAGGCAAAAATAAATGGACTGCACAAGGAGGAGAAAAAGATTTTAAAAAATCAAAGAAACTCAGCAGCTCAGGCGACATATATGGAAAATGGTAAGCAGTCGACGTTTTGGGCCAAAGCCTTTCTTCAGGACTGAGAAGGAAGGGGGAAGATGCTAAAATATAATTGTGGGGGGAGGGGAAGGAGGCTAGCTGGAAGGTGATAGGTGAAGCCAGGTGAATAGGAAAGGCCAAGTCTGGAGAAGAAAGAATCTGACAAGGAGAGGAGAGTGTACAATAGAAGAAAGGGAAGGAGGAGGCGACCCAAAGGGAAATAATGGGCAGGTGAGAAGAAGTGAAAGGTTAGAATGAAAAATAGAGGAGCGTGAGGGGGGATGAAATTTCACCAGAAGAAGAAAACGATATTCATGCCATCAGGTTGGAGGGTACCCAGATGGAATATAAAATATTGCTCCTACATCCTGAGGGTGGCCTCAACTTGGTACAGGAGGAGGCCATGGATCAACATGTTGGAACGGGAATGGGAATGGGAATTAAAATGTTTGGTCACCGGGAATTCCCGCTTGTGACAGTTGGTAAGGAGTTGGTTGACGAAGCAGTCCCCCAATTTACGATGGGTCTCACCAATGTAGAGCAATCCATGTCAACAGCACTGGTCACAATAGACGAGCGCTGCAGATTTACAGGTGAATTGTTGCCTCACCTGGAAGGACTGTTAGGAGTGCTGAATGGAGGTGAGGAAGGAAGTGTATAGGCAGGTGTAGCACTTTGGCCGCTTGTAGGGATAAATGCCAGGAGGGAGGTTAGTAGGGAGGGATAAATGGAGAAGGGAATTGCAGAAGGCTTGACACCTGGAGAAAGCCAGTGGGAGGGGGGAAGGTAAAGATATGTTTAGTAGTGGGTTCCCTTTGGAGATGGCAGAAGTTGCAGAGGTTAATGTTGTTAGATGCTGAGGCTGATGGGGTGATAGGTAAGGACAAGAGTGACTCTATTGTTATTATGGCAGCCTGAAGATGAGGTGAGTGTGGATGTAAGGGAAATGGAGGAAGATGCGGAGGATCTGCAGACTTCATTGTGTTTGTGATTAAAAAGTCAAGTTACTGTTTCAAAGAGAGCACTAATCTGCATGTTGTTTATGAAAAATCTGATAATGATGAGAGTGACACAGGACAGGGTAGCCATGAGATTTAAAATTTTTAAACAAATAAGAGATAAGCAATATGGCTTGCACGAGAAGAGAACTGAAAATTAATCAAATTTGATTTGTACACAGGCTCGGCTGTTTCAGTCATTCCACAAAATGAGTCTGAATGGCCTTTCAAAGGTACTGAACTGAAGCCTGCAGATATCCAATACTGGAATCCAATACTTATACTGGAGAGAAGATAATTCCTGTGGGAATGACACTTGTAACAGTGAAATACAACAACCAACAAGGCAACTTGGGTTTGAGTGTGGCAAAAACAGGAGGGCCAGCACTGTAGACTTGTGAGTGGCTGAGACAACTACGACTTGATTGGAGATCCATCCACCATCTACGTGCCACATCCCCTGCGATAGAGTTGTCTGAAAGTGAATTAAGAATGATACCAAAGCAGTGCTCAAGGATGGCACTGGAAAACTTAAACATATCAAGAGTAAAATTATGTTAAATGGAAATGCCACACTCAAGGTTTATAAACCTGTCTGTTTCCTTATACTATCCGTGATAAATTAGCCAGACAGCTAGATTGCATGGCGGCTGAAGGCATTCTTTGCAAGTCTGAGTGGAGCCTATGCGCAATGCCAGTTGTCCCAGTAGCCAAGAAGGATGGTTTCTGTGGTGATTCTAAGGTAACCATCAACCCAGCACTAAAAGTAGATTAATCCCTTTGCATAGGATAACAGACATCTTTGCAAACCTTTCTGAAGGGCAATTGTTCAGTAAGGTGGACTTAGCTGAGGCCTACCTGCAAACGGAGATGGAAGAAGACTCCAAACTTTCTCCCTATAAACACTTACAAAGGGTTTTATCGATATAATAGGTGTATTTCTGGAGTAGCATCTGCACCTGCACTCTGGCAGATAACTATGGACCAGGTGCTGCAAGGCTGCCCAGGCAATGTTACCAGGATGACATCATTCTTACCAGTAAGGACGACAAGGAACATCTCCAAATGTTATGAATGTTGAAAAGATTAGAAGCTTATTGGATCAGAGCATGACATGAGTGTGAATTCTTTAAACCAAGCATCACTTACTGTGGCCACACATTGCCGCACAAGTTTGAATAAGTAAGCTGAGAAAATTCAAGCAGACTGGATGCCCCAAGGCCAAATGATGTTTCACAGTTCTGTCCTTTTTTAGGATTTGTCAATTGCTAGAACAATTTCCCGCCAAACTTAGCCTCTGTGCTCTGTAATAGCTTGAGCTCGCTATTACAGATCAGGAAGAAATGGTAATGGACAAAGCAGTGTGAAATAGCTTTCCAAAAGCCAAAGGAAGTGGGGGTGTCAGACACTGTACTCACACATTGTGATCCACATCATCCAGTGAAGTTTGCCTGTGGTATCTCGCCTTATGGTACGGGTGCAGTCAGTTATGAATGATGGAAGTGAACACCCCCTAGCCTTTGCATCATGTTTCCTGCAGAGGAAAACTATGCACAGATGGGCAGAGGGGCCTGAGTATGGGTTGGGGTGTAAAATATTTCAATCAGTTTTGTGCAGGGGAGAGTTTGCCCTCATTACTGATCATCAACATTGGTGTCCATTTTCAATCCACAGGAGGGTGCTCCACTAGCAGCAGCAGCGTGAATGCAGAGATGGGTTCCGTTTCTTGTGGACACAATTACAAGATCAAATTCAAGAGGTTGACTAATCACGGAAGTGATGACGGATTGCTCTGTTTACCCCGGGAAAGAAAATACCTGAACAATTTACAAAAGAGGACACCTGTTGAGGTATTCTCCCGAATGCATTTCAAAAGTCTCCTTATTATGGCAAAGATGATTCAAAGGGGACCAGAGAAGACCCCGCCGTATCTGAGCTCTACATGGCCACCCAAAATGGCTGGAGTGAGCAAAAGAAATTTAAGTTCCTCCAGCTTCACCAATGCTGGGATGAAGTTGCCCTAGACTGGGGTTGTTGTGTGTCGGGATTGAGAGTTGCTGTACCACCCAAGCAGAGATCCCAAGTGTCGGACGAGGTACACCTAGGTCTGGTCAAAATGGATGTGTTGTTTGCAATCATTAGTAAGTGCTTATATGGCCCTTTTTATGAAGCTCCTTTAAATTGGAGCCACTGTTATGAGATGGTTAAAGAGGGGCAGAGTACACAGCGATAGGCCATATGAGCAATAATATAAGTGACCAGATAATCTGTTGGCTTATGAATACAGAGTGCCTGGGATATTGAGAAAACCTAATTTATTGTCCACTGTGACAGTGATCTATATTCAGTGGCTACTGTATCAGGTACTCTACATCCGTACACTAGCTCAATAAAGCAAATATCTAATCAGCCAATCACGTGGCAGTAACTTAGTGGATAAAAGCATGCAGACATGGTCAAGAAAACGCTCAGAACAAACATCATAATGGGGAAGAAACGTGATCTTAGTGACTTTGACCGTGGAATGATTGTTGGTGCCAGACAGGGTGGTTTGAGTATCCCAGACACTGCTGATCTTTTGGGATTTTCTCACACAACCGTCTCTAGAGTTTACAGAGAACGGTGTGAAAAGCAAAAATGCATCCAGTGAGTGACAATTCTGGGGGTGAAAACACCTTGTTACTTGGAGAGGTCAGAAGAGAATTGCTAGATTGGTTCAAGCTGACAGGAAGGTGACTGTAACTCAGCTAACCATGCTCTGAACAGTGGTGTTCAGAAGAGCATCTCTGAATTTCCAACACATCGAAATTGAAGTGGATGAGGTACAGCTGCAGAAGGTCATGACCATACACCCGAAAGGCCACTAGCTGTATAGCAGTAGTGCAATCACTTCAGTTGAGTATGATGTTCCCCAAAGGCAGGGGTTTTTAACCTGGTGTCCATAGACTCCTCAGTGGTCGTGGATAGATTCCAGCGGATCCGTGAACTTGGATGGGAAAAAATTTACATCTTCATTTTCACTAACCTCTAACTGAATTTTAGCATTTCCTTCAATTATGAATGGAGGCAACAAACCACAATAGCATTAGTAGTATTTGTGACTTTGTCACCAGTAGAAATCACAGATATTTTCATCTGACGTTACAGTTGTTACAAATACGGTATCTCAAAATATTGTTTATGGCACGCTCATTACTACTTCGCAGTTATGGTAGTTATTAGACCTGCCGCTAGATCGAACATGATTGCAGTCCTCCTCTCTGCAGGCGCTCATGTGATGTAGCTGGCCGATTAGATATTGAACACGACATTAATGTTGTTTTATCAAAGACTCCCCTCCCCCACAGTTTAATGTTCTAATTCAAGCTAAGCAACAACAGCCTTCACACTGGTAAGCCTTTAAGAAATAAAATTTAATTTTAACTTGCCTATATTTTAAATGTATACTCTTGTTATTTAATGCATTAATAAAGAAGCACATATATGAAATGAATGAAATGAAATATCGTTATTGTCATTGCATAGTACAATTCGTCATGCACCAATACAGCGAAAATGAGTTTGCAACTCGTACTCAATGCTATAAAACAACAAATAAAATAAATGAACAATAAATAAAATCAAGTAACCAGCCAGTGCAAGCAATGTCCAGCAGTGCAAAAGCACAACTCAGATGCATGACAGCCATTAAACCAGTATTAAAAATAGCAATATAACAGTTTATGGATGATGCTTGATCGATTGGTTCAGAGCAATTATAGTTCTGGGGAGAAAACTATTTTTCAGTCTGGAAGTGCGGGCATAGAAAATCTTATAACGTCTGCCAGATGGAAGAAGTTCAAACAGATGATTGCATGGGTGTGTATTGTCCTTACAGATGCTTGTAGCTTTCCTCAGGCAGCGAGAGTTGTAGGTGTCCTCCAGGGCTGGGAGCTGTGTCCCGACGATCTTCTGTGCGCTAGAGTCGACCTGCTGAAGTGCTTTCTTATCAGCTGCTGTACAACTGAGATACCACACAGAGATGCGGTATGTTAAGATGCTCTCTATGGTGCAGCGGTAAAAGGCCACCAGCATCTGTTCATGTAGACCAGCTTTCTTCAGCGTCCTGAGGAAAAACAAGCGTTTCTCTTAACTATTGTTGTGGTGTTAGTGGACCATGTAAGGTCTTCTGAGATGTGTATTCCCAGAAACTTGAAACTGGACATTCTCTCCACTATGCCTCCATTAATGTAAACTGGAGCGTACTCGTCATCTCGTGACTTTCCAAAGTTGACAATTAGCTCCTTAGTCTTTGCTGTATTAAGAAACAGGTAAACACGAGGAATTCTGCAGATGCTGGAAATTCAAGCAACACACATCAAAGTTGCTGGTGAACGCAGCAGGCCAGGCAGCATCTCTAGGAAGAGGTACAGTCGATGTTTTGGGCCGAGACCCTTCGGCAGGCCTAACTGAAGGAAGAGCTAGTAAGAGATTTGAAAGTGGGAGGGGGAGGGGGAGATCCAAAATGATAGGAGAAGACAGGAGGGAGAGGGATGGAGTCAAGAGCTGCACAGGTGATAGGCAAAAGGGATATGAGAGGATCATGGGACAGGAGGCCCAGGGAGAAGGAATGGGGGAGGGGGCAAAAAAACCCGGCAGATGGGCAGGGGGTATAGTCAGAGGGACAGAGGGAGAAAAAGGAGAGAGAGAGAAAGAATGTGTGTATATAAATAAATAATCGATGGGGTACAAGGGGGAGGTAGGGCATTAGTGGAAGTTAGAGAAGTCAATGTTCATGCCATCAGGTTGGAGGCTACCCAGATGGAATATAAGGTGCTGTTCCTCCAACCTGAGTGTGGCTTCATCTTTACAGTAGAGGAGGCCGTGGATAGACATGTCAGAATGCGAATGGGATGTGGAATTAAAATGTGTGGCCACTGGGAGATTCTGCTTTCTCTGGCGGACAGAGCGTAGATGTTCAGCAAAACGATCTCTCAGTCTGCGTCGGGTCTCGCCAATATATAGAAGGCCACATCGGGAGCACCGGACGCAGTATATCACCCTAGACGACTCACGGGTTGTTCTCTGAGCACCAACTCACTAAGTTCTGTACCTCTGCTCTGTACGCTGATTCATCTCTGTTGGTGATCAACCTGATCACTGTTGATTGTTGTATTGAGTCTGCGAATTTGATGATGGTATTGGTGTTAAATGCAGGTACACAGTCGTAAGTGAAGAGGGAGTAGAGTATGGGACTCAATACACAACCTTGTGGTGTACCAGTGTTGAGGATAGTAGTGGAGGACAGGTGAGGGCCCAGTCTCACTGCCTGTGAACGCTCTGACAAGAAATTCAGGAGCCAGTTGCAGAGTGATGAGCTGAGGCCTAGCTGGGGAGTTCGGAGATGAGCTTGCTGGGGAGTACAGTATTAAAATCAGAGCTATAATCAACAAACAACATCCTCACGTATGTGCACTTTCCCTCCAGGTGCATCAGGACAGTGTGAGGAGCTAATGGGCTGGCATCCTCTGCGGACCTGTTTGCTTTATAGGCAAACTGGTGTGAGTCTGATATATTACTATATCACAAATTTGTTTCTTTTTATATTTTGATAACTGTATTGCGATATAATTTATTTCCTCTGTAATCTTATATATTTTATTATATATTTAAATACATTATTCTGAGAAGGGGTCCATAGGCTTCACTGGACAGACAAAGAGGTCCATGCCATAGAAACATGTTAAGAACCCCTGTCCTAAAGGTTTGTCCATTGGTGGGTCTTCTGGAGGCTGTAAAGGGTGATCTGGGATCCACGTAAATGGAGAATGCTTGTGCATGACTTTGTTTAATGTTCAAAGTTCAAAGTAGATTTATTATCGAAGTATGTATCTTCGGTTGCCCATCAAAATCTGATGGTGATATCTACTCCTTTAACGGTGAGATCTTTGGTGACTATACAGTCCTATCCTGGACCTACAAGCTCTATTGCAAGTGGGACATGTATATGTGGTAGTGGTGGCAACCGTGACTGCATTTCTCCTGGCTCTCTTCTGCTGTCTTCTGGTTGTTCTTTCCATCTCCAGAATACGAACCCCGTCCCTACACAGTTGTCGCCACATGGTACGGTCAGCAGCAACATCCTCCAGGTCCTCGGGTCTGATCTTGCACTTCTTCAAAGCATTCTTCATCTGATCCTAATGGCGCTTCTTCGGCCCTCCAGCTGAGCGTCGACCATGATGTAGCTGGCCGTATAACACTCTGCGGGGTAGCTGACATGGGGGCATCCTTATCACGTGCCCCAGCCGCTGCAGCTGACGCTGGGTGATCATGATCTCAATACTCCTGCAGTTGGTCTTTACAAGTATTTCAGTGTGAGGCACCCGCTCACGCCAGGGAATTCCCAGGATGCGCCGGAGGCAGCTTATGTGGAAGCGCTCCAAGGACTTGACGTGACAGCTGTAGGTTACCCAAGCTTCACAGCTATAAAGGAGGGTGGTGATACAGACCGCTTGGCATACGGCGACCTTTGTGGGGGGACGAAAGCTCCTGTTCTAAAAGACTCTACGCAGAAGTCTCCCAAAGGCAGCTGATGTGGCTCTGGATGTGGTTGTCAATGCCGCTATCCTCAGAGAGAATGCTTCCCAGATATTTGAAAGATGGCACTACTGACAACTTTTCATCACCAACAGTGAAGGCAGGTAGATTGGGTGGGACACTGGTACTCCACTGGCAAACCACTTCTGCCTTGGTGGTAGTGACAGTCAGCCCCATCCTGCTGTACGCTCTCACCACCACAACAAGGACAGTCTGAAGATCCTCTGGGGTATGGGCCACAAGAGCACAGTCGTCTGTATACTGCAGCTACAGGACCCGCTCCCTACGGAGTTTGGTGGTTGTGTGGAGCCTTCTGATGTCAAAGAGGTTGCCATCTAATCTGACGTCCACTGCCACACCGCTGCTGTCTTCATTCTCGTTGTGGAGAAGCTTGGTAACACATCAGAGGAAGATGTTAAAGCGCACTGGTGCTAGCACACACCCCTGCCTCACCCCTGTGCGTAAAAGGAAGGGCTTGGACTCTTGTCCTCCTATGGTCACCCGAGCAGTCATCCCATCGTGGAACTGGCGGAGGATGTTAACAAATTTATTGGGACAGCCAAACCTAAGGAGGATATCCCATAAGAGCTATCTTTGCACAGTGTCGAATGCTTTGGAGGGGTCTATAAAGGCCATAAACAGGTCCTGATGTTGCTCTTGGCACTTTTCCTGAAGCTGCCGGGCTGTGAAGGTCATATCGATCGTGCTCCTGTTCTTCCTGAATCCACACTGTGATTCAGGCAGCATTGACTCGGTGATGTTGCTGATGAGTCTCTGAAGCATCACCTTAGCCAGGACCTTTCCAGCAACAGAAAGGAGTGATATTGCCCCTACGTGATAGACCCAGGACAGTTCCTAATGAAATGATAACGCTGAGGAATTTAAAGTTGCTGACCCTCTCCACCTCTGTTCCCCTGATGAAGACTGGCTCAAGGAGGTTCCCAGTTTCCTCCTCTTTAGTCAATAATCAGCTCCTTGGCCTTGATGACACTGAGAGAGAGGTTGCTGTTGTGGCACCATGCAGCCAGATTTTCATTCTCCCTCCTATATGCTGATACGTCAGCAACTTTGATTCAGCCAATGACAGTGGTGTTGTCAACAAACATAAATACAGCATTGGAGCTGAGCTTAGCCACACAGTCATAAGTATAATGTAATGATGTGCGCTGGCAGTATCGGAACCCAAGTGCAGAGGAAAGACAGATTCTGGTGTAGAGACGGTGACGAGAGTTCATTCATAATAATTCCAACACTGAGAGAAGTAACATTCTCAAGACTAGGACCCTGCAATTAACGCTAAATGGGCATTCGTTTAAGTAATACAAGTAACGTGGACTCCCTTAGGCTATCAAAATAAACTTAACAAGCTTAAACAGAAGGCACCTGGAGATGGTATTACAAAACACTAGTCACTCAAGGAAAGCACAAGGAACTCTAAATGGGTAACAAATGCCGTTAAACACCAATGAACCAAGTCAGGTGCTCTAATAAACTTTGGAGCCCTGCACGGGCCTGAAAAACTCATTGCATACAAAGTATAATGTGGGGAGTCTGATGCAGCCGCCACCTTGTCCTTGGCAGCCTGGGGTCAGGATTCAGTAGTATGGAGTGCAAGATGACTAGGGACCCTTGACTGCTCCAGCCTTCCTCCGCCTTCACTGCTGATGCATCTTCTGCCAGCTCTACTGCTAATATGTGGCATGGGTCGCTCTTTGTCTGGTACCTCACCCTTGACCTTCCCACCGTGGTTTGACCCTACCAGGAGCTAAGTGCACAGCAGAGGAATAAAGGGTTTTGGGGAGGGAAAGGCAAACAGATGGAGCGAAGTCCATGGCCAGATCAGACATGACCTTATTAAATGGTGGAAGAGGTCCAGATGGCCTACCCCTGTTCCTACTTCTCATGTTCTTTTCAGGCCTTTCTCCCCTTATAGCAAAAATAGCTTCCCCAAACAAAAACAGAGCAAACTGGTGTGGTAGCACCATGGTTAAGTCACCGGACTAATGTCCAGAAATATGGACAACTGATTAAGAGATGTGAATTCAAATCCCACCTTGACTGTTGAGGAATTTGAATTCAATAAGACAGATCAGGAATAAGAAAAGTAGTCTCAGTGATTGGAATCATAAAACTGCTGAAAGTCAATCTGGGTCACAAGTGCCCCCAAGGGAGGGAAATCCCATCCAGTCTGGATGACATGTTTGTCTAGACACACTAATGTGGCTGCTTCTTTACTACCTTTTGAACTGGTTTAGAGGGAATAGGTCCCATCCTGTGAGAAAATAAATGAAGATCAAAGTTTAAGGATAAAACGCAGCGACCTTATTGATTTTTCTCAATGCTGGATCAGCGTGCTTTCTGATAGTCCTTGTTCTTGGACACCCTGCCTGACTTGAAGTTGAAACTAAAACTGACAATAAAAGGGTCCACATATAGAGGAGATTCTGCAGTCCTGACGAAGGGTCTCGGCCCGAAATGTCGACTGTACCTCTTCCTAGAGATGCTGCCTGGCCTGCTGCGTTCACCAGCAACTTTGATGTGTGTTGCTTGAATTTCCAGCATCTGCAGAACTCCTTGTGTTTAAGATTCTGCAGATGTTGGAAAACTTGAGCAGCACCCACAAAATGCTAGAGGAACTCAACAAGTCAGGCAGCGTCAATGAAGGTAAATAAACATTTGACATTTGAAGGGGCTCAGCCCGAAACATCGCCCGTTTATTCCCCTGCATAGCTGCTCCCTGATCGCTGAGCTCTTCCTGCATTTTGTGTTGTGTCTGTCGTTCAATGAAAGAGGTCAACATCTGCGATGTGCATGCGTTTGAGCTGCTTTATCATGAGTTCCAGTAATGGGCAGAAGCTGATTTATGCCTCCTTTCACAAGATGGGTAAAGTTGTTTACTTTGATTGGCTAAGTGTAGAGCACAAACTTTCATCAGTGGGAAAGTAGATTCTTCTATTTACACTGCGAATGACAACCCTTAGAAACCATTTGGTGACCTAATTAATAAAAGTTCCCAGTGATAAACATTTTCTGATGGGTTTTATGACCCTATGTATACACCAAAGGTTACTGTCTAAGATTTATTGATGACTGTGAGGGAAACTGAAAATCTTTTGTTGTCTGCAGAATGTGGTATCTGTGCAGATGTGGGCTCTGCTCCTGCTTTGACCCAAACAAGAGACTTTGGTTTCAGGAATCGTAATACTCTCAAATTTTCCCTCACCCTTCACTGTCCACCCCTGCTGTGTTACCTCCAGAGCTTCAAGGATATGCAAATACTTCCAGTACGGTGTGAGGTTAATGGAAAGTAATAAGCGGTTTCAAGGTGGAAATTTGCAATATCCTCCTACCACATATCCCTCAGCCTCTGACCATTTTTTAGATCCTGGGTGCTTTGGAGCTCTTGCATGAACTTAGCAGAGAGGAATTTTAGTCAGAAATGCATACCCTCATCTCTCACATCTGCAAGGAGGATGACATTTTCGGGGCCTTTTGAAGTGCCATAATTGTGATCACCTTCAAGAGATGAGTCTGGTCAGATTGAGAGAGTCTGCCTATAGCCTGCCACAATGAAAGACACTGCCTAGGTCCTCCTCAACCACCTGTTCCTAGTCGCCAGTGGTTGTTCTCTGAATTGCAGTGTGGATTGCCCATGGCATGATCTCCATTCAATATATTGATGGCTGACCTGACCTAGGCCACATTTCCTCCTCAGTGTCAATTCCCTGTTTCTCTCAATTCCTTCGTTCAAAGTTCAAAGCAGATTTATGAACAAAGTATGAACAGTATATATATCACCATATACTATCTTAAGATGTATTTTTTTTAGATCAGATTATGAGGACACTCAGTCCTCGTTTATTGTCATTTAGAAATGCATGCGTTAAAAACTGATACAATATTCCTCCAGAATGATATCACAAGAAACATAGGACAAACCAAGATGAAAACTGACAAAACCACATAATTATAACATATAGTTACAACAGTGCAAAGCAATACTGTAATTTGATAAAGAGCAGACCATGGGCATGGTAAAAAAAAGTCTCAAAGTCCCAATAGCCTCATCATCTCACGCAGACGGTCGAAGGGAGAAACTCTCCCAGCCATGAACCTCCAAGCGCCGCAAACTTGCTGATGCAGCACCATTGGAAGCACCCGACCGCAACCGACTCTGAGAATCCGAGCCTCCGACCAGCCCTTTGACGCCAAGCACCGAGCACCATCCTCTGCCGAGTGCTTTGACCCCACCCCGGCTGCCGAGCAACGAGCAAAGCTGAGGACTTGGGGCCTTCCCCTCCGGAGATTCTGGATCACACAGTAGCAGCAACAGCGAAGCAGGCATTTCAGCAGTTTCACCAGATGTTCCTCCGTGCTCTCATGTCCGTCTCCATCATATCAGGATTGTGCACAGCACCCTACTTGACAAATAACAGACATCACCACCAGAGTGGCCGCTGCGAGCTGTGTCGCGCCACCATCTTCTCCTCTCCTCTTTACAATAAAATAAAGAAATACTATAGAATTTACGAAACTATAAATAACAAAGATTGACAAACAACTAACAAGCAAAAGAAGACAAATCATGTAAATAGTATAAAAAAGAAAATAAATAATACTGAGTTGCAGAGTCCTTGACAGTGAGTCTATAGGTCATGGAGTCAGTTCAGCATTGTGATGAGTAAAGTTATCCACACTGGCTGAGGAGCCTGTTGGATGTGGGATAATAACTTTTCCTGAACCAGGTGGTGTGGGGCTTAAGGTTCCTGTACCTCCTGCTCGATGGTAGTAGTCAGAAGAAAACCTAAGACCATAAGATATAGGAGCAGAATTAGGTTACTCAGCCCATCAGGACTGCTTTGCCATTCCATCATGATTGATTTATTATCCCTCTCAACCCTATTCTCCTGCCTTTATCCCCATAACCTTTGACGCCCTGATTAACAAAGAACTTGTCATCCTCTGTGTTATGTTTTGTAACTCCAAAACATAAAACTAATTGAAACGAGAACTCGGATCCAGGAGATGTGTGTCTTAGTTTTGTTTTTACTTTAGTGAGGCGCACATGGTGGCATGACACTGTATGCAATTCATGTATTTTATAGATAACAAGTAATAAATTGTGTAAACAACAAAGAATACTTAAACAACACATTTACTATATTACTCAAATATTACTAAAATATTAAATACACTACACTTCTCACTGCTTAGCCATAAACTCCAACTCAATACACAATGATTTAACTCAACTATGTAATATATAAGCATCCACAGCATAGTAAATTTTAAATTGTCCCACTCAGGCCTAAAGATCTAATCACTGTGGAGGATTTCTTACTCTTGGGGGATAATGTTTTTTCCTGATAGGGTTTGGAGGGGGTGGAGGGAAGTGTGAGTGGGTTACTTTGCTTGGTAGGTGACACAATCTCAGATTCCAGGACCTGCTCCATGTTTGTTGTAAGAGTTGACTCTGGAAGTGGTTCTGACAGCCCTGGATACCATTCCTCTGGGTGAGTTGGCATCCGAAACGGTGTATGACAAGCTGTTCAACCCACTGACCTGGCCCAGGCCACCAAACCAAGCTTAGAGCCAACACATCCGTTTTGACCAGACCTAGGTGTACCTGCAGATGCTGGAAATCCGAGCAACACGAACAAAATGCTGGAGGGACTCAGCAGGCCAGGCAGCATCCGGGAAAAGAGTAAACAGTCGATGTTTCGGGCCGAAACCCATCATCAGGAGTCCTGTAGTGTCAACTGTACTCTTTTCCTAGATGCTGCCTGGCCTGCTGAGCCCCTCCAGCAATTTGTGTGTGTTACTAATGATCGCAGTATAATAGACAAAAGACCAGGAAGTGAAAAGGAAACACCAACATAAATGCAAGCAAGATGGTTAATTGTCCAACTCTTCCTTTCTCCAGTTCAGATGACGTGTCTTCAACTAGAAATATGAAATCTGTTTTTTTTTCCTCTCTACAGACACTGCCAGACCTGTCGAGTGTTTCCAGCATTCTGTGTTGTGCGATTTCCCCCCTATATTTCAGGTTGTGGGAGGTGAAGGTGGCGAGGGATGATTGGCAAGAACAAATGCTCTGGATTTGGATGAAGTGATTATTCTGGTACAGGGAACAAGTAGGAGTTCTGATGAGCAATCCCACAGAAATGGTCCAGTCCAAAAATCAGGAACTACAAGTTCCCCAACCTCGCCAAAGAACTGTCAATTATTTCCCTAGGAAGGCTAATTACATAATTGCATATTTTAAAAAGCACAGATTAACTTATTTCAATCGACTCTCTTGAAGTGAAGGTAAATAGGTTATTTGAAGGTGGCATTGTGTTGTAACATATTGGGTTAGGTCTGAACATGGAAGAATGGAATGAAGGACTCACGCATAATGGTCACAGCTCCCTATAAATACAGGTCTTACAATAAGGATCTTTTGAGTGAGGATCTTACTCGACTCAATCCATCCCACATTCAAAACCAAACAACCACCAGAATTCCTCTCTTGAAATGCCCCTGAGACGATGCATTCAGACTCAAAATCATCCTTCGCAAGATTATTGGATTGGTCTGATTGTAAATATAAGAATATGGGAGAAGTGGGTAGTGTGGTCCCAGTACACTGTTATACCCTTGTACTAGTATTAGGAATGCCTACCACTCAGTCCCTAGACTGTACTTTGGGAAATGTGTTCATTTGCCTGCCCTCCTTCTACCTGCATGCAGGAAGAGGCTAAAAGCAAGACTGCAGAGGTAAGCACAAGACATGGCTATGGCATTGTTTCAAGTAGGCGGACTGGGTCAAGTTCAGGGACTCATCAGAAAATCTGAACAAATACACCCCAGTTGTCATGGAATTTTTAAAAACAGGATGTCCTGACAAAATCATTCAGAGTATCCTCAATGGGATGCCCTGGATGAGCCACGAGATCTACATTTGGCTGTGGATCAGATCAGTGCTGCTTAGCTCTGGTGACCAAGTAACATACAAGTTCAGGTACTACCTTGGAGAAAGTCATCTCACAGGTGAAGTGGCAAATTCCGGACTAAACTTGAATCACTGAAGGATGCTCGGCAGCTGTGGTAGGGCTCGAATGCTATCACCTCCGACAAAGTGAAACCGAGGTGACAAAGAACTTTGCTCCCAGATGAGCACAATGCTTTTTATGCTCGCTCTGACCGTCAAAACGTTGAGGCAACTTCACAAACTCCCACAGGCCCCAGTGACCTCGTGATTTGATTCTTTGTGGCTGACATGAGGATATCCTTCAGGAGTGTGAATCCTTGGAAAGCATCTGTCCCAGGCAGGGCACCTGGCTGAGTATTAAAGACCTGTGTTGATCAACTGACTGGAGTGTTCACTCAGATTGTTAACCTCTCATTCAGGCAATATGAGGTACCCACCTGCTTCGAGCAGACTTTAATTATACCGGTGCCTAAGATTAGATTATGAGGACACACAGTCCTCTTTTATTGTCATTTAGTAATGCATGCATTAAGAAATGATACAATGTTTTTCCAGAATGATATTACGGCAACACATGACAAACCGACTTAAAAACTAACAAAAACCACATAATTATAACATATAGTTACAACAGTGCAAAGCAATACCGTAATTTGATAAAAACAGACCATGGCACGGTAAGAGTCTCAAAGTCTCTCGAAATTCCCATCATCTCACGCAGACAGTGAACCTCCAGCGCCGCCAACTTGCCGATGCAGCATCCTGGAAGCATCCGACCACAGTCCAGCTCCGAGTCCGTCCAAAAACTCCGAGCCTCCGACCAGCTCTCCGACACCGAGCATCGAGCACCATCTCTGCCGAGTGCTTCGGCCCCGGCCCCGGCCCCGGCAACAGACAATAGGCAAAGCCGAGGATCTGGGGCCTTCGTCTTCGGAGATTCTCGATTGCACAGTAGCAGCGGCAGCGAAGCAGGCATCCCAGAAGGTGTTCCTTTGTGCTTCTCATGGCTGTCTCCATCAAATCTGGATTGTGCACAGCCCCCTAGTTAACACAAAATCGATATCATTCAGAACGGCCGCGCGCACTGCGTCGCGCCGCCATCTTCTCCTCCCTGAAGAACATGGTAACCTGCCTCAACGACCATCATCCAGCAGCACTTACATCCACGGTGATGAAGTGCCTTGAGAGGCCGGTGATGAAACATATCAACTCCTGCCCGAGAAGCAGCTTGGATCCATTTCAGTTTGACTGCTTTCACAACAGGTGAATAGCAGATGCCATTTCATTGGGTCTTCACTCAGCCCTAGAAACATCTGGGCAGTGAAGATGCATACATCAGGATGTTCTTCATTGACAATCACTCGACGTTCAATACTTTCATCCCCTCAAAACTAATCAACAAGCTTCAAGACCTCATTGTGCAACTAGTTCCTTGACTTCCTCACTTGTAGACCCTAAACAGTTTGGATTGGCAACAATGTCTCCTCCACAATGACCATCTCACAGGCTATGTGCTTAACCCTTGCTCTACCCGCTTTATAATTATAACTTCGAGGCTAAGCATAGTTCCATTGCAATATTTAAGTTTGCTGATGGCGTTACTGTCGTTGGCCGAATCGAGTGGGGCGACGAATCAGCATATAGAAGGGAGATTGAAAGCCTGCCTGAGTTGTGCCACAATGATCTGTCACTCAATGTCAGCAAGACCAAGGAGCTGATTATCTACTACAGAAGGGGGAAACCAGAGGTCCATGAGCCAGTCCTCATCGAGGATCAGAGGTGGAGAGCGTTGAAAACTTTAAATTCCTTGGTGTTATTATTTCAGTTGAATTTTCATACCAGACCATTTTAGTGGACAATTAACAAGGAATGTATCTCAGTATGTCCATGATCGCGTGGAGACCAAGACCAAACAAAAACAACAAATCTTCTTCAAAGTACTCTGAAGAATAGTTTAGTAATTTTATGGTCATTATTACCAGAGCCAGCACTCGATTCTAGATTTATACAATCTGCCGGCTGCTTTAGTGCACATGTCTTCAGATCAATAGTCCAGAGCCCTGGATTAGGGGTGGAAGATAATGGGCAAATTGAATGATTAGCCTAAAGGGGTCTTGATACTCAGGTACATGAGCTGGTTTCCAATGTCATTAGGTATCAAGATCTATAAGACCATAAGACATAAGAACAGAATTAGGCCATTCGGCCCATTGAATGTGCTCTGCCATTCGATCTTGGCTGTTTTATTTTCCCTCTCAACTCATTTCTCTTGCTTTCTCACTGTGATCTGTGATACCCTTACTAATTAGGTAGCTATCAACCTCCGTTTTACATATATCTAATGACTTAGCATCCACAGCAGCCTGTGGTAATGAATCTCACAGATTCACCACCCTTCGGCTAAAGAAATTCTTCCTCATTTCTGTTCTAAGTGGACATCCTTCTGTTCCGAGGCTGTATCCTCTAGACCTAGACTGTTCCACTATTGGAAGCATCCTCTGTACATCCACTCAAGCTAGGCTTTTCAATATTCGATAGGTTGCAATAAGACCCCCACTCATTCTTCTAAGCTCCAAGGAGTACAGGCCTAGAGCTATCAAACACTCCTCATACGTTAACCCTTTGGGAATGTGAGAAACACAGACAGCCAGTGTGGACATCAAGGTCCCACAAACAGCAGTGATGTATCAGAAATAACTCCTGCGATATTCATTGTGGAATCAATATTGCCTGAGGAACTGTGGGGGAAAAAATCTGAAAAAGGAGGCAGGAGATCTGCAGGCCAAGACCCAAATACTCCTGGTACTGTACATTAACCCTGTCATTCCACTGATCATACTCATAAACATCCTCTGGAACCTCTCCAATATCAGCACATTCTTTTTAGATATGGGGCCCAATATTGCTATGGTCAGACTAATGCCTTATAAAGCCTCAGCCTTACATCCTTGCTTTTGTATACTAGTCCTCTTAAAATGAAAGCTAATATGGAATTTGCCTTCCTTACTACTCCTGGCCCTGCCCGACCAATATTTCTGAAAAACCCCTTGAAATTGTCAAAAACCTTCCTGCCCTCAGACTTTCAATTATTTTGAAGAGGAATGACGCTCTGTTGAAAGCGCTGACTGGACTTGCTAGACAATGGCTAAGGTTCCACTGCCAACCAGCAACATGGAAGTTCAAGCAACATGTGTTGCACAGAAAGACTTTTCCTGTGCAGAATTATGTTGCAACTTTTAAAATGCTTAAGGTCATCCAAAGCATGACGTGCAAAGCACATAATGTTTCTTACATCTTTCTAATGGCACCTGCTTGCAAAGTAAAGGAAAACAAAAACTTGTGCAAAGGAGGACCCAGATCATCTCTCCATCTTGCATTTTGTCAGTGAGCGAATGTATAAACATCTGTTTTCAGTTCTGATGAATCCCTGTACGCATTGACCTTTATAAAGCATTACCATAGCATCCAGATGGAAGATATAACATTTGCTGTATTCGAAACCTTGTATAAATATTACTGTTTGGCAACCAGAAGAATGAATGCTGCCTCCCTTATTAAATCATGCTTATGGTCTTAACTATGTGTAACTGGGAGGTAAGTAATTGACTTGAAACAAAGGCCATGAACGTCACAGTATCGTAATGCTAAATTGTGCACATCAGTCCCATGCTTGTTAAAAAATCATATGTAATTATTAAGTCAGTTTCATGAGGCAGCAATGTGTCCAAAATATTTTAAATTCCATGTGGCAGCAAGAGCTGGAAGAGGCACAAACTACACTCAGTGGCCACTTTATTAGGTACCTCAGGGAGCTAATAAAATGCACACATAGTGTGTGTTTGTGTTCTTCTGCTGCTGTAACCCATCGACTTCAAGATTTGATGTGTAGTGCATTCAGAGATGCTCTTCTGTATGCAATTGTTGTAACGTCTGGTTATTTGAGTTACTGTAGCCTTCCTGTCAACTTGAACCAGTCTGGCCGTTCTCCTCTGACCTCTCCTATTAACAAGATGTTTTCACCCACAGAACTGACACTCGCTGGCTGTTTTGTTGTTTTGCCACACCATTCTCTGTAAACTATAGAGACTGTCGTGCCTGTAAATCCCAGGAGATCAGCTGTTTCTGGGAGATTCAAACCAAACTGTCTGGCACCAACTATCATTCCACAATCGAAGTCACTTAGGCCACATTTCTTTCCCATTCTGAAGTTTGGTCTGTACAACAACTAAGCTACTTGATCATGCCTGAATGCCTTTATGCATTGAATTGCTGCTACGTGATTGGCTGATTAGATATCTGTATTAATGAGAAGGTGTACAGGTATACCTAATAGACCTGTATAGGGGACCTGTACAGATTGGATGGGTTGCACCTGAACTTGAGGGGGAGCAATATCCTTGCAGTTAGCACACATAAAAGTTGCTGGTGAACGCAGCAGGCCAGGCAGCATCTCTAGGAAGAGGTGCAGTCGATGTTTCAGGCCGAGACCCTTCGTCAGGACTCGACTGCAACTCTTCCTAGAGATGCTGCCTGGCCTGCTGCGTTCACCAGCAACTTTTATGTGTGTTGCTTGAATTTCCAGCATCTGCAGAATTCCTGTTCCTTGCAGTTAGGTTTGCTAGCATGGTTCGGGAGGTTTTAAACTAATTTGCAAGGGGGATGGGACCCGGAGAAATAGAGCAGTGGAAGAAGTGCATGGAGTAAAGCCAGATCTAACATATAAAGAGGGTTTGAGGAAAGAGAAGCAGAATAAAGGGTGTAAAGGTAGTAAGGTAGAAGGGATAAAGTGCATGTACTTCAATGCAAGAAGCATCAGTAACAAAGGTGATGAACTTAGAGCTTGGATACATACATGGAATTATGATGTAGTGGCCATTACAGAGACTTGGCTGGCACCCAGGCAGGAATGGATTCTCAATATTCCTGGATTTCAGTGCTTTAAAAGGGATAGAGAGGGGGTGAAAGGGGAGGAGGGATGGGATTACTAGTCAGGGATACTATTACAGCTACAGAAAGGGTGGGTAATGTAGCAGGATCCTCTTTTGAGTCAGTATGGGTAGAAATCAGGAACAGGAAGGGAGCAGTTACTCTATTGGGAGTATTCTATAGGCCCCCAGGTAGCAGCAGAGATACAGAGGAGCAGATTGGGAGGCAGATTTTGGAAAGGTGCAAAAATAACAGGGTTGTTATCATGGGTGTATTTAACTTCCCTAATATTGATTGGCACCTGATTAGTTCCAAGGGTTTAGCTGGGGCAGAGTTTGTTAAGTGTGTCCAGGACGGATTCCTGTCACAGTATGTGGACAGGCCAACTAGGGGGAATGCCACACTAGATCTAGTATTAGGTAATGAACTGGGTCAGGTCACAGATCTCTCAGTGGGTGTGCACCTGGGGGACAGTGACCACCACTCCCTGGCCTTTATAATTATCATGGAAAAGGATAGAATCAGAGAGGACAGGAAAATTTTTAATTGGGGAAGGGCAAATTATGAGGCTATAAGGCTAGAACTTGCGGGTGTGAATTGGGATGATGTTTTTACAGGGAAACGTGCTATGGACATGTGGTCGATGTTTAGGGATCTCTTGCAGGATGTTAGGGATAAATTTGTCCGAGTGAGGAAGATAAAGAATGGTAGGGTGAAGGAGCAGTGGGTGACAAGTGAGGTGGAAAATCTAGTCAGGTGGAAGAAGGCAGCATACATGAGGTTTAGGAAGCAAGGATCAGATGGGTCTATTGAGGAATATAGGGAAGCAAGAAAGGAGCTTAAGGAGGAACTGAGAAGAGCAAGAAGGGGGCATGAGAGGGCCTTGGCAAGTAGGGTAAAGAAAAACCCCAAGGCATTCTTCAATTATGTGAAGAACAAAAGGATGACAGGAGTGAAGGTAGGACCGATTAGAGATAAAGGTGGGAAGATGTGCCTGGAGGCTACGGAAGTTAACGGGATCCTCAATGAATACTTCTCTTCGGTATTCACCAATGAGAGGGAACTTGATGATGGTGAGGACAATATGAGTGAGGTTAATGTTCTGGAGCATGTTGGTATTAAGGGAGAGGAGGTGTTGGAGTTGTTAAAATACGTTAGGATGGATAAGTCCCCGGGGCCTGGAGGAATATTCCGCAGTAAACACAAAATAGTCTGCAGATGCTGGAATCAAAGCAACACTCACAACACGCTGGAGGAACTCAGCAGGTCAGGCAGCATCCGTGGAAACGATGAGTCGATGTTTTGGGCCGGAACCTGACGAAGGGTTCCGGCCCGAAACTTCGACTCATTGTTTCCATGGATGCCGCCCGACCTGTTGAGTTCCTCCAGAGTGTTGTGAGTGTTGGAATGTTCTCCAGGCTTCTCCACAAGGCAAGAGAAGAGATTGCCGAGCCTCTGGCTAGGATCTTTATGTCCTTGCTGTCCACGGGAATGGTTCCGGAGTATAGGAGGGAGGCGAATGTTGTCCCTTTGTTCAAAAAAGGTAGTAGGGATAGTCCGGATAATTATAAACCAGTGAGCCTTACGTCTGTGGTGGGAAAGCTGTTGGAAAAGATTCTTAGAGATAGGATGTATGGGCAATTAGAGAATCATGGTCTGATCAGGGACAGTCAGCATGGTTTTGTGAAGGGCAGATCATATCTAACAAACCTGATAGAGTTCTTTGAGGGGGTGACCAGGCATACAGATGAGGGTAGTGCAGTGGATGTGACCTACATGGATTTTAATAAGGCATTTGACAAGGTTCCACACAGTAGGCTTATTCAGAAAGTCAGAAGGCATGGGGTCCAGGGAAGTTTGGCCAGGTGGATTCAGAATTGGCTAGCCTGCAGAAGGCAGAGGGTGGTGGTGGAGGGAGTACATTCAGATTGGAGGGTTGTTACTAGTGGTGTCCCACAAGGATCGGTTGTGGGACCTCTACTTTTCGTGATTTTTATTAACGACCTGGATGTGGGGTAGAAGGGTGGGTTAGCAAGTTTGTAGACGACACAAAGGTTGGTGGTGTTGTGGATAGTGTAGAGGATTGTTGAAAATTGCAGAGAGACATTGATAGGGTGCAGAAGTGGGCTGAGAAGTGGCAGATGGAGTTCAACCCGGAGAAGTGTGAGGTGGTACACTTTGGAAGGACAGACTCCAAGGCAGAGTACGAAGTAAATGGCAGGATACTTAGTAGTGTGGAGGAGCAGAGGCATCTGGAGGTACATGTCCACAGATCCCTGAAAGTTGCCTCACAGGTAGATAGGGTAGTTAAGAAAGCTTATGGGTTGTTAGCTTTCATAAGTTGAGGGATAGAGTTTAAGAGTCACGCTGTAATGATGCAGCTCTATAAAACTCTGGTTAGGCCACACTTGGAGTATTGTGTCCAGTTCTGGTTGCCTCACTATAGGAAGGATGTGGAAGCATTGGAAAGGGTACAGAGGAGATTTACCAGGATGGCCCAGAATGTCAACTGTTAATTTATTTCCATAGATTCCTGACTTGTTGAGTTCCTCCAGCATTTGGTGTGTGTTCCTAAACTTAAACTTAAATTAATATATAAGTATCATAAACTTAAATTAATATAAATTCTACATAACTTACATGACAAAATAACCATGATGATACAAGAGTAATGCACACAAAATGCTGGAGGAATTTACGCACTTGCACTCTGTCCACCTGAAAAAGTGCAATCTCCCAATGGCCACCCATTTTTCTTCCACTTCCCATTCCAATATGGCTATCCATGGCCTGCCCTCACTGTCGTGATGAGGTCACACTTAGGTTGGAAGAAGAACACCTTATATTCTGTTTGGGTAGCCTCCAACCTGATGGCATGAACATTAATTTATCAAACCTCCCGTAATGTCCCCCACCCCACCTTCACCATTCCCATCCCCTTTTCCCTCTCTCACCTCATCTCCTTGCTCACCCATCACCTCCCTCTGGTTCTCCTCCCCCTTTTCTTTCTTCCATGGCCTTCTGTCTCTTTTACCAATTTACTTCCCAGCTCTTTACTTCGTCCTTTCCCCTCCAGGTTTCACCTATCACCTTGTGTTTCTCTCTCCTCTCCCCCAACCTTTTAAATCTTCTCCTTAGCTTTTCTTCTCCAGTCCTGTTGAAGGGTTCCAGCCTGAAATGTCGACTGTACTCTTTTCCTAGATGCTGCTTGGCCTGCTAAATTCCTCCAGCATTTTGTGTGTGTTGTTCAGATTTCCGGCATCTGCAGATGTTTCTCTTGTTTGTGGGAGGAACTCAGCAGGACAGGCGGAATAAGGTCGACACCAATCATTAGAGGTCATCAAACATCATGATACACTACAAATTGAGAGAGAGAAAAAGGTTGAGTTTAAGAGCCGAGAGGTAATGTTGCAGCTTTATAGGACCCTGGTCAGACCCCACTGTGCTCAATTCTGGTCACCTCACTACAGGAAGGACGTGGAAACCAGAGAAAGGGTGCAGAGGAGATTTACAAGGATGTTGCCTGGATTGGGGAGCGTGGCTTATGAGAATAGGTTGGTTGAACTCGGCCTTTCCTCCTTGGAGCAACGGAGGGTGAGAGGTGACCTGATAGAAGTGTACAAGATAATGAGAGCTATTGATCGCGTGGATAGTCAGAGGCTTTTCCCCAGGGCTGAAATGGCTAGCATGAGAGGGCATAGTTTTAAGGTGCTTGGAAGAAGGTACAGAGGAGATGTCAGGGGTAAGTTTTTTACGCAGAGAGCGGTGAGTGCGTGGAATTGGCTGTCGATGGCGGTGGTGGAAGCGCAAACGATAGGGTCTTTTAAGAGACTCCTGGATGGCTACATGAATCTTAGAAAAATAGAGGGCTATGGGTAGTTCTAAGGTAGGGACATGTTCGGCACAGCTTTGTGGGCTGAAGGGCCTGTATTGTGCTGTAGGTTTTCTGTGTTTCTAAGATTTATATTTTGAAGAAGTGTTAGGTCTTTTGAGAACCTGATGGTAGCGGGGATGAAGCTGTTATTAAAACTTGTGGTGTGGGTCTTCAGTCTCCTGTACCTTCTGTCTGAGAAGAGAGCATGGCCTTGACTCCAGGGGTCCCTGATGATGGACGGGCTGTACAGGACAGAGACATTCCCTTCAGTCTTTCATGTCCTTGCTGACTACTGTACATCTCAACTCAACACATTTACTTGCATTTGCTCACTAGCTCTTCTAATGCCTTGAAGGTTGAGTTGAAAGTGTTAGCATTTGTGCTCTGAGGTAAGACATTACACCAATGATCCCAGGAAGAAAAGGATATGGGGAGCGTTCGATGGCTAGATTGAAAGGCCTAGATAGAGTGGATGAGGAGAAGATGTTTTGTATCGAGGTGGTATAGGACCAGAGGAGCCAGCCTCAGAATACAGGGATGCCTATTTAAAGCAGAGATGAGGGGGCATTTCTTTAGCCAGAGGGTGGTGAATCTGCTGAATTCATTGCCAAAAATTGCCACTGGGTATTATTTAAAGTGGAGATCAATAGGTTCTTAATTAGTAAGCATGTCAAAGATTACAGAGAGAAGGTCGAAGAATGGGGGTGAGAGGGATAATAAATCAGCCATGATGGAATAACAGAGTAAACTTTATGGGCCAAGTAGCCTAAATCTGTCCCTATGTCTTATGGTCTTATAGTCTTACTGCAGCAGTAAAGCTTTTGGGATGTTATGGGGCTCTGGAAAATAAGGAACCCATCAGACCATTGTTTACCAAGAATCAGTACAGGGTCAATAGTTTCCATTCCACTCTTCTCTGCCAATAACCATGAAAAATATTCTCTCAAGTACTTATCCAATCCCTCTTTACCTGCACGTGTTGCTTCTGTTTCCATGACCCCTACAGACAGGGAGTTCCACATCATATCTGATCTCGGCATTCATTTGCCCAGAGCTACTAATCTGTACTTATTTGTCATGAAACTAATTGCTCACCTGAACAGCTTCTATAGAAACTACTGAAATCAGGTGTGATCTTGCACATTCCCCAAAGGGAAATTTTCCTCTCAGTCTTTATAGGAAGAGCAGTATAATTCTGGCCATTAATGGAAGCAATATAGTGAATCCAGGATAACATAGCTGCCAGGATAACGAAGGACATGACCCACCCAGCCAACAGACTTTTCGTCTCTCTTCCCTCCGGGAGAAAGTTCAGGACTTGAAGACTCGTACGGCCAGATTTGGGAATAGCTTCTTTCCAACTCTGATAAGACTGCTGAATGGATCCTGACCCGGATCTGGGCCGTACCCTCCAAATATCCGGACCTGCCTCTCAGTTTTTTTTTGCACTACCTTACTTTCCCTTTTCTATTTTCTATTTTCTATTCATGATTTATAATTTAAATTTTTAATATTTACTAATTTTAACTACTTTTAATATCTTTAATATTTATTATTTATAATCCAGGGAGTGTAAAGTGCAGATTCAAATATCGTTGTGATGATTGTATGTTCTAGTACCAATTGTTTGGCGACAATAAAGTATAAAGTATCCTGCACCCTCTCCAGGACCTTCCCACCCTGCTTAAAGGATGGACAATGCACTGGTGTGTGTACTGCTCCATCATAACTTCTTTGCTTTTGTAGTCCATCCCTCTTGCAATTCTCGACATTGCAAATGTTTACTAAGTACTCAGTCGACATGCCTTGTTCCTTTCTAGTACACTCAGCTCCTTTGGTCCTTGTAAGGGTGATGCTGCTGTTCAATTCACCGTCCACAAAGCCCTAAACTTAAAAGGAAATTTTAAACCTCATCTGATATTGGTTTCTACGGATACACTCACTGTAGGGAGGTTATACTGTACCAAACTAATCTTCAAAGATGAGCTTACTTCCCTGTCTGGTCTCTGTTGTGCAGTCTAGCTGTCAATATCCACTGTTTGAGTGATAGGTTCTCTTTTCCTACCAAGGAGGAGATGCTTCCAGCTAACAAGGTAGTTTATTTTATTTTTAACGATACATGTTTAATTTTACACAAATAGTTCTTAAACCAGGTCTAACACTCAGAGGATTTATGATTTCTAAATGATTTCTGACTTATGAATGATTCATAAACTATAAAGGATTTCCAAGCACAGGTACAATTCTTATGAACCTAAAGAACATACCAAAATACCAATGAGTTGCAGATGAACAAGTGAGGAATGAATTTGAGTTCTTTGTTGTTATTCTCCTTGTCATTCCTAACAATCCCTAATGTTTTCTAATATTTATACTGTTTTGCTACTAGTGGACATTGCCTGCGTGTGACAATTTTTCAAATGCCTTTGCTGGGACAAAGTAATTCACACAGTTGGTCTAAAAGCTTCTGGCGACAGAGATCACAGACACCTAAAACTAATGCTGTTAGGGCTGATTCTCAGTGTACACAAATATCCCAACTATTGATTGCTCATCTGCTTCCGTGACTAGGTTTGATGTGCCAGTGACTAAATCAGTCTGGTCTGCAACCTTCCTTGACCTCAGTCATAATGGTGCAAATAACTTAGCCAATGTTGGCTGGTTTGATGCAAGCCAATTAATGTAACCCCATTGTCTTACATTGATTAAACATCGTCCTACAAGACCTCACTGCTTACTTACTTACAATAAGAACCTGAGCAAGAACATTTGTTGGTGGTTTAACTTTGTCAAGAAGAAACTCTGACCCTTGGAAAGGTTTGCTGCTGTGCTAGAAAGCTGAAGTTAGTAATAAGCCTCTTGGATCCTGAAAAGTGTATATTCATCAAAAACTTCTCTTACTTGTTCATTTTCAGACTGTGAGCATTACCAAGGAAGCCAATGCATATTAGTTCTTCCCTGCGCCTTGCTTGGTGCATCGAGCGGCAACCTTTCTGTTTCTTTAGCGTTTGTCTGTTTTACGAGGCCAAGTTACTAGCTCAACGCTCAACCCAGCACAGGTGGAAGGTATGCACGGAGCTGGCCGGATTCGAACGCCGACCCCTTGCCATGAAGTCCAGTGCAGATTCCACTACACCACCGGCAATGGACCCAATGCATATTAACCCTCTTTAATTACCCTCGGTAAAGTGACATGGATGCCTTCTTGAACCATTGCTGTCCCCCTGATATTCTACTTTGACGTTTCAATTCTGATAGAACAAAGCAGCTTGTTTAACGTGGGTTAGCAGTCTTTTGTAAGCCAGATTGAGTAAGGATGGCAGATTTGCTTTCCTATGGAGACTCAGAGAAACAGATGGAGTTTTTCAACCATCCCGTTTTTTTATGGTCACCATGACTAAAAGCAGTTGCTTACTCTTTGTCCCCATGTTATAACAGCTGAAGTTACAGTAAATTCTACAGCTCCCTTTATGGATTGTTGCACCTTTCGCCAAAGTAAGAAATCAATTTATTACTGCAAGCTTCAACAATACATAAAGAAATGACTTCACAGTGTGTGGTTTTTTGACTTCTATTTCAGTGGTCTTTCTTGAAGATTCCTTATGTAATTGACTATTTGTAAAATTTCAGTGCATGGCACACTGGAGATTAATTGGAACGTTGTCCGAGAGAAGAAAATATGTCAACATAGAAAACTACACGAGCTTTGGGAGAACCTATCAACACTACATTTTATGGAGGCAGAGCGTCTAGAATGAACTGTTGTCCAGGTGCTTAGCAAGGAAGAAGACAGTGGCATTGTGAATCTTAAGATTTAATTTGTTAGTTTATCTGAGAGTAAAGTTTAATCAATCATTCTGACAAAAAAGAGGCAGCACTGGGATTGAGGAGGAGGGTGAGGATCAGCATAATGTGCTCAACGTACATGAAGAAACGAACCAATTCTGTTACAACTGACCTCCCAATTGCTCACATCCCCCCACCCTCCAAGTCCGAGATGCTGATGGCAGGGTGACACATAGATACAGATTAGGCTTCCCAGGGAAAGTTAATGGTACGAGGGAGAAGATTAATGCTAAAGATGATTTGGCTGCTATTGGAAAGCTCGCAGTGCAGCTGTTTCATGCAAATGGATATTAGATTGTGTTTGAGAGTAGTGGGAGCATGAGGATACGCGGGCAAGGGGAACCTGTGTGTAGGAAGAGCTGCATTCATTTCAAGAAGACTAAAATACAAAAGCAAGCACGTAATGATGAGGCTTTATGAGGCATTGGTCAAACAACATATAGAATATTGTGAACAGTTTTGGGATCCACATCTAAGTAAGAAAGAACTGGAATTGGAAAGAGTCTTGGGGTGGGGTGGTCACAAGTCTTATCCTAGGATCCTAGGAATGAAAGTGTTAGTGTGTGAGAAGTATTTGATGGTGCTGGCTGGGGATTAGAAGATATCTCGTTGAAACCTACTGTACTGAATATTGAAGGGCTTAGATAGAGTGGATGTGGATAAGATGTTTCAAATAGTGAGAGAGGCTATGGCTAGTTGATACAGCCTCAGAATAAGAAGGATACCCTTTTAAAAAAGAGACAAGGACGAATTCCTTTAGCTAGAGGGTGGTGGGGGGAACGTCGACTCAGACCATGAGAGGCCTGCGTTGGGCATTTTCATGCCTTACAAGGCGCAGATTAGAAGTCTGTGCAGGGCGCCACTCCTCGCACAGACACTAGAGCAATGTGTGGTTAAGTGCCTTGCTCAAGGGCATAGACACGCTGCCACAGCTGAGGCTCGAACTAGTGACCTTCAGATCACTAGACAGACGCCTTAACCACTTGGCCACGTGCCTACACATGGAGGATGGTGAGCCTGTGGAATATGTTGCCACTGATGGCTGTGGAGGCTAAGTCATTGGGCGTATTTAACCTGAAGGTTGATAGATTCTTGATCAATAAGGGATTGGTGGTTACTGGGAGAAGACAGGAAAATGGAGTTGAGAGGGATTATAAATCAGCCATGATTAAATGGTAGTGGAGAGTCAGTGGGCTGAATGGCTTCATTGTGCCCCCATGTCTCATGCTGCTATGGTCTTATGCACAGGTCGGACCCTGAATGTGGGTCAGGGGATAGGAGTGTGTACTTGACCGTGTAGGATGATAAATGTGGGTTTATAAATCACTTTGTTACCTTATCCACTATGCAGGTGAATACTTGAGAGGCAGAAGGTGAACCACCAGCCTAGGGGACAACAAACGAGTCAAGTACTTTGGGGAGCTCAGAGATGAGGAAGTGTAGCAGATTGGATCAAAGGTTTTCTTGGTAATATTGGGACCCAGGCTTTGAAAGGGAGGCGGGCAAAGTCAGAGGAAGGAAAACTTAGGGGCTCAAGGAGAAGGTAGGTGAACCGCAGTCCCTTGGTAACATGGTCACGGGTTCCATGGAGGAGATGAGGGTGGGCAGTAAATTGCACTTGTTATGAAGGCGTTATGCATCAGGAATGTTCTGATCCCATTGATCAGAAAACAGGCAGATGGTTTCTGCAATTAGACCAGGCTAAACCGTAAGCCTCCGCTTGGAGCTTGTGCTGCATCGCAGTAGGAACAACCAAACCAAAGATTAACTTCAGAGTGGCACACATTCCATTCTGTTCTGAACACTTACCCAACTTTTCTCCTGTTGACTTATCCCAAGGTCTTTTCACTCTGATATGTTCAACACACAAGTGCCATTCATATAAGGTAATGATTGTCGTCAGTGCCTTCTGCAAAGCTCTTTCAGCCAAATGCGTTGATTTGATTATTTTGCTTCCATCCACATTGCTTCTGTTACCTTCAAATCTATTGTGGGGAATTTTATGAACTTGGATGTTTCTTGTTCCTTTGGTTGCCAGGCAACCATATGCAGAAGTCGGCTAGCAAGATATTCTCTTACAGTGAAAGCTGGGGTGAGGCTGAGCCTGAAGTTATTTTGCTCAGGATTCACTTCTGTCAATCAATAACTGCTTCAGGGTGCTTACGCCATAAGACAACGTAACATAGCCAAACATCACATCTTATTATCACGGCTTGGACTTCTGATATCAAGCTGCCATACTGCATAGAGTTTTAAAAAAAACACATAAAAGCAATGCAACACACACAAAATGCTGGAGGAACTCAGCAGATCAGGCAGAATCGATTCAATTGGATAAACAGTTAATGTTCCAGGCAGCGACCTTTCTTCAGGACAGGACTGGAAGGGGGCAAGACTTCAGAATAAAAAGGGGAAATGGCGAGGGGAAGGAGGCTTGCTGGAAGTTGATAGGTGGGAAAGTTCAAGGGCTGGAGAAGATGGAATCTGATAGGAGAGGAGAATGGACCATGGGAATAAGGGACAAAAGAGGGGCACCAGGGTGAGGTGATAGTTAGATGAGAAGAGATAAGAGGCCAGTGTGGGGAATAGAAGATGGAAGGGGAATGGATTTTTTTTAACTGGAAGGAGAAATTAAGATGGAGGCTACCCAGACAGAATAAGAGGTGTTGCCCCTCCACCCTGAGAGTGGACTCACTAGGGCACAAGAAGAGGCCATGGACTGACATGTCAGAACAGAAATCGTATTTAAAATGGTTGTCCACTGGAAAATTCTGCTGTCAGAGGATGGAGTGGAGGCGCTCGCCAAAGCAGTCCCCCAATTTATGACGGGTTTCTCTAATGTAGAGAAGGCCACATTGTCAGCACCGGAAACACCAGATGATCCCAAAAGATTTACAGGTAAAGCATTGTCTCACCTGGAAGGACTGTTTGGGGCCCTGAACGGAGGTGAGAGGAGGCAAACAGGCAGATGTCGCACTTTGGCTGCTTACAGGGATAAGAACCAGGGAGATTAGTGGGCAAGGATGAACGGACACGGGAATCACAGATGGAGCGATCCCAGCAGGAAGCAGAGAGTGAGAGTGAGGTGAAGATGTGCTTGGTGGTAGGATCCCTTTGGAGATGCTGGAAGTTGCAGAGAATGGATTATTTGATGGGGACCGGGATGGTGGATTAGGACAAGAGAAACTCTATCCCTGTTAAGACAGTGAGAAGATGGGGTGAGAGCGGATGTCTGGGAAATGGAGAGGATGCATGTGAGGGCAGCATCATTGGTGGAGGAAGGACAACAATACCAATACGAGATAATTTTGCCAATACCAGAGAGCATTGGCTTGAAGTAAATTTGTTATCAAAGTACATACCTGGCACTATATCCAACCCTGAGATTAGTTTTCTTGCGAACATACTCAGTAAGTCCAAGAAACAATGAAATGAATGAAAGGTCACACCCCATAGGACAAACAAGCTGTAGGTTTTCATAAATAAAACAGCAGAAGCATTTTAAGTTTAAGGTCAACCATAACAACTCCTTTATTCTCAACCAAGCACAGAACAC
The DNA here is from genome assembly GCF_030028105.1 of Mobula birostris. NCBI lineage: Eukaryota > Metazoa > Chordata > Chondrichthyes > Myliobatiformes > Myliobatidae > Mobula > Mobula birostris. Next base: position 148,363,674 of record NC_092377.1, read on the forward strand.
AAAGTGCAGTAAAAACTTCACATTTGTGTCATCACGTCAGACCAGCCTCTGAAGGTGAATCCCAACTCAGTGTTGATGGTTGTGAATTATGCATGTGTTTCCACCCATTATATCTCCTGACACTGGCCCACCCCCACCTCCCCCCAGAATTCACCAAAACCGGCACTGTGAGCCTGCCCAGGGCTCGGACGAGCTGCCCAGCTCGGGTCCAGTGTTCCATGGGAGGAGTAACAGCCGATGCCTCTGGATCATCCAAAGATGTGTGAACACTCTTATCATCATGTTGTCACGCCAGCGGCATGGTAGTGGAATCCTCCAAGTCTTGGTGGGTTGGTTTAAGACGATCTACTGAAACACATTCAGGTTTACTCCTCCTATCTATGATCAAAGCCTTTGCTCTCCATTCCAAGATATGGGGGCCTAAGGGGATGTTGGTGTGCATCATTACAACGAAATCAAACGGGGCAGAACGTAGGTCAACAGCAGCCCTACACTGTACACCAGATGGGAGGTAGGAATAGGTGCAAGGGGACTGAGTTTACTGAGGGGGGGGACGTAACGCTGTTGAGAGGCCGAGGAGGCAGTACCAACTCAGCAGAGGATGACTGCAGGCCCACTTTTGATGTCAATTTTGAGCCCCAGTAGGACCCATGGGAGATGATCATGCCAACACTCATCAGTCAGGGAGGCCCTCAGAGCAGCTTTTAAGGAGCGATGAAACTGCTCGCATAGGCCGTTGGACTCTGGATGAGACGCCATGGTGTGGCGAGGCCTAACACCAGGCCATATCTTCCAGAGGCCTGATGTGAACTGGGGACTGCAGTCGGAGGAAATATCAGATGGGGTTGCCAAACCAAGCAAACCAGGTGCTGATGAGCACCCGAGCCACAAATATGGCCGCTGTCTATGCTAAAGGGATGACCTCTGGCCACCTGCTGGTATGGTCCCCCATGTTAAGGAGGTGCCTGAAACTGCAGAAGGGCGTAAGAGGACCAATCAGGTCCACATCAATATGGTCAACCCGTCACTCCGGGTCTCAAAAGGTGCCAATGGTGCCCGAACATGATGGCTAATTTCCACCTGGTGGCCCTCGGCACAGGCTGCACACTAATCATATGCGTCCTTTCTCAGGCCGTGCCACACAATCGTTAGTATGACCAGTTTCCGTGAGGCCTTACGGCCGGGATGTGAGAGGCCATGAATGGAATTAAAACGTGGACATCTTCAGTTTGCAGGCACTGTGGGATGAGGGCGACCAGTTGAGGCATAGTGCAGGAGGAAAATGCCAGCTTTCCCGAACTTACTGTCAGCCAACCACAGGCCTGTGACTGTTGCTTGGTGAGCCTGGGCCTCTGGGTCAGTAGCTTAGTAGTCTGTCAGGCTGGCATAATCATCCCTGATGTGTATGGCCTCAATGGCTGGCCATGAGAGGAAATCAGCATGGCATTATTTTTTCCCTTTGATGTATTGTATGTCAGTTGTGATACGTAGGCCAGGTGGTGTTGCTACCATGCAGACTTGGGGTCTGATATTTTGGCCATCTCCTGCATGAGGAGTTTGTGATCAACTAACATTGAAGTGGTGATCTTCTAGTAGAAAACCAAAATGGCAGACAGCCAGAAAGAGACCGAGAAGCTCGCGGTACTTTTTTCGGGGGTTGGAGCTGCCGGCTGATAAAGACTCTGACCAACTGCTCATGCACAGCACCTACAGCGTAGTCTGGCGCATCAGTAGTAATGGCTATGGGTGCATTGGGGAGCAGGTGTGCCAGTAGGGTCACATTGGAAAGAGCTTGTCTGGTGTCATCAAATGCTCTGGTCACGTCAGCTGACCATCCAAGCACTTGATTAAGTGCACCATATAGGGGAGGGGAGGGAACATCGACTCAGACCATGAAAGGCCTGCGACGGGCATTTTCATGCCTGACGAGGCGCAGAATGGAAGTCTGTGTGGGGCGCCACTCCTCGCACAGACTAGAGCAATGTGTGATTAAGTGCCTTACTCAAGGGCACAAACACGCTGCCACAGCTGAGGCTCGAACTAGCGACCTTGAGGTAACCAGACAAACATCTTAACCACTTGGCCACGTGCCCAACACAGAACAGCACTATATAGGGGAGCATAAATTCAGGAGCTTGCAGAATGAAGCAGTGATAGAAATTCTCCATACCTAAAAACTCTTGTAGTTTTTAGTTGTGCGGGGCAATGGAAAATCCATAATAGTGCCTACTTTTGATGGGTGGGGTTAGCACCTTCAGCAGAGATGTGATGGCCGAGAAAGCCAATGGTTGACGAGCCAAACTGGCACTTAGCAGGATTAATAATCAACCTGTGTTGGTTTAAATGCTTGAAGAGTGTGCGGAGATGTGATATGTATTCAGATTTGGGTGCACTGACAACAAGTATGACATCCAGGTAAACAAAAAGAAAACCTCAGTCTTTTAATATAGGGCCCATCAGCCATTGGAAAATCTGTGCTCATTCTCCAGCCTAAACCTCATGCAGAGAAACTCAAAAGAGGCTATGTGGGGTTATCACAGACATTTTGGAAATGTCCTCCAAGCACATATGCACCTAGTGATAGCCTCTAACTAAGTTAGGTTTAGAAAAAAACTCTTTCCAGCTAAAGATGCTAAAAAATCTTGAATGTGTGGGATTGGGTAACGATTGTCAAGGCGTCAGTAATTGCCACATGTGCGGCAGCCACCATCAGACTTCGGGACCACGTGGAGGGACAAGGCCCGGAGCTATTTGACTGGCATACAGTGCCAAATCTTTCCATGTTGACAAGCTCAGCCTTCGTGGGTGCCCGCTTCTCTGAGTCCAGTCTACGAGAATGGATTGGCAGGCCGGTCGTGGAAATGTGGTGCTTGTCCCTACATTTTGTGACTGTAGTTGAGAATGTGGGCTTGATGAGGTTTGGGAATTTGCCCAGCAGTCGAGTGAACTCTAATGTGCTGGACGGAGACGTTGTGGGGAACTTACTGGGGAAACAGTGCCGTGACCCAAAGTCCTTGATATCCACAAGCCGGCAGTTCGTAAGATCAGCTTGGGCACACAGGAAATCTGCACTGAGCAGAGGTGTGGTCACTTTAGTCAGGACAACGTCCCAGCTGTAACATTGCCCACTGAAGCAGAGTGTCGACCCACTGTGTTCCATAAGTCTGGATCCTGCTGCCGTTGGCAGCTTCCAGCAACGTTTCATTGCTCTTTGCCTTCTGATTGATAGGTGATGCTGGCAGCACGTTCACTTGAGCACCTCTCTCACACAAGGAGCATTACCCCGAACGGGTGGTCGTAATGAGCAGTGGATACTGAACACCCGAACCCACGGTGTTCGCAAACCTCTGATGTCTCGATTTGCTGGCACTGTCGAAGTTGCCAGCTTGTCGGCGCTTCCTGGCATTCATACCAGGAAGTACGAATGGTAAGACCCAGACCCAACGTTGACTGTTTCACAGCCGCGGATGTGCCTGTGTGCAGGCCCTGACGACAGGGCTTATCGAAGCAGGGAAAGGAGGAGGAATTATGCACCTCTGCCTGTGTGAGTGTAGAAGATCAGCCATTTCAGCAAACTTTCTATAGTCATTCACAGGTGTATTAGCAAGGGTTGTGAGAACTTGATCAGGTATTTGTTGCATGAAGAGTTCTTTAAAAATAAAACAAGGGTGGTGTTTTCCCAGGAGAGACAGCATGTGGTCCATTAGCTGTGAAGACCTAGCATCCCCCACAGGGGCGTATCGACAGAAAATAGCACCTATGGCAAGCACTGGAATTGTGCCCCTGTCCAAACATCTGACACCCATCTTTTAGATAACTTCACCATAATATCAGCTCAAAAATACAAGTCAAGCTCGTTAATCTTTTAATTAATAAATTATGGCACTGCATGAAAATCATAACTGCACCTTCCTTGCCTTCACTGATGCAAATTGGTCTATGACGTGATCAAAGTCAGTCTTTACAGTTTCTTCTCCTTTTACACTCAGCAGAGCAAGATCACAGAGTCTGCCTTGACCCATGGAGGCTCTCAAATACGAAAGTATTAGTTTTATCTTGCTGAATGATCTCTCACAGATGGCGATGGAAACTGCGATGGTTAGCATTATCTGAATAGCAATGCGAAGATTGGGGAAGACTCTCTCATCTCCATACTGAACAATAAATCCAAGAAGCTCTTCAGGTCTTGATATTTTCATGTCCACCCGCCTTGATAACAACATTCTGCAATCCAAAGTTTCTACATATAGCTGCTATCCATCGACATTAGAGCTGTACAATTCACCCAAATTTTTACACTTCTTCTTTAGGTCGTTACTGTCAGCAACGTAACACAGTCCCTCAACATTGAGAAGGAACACAAACTTGGCGTTAGTGTCGTGCAAATGAGCGAACCTTTCGTCCATTTCTCTGTAAAGACGGTCGAGTGTTCCCTTCATGACTCTTTCCATTCCCTCCTAAGCTGTTAACCCAGCGTCTCTCGAGTTCTGATCAGCCATTCGTTTCTTTCATCTCTGACATCTTTCAACTTCAATATTCCATTCTTGGCAGAGACCGACTCCTTCTTCGAGTGACTCACTGACCAACGTTTCGCTTTCATCATAAAAATGATCTCAGAGGGCTTTCAAGTCCAGGGCGTCATCATGAAAGTTCATGCTAGGATCCTGCAGCCTCTTTTGAACACGATCAATGCGAATCAGTACTTTGTTCAAAATCCTAGCAAAATCAGAAAATTGTAACCAACATGCAGTGGTATAGCTGCCTTGCGTCACTTCTTGTTTCACTGGTCTCGTTTTCATTGTCTATCATGTCCTGGAGAACTTGAAATATCTCCTCAAGGTACTTGTTGACGGGCTTCACTGCTTCTGTCCTTGCACTCCAGCTGGTTTTGGACTCTGACTTAACAACCACAGACATGGAGTTTTTGAGTTTTTCCCAGTGCTGTGTTGAACGAGAGAAAAACACGTAGAGAGCTTCGATGGTTCCAAAAAACGCGACCATCATTGTATCCTGCTTGGCTGCATGTACACCCAACAATATGAGTGAGTGATTGTCGCAACTCACAAACACTGCCAGGTTGTTTTCCTCACTTATTCTTTGAAGACACCACTTCTGTGTCCAGCCATCACAGCAGCGTTGTCATAGCTCTGTGACCGACAATCTTGTAGCTCCATTTCGTCCTTCTCTAGCTGTTTCAAGATGTCTTCAACCAAGCTCTCATCATCCTTCAGGCTTATCTGGATAAAACCAAAGAAGGACTCTTTAAAATGGACTGTTTTCCTCTTAAAATCAACTTCCACGTACTTCACTATCTCTGACATCTGCTCACGGTGTGCCTGATCAGGAGTTGAGTTGAACATGAGACCATAGTACTTGGCTTTACGAATGCTTCTCAGTAAACTCTGGCAAACAGTGGATGCCATCATGTGGATGAATTCATTCTGGATACCCAGGGAAAGATAAGATGTGGATCCAGGATGACTTTCCAAATGAGTGAGGTGTTCTTTTATGACAGGGTCAAAAATGGCCAGTAGTTTCAGTAAGCCAAGGAAATTTCCCACATTGAAATCATTGTCTAGCTGAAGTGACTCACTGTGTCCTCGCAAAGCCAGGTTCTGAATCTCAAAGAATTTTATGTAGTGAAGGATTCTCGTCAAGATATCACGCTACTTCTGGTTTTCCTTCTCAATCTGTGATTGAAATATCGTGTCAATAACTCCTCTGTTTCCAGCTAAATTTCTTTCCACTGTGTGAAGCATTCCCAATGATTCTTGGCATTTTCATGAACACTAATCCTTTCAGGTGCTTTCCACTGGTTGAATCCACTTTCCTGCTCCAATGAGGATTGATGGTCTGACCGGGAATAGGGAAAACAACAGATACAAAATGCAGACTTTTTAGAATGGGAATAGACCAGACATCAGCGAGTTACTTCATCACCACGACCATTTCCTAATTTCCTTTTGAACCAAGTTTTGTTCATTGAGCAGTTATTTGTTGGTAGGAAAGGCCCCTCACTGTTCTGGAAATACTTTGAACCCAGCGTTATTATTTCTGTTCTCAACACGTCAGGCAGAGTTGCTTTTCCAGTATCCTTGTCGAGCTCTAGAAGTCCAATGTCATGCTATTCCATCACTTCTGGTATGACAATTTGAGGCTCTTTGACACCATCCAGTTCACTAGGTTCAGTGTCGTCAGGTAAAATCTCGTCAATAAACTCAACATCATCACCACCACCATCACCGTCTGCTCCTGTCATGTCCACATTCTCTGTGGCAGCCTCACATCTCACCATACTCTGATTTATCTGACTTGACTTCCTCCTCAGCTTGTGGCACATTTGTACTTGATCCACCTTCGGATCCTAACAAACTTGTAGCAGGTGCAGGTGACTCCATGGAACGTGTTGAACTACTTGTTCTGGGCTTTTCAAAGAAGGGCATGAAGAACTTGCTCGACTTCCTGGCTTCCTCCGCCTCCAACTTCAGTCTGTTCTGTCCTTCAGCTCCACTTTCCTTCTTCTTCGTGAAGAAACGTTTCATGGTCTTACACAATGCTCTGAAATAAAGTCATCCTAGTGCTTCTCACCCATGATAATCAAAGACAGATCATACATCTGAAGAAAATTCTTTTTTCACTATCCGAGGATGGTTTGTCTGACTTTAATAGAAAATGCTCAGTGGCGCCCCCTCTTCAAGTGGCACCCAGGGCACGTGCCATACCTGCCATGCCTTCGGTACGCCACAGATCCCCCAAGCCAGGCAAGGAGAGCAACTGTTTGGCACATTCAAACTCTGATTGTCCAACAGTCTGTAAAATGTGAGTTTTCAGTGTGCAATATTGTTAGTGTTCAGGCGGGTATTCAAACAGACTCACCATTCTCACTGCTATGGACCTACTGAGTGACACTACTATGTAGTAATATCTAGTGTCATTTACAGAGATTTCTCACAGAGAGAATTGTGCCTTAGCTTGTACCAAGCAATAGCATTTTGCTCCCAAGACTCCAGCAGTTTCAAAGTGATTGCATTGGCTGACATGTTCGATAACTCTAGAACCGTCCTAGAGCATCAGGGTCATCAAAGTAGGTTTTCATAAGTAAAACGGCAGAGGCATTTTATGTTTAAGGGAAACTATAACAACTCCTTTATTGTCAACCAAACAGAGCACAAAGCGCGGTAAAAATCTGCACGTTATTACATCATCATGTCAGACCAATCTCTTAAAGTGAATCACACCTCAATGTCGGGGTTTTGAATTATGCCAATGTCTCCACCCATTACATTACCCAACCAGACAACCAATGTTCACAAGTCTACAAACTGTGCAAATACAAAAGAAGAGATAAATAATAATAATAAATAAATAACCAATAAATATCTAGAAAATGAGATTAAGAATCCCTGGTGAGTCCATAGTTTGTGGAAACAGTTCAGAGATGGGGCATGTGAAGGTGAGTGAAGTTATCCCAACTGGTTCAAGAGCCTGAAGGTTGAAGGGTAATAACTGTTCCTGAATTTGGTAGTGTGGGTCATGATGGCAGCAGAGTTAAGTGTGCCCTGTCTTTCAGAAGATCATGAAATCATTAGTTCATTAAGATGTTTCAAAAGTCCGTTGCTTAAAGGGAAATTACAGGCTGGAGACTGCAGTGAGTGTAATTCAAAAGAGATATATTTACAAGTTTTGTAAGCAGCCCACAACACGTCACCGTGGTTCACCGGCGCCACCTTGGAGGATCTTTAAGGTGAGTGGAGGAAAGATTAGAGGAGATATCAGAGGTAGTTTTTTACTACAGAGAGTGGTGGGTGTCAGGAGCCAACGGCCAGAGATAAAAGTAGGGGCTGATGCATTTAAGAGACTCTTGGATATGTACATATATACAAGAAAAGTGGAGGATTGTGGACTGTGCAGGAGAGAAGTTTGTTCATTCATTATGTGCCCTGTATGATATAGGTGGTCATGGTCTTCCCATGACCATGATTGTTCTTTGCAGATTTTTCTACAGAAGTGACTTGCCATTGCCTTCTTCTGGGAAGTGCCTTTACAAGACAGGTGACCCCAGCCATTACCTATACTCTTCAGAGACTGCCTGCCTGCTGTCGGTTTCGGCATAACCATATGATATGGCTGCTCATACGACCATCCAGCACCTCTCCCATGGGATGCACGTGACCCTGATCGGGAGGCGGGTGGGGCGGTGGATGCAAAGGGAAGAAGTGCCTTACACCTCCTTTGCTAGGGATGTACCTCAACCCCACCAGTGTGCAGAATTAGCTTGATTGTGAAGTAGGTTTATATATGTTGACACAACACCCTGGACAAAGTGCCGTACTGTGCTTCACTAATCCCAGTTTATACTCTCACATTCCCATCAGTTCCCCATAGGTTCCAGCACTCACCAATACAAGAGGGGTACATGCCCGCCAATTCAGCTACCAGCCCACATGCTTATGTGACGTGGGTGGAAACGGGAGCACCCACTGGAAACATGCAGTCACAGAGATAACATGCAAACTCCACATGGACAGCAACAGAGGTCAGGATTGAACCCAAGTCATTGGAGCTGTGAGTCTTTCTGCCTTACTCTTATTCTCCGACCAGTCCTCCAAAGCAAGAAAAATTGCCTCTTCCTTCTCAAGTTCCCTCAACTAGGTTCACCTTCAAGTACAGCTTTAACACACAGCCCCAATAATTCATGACACCATTATTTGCAATTCCAATGTCAGTTTGAAGAATTAGTGGCTATATTGGTAACAGGGAGTCCAGGTATCAGGAATTCATATTTACTTACCTTGAATAAGATAAATAATTTATCAAGAGAATTCTTATGTTTATAATTTACAAATCATTTAAAATAATTTACGACTATCTGGCTCCAAAGATTATTCTGCAAAGAGAATTTTGAACAAATTGCAAAATCCTATTGCATCTCGTCACTGCTATAAAAATATAGAATTTTCTCAATGAAATTATAATCATGTTCAGGCCAGAGACAATCAAAGGGATTATACATCTCAAAACATATTGATATAATATATAAAGACAGGTCAAAAACTAAAGCTTATTAATCTCTCACAGCTGGCTGAAGTTATTTGGAAGAAAAAGCTAGTTTTTTTTTCAGATTAGCATTAAATACAGTTACTGAACACCAAAGAGCAGATGCTGGAAACTTGAAATAAAAGTAGGAAATGCTAGAAACACTGAGCAGGTCAGGCAGCAGCTGTGGAGAGAGAAAAAGTTAACATTTCAGGTAAATGATCTTCAGTAGAACTGGAACTGGAAAAGTAAGAAAATAAATTAGTTTTAAATTTCAGAGAAGGGGAGAAATTCACAGGACAGGAAAATTAAATTGGGGCTACGGACACAAAATGCTGGAGGAACTCAACATGCCAGGTAGCATCCACATAGGGGAATAAACAGCCTGAAACATCGACTGTTAATTTCTGTCCATAGATTCTGAGTTCCTCTAACGTTTTGTGTTTGTTGCTCAAAACTTCCAGCATCTGCAGAATCTCTTGTGTCCCTGATGAGGCCAGAGCTGTTGAGATGGGGGTGGGGGAGCATGCTATTGGTTGAATAGATACTGTCTAATCTGCTGGACATTTCTAGAATTCTCCATTTGGTTTCATTTTCAACAACTGTATTTGTATGATTATTTGTTTTCTCTCTTATGGATCCCATTAATTTCACCGGACTACTACTCAAATGTTGGGATCTCCCGGCCAACCACAGTCTCACCCTATCAGGGATATAGGCTGGGTACCTCTTACCCATATTCCAAAACCCAACAACCTCCGAAATCCAAACTTTTTTGAATGTTGGCATGACGTCGCAAATGGAAAATCCCACAGGTTCCCAGGCATTGTGCAGGTCTCTGTGCACAACAGACAGTTCTGAGGAGTGACCTCACTTGTAATGAGCAGAAGTTAATGAAAAAGAAAAAAGCACCACATAAAGTGCAAAATGAAGATCTTGATTGCTTACCGAAAGTGTAGATTTGTCAGCAGAGTGAACATATGGGAGCGCAGTGAACAAAATTACAATGGGAGATAGAAAATGCAGGCCAAAAGGCAATGTTACAATAGTCATGGGGAAATTCAATATGCAGGTAGATTGGGAAAATCAGGTTGGTGCTTAATTCCAGGAGGGGGATCTTCTAGGATGCCTATGAGATGGCTTTTTAGAGCAGCTCATGGTTGAGACCACTAGAGGATCAGCTGTTCTGGATTGGGTGTTGTGCAATGAACTGGAATTGATTTGAGAGCTTAAGGTAACAGAACCCTTAGGGGAGTGTTATCATGATATGATCGAATTCACCCTGAAATTTCAGAAAGGGATGCTAAAGCCAGATGTATCAGTATTACAGTTGAGTAAAGGGAATTACAAAGGCATGAGAGAGGAATTGGCCAAAATTGATTGGGAAAGAACACTGGTAGGGATGATGGCAGAGCAACAAAGGCTAGAAATTCTGGAAGCAACTTGGATGGCACAGGATATATACATCCCAAAGAGGAAGTAGAATTCTATAGGCAAGATGACACACCAGGGGCTAACAAGAGAAGTTAAAGCCCACATAAAAGCCAAAGAGAGGACATATAATTGAGCAAAAGCTAGTGGGAAGTTACAGGATTGGGAAGCTTTTAAAAACCAACAGAAGGCAACTAAAAAGTCATTAGGAAGGTAAAGATGGAATACAAAAGTAAACTAGCCAGTAATACTAAAGAGGATACCAAATGCTTCTTCAGATACACAAAATGTAAAAGAGAGGAGAGAGTGGATATCAACCTGTTGTAAAACAATGCTGGAGAGGTAGTAATGGGGAACAAGGAAATGGCAGAAGAACTGAATAAGTATTTTGCATCAGTCTTCACTGTGGAAGACACTAGCAGTGTGGTAGATTCAGGGATCATGAAATGTGTGAAGTTACCATAACTGGAGAGAAGGTTCTTGGGAAACTGAAAGGTCTGAAAGTAGATAAGTCACCTGGACCAGATGGTGTACAATCCAGGGTTCTGAAAGAGGTGGCTGAAGAGATTGAAGAGGCATTTGTAAAGATCTCTCAAGAATCACTAGATTCTGCAATGGTTCCAGAAGACTGGAAAATTGCAAATGTCACTCCACTCTTCAAGAACGGAGAGAGGCAGAAGAAAGAAAACTATGGGCCAATTAGTCTGACCTCAGTGGTTGTAAAGATGTTGGAATCATCTATGGTCTTAGAGTACCTGGAGGTACATGATAAAATAGGCCATAGTCAGCATGGTTTCCTCAAGGGAAAATCTTGTCTGACAAATTTGTTGGAATTCTTTGAAGTAGTAACAAGCAGGATAGACAAAGGAGAATTGGTTGATGTTGTGTACTTGGATTTTCAGAAGGTCTTTGACAAGGTACCACATATGAGGATGCTTAACAAGCTATAAACCCGTGGTATTACAGGAAAGATTCTAGCATGGATAAAGCAGTGACTGATTGGCAGGAGGCGGAGAATAGGTATAAAAGGAGCCTTTTCTGGTTGGCTGCTGGTGGATGATGGTGTTCCACAGGGGTTTGCGTTGGGACCGATACTTTTTACATTATATGTCAATGATTTGGATGATGGAAGTGATGTCTTTGTTGCAAAGCTCCCAGACAATATGAAGATAAATAGAGGGGCAGGTAGTTCTGAGGAAGTAGAGAGGTTTTAGAAGGACTTCAATTAGGAAAATGGGCAAAGAAATAGCAGATGGAATATAGTGTTGGGTTGTGTATACTCATGCACTTTGGTAGAAGAAATGAAAGGTTGACTATTTTCTAAATGGAGAGAAAATACAAAAAAACTGAGGCACAAAGGGACTTGGGAGTCCTTGTGCAGGATTCTCTAAAGGGTAATTTGAAGGCTGGGTTTGTGGTAAGGAAGGAAAATTCATTTCAGGAGGACTAGAATATAAAAGCAAGGACGTAATGTTGAGACTTTATAAAGCACTGGTGAGACCTCACTTGGAGGTTTGTGAGCAGATTAGGGCCCCTTATCTTAGAAAGGATATGCCGAAACTGGTGAGGGTTCAAAGAAGGTTCACGAAAATGATTCCAGGATTGAGTGGCATATAATTTGAAGAGCACTTGATGGTTCTGAGCCTGTATTCACTGGAATTCAGAAGAATGAGGGTGACCTCATTGAGGACTATTGAATGTTGAAAGGCCTTGGCAGAGTGGATGTGGAGAGGAAGCTTCCTATGATGGGAGAGTCTAAGACCAGAGGACACAGTCTTAGAATAGAGGGGCATGCTTTTAGAACTGAGATGATGAGGAACATCTTTAGCCAAAAAGTGGTGAATCTGTGATTGTTTAGCCACAGGCAGCTGTGGAGGCCAAGTTTTTATATGTTTTTAAGTCAGAGGTTGATAGATTCTTGATTGGTCAGGGCATGAATGAATACAGGGGGAAGACAGGAGATTGGGGCTGAGAGGAAAAATGGATCAGCCATGATGAAATGGCAGGGGCAGACTCAATGGGCCAAATGGCCTAATTCTGCTCCTATATCTTATGGTCTTAGTGGTATGCTGATGATGAGGCAAGCAAAGATCTTCATATGAACTGGAAAATGATGGCAATTGTGAATAATCAGCAGTCTAGTTGCATAAGTTCAACAAAAGGCACAGAAAAAGAACTTTAAAGATTTATGGTGATAAAGTGTCTGTTGATCATGAAGGAACAGAGAAATTGTTGATGAGTTTGCCAAGATCGTCGCTGATGAATATCCAGCACACTGAGCACTTAGTACTCGTGTGTGATGAACAAGTGTAAGACAAAGATTACTGGCTGCACAGAAATTCAGAGTCAGACACAATGGCGATCCCAGGCTATCACATTATGTATCGTAAACTCTGAAAAAATCCTAAAATCTGAAACACTTTGGCTCTAAGTATTTTTGATAAGGGGTAATCAGCCTGTGTTCCCTTTGCTCTTTGCAGCATACAAGCTAAATTGTTTTCTCATGTGACAAATGGTGTTGAAGAACTATAGAGACTTATTATTAATCCAAGGTCCTTTGAAAAGTAAGGAGCACTCGAAACGCATGAGATTTCTGTTAATGCAAACCATCATTCTAAAGAATGAGTTGTACATCACAGAAGCAAGTCCTTCAGCCCATCCAGTCTATCAGTCACCTGCTTAGCCTAATTCTGCTTTAATCCTACTTTATTCTCACTATATTTCAAAGATTCAAGATTGAAAGTACATTTATTATCAAAGAATGCACGCAGTATGCAATCCTGAAATTCTCCTTCCCCACAGACAGCCATGAAATAAAGAATCACGGAACCAATCCATTAAAGAAAAACATCGGACTTCAACACACAAAAAAATCATGTAAACGGCAACAAAAAAAAAGAGTGAAAACACAGAATATAAAACATAAAATCAGAAGGCAAATTTCAGTACAGTTCAGCTCGGTGTTCATTAGCTGCAGGCTGCCCCGATTCAAAAAACGCCAAAAAGTAGTATCAAAAGGGAGCAAACAGAACTAGAACTGGAACACATCTCAAATCTGAATTAGAGTCCAAACCTATATTCCCCATTAATCAAACCTTGCTTTGGCACCATCCATGACAGTTTCGAGAAGGGAGAGAGGTCATTTGGACACAAGGACCTTCCTGCGGGAGCAGAGAACGAGAAAGAGCCACACGCAGACACCTTCTCTGGCAGCAGCGAGCAAGAAGCTGCGAGATGGCGTGAACACTCACTCACCCTCCGCACCGGCTTTGATGATTTCAATCTTCCTCAGCACGTTAATCGACAGGGGATGGGGCCGCTCGTGGGCTCTCCTGGCGTCCTGGCCTCCATGCCACACGTCATGGTCGCAGCCTCGTGGAACACTTGTGGAGACAGCAAAGCACCAGATCAGCCCAAAATCACGCCGGCAGAACAGGCTCTAAAAGTAGCAGAACCATATCTGAAATAGAAAGATGTAAATGAAGTGAAAGAAGTGGCTTCATGACCTGTCTTGAGGATGTTTCCCTTGATAGTGCCACCTTCTTCCCTAAAGCACTTCTATCAACTTCCCAGGTTCTACCACTCACCTATATACTGGGGGCAATTTACACTGGCCAATTAGCCTTCCAAAGCAGAGTACCTGGAAGAAACTCATGCAGTCACAAGGAGAGTTTGCCAACTCCACATAGACAGCACCAGAGGTCATGGTAACAACTGTAAAGGCAAGAGCGTTGTGTGTTGCTGAGAGAGTGATCTCCCACACAGCGATCTTCTGCACATCATTATACAAGCGACAAGGGGTGTATTCTCTGCAGGCTTCAGTGGCTTTGCTCCCGGATCACGGGTCACGGTTACTCGAATCACTGCCTCACAGGTTCGGTCTTGAAACCATGTGGAGTTCGGACCTTCCCCCCTCCCCCCTGTGATTTTATGGGCTTCCTTCACCTGCTTCGGTTTCCTCCCACGTCCCAAAGACCTGCAGGTTTTGGTAGGTTAATTAAAATTGTACATAATATGAGAGTCAATCTGTGGGAGTTGACAGGAATGTGGAGGACATAAAATAGAATGATTGAAGATTTGTGTGAACGGTGACTGCAACAGAATCAGTGGGCTGAAGGGCTGTTTCGTGCTGTATGACTGCGAATGTCAATTATCCACGAAAATACAATCCATCAGCTCAGAAATTACACTTCACTGAAAGGCTAAGAGACAAAACGTATTCCATTCCCATTCTTTTCCTTGCTTTTAAAACAGTTTCTTTCAAAGCAAAGTGGAGAACAGCAGGAACTAAATATCCTCTCATGAAAACCTAACTCCAGATAATGCGCTGATATTTCCGTAATGCTCGGCTGACCCTTTTAAAGTATGAATTTTGACAGTTGCAGGATGGAGGTGAAGCAGCACAGTTATCAGCCAATCTGTCCACTAAGGCATTATTTCATGAAGCTATTTCACAGTATTTTCTCCAGATCTTATTTTAAGCAAAAATGGAGATTTAAGACCATAAGACATGGGAGCACAATTAGGCCATTCAGCCCATTGAGTCTGCACTGACATTCCATCATGGCTGATTTATTTTCCTTCTCAACCCTATTCTCCTGCCTTCTCCCTGTAACCTTTGACACCCCTATTAATCAAAAACCTATCAAATTCTGCTTTCAATATACCCAATGACTCAGCCTTCACAACCATCTGTTGCAATGCGTTCCTCTGATCCACTGCTCTCTAGCTTAGGAGTTCCTCCC
Source organism: Mobula birostris (assembly GCF_030028105.1). Lineage (NCBI taxonomy): Eukaryota > Metazoa > Chordata > Chondrichthyes > Myliobatiformes > Myliobatidae > Mobula > Mobula birostris. Next base: position 148,378,886 of record NC_092377.1, read on the forward strand.
CATCTCAGCTCTAAAGAGATGTCCTTGTATCTGAGGCTGTGTCCTCTGATCCTAGACTCCCATTATTTGAAACATTCTCTCCATATCCACTCTATCTAGACCTTACAATATTCAATAAGTTCAGAATCAGAATCAGGTATAATATCACCTGCGTATGTTATGAAATTAGTTAAATTACCATATAACCATAAAACAATTACAGCACGGAAACAGGAATCTCGACCCTTCTAGTCCGTGCCGAACTCTTACTCTCACCTAGTCCCACCGACCTGCACTCAGCCCATAACCCTCCATTCCTTTCCTGTCCATATATCTATCCAATTTAACTTTAAACGACAACATCGAACCTGCCTCAACCACTTCTGCTGGAAGCTCACTCCACACAGTTAACACTCTCTGAGTAAAGAAGTTCCCCCTCATGTTACCCCTAAACTTTTGTCCTTTAACTTTCAACTCGTGTCCTCCTGTTTGAATCTTCCCCACTCTCAATGGAAAAAGCCTATCCACATCAACTCTATCAATCCTCCTCATAATTTTAAACACCTCTCTCAAGTTCCCCTCAACCTTCTACGCTGCAAAGAATAAAGACCTGACTTGTTCAACCTTTCTCTGTAACTTAGGAGATGAAACCCAGGCAACATTTTAGTAAACCTCCTCTGTACTCTCTCAATTTTATTGACATCTTTCCTATAATTCAGTGACCAGAACTGTACACAATACTCCAAATTTGGCCTTACTAATGCCCTATACAATTTCAACATTACATCCCAACTCCTATACTCAATGCTCTGATTAATAAAGGCCAGCATACCGAAAGCTTTCTTCACCACCCTGTCCACATGAGATTCCACCTTCAGGGAACCATGCACCATTATTCCTAGATCCCTCTGTTCTACTGCATTCTTCAATGCCCTACCATTTACCATGTATGTCCTATTTTGATTAGTCCTACCAAAATGTAGCACCTCACATTTTTCAGCATTAAACTCCATCTGCCATCTTTCAGCCCACTCTTCTAACTGGCCTAAATCTCTCTGCAAGCTTTGAAAACCTAATTAATCATTCACAACGCCACCTATCTTAGTATCATCTGCATACTTACTAATCCAATTTACCACCCCATCATCCAGATCATTAATACATATTACAAACAACATTGGACCCAGTACAGATCCCTGAGGCACACCGCTACACACCGTCCTCCAATCTGACACACAGTTATCCACCACTACTCTCTGGCGTCTCCCATCCAGCCGCTGCTGAATCCATTTTACTACTTCCATACTAATGCCTAATGATTGAACCTTCCTAACTAACCTTCCGTGTGGAACCTTGTCAAAGGCCTTACTGAAATCCATATAGACAACATCCACCGCTTTACCCTCGTCAACTTTCTTAGTAACCTCATCAAAAAAATAATTTTTTTTTGAGAAAACGAGATCTGATTTATTTGCTTCTTGCGGTGAAGCGAGTTCCTGAAGCAAAAACAAAACACATAAATTTCTCCTGATTTTCTGTACCATCAATTTAATGCAATACTTTCTGAGAGAGAGCAAACTATTTGAATTGCATAGCAAAAAAACACAAACAAACTGTTGGAGGAACTCAATGGGCTTGGCAGCATCTGTCGATGGTCAAAAAGAAAATTTACAGCAGCAGTACAATGCAATACATAATAACAGAGAAAAAACTGAATTACAGTATGAAAATGTAGTTAAATGGTTAAATTAAATAAATAGTGGGAAAAAAAAGAAATAAAAAGTAGTGAGGCAGTGTTCGTGGGTCAATGTCCACTCAGAAATTGGATGGCAGAGGGGAAGGAGCTGTTCCTGAATCATTGAGTTGTGTGTCTTCTGGCATCTGTACCTCCTTCCTGATGGTAGCAATGAGAAGAGGGCATGTCTTGGGGTGATGGAAAGTCCTTCATAATGGACACCCACTTTTTGAGGCATCGCTCCTTGAAGATGCCCTGTGTACTACGGAAGATAGTGCCCATGATGGAACCGACTAATTTTACAACTGTCTGTAGCTTACTTCGATCCTGTGCAGTAGCTCCTCACTCCCCCAAACACATACCAGGCGCTGATGCAGCTAGTTAGAATGCTCTCCACGTTACATCTGTAGGAATTTGCAATTGTTTTTGGTGACATACTAAATCTCCTCAAACTCCTAATGAAATATAGCCACTATCCTGCCTTTCCCCTGAATGAGATCTCCTCTCATTCTTCCAGACCCCAGTGAGAACAGGCCCAGAGCCATCAAACACTCCTTATACATTAACCAGAGCAAACTCTTTCAATTGCATAGCAAAAAAACACAAACAAACTGTTGGAGGAACTCAATGGGCTTGGCAACATCTGTCGATGGTCAACGTTTCGGATGGAGACCCTCCATCAGGACTATATTTGCATTGCAAAGTTTGTTTGGAAACTTTTCCTCTTTGCTGGATCTTTATTTTTCACACTCAGTTTACACCGTTACGAACACATCTACAAACATGCCCACAACCTGAATTCACACAAAACAATGTCTTTTTTTAAAAACTATACTAACACCCAGCTCTGAGAGTTGCCAAACAGTGTCGAGAAATACGAGGTGCCATTTAGCAAAAAGAAAGTATTGCATTGAACTGATGGCACAGAAAGTCAGGAGAAATTTATGTGTTTTGTTTTTGCTTCAGGAACTTGCTTCACCACAGGAAGCAAATAAGTCAGTTCAAGTTATTTGCTGAATCATCATGGAAACAATTAAAAAAGATCTGAAGTGGTTACAGTCATGCTTGGTATTATCGAGACAGGTTTATGAAGCACAATGGAATGCGATGTGACAATATTCTATGGAATGTGGAAAAATAATAAGGAATCTCACTTCAAGCTCGGAGTGTTTGATTTCTCAAGCTGGAGCATACAGAAATAATGGGCTAAGGGTGAGGGGTGGTGGGAGGCAGAAATTCTCAAGGCAAAGGGGCAGCTAAATGTGTAACAGGAGTGGTGCCAGGCTGGGCTTGAACCAGGGTCCTGATGGTGAAGCTCCATATTTTTAACCAGTGGACTACCAGGAGGACCTGAGTGTCGAGGAAGCCAGAGGCGAAGAATCTTTACTTGTGGATTGGTTCGCAGCAAACACAGGTGAGTACCCAGGAATGACTACACACAGGGTAGTAAACGCAAGACTGAGCAAAGGGAATAGACAAGCAAAACCAGGCACAGGTGCACTGATAACAAAAGCAAGTCAGGTGAAAATAAAGAAATATTCAGGGGAGATGGTGTGTCAGAGCTTGGAGGATCCTGGCACTCCCGAGTGGTCAGACGAGATAATAGTATCCTCCTTCCAGACACTCACCTCCCCCCCTCCCGCCCACAACCAGCACCTGACAGCGCAGGGCGATCGAGGTGGCGACAGTGGAAATCTCGGATCAGGTCCTGGTCCAGGATGTCACCAGAGGGAGCCCACAACCTTTTCTCTGGGCCAGAACCCTCCCAATCCACCATGAACTGGAGCCAGCCATGAACCGGACAGAGTCCAGAAGCTGACAAAGGAGCCTGGGGTGATCTCAGGACTGGCGCCAGTGGACTCCCACGACGGGAGATGTGGAAAGCGGGGTTGATACTTATGACACGGTGAAATCTGAGATGCCAAGTGACTGGGTTGATCCAATGGAGAATGTTGGCTGGTCTGATGTAGCATGGTGTCAGTTTCTGAGATTGAACCTGCAGTGGAAGGTCTTTGATGGAGGACCAGATCCCTTGACCAGGCTGGAATGAAGCCCCAGCTCCCTCCGATAGTTGGCTTGCCACTTTTGTTGCAGAGAGGACTTCAGCAGGGCCACTCAAGCCTTTCTCTATTTCGGATCTACCAGCTATTGAACAGAAGGGCCTCCCTCCTTGGACTCGTGCTCGGGAAACGAGCTGACTCTTGAAGGGAGACATACCTGTAGAAGAGAGGCACACAGTGCAGAGCGTGTGATCACTCCAGGTGGCTGGGTTGCCCAACACAAGGAACCTCAGGGTCTTCTCCAGTTCCTGGTTGGTCCTCTCCATCTGCCTATTGGACCGAGGGTGAAATCCACTGTGGTGCCAATGAGCTGACGGAAGGCCTTCCAGGACTGGAAAGTAAACTGAGGACCTTGCTCAGAAACAACATCCTAGGGAAGCCATGTGCTTTAAACACATGTTGCATCATGAGGATGACCATCTCCCGAGCTGAGAGAAGCTTCGGTAGGGACACAAGGTGAGACGACTTGAAGAACCATTCCACAAACACCATAATCAGAGTTACCTTGCGATGGTGGCAGACCAGTAATGAAGTCCGTGGAGTTATGGGACCAGGGATGGGGAGAAATGGGCAGTGGGTATAGCAGCCCCTGTGAACATGATCTGGGTTCCTTGTTCTGGGTGCTGATGTGACAGGCTGCCATATACGATTGATATCCTCATCCATGCCTGGCCACCACCAGAACTGTCTCCGATGAACTCCCCATTTATGCAGTCCCTGGATGTTCTGCAGTACATGATGCGTGCCCCCACTATAACACATCTGAATGGACAGACCTAAGGACAAAAAGTTGACCTGGTGAGCCATTATTCATGATCGCCTCCTGCTGTTACACTCTCCTAGCGATAGTCTCAACCTCCCATTAAACCAGAATGGACCTTGGGAGGATGGGTTTTGCGACAGCCACCAAGTCTGATGGTTCAAACTGCCTAGGGAGGGCATCCAACTTCTGACTCTTTGAAGCTGGGTGGAAGGTAATGATAAAATAAACACGGATAAAATAGAAGGACAACCAGGCCTTGTGTGAACTTAACCACTTTGCCTCTTGAATAAAATCCAGATCCCTGTGGTCTGTCCAGACCACAAGTGGATGTTTAGCCATCTCCGGCCAATTCACCACTCCTCCAGGAGTAACTTGACAACCAGTAGCTCTTGATTTCCAATGTCATAATCCCTCTCCACAGCAGAGAGCCACCAGGAGAAGAAAGCACAGGAACAGACTTTCGGGTCAGGTGTGGGCCTAGCAAAAGAACAGTTCCAACTCCAATGTCCCAGGGTCAACCATTGTTTTTCATCACAAAGAAGCAGCCCGCACCCACCGGAATGTAGGGGGGCAGATGAAACCAGATGCCAAGACACCACAGATATTCTCCTCCATGGCTACCCTTTCTGGGGCTGATAGGGAGTAGAGAGTTCCTCGGGGCAGACAGGTTCCAGGCAGCAATTCAATTGTACAGTCATAGGTTCAATGAGGCAGGAAAGTTGTGGCCCTCTTCTTACTAAAAACCTCCAGAAGGCGTGCATACTCAGGAGGAACACAGGGCAGCCCAGGAGAGGCAAGTGGGCTGCCAGTCTGGCAACAAGAAGACTATCCATGGAGTTCACTAGTGGACCAGTCAATTTGAGAATTGTAAATGACTAACCAGGGATGTCCTAAGATCTACGGGAACTCAGGAAAATGAGTAAGGTGAAACTGGACAGCATTGGTATGCTGTTCTATAGGTAGACAGTTGGGAGCAGTGAGATAACAGGTCCTCCCAGTGCCCAGAGATCACCTGTCCAGAGCCATCGCCATGGTGGGCCAGGGGAAATTGGATGTAGCAGACCTGGGAGAAATGGTGGACCACATGACAGACCACCTTTCCCCTGAACGGGTCTGGATGTTTCCCAACAACTCAGGACAGGCAGAACAGGAACGGCTCGTCCCACCCACCACAGAGGTGGCATTGTTCCTTTATTTTTCTGCAATCAAGGAAGCCCGCAGAAGCTGGAAATCCAAGCAACACACACAAAAAGCTGGAGGAACAATCAGGTCCTGGTGAAGGGTCTCAGCCCAAAACATCGACTGTTTACTCTCTTCCATAGATGCTGCCTGACCTGCTGAGTTCCTCCAGCATTTTGTGTGTGCTGCTTACTTTTCCTTTCCTCTCCAGTTCCACTCAGCTGGAGAAAGTTAGGTTCTGCCTGGATGCATTCACTCACCTGCAGGAAGCCAAGTTTGGGCTGGGGATGTGCATGACCACACTGAGGACATTGAGGCTGGAGCTAGTCAGAGATTGGACACCCCAGAAGACTTACTGTGGTGCTCTCTTCTTCTCTGGAGAGGATTGTCAATCCAGATAGAGACATCAATGAGTGTCTTGAGATCCTCAGCTGGGTCTCTGGCTGCCAATTAATCTTTAATTTCGCAGTGGAACATGGCTATAAATGCTTCAGTGTTCCAGCCACTCTACACTGCCAAGGTGTGGTATTCCACTGTATATTCAGCCATGGTACCTTGACAAAGTTGGTGGTGTTAGTTGGCTGCCTCTCATCCGCTGACTGGGTGGTCAAACATCCTCTTCATCTCCCTGGTGAAGAGGGATACAGCTGCACAACTTGGAGAGTTCTTCTCCCAGAGAGCTGGAGCCCAGACGACAGCTTCGTCAGAGAGGAGGGAGATGATATAGCAACACACGCAAAATGCTGGAGGAACTCAGCAGTCAGGCAGCATCTTTGGAAAAGAGTAAATAGTTGACATTTTGGGCCAGGACCCTTCTTCGGGACTATTTTGATGACATAGGTCATTTTGCTGCAGTCAGAGGGGAACGTGGTGGGTTGCAGCTCCAAAGCCATAGAACACTGGGTAAGAAATCTTCTACAGGTCCCTGGGTTGCCATCAAATCGCGCAGGCTTGAGGTGGCTCAGCCAGGTGGTCTCATTGAGCAACTGCAGGAATGTCAAGATCTGCTGGAGCATATGCTCATGTCTACTCATCATGATCTCCTAGTTGGCCAGCAATGATCAGAGATGCTCATCCTCTGCTTGGTCTATGAATGATTTAGTCTTGTTATAAAAGGGGTGGTTAATGGGCTGGGTTTGAACCATGGTTGCTAAGGTGAAGTTCCATATCTTTAACTAGTAGACTAATAGGACAGACTCAGATTAGGGAGACACAAGTGCAGAGGAGACCAGAGATGAAGATGGAATTGAACAAAGAATATTTATTTATTTGTGGATTGTTTCATAGAGAATGCAGGCTAGAATCATTGTACACAGGATGGGTAAACTCAGAACTGAGAAAAAGCAAACAAACTAGCGGAAACTTGAATAGACAAACAAAACAAGGCAGGGGTGCACTGATAACTAAAATAAGACAGGTGAAAATGATCAACTAATAATTGGGGCAAGGAGTGTCACAGCCTGGAGCACTCTGGCTCCCCCAATTGGTCAGACCCAGGCATGACAAGATGGGTTTGAGATGAGGAGAAATAATGCTTCACTTGAATGACTGCAAGTCTGCCTCTACTGCAGGGCCCAGGGATACACGGTCATTGAGCATGTTCATTGTAGGAGTTTAGAACAGCTAAAGATTGAGTGGGCCATACTGTGAGTTTGATTTCATCCATAATCCAACTAGGTAGTAGTTAGACTCAAAGGGCCTTGATTTCTTATTTCTCATACCAAAGTTTAGACTCCCTAGAGAACTGTTGTTAGCAACATTTCTCATACCGAAGTTCAGACTCCTTAGAGAACTGTTGTTAGCAACACACACCTCGACAATGAATAATTTTTCTCTTCTAATTTAACTGTTCTGATTTCAGCCTATCAGAGATATTGCCTTTGTTCTATCCATGCCCCATCTCTCAGCTTCTTTGCTGCTGAAAGCTATCTTGTTGTAATGGAGAGGAATAAACAGCCAACATTTCAGGCAGAGACCCTTCATCAAGACTGCTGCAGTCCTGATGACAAGTCTCAGCCTGAAACGTCAGCTCTTTATTGACCTCCATAGATACTGCCTGACCTGCTGGGTTCCTCCAGCATTTTATGTGCCTTACTCTGGATTTCCAGCATCCGCAGAATCTCTTGTGTTTATTACGAACTTGCTTCTCTCTTTTCCCATTCAATGAAGAGACTTCAACCTGAAGTGTTAAAGCTTTGCCTCTCTTTTCACAGATACTGCCTAACTTCCTGAGACTTTCCAGCATCTTCTGCTTTCATTTCAAATTTCAGGTATGATGGCAAGTGGAAACAACCAACGATCGTCTGACAACCAATCTCAGTCTGACTTCCACTGATTGTCATTGTTCCTAACGAAGTCTCAAATATTCTTGGGCAAAATATTTAAATAGTTATACCTTGGAATGCATTGTTATGTTTTTGTAGCTCTGTGGTTTTATTGAATAAAGTTTATTTTGTGTTCCGGTCTTGTCTTTATTTTCTGTCTTCGGATCTCATCAGTGGTTATAGGTGAGCAAACACAACAAATTAGCGATGAGGTACTGTAATGTATTAACGTGATACTTTCAGTAGAAGACTTGAGTGCAATTCTACAACAGAATCTGTGGCTGCCCAGCTGAAGTTAATTGAAACCATGAGAAATAAGCTGTTAGTGAGTCCAACAACATTGGTATCAAACACTGAACAGAAAACTCATGTCAGTCATTTGTTTCTTCCATTGTCAACTCCTAGTTCATTGACACTTCGAGAGTTATATTTGAATACTGGTTCAGAAGCTATGAAGACACCTTCCAGATTGAGTTGGCCAGTAAAGACGACTCATGGGAGACGTGCACTTTGCTCCAAAAATTGGGTACTGCTGAATATGAGTGCAATTTCAACTTCTTCCTGCCCGAGAACCTGCGTCACCTATCATTTGACGAAACTGTCCAACAGCTAACAAGCATTTTTGGAGAGCAGTCATTTCTTGTCAGTGTTCACTACGATTCCCTGAAACTAGTTAAACACAACGGCAAGGACTTCATCACATGTGCTGGTCTTGTCAATTGTGAATGTAACAAGTTCAAGCTGGGTAACATGACTGACTCAACAGTTCAAATGTCTGATTTTTATTTGTGGGCTTCAGGCACCTGTTGATGCAAACATTTGCAAATAGCTCCTGGCCAGACTGGAGCAAGACCCTGATATGACTCTCCAATCTGTCACTCTCAAGGGTCAACAATTGATCAACCTGAAACACGATTCCAACCTGGTCGAATAGAACCTTATCAATGTAGTTTCCAATTCCATCATCACTCAGCAGGTCTCCAAGTGGCCAGCCACAGCTTGTTGAAATTGTGGTGCATGACATGACATATGAAATTGGCAATTCAAGAAACATATTAACAGGAAATGGCAATGCTGTGGTCACAAAGAAGGCTTTTGCCTTCACTGTCTTCTAGGCCAGAGAAACACAAAGTCAAGAAGATTCAAAAGCCATCAAGATCTATAAGGAGTTTAATGATCATACTTAAAGTTGACTTTACCGCCAGGAAGTAGTCTGTCAACAAACTCATGAACAATCAGTTTGTAAATCTACAACTTGATACAGTGTCAGACATCACCATTTTCTCCAAATGCACATAGCAGGCACATGGGATCCCACCAGTCCAAACAACTCATCACTCTGCCTACAGTGCATCAAGTAGAACCCTCCAGCTGACTGACAAAGTGTACGGCATGGTGAAGCTGAATGGTAACCAGGTCAAAAGCGTATGCTGCCTAACAGAGCAGCCTGATCTGAATGTCTCTGGCATTGACCGCATGGACAAGTTTGAGCTCTGGCACATCCCTCTGAATGAGATCTGTATGAAGACATTGGCTGTTCAAGTCATATCAGTCGATGCCATACCACCATCAACACATGAGTTCATACAGCAGCAGCTGCAGCGATTCTGTGCAGCAGTGCTTCAAGATGGTTTAGATCACAGCACATAATTACAAGCAGAACTCCATCTCCATCCGGACACAAAGCCAGTCTTCTACTGTACTGTACACAGCCTTACCAATCGTGGGGCAAAGACCAGGTCACCTGCGACGTGGATGTAATCAAACCTGTCATCTACTTATAGTTAATAAAATTGTTAATTTTTAATATTTACAGTGTTTAATGTTTTGTATCTCCTAAGAGTGGCACGATTGCAGTAGGAAGAAGAGGAGGGTTGTGAGAAGTGTCCCGCTGCAGTCAGTGAAGTACAAGTTTAATAAGCTAGCTAGTCTCTTTCAACCTGGAAGCTTTGAACTGGGATAGGGAACAGCCACAGACACAACCTGGAATCTAATGCACCAACAGCCCATTGCTGTTTCTCTGTGAAACTGGGTGTGGGGAACCTTTTCAGAGTTTTGCCCTTCAAATTTCTCCGGGGAGGGGGGAGAAAACGGCAGCGTGTGCGGCCATTTTGGTGATGTTATCTGTTATCTGTCAAGTAGGGGACCGTGCACAATTCTGATTTGATGGAGACAGACGTGAGAGCACGGAGGAACTTCTGGAAAACTTCTGAATTGCCCTCTTCGTTACCACTGCTACTGTGTGGTAACCGGAATCTCCGGAGCAGAAGGCCCCAAAATCCTCGGCTTTGCGTGTTTCAGTGGCTGGGGCAAGGTCGAAGGCACTCGGCAGAGGTTGGCGCTCGGGAAGTTGTATCAGAGAGGCTGGTTGGAAGCTCGAAGTTTTCGGATGGATGGACTCAGTGTCGGCTGCTTCCAAGGCATCGGCAAGTTGACAGTGTCTGGGGGTTTATGGCAGGGAGTTTCTCCCTTTTGCCGCCTGCTATCGGGGACTCGGGAGTCGATTGACTCGGGACTTTGAGACTTTTTTTTTACCGTGCCCATGGTCTGTTCTTCATCAAATTATGGTATTGCTTTGCACTGCTGTAACTATATGTTATAATTATTTGGTTCTGTCAGTGTTAGTCTTTGGTTTGTCCTGTTTTCTGTGATATCACTCGGGAGAAACATTGTATCATTTCTTAATGCATGTACGCATTTCTAAATGACAGTAAAAGAGGACTGAGTGTTCTCATAATCTAATCTAAATTTTGACTCTTGTAGCTCCTTTGGTAATGAAGGAGAAGGGTCAAACATTTCTTCAGCTGCAGTTTCACCGGGTTTCTCTGGCTGACTCAGTGAATGTTTTATTGACTTTGCTTCCAGTGGTTATGAGTGTTTGCTGAGCTTTGCAGGGCTAACCACAGAAAGAGAAGGAGTTCGGAAGACACACCTGGGTTTTATTTACTATCAGTGGCCACTTTATTAAGTATAATCAGCCAATCACGCAGCAGCAACTCAAGCATAAGAGCATGCAGACATGGTCAAGAGGTTCTGTTGTTGTTCAGGACAAACACTGGAATGGAGAAGAAATATGGTCCAAAGGACTTTGACAGTGTAGTGATTGTGGGTGTCTGACAGGGTGATTTAAGTATCTCAGAAAACAGCTGATCTTCTGGGATCTAAAGCAGGGTTTTCCACCCTAAGGTCCATGAACCCCTTGCTTAATGGTATTAGTCCATGGCATAAGAAAGGTTGGTATCTCTCCACTGTAAAGTTTACAGAGAATGGTGTGCAAAGCAAACGAGAAAGTTCCAGAGAGTGGCAGTTCTGTGGGTGAAAATGCTTCGTTAATATGAGTGGTCAGAGGAGAATGTCCAGTCTGGTTCAAGCTGATGGGAAGGTGGCAGTAACTCAAGTAATTATCGGTTACAACAGTGGTGCACAGAAAAGCATCACTAATGAAAAATGCATCAAACCTTGAAGTGGATGGGCTACTGCATGAGAAGACCATGAATACACATACAGCGGCCACTTTATTATGGACAGAAGGTGCCTAATAAAGTGGTTACTGAGTGTAAGTTAGAACAAGTTGGGAATAAAGGAAAGCTGCACTGGAAGTTCTGAGGAAGGAAATTTGAGCAATAACATTGGTTCTAGTTTCTTTTTCCGCAGATACTACCTGACCTGCTGAGAATTTCCAGCGGTTTTTGATTTTACTTCATTCCAACTTCCCCCTGGTTCTGTAACTCATTGTAGTGCTCACTAGACGTAAACCAACTGATTATGGTTTTGAAATTGACGAGAAATTCTTCAGTTTCAAATGTTCTCTGTGGGGAGAGATATTCAGCTTTTCATGGTCTTGTGCCTGAAGAATTGTTTCCAAGTGCAACCTAATTTTTGTTGAATAAAACAGAAGATGGCAAACAAACTATAAATAATACTTGCAACACACATCAAAGTTGCTGGTGAATGCAGCAGGCCAGGCAGCATCTCTAGGAAGAGGTGCAGTCGACGTTTCAGGCCGAGACCCTTCTTGACTGAATCTGAGTTCCCCTTAGAGGTAAGTCTGAAATTGGAAATGAACACTGTACAGAAAAGTCTAAAATATAATGTTGTTGAAACTGAAGCTGGGTTGGAGAACTTTTAGTATAAGACCATAAGACGTAGGAGCAGAATTAGGCCATCTGGCCCGTCGAGTCTGCTCCACCGTTCATTCATGGCTGATCCTTTTTTTTTCTCCTCCTCAACCTCAGTTCCCGGCCTTCTCCCCGTAATCTTTGATGCTATGTCCAATCAAGAACCTATCAGTCTCTGCCTTAAATATACCCAACAACCTGGCCTCCACAGCTGCATATGGCAACAAATTCCACAAATTCACCAACCTTCCTCTGAAGAAATTTCCCCTCATTGTAGTGAGTACCAACTGCCTTCTTATTCTGGCTTCTTCCCCCTTCCTCTCCTACCCTGATGAAGAGTGTCAGCCCAAAATATCGACAAGTTACCCATTGATGCTGCCTGACCTGTTGAGAATTTTGTGTGTGTTCCTCAAGATTTCCAGCATCTGCGGAATCTGTGTTTCAGTAAGTGTGTAGGTTAGTCCAAAGTGTTATGGTTCTAAGTCAAATTTTCACAGTGCAGATTCTGAAAGAATTTGTTCCTAAGTCTAAATGTCTGAACTTTCAAGCTCCTGTACCTTCTCTCAGAAGGTAGAAGAAAGAGAAGGCGAAGGTTGAGGGCAGAGGGGCAAGTGTCTTTGATGCAGCTACCCTGCCCCTTGTTTATGAAGGCTCCAGTGTCGTACTGTTTTTTTTGCTAATGACTCCCATCCACACACGCTGGGACAGACCATGGGAAATCGTAGAGAGTAGATCTCCGGAAATTTCTTCGACTCACCTATAGTGGACTTAGGGTTATCTGCCAATATCTTTGTGCTCTACATAATGTGATCTTTGCTCCAGCACAGAACTGGTGTTAATCCCTTTAGAGAAGAGTTCTGGGCAACAGTGTAGCAAAATTCAGCAAAAATAAAATCGTACGAATGGGTACGGACAGAGGAAAGCTGGATGAGTGATAGCAATGATATTGGATTTAGAATTTGGCAAATAGGCACAGTTCAGTCCGCTCACCTGTTACTAGCATGCAAATGTGAGATGTTTTGACACATGTTTCACAATCCTGGAATTCTCTGAGTCAGTTCTTGTCAGAATGGATCATTTGGAAGTGTTGCAAGGTGTGCTGCGCTGAGTTCCCGGCAGTCGGTTGCCTGATGTACCGGAAAGAGCAAAGACACTGAAGCAATCACATTTTATCACACATCAGATGTCTCTGCTGTACCAGAAAGGGCAAAAGTACTGAAGCAGTCTTATTTTTATCACACAGCAATGTGAATTCCATTACATACACTGCAAGTTATTGAGCTGCTTTCTTGGGACATTATGGAATCTTTTTGAGGTTGGAGTTGTTTATAACGACAAATTTTGCCATCTGTAGAAACAAATGTTCTGCTTGATGCATCGTGAAGATTAATTGATGGACTTCTGACCTTTTTGTTGCTGGCCGGGTCATGCTTGGCTGCACAAAAGTCTTCAGCTGCCTTTACTGATCGGGTGGTTTTGACGATTGGAAAACTATTGTATCTATGCTCTTATCAGCAGCTATAATTGGTGAATTCAATCTACATATAGATTGGGTGACCCAAATTGGTAAGGGTGCTGAGGAAGAGGATTTCTTGGAATGTATGCGGGTTGGTTTTTTGAACCAACATGTCAAGGAACCAACTAGAGAGCAGGCTATTCTAGACTGGGTATTGAGCAATGAGGAAGGGTTAATTAGCAATCTTGTCGTGAGAGGCCCTTTGGGTAAGAGTGACTATAATATGGTGGAATTCTTCATTAAGATGGAGAGTGACATAGTTAATTCAAAAACAAAGGTTCTGAACTTAAAGAAGGGTAACTTTGAAGGTATGAGACGTGAATTAGCTAAGATAGACTGGCAAATGATACTTAAAGGGTTGACGGTGGATATGCAATGGCAAGCATTTAAAGAATGCATGGATGAACTACAACAATTGTTCATCCCAGTTTGGCAAAAGAATAAATCAAGGAAGGTAGTGCACCCATGGCTGACAAGGGAAATTAGGGATAGTATCAATTCCAAAGAAGAAGCATACAAATTAGCCAGAAAAAGTGGCTCACCTGAGGAGTGGGAGAAATTCAGAGTCCAGCAGAGGAGGACAAAGGGCTTAATTAGGAAAGGGAAAAAAGATTATGAGAGAAAATTGGCAGGGAACATAAAAACTGACAGTAAAAGCTTTTATAGATATGTGAAAAGAAAAAGATTGGTTAAGACAAATGTAGGTCCCCTACAGACAGAAACAGGTGAATTGATTATGGGGAACAAGGACATGGCAGACCAATTGAATAACTACTTTGGTTCTGTCTTCACTAAGGAGGACATAAATAATCTTACAGAAATAGTAGGGGACAGAGGGTCCAGTGAGATGGAGGAACTGAGCGAAATACATGTTAGTAGGGAAGTGGTGTTAGGTAAATTGAAGGGATTAAAGGCAGATAAATCCCCAGGGCCAGATGGTCTGCATCCCAGAGTGCTTAAGGAAGTAGCCCAAGAAATAGTGGATGCATTAGTGATAATTTTTCAAAACTCTTTCGATTCTGGACTAGTTCCTGAGGATTGGAAGGTGGCTAATGTAACCCCACTTTTTAAAAAAGGAGGGGGAGAGAAACCGGGGAACTATAGACCGGTTAGCCTAACATCTGTGGTGGGGAAAATGCTAGAGTCAGTTATCAAAGATGTGATAACAGCACATTTGGAAAGTGGTGAAATCATCAGACAAAGTCAGCATGGATTTGTGAAAGGAAAATCATGTCTGACGAATCTCATAGAATTTTTTGAGGATGTAACTAGTAGAGTGGATAGGGAAGAACCAGTGGATGTGGCATATTTGGATTTTCAAAAGGCTTTTGACAAGATCCCACACAGGAGATTAGTGTGCAAACTTAAAGCACACAGTATTGGGGGTAAGGTATTGACTGGATAGAGAATTGGTTGGCAGACAGGAAGCAAAGAGTGGGAATAAACGGGACCTTTTCAGAATGGCAGGCAGTGACTAGTGGGGTACTGCAAGGCTCAGTGCTGGGACCCCAGTTGTTTACAATATATATTAATGACTTAGATGAGGGAATTAAATGTAGCATCTCCAAGTTTGCCGATGACATGAAGCTGGGCGGCAGTGTTAGCTGTGAGGAGGATGCTAAGAGGATGCAGGGTGACTTGGATAGGTTAGGTGAGTGGGCAAATTCATGGCAGATGCAATTTAATATGGATAAATGTGAGGTTATCCACTTTGGTGGCAAAAACAGGAAAACAGATTATTATCTGAATGGTGGCCGATTAGGAAAAGGGGAGGTGCAACGAGACCTGGGTGTCATTATACACCAGTCATTGAAAGTGGGCATGCAGGTACAGCAGGTGGTGAAAAAGGCGAATGCTATGCTGGCATTTATAGCGAGAGGATTCGAGTACAGGAGCAGGGAGGTACTACTGCAGTTGTACAAGGCCTTGGTGAGACCACACCTGGAGTATTATGTGCAGTTTTGGTCCCCTAATCTGCGGAAAGACACCCTTGCCATAGAGGGAGTACAAAGAAGGTTCACCAGATTGATTCCTGGGATGCCAGGACTTTCATATCATGAAAGACTGGATCAACTCGGCTTATACTTGTTGGAATTTAGAAGATTGAGGGGGGATCTTACTGAAACGTATAAAATCCTAAAGGGATTGGACAGGCTAGATGCAGGAAGATTGCTCCTGATGTTGGGAAAGTCCAGAACGAGGGGTCACAGTTTGAGGATAAAGGGGAAGCCTTTTAGGACTGAGATGAGGAAAAACTTCTTCACACAGAGAGTGGTGAATCTGTGGAATTCTCTGCCACAGGGAACAGTTGAGGCCAGTTCACTGGCTATATTTAAGAGGGAGTTAGATATTTCCTTTGTGGCTAAAGGGATCGGGGGTATGGGGGGAAGGGTTCTGAGTTGGATGATCAGCCATGACCGTACTGAATGGTGGTGCAGGCTCGAAAGGCCGAATGACCTACTCCTGCACCTATTTTCTATGTTTCTATGTTTCTATTAAAAAGGATGGGAACCCCTGTCTTAGAGCGAATGATCTGAAAATGCAGAATGCTGGAAGCAGTCTGCAGATCATGCAGCATCTATGACAAGAGAAGCAGTTGACGTTTGGGTCCTGGAGAACACTTCAGAGCCCAGAGCTGAGACATTAGCTGTTTTCCTCTCTCTGCAGACCTGCTGAGGTTCTCCAGTGCTTCCTCTAGTTATTTCAGATTTTCAGCATCTGCAGTCTTTCTGTCTTTCATGCACAACGTGCAGTAGCCAATTAACCAGCCAATGCACGTGGAATGGAAAAGGAACACCTGGAGGAAACGCGTGTGGCCACATGGAGAACGTGCAATCTACACATGGACAACATCTGAGGTCGGCATCAGACGTGGGTCACTGGGACTCCGAGACGTTAGTACTACATCATCCTATTAGGCAATAATAGCTTCTTTAGACTTATGCCAATTATTCACAACAGGTTGAGCACCTCTTATCTGAAAATCCAAAATTCCAAAACGTCCAGAATCTGATTTTTTTTTTTTGAGTGCTGACTGAAACACTACAAATGGAAGATTCCACAAGGCACTGGGGAGCTTCCTGGGTCTCTGTGCACCACACAGACAGTTCTGAGAATTGACCTCACAAACCGTGAAGGATCAGGGACCAGTTGGCGCCAGTTTGTTCTCAGCGGTCATTGTAGCCAGGCCTTTGTGCGTTACTCTCCGTGATTACCTGCACACGCTATGTTTTCATTATATTAATGGTATGTAAATTTTTTTTATCGCTGAGTATGTATGTGTGTGATGAACAAGTGTAAAACAAAGACTGCTTACCAGTAATAAATAATTCAGATTCAGGAATGATGGCAGTGCCGAACAGCCACTGATAGTCCACCTGGCTGGCCAAGGTAGTGTTAGCTTACCTTTCTTATGGTACAATGTTTCACTTTATAGTTTCATGCACAAAATTATTAAATATGTTATGCAAAACTACATACCCTCAGGGTATATGTATCGGATGGCAAGACCCTGCAGCGGATAGTGAGGTCAGCTGAGAAGATCATTGGGGTCTCTCTTCCCGCCATTAGAGACATTTACACCACACGCTGCATCTCTAAAGCAAACGGCATTATGAAGGACCCCACGCACCCCCATACAAACTCTTCTCCCTCCTGCCATCTGGCAAAAGGCACCGAAGTATTCAGGCTGTCACGACCAGACTATGTAACAGTTTCTTCCCCCAAGCCATCAGACTCCTCAATACCCAGAGCCTGGACTGACACCAACCTACTGCTCTCTACTGTGCCTATTGTCTTGTTTATTATTTATTGTAATGCCTGCACTGTTTTGTGCACTTTATGCAGTCCTGGGTAGGTCTGTAGTCTAGTGTAGTTTTGCGTTGTTTTTTACATAGTTCAGTGTAGTTTTTGTATTATTCATGTAGCACCATGGTCCTGAAAATCGTTGTCTTGTTTTTACTGTGTACTCTACCAGCAGTTATGGTGGAAATGACAATAAAAAGTTACTTGATTTGACTTGACTTGACTTGATATGTATAAGCTGTATATGAACTGTAAATGCATTTTGTGTTTAGACTTGGGTCCCATCCCCAAGCTATCGCATTATATCGATGAAAATATTCCAAAACTGAAACCACAAGCATTTTGTTGCAGGTGATAGACACGCTAACATGGAAATGAATGGTGAATCCCTGCTCTGCCCTGGAGAGTTGTGAATCCTGGAATACTAGAAGTATTCAAGGAGGAGGCAGACAAAGTTTTGAAGGATTAGGGAGTTGGGGACTATGGGGAGCTAGCACAGAAGCAAGGACGAGGCCAGGGGCAGAGCGGATATTTTGTGCCGGGCAGGCTTGAGGGGCTGAGTGGCCTCCACCAGCTTTTATTTTCTTGTGTTCTTGAATAATTTCCTGCTGTTCAGCAAGAAAGTGACTTCAGACCCTGACACCATTATGGTCAGAACCGACCTTCTATTACTTGAGCAGCACGTAAAATGCTGGAGGGAATCTGGGGCTAAGGCAGCATCTACAGACGGAAATGCTTAGCTGACAATTTGGGTCAAGTCTTTTCATCATTCAGTCCTGATCAGGGGTCTTGAACCAAAACATTGACTATCCACTACCCTCCATAGATGCAACCTGACCTGCTAAGTTCCTCCATCATCTTCTGTACTGCTGTAGATTCCAGCCTCTGCAGTCATTACTTGACCTTTTCATTTCTAATTGCTGCCATGGCATCAACTGACTCAATTTCTTCACTCCCCTAACCCCGTCTAACCTCACTCCTTCCGAATGCACAGAACTCCATTCACTCTGAACAGCCTCTTGTGCCTCCAACGCGGTAAAGTCTTGAGCAACACTTCTCTACAAAAGTAGCAAGTTTTCAATTATTCGTGGGCCAAGGAATTGTGACCCATGAGCTTTTGCTCCTGATATGGGATTCCTTTTGTACTGGGCAGGACATTCCTGGAGATGCAGGAACGAGATGGCTTTCTTCCAGTGTTGTGTGTGACAAGACAAGGGTGAATCATTGCTTGGTATGGCAAATACTCTGCCCAAGGCCACAAGAAATTGCACAGAGTTATAAACAGAGCCATGTCTCTCATTGAAACCAGCTTCCCCTCCATTGACTCCATTGCCTCGGAGAAGAATCCCTCCTACCTCACACATTCTCTCTTTTCCCCTTCCATCAGGCAGAGAATATATACCACCGGGCTTAAGGACACCTTCTATCCCACTGCTGTAAGACTCTCATGCAGAGCGTTTAACAATGAAGATGAACTTTATCTACCTCAGCTTGGCTCTTGCTCTTTATTTGTTTATCTCCATTTTGTAGCTATATTCTGCATCCTGCTTTACTTTTGTATAGCCCTACCTCAATGCATTCATCTACGTGGAAGGCAGGCAAACAAGATATTGCACCGTATCTCGGTACATGTGGTAATAACGAACCAGTTACCAGCTCGCTCAGCTTGGCATACCACAAGCTCAAACAGGAAGCGGGTGAAAGTAGCTCAAAAGGTAAGTGTGAGGAATAGGATATTTTCTCTCCATTTAGAAAATAGTCAACCCTTTAATTTCTTCTACCATACGCTTCCCGACACTGTACTCCATCTGTCATTTCGTTGCCCATCCTCCTAATCAGTCTAAGTCCTCCTGTAGCCCCGCTACTTCTTCAAAATTACTTGCCCCTCCAGTTATCTTCACATCATCTTCAAAATTTCCATCATCCAAAGCATTCACACATAACGTAAAAAAGAATCAGTCCCAACACAGACCCCTGTTGAACACCAGTAGTCACCGGCAGCCAGTCAGAAAAAGCTCCGTTTATTCCCACTCTTTGCCTCCTGCCTATCAGCCACTGCTTTATTCATGCTGGAATCCTTTCTGTAATACCATGGGCTCGTAGCTTGTTAAGTAGCTTGTCAAAGGCCTTCTGGAAATCCGAGTATACTACATCAACCAATTCTCCTTTGTCTATCCTGCTTGTTACTTCTTCAAAGAATTACAACAGATTTGTCAGGCAAGATTTTCCCTTGAGGAAACCATGCTGACTATGGCCTATTTTATCATGTGCCTCCAAGTACCCTGAGACCTCTTCCTTAATAATCTACTCCAACATCTTCCCAACCGCTGAGGTCAGACTAACTACCCTATAGTTTTCTTTCTTCTGCCTCTCTCTCTTGAAAAGTAGAGTGACATCTGCAATTTTCCAGTCTTCCAAAACCATTCCAGAATTTAGTGATCATTACTAATGTCTCCACAATCCCTTCAGCCACCTCTTTCAGAACTTTTTGGTGTACACCGTCTGGTCCAGGTGACTTATCTACCTTCAGACCTTTCTATTCCTAAGAACCTTCTCTCTAGTTATGTTAACTTCACACACTTCATGACCCCTGACACCTGGAACTTCCACCACACTGTTAGTGTCTTCAACAGTGAAGACTGATGCAAACGACTTATTCAGTTCATCCGCTATTTTGTTGACCCCCATTGCTACCTCTTCAGAATCATTTTCCTGCTGTCTGATATCCACTCTCACTTCTCTTTTACACTTCAGGTATCTGAGGAAACTTTTCATATCCTCTTTAATATTGTTAGCTAGCTTACTTTTGTATTCCGTCTTTACCTTCTTGATGACTTTTTTAGTTGCCTTCTGCTGGTATTTGTATCTGCCTTCAGTACCACCCCTGCCAGCTCATTCCACACACCTACCAGTCTCTGTGTGAAACACATACCTCTGGAATTCCTCCTCAATCATCTTAAAGATATGCCACGTTATGTTAGCCATTTCGGCATTGGAAAAAAAAGTCTTTGGCTGTCCACGCTATCTACGCCTCTTATCATCTTGCGCACATCTATCAAGTCACCTCTCATCCTCCTTCTCTTCAAAGAGAAAAGCCCTAGCTCACTCAACCTATCCTCAAAAGATGTGTTCTATCATCCTGATAGCCTCCTGGTAAACCTCTTCAGCACCCTCTCTGAAACTTTCATATCCTTCCTCTAATGAGGCGACCAGAAATGTACACCAGTAAAGCTGGGAAAATTACATTGGTATTCAAGGATAGTGAAACAGTTAGTACTTAATATCTCCAGGGACCTGGGTTCAATGCTAAGTTTGGGTACTATCTGTGTGCAGTTTGTTTGCCTCCCCCTCCCACTTCACCTTGCGAGTTTTTCTGGATGTTCTGGTTTCCTCTGAAATCATTACATTACCCGACTGCAGCAAGTTGCCTGTCAGGAATGAAAAAGAATAAAATGGAAGATGATGAGCACGTGAGAGAGAAAAGGTCAGGGTGCTGCAGGTAAAATCCAGGGAGAGGAGTGGGACGGGTTACGGTTACAAGCGAGAAGGTGCTCAAAAAGCTGAAAGACCTAAAGGTACTTAAGTCACCCAGACCAGATGAACTGCACCCTAGGGTTATGAAAGAGGTAGCATTAGAAATTGTGCTGGCATTAGACATGATCTTTCAAAAATCATTGGACTCTGGCATGGTGCCAGAGGACTGGAAAATTGTAAATGTTACTCCACTCTTTAGGAAAGGAGGAAGGCAGCAGAAAGGAAATTATAGACCAGTTAGCCTGACCTTAGTGGTTGGGAAGATGTTAGAGTCAATTGTTAAGGATGGTTTGATGGAGTACTTGGTGACACAGGACAAGATAGCACAAAGTCAGCATGGTTTCATTCAGGGAAAATCCTGCCTGATGAACCTGATGGAATTCTTTGAGGAGATTACAAGTAGGATAGATAAAGGGGATGTAATAGATGTTGTATATTTGGACTTTCAGAAGGCCTTTGACAAGGTGCCATACATGAGGCTGCTCCCCAAGTTAAGAGCCCATGATATTACCAGAAAGTTACTAACATGGTAGTGCATTGGCTGATAGGAAGAAGGCATTGAGTGGGAATGAAAGGATCCTTTTCTGATTGGCTGCCAGTGACTAGAGGTGTTCCGCAGGGGTCAATGTTGGACCACTTATTTTTATGCTGTATACAAATGATTTACATGATGGAATAAATGGCTTCGTTGTCAAGTTTGCAGATGATACAAAGATTGGTGGAGGGGCAGGTAGTATTGAGGAAACAGATAGGTTGCAGAAGGACTTAGACAGATTAGGAGAATGGGCAAGAAAGTGACAAATGAAATACAATGTTGGAAATGCATGGTCGTGTACTTTGGTAGTAGAAATAAATGTGTGGACTATTTTCTAAATGGGGAGAAAATCCAAGAATCTGAGATGCAGAGGGATTTAGGAATCCTTGTGCAGAACACCCTAAAGGTTAACTTGCAGGCTGAGTCGGTGGTGAGGAAAGCAAATGCCATGTTAGCATTCATTTCAAGAGATCTAGAATACAAGAGCAAGAACGTGATGCTGAGGCTTTATAAGGCACTGGTGAGGCCTCACCTTGAGTATTGTGAACAGTTTTGGGCCCCTCATCTTAGGAAAGATGTGTTGGCATTGGATAGGGTCCAGATGAGGTTCACAAGGATGATTCCAGGAATGAAAGGCTTATCATATGAGGAACATTTGATGGTTCTGGGTCTGAACTTGCTGGAATTCAGAAGGATGAGGGGAGATCTCATTGAAACTTTTTGAATGTTGAAAGGCCTAGACAGAGTAGATGTGGAAAGTTTGTTTCCCATGGTGGGAGAGGGCACAGCCTCAGGATAGAGGGGCGCCCTTTCAAAACAGAGATGCGGAGAAATTTCTTTAGCCAAAGGGAGGTGAATTTGTGGAATTTCTTGCCACGTACAATTGTGGAAGCCAGGTCGTTGGGTGTATTTAAGGCAGAGATTGCTAGGTTCTTTGTTGGACATGGCATCAAAGGTTTTGGGGAGAAGGCTGGGAACTCGGGTTGAGGAGGAGATAAACAAAAAGGATCAGCCATGATTGAATGGCGGAGTGTACTCGATGAGCCAAATGGCCTAATTCTGCTCCTATGCCTTATGGTCTTATGGGTGCCAATGTCCTGGGAGCCAGATGGGTGTGATGGACGGACTGCCAAACTTCTGAATCATGTGTAATTAAACGTTTTACCGAGTTTGAAGGTTTGAGTGTGCCTCAGGTACAGCAGTAATGTTAACTGTGCATACAAGGAAGAGCAAGGAGGTGGCGACTAGAGCAAAGTGTCATTCAGTATCAGTGATCTTAGACCATAAGACCATAAGATGTAGGAGCAGGTGAGGCCTCCTAGCTCACCAATGCTCCACCATTCCATCATGGCTGATCCCGGATCGCACTCAACCCCATGCATCTGGCTTCTCGCCATATCCTTTGATGCCCTGACCAATCAGGAAACTGTCAGCTTTCACTTTAAATATACCCATGGACTTGGCCTACATCACAGTCTGTGACAGAACATTCCACAGATTCACTACTCTCTGGCTAAAAAAGTCCCACCGTACCTCTGTTCTAAAAAGTCACATCTCAATTTTGAGGCGATGCCCTCTGGTTTTGGAGACACCCAATATAGGAAACATCCTCTTCACATCCACCTTATCTAGTCCTTTCAACATTTGGTAGGTTTCAATGAGATCTCCCAACATTCTTCTAAATTCCAGTGAGTACAGGCCCAAAGCTGCAAAATGTTCATTATCTGTTAACCGATTTATTCCCAGAATCATCTTTGTGAACCTCATCTGGACTCTCTCCAATGACAACACATCCTTTCTGAGACTCTTATGGCCAGATTTGGGAACAGCTTCTTTCCAACCGTGATAAGACTGCTGAACGGATCCTGACCCGGATCTGGGCCATACCCTCCAAATATCTGGACCTGCCTCTCGGTTTTTTTGCACTACCTTACTTCCCATTTTTCTATTTTCTATTTATGATTTATAATTTAAATTTTTAATATTTTCTAATTTAACTATTTTTAATATTTAATATTTGTAATCCAGGGAGCGGGAAGCGCAGAATCAAATATCGCTGTGATGATTGTACGTTCTAGTATCAATTGTTTGGCGACAATAAAGTATAAAGTATGTGGCCCAAAACTGCTGACAATAATCCAAGCATAGCCTGACTAGTGTCAACTAAAGCCTCCTCATTATCTCCTTGCTTTTATATTCTATTCTCCTTGAAATAAATGCCAACATTGCATTTCCATTCTTTACCTCAGACTCAACCTGTGAATTAAGCTTCTGGGAGTTTTGCAGGAGGACTCCTAAGTTCCTTTTCACCTCTGATATTTGAATTTTCTCCCCATTTAGATAACAGTTTGCATCATTTTTCCTTTTATGAAATTGCATAATCATACACTTCCCAACTCTGTAATCCATCTGCCACCTTTTTGCCCATTCTTCCAATCTGTCTAAGATCTACTGCAATTGCATTGCTTCCTCAGCACTACCTACCCCTCCACCTATCTTTGTATCATCTGCAAACTTTGCCACAAAGCCATCAATTCCATTATCTAAGTCACTGACAAACAATGTGAGAAGTAGTGGTCCCAGTACTGACCCCTGAGGAACACCACTACTCACTGGCAGCCAACCAGAAAAGGCCCCCTTTATTCCCACTCACTACCACCTGCCTGTCAGCCATTCCTCTATCCGTGCCAGTATCTTTCCTGAAAAGATTTTGTTTTGTTAAGTAGTCTCATGTGTGGCATCTTATCAAATGCCTTCTGAAAATCCAACTAAGTGACATCCACTGACTCTCCTTTGTCCACTTTGCTTGTTACTTCCTCAAAGAACTCTAACAGATTTGTCAGGCAAGACTTCTCTTTACAGAAACAATGCTGACTTTGACTCATTCCATCATTAGTCCCCAAGTACTCCGAAACCTTGTCCTTAATAATTGACTCCAACACTTTTCCAATAACTGAGGTAGGCTAACTGGCCTATAATTTCCTTTCTTTTGTTTTCCTCCTTAAAGGGTGGTGGACATTTGAATTTTTCAGTCCTCCTGAGACCATGCCAGAATCAAGTGATTCTTGAAAGATCATGACCACTGCATCTGTTACTTCCTCCACAACCTTTCTCAGGACTCTGGGATGTAGTACATCTGGTCCATGTGACTTATCAACCTTAAGACCTTTGAGTTTGCCGAGCACTTTTTCTTTTGTAACTTTCTTACTAAGTAGTAGGTCAGGGGAAGGCCTGAGAGGTGGATTAAAGACAAACCTCTCAGAGGAGAAATATACCTCTTGATTGAGTGATTCAAGGAAAAAATGTAGAACTTCTGTGGACATCAAAGAAGAAGAACAAGAAGAGGAGAAAATAAGTGCAGGCTCAGGCCTAACTCACCTTTCAGCATAATCATAGCTCATCTGTCCCAGGTCTCATCTCTTTTTCAGTTCCCTTAATGCCCCAATCTCTCAAAAACTGGTCTTAATCGTTTCCACTGATCAAGCCTCCACAACGCTCCAGGGGAAGAAAATTCCAGATGCTTTTAGAGTCAACAAAGATTGGTTCTGGGAATTCAAAGTGAATTAAGGACTACATAATGGTCAGATAAGTCTGCAGGGAGAGTCTCCATCCCGAGCGATCAAACTCCTTGAGGAGGAAGGTTACAAAGTAAGGCAAAGTTTTAAAACAGAGGAGAGCGGCTTATGTATGAAACTACTTTCAATGGAAAGCTTGTTGTCAAAAGGTGAGACATCTGGTCTCAGTTTCAAATCTGACCCTTTCATCTGTGAAAATGCAGTGGACGATAAAACGGCAAAAACAAGGGAGTACAGAGCCCCATACAGTCAAGGGAAATGGTGTCTGGAGGTCTAATTGGTGTGCATAGGTCACCAATACATTTTATGGACTGGTTTCATTACTGTTCTGTGCTTGAAGTAGGACATTAACAAACAACATGGACTCAGTGGGCCAAGGAACTGTTTCTGCACTAGATGTATGAACCTAAAACAAAGAACCTGGCTTACTGACATAAGATACGGATGTTACTGAAGGATGAAAGTCACACACACACACACACACACACACACACACACACACACACACACACACACACACACACACACACACATACATACACACACACACACACACACACACACACACACACACACTAACTAAGGGACAATTATTTTACTAACTTCAGAGTATTATCAGTTGTTAGCTTGTAGTTTCTTATGACTTTTAACACCTGTATTGTGACCGGCAATTGATCTTGCAAGTAGGGAACTGAACAGATACAGTTTACCTGTAACTGCTAGTCAAGTCTGTAGCAAAATGGCAATTTTCTGTTCAAACTCCAAAACACTGACCATGATGTTTTCCTTGTGCACAAGTAAATGAAGTGTCATTGAGGAATGAGTCAACATGTCCATGCCAACTCTCAAGTACCTATCTTTACTCATCGCATTTGCCAACACTTTGGCTTATAGCCTCTAGATTAATTAATTTGTTACGTTGGATGCCGTGCACAATTCTGATTTGATGGAGGCAGACGTGAGAAGCACGGAGGAACATCTGGAGAAGTTTCTGAAATGCCCGCTTCGCTGCCGCTGCTACTGTGCGATCGAGAATCTCCGGAGGGGAAGGCCCCGAATCCTTGGTTTTGCCTGTTGCTTGGTGGCCGGGGCAAGGGTCGAAGCGCTCAGCAGAGATGGTGCTCGGTGCTCAGTGTCGGAGGGCTGGTCGGAGGCTCGAAGTTTTCGGACGGTCTCAAGAGTCGGACTGTGGTCGGATGCTTCCAGGATGCTGCATCGGCAAGTTTGTGGCACTGGTGGTTCATGGCAGGAAGAGTTTTCTTCCTTCTTCCATCTGTGTGAGATGATGGGGCTATCGGGACTTGGGACTTTTTTTTACCGTGCCCATGGTCTGCTCTTTATCAAATTATGGCATTGCTTTGCATTGCTGCAACTATATGTTATAATTATGTGGTTTTTGTCAGTTTTTCAGTCTTGGTCTGTCTTGTGTTTCTGTGATATCGTACTGGGGGAACATTGTATAATTTCTTAATGCATGCATTACTAAATGACAATAAACGAGGACTGTGCGTCCTCATGATCTAATCTAATCTAATAGAATCAAACAGCACAGAAGCAGATCCTTTGACCCAAATGATCATACCTACCAACAAGCCCATCTAAGTTAGGCCCAATTATTCACTTTTGGCCCATATTCTTCTAAACCTTTCTATCTATGTACCTGTCCAGGTGCCTTTGTACATCTTATTGATCAAATGAGCAAGTAGGCAGGGGAATGGCAGATGAAACTTAACTCTGACAAGCTCTAAGTGATGCAGTTTGTGAAGTTAAACCATGCCAGGACATGCATAGTGGAAAAGTAAGGCACTGGGGTCGAGCAGTGAGAACTTCGGGTGTAAGTATAATTTTCTGGCAAAGGCAGGGTGGCGAAAAAGGCATATGACATGCTTGCCTTTGCCGGCTCTGGTATTGAGTACAAGAGTTGGGACATTAGAGTACCGTTGTACAAAATATTGGTTAAACTGTACTAGGAGTATTGCATACAGTTCTGGTCACCATGCTAAAAGAAGAATAATCTAGAAAGGACGCAGAAAAGATTCACTAAGGATTCCAAGACTGGAAGGCATAAATTATAAAAGAGATTAGTTAGGCTGGTACCCTTTATCCTGGAGTGGCGTAGGCTGAGGGGTGACTTTCTTGAGGTTTATAAAATTATGCAGAACAGAGCTAAGGTAGATCGTCTCACTCTTTTTTCCCATGGTAGGAAAGTAAAGCTCCAGGGTTCAAGTTGACAGGTTAAGGTTTAAAGGTGACTTGAGAAGCAGGATTTTCCCATAGAAGTTGGTCAATAAAGGAATGGGCTGCCACAGGAAGTTGTAGAGCTGGGTACAATTACAACATTTAAAAGTATATTTGGACAGGTACATGGAAGGAAGAGGATTAGAGAGAAATGAACCAAATGGAGGTAGACGGATGTAACTTAGATGGGCAATATACACGAAATGCTGGAGGAACTCAACGGGTCAGGAAGCATCTACGGAGAGGAATAAACAGTCTGAGACTATTTGATTACTCTGGATTTCCAGCATCTGCAGAATCTCTTGAGCTTAGATAGACAACTTGGTCTGCATGGACAACTTAGGTGCTCTGTGAATCTCTGTACAGAAAATGTGGAGGAATGGCACTGGAAGGATTATGCATGAACAGGCAAAGACTCAGTGAGCTGAAGGACCCCATTCCACATTGTAAGAAAATGTGAGGATGTCTCCAGACAAGAGGAACATGGAGATACCAAGTCCCACATCACTCAAACAGGAACTCATTCACTCAAGTACCAGTGATGGGAGGAGGGGTTAGGGTGACAATAAAGATCTTTGATAAGGATTTCTGATCATGCATTCTGATTACTTACAGGTTGGTACCTCGGCTCTCTCACACCATTGGCTTATACACATTCTGAGATCCATGGGAAAAATACATGCACAGGACAGCCATTTGCCCTATTCACCCTGTGCAATTCTTTCAGAAAGAAATCCCTTTGGTCACACTCTCTACGACATTATAGCATTCGAGCTGGCTAACTAGAGAATACTTTCCATCATAATGTGAGAAAGGGGTAAATGAAGCTACTAACATTAGTGTATTTTAGGGGGAAGGGGAAAAGATTAAGAACACAAGGATCTATTGTCTCGTTAGCAGATCAGAGAGAGGAAGCTCATGTGGAGCAGAAGAGTATTTGGGCTGAATGGCCTTTTCTTATACCATAAATACATTGAAAGTTTTATTTTTATTTCACATCACCTTTGAGATCTTTCTTGAAATAAAAGGAAAACAAAAATAATTTTCTGTTAAACCACTAAAGTAAACAACATGTGTTGCTGGGTGGAATGAGAATCAGGATTTTATGTACTGTGCTATCCCTAGGATCTAAGAGTAAGTGAAATTTTAACAGCATTACCATAGGTGTTTAATTTCTCATTATGGATTCAGCTTAGTGCAAAGATGCACCTGTGAATCTTTTCAAGCAGTGTTTGTTCAAACTATTCTTCCAAATTCATACCTTAAGGAGTATAGGGTTAAGAGCCAGTCATTTCAGAACAATAAATCAGATATTCTATTAAAAACTGCAATGCTGATTGCCAGATTTCTCAGTTTATCTTGCCTTCCTGCTGTTCAATTGAATTAATCTATCTCATTTTTGTTTTACAAGTTGTGGTGGAATCTATTAAGTTTTAGCATTGAAGTTTCACAGGGCTGTAGCTAAGCAAGCAAAAATACAGAACCAAGGCTGTGAAATCACTCCGTGCACTTGGAAAACATACAATCTGCTTACAAACTGTGAGGGACTCGCCTGACTGGGTCATCTTCATGCCAAACCTTAAGCAGCTGTTGGCCCATTTTGCCTGGTTCCAGTTTTCCATTATACATTTTAGTGGTTTCACAGACAAAAATTTCTGCATTTTTTTTAATTTCAGAGAGATCTTCCGAGGTGAAATGAAATCAAAAAGTCTTCAGTGAAACCACATAACAAGAAAGAGCTCACTTAGGGAAATCTGTACACGATTGCCTTTTGAAGGTCTCATGCAGGATGCCTATCCAACTTTCCATGCATCACTGGGTAAAAAACTCACTTTGCAGTGATGTTTGCTATTGCTTATCATGCACATACATACTTCTGCAAAAGAAAAGGAACATGTAAGCAATTAATTCCATTAAAATCAATGGGTTCATAAAATATTTTCCATTGCTGTATGGAAACAGCTACAGATGTAAATGTTTCATGGACCTGGCATTCTTCAGGCTGCAATGGATGTACGGGTCAGCTAAGGGGTGAAGGTGGTGATGGGTGAGAGGAACATTGACGTAATGAGTGAACATTGAGCCACTCAAAATAAAAGGAGAGTGGAAAATAAGGGGAAAGTTACTCTATACCCATGGCTGAAGAGAAGGGGTTGCAAGTTTAGGAGGGAAGGGTTAGCCAACCCAGTAAGTAATTGTTTTGTACTCTCAAGATGTTCTATTAAGGAAGTTCAACAAAGAAAGAAATACAAGCAAGATTAGGCCACTTGCTTGCTCAAGCCTGTTCACAAAATCCAGGTGGACACTGTCTCTCATAATCCTGCCTGTACCTCCTCACTCTAGAATCCTCTGGTGTCCAAAAGTCAATGCTATGGACAAATCCTCATCACTCCTGGGAGCAGAATTACAGAACCAGACAGCCCAGTGGGTGCTAAATTTTTCCTCACCCATGAGAAAGCTAGGAATAGAAGCAGGAGTAGTTGATTTATCCCCTTGTGCCATTCAATAAAATCACAGCCCATCTTTTATCTCAATGCCATGTTCCTAATCCTGCGCCCATTCCTCATGATTTCCTAACTATCTAAAAGCACAGCAATCTCAGTTCTCTGTATTCACTGTCAGACACTCCGTAGCCCTTTTAGGTAGTGAATTCCAAAGATACGGGATCCGTTGGTTGAAGAAATCTGTTCTCATTTCAGCGCTGAATGCCTGAACACTTATTTTGAGGCTGTGACCTTTGACTTTCCAGACCATAACCTGGGGATCATTATCCCTCCATTTCTCATGTTGATCTTCATTAGAACTGAATATGCTTCCACAATATCAACTCTAATTAGATTAGATTATGAGGACACTCAGTCCTCATTTATTGCCATTTAGAAATGCATGCATTAAAATACGATACAATGTTCCTCTGGTATGATATCACAGAAACACAAGACAGACCAAGACTAAAACTGACAAAAACCACATAATTATAACATATAGTTACAACAGTGCAAAGCAGTACCGTAATTTGATAAAGAGCAGACCATGGGCACGGTAAAAAAAAATCTCAAAGTTCTGATAGCCCCAACATCTCACGCAGATGGTAGAAGGAAGAAACTCTCCCTGTCATGAGCTTCCAGCACCGCAAACTTGCCGATGCAGCATCCTGGAAGCACCCGACCACAGTCCAACTCTGAGTCCGTCCGAAAACTTCGAGCCTCCAACCAGCCCTCCGACACCAAGCACTGAGCACCACCTCTGCCGAGCACTTTGACCCCGGCTCGGCCGTCAAGCACCCAGGCAAAGCTGAGGATTCGGGGCCTTCCCCTCCGGAGATTTCAGATCACACAGTAGCAGCAGCAGCGAAGCAGGTATTTCAGAAGTTTCACCAGATGTTCCTCTGTGCTCTCACATCTACCTCCATCAAATCAGAATTGTGCATGTCCTCCTACTTGACAGATTACAGATATTCATCACCGGAGAGGCCGCGCGCGCTGTGTCGCGCCGCCATCTTCTCCTCCTCCTGTGAATAAACACAAAATACTGGAGGAAATCATCAGGTTAGGCAGCATCTATAGAGAAGAATAAAGAGTTGACATTTCAGCCTGAGACCCTGAAGGTCTCAGTCTGAAACATTGACTGTTTATTCCTCTCCATAGATGCGGCCTAACCTGATGAGTTCCTCCAGTATTTTGTGTAGGTTACTCTGGATTTTCAACATCTGCAGAATCTCCTTTGTTTATGCTAAAAAGCAGGCTGTGAATTTAGTAGCTAACCACCTGAGGTTATCCCCTAGACCTGGACCCTTAGGACGTACCTCAATGATCCTCACTAGGATCTTGCTTCTCACTGAGATTACCTCTCATTCTTCTGAACTCTAGTGAGAATAATGGATGAAACATAAACATCATTTGTGGTAATTTGTAGGCAAACTTCCAACAATCTGGGATACATTCACAATCTCCTCCAATATTTCGGAATTCCAATGTTGCCAATAATCAATCACAGAACCATTGTAGTAGATATTAGGATCCTCTCTACTTTTTTGCCAGTAATCCTCACTTGAAGCGGTTGCCTTTGGATGAATTAGCAGATGTTCCCTGATGTGACACTGGACTTTATTAAAAGCAGGCCATGAAGTTCAACCAGACCAGCAACACTTGTACAAACATTGCGATGATACAAAGAAGATATGGGTGGGCCCTGTGAGCAGATGATGTACATCACAAATTCGTCAAGTGTTAAAGCTTTTTAACAGCTCCTTATGAACTCCATGGCTGCATTGTTAAAGGAGGAAACATAAGACCATAGTCATAGGGGCAGAGTTAGTCCATTTGGCCCATCGGGTCGACTCCAACACCTCATCATGGCTGAGTTATTATCCGTCAACCCCATTCTCCAGCTTTCACCCCATAACCTTTGACACCCTGACTAATCAAGAACCTATCAACCTCAGCTTTAAGTATACCCAATGACTTGGCCGCCACAGCTGTCTGTGGTAATGAATCCCACAGTTTCTCCACCTACTGGCCGAAGAAAGTACCTCTTCATCTCCATTATGAAGGGACATCCTTGTATTCTGAGTAGTGTTGAACCATTGTAAGATGGCAGTAGGGACTCAGGGTACAAAGGACAAAAAGAGAATCATGTCCTGACTATCTTTACTATAAATATATTATGAATAGATTACATTTTGGGGAAAATTGCTCATGTTGATTCATATCCTTGACCTTCAGCACAGCCTCTGTGGCCTCTGATTGGGTTATTGGAGAGGAACACATGGATTCAGAAGTTCTGAGCAATAATGATAATTAGACCACAAGACCATAAGGCAGAGGAACAGAATTAAGCCATTTAGGCCTGTTGAGTCTGCTCTGTCATTTCATCATGTCTGATCTATTTTCCCTCTCAGCCACAATCTCCTGCCTTTTTCCCATATCCCTTCAAGAATCTTTCTGCCCTGGATATACCCTGTGACTTGGCCTCCATAGCCACCTGTGGCAAAAAAATTCCACAGGTGCACCATTCTCTGACTGAAAAGAAATTCTCCTCATTTCTGTTCTAAAAGGGTGCCCCTTTATCTTGTGTCCTCTGATCTTAGACTCCACCACCATAGGAAACATCCTTTCCACATCCACTTCTAGAGGCCTTTCAACATTCAATAGGTGTCAATGAGGTCACTGCTCGTTCTTCTGAATTCTAGTGAGTACAGGCCAGAGCATTCAAATGCTCTTCACATGACAAGCCTTTTAATCCTGGAATCACTCTGGATATAGCTGCCGCATTTCTGCTGGATATTCAAATAAGTGGCACAGTGAAATGTTTGAAAATTATTTTTTTGGCCATCTGAAAGAAGATTGCAACCATTTTCAGTTCATATTCAATTGGACACACCCATTTGTGATCGACCTCAGCGTGCTCCTGATGGCCCATTTCTTGAGCATGCCTAGCTGGATATATCCAGTGGAACTTGAGCTGAAAGTGGTTGCACAGTCATTGAACACCCCTGGAGTAACCATGTTCAATTGGCCTTACTCCAAGATGACACCTTTCTTCAGTGTCTGTTTGATTGTTTTGTGCGATGTTGTATAACATGGGTGATCATGGTCTACCCATGACGATGATTGTTCCTAGCAAATTTTTCAACAGAAGTGGTTTGCCACTGCCTTCTTCTGGTCAGTGACTTTACAAGATAGGTGACCCTAGCCATTATCAATACTTTTCAGAGATTGTCTGCCTGGCATCAATGGTTGCATAACCAAAACTTGTGATATGCACCTGCTGCTCATATGACCATCCGCTACCTGCTTGCACGTCTCCATGCGACCCTAATCGGGTGGTGGGGGGTTAGCAAGTGTTGCACAAGGTTGATCTACAGGCTAGCAGAGAGAAGGAGTTCTTTATACCTCCTTTGGTAGAGATGTATCTCCACCCCACCACCCATTAATTCCTCATTATTTAGTGATATCACGTGCAATGATGTGCCAGTACATGATTGGACAGCACTGAGCATGCGCTGGGTTTGCCAAAATGTTTCAGCACATGGCGGGTTTAAGACCAGTTTGTTTATTACTGTAAATAAAAGTTCTCTAATTCTTCCAGAATACGATTGTTCATTGTTAACCCACGCTACGTTTAAACAGAAGTAACATAACATGGTGTCAGAAGTGGTTCTGGAAGAATAATAAGGGAGAATCGAGAGTCGAAGATATTCGGAAAAAAAGAAGAAAAAAGTTCGGACAATAACTTGATGGAAGGTTTACAACCCCCACCAAAATTGCAGCTGACTGGCAATGTAGTTGAGAATCGGAGGATATTTAAGCAACAGTTTGAAATATATTTAACGGCAATCGAAGCTGATAGAAAAACAGACAAAACCAAAGCTGCAATCCTGCTCCATGTAATCGGAAATGACGCAGTAGAGGTATGCGATAATTTTATCTTTGAAGGTGGAGATAATTTCAATTTAAAGTTGATAATGGACGGATTTGAAGTATTTTGTATACCTAAATGTAATTTAACGATTGAGCGATATAAATTCTTCACGTGTGTGCAGCGAGCTACTGAAACAATTGATCAGTATGTGACTGAGTTAAGGAAGCGTAGTAGAACATGCGAGTTTGGATTGCTCACAGACTCTCTTATTAAAGATAGACTAGTTTGTGGCATTCGAGGTAATGCACTGAGAGAAAGGCTCTTGCGTGAGCAAGATTTAAATTTTGAAAAAGCTTTCGCGCTCTGCGAAGCTCCTGAGACTGTAATGCGGCAGGCTGAAGAGCTTTTTGTCGAAACCTGTAATGTAAACACTGTAAAAAAGCGCAAATATATCAAGAAATATAATAATACGTCGACAAAACTGATAGAGAGCAAGATGGCATTTGAAAGAAAAGTCATGTGATCGATGTGCGTGGGAACACCACCCAAATGTTTTGCATATGGCAAAATTTGCTATAACTGCAGTAATATTAATCATTTTTCACGCTGTTGTAGAAGTAGAAAGAAGAAAAATGAAATGAAACAAGTAAATGTAGTGATTGAAGATTGACGTGAGGAATTTTACATCGATGCGCTTTATGAAAATGCTGACATGGAGAATATAAAAGCAGTAGCTGCTGTGTCTGAGATGACCAAACAGGAGGCAATTGATGATGTGAAAAGCAATGGCAGGAAGAGGTTGCTTCAATGCAAGTGATAATGAAAGGGACACTGAGAGAATATGAGATTCAGTCTAATCACCGGCTTGAGCAAGAATGCTCACAGTGGGCACAGTATAAGGAAGAAATGAAAGCACAGGTGAAGGAATTGAGAAGTTGTATTGAAATGATGAAGCCTCAGCATAAAAAAGAGATTACACAGTTAATAAATGAATTAGATGAAGAAAAGAAAATTTATATTCCATTACAAATGGAAATGGAAGGAATTAGGAAAGATACAGTCCGAACAGAAGCAGGGAAGCAGATTGCTGAGGAAGATAGCGTGAACTGCTTACCTGAAATTCCGGATTCTAACCAGGAGGCATGTGAGAGTATACCAAAAAGTTTAGTTGAGATACATAAAGAAAAGCTAAGAAGAAAAAGAAGAAGCACAAAAAGAGTCATGGCCCAAATAGCGAAGAGCCAACTTCAGAGTTTCCGTTAGCTGATTTGTTTATTGGTTAATGTTGTTATTTGTTTATCCCCTTTAAGGAAAAGATGGTGTGATTCTTCAGCTATTCAGTTAACTGATGCTGATGAGACAAAACGTGTAAATAATAACAAGGAAACACAAGGTCTGTGTGTACCACTTAGGAAGCCTACTCGTGTTCGTAAACCCACAGAGAGACTGATAGAGACTTGTTGAATTATGTATTTGCTTTGATTAACGTTGTTAATTGTTTTTCTTTTTAAGGAAGGGAAGGTGTGGTGATATCATGTGCAATGATGTGCCAGTACATGATATATAACCATATAACAATTACAGCACAGAAACAGGCCATCTCGGCCCTTCTAGTCCATGCCGAACTCTTACTCTCACCTAGTCCCATCGACCTGCACTCAGCCATAACCCTCCATTCCTTTCCTGTCCATATATTTATCCAATTTAACTTTAAATGACAACATCGAACCTGCCTCAACCACTTCTGCTGGAAGCTCGTTCCACACAGCTACCACTCTCTGAGTAAAGAAGTTCCCCCTCATGTTACCCCTAAACTTTTGCCCTTTAACTCTCAACTCATGTCCTCTTGTTTGAATCTCCCCCACTCTCAATGGAAAAAGCCTATTCACGTCAACTCTATCTATCCCCCTCATAATTTTAAATACCTCTATCAAGTCCCCCCTCAACCTTCTATGGTCCAAAGAATAAAGACCTAACTTGTTCAACCTTTCTCTGTAACTTAGGAGATGAAACCCAAGCAACATTTTAGTACATATCCTCTGTACTCTCTCAATTTTATTGACATCTTTCCTATAATTCGGGGTGACCAGAACTGTACATAATACTCCAAATTTGGCCTCACCAATGCCTTATATAATTTCAACATTACATTCCAACCCCTATACTCAATGCTCTGATTAATAAAGGCCAGCATACCAAAAGCTTTCTTCGCCACCCTATCCACATGAGATCCCACCTTCAGGGAACTATGCACCATTATTCCTAGATCCCTCTATTATACTGCATCCGCACACTCTTCCTCATTGTCAATTCCATTAATCAATCTCCACACCCTTTCCACACCTGAAGGCCTTTCTCCATTTCAGTTCCCTTTCCCATCTAAAGGTCCTTTCCCCTCTCATCCTTCCTCTACATCAGTCTCCTCTCAGCTTCTAAAGGCCCTAAACGAATATCAGTCCCCTTTCTCACCCCAGTCACCTTTCCCCTAGCTCAACATTATTCCCTCTCTGTCATGTCAAGGAATAGCCTCTCCAGTCTCCGTAACCCCTCACCATCGATTTTCCTTCCCCCCACTACTCATCCAGACACAGTATCTCCATTGTGAGCTCCACTGAAGGAGTACAAGGCCAATAATGTAACAGGGTCCACTGTCCCTCAACACACCTGGAACAGGGTTTGGAGTTGATTTGAAATAACGTGAGGCTGAGCCAAAGCAGATCTCAAAGATCAAACTGTAAGTTTAAATTTCAAAGTAAATTTATCATCAAAGTACAGACTTTTGTCACCATACGCCAATTTAAGATTCATTTTCTTGCAGGCATTCATAGTAGATGCAAAGAAACACAATAGAATCAATGTAATATTATGCCAAAACAAAGACGGGCAGGCAACTAATGTGCGTAAGAAGAAAAACAGTGACATTACTAAATAATAAATAAATAAATAATATTGGGAACATAAGTTGCAGAGTCCGTGGAATTGAGTCCATGGGTTATGAAATAGTTCTATATTGAGGTTAGTGAAATGATCCATACTGGTTTAGGAGGCTGATGGTCAAAGGGTATTAACTGTTCCTAAAGCTGCTAGTGTGGGTCCTAAGGCTCCTGTACCTCCTTCCTGATATCTGCAGCAAGAAGAGAGCGTGGCCTAGATGGTGGGGGTCCTTGATGGTGGATATTGCTTTCTTGTGGTATCATCCTCCCCCCCCCCCCCCCGTAGATGTGCTTAATGGTGGGGAGAGCTTTGCCTGTGATGGATGGGACTATATTCACTACTTTCTGTAGGGTTTTCTGGTCATGGGCATTGGTGATTCAATACCAGGTTTTGATGCAACCAGTCAGGATATCTATACTGTGCATCTACAGAAGTTTGTCAATGTTTTATCGACATGTGGAATCTGCACGAACTTCTAAAAATCTTACTGCTCAAACATCTAAGATCAAAAATTAATAAAGCTAATATCAAATTTCTAAGATCTCACTGTGTCTGTTCTGCTGATCTCCCCTAACCTTCTCAGAGTAAGAAATGAATGCAGCTCAGAGGACAAGTCTGCAAACCACCTCTGTGAACAACAGGTTGAATGTCTTCATCTTAATTGCTCCATTAAAGGAGTCGGATACACCAGGTTTCAAAAGTTCGAGATCCGTGCAAGATCTTTGCTGTCCATACAGCGATTTCCTTCCTGCTGCAGTGATAGGATGCCGATCTCCTGGCTGATCTCAGCTCTCTGGATTTACTCGCACATGCACTGGGCCTGCTCTGCCCCGACCTCGACAATGGAAAGATTTTAGTCTCACTGTTCTCACACTTTAGGATGCATAGGCTGAGATTCAGAGCTCCAGGCGGATGGAACGAGTTTACCTGTCAGCTCCAGAGTCCATGCACGAGAATAATTACATTTTCCGTCACTTTTTCCACTGAAAAAGTTTATGCATCACCTGAAACCTTGGCTTGTTGCACAGCTAAACATGCATGCGTGTGCATGCCAACAGTTCAGGAGGCCAAGAGGGGCAGAGTATGTCCAGATAGCCAGCATGGAAGGAAACCTAGAGCCTCAGAGGTGCATGATGAATCAAAAAACAATTTCCTGGAAAGATACAGTGCAAACAGTTAAATCAAATTTGTCCAGAGTAAAGAAGTTATGCAATGTTTAAATGGCTTTATATTGGTTAAACTTTAAAAGCAGGTGACATGGCAACTTTTCTCCTCCTGATTTAACAAATGAATTTTTGCAGAAAATATGTACTTCTGGATCAGGGTATGGAAAAATAGAAATTAACGCACAGAGAACGCATACACGCACTCACAAATTGAACACATACACACACACTCATACATCTACATACAGAAATAGAAACAGAACACACACACACACACACACACACACACACACACACACACACTGTCACACACTTGCACAAACAGGTCCCATGCGTGTACACACAAAAACACAACACACACAGAAACAGAACACACACACACACACACACACATACACACAAACAATACCCTCTCATTTTCACATACAGAACAGAACCCAACACACACATCCAATACTAACACACAAAAAAGATATCACACACAGGCATTAATGTAGACTGGGAATACTCATATACACAACATACACACACAGAACGCACACACACACTCACTCTCACACACACATACACATATTCACATGCACACTCACACACACATTAACACATACACACACACACACACACACACACACACACACTCATACACACATTAACTTTATACTTTATACTTTATTGTCACCAAACAATTGATACTAGAGCGTACAATCATCACAGCGATATTTGATTCTGCTCTTG
Source organism: Mobula birostris (assembly GCF_030028105.1). Classification (NCBI taxonomy): domain Eukaryota; kingdom Metazoa; phylum Chordata; class Chondrichthyes; order Myliobatiformes; family Myliobatidae; genus Mobula; species Mobula birostris. The sequence goes on from NC_092377.1 coordinate 148,417,444, forward strand.
GTGCTTCCTGGAGTACAAACTGATAGTAAATATTAAAAATTTAAATTATAAATCATAAATAGAAAATAGAAAAGGGAAAGTAAGGTAGTACAAAAAAAAACGAGAGGCAGGTCCGGATATTTGGAGGGTATGGCCCAGATCCGGGTCAGGATCCATTCAGTAGTCTTATCACAGTTGGAAAGAAGCTGTTCCCAAATCTGGCCGTACGAGTCTTCAAGATCCTGAGCCTTCTCCTGGAGGGAAGAGGGACGACAAGTGTGTGGGTCGTGTCCTTGATTATCCTGGCAGCACTGCTCTGACAGTGTGCGGTGTAAAGTGAGCCCAAGGACGAAAGATTGGTTTGTGTGGTGCTGGACTGTGTTCACGATCTTCTGCAGCTTCTTCCGGTCTTGGAAAGGACAACTTCCATACCAGGTTGTGAAGCACCCCAGAAGAATGCTTTCTACGGTGCATCTATAAAAATTAGTGAGGGTTTTAGGGGACAGGCCAAATTTCCTTAGCTTCCTCAGGAAGTGAAGGCACTGGTGGGCCTTCTTGACAGTGGACTCTGCTTGGTTGGACCAAGTCAGGTCATTTGTGATACTGACCCCGACGAACTTGAAGCTTTTGACCTGTTCCACTTGCACACCACCGATGTGAATGGGGTTGTGCGGTCCGCTACTCCTTCTGAAGTCAACAACCAATTCCTTCGTCTTGCTGACATTGAGGGATAGGTTATTGTCTTTGCACCATGCCACCAGGTTCTTAATTTCCTCTCTGTACTCAAACTCATCACTACCCGAGATACAGTCTACAATTGTGTCATCAGCAAACTTACATATTGAGTTCAATGGAAACTTGGCTACACAATCATGGGTGTACAATGAGTACAGCAGGGGGCTGAGTACACAGCCTTGTGAGGCACCGGTGCTCAGAGTGATTGTAGGGGAGAGCTTGTCCCCTATTTTTACAGCCTGGGTCCTGTCTGTGAGGAAGTTGAAGATCCAGCTGCAGATCTGAGTGCTAAGGCCCAGGTTCCGCAGCTTAGGAATCAGTTGATTTGGAATGATGGTATTAAAGGCAGAGCTGTAGTCAATGAAAAGGAGCCTTACATATGTGTCTTTATTCTCCAGGTGTTCTAAGGGGGAATGTAGGGCCAGAGAGATGGTATCTGCCGTTGACCTGTTGCTCCGGTAGGCAAATTGCAAAGCGTCGAGGTTGACTGGTAGACTGTGGTTGATGTGTGCCATAACCAATTGCTTGAAGCACTTCATAGCGATTGATGTCAGAGCCACAGGTCGATAGTCATTCAGGCATGCCACCTTGCTCTTCTTCAGCACCGGGATTATCGTTGCCTTCTTAAACCACGAGGGGATCTTAGAAACATGCACACACATTCACACACACACACACATACACAGATACACACAAACAATATCCTCTCATTTTCACATACAGAACAGAAGCTAACACACACAGGCATTAATGTAGACAGGGAGTACTCATATATACAGCATACATACACACACACACACACACACACACACACTCACACACACACACACACACACTCACACACACACACACACACACACACACACACACACACACACACACACACACACATTAACACATGCACACACACAAACCATTCAGATTCTCAGCTGTGGTCTGACACTAAGTCACTGAGTCATGCAAAGCCTGATAGTTGTGGCTGTCTTACAAAAATCCTGAAATGTTGCACGTTCCAGAGCTGCATACATATGAGATTCATAGTCACAGTCACCAAGGGGTATTAAAAAAGGAAATGAGAAGTGAATTGGAAATTGTGGGGAATGGGGATGCGGAAGGCAACATCGCTGATGTGGGCAATGCACCGTGAGAGGGTTATGGGTGAGCTGGTGAGAAAAGAAGAACTGGGGGCCACAGGGACATAAGCACCCACTAGACCAAAAAAATAGGACAATAGGAGAGTTTTAACAAGCAAGCGAATATGGTGCAAGAGAATGTGCTGACAAGGTACAGCAGGAAGCTGAGTGAACATGCTCAACAAAAATTGAAAACTGAGCTGCAGTGAGCAGGAGCTAAACGAAAGAGAGTCCAATAGAGGAGACAGTGCGATGGTGGTAGGGTGGAAAAACGTGCATGTGAGAGAAGAATGCAAGCACTGGAAAAGTCAGCCAGGAGAAGAGGGTAATGTGAAGATTGTGCAGAAGCGTGCAGAGAGCCTGAAGTTGGCAGAGCGAGAGGGAGATACGTGCAGACCGGGACTGAACCAAGACGTCAGGCAAGGGGCCAGCTCTCATCTGGTTCAAATATCAAATGGTGGAAGAAAATACAAGAGAGAAATCATGACAAATACAGGCTGAAAATAATCTGATTTATTTCATTCCAATTGAGAAGAGCTGGCTTTAAATAATGTCTGGATTGCATAAAATGTCAACAATTCTCCCACAGTCTCACTAACAGTGCTAATTAAATTAAAACAGCTCAAACCCAACACCACGCAAGAGTTGCTCTGCTGAAGGCAAAATGACAGGTTAGTGGAAGAATGGTGATTCCTAATGCTTGCCCATTCATTGGCTTTAGTGACTGTTCAGATCTCAGCAGCACATTGCAGTGCAGGGGTGAGTTCATCACCAGTTCTGGGTTTCAAACACCCTTTTCCTCAATGACCTGGGGGCTGTATTAGCACATTGAAGGCCCCTACAAATCAGTAAGTTGGAGTCATGACACGACCTTCATTGTCAGAGAGCATTGGCACACCATGGTACGGGTTGGTGGAAGACTTTGATCTTGTGGGCATTGGGAATGAGGCCAACCTTCTCATATCTTTTCAATGACAGTATCGATGATGGTTTAAAGCTTGGCCTCGCAGCATACACAAACATTGGTATGCCTCAGAATACATGGACATCTCTTCAGGTTAGAGATCAGAAGGAATGTCTTTAGTCAGAGGGTGGTAAATCTGTGGAATTCATTGCCACATGTAGCTGTGGAAGCCAAGTCATCAGGGGTATTTTCAGTGTAGAGTCATCAAAGGTTTCAGGCAGAAGGCAGCAGAATGGGGTTGAGAGAGATAGTAAATTAGCCATAATAAAATGGCAGAGCAGACTCAATGGACCAAATGTCTTAATTATGCTTGTATGTCTTATGGTCTTCAATAAGATCATAACCGATAGGAACAGAATTAGGCCATTCAGTCCATCGAGTTTGCTCTGCCATTCAATCATGGCTGATCCCAGATCCCACTCAGCCCCATACACCAGTCTTCTCACCTTATCCTTTGATGCCCTGACCGATCAAGAAACTATCAACTTCTGCCTTAAATATACCTGACCTCCACTGCAGTTTGAGGCAGAGTATTCCACAGATTTACCACTCTCTGGCTAAAAAATTCCTCCTTACCTCTGTCCTAAAGGGTCAACCCTCAATTTTGAGGCTGTGCCCTTTGGTTCTGGATGCCCCCACCACAGGAAACATCCTCTGCACATCCACTCTATCTATCCTTTCAAAATTCGTAGGTTTCAATGAAATCCCCCCCACATTCTTCTAAATTCCAGTGAGTACAGGCCCAAAGCGGCCAAACACTCCTCGTATGTTAACCCTTTCATTCCTGGATTCATCCTTGTGAATCTCCTCTGGACTCTCTCTAATGACAACACATCCTTTCTGAGGAATGGGGCCCAAAACTGCTGACAATACTCCAAGTGCAGCCTGTCTACTTTCTTATAAAGGCTCAGAATTATCTCCTTGCTTTTATATTCAGAAACTATGAGGAACCAAGTTATAGGGAGGGCTTGAACAGGCTAGGACTTTATCCCTGGAGTTTAAGAAATGATGGATGACCTTGTCAAGTTGTGCAACGTCATTTGGGATATAGATATGGTGAGTGCACAGTCTTTTTCCCAGTGCTGGGGAAATCAAGAACCTGAGATTGTAAGTTTAAGGTGAGAGGGGGAAAGCGTAATAAGAATTTGAGGGTCAAATTGTTTTACACAGAGGGTGGTATTTGTGTGGAATGAACTGCCAGAGAAAGTGATTGAGGTAGGTACAATAGCAACTTTATAAAAACACATTTTGACAATACATAGGAAAGGCTGAGAGGGATATGGACAAGTGGGATTAGCTTGGATGGGCAGCTTAGTTGGCATGGGTCATCTGGGCTGAAGGCCCTGTTTCCATACCTAATGTACTGTATGTCTATGACCTTGTGCTGCTTAGCTCCTCCCGACATCTGTAGCAGCCACCCTCATGCAGGCACAAGTAGAGCATGTGAACTCCACACAGAGAGCACCTCAGGTCAGAGTCAAATCCACACTGCTGGAGCTAGAAGACAGCAACAATATCTGCTGTGACACTGATGTTCATGCATCAGTGGGGGCCAAAGCTACCACAGTGGAAGAGCCATTGGGGTTCAAAACCAGATATGGGATCTCAAGGGACCGTCTAAGAAGAAATCTTCAATTAAGAAACTGCCAGGCTGTAATCAGAGGCCACAAGTGTTAGCATTCATTCCAAAAGTACTAGAAAATAAAAGCAAGGCTTTATAAGGCATGAGTCAGACTACACTTCAGCAATTTTGAGCCCCTTATCTAAAAAAAGGATGAGCTGACACGAGAATGATTCAGGGAATGAAAGCATTAATGTATGAAAAGTGTTTGATGACTCTGGACCTGTACTCGCTGGATTCTGCAAGAAAGAGGGAGGGTCTCATTAAAACTTTTGAATATTGAAAGTCCTAGAAAGAGTGGAGGTGAAGGGGATGCTTCCTGTACTGGGAGTGTCTAGGACCAGAGTCAACAACCTCAGAATACAAGGACATCTCTTTGGAACAGAGATTAGGAGGACTTTTTTAGCCAGAGGGTGGCGAATCTGTGGAACTAATTGCCACAGACAGCTGCAGAGTTCAAGTCATTTGGTATATTTAAAGATGAGGTTGATAGGACCTTGATTAGTAAAGCTATCAAAGGTTATGGGGAGAAGGCAGGAGAATGGGGACAAGATGGATAACAAATCAGCTATTATGGAATATCCTATGGTCTTATCTCTTGTATGAATCCTGTTGCTAAATGCAGTACAGAAAGCTGATCAAGCAGCACATTTCCTTTTCAACCAGCATAATGCTGTACTGGAGTATATCTCAATGGATCCACGAATGGGGAAACATGTTAACAGATTGACTGAGGAGGAGGGGAATATAGAACCAGTACCATGAGGTTCTGTGGTGTATAATCACAGTACTTCATTATTGTACTTTTAAGGTGGGAGAGGCATTTCAAAAAACAAAAAATGGACAGCCAACACAAGGTCTCAATGGGGAAGGTTCTTCTAATAGTGGACAGGGAAAGGCCAGTTGGATGAGGAAGCCCCTCGATTATTGTACTCGTGTACCGCCCCAGGTGGGGTCACACGAGGGACAACAGCGCTATAGACTTTAAGTAATGTAACTGAGCACTACTTAATGCATTGTCTATGAACGTAGGAATTCATTGGACATCATTCATTGTCTACGAATGTTGTCTCTATGTGGCTAGGCATAGCTCAAGTAACATCTATAAATTTGCTAATGATACAACCATTGTTGGTAGAATCTCGGATGGTGACGAGAGGGCGTACAGGAGTGAGTACTGCCAACTATTGGAGTGGTGTCGCAGCAACAACCTGGCACTCAATGTCAGTAAGACAAAAGAATTGATTGTGGACTTCACGAAGGGTAAGACGAAGGAACACATACCAATCCATAGAGGGATCAGAAGTGGAGAGAGTAAGCAGTTTTAAGTTCCTAGCTGTCAAGATCTATAAGCATCTAAACTGGTCCCAACATATCGATGCGGTTATAAAGAAGACAAGACAGCAGATATACTTCCTTAGGAGTCTGAAGAGGTTTGGTATGTCAACAATACACTCAAAAACGTCTATAGATGTACAGTGGAGAGTATTCACTGTCTGGTATGGGGCAGCTACTGAAAGAAGCTGCAGAAGGTGTAAGTGTAGTCAGCTCCATCTTGGGTACTAGCCTACAAAGTACCCAGGCCATCTTCAAGGGGCGGTGTCTCAGAAAGGCAGTATCCATTATTAAGGACCCCCCAGCACGCAGGGCATGCATTTTTCTCACTGTTACCATCAGGTAGGCGATACAGAAGCCTGAAGGCACACACTCAGCAATTCAGGAACAGTTTCTTCCCCTCTGCCATCCGATTCCAAAATGGGCATTGAATCCTTGGACACCACCTCACTTTTTTAATATATATTATTTCTGTTCTTTTGCACAATTTTTAATCCATTCAATATACGTATACTGTAATTGATGTACTTATTATTATTATTTTATTTTGTTTTTTTCTTCTTCTATTTTATGTATTGCATTGAACTGCTGCTGCTAAGTTAACAAATTTCACGACACATGCCAGTGATAATAAACCTGATTCTGATTCTAATTCTGAATAAGCAATGCGCGGTTGATTGTTGTGAATAACTTTTTTATCACAAATAAAGTTTATTTTGGTTTAAAAGTTGGACGGCAAGTTAAAGTAGGAGAAATTAGAAGTGTCAACAACAAATTTGATTAAAGCGGATTTTAAGGAGACCTTCAGAATGGTGTGTGAGGCAACACATTGGTACAGCTACCGGACCTGCTTCTTTAGAGCTTCAATAGCCCAGGTTCGATCCTGACTTTGGGTGCTGTTGAGCAGAGTTTGCACACAATTCCACCTATAGTTCGCTAGGTTCTCCAGTTTCCTCCCAATAAAATGCGTATTGATAGCTTAGCTGGTCACTGTAAACTACCTGCAATGTAGATAAGTGGTAGAATTGGGGAGGAGGTTAGGTTACAGGGGGCAGTTAGTGAGCAAATGGGATTGTTCTTTGAGCTAACATAGACTGGGCCAAAATAGCCTCATCTACGTTTTGCTGATGTATAGAAACTTGGAAAGCAGCAGAATTTAGACTTTAAGATATTGGGTCAGAGTTAGGTTATTTAGTCCATCATGTCTGCTCCACCATTCAATCAAGGCTGATTTTGTTCAGTTCCATTCTCCTGCCTTCTCTCCATAACCCTTAGCCCCTTTGTCAATCAAGAAGGGATTCTATCAATCTCTGCCACAAATATACCCAATGACTTGGCCGGCGCAGCCCTCTGTGACATCACAGTCCACAGATTTACCACCCCCCAGCTGAAGAAATTCCTCCCCTTCTAAATTTTAGAGGGACACGTCTTTATTCTGAGGTTGTGACATCCTCTCCATGTCCACTCTAACAGGCCTTTTAATATCCGGTAAGTTTCAATGAGATACCCCCTTAATCCTTCTGAACTCCATCAAGAAGAGGGGCGGACACATCAAATGTTCCTTATAGGGTGGTAAAGAGGAACTAACAGCAGGGATTTAGCGAGGGTCACGAACTACAGTGAGCTTAAGGTAAACAGATGATAGTGAGGGACTGAGTTTCATAGATGTTATTGAAAGGGGATGAACATCCTAAATTTGAGGAATGCAAGAAGAGAAACTAAATTAAACCAAGGAAGGATCAGGTTAAAGGTCAATCTAGACTTGGTAATGAACAAATTCAGGTCTAAAGGAAAGAAAACAACAGTAGATGGCTGTTAGTGGATTGTAGAATTCAGGGGAGGTCTTTGCTTTACAAGATGCTCCCTGTAGGAGTGAAGAATATTGGCCAAAAAGGGCTGAGCCCAGAAGTATGATGTGGCTCAGGTGAATCTTGTAATGTATAGCTGTATCAATATACTCACAAGTCTTTGGCATCACTTCTCCAGATTAGATTATGCACAAATTCTCAAGGGCCTATAGATGGCAAGCAGAGATGATGATATAATTATGTCTTCCTGATGATCGCATAACCCTTAAAAGCAAAGCCTGCAGATTGAATTACAGCCTTAAAGTATCTGCCTGCTATTTATTATCCCTTGTAATGTGATTTTCAGCATGGTTTTTGAAACTTTCCCAACCATTATCCTCACAGGGGCGTCAAGATAATGCGAGTGAAAGGCAAAAGAGAGATGCTGTAATTTATCCTAATTTGATAAACAAAATGAAATATAAAGCAAAATCAGAACTCATCATCACCATCTTCATTATGTACTGTGTCGTATGATGTGAGCAATCATGGTCTTTTGATCACCTTCACACATTCTTCGTATTCTTTTCTCTATCCCTGACCATGATTGTTCTTAGCAAATTTTTCTACAGAAGTGGTTTGCCATTGCCTTCTTCTGGACAGTGTTTTTACAAGAAGGGTGGCCCCAGATATTATCAGCATTGTTCCCTCTAAGCTGTGCATGTGTGCGCGTGCACACACGTTTTTCAACCAGTGCACAAAGGAAATTAATGTGTACACGAAAGGTTAGTTACCTAAAATAATGTAGTAGTTAACAATTATACTTATTGAAAATAATCTTTTAGCTAAGTGTTTCTGTTAACTAATTAGTCTGTTTTTCAAATACCACAATGCATGTCACTAATTTAAGTCACTTCACCTTTCTTGCTCTGATTTGTACAGCTGCATCACGGTGGCAGCCATGTTTGGCGGACAGTGTTCATATCGTAAAGTTTACAAAGATCTGTTTCAAATCCTGTAAATAGCTTTCTAAGTTTTTATTGGAAAAAATATTGATTCACTATTTCGAATTCAAAAGAAGTGAAGGGCATGAAGCTCAAAAGATCTGCAAATTTGTTTAAAGTTGAATGGCTTAACAAAGTAGTAGAAACTGTTACACTGAAAGCTCATGAGGTCATGAACGTTCAGCTACAAGAAATATTTATGTATGATTTGGAAATTGGAGTTATCTGTTTGTATTGTCGTGATGCAAAAGTTGCTGGAGAATTTGCTAGTGGAAAGAAATGGGATGATATTTGGAAACTTGACTTTCTGATGCGTCAATTTGGCAAGTAAATCGCATTTGGACGGTGTACAAAAGCTCAGGCACAGAACCTGTCATTACCCGTTACAGGAGTGCTACACGTGTTACGGTTGAGTGCAGATGAGCGAAAGTGAAAACGATCAAACCCAGAGGAGATCAGAGTTGAAGTACAAGAATGGTCAGCTTTTGATTTCTCCGCAATTGCAGATTGTGACTTCACATTTGGCAATGAACAAGCCTTATGTCTAAAATATCATGAATTTCTAGCTGAAAATATTGTAATAGTTAGTCAGTTTAATGATTTCAAATTTTCCATGCAAGAAAAAATTAAATCCAAACCGATTTCAAACTTTGCTCAAATGGTGGCATTTGTACTTCAAAATGAACAGTTTTGTGACCTTGCACAGTTGATGGACATTGGGGGAACCTTTCTTGTGTCTAGTGCAGACTGTGAGCGAGGTTTGAGCCTAATGAATCAACTCAAAAACAAGCTGAGAAACCGTTCACGTGAATGTCATTTGGATATGTTAATGAGAATCAAACGTTATCAATGGGATGGAAGTTCTATTAGTCCAAATAGAGCTTACAAAGAATGGGTAAATGCCAAAGACAGGAGAGAGAAAAAAATAACTGAGTGACTTAAATATGATAAAATTTAAATATCTCCAACCTGATGGCATGAACACTGACTTCTCTAACTTCCGTCAATGCCCCTCCTCCCCTTCATATCCCATCCCTTATTTATTTATTTATTTATTTATTTATTTATTTGTTTGTTTATTTATCTAGCTATTTAATATTTATTTATTTATTTATTTATTTATTATGTTTTTTTCCTTTCCCCTTTTTTTCTTTCTTTTTTCTCCCTCTGTCCCTCTCACTATAACTCCTTGCCCATCCTCTGGGCTTCCCCCCCTTTCTTTCTCCCTAGGCCTCCCATTCCATGATCCTGTCCCTTCTCCAGCCTCGTATCCCTTTTGCCAATCAACTTTCCAGCTCTCAGCTCCATCCCTCCCCCTCCTGTCTTCTCCTATCATTTCGGATGTCCCCCTCCCTCTCCCACTTTCAAATCTCTTACTATCTCTTCTTTCAGTTAGTCCTGACGAAGGGTCTCAGCCTGAAACGTCGACTGTACCTCTTCCTGTAGATGCTGCCTGGCCTGCTGTGTTCACCAGCATTTTTTGTGTGTGTGACTTAAATATGTATGTTATTTTGTTGTTATTCGTGCAGTTTTATGTCAAATATTTTGTAAACCTACATAAACTGTCTTATGTGTGCATTCAGTGCGCACATACTTTTGTCACAGGAAAAAAATTTGCACAACCTAAGATTTTTGCGCACACTGACTACTAAAGATTAGAGGTAACATTGATTATCAGTACCTTTCAGAGATTGCTTGGCATCAGTGGTCACATAACCAGGACATGATACGCTCCAGCTGTTCATATGACCATCCACCACCTGCTCCCATGGCTTCAGATGACCCTGACTGGGGGACAAAGCAGGTGCTACAACTTGCCCAACGGTAACCTGCAGGCCAGTGGAGGGAAGAAGCACCTTTCACCTTTTTTGGCAGCGATGTATCTGTGCCCCATCACCCAATCAGAATTCAGTCGTCCAATTCAGAGCTGTAAAAACAATGGTCAGATTTTAAATGTTTATTCTACCACCGTGCTTTTAAAATGGACGTGAATCAACACACTTCCTACTGACTGGGGTTATTGTCAGCCTTCTACAACCTACAGATTCACTTTCAATGACTCTACATCTCATATTTTCAGTATTGTTTATTCATTTGTATATTTGTCTGTTTATTTATTTATCATTTTTTTCATTTATTTGTTTTACTTTGTTTGCACAGTTTGTCTTCTTTTACAGATTGGTTATTTGTCAGTCTTTGCTTCTCTGTAGTTCTTCATTGATTCTATATATTTCTTTGCTCTATTGTGAATGCCTGCAAGAAAATGAATCTCAGGAAAGTGACATACATGTGCTTTGCCTCCAAGAGGACCACGACATTGTCATGGTCTGGAAGCTTGCGTGCCTCAAAGACCCAGAGGGCTATACTGGCTGGAGACCAGATTTATACTTTGGCTCTTGGTAGGATTGTCCATGCCAAACAGGTCAAAGGGTAGAGGCCAGATTAATAGTGGTCCAATGATACTCCAGCTTCGGGACTTCAGTTCAGGGGTAATAACCCTGACCGGTCAAAAAAATCTGTTACGGAAACAGCAATGAAGAATCCTACATCGGAGTGCGACAGTATTCCTGAGTCTCCACCCAGGCCTTGCATGACCTACAGTAGTGAAAACTGAGAGGAGGCTACTGACATGATGAAGGAAGCTGTGAATGCCACCAGAGATGGGCAACCTTCATTGTTGCCCTAAATGCCAGTGGCATAATGGCCAAAAGAGAGAGAGATGTGCCTTGATAACAAATTTACTTCAAACTTTAACTCTGCCAGGGCTTTCTATTTTCTTCTGATTCTGCCTCAGTGAGGCATAGAGATTATTTACATGTTACCCTAACTTGCTCATTATTGTTTTTGGAAGAACTGAGCTGAAATGAAAGTCAATGTAAGTGAGGAATACTCATCACCTGGGTACCACTGACTTTCAGACTAAGAATTTTTGTGTCTTACATCAGGACAGACCAATGTTGTAAACATAGAAACATAGAAAACCTACAGCACAATACAGGCTCTTTGGCCCACAATGCTGTACTGAACATGTACTTACTTTAGAAATTACCTACAGTTACCCATAGCCCTCTATTTTTCTAAACTCCTTGTATCTATCCAGGAGTCTCTTAAAAGACCTTATCGTATCTGCCTCCACCACTGTCGCCGACAGCCCATTCCACGCACTCACCACTCTCTGCGTAAAAGACATCTCCTCTGTACCTACTACCAACCACCTTAAGACTGTGCCCTCTTGTGTTAGCCATTTCAACCCTGGGAAAAAGCCTCTGATCATCCACATGATCAATGCATCTCATCATCTTATACACCTCTACCAGGTCACCTCTCATTCTCTGTCGCTCCAAGGAAAAAAGATCAAATTCACTCAACCTATTCTCATAAGGCATGCTCCCCAATCCAGGCAACATCCTTGTAAATCTCCTCTGCACCCTTTCTATAGTTTCCACATCCTCCCTGTAGTGAAATGACCAGAACTGAGCACAGTATCCAAGTGGGGTATGACAAGGGTCCTATACAGCTGTGACATTACCTCTCGCTCTTAAACTCAATCCCACGGTTGATGAAGGCCCATACACTGTACACCTTCTTAACCACACTGTCAACCTGCTCAGCAGCTTTGAGTGTCCTATGGACTTGGACCCCAAGATCCCTCTGATCCTCCACACTGCCAAGAGTCTTACCATTAATACTATATTCTGCCATCATATTTGACCTACCAAAATGAGCCACTCGCACTTATCTGCGTTCAACTCCATCTGCCACTTCTCAGCCCAGTTTTGCATACTATCGATGCCCCGCTGTAACCACTGACAGCCCTCCACACTATCCACAACACCCTCAACCTTTGTGTCATCAGCAAATTTACTAACCCATCCCTCCACTTCCTCATCCAGGTCATTTATAAAAATAATGAAGAGACGGGGTCCCAGAACAGATCCCTGAGGCACACCACTGGTCACCGACATCCATGCAGAATATAACCCGTTTATAACCACTCTTTGCCTTCTGTGGGCAAGCCAATTCTGGATCCACAAAGCAAGGTCCCCTTAGGATCCTATGCCTTCATACTTTCTCAATAAGCCTTTCATGGGGTACCTTATCAAATGCCTTGCCGAAATCCATATACACTACATCTACTGCTCTACCTTCATCAATGTGTTTAGTCACATCCTCAAATAATTCAATCAGGCTCATAAGGAACGACCTGCCTTTGACAAAGCCATGCTAACTATTCATAAGGAGTGCATAAGTTGGCTCTACCTGGCTGTGTTTTAGAGTGAAGGTGTCAAACGGTGGTAAATGCATTCATTGCACCCTAAGAAATCTGTACATTCTTCATGAGGCTTCTTAATCCCAAATGCTATTGTGAATTGGTAGAAAGGCACAAGGTGATAAGAGGCATAGATCGAGTGGAGAGCCAAAGACTGTTTCTCAGGGCGGACGTGGCTAATACAAGGGAGCATAACTTTAAGGTGTTAGGAGGAATGTATGGGGGTGTGGTTGTCAGAGGCAGGTTTTTTACACAGAGAGTGGTAGGTGTGTGGAACATGCTCCTGGGGTTAGTGGTAAAGGTAGATACATAAGGGACTCTTAAGAGGTTTTTAGATAGGCACATGGATGAAGTAAAAGTGCGGGTATATGGAGGAAGGCAAGGTTAGATTGATCTTGGAATGGGTTAAAGGGTGGGAACAACATCGTGGGCCAAAGGACCTGTATAGTAAAGCAGAGCTGTATTTTCTATTTCTCAGTAAAAAAAAGTTCATCCAATTTATCCCAAGAAATTACTCAGTTCTGAATAGCATACAACTTGCTGATTCAATACTCAGCCAGAAAGATACGTCAGTGTGGCAATGGGAAATACAACTTAGTTCTGCATTTTACACTCTATTAAAGATCAATTGTTAAAATTCTTAGCAATTGGCACAGTTCTACAGGGGTTTTCTGAAGTGTGAATTCAAACTCAGTTTTGTGCGTGAGGTTATTTTTGTCTTTTTTATGGCCAGCGTGCATACAGTAAGTCCAATTTAATGAAAAATTAGTTCCAATGTAATGGAATTTCCAGGAAATTGATCACTGGTTGGCACCTTGAAATACCCATCACCATCTCCACCTCCAAGTAACATACCATCTACACTCAGGGGCCACTTTATTAGCTACCCAAGCTAGTTAATGCAAATATCAAATCAGCCAATCATGTGGCAGCAACTCAATGCATAAAAGCATGCACACATGGTCAAGAGGTTCAGTTGTTGTTCAGCCCAAACATTAGAATGGGAAAAAAATGTGGTCTAAGTGACCTTGACTGGGAATGATTGTTGATGCCAGACGGGTTGGTTTGAGTATCTCAGACTGCTGATCTCCTGAGATCACAACAGTCTCTGGGGTTTATAGAGAATGGTATGAAAACTGCCAGTGAGTGGCAGTTCTGTGGGTGAAAAGCCTTGTTAATGAGAGAGGTCAGAGGAGATTGGCTGGAATGTTTCAAGCTGACAGGAAGGTGACGGTAACTCAAACAGCCACATGTTACAACAGGGGTGTGCAGAGGAGCATCTCTGAATGCACAACATGTCGAATTTTGATGGGCTAAGGCAGCAGAAGACCACAAGCATGCACTCAGTGTACAGGTGTACCAAATAAAGTGGCTGATGAGTGTAGGTTGTGTGAAAAGGGGACTAATACACTTACTCTGAGAGCTGGACTAGATGGGCCTAACAGCCTCCTCTAGTATGAATAAAACGTGAGGAATAAAGCTGAACAGAGGCATCAACACTTTTCCTTTAACTAGATCAATGGCAAAGGTAAACCAGCTGTCAAAACACCCACAGTATTAGTACTGTGGTAGTGTGCATCTCAGAAATCATTTTATTGTCAGATCGCAGATTTCACTCTGCCCTTTGCTGATCTTTACATTGTGAGAATTATGTAAAAAAAATTCTATCTTCTGCCACAATTTGACTTATGTAATTCTCACTGCCACAAGAAAGAAGCATCTGTCATTAAGTACCCCCACCATCCAGGCCATGCTCTCTGCCACCATCAGGAAGGAGATACAGGAGCCTTGACTTCCACACCACCAGGTTCATGACCAGTTATTACCCTTCGATCATCAGGCTCCTGAACCAGCGTGGACAACTTCACTCACCCCAACTCTGAACAGACTCCACAACCTATGGATAAACTTTCAAGGGCTCTACAGCTCACGTTCTCAATATATATTATTTACTTATTTATTCATTTTACTGTTGTTATTATTATGATTTCTTTGCATTTGCAAATATGGTGTTTGTCCATGTTTGTGTGTATTTCCTCACTGATTCTACTGGGTGTTTCTTCGTATACTGTGAATGCCCACTAGAAAATGAATCTCAGGATAAATATGCTGACATAAATTAAATTAATTTGGCTGGGGGAAGGGAACCAGTGTGATAATGCTGAAGATGAGGTAGTTGGTTTATAACCAGAGGCTATGTGTACTGAGACTCCTAGCAAGGAGTGGCTGATGATAAGGTAAAATTGTGGTCAACAGGAAGAATTGCAACGTAAAAGATGGTCAAAATTTAAAGGGGTGAATACAGTACTGAATGCGTGCAGTATATGGAATGAGGTAGATCAACTTGTAGCACAGTTACAGATTGACATGGATGATGTTTGTAAGCATCACTGAATCATGGCAGAAAGAAGATTATAGCAGGATGCTTAATGTCCAAGGATACACACTGTATCAAAAAGACAGGCAGTTAGGCAGAGGGATTAGTGTTGTTCTGTTGGTAAAAAATGAAAACAAATCATTAGAAGGAAGTGACATTGGGTCAGAAGGTGTTGAATCAGTGTGGGTAAAACTAAGGAACTACAAGGATAAAAAGACCCTGATGGGAGTTGTGTACAGACCCCCAAACAGTAGCAAAGATGTGGTCTACAAATTACAAAGGGAGATAGAAAATGCATGCCAATAGGGCAATGTTACAATAGTCATGGGGGATTTCAATATTCAGGTAGATTGGAAAAATCAGGCTGGTGCTGGATTCCAAGGGGGAGAATTTCTAGAATGTCTACAAAACAGCTTTTTAGCGCAGCTCATTGTTGAACCCACTAGTGGATCAGCTATTCTGGATTGGGTGTGGTGCAATGATCTGGAATTGATTAGAGAGCTTAAGGTAAAAGAACCCTTACTGATAGTGATCAAAATATAATCGAATTTACCCTGAAATTTGAGGAGAAGCTAAAGTCAGATGTATCAGTATTACAGTGGAGTAAAGGGAATTACAGAGGCCTGAGAGAGGAATTGGCCAAAATTGATTGGAACAGAACACTGGCAGGGATGACAGCAGAGCAGCAATGGCTGAAATTTCTGAAAGGAATTTGGAAGGCACAGGATCTGCACATCCCAAAGAGGAAGAAGTATTCTAAAAGAAAGATGACACAACTGTGGCTAAGAAGAGAAGTCAAAGCCAACGTAAACACAAAAGAAAGGGCATATAATCAAGCAAAAATTGGTTGGAAGTTTGAGGATTGGGAAGCTTTCAAATACCAGCAGAAGGCAACTAAAGAAGTCATTAACTAGGTAAAGATGAAATACGAAAGTAAGCTTGCTAATAATATTAAAGAGGATACCAAATGTTTCTTCAGATACATAAAGTATAAAAGGTGAGAGTGGAAATCGGTTCAGTGGAAAATAATGCTAGAGTCGTACTAATGGGGGACAAGAAATGGTGGATGAAGTGAATAAGTATTTTGAATCAGTCTTCACATGGAAGACACTAACAGTATAGTGGAAGTTCCAGGAGTCAGGAGTCATGAAGTGCATGAATTTAGCATTACCAGGGAGAAGGTTCTTGGGAAACTGAAAAGTCCGAAGGTAGATAACTCACCTGAACCACATGGTGTGCACCCCAGGGTTCTGAAGGAAGTAGCTGAAGAGATTGTGGAGGCATTAGTAATAATTTTTCAAGAATCACTAGACTCTGGAATAATTCCAGAAGACTGGAAAATTGCAAATTTTACTCCACTCTTCAAGGAGGGAGAGAGGCAGAAGAAAGGAAATTATAGGCTAGTTAGTCTGACCTCAGTAGTTAAGAAGATGTTAGAGTCGATTCTTAAGGATGTGGTTTCGGTGTACTTAGAGGCACATGATAAAATAGGTCGTAGTCAGCATGGTTCCTCAAGAGAAAATATTGTCTGACAAATTCCTTGGAATTCTATGAAGAATTAATAAGCAGGATAGATGAAGGAAAATCAGTTGCTGTTGGAGATTTGGATTTTCACAAGGCCTTTGACAAGGTGCCACATACGAGGCTGCTTACAGGAAAGATTCCAGAATGGATAAAGTAATGACTGACTGGCAGGAAGCAAAGAGTGGGAATAAAGGGGGCCTTTTCTGGTTGGCTGTTGGTGACTAGTGGTTTTCCTCAGGAGTTTGTGTTGGGATCACTTCATTTTACTTTATATGTCAATGATTTGGATAATGGAATTGATGACTTTGCTGCAAAGTTTTCAGATGACAAGAAGACAGATGGAAGGGTGGGTAATTTTGAGGAAGTAGAGAGGCCACAGACGAAATTAGCAACACACACAAAATGTTGAAGGAACTCAGCAAGCCAGGCAGCATCTATAGAAAAGAGTAAACAGTTGACAATTCAGACTAAGACCCTTCGTCTGGTCTGGAGAAGAAAGATGAGAAGTCAGAGTAAGAAAGTGGGGGGAGGGGAGGAAAATATACAAGGTAGTAGGTGGTAGGTAAAACTGGGAGAGTGGGCAGGGTGAAGCAAAGAGCTGGGAAGTTGGTGAAAGAGACAAAGGGCTGAAGAAGGGAAAATCTGATAGGAGAGGACAGAGGGATATGGAAGAAAGGGAAGGGGGAGGAGCACCTGAGGGGAGTGATGGGCAGGTAAGGAGATAAGATGAGAGAGAGAAATGGGAATGGGGAATGGGGGGGGGGGAATTGCCAAGAGTTCGAGAAATCGATGTTCATGCCATCACACTGGAGGGAACCCAGAAAGAATATAAGGTATTGCTCCTCCAGCCTGAGTGTAGCCTCCCAATCAATGCTGAGTCTCATCGATGTACAGGAGGCCACTCTGGGAGCACTGGATACAGTATGTTACCCCAACAGACTCACAGGTGAAGCGTCGCCTCACCTGGAAGGACTGTTTGGGGCCCTGAATGGTGCTGAGGAAGGAGGTGCAGGGGCAGGTGTGGCACTTGCTTTGCTTGCAAGGATAAATGTCAGGCTGGAGATCAGTGGGGAGGGATGAATGGACAAGGGAGTCATGTAGGGGGCAATCCTTGAGAAAAGTAGGGGAGGAGGAGGGAATGATGTACTGGGATCTCATTGGAGATGGCAGAAATTATAAAGAATTGTGTGCTGGACACAAAGTCTGGTGGGGTGGCATGTGAGGGCAAGAAGAACTTTATCCCTGGTGGGTGGTCAGAGGATGGAGTGAGGGCAGACGTATGCATAGTGGAAGAGATTTGGGTGAGGGCAGAGTTCATAGTGGAGGAAGGGAAGCCTATTTCTTTGAAGAAGGAGGACATCTTAGTTCTGGAATGAAATGCCTCATCCAGAGGCCAGATATGAAGGAGATGAAGGAATTGAGAGGAGGGGATGGCATTTTTTAGAAGGACTTAGACAGATTAGAAGAATGGACAAAGAAGTGGCAGATGCAATACAGTGTTGGAAATGTATGGTCATACATTTTGGTAGAAGATTTGAAAGGGTTTACTATTTTTTAAATGCAGCGAAAATACAAAAAACTGCGGTGCAAAGAGATTTGGGAGTCCTTGTGCAGGATTCCCTAAAGGTTAATTTGCAGGTTGAGTCAGTGGGAAGGAAGGCAAATTCATTTCAAGAGGACTAGAATATAAAAGCAAGAATGTAAATTTGAGACTTATAAAGCACTGGTGAGGCCTTGCTTGGAGTATTGTGAGCAGTTTTGAGCCCCTTATTGTAGGCAGGATGTGCTGAAACCAGAGTGAGTTCAAAGGAGGTTCACAAAAATGATTCCAGGATTGAATGGCTTGTCATTTGAAGAGTATTTGATGGCTCTAGGCCTATAATCACTAGAATTCATAAGAATGAGGGGTGATCTCATTAAAACCTATCAAATGCTGAAAGCCCTGACAGAGTGGATGTGGAGAGGATGTTTCCTATGGTGGGAGAGTCTAAAATCAAAGGACACTGACTCAAAATAGAGGGGCTTCCTTTTAGAATTGAGATGAGGAGGAATTTTTTTAGCCAGAGAGTGGTTTGTCTGTGGATTTGTTGCCATTTGCAGCTGTGGAGGCCAAGCCTTCACATATATTTAAGGCAGAGGTTAATAGATTCTTGATTGGTCAGGTCATGAAGGGATACGGGGAGAAGACATGTGACTGGGGCTGAGAGGAAAAATGGATCAGCCATGATGAAATGATAGAGCAGACTCGATGGGCCAAATGGCTCAAAAGTTCTCTTATGTCTTATGGTCTTATATGCGTACCTTGATAATAAAATTTGAACAATGAACTTTACGTTGATGTCTTTCAGCCATGGATTCAGTTATTATTGATGTTAATGTCCACAGGTTGTAAAGTATAATATGCAGACTCCCAAGGCCTGTTGTTTACTTCCTCCACCTACTCTCTTAATGGCTTGCAGTAGAGACTTGCAGACATTTTTTTAAAAAAAAGCTATCATTATTCAGGTGTTTATTCACATGCTTATGCAAGTTAAATGCCAATAAAAGTAAATACTTTTTATCGTGACGCACTGATTCACTTGATACCGATCCACTTTTCTATTCCCAGAAATGTTTTCGCCATTCTTGAGTTTTCACTCACATTTCTCCATCAGTACGTCTGATAGGGAGTGGCATATTTTTAAACAATTCAATCCATTCACAAGACAATCCAACTCGTACAGACAGAGTCAGTAACTGGTGCCATTTCAGCTTTTCGGTTTCTACCTGCACTGCTGAATAAACACCTTGACATCAAATCTGTAAATCAAGCAGTTAGTTTCTTCTGCCATCACTCGGAGACCAGTTGGGATCAATGCACGTTGGGAATCAGCATGGTGAACAACGCCAATGAAAGTGGCTCTGAATTTACATACTAGGGTAATTTTCTCTTTTTCCTCTCTTCAAGTTAGAGATAGGATGCAAATAAATATGGAATCGTGAGGAAAACAGGGGAGATGACACCAATGTTGGCTGAATTACTGATGCTAAAACTGTTTTTCACCCCGCCACTCACTTGTATTGAAGCCAGTTCAATATAATCCCACACAAAAAGACTTGTACATAATTATAATATTATTGCTCAATATTGAAGGGCCTTGATAGCGGGGACATGGAGAGGATGTTTGAAATAGTGAGAGATTATAGGACCAGAGGGTGCAGCCTCAGAACAGAAGGACATCCGTTTAGAACAGAGATGAGGAACAATTCCTTTTAACAGAGGGTAGAGAATCTGTGGAAATCATTGCCACGGATGGCTGCGGAGATTACATCTTTGGGTATATTTAAAGCAGGGATTGATAGGCTTTCGATTAGTAAGGGTGTCAAAGGTTAGGACAGGAGAATGGGTTTGAGAAGGAAAATGAAGCAGCCATGATCAAAAGGCGGAGCAGCCAAACGGACTTACCTTGCCCCTAAGTCTTATGGTCCAAAACGAACGTACTTGACTGCACTCAGATGATGATGAAGGAACATGGTCATAGTTAATCTATTCTAAGTAAAGCTTGACTCCAAAAGTGATGACATAGTTTGGCAAGGACTAGATGGGCTGAAGGGCCTATTTCTGTGCTGTAGTGCTCTATGACTCTATAATTTAGTAAAAGGCAGATAGTTGGGGGAAATAGTATTTCAAGTTTAATGTCATCAGCATATATATCCAGGATATAAGTGCTATGAAAATTAGCTTTAGTTTGGGAGCATACAACAGTGATGTGTGTACCTCGATTTTTTTTTACAATAGGTTTGGATACCAGCTTAACGGAAACCTTATCAATTTAGATGAATGAAAATAGCGAAAATGAACATATCAGCACCATTTAGGACTGAAAACAATTGAATGTCTATTATTTTGTTTTCTGTAGGATGTCCAACGTGTTTCATCGACAATGGAGTGCATACGGCTAGAACTTGGGAAAAGTGGACCTGGCATCCACAGAGTCAATCCAATAAACAAAATTACAAAACTGACCAAGATATTGGTTTTAATTGACACATTCATTTATAGGCAGTTGGTGTTACTGGCAACTCCATTGGCTGCCCACTCCTAAAGGCTGAGCAGATTGAGCTGGTGCAGTTAGAGTTGGGGAACACCTTCCATGATTTGACACCTTCCATCATTTGTGGACTTGTATTTCAAGGTCCCTCTGTTCTTCAGTATTGCCTAACACCTCCATTCACAGTGACCGTTCCAGCCTCATTAGTACTTCCAAAATGCTTCATCTCAGATTTATCAGGATTAATCTCTACCTGCCACTTTTCAGCCCATTTCAACAACACGTTGCTATGTCTTAGCAGCCAGTCTACCTTCCTCACTATCAACAACTCCAACAACCTTCATACCATTCATGACCTTACTGATCTTGCTTCCCACATCCACATGCAAGTCATCCACATATATTACACAAAGCAATGGTCCAAACCCCAACCCTTGTGGGACACAACCAGTCACATGGAACCCAACTCCAAAAATAATCCTCCACCATCACCCTCCATTTATTACAACCATGTGGTCTGGCCAGGTCAAAATGAGACTTCAGACCCATATCTGTGGGATTTAACTCTGAAATATTCTGGTGATCCATTCAATTACAATGGCCAGGTGTTATTGAGAATGCTCATTTCCTCTGAATAGATAAAACAGAAAGTTTGAATCCTCGTATGCAATACGGTTCCTGACTTGTAAATTGGGTACTGTCTTCAGGATGTCACCCTGCTGCTGATTGTTCAAGAAACTACTTCTTCTTCGCTTTTTTTCTTTTAAATATACTTCTACTACTAGTCGACTTGTGATTGGAGCCTGTAACTTACATTTAGATACAAGGGGTGATTGATAAGTTCGTGGTCTAAGGTAGAAGGAGTCAATGTTGGAAAACCTGGCACATTTATTTTTGAACATAGTCCCCTCCTACATGTACACACTTAGTCCAGCGGTCGTGGAGCATACTGATCCCTTCTTTGTAGAAGTGGTCCACAGCAGCCGTGATTGATAAGTTTGTGGCCTAAGGTAGAAGGAGATGAATTATTAACTTCAAACTTTCTGTATATTCACTCAAAGAGTTGAACTGCACGTGCATGTAACAAGAGCATCTTGAACTTCCAGGTGGTCCACAGCAGGGGTGATTGATAAGTTCATGGCCTAAGGTAGAAGGAGATAAGTTATACAGCTCTTGTTACACGCATGTGTAGTTCAACTCTTTGAATGAAAATGCAGAAGGTTTGAAGTTAATAACTCATCTGCTTCTACCTTAGGTCACGAACTTATCAATCACCCCTGCTGTGGACCACTTCTGGAGGTCCAAGATGCTGACCTCTACAAGGGAGAGATCCGTATGCTCCATGACCACTGTACTAAGTGTGTAAATGTAGGAAAAATAAATGTGTTAGGTTTTCTAAAATTGACTCCTTCTACCTTAGGCCACGAACTTATCAATCACCCCTGGTAATGTGGTTTTGGGCTGACTGAGCGATCCGGCACTTTTGCTGTCTTGGAGGGAATTCAGCATGGTTGGGAACGGAGTGTGTGGCCTGATTTCGGAGTGCAAACCCATGATCGGCTTCACTACTTGCCAATCTCGCTGACTAACCGTTGAGCAAATTTGAAATGGAGGAGGGTAAGAGCAGAAGGCGAGTGGGTGTTCAGCGTCATCTGCCTGTGCTTGATCGGTCTCCCTCTCCCTCCCACTCTCTGCTGCTGGAACCCGGTGCAGAAATCTTGAGTTTTGGGCAAGCTTTGATCGCCGTGGCTTATGGATTGGACTCATTTTTAGAGGACTTTGCAGTTCACATTAGATGTATTTGTGGTTACTCATTTTCATTGCTATTTTGCACAATTTTGATAGGGACGCTTTGATGCGGACTGACTCTGCGCCCTGCAGTCAACGAGTGACAACGCTAAATTAAACTGAATTGAACTGAACTGAGCATTCCTAGACCTCTTTAAGGACTCTGCGTTTTGATGTGTAATATTTTGTGTGTTATTGTCATTTTTTTGCTGTTTGTGTGATTTGTACTTTTTTCCATGCTTTGGGTGTTTGATGTTTTCTTTGAACGGGTTCTGTGGTGTTGTTTTGTTTCATAGGGGAAGACAAATCTCAAGGTGGCATACTGCATCCATAATAAGTGTACTTTGAATCTTTGAACCTTTGACTCTTTGGAAGAAATGAACGTAATGTGGGAATGTTTTGCAGGATTGTACATTACTCTCAGGCAGGGGAGAGTCAAGATGACACATTGAAATCCCGATAAAAACAATATTGGAAGCCAAAATACGATATGCTTGAATGAAGCTTTATAAACTACTGGGATAAAAATAGTTTATTCAAGATCTCTACACCGTGGACATTTAATCATTCATTCAGCAACTCAACCTCTTAAGAAAAGAAAAACAGAAAACATATCTTATATAATAGAAGGCATTATTGGCAAAAAGAGCTTTGACTTGTCGAAACAAATGCAAAGTGTGGAGATAAGAATGTCGGGATGAGAGGGTTCTATTCAGCTTGTGGAACTCAACCTCAACTTTCATGGTTTATATCAACCCGTACTGACTATTGCCATTCAATAAACAGCATTAGAAAACAGCAGCATTGTGTAAAATGTTCTGCCTCATTTAGGATTTCAGCAGAACAAAACTGAACAGGGCTTGGTCAGTGTACAAGAATATTATTTTTCGATCATGGTGTGCATTCGATTGCACCAGGCTTGAGAATTATTATTGTTTGTGGCTTTGGTTTCCAATTAGCAAAATATGGTTAACAACTGAAGACAAATATCACTGTGCGAAGTTCTACGTAAGGGCAGAGACATAGCTGGAGCGGCTGAGTCTAAAGGCGCAAATTACCCGCTGAGCCGCAAAAACGTTTCCTATCAGCTACGAGCACACCTTAGGAGTACAGTCACATCCTCAATGCTTACCTGGTGAGATCAGCTCCAAAATATCCAATCAGCATAAATGTAAGCAGCTGCAAAGAATATTAGACTCAGTCCAAAATATCACAGGCGTATCTCTGCCGCCATCAAAAGGATCTACATGAGACACTGCCTCAAGATGGACACATCTATCATCGAAGATCCAACCATCTGCGCTATGTCATCTTCTTGCAGCTACTGTTGAGTCAGAGGTACAGAAACTTCAAGTCTCGCACCACCAGGTTCAAAAACAGTTCCTTCCCTTCAACCGCAAACAACAGAAATTCTGCAGACGCTGGAAACTCAAGCAACACTCATCAAAGTTGCTGGTGAACGCAGCAGGCCAGGCAGCATCTCTAGGAAGAGGTACAGTCGACGTTTCAGGCCCAGACCCTTCGTCAGGACTAACTGAAGGAAGAGTGAGTAAGATATTTGAAATGGGGAGGGGGAGGGGGAGATCCGAAATGATAGGAGAAGACAGGAGGGGGAGGGATGGAGCCAAGAGCTGGACAGGTGATAGGCAAAAGGGATATGAGAGGATCATGGGACAGGAGGCCCAGGGAGAAAGACAAGGGGGGGGGAACACAGAGGATGGGCAAGGGGTATATTCAGAGGGACAGAGGGAGAAAAAGGAGAGTGAGAGAAAGAATATGTGTATATAAATAAATAATGGATGGGGTACGAGGGGGAGGTGGAAGTTAGAGAAGTCGATGTTCATGCCATCAGGTTGGTGGCTACCCGTTTCTACCTCCTACCCAAGATCCACAAACCTGCCTGTCCTGGCAGACCTATTGTCTCAGCTTGCTCCTGCCCCACCGAACTCGTTTCTGCATACCTCGACACGGTTTTATCCCCCCTTGTTCAATCCCTTCCTACCTATGTTCGTGACACTTCTCACGCTCTTAAACTTTTCTATGATTTTAAGTTCCCTGGCCCCCACCACTTTATTTTCACCATGGATGTCCAGTCCTTATATACTTCCATCCCCCATCAGGAAGGACTCAAAGCTCTCCGCTTCTTTTTGGATTCCAAACCTAAACAGTTCCCCTCTACCACCACTCTGCTCCGTCTAGTGGAATTAGTCCTTACTCTTAATAATTTCTCCTTTGGCTCCTCCCACTTCCTCCAAACTAAAGGTGTAGCTATGGGCACCCGTATGGGTCCTAGCTATGCCTGCCTTTTTGTTGACTTTGTGGAACAATTTATGTTCCGTGCCTATTCTGGTATCTGTCCCCTACTTTTCCTTCGCTACATCGATGACTGCATTGGTGCTGCTTCCTGCATGCATGCTGAGCTCATTGACTTTATTAACTTTGCCTCCAACTTTCACCCTGCCCTCAAGTTTACCTGGTCCATTTCCGACACCTCCCTCCCCTTTCTAGATCTTTCTGTCTCTGTCTCTGGAGACAGCTTATCCACTGATGCCTATTATAAGCCTACTGACTCTCACAGTTATGTGGACTATTCCTCTTCTCATCCTATCTCTTGCAAAAATGCCATCCCCTTCTCGCAATTCCTCCGTCTCCGCCGCATCTGCTCTCAGGATGAGGCTTTTCATTCCAGGACGAGGGAGATTTCCCCCTTTTTTAAAGAAAGGGGCCTCCTTCCTCCACTATCAACTCTGCTCTCAAACACATCTCCCCTATTTCACGAACATCTGCTCTCACTCCATCCTCCCGCCACCCCACTAGGACTCGGGTTCCCCTGGTCCTCACCTACCACCCCACCAGCCTCCGGGTCCAACATATTATTCTCCGTAACTTCCGCCACCTCCAACGGGATCCCACCACTAAGCACATCTTTCCCTCCACCCCCCTCTGCTTTCCGCAGGGATTGCTCCCTACGCGACTCCCCTGTCCATTCGTCCCCCCCATCCCTCCCCACTGATCTCCCTCCTGGCACTTATCCTTGTAAGCGGAACAAGTGCTACACATGTCCTTGCACTTCCTCCCTTACCACCATTCAGGGCCCCAAACAGTCCTTCCAGGTGAGGCGACACTTCACCTGTGAGTCGGCTGGGCTGATATACTGCGTCCGGTGCTCCCGATGTGGCCTTCTATATATTGGCGAGACCCAACGCAGACTGGGAGACCGCTTTGCTGAACACCTACACTCTGTCCGCCAGAGAAAGCAGGATCTCCCAGTGGCCACACATTTTAATTCCACATCCCATTCCCATTCTGACATGTCTATCCACGGCCTCCTCTACTGTAAAGATGAAGCCACACTCAGGTTGGAGGAACAACACCTTATATTCCGTCTGGGTAGCCTCCAACCTGATGGCATGAACATCGACTTCTCTAACTTCCGCTATGCCCCACCTCCCCCTGGTACCCCATCCGTTATTTATTTTTATACACACATTCTTTCTCTCTCTCTCCTTTTTCTCCCTCTGTCCCTCTGAATATACCCCTTGCCCATCCTCTGGGTTCCTCCCCCCCCCTTGTCTTTCTTCCCGGACCTCCTGTCCCATGATCCTCTCATATCCCTTTTGCCAATCACCTGTCCAGCTCTTGGCTCTATCCCTCCCCCTCCTGTCTTCTCCTATCATTTTGGATCTCCCCCTCCCCCTCCCACTTTCAAATCTCTTACTAGCTCTTCTTTCAGTTAGTCCTGACGAAGGGTCTCGGCCTGAAACGTCGACTGCACCTCTTCCTACAGATGCTGCCTGGCCTGCTGCGTTCACCAGCAACTTTGATGTGTGTTACTTCCCTTCAACCATTTGGTTCTTGAACCACCCTGCACAACCTTAGTCACTTCTTCAGTATAGCAACGCCTTGACCACTTTGACTTTGGGTCTTGTTTTTACTTGTCCTAATTGTATAATTTAAGATGGCTGGTGATGAAGTGACATTAGCGCCGGCCCTCGAGGCGAGTGATCCCGGGTTAGAGTCTGGCTGGTCCCTTGCACGCTTTCCATCCGTGTGGGGTTGAGCGTCGAGCTAGCAACTAGGCCTCGGACAAAAACAGACAAAACACTAAAGGAATGACAAGGTTGCCAACCATTGCACCACAAGGCGCTGAGAGGAATAACAACAACAATTCTATAACTTAGTATCATTTATGTGACTGATTTATGTTTTTCTTGTGAATGTCATGCATGTGATGCTGCTGTAAGTTCTTTTTATTACACCTGTGCATACAAATACTTGATATTATGAAAAGAAAAGAATTGAAAATACACGTGGACTAAGATGTTAACTGTCCTGTGCTATCACCAGTGGGATCATCAGTTGATCTGCCACCTGTCTTCAGGAGTTTCGGCCCACTTATGATCAAGACTCCCTGGAGGTGGTGGGCCAACAGTGCTGAAGCACCACCTCCCACTGGTGAGCTTAAAAACTTGGCATCTGCTAACTTGAGTCAATATGGTACCTCATAGTCTGAAATGTTCATTCCCTCCATTACTGATGTACAATGGCTGCAGTGAGTACCATCCCTAGAATGGATTGTTACTCAGCCAGGTTGTAGTGACAACACCACCCAAACCTGTGACCTTTGTCATCAGAAAAAGACAATGGTAGCAGGCAAATGGGAACATGGCCACCCACTGATTCCCCTAATAGACTTTTAATAGACCCTGCACTGTGAAAAGTAGCTACTGGTTACTGGGAGAAGGTGACTGAGGAAGACCTAGACAATAAAGGAGACCTCCTTACTGCCTAGCGCGGAGTGCTGGTAACCACAGTGAGAATTGTCTCCTTTCTTGAAGATAATTATGATCATGGCATTTCTGATATTCCCTGGAATATCTTCCTTTTCCCAGTCATGGAAGTGATGAGAAGAGGGCATCATCAGTGGAGAGAAATGGACAGTTAATGTTTCAAGCCAAGACACTTCTTCTAGATGAAATAGGTCACTAAAACTTTAGACTCCATCAATCACAAAGCGACAGGAAGATACAGGCCACAGAAACAGGCCCTTAAGCCAACTGTTGATGCCAAACATCAAGCAACTACCGATACTAATCTGACAATTAATCCCATTGTTATTCTCAAAATGTTTTTTCAAACAGTGACCCCAGTTCTCGACTCTCTCTACCCATCACGATCCCTCAGAATAGTAGCAATCAAGCTTCTCCTCACTAATCTACACTCTAATTGATACATTTCTAGCTCCCTTAACATTTTCCATTCAAAAAGCTGCTCATTCCAGGCATTAATCTAGCAAACGTTCTCTGAAATGATTGGAGGTTCAATCAGCTTTGAGCAGCTCAAACACTTGTGTGGTCCTGCATGGTAAGTGTGAGGGTATGATGGAATAAAAGTAGCTATTCGAATTAAGCTGAGTACAACAGGTAGGAAGGCGGTGGTTTTTTTTTAATTTTGGAGATATTTTTCCAAGCAGCTGTAAAGCAAATCTAAAGTTCTTTCTTTGTATTTCTTCAGATATAAAACGATTTGCATCAAACCATATGATCTGACCTCTAGTTTCAATAAGACATTATCCCCAAGGATAAGAAGGCTCTGTACACCATTGGGTTTGACGTGTTTACAGATGAGATATTTATCAAAAAAAAAACACCATTTTCATCACACTGTCTTGTTCCTTCCATGGGCATGCAAGATCTCACTGGGGATTATAAATTGACTTACATTTGTTTGCTAAAGCAAGCCAAGGAACACAAGTTGTCTTGACAACCCCACAGTCATCAATAGATGTCATAAGCATTGAATTCTTTACAAATGTATTTTTAAAAGTATAACCACGACCATGCTATAAAGAGCAAAATTTTAAAAGGACACATAATTTAAGCCCAAGGACTCAATTTATCAAATTCAGCCTAATGAAGGTAAAAAGTGAAAAAAAAACACTTAACTGTGAAGATAACTCAGTGTGTGAATTCTGTCAATTGTGATAGAATGAGAATTATTGATGGCTTCCAAAAAAAATCTATATGGACTCTTGCCTTACCAGAAATGCATCAAAGGAGTACTGTCTATAAGGAAGGAACAAACAGAAGGGATGAAAATATTGAAGTAGGTTGCTGCCAATGCGTAAGTGTTCCTGATTAAAAGTTTTTGATCCGAAATACAAACTTAAGTGCCTCCACAGATGCCGCCTGACTTGCCAAGAATTGTTAGCCTTCTCAGTTTTTAATTCAGATTCCTAGCACGTGCAATCATCTGCTTTGTGAACATCTTTTACAAAGTTTTTAGGATTATACCATGCATGGATGGATTGTTCTCCAATCGAATAAATGATTCATAACTGTACTGCTTGAATAAACTCAGCCCAGAGTGTACAACACACTGAATTCCTTAATTCAAACCTATTAGTTCTGATCTCCAGAAAACAAGTGATAAATTTTCTGTGACATCTGGTGGTCCCTGGATCCCTCGTAAGGAAATATTTTGGATCAGGTTATGGCAGATAATAATTCCAAATTCTCCTCGCAGCAGCAAGGAGGAAAACGTTGGCTGGAGACCAAACAATTTCCCATTGCAGGTTGGGTTGTATATATAACCCAGCCTATATTGCTGAACTATTATAAAAATTAAGCTGCTAACAAATTGTCACATTCAATTAATCTTGTCATTGTAACACATCAGGTTTTTGACCTTGACCTGAGCATTCAAAACTAAATACACAAATTTTAGAAGATTTTAATGATTCGAAGTCTGTGATAGTAATGCCAACTCAAGAAATTGGTTTGGAACAACCTTTAAAAATCACGCAGCTGATGTTAAGCATTTGCAAGTTCACTTTCCAGAAAGTACTGTAGTAAGTATTTTCGGACAATTAGTTAGGGTGGGACAGTTAACGAGGCAATAAGCTGGTAACAGAAACAATATGACTATGCACCACCTTCAATCTGCAAAACCTCCCAAGCTACTTTATAAACACAGGGGATTTGGAAACTCAGAGCAGCAAATGAAATGCTGCAGGAGCTCAGTAGGGTCAGGCAGCATCCAAGGAGCAGGATAACCTGACAATATTTCAGGCCAAGACCCTTCAACCTGATAACGGGTCTTGGCCCAAGCTACTTCATACCTTTTTAATGCATTCTGAACTAGACCAGCAGACAGCAGAAGGGATGTTAGGGGTGAGCAATAACTCCTGGCTTTTCTAATGCTACCCTGATTTAAAAAAAAAACGACTAGAATCATAGATGAGATTAGCAGTGATACAGAAACATAGAAAGAGTCATACAATGTAGAAACAGATCTTTCAGCCCACTGACTTCAAGCTGACCACCATCCACTCAATTACATTAAGCCTACATCAATCACGTTTTACTCTCCCCACATTCTCACCCACTCTTCTCAGATTCAAACTCTCTCTATATACACATAGGCAATTTACAGTGGCCAATGAATTACCAACCTACACGGCTTTGGGATATGGGAGGTGGGGAAGCGAAATGACAGGCAAAACCTTGTGTATTCAGGGAGGTCCAGACAGGTAGCACCAGAGGCCAGGATTGAACCCAGGTCTCTAGAGCAGCTCTACTTGCTGCACCACTGTGCCATTCAAAGATACAGAAATCCTGCTCTAGAGCTGGGAATATCATCCCGCCTTTGAGACAACTTTGGCTTTTCATAAGGTCACAAGATCTGATTGTATCCTCAACTCTACCTTCTAATTTACCTGAAATAAATTTTCACCCACGATTATCAAGACTAACTACTCTTTGAGGAAATGAGTTCCAAAGACTCAACACATCGAGAGGAAAAAAATTCACCTCATCCATTTCTCAAAAGCAGCCTTTTGCTTTTAAACAGTATTCCTGAGTCTCTGCAACTTGCACGACTTATGTTAGCGAAAACTGAGCTACTGATATGACGAACACTGCCAGAGATGAAGGACCTTCATCGCTGCCCTAAACACTATACTTTATACTTCATTGTTGCCAAACAATTGATATTAGAATGTACAATCATCACAGCGATATTTGATTCTGCGCTTTGCGCTCCCTGGAGTACAAATCGATAGTAAATATTTAAAAATTTAAATTGTAAGTCATAAATAGAAAATAGAAAATGGAAAGTAAGGTAGTGCAAAAAAAACGAGAGGCAGGTCCAGATATTTGGAGTGTATGGCCCAGATCTGGGTCAGGATCCGTTCAGCAGTCTTATCACAGTTGGAAAGAAGCTGTTCCCAAATCTGGCTGTACGGGTCTTCAAGCTCCTGAGCCTTCTCCTGGAGGGAAGAGGGATGAAAAGTGTGTTGGCTGGGAGGGTCGTGTCCTTGATTATCCTGGCAGCACTGCTCCAACAGCGTGCAGTGTAAAGTGAGTCCAAGGACAGGTTTGTGTGATGTGCTGGGCTGTGTTCACGATCTTCTGCAGCTTCTTCTGGTCTTGGACAGGACAACTTCAGTACCAGGTTGTGATGTACCCTAGAAGAATGCTTTCTAAGGTGCATCTATAAAAATTAGTGAGGGTTTTAGGAGACAAGCCAAACTTTAGCTTTCTCAGGCAGTAAAGGTGCTGGTGGGCTTTCTTGGCAGTGGACTCTGCTTGGTTGGACCAAGTCAGGTCATTTGTGATATTGACCCCGAGGAACTTAAAGCTTTTGACCTGTTCCACTTGCGCACCACCGATGTAAATGGGGTTGTGCGGTCCGCTACTCCTTCTGAAGTCAACAACCAATTCCTTCGTCTTGCTGACATTGAGTGACAGGTTAATGTCTTCGCACCATGCCACCAGGTTCTTAATTTCCTCTTTGTACTCAAACTCATCATTACCCGAGATACAGCCTACAATTGTGCTGTCATCAGCAAACTTATATATTGAGTTCGATGGAAACTTGGCTACACAATCATGGGTGTACAGTGAGTACAGCAGGGGGCTCAGTACACAGCCTTGTGGGGCATCGGTTCTCAGAGTGATTGTAGAGGAGGGCTTGTAGCAGAGACTCGTGGCATAATGGATAGTAAGTGGGGTGAGGCCAGGGCTAGAGTTTGTAGGTTAAGAGTGAAGCATGAAATATTTAAGGGGAATATGAGGTGGACCTCCGGACCTCCTTCACTCAGAGGGTGTTTATAGTGTGGAAGGAGCTACCAGTAGATGTGGTGGATGCTGGTTTGATTTTAACATTTAAGAGAAGTTTGGATAAGTACATAGATAGTAGGGATGTGGAGGACTATAGTTCTGGTGTAGGTCATTGAGCAGATGCTGTTTAAATGGTTTCAGCATGGACTAGATGGGCTGAAAGGCCTGCTTCTGTGCTGTACTTCTTTATGACTTTTTCTGTCCAGACCTGCTGAAATGCCTCAGTCCGAAACGTCAACTGTCCATTTCCCTCTACGGATGCTGCCTGAGTTGTTGAGTTCCTCCAGCATGTTGTTTTGCTCCAGATTTCCAGCATCTGCAGTTCCATGTGGCCTAGCTTCATCCAAGCATACTGTCAGAAAGAAGAGACAATCGAGTAAATGTTTCATGAAAGCCAAAAAAAATTACAGTAGCTGGAGGAATGGAATGTTGACTCTGTTTTTCCTTCCACAGACCCACTGAATGTTTCCAGAAATTTCTGTTTTCAAGTGTTGTTATCAGGGCAAACAAGGTAAAACAGCAAAAATTATTGTAGGACTTTAAAGCTTCCTTTTCACTGGTGTGTGAAGCTTGTCTGTGACCAATCTTGAGATCTGCAGCTTAGTCTTATCATACTAGATAATTAACTGGCATTTTTTAAAAATCAAAATCAATGATTCATAAAATTAATCATGGAATAAAATGAAATGAGGGTTGCAAACTCAGCCAGTTCCATCATGGGCACTCGCCTCCCCAGCATTGAGGGCATCTTCAAAAGACGATGCCTCAAAAAGGTGGCATCTAGTATTAAGGACCTCCATCACCCTCTTCTCATTGCTACTGTCAGGGAGGAAAAGGGTCAAAGGTTCAAAGGTTCATTTCATTATTGAAGTATGTATGCAAAATACAACTCAGAAATTTGTCTTCTCCAGATAGCCGTAGAATATAAGTATTTGAAAGAAAGATATCAATCATCCCCTGCATGAAAAGGAAAAGAGACAAAAACTCGCATACCCTGAACATCCCAACTCCTCCCTTGCACAAAAGCTAACAGATCACTCGAACTCCCAGATCATTAATCGGCAACGAGAAAGAATGGCTGAGAACATGAAAAAAAACGCATCGGGACCCAGCAGATACTCCGACAGCAAAAACTCGAACCAGCGTCCTTTCCAATAACAGTGACTCAATGAAACATCCTCTCTTATGCCAGTCACACTAATTGGCAGCCTCTCTGGGAGCAGCGACTTAAACCAGTAGACCCTGTAATGGAAGTGGCTCAAACTGGCAGCCTCTCCAAGGGAAGCAACTCGAAACAGTGACTCAAACCAGTGACCTCTCCAAGGGAAATTACATGAACCAGTGGCCTCTCCAAGGGAAATTACATGAACCAGTGACCTCTCCAAGGGAAATTACATGAACCAGTGAAATCTCCAAGGGAAAGGCCATGAACCAGTCAGAGGTTTCTCCAAGAACTGCTCACTCTTTTCCACATTTGCCTTGATGTTTCAATCTTCCGCAGCATCGTGCATGACCCCTTGTCTTTATCTCTGAGCTTCTCCTTGTGGTAGTTTGTACTCGCATTTCTCTCCAGGAGTTTTCTTGGGGTCAGCAGAGTGCTAGCTCGCTCGATCAAACTACAGACTGTTAATCACAGGCTTCAACAGTGTCAAAACCAAAATTGAGATAAAGAGTATAGGTAGAAGATGTAGAAAAGCCAAAATGATTGGCTATCTGAAAGACGTCACCCAAGGAATCGTTGTTCGTTGGCACCATCTTGACCGGAAGTCGAGAAGGTGAGGTGGGGAGGTACAGGAGCCTGAAGGCACACACTCAACATTTTAGAAACAGCTTCTTCCCCTCCACCATCAGATTCCTGAATGGACAATGAATCCTTCCATAAACATTACCTCACTATTTTTGTTCTCTACTTGCACTACTCGTATAGTTTTTTATATATAATTGTAATGTATAGATTTTTTTATGTACAGCACTATACATCTGCCACGAAAGAATGAATTTCATGACACCTGCCAGTGATATTAAACTTGATTCTGTTTTTGATTCTGAACTACGCCTCCCAGGAACCCACCCATTTGACCCTAGCCTAATCACCAGGACAATTTACAAGGACTAATTAACCTACTAACCTGTACATCTTTAGGCTGTGGATGCACCCGGAAGAACCCATGTGATCATGTGGAGAATGTGCAAACTTTCTTACAGACAATGCTGGAATTAAACTCATGACTCTGATGCCCCGAAGTACAATAGCGTTGCACTAACCCACTATACTAATGTGGTGTCATTTGGCCCATCTAGTCTGCTCCACCATTCCATCATGTCTGAGTCTGGTAGTATGGTGACATCTACATACTTTGATTTTAACTTACTTTGACATTGACAGGAAGGTACCCCACACCACCAGGTTCAGGAACAACTACTTTCCTGCAACCACCAGGGACCTTGAACTGAATTGCCTAATCTTAATCGTACCTCTGCAATGGAACACCACAGACCACCTCTTGCACCAGCATAGTCTCTGATTGGTTTGCTTGCACTCATATTTTCAACATTCTGCGTCTTTCTTCACTGTCTTGTATGATTGATAAATAATTTCTGCTCTGTATTGTGTTGTCTGAATCTTTGTGCCTGTGATGCCACTGCAAGGACCTCAGCAGGCCAGGTAGCATCTATGAAATGGAAGAGTCAGGTCCTGTTGAAGGGCCTCAGACCAAAGCATCGACTATTTCTTTTTATAAATGCTGCCTGACCTGCTGAGGTCCTCCAGCACTTTGTGTGCTGCTCTGGATTTCCACCACCTGCAGAATCTCCTGTGTTTATGCCACTGTAAGCAAGGTTTTCATCATACCTGTATATCACTTGTACCTGTTCAAATGCCAATAAGCTTAACTTGACTTGAACATGGGACCTACTTTATTTTATTCGGAGATACAGTGCAGAATAGACCCTTCCAGCCCTTCGAGCCGCACCGCCCAATTTAACCATTGCCTAATCCTTTGGACAATTTACAACGACCAATTAATCTACTACCCAGTACATCTTTGGCCTCTCGGAGGAAACCAGAGAAAACCCATGCATTCCATGGGGAGGACACACAGACCCCTACAGATGAACCGAGCCACAATAGCGTCACGCTAACCACTACGTTACCATGGCACCATGGTAGGATTAGCGTATATATAGATGGTCAATGCTCACTTTGGGGTCAAAGGGCCTGTTTCCCGGTTGTATGTCGCTATAACTCAATGGTGTGAATAATATTCCTAAAGCAGGCCATCTTTTAAGATGCAGCAAAAGTTTTAATCTGCAGCCTATATGTATTATTGAAAGGGATTATAAAATTTCAAGAAGCACTGACCAGAACAAGTAACTTTGGTTTACTTCCAATAGGATAAAACAAACAGCTTTTTTTCAAGCCTATTTATTCACAAGAAATCTATTTGGGGACATAGTGGGCAGATTTGACGCATTAACTCAAAGTACAAAACAGAGCCAGGTCATTCAGAAGTTACAAAACATTTTTTTTTCTCATATTGTTTGGTAGACGTGTGGAGCTTTGGCACACTAGCTCAGGGACAGAGGGAACTGAAACTCAGTTAACAGAATAGCCGCAACATCAGTGAATGGCAGGGAGACTCGAGGAGCTGAGGGCTTTCTTGCTTTCTAATGTTTCCTGATACAAGTATATACAAGACCATAAGACATAAGAAAATTAGGCCATTTATATTTTATTTACTTAAACATGCAGCACGGAACCTTAGCACCCAGCAACCCACCCGTTTAATCCTAGCCTAATCACAGGACAATTTACAATGACCAATGAACCTACTAACTGATACATAAACATTAGAAACCACAGAAACTACAGCACAGAAACAGGCCTTTTGGCCCTTCTTGGCTGTGCCGAACCATTTTCTGCCTAGTCCCACTGACCTGCACACGGACCATATCCCTCCGTACACCTCCCATCCATGTATCTGTCCAATTTATTCTTAAATGTTAAAAAAGAACCCACATTTACCACCTCATCTGGCAGCTCATTCCACACTCCCACCACTCTCTGTGTGAAGAAGCCCCCCCTAATGTTCCGTTTAAACTTTTCCCCCCTCACCCTTAACCCATGTCCTCTGGTTTTTTTCTCCCCTTGCCTCAGTGGAAAAAGCCTGCTTACATTCACTCTATCTATACCCATCATAATTTTATATACCTCTATCAAATCTCCCCTCATTCTTCTACGCTCCAGGGAATAAAGTCCTAACCTATTCAACCTTTCTCTGTAACTGAGTTTCTCAAGTCCTGGCAACATCCTTGTAAACCTTCTCTGCACTCTTTCAACCTTATATATATCCTTCCTGAAATTTGGTGACCAAAACTGAACACAATACTCCAGATTCGGCCTCACCAATGCCTTATACAACCTCATCATAACATTCCAGCTCTTATACTCAAAACTTTGATTAATAAAGGCCAATGTACCAAAAGCACTCTTTACGACCCTATCTACTTGTGACGCCACTTTTAGGGAATTTTGTATCTGTATTCCCAGATCCCTCTGTTCTACTGCACTCCTCAGTGCCTTACCATTAACCCTGTATGTTCTACCTTGGTTTGTTCTTCCAACGTGCAATACCTCACACTTGTCTGTATTAACCTCCATCTGCCATTTTTCAGCGCATTTTTCCAGCTGGTCCAAGTCCCTCTGCAGGCTCTGAAAACCTTCCTCACTGTCTACTACACCTCCAATCTTCGTATCATCAGCAAATTTGCTGATCCAATTTACCACATTATCATCCAGATCATTGATATAGATGACAAATAACAATGGACCCAGCACTGATCCCTGTGGCACACCACCAGTCACAGGTCTCCACTCTGAGAAGCAATTCTCTACCACCACTCTTTGGCTTCTTCCATTGAGCCAATGTCCAATCCAATTTACCACCTCTCCATGTATACCTAGCGACTGAATTTTCCTAACTAACCTCCCATGCGGGACCTTGTCAAAGGCCTTACTGAAATCCATGTAGACAATATCCACTGCCTTCCCTTCATCCACTTTCCTGGTAACCTCCTCGAAAAACTCCAATAGGTTGGTCAAACATGACCTACCACGCACAAAGCCATGTTGACTCTCCCTAATAAGTCCCTGTCTATCCAAATGCTTGTAGATTCTGTCTCTTAGTACTCCCTCCAATAACTTACCCACTAGCAACGTTAAACTCACCGGCCTATAATTTCCCGGATTACTTTTCGATCCTTTTTTAAACAACAGAACAACATGAGCCACTCTCCAATCCTCCGTCACCTCACCCGTAGACAGCGACATTTTAAATATTTCTGCCAGGGCCCCCGCAATTTCAACACCAGTCTCCTTCAAGGTCCGAGGGAACACTCTGTCAGGTCCCGGGGATTTATCCACTTTAATTTTCCTCAAGATAGCAAGCACCTCCTCCTTTTCAATCTGTAGTTTCCATGATCTCACTGCTTGATTCCCTCAATTCCATAGACTTCATGCCAGTTTCCTTAGTAAATACAGACGCAAAAAACCTATTTAAGATCTCCCTCATTTCCTTTGGTTCCGCACATAGCCGACCACTCTGATCTTCAAGAGGACCAATTTTATCCCTTGCAATCCTTTTGCTCTTGCTATACGTGTAAAAGCTCTTTGGATTATCCTTCATCTTTAGATTGTGGGAGGAAACCAGAGCACCCAGAGGAAATCCACATGCACACGGAAAGAATGTGCAAACTTTTTTACAGAGGAAGCAGGGATTGAACTCCCGACTCTGACGCCCCGAATGGTGTTATGTTAACCGCTACACTACTGTGGCAGTCCTTGGTCTGCTCTGCCATTCCATCATGGCTGATTTATTATTCCTGTCAACCCCATTCTTCTGCCTTCTCCCCATATATATATAATATACGTGTATCCGTATACAGTATATGCACACATAGGAACATAAGAACATAAGAAATAGGAGCAGGAGTAGATCATCTGGCTTTTTGAGCCTGCTCCACCATTCAATAAGATCATGGTTGATTTGGCCATGGACTCATCTCCACCTGCCTATCTTTTCCCCACAACCCTTAATTCCCCTAGTATGCAAAACTCTATCCAACCTTGTCTTAACTATGCAACACACACAAAATGCTGGTGGAATGCAGCAGGCCAGGCAGCATCAATTGGAAGAGGTACAGTCGACGTTTTGGGCCCAGACCCTTCGTCAGGACACTGTAACTATATTTACTGAGGTAGCCTCCACTGCTTCAATGGGCAGAGAATTCCACAGATTCACCACCCTCTGGGAAAAGCAGTTCCTTCTCAGCTCCGTCCTAAATCTACTCCCCCGAATTGTCTCTGCCTGCATTTCTCTCAGTTCTGATTGGCTACTCCTTCGGTCGAAGCAGGTATGCAAATTTTTAGAAGCATGGTTCTCTTCTGATAACTCTATAAACAAACATGTCAAAGTAGATGCCATCTACGAACCTCTAAGAGCCAAAGAAATGTAAGGCAATAGAATTCAAAGGTCAACTGAAAGGGTAGCCAATCAGGAGCAAGGCAAGTGAACGGGGGCTTAGACAAACACGAGCACTCCCAGAGAGAAACACCAACAACTGTGCCCCGAGGGTGTCACCCCGACTGGTGACAAAGCATCTGCAAGCTAATTGCCAAGCTCAGTGAACGTCGCAACATCAAAGGAAGTGTGTGTATTTCAGACAACAACTATTTAATTCTTTCTTTCATTTCTGGACCTTGTGCTGCTCTAAGTCTGTAAATGGACACACGATGCCTCAGAAGTGGCTGGTAAGAAAAGATGTGAGTGGATTTTGATCAACTCTTAAACACAATGTTCACTTTTTCTGGTTTGCAAGTAGTGTACAACTGTTGTGTAGAAATAACTCCCATGAGGTACCCACAAAGTGGGTGATCATTCCAACAGCAGCACTTCTTGCAGAAAAAAAATCTCAGGATCCTCTGACCTGACCTCAGATGCACCAAGTACTTGAATAGAATTTCAGCTATGTAAGTGATTTCACAGCGGTGGAAATGGTAATACAGTCGGCCCTCTGTATCCGCGGGTTTTGCATCCACGGATTCAACCAACCGCGGATCGGGATTGAGAAAAAAAACCCGGAAGTTCTCTCTCCAGCACTCGTTGTTTGAGCATTGTTTGCCTCGCGTCTCGTTCATTCGCTACTTGTGTTGTGAGCGAGACGAAGGAGTTTAAGACTAGTAAGGGATGGCTGGCTAGCTGTGTAAAGCGCTACAGCCTCAAGAACTTAAAGATCACGGGAGAATCGGCAGCGGCTGATGCCGAGGCAGCATCAATGTTCCCAGAAGAGCTACGATGGTTGCGTCTGTACTGAACATGTACAGACTTTTATCTCTTGTCATTATTCCCTAAACAATACAGTATAACAACTATTTTCATAGCATTTACATTGTATTAGGTATTATAAGTAATCTCGATTTAAAGTATACGGGAGGATGTGCATAGGTTATATGCAAATAATACGCCATTTTATATACAGGACTTGAGCATCCGTGGTGGGTCCCGGAACCAAACCCCCGCGGATATGGAAGGCCGACTATAGTTTTCAAGAATGGATTCTTTTGTCCAAAAATAATATTTGTTTTTTGCTGAACCTGGAGGCAATTTGACAAACTATTGAACAAGGTGTCACACTGGAGCCACGTAAAGAGCACAGAGTGCTCACAAAGCCTCTCTAATGGCTCAGAAATGGCCCAGTTTGTGCTGGGAGCCAGTGAGGGTCCTTTTCACTCCTTAATTCTTTTCTGATTTGGAAGGTGCTGAAAGTGCTTCAGTCGACAGTAAAGGCTGCAGGAACAGCGGGCACTGATTCTTTCTCCAGCTCAAGGAAACAGTGACATATGCCAATACACCAAATAACTACGATAATTGTACGCCCCTTGCCTGCACTCTTTACCCAGGAGGAGAACATGATGTAAGTGTTATCATGATTTACAATTGGCTGCTGTAAGGGGTCAGTTAAGTAACACAACAAGCAGCATGGTTTGTTCAATATCCATCAGATGTCAAGGTCAAAGTCAGGGTTGAGTCTATTGCAATGCACACAAGGTCATTTATGCACGGTGAAGAGCTGCTAGTTCACACTCCAGTGATGTAAGTTCGACCCAAACTTACTGCTCTCTGTGTAGAGTTTGTATATTCCCCTTGTGACCACATAGTTCTCCCCGTGTGCTATTGTTTCGTCTCCCACTCAAAAAAAACTGCAGCTTGATAGTTTAATTATAGACACAAGCAATTCTGCAGATGCCAGACATCCGGAGTAGCACACACAAAACGCTGGAGGAACTCAGCAGGTCAGTCAGCATCTATGGAAGTTAATAAACCATCCACGTTTCACTCTCACGACTGGTAAGGAAGGGGGAAGAACCCAGAATAAAAAGGTGGGGGGGGAGGGGAAGGAGGACTAGCTAGAAGGTCATAGGTGAAGCCAAGAGGGCAGGAAAGATAAAGAACTGGAGAAGAAGGAAACTGATAGGAGAGGAGGGTGGACCATAGGAGAAAAGGAAGAAGGAGGAGAGACACCATGGGGAGATGATAGGCAGGTGAGGAGAAGAGGTAAGAGGCCAGAGTGGCGAAAAGAAGAAGAGGGAAGGTGGAGGGAAAAATATTACTAGAAGAAGAAGTTGGTATTCATGCCATCAGGCCAGAGGCTTCCCAGGTGGAATATGAGGTGTTGCTCCTCCACGCTGAGAGTGGCCTCATTGCTGCAAAAGAGGAGGCCGTGGAATGACACACCAGAACGAGAACAGGGATAGAAACTGAAATGGTTGGCCACTGGGAAATTCCACTTCTGGTGGATGGGTGAATTAGCTCCCAGCATGTGAGTTAGTAGTGGGATTTGAGGGGAGCAGATGGGAATGTAGGGAGAATACAAAATGGATGCACAGAAAATGGTGGAGGAACTCAGCAGGCCAGGCAGCATCCATGAAAAAAATAGTACAGTCGACGTTTCGGACTGAGACGAATCGTCAGTACTGCCCATAACGTTGACTGTACTTTTTTTTTCCATAGATGCTGCCTGGCCTGCTGAGTTCCTCCAGTATTTTGTGTGTGTTGCTCAGATTTCCAGCATCTGCAGATTTTCTCTTGTTTGAGAATACAAAGGGATTTGTGTAGGAATAAGTGGAAAGGTCACAAAGAGTTGGTGTTCAAAATAATGGACGATTTATTAAAACTGGTGCACACCAGAGGACCAGTCAAAGCTGATCTACCTGGACATAAATTTGGTCCATTTTTCACCTCCTCGGCTGACAAAATTAAACAGAAACTTGATTAACACTAAAACAAAGTTTTGATAGCAGAGTGATGGTTACAGAAAGACTTAAAAGTAGAAAGCTAGGACTTAATTACAGAATAGAATGATGAATCACAGGTTTAATTTAGTTAACAGCAAATAAATTTTCTACTACAACAATGAGTGCATGCTATAACATAATTAATGGAGTTCCTGAAATGTGAGTGTCATCGCTGCTATTTTCCTTGACTCTACTTGTAGGCTTTGTCTGTGGTTCCCTGTTACCACATTAGTAATATCGATTTACTGTTAGTAGCTCTCACTGTTCTTTCCCCCACAACAATTAGTATAAATGGATGCTAGATATCTGACATGGAATTGAAGGGCTGAAGGGCCAGGTTGTATCCTGCGTGTCACTGTGGCCCCAATAATCTGGTGTTTTTTTTTATCACCTGTACAAAAACAGAATTTAAGTTCTCAGTTGCCATGGCAGTCTTTATGTATAATTAAAGCAAAGGTTGATTGATTCTTGATTGGTCAGGGCATGAAG
This sequence comes from Mobula birostris, assembly GCF_030028105.1. Classification (NCBI taxonomy): domain Eukaryota; kingdom Metazoa; phylum Chordata; class Chondrichthyes; order Myliobatiformes; family Myliobatidae; genus Mobula; species Mobula birostris. The sequence continues at coordinate 148,458,955 of NC_092377.1, forward strand.
GGATACGGGGAGAAGACAGGAGATTGGGACAGAGAAGGAAAATGGATCAGCCATGAAGAAATGGCAGAGCAGACTCGATGGGCCACATGGCCTAATTCTGCTCCTATATCTTATGGTCTTATTTACTCTCATATTGCCAAGTTAACCTGCCTTCACAACCTTCCTTCTGACTGCAACATTTTGTACATCATGGGCAAGCACAGTGATTCTGCAATGACCAAGGTCTAGCAATCCAAGTTCAAGCCCGATATTGGGTGCTGTCTGTGTGGAGTTTGCATGCTTTCCTTCCCCGTCCCAAGATAGCTGGCAGAGGATGGCGCTCGGGAAGCTGTATCGGAGAGGCTGCTCGGAAGCTCAGAGTTTTCGGATGGATGGACTCAGGGTCGGCTGGGGTCAGCTGCTTCCAAGGTATCGGCAAATTGACGGTGTCTGGAGGCTTATGGCAGGGAGTTTCTCCCTTTTGCCGCCTGCTATTGTGGACTCGGGAGTTGATCCACTCGGGACTTTGAGACTTTTTTTTACTGTGCCCATGGTCTGTTCTTTATCAAATTATGGTATTGCTTTGCACTGCTGTAACTATATGTTACAATTATGTGGTTCTGTCAGTGTTAGTCCTTGGTCTGTCCTGTTTTCTGTGATATCACTCCGGAGAAACATTGTATCATTTCTTAATGCATGTATGCATTTCTAAATGACAATAAAAGAGGACTGAGTGTTCTCATAATCTAAAAAAAATTTCCATTCAAGGGTACTAGTATTTCAATACCAGACCTAATGCAACAAGTCAATATACTCTCACCACAAATCTATAGAAGTCTGACAAAGTTTAAGATCTTCACAAACTTCCAAGGAAGTAGAGGTGTCGCTCTGCTTTCTTTGTAATTACACCTATGTGCTGGGCCCGGAACAGATCCTCTGAAATGATAACAGGAGGAATTTAACATTGCTGACCCTCTCCACCTCTGATCCCATGATGAGAACTGGCTCATGGTCTTCAGTTTTCCTCCTCCTGAAGTCAATAATCAGCTGGTGATGTGGTGAACGCTAATTTAACATGGTTTCTCTATTGCTGTGGAAATGCTAGTAAAAATCCCATTTACCAGCACTTCCTCTGTAACTTCTTCGCCATCAGAGTTTCAAGTGCCCAATTAGATACTTCTCAAATGTTACAAGGATACCTACTTCCTCCACTCATACAGGCAATGCATTCCAGATCTTAGACACCCTTTGGGCGAGGAGTTTCTTACTCAGGTTCCTGACTAAATCTCTTCCCCTTTATCCTGAACCTGCCCTCTGGTTTTAGAAGCTTCTACCCAAAGAGAAATTTTCTAATATCTACCCAATCTATGCTTCTGATAATTGTCTACATCTCAACCACAATTGTCTATCCTCAGCCTCATCCACTGCAAAAAAAAAACACAAGTACCCATCACTCTTCATATCTCAGATGCTCCATTTCAGGCAACATCTTGGTGAACCTCATCTGTACCTGCTTCAAATACGTCGTCATTTAGGGAGAGAACCATGATAAAACTGGGCTGTTGTGAGATCTGACCTGACGAGTAACCTTCTTATCTGCTCATCACCACCATCAGAGAGGAGGTGCAGAGGCCTGAAGACACGCACTTAATGTTTCACGAACAGCTTCGTCACCTCTGCCATCAAATTTCTGAAGGGACAATGAACCCATGAACAATACCTCACTATTTTTGCTTTTTGTTTTGCAATACTTATTATAACCTGTAAAATATTTCATGTATTGCACTGTATTGCTGCAGCAAAATAAGGAATTTCACAACGTATATTAAGGATAATAAACCTGACTCTAGTAACCAAAAAGTTGCCTTTTTTTTTCAGATCAAGTTTCAAGACCTAACCCTTTGGTTTAGTGACTGGAATGATAAGTTGACAATTAAATTGGAAGCCTGACACATCCACCAGGATTTACAGGTGGCCTTTCAAAGCATTTTTCTATCTCTGTTTTACACGCACTTTGTACTCAAGCATGGGTCATCCAATTGACCCCATTGCATTCGGCCTATTGAATCCTCGAGTTATTTGAGCTGAGCCAAATGATACAGCCAGGCAGATATCTGCTGCTTAGAGAAACAAACGTATTACTTTAGAATTGGATTCGAATTGAGCAAATAATTGGCTGCACAAATCTGGCAGGTGAATGCATAGAAGCAAACTTAATAGATCATAGAAATGTTTGCTTTCTCTTACTTTGGAGAATTTGTTTTTTTTGTGGAACAAAGGTACTATCAGCCATGGTAGCGTAGTTAGTGTGATACTATTACAGCTTGAAGCTTTCCGGAGATCAGAGTTCAATTCTGGTACCATCTGTAGGGACTTTGTACACTTTCCCCGTGAACCGCATGGGTCTCTTCTCACGGTCCAAAGGCACACTGGTCAGTAGGTTAATTGCATTGTAGATTGTCCTGTGGTTAGGCGAGGGTTAAATGAGTGGGTTGCTGGGTGGTGCCGCTCGCTGGGCCAGAAGGGCTCATTCCACATTGTACTTCTAAATTCATAAATAAATAAATTAAATGTCCTAGGGCTACGCTAACCAGAAACTTAACCACACCCGCCACATAATTTCATCAACAACAGCAAATATGGGAATCCATTGGAGGTTGACTCACCTCTCAATATGCCAAAGACTACCCACAAAGTACAAGTCGGGGTGTTCTGGGATGCCCTGCATTTGCTCCAACACCTTTCAAGAAGCTCAATACCAACCAAGGCAAAGCTGGGCGTTTGATTGCAACTGCTCTAAACATCTCCTCCACACCTCCACTCTCCTTCAACCTCATTTCACTCAGACTTTCATTCCTGAACAGTCCCCACACTCCCTAAACTAATCCCAACCCCTCACACCTCACAACCAAGTTCCACCCATCCATCCATAGCCTGCCCTCCTCCTCCAGTGGAAAATCCAGCCACTCAAACAGTAAAAAGTGATTCGAAGCTTCATGTGAAATTAAAATGGAGACTGCCAGAAATACTCAGCAGGTCAGGCAGCATATGAAGAGAGAGAAATGGACCTAACATTTTAGGATGACGTCCTCTTAGCTAGAGCCTGGATGCCCGGCCCACAGACCATTAGTCCCAACTGCATGTGTCCATTTAAGGCCACCTAGCTGTTAAGATTTGTCAAGCTGGCCAGCTCCTTGTGAATAAATGCACTAATTCTCAGGACTTTATAAGCAGTTGCTTTTTATGTGTTGGCAGGACCCTGTGGACATTTTGCAATGCAACGATGGGTGGAGGGATACACTGTGTGTTTTTATGGGGTGGGGTTTTTAGTGATGATAGTTGGATCAGTTCAAGAATCAATAAAAGTAAGTATTTAGGCAGAGAGGTACTTGGATTGGCGTAGTTTCGGTATGTCATATGCTATTTTTTATACCACAGCTTTCAACATATAGGCTTAATTCTAATGATCACAATGACATAAAACCTTTCACGTGAATCCTTCCACTTTGACTTACTGTAGATGCAGCTGGTTGGGCACAGCTTCAGTGATCCGGGATAGATCCTGACCTCTGGCGCTGTGTATGTGGTGTTTGCATATTCGTTCTGTGACCATTTGGGTCTCCCCAGTTGCTCGATGTCTCTTCCACATCCCAAAGACAAGCTTGACCGTAGGTTAATTCTTCTTCTTCTCCTTAAGGCCGCCATCCCTACTGGGACATAGGCTGCCGACAACAGCTCTCCAGAGTCCAGTCTTTCAGTCTTTCAAGTTGTAGCCCATTGAAGATCTTTCCTCCCCCTGGGATGGGGGTCTTTGGAGCTTCTGTTGGCGTCTCCGTAGCTCTGGGTTTTTACAGGATGGTGTTGGTACTCAATACCCAGCTCTCCTCCTTTCGCAGGAGGGCTTGGGACCAACCGTGGTGGATGGTAGTTTTACTGGTCGCTGTATGTTAGCCCCCAGTGCTTAGGCGAGTGTTAGAATCCAGAGGAGTTGAGGAGGTTGAGACTGAGGATAATGTAGGAATAATGCAATGTTATTTATATTAGGTGTGGACTCAGCGGGCTTCCATGCCATTGATCTCTATAAATCAATAAATCTATAAATAATGCATAAATATAGAAGATGTTTATATCAAAAAAAAACATTATTTATAATAAAAAATATTTACAGGAATGAACCATGAACCATGCACTACCCTTTCATTCTGGCAGACATAGTCAATGCTTTCAGCGCTGTTGTAAAACACTCCTTGTGTTGTCACTCATGTAGCGCCCTGGGGTGTACACTATACACTACTACAGTAATCTGAGGGGCTTCTTCACCAACTCTTCACCTCACTCTGCAGTAGCAGGGAGACTCTATGCTGTGGCCCTTTCCCATCCTGCACCCAGCTTCAGTGCCGCCCTCAGCAGGGAACACGTTGCGAGCTGCGACATTGCTGCTTCTCACAACATCGCTTGAAGCACCTCACCACCACCCCCACCCCCCCATGGCCTCAACACACCCTTCATCCACCACACCCCAACCACGAACACATTCTGACAGTGCAGATGTCAGAGAGTGCATGAGCGTGATTAGAAGATTGGACAGGCAGAGACAGGCCAGTTTAGTTCCACGTCTGTGAGTCACCATCCCCTGTGGCTAGTTACCTTCTGACTGCTGCATGGAATAGAGTGAAATTCGAAACTATAGAAGCAGACAATTGGTAATGAAAGAAAGTCCTTCACTGCTGGAGCCCTTTGACTAGTCCCACAAAGTTCCAGCAGCTTTACAACGATGAAGAATGTGGGCTGACTGTGGTAACACATGAAATATGCTACCCCAATATGAACACACAAGGTCCTGACATACAACAAGATGCCATGGTAGTGCAATGCTATTACGACTCAGGCTGCTGAATTGGGTGTTAAATTCCAGCACCATCTGTAAGGAGCTTGTACCTTCTCCCCGTGTTGTGTGGCTTTCCTCCAGATGCTCTGGTTTCCTCCTACAGTCCAAAGGTTAATTTGTCATTGACCTGTGATTAGGCTCGGGTTAAATCGGTGTGTGGCTGGGAACCGTGGCTCGTTGGGACAGAACAACCTGCTCCGCACTGCATCTCTAAATAAATACAAAATAAACATAACGTCTGGATTTGGTGACGTTAATTGAGGAGTAGATTCGAGATTCAAGTCTATTCATCACACAGACATTTGCCTCAGCACACAACACATCCAAGGGTAGGCTGGGAGGCAGATCACAAGCGTCACTACACATTCTGGCACCAAAATTGCATGCCCACGATGCTCGACATCGACAGACCGACACAAAGCACACTGAAACAGGACACAACAAGCAGTAAAAACAACAGCAACAAAACAAGTCCCGTTCCTCATCCTTATGCCGGCACATTCAGACCTTTAACCCCAGGACAGGCCTCCTTCTTTGGCCTCCAGCAGACTCAGCTTTGGACTCGGACTTGGACTCACAGATATCGGGCCTTCGACTACTGTAGTAAACACACAGAGATTCACAGAATCGGGTACTGGCAATGTGCCTCGGACTCCCGAACTTGCGAACTAACACTCAAGCTTCAGTCCTTGGAATTGACCCCAGAACTTGCAAATCTCCAAACACTAGGCCTCAAACTGTAGACTCACCAATGATGCAGCACCAAACACTAGGCCTCAAACTGTAGACTCACCAATGATGCAGCACCAAGCTCTAGACCTCAAACTGCAGGCTCACCGATAATGAGGCACCAAACACTAGGCTTCAAACTTCCGGCTCACCAATGATAAGACACCAAACACTGGGCCTCAAACTGCAGACTCACTCATGACATGACACCAAACACTAGGCCTTGAACTCCAGTTTTACTGATTCACGAAACCAGAGGCAGACATCCCACCTCTCCCGGGGGTTCCGGGAGTCTCCCGCATATCGATAGCAGCTCCCTGATGCCCACAAATTATATACAATATCCTGGAAATCGATTTTTTAGAGAGGGAAAGGGAAAAAAAGAAAGAAAGAAAATGAATGAATCCTGCTTGATTTTTCTTTGTGTTAAGTAGACCTATCAGTTTTCTCTGTGGGCGGGCTTTACTGTCGACCTCTCTCTCTCTCTTCCATATTCCATCAGTTCAGTTACTGCCATCTGTAATGATGCTGAAATCATCCGGCAGCTGTTGAAGATGAAGTACGAAAGCCTGGCGAAGAAATTCCCAAGGCCGGTGGTGACAATCTGACTACGCGAGGCTGTCCTAAATGGGCGGGGCACGTTGGCGTCTTAAAGGGGATTAGAGCGGGGTTTAAATTGAAGTGAAATTCCAAAATTGTCCGCGAAGACATCTTTAAAAACGCGCTCACAGCAAGCAAATTCTTCGGGGTTTTTTTCCTGAAACACCTGCACTTACAGGTACATCAAAGCCCGCGATGGGCTGGGTTTAAGTGCAGCCATTTTCAGAAGAAAAAACGATTTTATTAAATACCCGGCCCCCACCGAGGTCTCATCATTAGGACAGCGAACTGTTTATCTATGCTGCGCACTTTATATGCATTTTGAATTACACTTTATTAAATAATATGGTAATTTTTTTTATGTGGTGTGCGTGATACATGTATTGTGGCTACACCGTGGTCCGGCCAGAGGTGGTTTCGTTTGTGGACAATCAGCCAGATGACAATCAACTTGAACTTGAAGATACAGAACTTCTAAATCACTCATTTAAAATCCCCCATTTCATGTAAAAAAGTAAGTTCTGATCCCGACTATCGCAGGCAATGTGTGTGTGTGTGTGTGTGTGTGTGAGAGACTACCGACGCATATGCAATCGGACGTTGTCCGAATGGACGTTAAGCCCCCACACACCTGTGATAAGGATACACCTTATGCTTTTATTTCTTTTAGGGACCACAACATACTAGGAGGCTAAGCGCAGGGAAGGCTGCTCAAGCCCTAAGCGGGAGGAGAAGATGGCGGCCTCTCCAGTGATGAATATCTGTTATCTGTCAAGTAGGAGGCCATGCACAATTCTGATTTGATGGAGGCAGATGTGAGAGCACAGAGGAACATCTGGTGAAACTTCTGAGGTGCCTGTTTCGCTGCCGCTGCTACTGTGTGATCCGAAATCTCCAGAGGGGAAGGCCCCGAATCCTCGGCTTTGCCTGTTGCTCGGCAGCCGGGGCCGGGGGTCGAAGCGCTCGGCAGAGATGGTGCTCGGTGCTCGGTGTCGGAGGCTCAAAGTTTTCGAACGGACTCGGAGTCGGACTGTGGTCGGGTGCTTCCAGGGTGCTGCATCGCCAAGTTTGCGGTGCTGGAGGCTCATGGCAGGGAGAGTTTCTCCCTTCTACCGTCTGCGTGAGATGTTGGGGTTATCAGGACTTAGAGACTTTTTTTTACCGTGCCCATGGTCTGCTCTTATCAAATTACGGTATTGCTTTGCACTGTTGTAACTATATGTTATAATTATGTGGTTTTGTCAGTTTTAGTCTTGGTCTGTCTTGTGTTTCTGTGATATCATACTGGAGGAACATTGTATCATTTTTTAATGCATGCATTTCTAAATGACAATAAACGAGGACTGAGTGTCCTCATAATCTTAAAAAAAAATCTAAGTATTTTACAATTCTTTTCAGCAGAAAACCAAAGTCTGACAGAGAAGGTCACTGGAGCTGAGGTGTACTTCACACTTCTCATCGTTGAGCATAACCTGCCATTCCAGGCGTGCAAGCACACAGGCAAGCTATTCAGGAAAATGTTTCCTGATTCAGAAATAGCAAAAAACTATGCCTACTCATCAACCAAGACAGCAGCTATTGTGAACATGGCACATTAAGACAGAATTCAGAAGTCAGCTGCCTCACAAAGCAAAGTGAATCTGATGTCTTGCAAAATTAACAAATTCATTGACACAGACTGCTATGAAGTTGAGACCTCCCTGAAATGAGTTTTTGCAGGGTGGGATGTCTGCAGAGGTCAATGGACCCTTACCTGTACAGAACTCCGACTCTGGAACCTTCTGACAACTTGCTGACCCCGGAGGGGTCCACCAGGACTCATTCGTGCTGGTCTGCCACCCCAACAGCCGGACCACAGCCCAATCCATGGCACTGTCCTTCAAATGCAGAGTGGAAAATAAGACTGTGGCCTGTTTTCTAATTCCCACACTTCCCACTCCCTAAGCCCTAATCTGACCCCAAAATCCCCTCTCTGTCCCCAAAATCTTCCCGACGAACCTAATCAACTAAAACTGAGCTGCGACAGAAATGGAGGTCACAGCTCGGCGCCATCTTGGATCTTAAGATTACGATTCATAAGATAAGCTTCATTTGTCACATCTGCATCAAAACGTACAGTGAAACATATCGTTTGTGGCATTGTTTTTTCTTGCAATGTACTGGGCGGGCGGCCGCAAGTGTCGCCATGCTTCCTGCCACATAAGTAGCGCACCCACAACTGACTAACCGTAACCATAAGTCTTTGGAATGTGGGAGGAAATCAGAGCACCTGGAGGAAACTCACGTGGTCACAGAGAGAAGGTAGTCTATCAACTTCTTACAGGCAGTGGCAGGAATTGAACCCCTTTGGTTAGTGATCAGGGGTGCTGTAAAGTGATTGTGATAACTGCTGAGCTAGCATTTTTAGGCATCCATTACTCTTGCGAGACCATGGATCTGCGCCTGGAAAGTCTTCACTCTCCAGGGCGCAGGCCTGGGCAAGGTTGTATGGAAGACCAGCAGTTGCCCATGCTGCAAGTCTCCCCTCTCCACGACACCGATGTTGTCCAAGGGAAGGGCATTAGGACCCATACAGCTTGGCACCGGTGTCGTCGCAGAGCAATGTGTGGTTAAGTGCCTTGCTCAAGGACACAACACGTTGCCTCAGCTGGGGCTCAAACTCACGGCCTTCAGGTCGCTAGTCTAATGCCTTAACCACTTGGCCACGTGCCCCCTGAGCTAGCATACCACCCATGGTACAAGCAATTGTAACCTGGGTAGGTTAATTGGCCCATTTAAACTAAGTGATAGAATCTGGGGGAAGTTGACGGGGATGTGGAGAGGATGTTATAGGACTGGTGTAAATGAGTGGCTGTTGATCAGTACAGATGCAACGGGCTGAAGGGCCTGTTCCTGTGCTGTATAGTCTGATTCTGGAGAGAAATCCATACTCCTGTTTCAAAGGTGGGCAAGACATCCTTTAAATTCTCCTGAGAAGGGCTCACCTGATCTGACAGAGGCACAGCAGCTCCAGAAGCCCAGGTTCGATCCTGCTCGCTGTCTGTGTGAGGAGTTGCTCGCTCTCCCAGTGACTGTGTGGGTTTACCCTGCGTGCTCCCGCTTCCTCCCGCATCCCAAAGACAAGCCGACGTGGGCAAATCATGAGCACAGGAAATTCTGCAGAGGCTGGAAATCCAAAACAACGCATGCACAAAATGCTAGAGGAACTCAGCAGTTCAGGCAGCATCTTCGTAAATGAACGAACTGTCGAGGTTTCAGGTTGGGACTCTTCTTCAGGGACGAGGAGGAGGCCTTTATAAAAAGGTGGGGATGGGGGAAGGAGGATAGCTAGAAAGTGAGGGGTGAAGCCAGGTCAGTGGGTTGGAGAAGAAGGAATCTGGTGGGAGAGGAGAGTGGATCATAGAAGAAAGAGAAGGAGGAGGGGGCCTGGGGAGCTGAGCTAGGCAGGTGAGAAGAGGTAAGAGGCCAGAGTGTGGAACAGAAGAAAAGAGGAGGGCTAAAGAGTTTTTTTTTACTGGAGGGGAGACCATGGACCAACCCGTCGGAATGGGAATGGAAACTTGAATTAAAATATGGGGCCACCGGGGGGTTCTGCTTTTGGCGGATGGAGAGGAAGTGCTTGACAAAGTGATTCTCCAGTTTACGACGGGTCCCACCAGTGTAGAGAAAGCCACAATGGGAGCACCAGATCCAATAGACGACCCCAGCAGCTTTGCAGGTGAAGTGTTGCCTCACCTGGATGGACTGTCTGGGGCTCTGAATGGAGGTGAGGCAGGAAGCGAATGGGCAAATGTAGGGCAAATGAGCACAAGCACGAGCAGCAGTGACCAGGGGGGATGTTGTGAGACAGGTGCAATAGATCAGGTTACAGGGAATGAAAAATCGGGGAGAACAGAGTAAAGTGCAAAGACAGAATAGAGGAACTAAATAGTCTAACATCATCATTAAATTTCCTGCAAGAAGTTTCTGATTATCTCTCAGCTTGCTGCTGACTGCTTCATGAAAGAGTTGCTCCATTTTCTGCAGCTTCATTTGATGCTCCTCACTCACATGTGTGGAGAGTGGTGTCACACAATGCAAGAAAAGATTACAGCAGTAACAGTCCAGGAGTGTTTTGTCTCAGAAGGGAGCTTAGCACAAGAAATATCTCAAAAAGACAAAGGTACTGGCAGCAAGCAAGTCTGTTCTCAACTACTCAATGGTGACAAATAGTTCAGAGTGCTCAATGTGACAACAAACAACCTTCAGGAAATGTTTCTCGCCAGACCCTTTAACCAAGTTGGAATGACAGTGAAATGCATTATTTCATTCTTTTTATGCTTATTAGAACAATTTAAGGTAAAGTGACATTTTAAGTCCATGAAATGGTGGCATGATTATGCTTAACCATCACATTTTAGTCCTGAGAATCTGCCTGAGCGGGATGCGTTTTGTTGGTAATGTACAATTCATACAGAGAATCAATTTGCACAAAGCTTTTGGAAATTGCTTTCCTGCTTTATAGCAAAAGAAATGAATCCCCTGAACAAGTGAATTATAGGGAAGATAAAATATTCTCCACTGAACAAACATTATTGTGCGTCACTACATGTGCTGTAGTGTGGGTGTTAATGGTATTTGACTTTTCATCTGCTACTTCCTTGTATACCTCTGTGCTTTATTGCAGGGATTCCAGCAACTCTGAAATAGTTCTCAGAGCAGAAGCCATATCCCATTTTAGATATGGTTGGAAGTATCTTCAAAGTGTCAAACCTTAAACTAGAGGCTGTATTTCATTTATAGGATTAAGTAACTATCTCAGTCACAATAAGGGAAGCAAGTTACACAGACTACGATACTAAATATCTGGTAACACTTCAAACTCAACAGCACCTCATTATGTCTCCCAAAGTTACACAACTACAAAACTAAATATTCAGCAGATACTTAGGCAAGTGTGCACATGAGCCCTTCTATATCTGCAGGATGCTTTCCCAATGGTTCTTCAGCACTGGCCATGACCTCAGTGTGAATATGAGAGCCTGGGGACAAAGGAAAGCTCTGAGGTATTTGAAACTGGACACAAGGCAACCAGTGGGAAGGAGCTGCTACGTCCATCAAACAGGCCAATTGATGACCGAAACGGCTATTGACTGCCAACTAAAAAACCTTTCACATTACATTGCCTCAGCAACTTCCTCTGGCAGCTTATTCCGTATAACAGGCCACCTTCTGGGTGAAAAAGTTGCCCACCAGGTTCCTGAGGAATCTTTCCCCTCTCACCTTAAATGTATGCCCTCTACTTCATGATTCCCAACCCTGGGAAAAAGACTGCGTGCATTCACCCTGTCCATACCCATCACGATTTTATACACCTCTATACGATCAACCCATGTTCTCCTGTACTCAAATAAAAATGGTCAGAGAGAGGAAGGAACCTTATTAAGGGCAATAAGGGAAGCAAGAACCATTGGAAATTCTGAGAAAACCCAATGAAGTGTATAACATCAGGTGAATTTTAAGGAGATTGATTGTGAAACCTTTCCTCCACCCGAACAATCTCCCACCAATAAGGAACATTTTCATTTACGTTACTGTATGCTCTCTTGGAAAGATTTTCTGAAAGGGGATCTCTGTATTTAAGAGGGACAAAGATTTCCAGCACTAAAGACATCAAGGAGTGTGGGGAGAGAACAAGAATCCAGCACTGAGATACAAATTACACTATTACTGTATTGAATGGTGCAGCAGGATTGAAGGTATAAATGGTTCACTCCCACATGTACTTTCTGAGCTCATATATTATTATGGAGAATGCAGAAACAGCAAGAAGTTTGCATACACCGAACACCTTACAAAAGTTAACCGGTGATTTATGAATTGGACCGGTTGTTTCAAAGGGGCTTTGGCGGGAGTTTGCTGCTGCATTGCTTGTTACACTGGGCTGCTCTTGCACTCAACATAAGTAAGATGCTGATTATTGACTTTGGGAAGAGGAAGTCAAGGAAACACATACCAATCCACATCAAGGGGTCTGCAGTGGAAGGGTGAGCAGTTTCAAGTTCCTGGGTGTCAACATCTTGGAATATCTATCCTGGGCCCAGTCTTTTTCATGCAATTACAAAGACGGCATGGCAGCAGGTATGTTTCATGAAGAGTTGAAGAAGAGTTGGTATGTCACCAAAGACTACAGATGTACTGTGAGAGCATTCTAACTGGTTTCATCGCCGTCTGGTACAGAGGAGCCTCTGTACAGGATCAGAAAAAGCTGCAAAGGATTACAAACTCAGTGAGCTCCATCGTGGGCACGAGGCTCTCCAGCATCAAGGAAATCTTCAAGGAGCGATCCCTCAAAAAAGCAGCATCCATCATTGAAGATCAGCATCATCCAGGACATGCCCTCTTCTCATTGTTACCATCAAGGAGCTGGTACAGGAGCCTGAAGACACATACTCAATATTTTAGGAATAGCTTCTTCCCCTACACAGTCAGATTTCTGAAAGGACCATGAACCATAAGACCATAAAACATAGGAGCAGAGTTAGGCCATTCAGCCCATCAAGTCTGCTCTGACATTCCATCATGCCTGATTTATTATCCCTGTCAACCCCATTCTCCTGCCTTCTCCCCATAACCCTTGAGACCAAGAATCTAACAATCTCTGTTTTAAATCTACCCAATGACTTGTCCTCCATAGCCATCTGTGGCAATGAATTCCACAGATTCACCCTGTAGCTAAAGAACTTCCTCCTCATTTCTGTTTTAAATGAATGTCCTTCTCTTCTGAGAACATCCTTCTCTGCTGGATCAACCCATAAACACTACCTCATTAATTTCCTTGCTCTACTTATTTAATTTAATTATATACCGTGGATTCTGGTTAATCGGTCCATCAGTTAATTGGGACAGCTATTTATTTGACAGAACTCTTAAAGAGGAAAAACAAATCAAAAATATAGTTGTTAATTTGGGACACTAAGCCGCTATACTGGGGCAGGAGACTTGCTGAACAGTTTCTAACCAGCATCAGTTCCAAGAACTTGCATGGCCTTTAGACACTACACCATGCTTAGAGTAAACAGTTTTCAAACAACATTAGTTGCATATGTTTGTATTCCAAAAGCAGTGATTTTTGTAACTGATAATTAGAAAGAAAGAAGCAGTCAGAGAATTTAGGATTGTTTTGCTCACTGCAGTTTCAAGCATTCAGGCTTGGAGATGCCAGAAACATCCGGGAGTGAAAATGAAACAATTTCACCACTTGAACGAGTTAGGAACAATGACGAATTTGAAGGTGTTGACAATCATCCTCAATGTGACAATGAAAAAGAAGCTTTGATGGTTGTAATCGTGGAGAGCATTGCAAGGAAGGGGCAGATCTAAGATGGTGCCAGAGGGCAACTTCTTTGAGCTCATATGTGAAACAGCTTAAGTTCCTCTCTTTAATGTCTCTCTTTCCCTTTTCAAGGGGACTGGGGTTCTGTCAAATCTACAGCTGCACTCAAACTGCGGTTCTTTATGGTAGTGGGTTCCTGTTCTCGGAGCTCGCTAACTGGCTATTTTCGATATCTCTGGAGTGGCTTGGAAGACGTGTTCCTTCGGGGGTGCAGCCTTGGGTGGCTCCTGTGGACTCAATTCCTTGCCAGCATCGGCATCTGAGGCATCACAGGAAATTGAAACATCTAAACAAAGGGTGCGGTTATCGAAGGCCTCCGCACTCGGTCGATCGCTCTCTCTCTCTCTCTCGATGGTGGAGTGGGAGCTTGCTGCCAGTTCTCGAGTCGGAGAAACTCGGAATAAAAAGCGATGCTCCAGACTGTAACATCGTAACATCGCAAAGCGAGCTGCTTGCTGTGTAAAGGGCAACACCTCCCTGTCCCTTGCTAGTGAGAGAGAGGGAGCCCGTAGCAAGTCAAATTGTTAGGTGAACAATGGACCTAGTTGGACTGCAGATCATGGTCTCTCCTTGGGGGCTTTGCCATTGCTTGCTTGGTGGGTGGTGGATGCTGATGCTTCTAGCTGGAACAAGTTGGCAAGGAGCAGGGAGCGCCTATGCTTTGCTACTGCTTGTGGGAGGGAGAGGGGGCTTTGGGGTTCTAGTGTTTTTTCTGCCATTCATTCTTTGGAGGTTTCCTACTGTTTTGTGGATGTCTGCCAAGAATAAGAATTTCAGGTTGTATATTGTATACATTATCTGATATCAAATGGAACCATTGGACCATTGAAGGCAGTCTGTGCTAATTTTGTTCATTTACAGTCAATCAAAAGAGCACAGCAGTGTGTTGGTTGTCTGTCGTATCTGAAAATAATAGTAACATCTGTGTGGGAAAGTTTTTAAAGTGGAAAAGCCACAGTTCCACTGTGAAGTCCTGGTCCAGTGGTACAAGTATTCGTCCTAAACTTGGATCTTCCTTGGCTGCAGTGGATGGCCGTTACATCTTCCGTGCCTTATCATGACCGTCGTTCTCCAGGAAGCGTTGTAGAACAGCCTTCTTGTCTGTTGGATCTCACTATTGATCTCATCCACCCAGTACACGGGAGCTGACTTCACATGCTGGGACAGACATGTCCCTAGTTCAGCAGGGAGTGGGCCCTGATGCATGCAAACAGCTATTTGGAGCCACAGGTGAGAGCTGAGTGTCCGGTGGGGACCAAAGTTGAGTGAACTGCCTCAGAATAGTTATAACACCAGAAATGTTACCCTTCCCTGGACACTCATACACAGCAGCATACACCGGATAAACTCCTCCGTCAATAACTATTAGGAACTAATACACAGTTTTATAGTACTGTAGTAGCACTGGTAGTGTTCTAATTTGTTCTGTGTTTCATTTAAATACATAATATGTAACTCAGCGAAATGGTTGTCTTTTTTTATACCTCTTTTAAATTGTTACCTTTTTATTCATACATACATTTACACACACACCAAATTTAATTTTATTTATTTATGTAGTGATACAGTGCAGAGCAGGCCCTACTGGACCTTTGAACCATGTCACCCAAGCAACCCAGCACAAACCCAATTAACCCTAACCTACAGCAACACACATAAAAGTTGCTGGTGAACACAGCAGGCCAGGCAGCATCTATAGAAAGAGGTACAGTCGACGTTTCAGGCCGAGACCCTTCGTCAGGACTAACTGAAGGAAGAGATAGTAAGAGATTTGAAAGTCGCAGGGGGAGGGGGAGATCCAAAATGATAGGAGAAGACAGGAGGGGGAGGGATGGAGCCAAGAGCTGGAAAGTTGATTGGCAAAAGGGATATGAGAGGATCATGGGACGGGAGGCCTAGGGAGAAAGAAAGCCCAGAGGATGGGCAAGGAGTATAGTGAGAGGGACAGAGGGAGAAAAAGGACAGAGAGAAAAAAAAAATAATAAAAATAATAAATAAATAAATAACGGATGGGGTGTGAAGGGGAGGCGGGGCATTAGCGGAAGTTAGAGAAGTCAATGTTCATGCCATCAGGTTGGAGGCTACCCAGACGGAATATAAGCTGTTGTTCCTCCAACCTGAGTGTGGTGGCTTCATCTTGAGAGTAGAGGAGGCCGTGGACAGACATATCAGAATGGAAATGGGACGTGGAATTATAATGTGTGGCCACTGGGCGATCCTGCTTTCTCTGGCTGACAGAGCGTAGGTGTTTAGCGAAATGGTCTCCCTAACCTAATCATGGGACAATTTACAATGACCAATTTACCTACCCGGTATGTCTTTGAACTGTGGGAGGAAACCAGAGCACCCGGAATTTTATATATTTATATTTCATATCGCAATCTTTTTTATTTATAAATCATTATACTGCTGCCACATAACCACAAATTTCATGACATATGCCAGTCATTTTGACTTTGCTGCAATGCTCCAACTGAAGAGCTAACACAAAACGTATCAACAGCTTTGAATGTCAAGAATGTTCTGAAAGAACTGTAAAATTGCCATAAAACTACATTTTTTTCCCAATTTCGCTTTGAAAGTTTCTATTGATTCATTTTCATTTCAAGATCTGAAGTGTTTTGTGAGGTTGGAGATGAAACATATCAACTCCAGGCCTGGGAAGCGACTTGGATCCTCTCCAGTTTGCCTATCTGAGCAAGAGGCTAACAGCAGATACGCATCCTTGGAACATCTGGACAGCAAAGAAGTGAAAATCAGGATGCTTTTTATCGACTACAGCTCGGTATTCCATACCATCATCCTCTCAAAACTAATCAATAAGCTCCAAGACCTTGGCCTCAATACCTCATTGCGCAACTGGATCTTTCATTTCCTCGCTTGCAGACCCCAGTCAGTTCAGGTTGACAACAACATCTCCTCATGATCTCCATCAGCACAGCTGTACCACAAGGCTGTGTGCTTAGCCCTCCTTGCTTTACACTTATCACTGTGCGGCTAAACACAGCTCCAGTGCCATATTTAGGTTTGCTGAAGACACTACTGTCGTAGGCCAAATCAAAGGTGATGACGTATCAGCACACAGGAAGGAAATCGGAAATCTGGCTGAGTGGTGTCATAACAACAACATCTTACTCAACATCAACAAGACCAAGGAGTAGATTATTGACTTCAGGAGGAGGAAACCAAAGGTCCATAAGCCAGACCTCAGAAGATCAGAAATGGGGAGGGTCAGAAACTTTAAATTCCTTGGTGTTATTATTTTGGAGGACCGGTCCTGAGCCTGGCATATAAGTGCAATTATGAAGAAAGTAAGGAAGAAAGTAATTCCTTAGGAATTTGCTGAGATTTGGCATGACATCCAAAAATTCGACAAACTTCTATAGATGTGTAGTGGAGAGTATATTGATAGGCTGCATCACAGCTTGGTATGGATTTTCCATTCAAGATTGGAAAATCCTACAAAAAGTAGTGGATATAGTCTAGTCCATCACAGGTAAAGCCCTCCCACCGTTGAGCAAATTTACATGGAGCGTTGTCACAGGAAAGCAGCATCCATTATTAAGAACCCCCACAACACGGGACTTGCTCTCTTCTCGCTGCTGCCATCAGGAAGAAGGTACAGAAGTGTCAGGACCCACAACAGCAGGTTCAGAAACAGTTACTGTATTACCCCTTAACCATCAGGCTCTTGTATCATAGGGGATAACTACACTCAGCTTCACTTGCCACAATCTATGGACACTCTTTCAAGAACTCTTCATCCCAGATACTTGATATTTATTGCTTGCTTGCTTGTTTCTTTGCTGTTTGTTTGTCTGTTTGTTTGTTTGTTTATTTATTTATTTGTTCATTCATTCATTTCATTTTGTATTTGCATAGTTTGTTGTCTTCTGCACACTGTTGAACGCCCAAGCTGGTGTGGTCTTTCATTGATTTTTTTATGGTTATTATTCTATTATAGATTGATTGAGTATGCCGACAAGAAAATGAATCTCAGGGTTGTATATGGTTATATATACAGCACTATGCAAAAGCCTTAGTCACGTATATACACTGTAGCTATGGTGCATAAGATTATACACAGTACTGGATTCGTCAACATAGAGTGAAGAACGAGTTTGTAAATCTGGCAAGAAGAAAGGCATCCATTAGTCTTGCTAGACCGTGGATCTGCGCCTGGAAAGTCTTCACTCTCCAGGGCGCAGGCCTGGGAAAGGTTGTATGGAAGACCAGTAGTTGCCCATGCTGCAAGTCTCCCCTCTCCACGACACCAATGTTGTCCAAGGGAAGGGCATTAGGACCCATACAGCTTGGCACCGGTGTCGTCGCAGAGCACTGTGTGATTAAGTGCCTTACTCAAGGACAGAACACGTTCCCTTGGCTGGGGCTCGAACTCACGGCCTTCAGGTTGCTAGTCCAATGCCTTATCCACTTGGCCACGTGCCCACATCTGGCAAGAGCAAAGCATAACACACACCAAATAATGGAGGAACTTAGCAGGCCAGGCAGCATCTATGGAAAAGAATAGAGTCAACATTTTGGGCCAAGACCCTCGGCAGGACTGGACGTTGAGAAAGGCAAGGCTGGAACACCTTGAGAGGGGCATGGGACAGGTTGCAGAGGGGTACTAGGGCAGGTATGGCACAAGTGCAGACACAACAGTCCTGAGTCACCAGGCAAGGTCATTTGATTCCAAACAATTGTTTTATTGATTATTAAAAAATGTCTTTCTGATGCTTCCAGCTCCCTCCCGTCTCCCTTCCCCTTTTCCCATCCTTGATTCCCCTCTCCCTGCCCCCTTCTCACTCTCAGTCCACAATAGAGACTCATATCAGAATCAGGTCTATCATCACTCACATGTGTCATAAAATTTGTTTTTATTTGAGGCAGCAGTACATTAAATTACTGCAGTACTGTGCAAAGCCCCTAGGCACTTAGCTACAGTATACATATATGTGCCTCAGACTTTCGCATATATACTTTGATAATAAATTTACTTTGAATTTTGAACTTTCCTTTTCAGCCAATCCATCCCAAATTATAAAAATACCTCCTGAAAAAGAATGTTTCTCATTATTTTGAGTACAATAATCCAATCCATTGGCTAGTGAGACTCTTGCCAATGGAAACATTTTTCCTATTTTATATCTCACATTCATAATTTTGCACATCTGTATCGCTCCTCCTCTTTACCTTTCTGTTCTACGCAGGACAAAGCAGGGCAATACTGCCTCAAGCATTTGCTACCCTTGTCCTTGGTGGTAAATTCATGGGTTTAGCAGAACAGTACTCTTGATAGGTGATTTCAGTGCATCTTGTAGATGGCACACACTGCAGCCACTATGCACCAGTGATGGAGAGGGCAAAGAGTGCAGGTGCCAATCAAGCAGGCTGCTTTGTTCTGATATGGGTTGAGCTTTTGCCGTTGGAGCTGCAGTTGTCCAAACGAGTGGAGATTATTCCATCATGCTTATCGTGGGTGGTGGAAAAGCTTTAGGAATCAGATATACCATTTGTAGCAGGATTCCCAGCCTCTGATTGTTCCTCATAGGCAAAGTGAGCCTGGTCCAGCTAAGTTTCGAGTCACTCTCTGGCTGCTGAAACCGGGCATTTCACAGGGGTAACACACACAAATTGCTGGAAGAACACAGCAGGTCAGACAGAACCTATGGAAAGGAATAAAGAGTCGGTGTTTCAGGCTGAGACCCTTCATCGGGACTGGAAAGGAAGGGGGCAGAAATGAGAATATGAAGGTGGGAGGTGGGGAAAGAGCACAAGCTTGAAAGTGATAGGTGAAGCCAGGGGAAAAGTAGATGGGCTGGGGAAGCCGGGGGCGGGGGGGGGTGGTTATGAAGTGAGAAGCTGGGAGGTGATTGGTGGAAAAACTAAAGGACTGAAGAAGAAGAAGTTTGATAAGAGAGTAGAGTGGACCATGGGAGAAAGGGAAGGAGGAAGGCCAACAGAGAGAGATGACAGGCAGGTGATGAGAAAAGAAAGGAGGGGAGCCTGAGCTGGGAATAGAAGAGGGAAGATGGGAGGGGGATACAGTTTCACAGGGGTAATACAATTGTTTGTTAAGGTTATGAAGTTAAGATCCAAGGTTTAAGGTTCAAGGTACATTTATTATCAATGTATCTATGAAGTACCCAATTCTGAGATTCCTCTTCTCCAGACAGCCATGGAAGCCATTCAAAGAACAACATCAACCCATGTTCCAAGTGCAAAAAAAAAACAAGTAGTACAAACAGGAAGAAGAACATCAACTCCACCGCATGTGCAAAAAAAACAAATTGTGCAGAAGGCAACAAGAAAATCAAACCCCAAACCACCCCCACCACCACACAAAAATCCACAAAGTCGCACAAACGGCAACAAGGACATTAAACCTCAAAAACAGGAGATACCTTCCTGTTGGAGATGGTAATTACATGGTACTTGTGTGCTATGGTTACTTGTCACATAGCAATCCATGTCTAAATGTTGTCTAGGTCTTGCTGCATACAGTCATGGGTTGCATCATTTCTTAGGGGTTGCGTCCAAAATTTAACATCGTGCGGCCATCAGTGAACATTCCTACTTCTGTCCTTCTGGTGGAAGGATGGTATTGATGAAGCAGCTGAAGATGATTGAGCCTAGAACACTGTGCTGAGAGATGAGGTCCTTGGACTGAGATAATTAGCTTCTAACATCACAAATGTTTTCTTTGTATGAATCCAACCTGAGAAACGGTCTCTTGATGCCCATTGATTTCAGTTTTGATGATACGCTCAGTCCAATGTAGTGTTAATGTAAAGGTCAATCACCCTCTTTAGACAGATGAGGCTTGTCAGCCATGGATGGCAGCTCATCTCGGAGAAGGAAAACTCTGACCTCAAATCTCTGCTGCCTTGTGGCTACACGCACTCATGGGGAAGACTTCAGGAGTAAATTCTGAGGAAAAATCCAGAGCTGGAATCCCTAGCAGTACTATGTTGAGTTCAATGCTGACCGGCAACTCCTGTGATGCTGCCAGTGTCAAACTACATCGGTCTCTTCCATCCCTTTGTATTCGTCAGCTGCACAGAGCGGGGGAGCCTCCTACATGGGCAACAGCTTGCTGTCTGTATTGTACTGCCTGACCTGCATACTGGCTTGTGTATGACATAGACAGCTGGGACACAACACCCACAGTCGACCCCAACCAAAGGAAGGCCCTCAATCACTCTCACCTCAACTCTAGAATTAAAGTCTATGGTCCGTACTTGGACTATGAGGTCTAGAGGCGAGTGACCCTGGCCGAACTGAGCATCAAGAACAGATTATTGAAGAAGTAAGTGCCTGCTGACGATACGTTCTATCTGTTACCTTTCTATCAAAATGTATCTTATCTCTGCATTAAAGCTGAATCACATGTCTGCATTAAAACATTGAATTTGTCTATGGGCCATCTGCTCAACGTACAAAACAGCTTCAGTACAGTATCTACAGCTGCCATCAATTCATCTAGGAATAGAATTTAGCATTATTTTCACAAGTAAAATAACATTTATTTAATCCAAATTGAATTTTAGTCTTTTAACCTTAACACGCCAACACGCAATGTCTGGAGCCTATGCCTAGTAAAGGATATGTTGCTGGAACTCATTAGGCTTTGTGAAAACATTTCCCACACATACAATCTCTGTCACTGAGATCTGTGAGGGGACATGCAAGTGCCAACTACTGCTCCTCTTAGATGTAAACCTCCTGACTTGGGCATTGGACAATCCTTCTGGGTTAAAGTCCTGGAGTTTCCTGAACGTCGGAATACTGTGGATGTCGGAAAAGTAAAATGAAGCAGTTATGGGTGATGACATAATAGCTGGTTCTGTGGACAATAATCAAAAAATAAAGGGAGAATTTGATCAGCAAGGTATGTGGACTGACAACTGGCAACTGGGTTTCAATCCAGCGTTGTAGATTGGGAGATCAAACCAAGGTAGGAGTTGCACAGGGAATGGTGGGGCCCTGGGGAGTGTTATGAAACAGAAGCACCTAGGAATGCGAATGCATAGCTTTCTGAAGGTGCTATCTCAGTTTCGTAGAGTAGTGGAGAAGACATATAGCATTCATTAGTCAGGGCATTGAGCGCAGGAGTTAGGAAATTATGTTGCAGTTACGTAAGGCATTAGTGAAGCCTCTCTTGGAGTACTGTGTACAGTTTTGGTCACCTTGGAATAGGAAATATGTTATTAAACTAGAAAGGGTTCAGAAAAGTTTTATCAGGATGTTGTTTTAACTTGGGGGGCGGGATTTAAAACAAGAGGATGAATAGGTTATAATTGCTCTCTAGAATGCAAGAGATTGAGAGTGATCTGATCAAGGTATAATGAGGGTAACAGAGTGATAGTCTTTTTCTTGGGGGTGAGGGTGGTGAGAAAAGCAAAAGGGTGTAGGTCTAAGGTCAGTGGCAGGTGACTTAGAAGGGACATCGGGGCAGCCTCTTCACGCAAAGGGTGGTGCTCATATGGAATGAGCTGCCAGAAATAATGGCTAAGGCAGGCACATTAGCAACGTTTAAAAAAGTCATCTGAGTAAGTACCTGTATAGGAGGGGGTTAGAGGGCTCTGGACCAAACATGGGCAGACAGAATGAGATCACTGTGCAGCGCAGATAACTGAAGGGTCTGCTTTCATGCTGTCAGTCTGAGACTAACCGTAGTTAGTCCTCTCTCTCCCCTTCACAATTTTTCAGTTCCCCATTCTGGATACCCTCTTATCCCTTCTCTTTGTCTCACCTCCCTCTGGTTCCACACCTTCTCCCCTTTATCCCATGGTCCGCTATTAGATTCCTTCTTCAGCCCTTTACCTCTTCCACCTATCATCTTACATCATCCTCCTGCCCGTCTCCTGCCCACCCACCTTCTCCCTCACCTGGTCTTACTATTAAATGCCAGCTTGTACTCCTTCCCCTCCCCTCACCTTCTTAGGCTGGTTTCTTCCCCCTTCCATTCCAGTTCTGATGAAGGCTTGCAGCCCAAACCATTGACTGTTCATTCCCCTCCATAGATGCTGCCTGACTTGTTGAGTTCTTCCAGCATTTTGTGGGTGTTGCTCAAGATTTCCCGCGTCTGCAGGTTTTTTGTGTCAGTAAATCTCTAAGTCTATTTCTCGAAAACAGAAAATGCTGGAAGCATTCAGCAGATCAGGCAGAACCTGTGGAAAAAGAAATTCAGGTCATGCTTCACTTTAGAGATCCTTTATCAGAACTGAACTCATTGACCACCTCAGAGCTAACACAGCTGGCGTGGATACATAAATACAAGAGAATCCACAGATGCTGGAAACCCAGAATAACATGTACAAAATGCTGGAGGAACTCAGAAGGTCAGGCAGCATCTATGGAGAGTCAACATTTCAGGTCGAGACCCTTCATCAGGGTAACTCAGCCCTGAAGGCTTATGGAAGAGTTTTTGGGAGATCGTTACTGTAACTGTGCAATTATGGACAAAGTTTGAGAAAGTAAAATTTATCAGTCAAAGCAGGATGAGAGGTGATTTGATCCCTCTGTCTCTGGCTATCCATCTCATAGGATGGATGATGATGGTTCCTTTCAGTCAGTTAGTGGGTGGTACCCCACTCCTCAGAAAGGAACTGCTTGTGCGTGAGTGGATTGTAGGTGAGTAGGGGGTTGCACAGGTCCAAACCCACCCTCTCGGCAATCCCTCCCGGATCCAGCAGCACAGTGGGGTCCAAGACGGCTGGGGGAGGTTCTGTTGCAGTGAATGGCCAGACCAAGCTTCGATGCAAGGGATGCCCTTTCCGCGCTTCAAGGCATGTGTTTGCTAGATGGCTGTTGACCCTACGAGAGGGTTCATCCGCCCTTTGACGGGTCTTGTTTCTCATCCTGCAGGGTGTCTAGCCACCCTCCTCACCGGGCAAGCCTGGTGTGGGAACCAGTTTAGTTGCCGACCACCCGACCATGTGACAGGTAGTACTGGGTTACATGGTACCTGTAGCACTCAGACGAGTGACCTGACCAGAGGTGACTTGATAGAAGTGTATCAGATGATAAGAAGCATAGATATAATGGACAGCCAGCACCTTTTTCCCAGGGCGGTAATGGCTACTATGAGAGGGCATAATTTTGAGGTGATTAGAGAAGAGTAGAAGAGGATGTCAGAGATTGGCCTTTACGCAGAGAGTGGTAGTGGGTGGAACGCACTGCCAAGGGTGCTGGTAGAGGCAGATAGATTGGAGACATTTAAGAGATTCTTAGATAGGCATTTAGATGAAAGAAAAATGGAGGACTATGTGGGAGGGAAGGGTTAGGTTGATCTTGGAATAGTTTAAAAGGTCAGCACAACATTGTGGGCCGAAAAGCCTGTACTGCGCTGTAGTGTTCCATGTTCTATGTCCCACAAGCGGTCTTAGACCTGAAACAGAGCCCCTGTTTCTCTGCCACAGATGCTGCCTGATCTGCTGAGAGTTGCCAGCACTTTAGCGTTCAAAGTTCCACTTAAATTTATTTTTGAAGTACATATATATATGTTACCTGCACAACCTTGAGATCCATTTTCTTGGCAGGCATTTACAAGACAAAAGGAAATACAATAAAATTTATGAAAAACTGTACATAATGACTGACAGACAACCAATGTGCAAAAGAAGACAAACTGTGTAAATAAAAGTAGCACTGAGGACAATGAGTTATAAAGAGTCCCTGAAAGTGAGTCTGTAGATCGTAGAATCCGTTCAGAGTAGTGATGAAGTTACCCACACCAGTTCAGGAGCCTTATGATTGTAGGGGGTGGCACGATAGCGTAGTGGTTAGCACAACGCTTTATGGTGCCAGTGACACGGGTTCAATTCCCGCCACTGCCTCTGAGGAGCGTATACGTTCTCCCCGTGACTGCGTGGGTTGGCAGGCTAATTGCTTATTGTAAATGGTCCTGTGATTAGGCTTGGGTTAAACTAGGGGTTGCTGGGCGGTGCAGCTCGAAGGGCCAGAAGGGCCTACTCCATGCTGTATCTCAATCAATAAATTAATTAATTAAAAACTGTTCCCAAAACCGATGTGTGGAATCTCAGACTCCTGCCTGATGTTAGTCGTGAGAAGAAGGCCTGGCCTGGATGCTGCTTTCCTGTGGCAGCTCTCCAATTAAATACATTCAGCTGTGGGGAGGGCTTCATCGGAGATAGACTGGACTCTATCCATGACCTTCTATTCCTGGGCACTGGTGCTTCCTTACTAAACCGTGATGCACCCAGTCAGAGTACTCTCCACTGTCAAAGTTTTAGATAATATAGCAAATCTATACCAACTTACTTCTTACCTCTCCTCTTGAGAAGAAGGTGGTGCCAACAAGAAACATGACCGTATCCTCCAGACGGTTCACAAAACTTCTTCTTTCACTTCTTTTGCATCTTCTTTTTCTTTCAAGTGTGGCTCTGCTACCATTGGAGCCTGTGATCTACATGCTGGTGGTGTGTTATTGGGCCGAGTGAGCGATCTGGCACTTCGCTGTCTCCGAGGGTGTTCTATAAGGCTTTGAGCGAAGTGTGCAGCCTCAAGACCAAGACGGGACGCGAGCCCATGATCGACTCCATTTCTCACCAATCTCACCGATTAAAGCACCAATGAAGATTGAAATCCTCAAGGAGAATGTGGAAGGCAAGTGGGTGCTCAGCACCGTCTACCAGCCTCTCACTCACTGCTGCCAGGGGAAGGTGTTTGCGTGTGTAAGTCTCTCTCTCTCCCACCCTCTGGCTGCTTGCAAAGGAGGGTCCCTGTGTTTAAGTGGTCTCTCCTTTCCTTGATGTTTTCAGATGATGGTGCCAGAGATGTAGGTCCTGGGCCAGGTTTAATTGATGTGGCTGTGGATTGGACCTTATAATTTACGTTTCTGCTTTCCAGTCATTTCTTTTTTTGTTGCTATTTTGGGCAATTTTGAATTAGGGCGGCCTGCAAATAATGGACACAGAGCTGAACTGAACTGAATATGCCTGGACTCTTTCGATTTTGTGTTTGTATTCTGGGTTTAGCGCTCTCCTTTCTTGTTACCATTGGCACGATTTGTTTTTTTTTTCTGCATGGGAAGGGTTGATGTTTTTCTTTGAATGGGTTCCACTGTTTTCTTTGTTTCATGGCTGTCTGTGAAGAAGACGAATCTCAGGGTTGTATACTGCATGCATACTTTGATAATAAATGTACTTTGAATCTTTGAATCTTTGAAATTCTAAGTAAGTAGAGGCTGTATCATTTCTTCTTCTTTGTGGTGTTCCTTACATGTTAGTCCCACAACAGATCCTCTGCTACGTTGAAGCAAGGAATTAGCCAATCTCAGTGACCCATGGGCCTTGAGCTTCTTCCTCCTGTCATCGATAATCAACACTTTTCAATTTGCTGATGTTTTTTGCCACAGTATCGGGACTCAAGTGACCAGAAGGTGGCTAGAGCAGGGATCCAAGTAAGTACTGGCAGGAAGTGGAGGGCAGAGGAAGCTGTTCAGGAGGCAGAGGCGAGGCCGCATCACAGGATGCTGGTGGGAGTGGTCGCACAAGGCCGAGCTGGGCTAGGATCTTTTCCGCCTCCCCAAATGGACACCAGAAGGGAAGGAAGGGCGTCGACTAGTTCAGGAGGAGGTGAGAGCAGTAGTGGAGGAGATGAGAGCCTGCAAGGCAGTGGGAATGAAGCAACAGGGAGCTTGGACAAGATGGGAGAATGCGGTTGAGAGGAAAGTGACCTGGGCTGATCTTTGGAAAGCCAAACCACACCGCATCCAATTTCTCATCCAGGCAGTGTACGATGTGCTTCCAAGCCCATCAAACCTGCACACATGGGGCAAGGCAGAGTCATCTGCGTGCCCACTGTGCTCCAAGCGAAGAACCCTGGAGCACATCCTCAGCGGCTGTGCAAGGGCACTTGGTGAGGGACAGTACAGGTGAAGGCATGATCAGGTCCTGAAGACCATCGCTGAAGCCGTCAGCGCAGGAGTTGAGTGGGCGAAGCGGTCCCGACCCTCCAAGCAGACCACTGCCTTTGTCAGAGCTGGGGAGCAGCCAATACCTGCCAAAAGAACATCTGCAGGCATTCTGACCTCTGCAAGGGACTGGCAGCTGTTGGTGGACCTCGAAGGGCAGCTGAAGTTCCCCAACCATATCGCAG
This sequence comes from Mobula birostris, assembly GCF_030028105.1. NCBI lineage: Eukaryota > Metazoa > Chordata > Chondrichthyes > Myliobatiformes > Myliobatidae > Mobula > Mobula birostris. The sequence continues at coordinate 148,485,654 of NC_092377.1, forward strand.
CCACCACCCTGCGACCAGACATTGTCCTAGTGTCTGAGTCTACTAAGCAAGTGGTGCTGCTAGAGCTGACAGTCCCATGGGAAGATAGCTTGGAAGAGGTCTTTGAAAGGAAGCTCTCCAAGTACGCAGGACTGGTCAGCAACTGTCAGCAGGCTGGATGGAGAGCGAGGTGTCTCTCAGTGGAGGTTGGTTGTAGGGGATTCATAGCCCGTTCTTTAGTTAGAGCCTTCAGCATTTTGGGCATCAAGGGAGAGAGGAAGAGAAGAGCCATCCGCAGTACCACCGATGTGGCAGAGAGGGCCTCAAGATGGCTGTGGCTCAAAGGAGGGGAGCCATGGAGTCATAAGTAGCTAGCCATCTGGACACAAGCTGGGGTCCGATCAGCCCTGGCTGGGTCACCTGGAGGAGGTTGTATGATGTTGAAAGACCCAAAACACCCGATGATTCCAGGAACATCACTGCAGATGTGTCCAGAAGCATCAGTAGATGTATGTACACAGCATGCTTTATCCCAGAATTTCCTACCGAAAAGCAAGGTGGAAATATCTTTACATTATGGGTTATAATGGCTCAAGAAAAATCACTCACTGACACATTTTCAAAGACAAGTTAGAGATGAGATATAGGTGCCTGCGGTACGTCACCCCTGGGTGGAAAACAAAAAGAAGAGAGGGACCATTGCTGCTCGGTAGACTATGAGCCAGGGTTGCATGTGCCTTGACCTTCCAAAGTTCTTGCCAGCCATGCCCACCATCACAAGGATTTATTTATTTTCATGTGGAGATGCAACACCCTAACAGTCCCTTCCATTCCAACGAGCCCGCGCTGACCGATTCTACTCGTGCAACTAATTCACCTACTAACCCATAAGTTCTTGGAATATGGGAAGGAGCCAGAGCACCAGGAGAAAGCCCACATGATCACGGGGAGAACGTCCCATCTCCTTACAGACAATGGTAGATGCTGAACCTGGGCCACTGGCTCTGTAACAGTGCTACACCACCAAACTGCCCCCAAACGATTTTCAAAGTGATCAGTTTTTGGCTTAAACCACTTTGAGATTTGGACCAGGGAAGTGTTTTCTCCTTGGGTAGAAATGAAACAAAGTCACTTGTTAAAATCCATTGCCAAAAAACAAAGTACTCTTTGGATTTAAAAGCATCACCTAAACGATCAAACCATGGCATCAGCCCGGGAGTGTACGCTCCAGCCGGGGAATGGTGGTGATGCGGGAGAAGACACAGGTCTCAATGAGGAAATAAAAAGCGTACATTCTAGAATAAAAGCTGATGATTTCCACCTGAAGCACAGGCTTATAACTAAACACCTACTGATCTCCCAAGTCCCTTGTGGTCAGAGAGGGCTTGTTTCCACTCCGGTTCCGTTGATGAAGCCAATGTGAGACCTGCAGACCTTCAGGAGGAGTGCTTGATGGAGTGAATAGGTGGGGATTATAAGAGGTGGCGAATTCTGTCGTTTTTGCAATCCCTCCCCCCCCACCAAGGAAGAGATACAAAATGTTCAGTGCTTGACAATCCTCTTTGAATATCTATGTCTATGTCAGCATTGCTGGTGGATCAGGGATTATGACAGTAGTTCAATAAAGCTTTAGGGAACAACCTGGAAAAATTGTCCTAGCTATCTCTCCTCTGACAGAACTCTGGGATACAGTGCCTGTTTTGGGGAGCTGACTACTTGGGGCTGAATGAGAGCCTGGGTACATGAGACTGGGAAAAGGCACTGATGTTGGATCAGGAGCAATTCTGGGAGATATCACTGATGGTAACACTCCTGCCCCTGGACCCTGATGTAGGTAGTGCATGTATTAACAAGGGCAGGAATTATCACTGCCCAGTAAGCTATGATGGTGTCAGCTTTATCGCAGAGTCATAAAGTGGTGCAGTACAACAAACAAGCTCTTCGGTTTTCCGTTTTTTCAATTCACACTCATCTTGTTTATGTTGGTGGAGGATTTTGCTGATATTAGCTCGAAGGCTCATTCAGTATACAAGATGGCAGTGATGTCGACCACAAACAACAAAAGTATCGACTGAATGCTTTACCTTCTTAAGAATGCCTGTCTCTTAGATAATAGTGATCGCATCAGATTCCAACCCATCCTCTGGGAGTCTGTTCCAAACATCAATCAAACACTGAATAAAAAATCTTTCCCCTCAGATCTCCTAGAGATCACCTTCCTCACACCTTAAATGATTTTCCTCCTGGTTTTGATACTCCTACCCCGGAAAAATGATTCTGACCATTGAAACTATCTGCCCTCCTCATAATTAAAAGTTCAAAGTTCAAAGTAAATTTATTATCCAAATACGTATACCATATACAAGCTTGAGATTCATTTTCTTCCAGGCACCCACAGGAAAATAAAATATAGTATATAGGCATCCATTAGTCTTGTGAGACCATGGATTTGCACCTTGGAAGGTTTCAAGGGTGCAGGCCTGGGCAAGGTTGTATGGAAGACTGGCAGCTGCCCATGCTGCAAGTCTCAGCTCTCCACGACACCGATGTTGTCCAAGGGAAGAGCACCAGGGCCGATACAGCTTGGCACCAGTGTCGTCGCAGAGCAATGTGTGGCTAAGTGCCTTGCTCAAGGACACAACAGGCTGCCTCAGCTGAGACTCGAACTAGCGACCTTCAGATCACTAGACCGACGCTGTAACCACTTGGCCACGCGCCAACACAGGAAAATAAAAGAAATCAATAGAATGCATGAGAAAACACACATAACGAAAGCAGAGACAGGCTATGGAGTCAGTTCAGCACTGAAGTGAGAGATGCCATCCACGCTGGTCCAGGATCCCAATGGTTGTAGTGCAGCAACTGTTCCTGAACCTGATGGTGTGGGACTCAAAGCTTCTGCGCCTGCCACCTAATGGTAGTAATGAGGAGAGAGGGAGGCAGGTGGGACAGGCTCAAATGGGGGATCTTGGCTGGCACAAAGTAGTGGGGCTGGACACTGGTTCATTTACAGCTTTCAGGACTTGATGTTTCAATCTGGCTGAAGTCCGCCCTGGCACTCTCTAGACTTCTCTCAGATCTCACCGTGGCTTCCTTCAGGTCTAAGGAAAACAACCCCTACCCTATCACCTCTCCCCATTACTAAAGTCATCCAGTCCAGGCAACATCCTGGTGAATCTCTTCTGGACTCTCTCCTGCATCTTCTACTCAGATGGTGAAAGCAGAGTGTCATAGAGGAGGCAGTGTTGCATTTCACCTGAACGCCTGGCTTTGTTGAGTGATAGCATGGAGATGTGGGAAATGATTCACAGTTTCCAGAGTTACATTGCTGATCTTTATTGCAGAGGGATTGGGGGAGACGTTATCGGTTGCAGGGAGCACTTCTGTTGTGTTTTAAACCAATTTGGTGTACAACGACTTGGAGTTCAGAAGCTATCATGTACGGCAAAAGTATTGGCTGAACTCTGATGTCAATTGAATGAGATTAGAGTGGCCATAGTTCTGGAATGAAGTGACATGGTTTCCCGTTAGCCATGCCAGTTAGCTCAGTCCAGTGGGAAGCGTGTTGGAGGCAAGGTGAGGCATTGCCAGGAGCTGGATTGAGTGGAGAGTTGAAGAGATAGCACAGCCTGACCTGGCACAATGGCATAGGATCTACTCATTAGAATGAGTGCCCTAAAATAGACTTCTTTTTTTCTGGTTTTAATTGCGTTCTTTCTTGTGGAAAATGTGTATAATTTGTTAGAATGTTGATTTTATGATGCGAAGTGCCTGTGATGCTGCGGCAGGTAAGCTTTTCATGTGCACCTGTGCACCCCTGGACTTGTGCACAAGACAATAAACCCAACTTTAACTCTGAGTCTGAATCAAGCCTCATGCGTCATGCATGTCGAACGAAAATGAATTTCAAAAGGCAGCCTAGCTGAAGAGCTATCTCCACGTTCTCCCCCAGTGGGCAATCAAAGTTCTTTGATAAAGGACGTGTACTGCTCCAAGCATTCCTCTTGAAGTTGCTGCCTTAGGAAGTCTAAAGATAAGATAAAGATCAACTTTACTTGGCACAGGTACATCAAAGCATACAGTGAAATGCACCGCTTTGCATCAAATCAAATCAGTGGAGATCGTGCAAGTGTTGCCACTTCTCTGGCGCCAACGTAGCATGCCCACAATTTACTAATCCTAACCCGTACGCCTTTGGAATGCGGGAGGAAGTTGATAAGTACAGTGCTCCTAACTGCATGGAACATGCAGGCCACCAGAAAGGGAACCATGACGAAGAAGCTTAAGTTACCTCACGCGTGCTTGGTCGCAAACTGACATTCACCACTGTCACCTTGGCTCCGTTAGCGGCCTGGGTGATGCCATCTGATGTGAGTTACCATAAGGGATTCGAGCACTTCTTCAAAAGGAAGGTTGGAATTTTGATAGAGATGTAAATCTAAGAGAGGATCAATTTTAAAAGATTCCTCACTGTTTGTCGAAAGTTAAAAGGGAGTCAGACACCTGGAGACAAGCTGTCCACCTGGTGATCATCACTCCTCAATTTAGAAAACAGTGCGAGATGAGATTACGGAAGGAACGCAGGAAAGAAATAGTGTACATTTCATGTCGAAACAAACCCAGGGGTCCCCAATGGATGTCAAAATTCTTCAATCTGGTTGCTCGTCTAGCGTTTATCTGCAGGGGAGATGTTCCAATGTCTGTTGGATTAATAATGAATGAGGCATGCTGAAAAATACTTCTGTGTCAACACTGATAGAAATGGGAATGGAACAAGTAGATTACTCAACAGATGGTGCTTATTTTTGCCATTATGTGGCTTTAAGTTCGTGCCTGTCTGCAGTCTTTAGCACGCCATGCTGATCCCTGGTTGCACAATGGTTAGAATCAAGAACAACGGCTGTAACCGAGCTATAGTTAGAAGTCTTTCCCTGGCCTTTGATAAGTTCCTCTGTTAAAGCGGCAAGACAGAGCACTAGTAATGTCTCTCACGTGTCCCACACTGAAAACCCCAAACACCCCACTAGCAACTCCACCCCAGAAACAAGGAGAGCGACAGAGAAGGAGGGATGAAATGGAGGGCAGATGGAAGGAAGGGAGGAGGAAGGGGAGAGAGAGAGAGAAAGAAAGTATGAATAAGGGAGGGGTAAGGAAGCAAATGAATGAGGAAAGAAGCAAAGAAAAAAATGGAAGAAGAGGGAGGAAAGGTAGAAAGAGTAGAAGGAACAAATACCGTAAAGGGAGAGAAGCAGAAAAGGAGGAAAGAACAGAAGGAAGAAGGGAAGAAAGGAATGAAAAGAGGAAACAAGGGAAGGAAGAATGTAGGAAAGAGAGAAGAGAGAAATGAGAATATGATGGAAGAAAGTAAGGAAGGAAAGTTCATGGAGAGGAAGGAGAGACTGACGGAATGCAAGGAATGGACAAGAGAGGGTAAAAGGAAGGAGGAGGAAGAGGAAGAAAATTGGAAAGGAAAGGTAAGTAACAAAGCAAAGTGTGTGGGAAGGATGAAAGGAAAAACTAAGAAAGGAAAATGGGGAAAATGAAAACAGGTATGGATAAAAGAAAGAGGGAAGGATAGACAAAAGGAAAGAAAGGAATGGGGTAGCAGGAAGGGGACAGAGGAAGACAGGACTGTGGAATAAAAGAAGGCAGAGGTGAGGATGGACGAGAGCATGGGAGGAAGGAATGAAAAAGATGGATGAATGAAGTAAGAAGCCAAAATTCCGTCTGCAGTGTGCATCATTGAAACATATCCATGGACAATTTGGAGTAGAGTCACGTGCAGACAAAACTTGCAGTCGTTTTGCTTAAAAGGTTTTTACAGTAACTTCTTATCGGCACACCCTCCTGCTCAATAAAATATTATGAGGGAGCCAGCAGCATCATCCCAACTGCTGCCATCTTATTTCACCACTTCGCTGATTCCCCTCGTTTTTTTTGGGGGGGGGGGTGGACTTTGAGGTTCATGATGCATCTGTTCCTGGATTCTGGTTACTCTTGTCTTTTGCTGTTGTTGAGCAGTTTGGTGGAGGCGATCAATGAAGACTGGGGTGCTTCAGTGAAGAACGGTTCTGCAGCCTGCGGTGGACTAGCAGCATAGCGCTGAACTGATCTAAACTAAATATGACAGGACCCCCGGTTTGATGTTTGATATTCTATGTGTTGTTGAATCGCTTTTTGCCATTTGCACATTATTAGTTCTGTTTTCAAGCACTAGGTGTTCGATGTTTTCTTGAAGGGGTTCCATGGTGTTTCTTTGCTTCGTGGCTACCTGTGGGAATCTTGGAGTTTATTCTGTATACATACTGAGAGTAGATAATAAATCTACTTTGAATCTAATTCATTCCACTACCATCCCTACTGTGGTCTCCCTGGTTATCCATTTATCTACTGCTAAGCAGTGTGCCTCATCCCTTTGCTAATGATATTTTGCCTTCCACCAGGCACAAACATCTTTGACCACACTACCTTTTTATGAATTCTCCCCAGCAGACCTCTCCTGAATTTCCTTTGGGTTTTGGACTGTACAACAGTGGGATCATGGACACACAAGATTCTGCAGATGCTGGAAATCCAGAGCAACACACACAAAATGCTGGAGGAACTCAGATGGCCAGGCAGCATCTATGGAAATGAGTAAACAGCCGAAGTTTTGGGCTGACGCCCTTCTTCCTGATCATTGACTGTTTTTTCATTTCTATAGATGCAGTCTGACTTGCTGAGTTCCTCCAGCATTTTGTGTGTATCCCTATGGAATTACATTGCTCTGTTTAACTGCATTTACCCATTGCAGCCACTGGGTTGGCATTTATTACAGTCTTTCTACAACATTTCCCTTTCTCTAAGCATTCAACAGCTCCCTCCTCACGAGCAGTGATGGCCTTAGCTTGATTTCACTAATAAATGTCTCCCTGGGTGAGATTTCCTATGGACCATGCCCCTGTTTCAGATTCATCACATTCAATTTGCCCATTGCAAATGTATGAGTACAAACACCTCTGTGGCATTGGGAGAATGCTGCAACTGGATGGAATGGAATTGGAATTGGTTTAGTATTGTCTTATGTGCCAAGGTAAATAGAAAGCTTGCCGTGTATACAATTCATATAACAGTGAATTGAGTTAGTACAAGGTAAAACAATAACTGAATGCAGAATAGTGTAATTGCTATAGGGAAAACGCAGTGCAGGTAAACAATAAAGTGCAAGATCATAACGAGATAGATTGTGAAGTCCATTTTATCATACCAGAAAACCATTCAATATAACAGTGGGGTAGAATCTGCCCTTGCCCTTGCTGGTCAGTGCTTTTAAGTTTTTGTATCTTCTGCTTAATGGCAGGGAGGAGAAGAGAGAATCCCCAGGGAAATTGGGGTCTTTGACTACGCTGGCTGTTGTACTGAGGCAATAAGAAATGCAGACAGAATCTACAGAGGGGAGGCTGGTTTCCGCAATGTATTGAGCTGTGTCCACAATTCTCTGCACTTCCTTGCAGTCACAGGCAGAGCAGTTGCCATACCAACTACTGTTATGCATCTGGATAGGAGACTTTCAATGGTGCATTGAAAAAAAGTGGTAAGTATCGATTGGGACATGTCAAATTTCTTTAATCTCCTGAGGAAGTAGAGCTGTTGGTGAGTTTTCTTAGCTGTGAAATCTGCATGGTTGGACCATGTTGGTGATGCAATTGGACCAGGGCGAGCTAATTGTGCTCTTAAGTGGTCAGAAAGGTACTATTGTTCTGCCTTGAAGAAGAGAAGTGGTATTTATTCTTTGTGTCCTGGTCAATATTTCTCCCTCAGTCAAAATACACTAAGTCTGCTGATTACTGAGCTGCTCTTTCAATGGTTCAGTATTTCCATTTAATAACAGAGAATGTATACGGTATACAACGTGAAATTCTTACTCTTCACAGACATCCATGAAACAGAAGAAAAACCCCAAAGAATGAGTGACAGAATTACATTAGAACCCCAAAGCCCCATCCCCTCCCCCCACTTGTAATAGCAGGAAGCATCAGCCCCTCACCATCCACCATGCTAGCAATAGCAAAGCCTCCAAAGAAACCAAGGTCTAGGTCCATCAGAAGAACAGTCAATAACCCAATGCTTTCACAGGCTCTCTCTCTCTCTCTCTCACTCACTAACAAGGAAGAGAGAGATGTCACCTCTTCCTCAGCAAGAGGGGAGACCAACAGCTCGTCCTTTCAATGTTACAGTCTGCAGCAACGCTTATTCGAGTTCACCCAACTCGAGAACCAGCATTACTGTACATTAATTAGATGCTGAGAGGGAAATGGATCAGCCATGATGAAATGACAGAAGATACTCGGTGGGCCAAATGGCCTACTTCTGCTCCTATATCTTATAGTCTTGTGCTTCATTCCTTATGTTAGAGTATGCGTCATTATTGGGACTCTGGGTCTCCTGAGGTCACCACGGAATGCACAGTGAAGAATAAAAGATGAATTGTTTTTTTGGGAGAAAAAATCTCAAAGTGACCACCGTCAATGATCTTATTTGTGATCCCTCTTTGTAGAGAGGCCTCAATGAATATTGCTTTAAGACATAGAAAGAATGCGATGTTTGCAAGAATAGTTTCACTGCCTGGGGCTAGTAATTGGCTTGTTCAGCTAAAAGTTTCAAGTAATTTTTTTGGGTGAATAATTGCTGCAGAATTCAGTTGAGCTCCAATCAACCCGGTGGCTGGCTGTGGTGCAGATTGTAACTTGCAGCCTGCAGCACTGCCTTCCACTGTTATTTAATAGGCTGCTTCAGATGTGTCAATCTGAATACATCACCAGCCACAGTGCTGAGTTGTAGTGTTAATATTATCTATTCTTTTCTGTACCCTTGAAACTTTTCTTACTCCTTTTTATTAAGAAATCCACCTACTTGCTCCTCCCACCTTGCCCCAGGATCTCCGTTCCTAAATTGCACAATCTCTCCTCTTCCCATACCCCCAGTGGTGTGGATTGCTGACCCAAACACCACCCTTCTACATGCAATCTCTCTCCCCCACCTCCCGATCTCTCTCTCCTCTCTGCAATGTCCCGTACTCTGTCAGCTAACCTTCTTGAAGGCTGGGAGAATGAACGAGGTTGCCCTCTATTGCTAGCCCCCACCTTCAGCTTGGTTTCTTGTTGACTGATGAAAGAATCCTGCCATTAAGTATGGCAGATGTTCCAGTCATTTTTAAACTTCCCAGCTGCTGACATATCCTTTCTCCAGACCCATTTCCCAAAATTACCATTGTTAAGAATCTTTATAGGCATCCGTTAGGCTCATGAGACCATGGATTTGCACCTTGGAAAGTTTCCAGGGCACAGGCCTGGACAAGGATGTATGGAAGACCAGCAGTTGCCCACGCTGCAAGTCTCCCCTCTCCACGCCACCGACGTTGTCCAAGGGAAGGGCATTAGGACCCATACAGCTTGGCACTAGTGTCATCGCAGAGCAATGTGTGGTTAAGTGCCTTGCTCAAGGACACAACACGCTGCCTCAGCCAAGGCTCGAACTAGCGATCTTCAGATCACTAGACGAATGCCTTAACCACTTGGCCACGCATGCCAACACAATGTTAAGAATAAATGTTGCCTTATTCATTTGCTACTGATAAAGTATGCGTTTGATCTCTACACTGACAACAGCTTTGCTTCTTGCCCAAAGTAAAAACTCGCGTGAAAAAAGTCTTTGGGATTAATGATAACTTTTTAAAGTTTAGGCAGCTTATATCCCCCTCATTCACTCCATGGCCACTCTATTAGGTACAACTGTACACTTGATTATTAACGTAAATATCTGTTCAGCCAATCATGTGACAGCAACCCAATGCATAAAAGCATGCAGACGTGGTCAGGAGGTTCTGTTGTTGTTCAGACCAAACATCAGAATGGGGAAGAAATGAGATCTAAGTGACTTTGACTGTGAAATGATTATTGGCGCCAGACAGGGTGGTTTGAGTACCTCAGAAACGTTTGATCTCCTAGTATTTTCACATACAACTGTCTCCAGAGTTTACAGAGGATGGTGGAAAAAAACTAAAAAAAATCCAGTGGGTGGGTGAAAATGCCTTGTTAAAGAGAGAAGTCAGAGGAGAATGGCCAGACGGTTCAAGGTGACAATAACTCAGGTAACCACACATTACCACAGAGGTGTGCAGAACATCTCTGAAGGCATAACACTTCAGACCTTGAAGTGAATGGACTGCAGCAGCAGAAGACCACGAACATACACTCAGTGGCCACTTTATTAGGTACAGGAGCTACCAGGTAATGGGGCCACTCAGAGTACTTCTGTCAAATAAAATCAGCGGGGAAGCCAACGCCCCCCCCCCCCGCAGCCAACTCCAATGTGCTAACTAATATTCATCAGTCAATTACTACAAAAAACTTCACCAGATTACTGGTGTTTACGGGATCCTGCTGTGCACACCATTTTGCCATTGTCTCCTTCATTTCAATAGTGACTACAAGCAGAAAGTTCTCCATTAGCTAGAAATTGTTTTAGCTGGTCCAAAACGAATAATAACACGGGAACATAAGAACAATGGACTTAAAAGCAGGAGCAGGCCCATTTAGCTCCTTGGGTATGGCTTAGACCATAAGACCATACGACATAGGAGCAAAATTATGCCATTCATCTCATCAAGTTTGCTCCTCCATTCCACCGTGGCTGATCCCAGATCCCACTCAAACCCATACACCTGCCTCCTCACCATATCCTTTGATGCCCCGACCAATCAAGAAATGATCAGCTTCCATCACTGACTTGACCTCCACTGCAGTCTGTGGAAGAGCATTCCACAGATTTACTACTCTCTGGCTAAAAAAAAATCCTCCTTATCTCTGTCCTAAAGGATCGCCCCTCAATATTGAGACTGTGCCCTCTAGTTCTGGATACCCCCACCATAGGAAACATCCTCTTCACATCCACCCTATCTAGTCCTTTTAACATTCAGTAGGTTTCAATGAGATCCCCCCCCCGTATTTTTCTAAATTCCAGTGAGTACAGGCCCAAAGCTGCCAAGCGCTCCTCGTATGTTAACCCCGTTATTCCCAGAATCATCCTCGTGAACCTCCTCTGAGCTCTCTCCAACCACAACACCTCTGTTCTGAGATATGGGGCTCAAAACTGTTGACAATACTCCAAGTGCAGCCTGACTAGTGTCCTATAATGGCTCAGTATTACCTCCTTGCTTTTATATTCGATTCCCCTTGAAATAAATGCCAACATTGCATTTGGCTTCTTTACACACAGACCCAACCTGTAAATTAACCTTCTGGGAGTCTTGCATGAGGTCTCTCTGCACCTCTGATGTTTGAACCTTCTCCCTATTTAGATAATAGTCCGCACTATTCATTCCAACACGGTGTTCCATCTGCCACTATTTTGCTCATTCTTCCAATTTTTCTAGGTCCTACTACAATTGCACTGCTTCCTCAGCACTACCTACCCCTCACCTATCTTCACAAACTTTCCCACAAAGCCATCAATCAGAATCCAAATCAGAATCAGGATTTTTATCACCAGATGGGTCATGGAATTTGTTAACTTAGCAGCAGCAGTTCAATGCAATATCTAATATAGATGAAGAAAAATCAAATAAATAAGTAAATCAATTACAGTATTGAATAGATTAAAAATCATGCAAAGACAGAAATATATCTATTTAAAAAGCGAGGTAGTGTTCAATGTTCAATGTCCATTTAGGAATTGGATGGCAGAGGGGAAGAAGCTGTTCCTGAATCGCTGAGTGTGTGCCTTCAGGCTTCTGTACCTCCTGCCTGATGGTAGCAGTGAGAAAAGGGCATGCCCTGGGTGCTGGAGGTCCTTAATAATGGACGCTGCCTTTCTGAGACACTGCTCCTTGAAGGTGTCCTGTGTACTTTGTAGGCTCATACCCAAGATGGAGCCGACTAAATTTATAACCCTCTGCAGCTTCTTTCGGTCCTGTGCAGTAGCCTCCCGTACCAGACAGTGATACAGCCTGTCAGGATGCTCTCCATGGTGCATCTATAGAAATTTTTGGGTGTTTTTGTTGATATACCAAATCTCTTCAAACTCCTAATGAGCTATAGTTGCTGTCTTGCCTTCTTTATAGCTGCATCGATATGTTGGGACCAGGTCCTCAGAGATGTTGACACCCAGGAACTTGAAGCTGCTCATTCTCCCCACTTCTGATCCCTCTATGAGGATTGTTATGTGTTCCTTTGTCTTATCCTTCCTGAAGTCCACAATCAGCTCTTTTGTCTTACTGACATTGAGTGCCAGGTTGTTGCTGCGACACCACTCCACTAGTTGGCATATCTTGCTCCTGTACATCTCCATCTGAAATTCTATCAACAATGGTTATATCATCAGCAAATTTATAGATGGTATTTGAGCTATGCCTAGCCGCACAGTCATGGGTATAGAGAGAGTAGAGCAGTGGGCTAAGCACACACCCCTGAGGTGCGCCAGTGTTGGAATACGTGCTGTCCACGGTGACCATAAAGACGTTCCGGAACTGTTGGGCTCCATGGGGGGTTTTGCCATCATTGACCGAGATGGAAACATTTTAGTTTAATGTGTATTGTCTATTTGTAGTGTAGTAATTATGTTAGTCACTGGTTTGTATATATTGTAGAAATGAATTTGCAATAAAGATATTTTGTAAAAAAAAAGAGGTGCACCAGTGTTGAACACCAGTGAGGAGGAGACGTTGTCACCAATCCACACAGATTGTGGTGTTCCAGTTAGGAAGTCGAGGATCCAATTGCAGAGAGAGGTACAGAGGCCCAGGTTCTCAATCACGATTGTGGGAATGATGTGTGTTAAATGCTGAGCTGTAGTCAATGAACAGCATCCTGACACAGGTGTTTGTATTGTCCAGGTGGTCTAAGGCAGTGTGAAGAGCCATTGAGATCGCGTCTGCCATTGACCTATTGTGGCGATAGGCAAATTGCAGTGGGTCCAGGTCCTTGGGCAGGAGTTCAGTCTAGTCATGACCAACCTCTCAAAGTATTTCCTCACTGTAGATGTGAGTTCTACTGGGGGATATTCATTAAGGCAGCTCACATTATTCTTCTTAGGCACTGGTATAATTGTTGCCTTTTTGAAGCAAGTGTGAACTTTCAACCGTAGCTGTGAGAGGTTGAAAATATCCTTGAATACTCCTGCCAGTTGGTTGACACAAGTTTTCAGACCCTTACCAAATACTCTATCGGGGCCTTCCGCCTTGAGAGGGTTCATCCTCCTTAAAGACAGCCTAACCTTGGCCTCTGAGACAGAGATCACAGAGTCATTGGTGCAGCAGGGTTCTTCACAGCTGTAGTTGTGTTCTCCCTTTCAAAATGGGCATAGAAGGCATTGAGTTCATCTGGTAGTGAAGCATCGCTGCCATTCATACCATTGAGTTTCACTTTGTAGGAAGTAATGTCTTGCAAACCCTGCCAGAGTTGTTGTACATCTGATATCGCCTCCAACCTAGTTTGGAATTGTCTCTTCACCCTTGAAATAGCCCTCTGCAAGTCATACCTGGTTTTCTGGTACAGACCTGGGTCGCCAGCCCTGAATGCCACAGATCTAGCCTTCAGCAGATGACGTATCTCCTGGTTCATCCACGGCTTTTGGTTTGGGAATGTACAGTAAGTCTTTGTAGGCACACACTTATCCACGCAGGTATTAATGAAGTCGGTAACAACTGCACCATACTCATCCAGATTCGAAGATGAATCCCTGAATACAGTCCAATCCACCAATTCAAAGCAATCCTGCTTCCCTTGCCCGTACCCTCTTGGTCCTCACTACGGTGCTGCAGGATTCAGTCTCTGCCTATACGCAGGGAGTAGAAGTACAACCAGGGGATCAGACTTCCCGAAGTGAGGGTGTGGAATAGCAGGGTAGACATTCTTGATGGTGGTGTAGCGATGGTCCAGTGTGTTGCTTCCTCTGGTATTACAAGTGATCTGTTGATGGTAATTGCTTAGTGATTTTTTTCAGACTGGTCTGAATTAAAATCCTCCAAAATGATCATGAAGATGAACTGTTTTGCGCATGTTGATCTTATTGCTCAGATCATCTAAAGCCTGATTGACATTGGCCTGAGGTGGAATCAATTCCATTATCTAAATTATTGGCAAACAATGTGAAAAGAAGCAGTCCTAATACTGACCCCTGAAGAACACCACTAATCATTGGCAGCCAACTAGAAAAAACCCCTTTTGTTCCCACTCACTGCCTCCTGCTTGTCAGCCATTCCCCTATCCATGCCAGTATCTTTCGTTAATGCCATAAGATTTTGTCTTGTTAAGCAGCCTCATGTGTGGCACCTTATCAAATACCTTCTGAAAATCCAAGTAAAAGGCATCCACTGTCTCTCCTTTGTCCACCCTGCTTGTTACTTCCTGGAAGAACTCTAAAAGATTTGTTAAACAAGATATCCCTTTACAGAAACCATGCTGACTTTGACATATTTTATCATTAGTCTCCAAGTACCTTGAAACCTCATCTTTAATAATAGACACCAACACTTTTCCAACCATTGAAGTTAGACTAAATGGCCTATAATTTCTTTTGCCTTCCCTTCTTAAGGAGCGGAGTGACATTTGCAATTTTTCAGTCCTCCAAGACCATGCCAGGATCAAGTGATTTTTGAAAGGTCATGACCAATGCATCCGTTATCTCTTCAGCAATCTCTCTCAGGACACCGGGATGTAGTCTATTTGATCCAGGTGGTTTATCCACCTTAAGACCTTTGAGTTTGTCAAGCACATTTCCTTTGTAATAGCAATGGCAATCGCTCCTGCTCCCTGACACTCATGGACCTCTGGCACACTGCTAGTGTCTTCAGTGAAGGCAGATGTAATGTACTCATTCAGTTTATCTATCCTTACTCTGTCCCCATTACTACCTCACCAGCATCATTTTCCAGTGGCCCAACTCTCACCTCCCTTTTATTCTTTATTTAACTGAAAAAACTTTTGGCTTTTTCTCCTGTCCTGCTTTTCTCCTGTTCTTTTTTTGGTCCTTCTTTATATTATTGGCTAGTCTGTCCTCATGTTTTATGTTTTCCCTTCTTATAGCTTTTTTAGTTGCCTTTTGATGGATTTTAAAAGCTTCCCAATCATCCAACTTCCCATTCACTCTTTCTACCTTATATGCCCTTTCATAGAAACCATAGAAAAACTACAGCACAGAACAGGCCTTTTGGCCCTTCTTGGCTGTGCCGAACCATTTTCTGCCTAGTCCCACTGACCTGCACACGGACCATATCCCTTCATACACCTCCCATCCATGTATCTGTCTAATTTCTTCTTAAATGTTAAAAAAGAACCCGCATTTACCATCTTGTCTGGCAGCTCATTCCATACTCCCACCACTCTCTGTGTGAAGAAACCCCCCCCCAATGTTCCCTTTAAACTTTTCCCCCCTCACCCTTAACCCATGTCCTCTGGTTTTTTTCTCCCCTTGCCTCAGTGGAAAAAGCCTGCTCGCATTCACTCTATCTATACCCTTCATAATTTTATATACGTCTATCAAATCTCCCCTCATTCTTCGACACTCCAGGGAATAAAGTCCTAACCTATTCAACCTTCCTCTGTAACTCAGTTTCTCAAGTCCCGGCAACATCCTTGTAAGCCTTCTCTGCACTCTTTCCTTGGCCTTTATGCAGTCCTTGACTTCCTTTGTCCGCCATAGTTGCGTACCCCTGCTATTTGAGAACTTCTTCCTTTGTGGGACATATCTATCCTGTGCCTTGTGAACTATTCCCAGAAACTTCAGCCATCTCTGCTCTGCTGCCTTGGCTTGCTAATCAATATCATGGTCTGAATTCATTTTAAGTTTGCAATACCAAAGTTCAAATTTGTAAGTAAATTTCTTATCAAAGTACATATATATGTCACCTTGTACAATCCTAAGATTCATTTTCTTGTGGGCATACTCAATAAATCCGTAATAGAGTAATAACCATAATTGAATCGATGAAAGAGCACACCAACTTGGGTGTTCAGTCACTGTGCAAAAGACAGCAAACTGCGCCAATACAAAAAGAAAGAAATAATGACACTTAATAATTAATAAGCAATAAATATTGAGAATATGAGATGAAGAGCTCAGCTCTCATCCCTATGGATTGGAGATCAATCTTACGCAGTCCCTCCTTCTAGGACATGCATCTCATCCCACAAATGAATCTGGTGAATTTACACTGAGCTGCCTCCATGTCAAGTATGAACCTTTTCTGGTTTAGGAACCAAATTTTAAACGCAGGATATTCTACAAATGCTAGAAATTTTGAGCAACCCACACGAAATGCTGGAAGAACCCAACAAGTCAGGCAGGACAAAAACCTGCTCTTCCGGGTGAGTGCCTTCATCAGTATGGGAAAGGCATGGGGCAGAAGACAAAATAAGAAGGTGAGGTAGGGGAAGGAGTACAAGCAGGCAGGTGATCGGTGAGATCTGATGTTGGGGAAGGTGAGTTGGTGGGAACGGGGGGATGAAGTAAAAAGCCAGGAGGTGATAAGTGGAAAAGGTAAATGGCTGAAGATAAAGGAATCTGATAGGAGAGGAGAGTGGACTATGGAAGAAAGGGGAGGAGGAGTAGAATCACAGGGAGATGAGCAGGTGAGGAGAAGAGAGGGGGTGAGAGGGTAACCAAAATGGGGAAAAAGAGAGGGAGGGGGAGAAATTACAGGAAGCTGGAAAATTCAATGATCATGCCATACAAGTTGCTCCTCCAGCCTGAGCTAGGCCGTATAGTGGCAATAGAGGAAGACATGGATCAAATCTGCTGTACGGAGCACTGTGTCCAGTTTCGGTCACTATGTCAAATAAAGGGTTTACTTGCCATGGAGTCGGAGATCCTCAGAGTTGATGAGGTGTGTATGTGTGTAACTGCAGTGTGCTTTATAATTGGTGTTCTAGCCACAGGGTGACTATTGAGATAGCAATCAAGCTTAGATGGTCTTAGGTTGTCTTAGATGGTGTTAAACTTAGAGCACAGAAAACAGAACAGTACACTACAGGAACAGGCCCTTTGGCCTGCAATATTGTGTTGAACTAGTTAAGATAATAAGAACTATTCCAGTTTTTTTGTTTGCAAACACGAGGAAATCTGCAGATGCTGGAAATTCAAGCAACGCACACAAAATGCTGGTGGAACGCAATAGGTCAGGCAGCATCTATAGGAAGTACAGTTGACAGTTTGGGCCGAGACCCTTTGTCAGGACTAACTGAGAGAAGAGATAGTAGGAGGTTTGAAAGTAGGAGGGTGATGGGGAGATCTGAAATGATAGGAGAAAACAGGAGGGGGAGGGATGAAGCCAAGAGCTGGAAAGTTGATTGGCAAAAGGGATACAAGGCTGGAAAAGGGAGAGGACCATGGGACAGGAAGCCTAGGGAGAAAGAAAGGGGGAGGGGAGAACCAGAGGAAGATAGAGAGCAGGCAAGGAGTTACTGTGAGAGGGACAAAGAGAGAAAAGAGAGAGAGAGAGAGGAAAGGATAATAAATAAATAGATAGATAGATAGATAAATAAATAAATAGGGATGGGGTGTGAAGGGGAGGAGGGGCATTAACAGAAGTTAGAGAAGTCAATGTTCATGCCATCAGGTTGGAGGCTACCCAGACAGAATGTAAGGTGTTGTTCCTCTAACCTGAGTGTGGCTTCATCTTTACAGTAGAGGAGGCCGTGGATAGACATGTCAGAATGGGAATGGGATGTGGAATTAAAATGTGTGGCCACTGGGAGATCCTGCTTCCTCAGATGGACAGAACGTAGGTGTTCAGCGATGGCTGATATCCTTTCATTCTCATCATATTCATATGTCATTTTAAGAAACTCATCTACAACTCTATCACATCACCTCACAGAGCATTCCAGGCACTCTCCAGTCTGGGTAAAAAAAATCCTGCCCCACACATCTCCTTTAAAATCTCCTCCCGTGCCTTAAGTACGTCCCCTCTAATATTAGATTCTTGAGGCTAAGCCTGGATTCTCTAGAATAATGAGAAGTGAATTCATATATTAAAAAAAAACTCCTGAAAGATTTAACAGTGTTGGTCCAGGAAGAGCATTTTCCATGACTTTGGGTTCCAGAGCCAGTGGGAGGTCAAAGACTCTGACTAAAGGGGAAGACCACTGAGTATTCCGATCCAAAATTTCTTCACTCAGAGAGAAACCAATCAGTTTACTGAGCTCTCTTCCCCAGTGGACCCCGGAGGCTCGGTGACTGAGCTTATTGAAAGCAGAGACGGATGCTTGTCTGGATATTAAGGAATCAAGGACAATAGAACTGAGGGGGTTGGATCTGCCATAAGCTCAGTGAATGACGGAGGAGGCTCAAAGAGCTGGACGGCCTAGGTCCTCTACTAATTCAAATATTCTTGTGTGCCAAGCCTCATTAAGATGCTTCTTCCTGTCTGCAAAAATCTCAGCGGCTCTCCCAGACTTAGTTTGGCATTTACTGTCACAGTGCTGGGAGATCAGCTCGCCTGTACTGAGGATTGCTTGAACCTCTTCAGGTCTTTGACACAATTTTTGAAGCAGAATGAAGTCTACCAAAGCCCCACATGAAAAACGATTCCCAAGACAACTGGACTGTGTTCCGCATGGCCGCTCAGTCTGAGGGCTACCCTGAGGAGGTGGGGACCTGGAATTAATTTATTGATGTGGTGCCTTTTGCAAACTTACAATGCCCAAAAGAAACCACCAATAAACTGTTTCTTTTGAAGTGCTGTCTTGATTGTAATGTGGGAAATGAATAACTGTAGAAAATGACTAAGTAACCCACTTCAATAACATGGAGTTCAGGGATAATATTGCCTGCATACCAGGATAAGCCGCCAGCTCCACACATAAAAGTTGCTGGTGAACGCAGCAGGCCAGGCAGCATCTCTAGGAAGAGGCACAGTCGACGTTTCGGGTCGAGACCTTTCGTCAGGACTAACTGAAAGAAGAGCTAGTAAGAGAATTGAAAGAGGGAGGGGGAGGGGGAGATCCGAAATGATAGGAGAAGACAGGAGGGGGAGGTTTTCTCTCCTTTTTCCCCCTCTGTCCCTCTCACTATACTCCTTGCACATCCTCTGGGCTTCCCCCTCCCCCTTTTCTTTCTCCCTGGGCCTCCTGTCCCATGATCCTCTCGTATCCCCTTTTGCCAATCACCTGTCCAGCTCTTGGCTCCATCCCTCCCCCTCCTGTCTTCTCCTATCATTTTGCATCTCCCCCTCCCCCTCCCACTTTCAAATCTCTTACTAGCTCTTCTTTCAGTTAGTCCTGACGAAGGGTCTCGGCCCGAAACGTCGACTGTACCTCTTCCTAGAGATGCTGCCTTGGCCTGCTGTGTTCACCAGCAACTTTTATGTGTGTTGCTTGAAATTCCAGCATCTGCAGATTCCCTTGTGTTTGAGTTTTTAAACTGCCAGCTCTTCTTGATCAAAGTGGCACAGGATCAGTCACGCCTACTTGGTTGAATGTCTCACACCAAACAGAGAACCATCAGCAATGCAGCACTCTTTCAAAGTCAACTCAAAATATCTGTTTAAGGTTGGAAGCAATGTCATGGAGATATAGTGCACTATGGCACAGAATCAGGCCCTTTGGCCCATCTAGTCCAAGCTGCGCTGTTACTCAGCCTAGTACCATTGACCCATACCTAGAGCATGGCCTTTTTTCCCTTTTCACTAGGGAGAGAGAGAGCCTGCAAGAAAAATCTGTGAGTTTAGGGAAGGGACAACTTGGGTTGGAAACAAATTCTCCATTCAGTTAGCATAGCAAGTCTAGAAAGGTATTGGTATTAATTTATTGGTTCATTATTGTCACATGTACCAAGATACAGTGAAAAGCTTGTCTTGCATACTGTTTATGCAATCCAAATCATAACACAGTTACACGGAGGTAGAATAAAGTAAAACAATAGCAGAATTCAGAATGAAGTGCAAAAGCTACAGAGAAAGTGCAGTGCAGGTAAACAATAAAGTGCAAGATCTCAGTGAGGTAGATTGTGAGGTCAAGGGTCTATTTTATTGTACAAGAGGGTCATTCAAGAGTCTGAATCTTCCTGCCCGTTACGCCTGCTGGCACTTAGGGTTGCAATGCAAGTCTTCCACATGTCTGTCCTTCGCCACTCAGATGTAGAAGGATTCTTCACTGCTGTTTCTGTAACAGTTTGTCTTCTGACTAGTCAGGGTTGTTAGTTCTGAACCTGGAGGACCAGTAGACCACTCTGGCCTCTACCCTTTGACCTGTCTGGCATGGGTGACCCTACGAAGAGCCGAAGCATACAGACCTGACTTGATTCAACAAGGTTCTCGAGGTCATTGAGGCACACAAGCCTCCAAGCCATGACAAGGTTCTGGTCCCCTTGAAGGAAGCGTCTGATAACAACAGGATATAGGCTTTCCTTGAGTCTGATGGTACATTCTGTACTATGAAGATACAGGATAATGAAGGTATTTTGTACTATGAAGATATAGGATAATGGAGGCATTTTGTACTATGAAGCTATTTAATTTTGAATTGTCACCAAGCTGTGACGTGCACTCAGATTGAGAATGGTGGCAGAGCGGTGCAGCTAGTCAGGCTGCTGCCTTGTATCTCCCATGACTCAGGTTCGATCCTGAGCTTGGGCACTCCTTTGTGGAGTTTGCACATTCTTCCCTGTGACTGCACAGTTTACCTGGGTGCTCCTGTTTCCTACCACATACGAAGGTTGGCATGTTCATTATCCAGTGTTAATTGATCCTCAAGGGTGGGTGAGCGGTAGAGCTGAGGAAATAGTTGGTGGAATATGGGGAGAGTAAATGTGTTAGGCCAAGATTGGGGAAAGTGAGTATCTGATGGTCAGCATGGACTCAGTTGGCTGAAAGGCCTGTTGTATCTAATAGTTTATCACTAAAATACAAAAGGACACCTTATCGACTTTTGAAGGGTCTAGATAGAGTGGATGTGCAGAGGATGCTTCCTACAGTGAGGGAGTCCAGGACCAGAGGTCAGAGCTTCATAACAGAGGGAGCTCTCTTTAGAACAGAGCTCAAGAGGAATTTGTTCAGCCAGAGGATGGAGGAGGAGAAGATGGCGGCGCGACGCAGCGCATGCGGCCACTCTGGTGACTGATATTTGTTATGTGTCAAATAGGGTACCATGCACAATTCTGATTTGATGGAGACAGACGTGAGAGTACGGAGGAACATCTGGAGAAACTCCTGAAATGCCTGCTTTGCTGATGCTGCTACTGTGTGGTCCGGAATCTCCAGAGGAGAAAGCCCCAAATCCTCGGCTTTGCTTGTTTTGGCAGCCCGGGCGAGGTCGAAGACGCTCGGGAGGCTGTATCAGAGCGGCTGGTCGGAGGCTCAAATTTTTCAGATGCACGGACTCAGTGTCGGCTGTGGTCGGGTGCTTCCAATGCATCGACAGTTGTCGGTGCCTGGAGGTTTATGGCAGGGAGTTTCTCCCTTTTGTCACCTGCCATTGGGGACTCAGGAGTCGATCGGGACTTTGAGACTTTTTTTTACCATGCCTATGGTCTGCTCTTTATCAAATTATGGTATTGCTTTGCACAGCTGTAACTATATGTTATAATTATGTGGTTCTGTCAGTGTTAGTCTTTGGTTTCTCCTGTTTTTCTGTGATATCACTCTGGAGGAACATTGTATCATTTCTTAATACATGTATGCATTTCTAAGTGACAATAAACGAGGACTGCGTGTTCTCATAATCTAATCTAATCTAATAATCTAATCTAATTTGTGGAATTCATTGCCACAGACGGCTGTGAAGGTCAAGTCATTGGGTATATTTAAAGCAGAAGCTGATAGGTTCTTGATTAGAGAAGTTGTCAAAGGTTATAGGAAGAAGGCGGGAGAATGAGGTTGAGAGGGATAATACATCAGCCATGATGGAATGGCAGAGCAGGTTCGATGGGTCAAATACCCTACTTCTGCACCTATATCTTATGGTCTTATGATCATGTCAAATGTTTGGATGTGGGAAAATTTGACAATTAACTCTGAGTATTGTTATCCCACATTTTTTAGCGATAACTGCGATGCAGGTCACATGACATAGTGAAATCTGGAAAAAGAGCAAAAATTTATATTACAAAGTCCACAGAATTGGGCTGTTTTGTTTCTCTGTGTGACACTACAGTGAAGCTGACATTGCCTATGTCAATACTAACAATGTGCTGCAACTTAAAAATGGGAAAAAATTCTTCAGTTAGTTAACTCATCCTCTATATGAGCTAAACATGCATTGATACAGTTTAAAGTAGTGCACAGGGCTCATATGTCTAAGGATAAATTAGCTAATTATTATTCTCATATAAATCCTGGATGTGATAGATGTCACTTTGAGATAGCTTCTTTGGTGGTGAATCTATGGAATTTGTTGCCACGGGCAGCAATGGAGGCCAAGTCATTGGGTGTATTTAAGGCAGAGATTGATAGGTATCTGAGTAGCCAGGGCATCAAAGGTTATGGTGAGAAGGCGGGGGAGTGGGACTAAATGGGAGAATGGATCAGCTCATGATAAAATGGTGGAGAAGGCTCGATGGGCCGAATGGCCGACTTCTGCTCCTTTGTCTTATGGTCTTATGGTCTTAACTCATATATTTTGGTCATGTCCTTTTTTGAAAAAATATTGGGAAGATATTTTTGATATTATTTCAACTGGTCTGAATATTGATTTACAGCCTCACCCTGTTACTGCAATTTTTGGGTTACCAGTGACAGAACCAAGTCACTTAACCTCTTCAGCTCGTCGGATAATTGCATTTCTTACATTAGTGGCTAGAAGATCCATTTTGCTGAATTGGAAAGAGATTATTCCTCCCACCACATTTCATTGGTTCTCTCAAACTAAGTTGTGTTTAAACTTAGAAAAAATTAGAAGTGTTATTTTTGGTCCCTCTATTAAATTCGAAAAGACTTGCATGCCATTTATTCAACATTTTCATATGATGTAATTTGACCTTTCCAAACTTATTCTATTCCTTTTTAATATATGTTGAGAGGAGTGGCGTCGACGACACTAATGGTTCCTTTTTCTTTGATGTTATATAACAGCCCATGTCATATACAGTGCTTAGTGCTCCCGGTGTGGCCTCCTGTATATCGGTGAGATCTGAATTAGATTGAGAGACCGCTTCGCCGAGCACCTACACTCAGTCCGCCAGAAAAAGTGGGATCACCCGGTGGCCACCCATTTTAATTCCACCTCCCATTCCCATTCCAAAATGTCCATCCATAGACCCCTCCACTGTGGTGATGAGCCCACATTAAAGCTATTCTGTTTGGGTAGTCTCCAACCTGATGGTATGAGCATCAATTTCTCAAACTTCAGGTAATGCTCCCCACCCCCATTCCTTCACCATTTCCCATCCCCTTTCCCCTCTCTCACCTTATCTCCCTGCCTGCCCATTGCTTCCCTCTGGTGCTCCTCCTCCCTTTTCTTTCTTCCATGCCTTCTGTCTCTTTCACCAATCAACTTTCCCAGCTCGTCACTTCATCCCTCCCCCTCCAGGTTTCACCTCTCACCTTGTGTTTCTCTCTCCCCTCCCCCACCTTTTAAATCTACTCCTCAGTTTTTTTACTCCAGTCCTGCCGTAGGGTTTCGGGTCAAAATATTGACTGTACTCTTTTCCATAGGTGCTGCCTGGCCTGCTGAGTTTCTCCAACACTTTGTCTGTGTTGCTCAGATTTCCAGCATCTGCAGATCTTCTCTTGTTCGTGATCGTTTCACCTTGCACTACCTCAATTCTCCATTGTAAGGAATTGGGCTGTGTGAATAGATTCTAAGACAAGCTTTTCACTGTACCTTGATACACATGACAATAAAAAAAACAATTCCAATTCCAGATTTGCTAAAGAAAATGAAAATCCTGCAGAAAGATGAGATGATCAGTTTCCCAATGGATATTGAGACTCTGAAAATCGAACTTAGCACAGTACAGGACTTGAATTAAAATTCAAAGGTCAAAATTTATTATCAGAGTACATACATGTCACTATATACAACCCTGAGATTCTTTCTCCTACAGGTATACTCAGCAAATCTAGAGAATAGTAACTGTAAACAGGATCAATGGAAGAGCAAGAGCACAGAAGACAGCAAACTGTGCTAATGCAAATATGAATAAATTTCAATAAATAATGAGGGCATGAAATGACAAGATAGAGTTCTTAAAGTAAGATCATTGGTTGTGGGAATATCTCAACAGATGAGTGTAGTTATGCCAAATAATTAGTCTAGCAATTAAATGCCTAACTAACTTAATCTCTTCTGCCTACACATGTCCATATATATCCATATCCCTTTTCTACTGGTTAAGCAAATTTTCTTGGATTTGTGTATATTCCCAAATTCCATATTTCCTCAAGGTGTAGAGGAAGGATATCTCGGCCCATCGTGCCTATGCCAGTTCACAAAGTGATTCCAGTTGACTCTTAATTTTCCCTATAATCTATTTTCCCAACATTTGCACCAATTCCTAATTGTGGTCCTATTTCTGATTGTCCAGAATCAGCTCAACAATCCATATAGCATGATCTGTTCCTGGTAGCTTACTGAGTATTGTAGCTCAGTGCAACAGTACCAGTGCTTTGAAATTATTTTGGTGCTGAGAAACACCTTAGAACATCATTGTTGTCTTATGAAAGACTCCTAGGACTGTCAGGTGCAAAGTTCTCTGCATATTTTCCTTGCCATGTGCCTTAACCCCAGAGAACCCTTGGGTTTCAGTTTTCATTACCCACATTTAATGATCTGGAGTGAGATTGCCTGTTTAAAGTTAATAGGCATCATGTTAAAAGCTTACTCACTGCAATGGAATGTTAATAGGTGGAAAGTTGATTGAAAGAATCAAATAAATCCCTCCACGAGTATTACATCCAGCAGTGAAGACAAAACATTCACCTTCAGCAGGAGCCCAAAGGTGAAAGGGCAATTTTAAACCCAGCAGCAGAGTAGTCTGCACCATTGCCACAACCTACTGGATTGCAGGAAGGTTGTTCTGGGCAATGATTGAGGACTTAAACACGGTTACAACTTTCTAATTCATGTAAAATAGCAGCATCATCATCAGATAGCAACAGAGGACAAGGCCATTCAGCCTCTCAGATCTATTCTAGCTCCACCCCATTAGTTCCATTTGTTCCCTTCTTGCTTCTCTGTAGTCTGCCATTTATTCTTACATTTCCAACAACCACCCCTCAGATCCTAACCTGCACTAAGCAGCTCATTAAACTATTGCTACAATACGTCTTTGGGATGTGAGGGTGGGACTGGGTGTGGAAACCAGAGCACCTGGATCAAAACCCATGTCGTCACAGGGCGAACATGCAAGCTCCACACAGACAGTACTCTGAAGTCTGGATCGAATCCAGGTCCTGGATGTGTGAGAGAGTGGCACTGCCTGCTGCATCACCATGCTGACTGGATCCAGAGCAGGGTGATCTTTTATTCAACATTATTGGAATCTTCTGCTGTTTTTACTCGCTCAAGTTATCCTTCAACCCCTGCACACCATACTCCCCCGGATATATTGGGGATGTAGCAAGCTCGAGCATGCTAATTATTAACTGACTGAATATGTCATTACTGTGCATTCCATTCACCCTTCCATACTGTATATAAAGAAATTATATCTTTATAATTATAAATTATTACCTTGCTAGTAATCTCAGACCAGAAGAGCAAGACCTCCAAGTGGACCACAACCTTGTCGTAGGGTTTGGAGGCTTGCATGCCTCAACGACCCGGAGTGCTGTGTTGGCTGGAGTCAGGCTCTTGGAAGGGTCACCGATGCCAAACACGTCAAAGAGTAGAGGCCAGATTAAGAGTGGTCCACTCACCCTCCAGGTTCGAGGTTTCAGCTCAGGGCTAGCAACCCTGCCTGGTGAAACAAAGTTGCTATGGAAAGAGCAATGAAGAATCTTTCTATACCTGTGTGCAACGGTGTGGACAGACAGAGATGGGGGACCTTCTTTGCTGCCATAAGCACCAGCGGCAATAAGGGCAGTATGTAAATAAGTGAAGAGCTAGAACTAGCAATTAGACTCAGCACTATTTCTCATCCTATTCCTGGCGCAGTGTCCACCTCCACTCCCAGTCTCTCGGCAGCCTCAGGTGAACAAGGGGTGTTCTCAACCAGAAATGTTTGCTTCATTTTACTTTGCTCCTGTGGAACAGAGGCATCACTGGCAGTGCGAGCATTCCTGGGCTTCACAAACTGCCCTTGAGAATAGCTTTCATTGTTTTCCTTAGAGATACAGTGCAGAACAGGCCCTTCTGGTCTCACGAGCTGCACCAGCCAGCAATCCACCTAAGTAACACTAGCCTAATCACAGGACAACTTACAATGACCAGTTAATCTCGTAACTGGAAACACGAGGAATTCTGCAGATGCTGGAATCACAAGCAACACACATAAAAGTTGCTGATGAACGCAGCAGGCCAGGCAGCATCTATAGGAAGAGGTACAGTCGACTTTTCGGGCTGAGACCCTTCGTCAGGACTAACTGAAGGAAGAGCTAGTAAGAGATTTGAAAGTGGGAGGGGGAGGTGGAGAACCGAAATGATAGGAGAAGACAGGAGGGGGAGGGATGGAGCCAAGAGCTGGAAAGTTGATCGGCAAAAGAGATATGAGAGGATCATGGGACAGAAGGCCTAGGAAGAAAGAAAAGGGGAAGAGGGGAAGCCCAGAGGATGGGCAAGGAGTATAGTGAGAGGGACAGAGGGAGAAAAAGGAGAGAGAGAAAAATAATGTATGAGGGGGGAAGACAACATTCTTTTTCTCTCTCTCCTTTTTCTCCCTCTGTCCCTCTCACTATACCCCTTGCCCATCCTTGGGTTTTCTCCCCTCTTCCTTTTCTTTCTCCCTGGGCCTCCTGTCCCATGATCCTCTCATATCCCCTTTTGCCAATCACCTGTCCAGCTCTTGGCTCCATCCCTCCCCCTCCTGTCTTCTCCTATCATTTTGGATCTCCCCCTCCCCCTCCCACTTTCAAATCTCTTACTCACTCTTCCTTCAGTTCGTCCTGACGAAGGGTCTCGGCCTGAAACATCGACTGTACCTCTTTCTAGGGATGCTGCCTGGCCTGCTGCGTTCACCAGCATCTTTTATGTGTGAATCTCGTAAATGGTATGTCTTTGGACTGTGGGAGGAAACCAGAGCACCCGGAGCAAACCCACGAGGTCATGAGGAGAACGTACAAAATGCCTTACAGACGGATGGACTCGATGGTGCTGAACCCTTTGTACTGACGGTGCACCCAGGAACGCCTCAGGGTTTAGATCTGGCTACAGTGAAAGAATGGAGATTTATTTCCAGGTTGGGATGCTGTATATATTGGGGCTGAATTTGATGGTGTTCCCATGTGCCTGCTGCCTTTGAGCTTGGCAGGAGTCGCTGGGTTGGGAGGTGTTAATTAAGTAGCCTGGTTGAACTGTACATTGCAAACTCTACAGCCTCAGTGAGCCGGTGGGGGTCAGTGTGAATGTTTAGAATGACGTATGTTTAGAAAGTGAAAGGCCTAGTTTTTTAATAATATTTTATTTATGATTTTCTACAAACTACAGCGTTGAAGAAAAACATCAATAGTATAAATAGAAGGATCATTGCAATACAGACAAAAATAACAATAATACATATCTTAGCAAATGAGCAAGTCACCCAAAAGCCTAATTAAAGTGGACATGGAGAGGATGTTTCCAAGAATGGAAAAGCCTGCAAAAACTAGTGGATGCAGCCCAGTCTATCACAGATAAATACACCGCCCCCACCACTGAGCACGTCTGCCAGGAGCACTGCCACAAGAAAACAGCGTCCATCATCAAGGAACACCCCCGTCCCCCCATCCAGCCTATTCTCTCTTCTCGCTTCTGCCATCAGGAAGGAGGTACTGGAGCCTTATTTCCCACACCGCCTGGTTCAAGAACAGTTATTACCCTTTGACTATCAGGCTCCTGAACCAACGTGGATAACGTCACTCACCTCAACTCTGACTGATTTCACAACCTATGGACTTACTTTCAAGGATCATACATCTCATGTCCTCATTATTTACATATTTATTTATTTATTGTTATTAATGTAATAATAAATGTGCTCTCTGACCAGATAGAGGAAGCACGGCAGCTACTGACAAAAGTGGAAATAGAAAGCAATAAAGTTG
This sequence comes from Mobula birostris, assembly GCF_030028105.1. Lineage (NCBI taxonomy): Eukaryota > Metazoa > Chordata > Chondrichthyes > Myliobatiformes > Myliobatidae > Mobula > Mobula birostris. The sequence goes on from NC_092377.1 coordinate 148,513,786, forward strand.
GACTTCACCTAAACACTAAAAAGACAGAGTACATGGCGTTTAACTGCGACGAAGGTACTCTCAAGACCATAGAGAATGATACCATTAAGAAAGTCTTTGGCTACAAGTACCTCGGGTCAAGAATGATGAGTTCGGAGAAGGACATAAAGATATGGAAGGCACTGACATGGAGGGCTATGAACGACGTGAAGGAAATCTGGAAGTCGAACCTGACCAGAGGGCTTAAAAAGAGGATTTTCATAGCAGTCATAGAGTCCATTCTCATGTACGGATGCGAGACGTGGACACTCACCAAGATGATGCGAAAGTCTCTAGTTGGTTGCTATACATGAATGCTCCGGATGGCTCTTGATGTGAGTTGGCAACAGCACATGACGAACATTGAGCTCTATAACAACCTACCGATGCTCACCACTAAGATCGAGGCGAGAAGACTGCAACTAGCGGGGCACTGTCTACGCCACCCCAAGCTACCTGCCAGCCTAGTCATCATATGGGAGCCCAAGCATGGGAGGATGGACCCTGGACGCCCTCCCAAGACTATGGTCAACACGCTCCTAGAAGAGAGCGGCGCGGCTAAGGTAGATGAACTGAACACACTGATGAGGGAAAGGGAGAAGTGGAGAGTCCGTCATCGTGCCCAACGCCGGCCCCCTAGGCCTGAGTCGACATAGTAGTAGTAGTAGTAGTATTAATATTTGCTTTTTTTTGTATTTCTCAGTTTGTATTATTTTGCATACTGGTTGGTTATCAGTCTTGTGTGTAGTTTTTCATTCATTCTATGGTATTTCTTTGTTTTTCTGAGAATGCCTACAAGAAATTGAATCCCAAGGTAGTATATGTTGACGTACATGTGCTTTGATAACACATTTACTTTGAACAGTGGGGTGTGTGGGGTGTCAGGGAGGGGTAGCACCTCTGGTAGGGGAACATGTCGCGTCCTTTTCAGGGCAGTTAGTCCACCTTTGGTCCCCACCTGGCACTCAGCTCTCATCTGTGGCTCCCCATAGCTGTTTGCATGCCACAGTGGCCACACTGTGGGCAACGGCTTTGACAAGCTGGCTAAACCAGATGAGGGTAGCCGACGGGTCTCAAACCCTCGGTGAGATAGGGAGTTGTCTATCCCAGCATGTGAAGATAGACTTCGGCGGATTGAGTGGACGAGACAATGGAAGGTCCAACGGTCAAGAAGGCGGTCTCTGCAAGTGTCGTGGAATGCGTAGAGCACGACAAGACACAGAAGTTGTCCTGGTCATCCACTGCGTCTAGTCCCATCTCCAGCCGTCTCGACTTTTGTTTTGCCGCTGGATCCAGATGGGAATTGGGAAGAGAGAGCGAGGTTGATGCTGTACAACTCTCCCTCACTTAAATCCAAATCAAGCGCTAGTCTCGACACCATCACCATGGTGTCGACGTCTTCATCAACATCAACGATGGACAAACAACAACTTTGAACAGTGGGTGGTTGTAGGGCCAGAGGTCACCACCTCAGAATCGAAGGGCATGCCATTAGAACTGAGAAGAGGAGCCATTTTATTAGCCAGAAGGTGGTGTATCTGTGGAATTCAATGACAGAGACAGCTGTGGAGACCAAGTCATTGAGCATATTTGAAGGAAGTTCAAACAAGAGAAAATCTGCCGATGCTAGAAATCCAAGCAACACACACAAAATGCTGGAGGGACTCAGCAGGCCAGGCAGCATCTATCAGAAAGAGTACATTTCAGTCCAAAACATCGACTGTACACTTTTCTTTTGAAGGAAGTTGATAGGTTCAAAGGCATCAAAGGACATCAAAGGTTACGGAGGTTATGGAGGGAAGGCAGGAGAATAGGGTTGAGAGGGATATAAATCACCGAATGGCAGAGAAAACTGGATGGGCCGAATGACCTAATTCTGCTCCTATGCCTTATGGTCTTATAGAATACACTTTGTAGTAATGGTGCTGAAGATGGCGCTGTAATGACTTGTGAATAATTAAAATGTTAGAGCAAGTAAGGAGATGGGTCTTTCACTGATGGATGGCCAGCTTTCAGCCTGCTCTTGTAGACTCAGTTGTTTTTATCCGATTAAATTTGCAGCCCCCATGATGTTGATAATGATCAAACTCAAACACTGATTTCAGCAAAACCAATTTGTATTGACATTATCTCATCAAAATGGGAGCTTGTTTTATTGCTCTAGGCATCAGAAGGATCCTTAATAAGATGCTAAATTGATGTGGGTGCTCCAACAACTCAAGGGACGAGAAGAGTTTACAATCATCTTTGAGGATCCATTAATTCTATAATTGGAATAGTTGCCATGGAGAATTATGCTCATCAAAATACTTGCGAGTCTTTGCCTAAAACCAGAAGAAGTCAGAACTGGCTCTGTTGAGACAAAATACTGCCTAAAGATACCAAGCATGCGTGCAACTCTGGGACTTCCCATGGTATTCCAGTAATGTCAATCGGATTAACATTCCTTCCAAACGTACTTGTCATCTGATTGTAAATGTCCCTTGACTTAATGGACCAGAAGCTGTCAGAGCGAGGTTATGAGTAACCACAATTCCAACAGGCCTTGTTAGGAATTAAGACAAACATGCAAATACCACGTAGCATCTTCAGAGATGGTTCATTGGCATGAAATTAATGTAAAATGAGTTGATTGGTTTGTTACTTTCAGTGAACCTAATTTTAATCCAAAGGCTGTCATGAAGCAGAGGAGAAAGAACAGTAAGGCTGATTGTTGTCAATTTTAGCAAATGGTCTGCTGTCAGTTGCCTTTTGATGTGGTCAGTTTTGAGGTGGGAGACTTCACAAGTGCAAACAAAAAAACCCTTTGACCCGAAACGTTGACCATACTTTTTTCCATAGATGCTGCCTGGCCTGCTGAGTTCCTTCAGCGTTTTGTGTGCATTGCTCGGCTTCACAAGTAGTGTGGGTCAGACTAGAATAAACGCTTCACTTTACTGCTTTGTTATTAACTAATCAGTGCAAGTTTATAACTCGGGAACCTAAATTGGGAATGGGTGTACTCAGTGAAATGCACAATGGAAATGAGGAAGATTTTGAAGATCAGAACTTCATGCAAGTTCAGGAACACTTGCATGAGGTTCTGTCCTGCGGAGGCAGGGGTTGCAGGGTGAAGGAGCCATGGTTGACAAGAGATGTTGAAGATATAGTCAAGAAGTAAAAAGCAGCACACTTAAGATCTAGGAAACAAGGATCTGGCCAGTGGTGTAATGACATCAGCACTGGACTTCAAGGTGAATGGCCCCAAGTTTGAATCCGGGCGGCCCCTTGCATGCTGTCCATCCACATTGAGAGGTTAGCAACCTGGTCTTGTAAAAAACAGTCAAATGCAGCAAAAATGGCAAAAATGCCGCCCAATGCACCAAAAGGAAAATGAAAAGGAACAACAGCAAGCAAGGATCAGATAGGGCTCTTTAGAGTTACAAGGTAGCCAGGAAGGAGCTTAAGAATGGATTTAGGAGAGCTGGAAGGGTACATGAGAAGGCATTGGTAAGTAGAGAAAGCCAAGAGACATTCTACACAAAGAAGAACCGGAGGATGACTAGAGTGAGGGTAGGAAGTGACAAAACATATTGACAAAGGCAAAGTAATGGAAGTTGTGTAAATGAATTTTAGTAAGGCATTTGAGAAGGTTACTCATTGTAGGCTCAGTCGGGAGGCATGGAATCCATGGAAATTTAGCTGTGTTGATTGAGAATTGGTGTGCCCACAGAAGGTAGGGTGTGGCAGTAGATAGAATGTATTCCTCCTGGAAGTCAGTGACTAGTGGTGTTCTGCAGGGATCCATTCTGGGACCTCTGCTCTTTTTGATATATATAAATGGCGTGGATGGGGAAGTGGAAGGTTGGGTTAATACGTTTGCAGGTGACACAACGGTTAGTCTTGTTGTGGACAGTGTAGAAGGTTGTTCTAGATTACAACAGGACGTTGAAACAATGCAGAGCTGGACTGAGAAGTAGTAGATGAAGTTCAATCCAGAAAAGTGTGAAATGGTTCACCTTGAGAGGTCGAACTTGAAGACAGAATACAGGGATAATGAGGGGATCCTTAGTGTAGAGGGATCTTAGGATTCACATTCAAGGATCTCTCAAAGTTACAGTGCGAGTTGACAGGGTGGTTATGTATGTTTATGGTGCGTAGGTCTCCATTAGTTGGGGGACTGACATCAAGAATCATCAGGTAGTGTTGCAGATCTATAAAGCCCTGGTTGCACCACAATTGGACTGCTATGTTCATTTTGCTCACCTCATTATAAGAAGGATGTGGAAGTTTTAGAGAGGGTGCCGAGGAGATTTAACAGGATGATGCCTGGATTAGAAATTAGGATAGGTTGTGCAAGCCAGGGTTTTTCTCTTTGGAGAGAAGGAGGATGAGAGGTGACTGGATACAGATGTACAAGATGATAAGAGGCGTAGATAGAGTGGACAGCCAGAGAAATTTTCCCAGGATGGATATGGCTAATACAAGGGAGGATAACTTTAAGCTGTTGGGAGGAAAGTACAGGTGGTGTCAGGGGCAGGTATTTTACACAGAGTAACATGCTTCCAGAGGTAGTGGTAAAGTCAAATATACTACAGGTGTTTAAGTGGCTGTTAGGTAGACACATGGATGAAGGTTAAATGGAGAGTTATGTAGGAGGGAAGGGTTAGATTGATTTTGGGTTAGCACAAGATAATAGGCCAAAGAGCCGGTACCGTGCTGCACAGATCTATAATAATGCATTTATCAAAATCAAATGCTGGCTTTGGTGATTGGTTTGAGATCATGCTTATGGGTCATGTGTGAGGGGGATGGATTATGAGGTAAATCTTAGGTAAATCTCAGTTCTTTCTGAGGGCTGCTGCCGCCTTTTCAAAGCAAAATTCTCTAGGACACCAAGGCAATGTGTACGTGCAGCTCCAATGGCATTCATCATTTTCTGCTGATGGAAAAGGGATGTAATTGGTAAGTTAGTGGCTTCCCGAAGATCTAAAAATATCCAACTCCACAGATAATGGTTTGGAACAGTGAAGGGATTAGAGCGTCAGCTATCCATGAACTTAGCGCATAGAGCAATACAGCGGGAACAGGCTTTTGGCCCACAATGTCTGCACTGAACAGAACACTGAATTACACTACACTTCTGAATACTCATCCTCCTTTCGCTGTAGATTCATCTGTTTATCTAACAGCCTCTTCAGTGCCACTGGCAGCCCATTCCAAGCACAAGTGAAGAAATTGTCCAGTTCATTTCCTTTAAACTCCCCTCCCCAACCCTTACCTTAAATACATGTACTCCTGTATTTTATCTCTCTGTCCTGGCTAAAAGACTCTATTGACCCTATCTATGCCTGTCATAATGTTACATCAGGTGTACCTTCAGCCTCCGGTGTACCAGAGAAAACAATTCAAGTTTGCCTGACTTTTCTTATTCAATCCAGGGAAAATCCTGGTAAACCTCTTCTGCACCTCCCCTCTCTCCCCCAAAGCCTCCACATCCTTTCTGCAGGGCAGTGATCTGAATTGCACACCATACTCCAAATGTGCACTAAGCCGCAACCTCACTCCCAACTTCGATATTCAGCACCCTGACTGATGAACACAAGAATGTCACAGGTTTTCATTACCACTGTATCATTTCGATCCTGGGAAAAAGAGTCTGACCGTCTACCCGAATGGCACTTCTCATCATTTTATGAACTTCTATCAGAACTTCTATAAAGACAGTTATGCAATGGGAAACTTCTCTAACTACCACTCCTCATCCTCACAATCAGGCGAGGATGTATGAAGAGAACTTACACCAAAAATTCCATTTTAACAAGTGCTTTAAAGATAGAGCAATACAGGAATCTTCTTGGCTACTGGGGGAAAATATTCATTCAAAGGTCATTGTGAGTAATCGCTATGGATTGGCAATGCCTAACTAGGTTGCTTAGTAAACTACAGTACTATTTTCCAGTACTCCCAAAGAATTTATACTCTAATGGCTGTACAACATCAGTTTTATAAATGTGAGCACATACTTTATAAATGAGTAAAGATCAATTTAAATCTAATTTTAGAAATCATGCAACAAATATTAACTCTATTCAATAACAGAATGTTCATTTGATACAAAACAAAATAAAGCTATACACTCCACCTGATTTGCACCTCTGCTAAAACAAGCGATCCAAAAAGATGTAGAAAGAGCTGCGGGAGTGCACTCCTGCCCTGATAGCCCATGAGTCATGGTTGACCCTGGAACCACTTTCCCACTCAACCCCTTCCTTGACCCCTCCTCAGCATCCAAAAACCAACTGATCCCACCCTGGAATTTCACCCTGAGGCAGAGAGTTCCAAGATTTGATGCTGAAATCTCAGCTCCAGATACTTTTAACAGTGATAACTTGGAGTATTGCATACAGATTTGGTCGCCCTGTTGTAGGAGGTATGTCAGTAAACTGAAAGAGTGCGGACAACATTCTCTCAGGACTGGAGGGTTTGACTTACAGGAAGTGGTTGGGCAGGCGAGGACTTTATTCCTTGGAACGTTAGAGAATGAAGTGATTTTATGGAGGTGTATAAACTCATGAGGTATCTAGACAGGGTGAGTGCACTTTGTCCTTTTCCCAGATAATGAGAACTAAAGGGCATACACTTAAGGTGAGAAGTGAAAGATTTAAAAGGGATCTGATGATCAACTTATTTAAGCAGAAAATGGTGCAGTGATAGAACAAGGTGCTTGAGGAAGAAGTTGAGGCAAGCATGGTAATAACAATTAAAAGACATTTGGATAGGTACATGGACGGGAGGAGTTTAGAGGTATATGGGTCAAACACAGGCGAATGGGTGTCGGGACTGGAGGGGAGGGAAGGGCCGGTTCTGCTTGCTTCTCCGTGACACTTACTCAGCTCTGTGCTGAACTGAGGCTGTAGCCTGCTCCAGCTTTGTGTCTTTGGACTCACCTTCATAAAACTTCAGTTCTGAATGCTGTTTGCTTATTTTTATTGTTTGCATGACTTGTTTTCTTTCTCTCTCTTTCTCTGCACCTTGGGTGTTTGACGGTCTTTTTTTAATGGGTTCTTGTAAGTTTCTTTGTTTTGTGGCTGCCTCTGAGGAGATGAATCTCAAAGTTGTATCAAGTATACGTACTCAGATAATGAATGTACTTTGAACTTTAGTGGGCACTAGGATCGGCATGATGAGTTGGGCCAAAGGACTTGTTTCCATGCCACATGACTATGTTTTAATAACCCCTTGTTCTAGGAACGCAATTCTGCCTAATCATGATGGACTATAATGTCCCATTTACTGCTTGATCAGTGCCAATCCTAATCCCACCTAAAGAATTGTGAAACGGGTCGAAACCGTGTGCGTGTCAGGGTGCTTTACACTCAGGAAGAGGTGTTAAATCACAGCCTGCTCGGTTTCAGACAGCCTTTTGCTAAGCAACAGTTAGAAAAGAGTGTCAGCTCTCAAATGCGATCCCATGGCGATCTGCATGCAATGGCTGAGAAGGAGAGGAAGTGTGCATCAGAGGGGGATGCCCCAGGGAGGAAGTCCTATACAGCAATAGACAATAGACAATAGGTGCAGGAGTAGGCCATTCAGCCCTTCGAGCCAGCACTGCCATTCACTGTGATCATGGCTGATCATCCACTATCAGTATCCAGTTCCTGCCTTATCCCCATAACCCTTGATTCCGCTATCTTTAAGAGCTCTATCCATGTCTTTTTTGAAAGCATCCAGAGACTTGGCCTCCACAGCCTTCTGGGGCAGAGCATTTCATATATCCACCACTCTCTGGGTGAAAAAGTTTTTCCTCAACTCCGTTCTAAATGGCCTACCCCTAATTCTTAAACTGTGGCCTCTGGTTCTGGACTCACCCACTCAGCAGAGTGCCAGGGGTCGCCATAAGGAGAACTTGGCAGGTGACAAATCACCCAATGTCCTCTAGAGGTGAGATAACGGTGCAATGTTATATCAAATCTCAAAATTCTTGATTACCTTTCAGTTTCCATCACAAATAGTTTTTGTGTCCCCACTTATCACCCTCCTCCTGAACCCTCATCTGACTTCATTTGCCCTGTCTCTTTCCTCTTAGCCTGCCTCCACCTATCAACACTACTTCCATCTCCCAGGTCCACCTCTCCCTTTCCTCCACCCGGTTCCATCTGCCTGTCAGCCTTTACCCCTTCCCTGGCCGCTAGCTACCAGTCCACTTTCTCCTTGTAAAAGATACCTTTTTTCTCCACTCCCAGTCCCCATAAAAGGTCTCAACCTGAAACGTTGACTATTCCTTTCCTCTGGATCCACTGGGCTCCTTCAGGACTTTGTTTGTTCGACGTGGTAGTATAACATGATTACAGTGCACAGCACTGCAAGATTAATTCCACCATCTTCTGTAAGGAGTTTGTAGAAGATCCTATCACCTTTCCCACTGGAAGAACTCGCAGGATACGCACTGGGAATAGTTGGCAATAAGTTGGCAATATTTTTCTCATTTGGATTAAGACAGAAAAATGTTGGCCAAGACAGAATTAGATAATTACAAAAACTTCCTGTGAGGTTGGTAATATAATTTAATGGATGCTTGAGCGAATGCAAAGAGTAGGAAGGTGTGTGTAGCATATTGAAGTTAAATTGAAGTTAAAATTCATTTTGAGAGGGCTAGAGATTCAAGTGAAGGTGTAACACCAAAGCTTTACTAGGCATTGGTCAGACTGCACATGGAGTATTGTGGGCAATTTTGTGCCCCTTATCTAAAAAAGGGTGCGCTAGCACTGGAGAGGGTCAAGAGGCAGTCCTAGCAATGGAAGGGTTAATGTATTAGGATCATTTAATGGCTCTGGGCCTGTACTTGTTGGAGTTTAGGAGGGGCAATCTCAAAGACACCTATCGATTATTGATAGAGTGGATGTGGAGAGGATGTTTCCTATAGTAGTGAGCGGGGGAGGGGGTCTAGAACCAGAGGGGACAGCATCAGAATCCAAGGACATCCCTTTGGAAGGATATGAGGAGGAATTTCTTCAGTCAGGTGGTGCTGAATCTGTGGAGTTCATTGTCATGGATGGCTGTGTAGACCATGTCATTGGATATACTTAAAATGGAGGTTCTTGATTAATCAAGGCAGCAACAATGACACGGAGATGGGTTGAAAGAGACAATAAATCAGCTATGATGGAATGGCGGAGAAAACTTGATGGACCAAATGGCCTGATTGTGCTCTTATGTGTTATACATAGAACATAGAATAGTACAGCACAGTACAGGCCCTTCAGCCCACAAATGTTGTGCCAACCCTCAAACCCTGCCTCCCATATAAGCCCCCACCTTAGATTCCTCCATATACCTGTCTAGTAGTCTCTTAAACTTCACTAGTGTGTCTGCCCCCACCACTGACTCAGGCAGTGCATTCCACGCACCAGCCACTCTCTGAGTAAAAAACCTTTCTCTAATATCCCCCTTGAACTTCCCACCCCTTACCTTAAGGCCATGTTCTCTTGCATTGAGCAGCAGTGCCTTGGGGAAGAGGTGCTGGCTATCCACTCTATCTATGCCTCTTATTATCTTGTACACCTCTATCATGTCTCCTCCCATCCTCCTTCTCTCCAAAGAGTAAAGCCCTAGCTCCCTTAATCTCTGATCGTAATGCATACTCTCTAAACCAGGCAGCATCCTGGTAAATCTCCTCTGTACCTTTTCCAATGCTTCCACATCCTTCCTATAGTGAGATGACCAGAACTGGACACAGTACTCCAAGTGTGGCCTAACCAGAGTTTTATAGAGCTGCATCATTACATCGTGATTCCTAAACTCTGTCCCTCGACTCATGAAAGTTAACACCCCATAAGCTTTCTTAACTACCCTATCCACCTGTGAGGCAACTTCCAGGGATCTGTGGACATGTACTCCCAGATGTCTCAGCCCCTCCACACTACCAAGTATCCTGCTATTTACTTTGTACTCTGCCTTGGAGTTTGTCCTTCCAAAGTGTACCACCTCACACTTCTCCGGGTTGAACTCCATCTGCCACTTCTCAGCCCACTTCTGCATCCTATCAATGTCTCTCTGCAATCTTTGACAATCCTCTACACTATCTACAACACCACCAACCTTTGTGCCATCTGCAAACTTGCCAACCCACCCTTCTACCCCCACATCCAGGTCGTTAATAAAAATCACGAAAAGTAGAGGTCCCAGAACAGATCCTTGTGGGACACCACTAGTCACTATCCTCCAATCTGAATGTACTCTCTCCTCCACCACCACCCTCTGCCTTCTGCAGGCAAGCCAATTCTGAATCCACCGGGCCAAACTTCCCTGGATCCCATGCCTTCTGACTTTCTGAATAAGCCTACCATGTGGAACCTTTTCAAATGCCTTACTAAAATCCATATAAATCACTATCCACTGCACTGCCCTCATCTATATGCCTGGTCACCTCCTCAAAGAACTCTATCAGGCTTGTTAGACATGATCTGCCCTTCACAAAGCCATGCTGACTGTCCCTGATCAGACTATGATTCACTAAATGCCCAGAGATCCTATCTCTAAGAACCTTTTCCAACAGCTTTCCCACCACAAACATAAGGCTCACTGGTCTATAATTACCCGGACTATCCCTACTACCTTTTTTGAACAAGGGGACAACATTCGCCTCCTTCCAATCCTCTGTTATCATTCCTGTGGACAACGAGGACATAAAGATCCTAGCCAGAGGCTCAGCAATCTCTTCCCTTGCCTCATGGAGCAGCCTGGGGAATATTCCGTCAGGCCCTGAGGACTTATCCATCCTAATATATTTTAACAACTCCAACACCTCCTCTGCCTTAATATCAACATGCTCCAGAACATCAACCTCACTCATATTGTCCTCAGCTTCATCAAGTTCCCTTGCATTGGTGAATACTGAAGAGAAGTATTCATTGAGGACCTCACTCACTTCCACAGCCTCCAGGCACATCTTCTCACCTTTATCTCTAATCGGTCCTACCTCCACTCCTGTCATCCTTTTTTTCTTCACATAATTGAAGAATGCCTTGGGGTTTTCCGTTACCCTACTTGCCAAGGCCTTCTCATGCCCCCTTCTTACTCTTCTGAGCCCCTTCTTAAGCTCCTTTCTTGCTACCCTATATTCCTCAATAGACCCATCTGTTCCTTGCTTCCTAAACCTCACGTATGCTGCCTTCTTCCACCTGACTAGATTTTCCACCTCACTTGTCACCCATGGTTCCTTCACCCTACCATTCTTTATCTTCCTCACTGGGACAAATTTATCCCTAACATCCTGCAAGAGATCTCTAAACACTGACCACATGTCCATAGTAAATTTCCCTGCAAAAACATCATCCCAATTCACACCCACAAGTTCTAGCCTTATAGCCTCATAATTTGCCCTTCCCCAATTAAAAATTTTCCTGTCCTCTCTGATTCTATCCTTTTCCATGATAATGCTGAAGGCTAGGGAATGGTGGTCACTGTCCCCCAGATGCTCACCCACTGAGAGATCTGTGACCTGACCCGGTTCATTACCTTGTACTAGATCTAGTATGGCATTCCCCCTAGTCGGCCTGTCTACATACTGTGACAGGAATCCATCCTGGACACACTTAACAAACTCTGTCCCATCTAAACCCTTGGAACTAATCAGGTGTCAATCAATATTAGGGAAGTTAAAGTCACCCATGATAACAACCCTTTTATTTTTGCACTTTTCCAAAACCTGTCTCCCAATCTGCTCCTCTGTATCTCTGCTGCTACCAGGGGGCCTATAGAATACCCCCAGTAGAGTAACTGCTCCCTTCCTGATCCTGACTTCCACCCATACTGACTCAAAAGAGGATCCTGCTACATTACCCACCCTTTCTGTAGCTGTAATAGTATCCTTGACCAGTAATGCCACCCCTCCTCCCCTTTTTCTGCCCTCCCTATCCCTTTTAAAGCATTGAAATCCGGGAATATTGAGAATCCATTCCTGCCCTGGTGCCAGCCAAGTCTGTGTAATGGCCACTACATCATAATTCCATGTTTGTATCCAAGCTCTCAGTTCATCACCTTTGTTCCTGATGCTTCTTGCATTGAGGTACACACACTTCAGCCCTTCTACCTTACTGTCTTTACACCGTTTATTCTGCTTCTCTTTCCTCAAGGCCTCTCTATATGTCAGATCTGGCTTTACTCCACGCACTTCTTTCACTATTCTATCGCTTTGGATCCCATCCTCCTTGCAAATTAGTTTAAACCCTCCCGGACCATGCTAGCAAACCTACCTGCAAGGATATTGCTCCCCGTAGAGTTCAGGTGCAACCCATCCAATCTGTACAGTTCCCACCTTCCCCAGAAGAGATCCCAATGATCTAAAAATCTAAAACCCTGCCCCCTGCACCAAATCCTCAGCCACGCATTCAACTGTCATCTCCTCCAATTCTTACCATCTCTGTCACGTAGCACTGGCAGCAATCCTGAGAACGTCACCCTTGAGGTCCTGTTCTTCAGTCTTCTGCCTAGTTCCTGAAACTCACACTTCAGGACCTCATCCCTCTTCCTGCCTATGTCGTTGGTCCCAACATGTATCAGGACTTCTGGTTGCGTTCCCTCTCGTACCAGGATGTCGTGCACCCGGTCAGAGACATCCCGGACCCTGGCACCCGGGAGGCGACAAACCATGCGGGTGTCCTTCTCATGTCCACAAAAGCTCCTGTCTGCTCCCCTGACTATAGAGACTCCAATGACGACAGCTCCCCTCTTCTCCGTCCCACCCTTCTGTACCACCGGGCCAGACTCAGTGCCGGAGGCCCTGCCACTGTGGCTCACACCTCGTCGGTCGTTATGCTCTTATGATTTTGTGGTCTTGTGGTCTTATGGCGTAAAGTAGACAAGAGGTTACAAAAAAATAAAGGAAACTATAATTGGGTAACAGGGAATCAAAACAGCGCATTAAGGAATACCAGAGTGAAGTATAAGAGTTCAGTATATGAAGAATAATAACACCTAGGAATGAGTGATGGATAGGATTATAAGTGCAGATGCAGATTATTTATTAAGAAAATTATAGACATCCAGGAATAAGTCGTAGACTGGAACCTAATTATGGGTTCAGATTTTATTTTTTTCTACTGAATAACAGACACCTGGGAATGAGTTACAGAATGGAATCTAATTGAAGAGTTCAGAGGGTTTATGTAGAGAATTTCGACACTCAAAAATGAGTTTCAGATGGGAATCTAATTGACAGGTTTGGATGCTTTATGTGTAGAATAATAGACCTCTGGGAATGAGTTACAGACGGGAATTTAAGTGCAGGGCTTGAGCGGTTAACTTGTAGAGTCACGGATAACTGAGAATTGTTGCTGTATACTATGAAACAATTACATATCTTTAGTGCCTTTTATGTCTTCAGTACCACACTGGCTGTAAAATGATTTGACATTTGTTCACACTGTTGAGACATAAGAAACATGGACGCAAGTGTGTGCGCATTACCGTGGGGTGGCACGGTAGCGTGGTGGTTAGCACAATGCTTTACAGCAGCGGTCCCCAACCACCGGGCCGCGGACTGATGCCGGGCCACAAAGCATGCGCTACTGGGCTGCGAGGAAACGATATGATTTGGCGATAGGAGTCAGCTGCACCTTTCCTCATTCCCTGTCGCACCCACTGTTGAGCTTGAATGTGCGTGAGGTCATTACGTACGCATCATCCATGTCAGCGCGGGAAGGAGATCAACTCCTCGAGCTTGCAAATGACGGCGGGCTGAAAAGCATATTTGACATAACATCTCTGCCGGCATTCTGGGTCAAAGTTAAGGCTAAGTATCTTGAGATAGCCACGAAAGTGCAGAAAACGTTGCTTCCACTTCCAACATATCTCTGCAATGAATGCAACGAAAACTAAATTGCGGAATAGACTGGACATAAGGAACCTCCTTCGAGTATCACTGTCTCCCATCACCCCTCGATAGGACCGTCTTGTTACAGGAAAACAAGCCCAGGTCTCTCACTCATTCAGCGATATTGGTGTGCTGCAATGATTTTATATGTTCATACGGGGAAAATATGCACTGCATGTTTAATATCCAAATGTTACTTAAAATGTTATGATGCTATTGACTTATATAACCATATAACAATTACAGCATGGAAACAGGCGATCTCTGCCCTTCTAGTCCGTGCCGAACGCTACTCTCACCTAGTCCCACCGCCGACCTGCACTCAGCCCATAACCCTCCATTCCTTTCCCGTCGACATACATATCCAATTTTTCTTTAAATGACAATTCCGAACCTGCTTCTCCCACTTCTACTGGAAGTTCGTTCAACACTTACTTCAAACTCCCCTGATAATTGACTTATCGCTATATTCATGCGAGGAAAATATGCACTGTGTGTTTAATATTAAATTTGTTAGATAAACCCTTTTAGAAACGAAATTGAGTGTATTAGCCACTTATCACTTTATAGCGTTGGTAGTTAACATTCCCCCCCGAACAGAATCACCAAAAGCGATTGTCGCAAAAAATCGGCACGTACACCCATGCGCAAATCACGCATGCACACTGGTGCCCGCGCAAGGCTTCATGGTCATTGTAGTCTTTCTTGGGGTAATCCCAACGTATTTGACTGCTACTCTTCTACTCTTGTTTGTTGGCAACCCTACCACCCCCCCACCCCCGGGTCGGCTGGTCCGCATGAATATTATCGATATGAAACCGGTCCGCAGAGTGAAAAAGGTTGGGGACCCCTGCTTTACAGTACCCGTGGCCCGGATTCAATTCCCACCGCTGTCTTTGTACATTCTTCCCATGACTGTGTGGGTTTTCCAAAGATCTATGGGCTGGTAGGTTAACAGGTCAGTGTAAATTCTCCCATGATGCGGCTAGGGTTAAATCGGGGGTTGCTAGGGAATTTACTCTGTGCCGCATGTCAATAAATAAATAAACAACATGAGAGTGGCCAGAAGATATATTTTGAATCATGTTCATTTTGATGAATCATGCTCATTTTGACCGAAGGAATGGGAATATATATGTAGAGATTTCCTCTGATCCACTTTCCTTCCTCATCCCAGAATTGTGTGCATCAGAAGGTTAATGCCACTGTAAATTTCTCCGAGTGAGTATGTGGATAGTAGGGGATTGATGGGAATGTGGGGAAAATATAAAAGTAATGGGATTAGTGTAATTGGCATGGTCTTGGTGCACACAAGGGCTTTTTCCTTTCCTGATGGCTCCATGACATCGTTAATTAAGTAGCTGAGGACAGTTGCTTAGGTAGCAGGCAGGGTCTTTGTTTAATTCGATATTGGAAAGACAGTGGGATAAGTATGTTTCCTCAGGAGCTTTCCTTATCAAAGCGTATCCACTTTATACTCTGATACAATGCTGTATTACACCTTTGACACAGATGCCAGGGGCAAACCTCTATGTACTCGGTGCTAAACTGGAGTGTC
Organism: Mobula birostris; assembly: GCF_030028105.1. Classification (NCBI taxonomy): domain Eukaryota; kingdom Metazoa; phylum Chordata; class Chondrichthyes; order Myliobatiformes; family Myliobatidae; genus Mobula; species Mobula birostris. The sequence goes on from NC_092377.1 coordinate 148,529,217, forward strand.
AGCGTGGTGAGTGATTGGGGAGCCCAGAGAGTTAACTTGTTGGTCCATATGTACCTCAAGTTCATAGCTGGAATCTAATTGAGGAGATCAGATAGAATCATAGAACACTATGGCATAGAAACAGGCCCTTCGGCCCATCTAGTTCCTGCCGAACTATTATTCTGCCTACTCCCCTCAACCTGCACCCTCGATCCACAGCCTTCCATGCCCCTCCCATCCATGTCTTTATCCAAATTTCTCTTAAGCATTGAAATCGAACCCACGTCCATCACTTCCGCTGGCAGCTCATTCCACACGCTCACTACTCCCCGAGTGAAGAAGTTTCCCCTCAGTTTTCCCTTGAATACTTCACCTTTCACCCTTAACTTGTGACCTCTGATCTTAGTCTCAGCCAAACTCAATGGAAAAAGGTTGCTTTCATTTATCCTATCTACAGTATATCCCTCATGTTTGTATACTTCTATCAAATCTTCACTCAAAATTTGCAGCTACCATGACAAGGTTATAAGAAATATATTTTTTCCAGTGATACATAGCACCTTTGAGAGATACAGGCTCTTCAACCCACCAGGTCCATGCTGCCAATCATCCACACACTTTGACCAATCCAATCTAATCACATTTTTAATTCTCCCCACAATCTCAAACGTGGGGACAAAATCACATGTAATATTTTACATCCAAAATATTACAACGACTCCTGCGGGAGTTCAGTTTTATCTTCGAAGAAGGTTGGAAGAGTGCTTGTTGCTCAGTGGAAGTTAAGTGAATGAAACTTGCAAGAGAAGGCAAGCTGTTTATCTGGTGTCCGGTTCGATTCCTATCAGGGACTATCCTCTTAGCCTTTGGAACACTTGTAATTAAAAAACATGCATTCACAAGGTATAAAACTGATAATTATCTACAGTCATCTCAAGAAGCCCAGGAGCAGAAGACATTATGAGCGATCTTTAATTGGAAATGCATGTTGGCTGAGGTGACACAGGGTGAAGCCAAACATTTCCCCAGCATTCTTGAATAATGCTGACTATATAAGGTTGGCATGGGATCTTTTGTGAAGGATCTGGGTAGGAAATGAGATATTTGGAAAACTATTTTTAGTTGAGCTTTAAATCACGCTTATTCTTAAATGTTACATGCTCTTGTGTAAGTGGAAACTCATTCAAGCAATCAATGGAAAGAGCAATTCCAATGGGCTGAGCTGTCACTCAGCTGACTTGTGAGTGTCTGAGGAATATGTTTCTCTGAGTTGACCTGTATAATTATTTCAACTGAGTGGAAAATTTCACCAGTCCAACCTTCCATTACAAGCTGAAACAGTAATCACTGACCAATCATGAAGCTTTTGAACAAAGTCACACAAGCGTTCTTCACAAATATCAAAATCTTTAGACCTTCATCAGAGTCCATGGCCTTCTGTACTGAGGCGATGATTCCACCCTCAAGGTGGAGGAGCAACAGCTTATTTTCCATTTGGATTCCCTCCAACCTGTTGGTATGAACATCGACTTCTCAAACTTCCAGTAATGCCCGACTCCCCCTTCACCATTCCCCTCTCTCACCTTATCCCCTTCCCTGCCCATCACCTCCCTCTGGTGCTCCTCCCCCTTCTCTTTCTTCTTTCTGTCCCCTCCTATCAGATTCCCCCTTCTCCAGCCCTTTATCTTTTTTGCCAGCCGACTTCCCAGGTCTTTACTTCACCCCTCCCCCTCTCCTGGTTTCACCTTTCACCTGCCACCTTGTATTTCCTCCTCTCCTCCCTCCACCTTCTTACTTTGACTTCCCACCATTGTTTCCAGTCCTGATGGAGGGTCTCGACCCGAAACGTCAGCTGTTTACTCTTTTCTGTAGAAGCTGCCGGACTGCTGACTTACTCCAGCACTTTGTGTGTGTTGCTTTGGATTTCCAGCCTCTGCAGACTCTCTCGAGTCAGAGAATCTTGTGTTGCGGTGGTATCTCTCAGTTCCAAATGTCCAGCATTATATTTCAGATGAGATATTAGTGATCCCAATCAGCATAGGTTTTTAACCATTAACGATCTCTGCCTCTGATGGTACCATCTTTACTTCTTGCCATTTATTTAACATGGAAGAACCTGGTCCCACCATATCGATACAGTTATAAAGAAGGCAAGACAGCGGCTATACTTCATTAGGAGCTTGAAGAAATTTGGTCTGTCAACAAATACACTCAAAAACTTTTATAGATGTACGATGGAGAGCACTGACAGTCTGCATCACTGTCTGGTATGGAGGGGCTGCTGCAGAGGACCGAAAGAAGCTGCAGAGGGTTGTAAATTTAGTCGGCTCCATCTTGGGTACTAGTCTACAAAGTACCCAGGACATCTTCAAGGAGCGTTATCTCAGAAAGGCAGCGTCCATTACTAAGGACCTTTAGCACCCAGGGCATGCCTTTTTCTCACTGTTACCATCAGGTAGGAGGTACAGAAGCCTGAAGGCACACACTCAGCGATTCAGGAACACCTTCTTCTCCTCTGCCATCCAACTCCTAAATGGATATTGAACCCTTGGAAACTACCTCACTTTTTTAATAGATAGTATGTTTGTTTTTTGCACGATTTTTAATCTATTCAATATACTTATACAGTAATTTATTTATAATTACTATTTTACTGTATTTTGTTGTCTTTTTCTTCTATATTATGTATTGCATTGAACTGCTGCTGCTAAGTTAACAAATTTCACGTCATCTGCCGGCGATAATAAACCTGAATCTGATTATCGACTATGAACTCTGGATTATGTTGTCAGTGGAGCACAGAAGTACATTGTGTGTTGTACTTATACGTATTCCTTTCAAAGTCCAGGAATGCTCCACTCCTTGCTTGCAACAACAGGCAGAAATGTTCCTCTCATTACAGGAGCACTGACACTCAACAATTTTTATAGATGTACCTTTGCAAGTATCGTAACCCAATGCAACACAGCCTGGTAAAAGCAAATGCTCTGCACTATAACCACACCAAATCACAGGGGATTATGAACACCGCCCGACCTATCATAAAAGCCAGACCTCCCCTCCATTGACCCTGAGTACAGATCCCACTGCCTCAGGAAAGCAACCTACATAATCGAAGACCCCTCTCAGCCCAGTCAGTCTCTCTTCTCCCTCCCTCTGTCAGGTATATGGTGCAAATGCTTTAAAACATGCACCCTTAGGGTCAAGGACTGCTTATACGGAGTCCTGAAGAAGGGTCTTGGCCAGAAACATCGACAGTTTAGTCATTTCCACAGGTGTTGCCTGACCTGCTGAGTTCCTCCAGCATTTTGTGTGTGTTGCTTCTGCTTACGGTACACCCTGCTGTTTTAAGTCTCTTGAATGGATCTATTATACGATAAAGCTCAATCTGCCTCATCATAGCATTGTCCCTAACTTGTCAGGCTACACTGCACTTTCTCTGTAACTGTAACACCATATCTTGTATTCCGAAATCCCCTGCCTTTTGCATGACTCTGAAGTATTTGTGTGCGAAATGATTTGTCTGGATGGCATGTAAACAAAGCTTCCCACTCCACCTCAGTACATGTGACAATAATAAAGTAGCTACCAGTTCCAATCAATGTCGAAAGGTCAGCTCGAGGAGCCACATCAGAGATGAGTGGATATACGACAACTGAATCTCCCCACGGTTGAGATTCATAAATATTTTTAATCCAGTGGAGTGAAGGGGAAGTGGCCCAGGATTGGAAGGGAAGCCTCAAGAGGCCATGTGTCCTACTCCTTCTGTTCTTCGAAGCAGGACAGGGCATTTCATTCCTTTGACATCTGTGACAGGTTGCATCTGGCTACCATTTGTGATGCCAAGTGTGATAGCAGGGCAATGCATGGAATAGTTTAAGATGGGCAGAGATAGCAGCTTTGTTTGGAAACCAAATTACAAGTGCAGATTAAGAAAACCAAGTTTGTTCCCCTCAAATTTGAAGTCAAAGAGAGGTTTTAATGGACCTATTCAAGATATTGCAAGTAGACTGATAGGTTTGATTGGTAGTGGAATCTCGAACCAGAGCACATTTTCTGAAAGCTAGATCCAGGTATTTGAAGTGTGAATTTAGAAAGCAGTTCCTCACATGGATGTGGAAGGGGAGTGGGGGTGGGGGGAATATTGGAGCTTTCCTCTACAATTGGGTTGATTGATCATTTAAAATCTGAAATGGATATACAGTACTGTACAAAAGTCTTAGGCACATAAACCATATGACCATAAGACATAGGAGCAGAATTAGGCCATTCAGCCCATCGAGTCTGCTCCGCCATTCCATCATGACTGATCCCGGATCCCACTCGACCCCATACACCTGCCTTCTCGCCATATTGTTTGATGCCCTGTCCGATCAGGAAATGATTAACTTCCACTTTAAATATACCCACGGACTTGGCCTCCACCACGGTCTGTGGTAGAACATTCCACAGATTCACTACTCATTGACTAGAAAAAACTCCTCCTTACCTCCGTTCTAAAAGGTCAGCCCTTCAATTCTGAGGCTGTGCCCTCTAGTTCTGGATAGCCTCATCACAGGAAATATCCTCTCAACATTCACGCTATCTAGTTGGTTCAACATTCGGTAGATTTCAATAAGATCCCCCCACATTCTTCTAAATTCCAGTGAGTACAGGCCCAAAGGTTCCAAGCGCTCCTCATATGTTAACCCCTTCATTCCCAGAATAATTCTCATGAACCTCCTCTGGACTCTCTCCAATGACAACTCATCCTTTCCGCGATATAAGGCCCAAATCTATTGACAGTACTCCAAGTGCAGCATGACTGGTGTTTTATAAAGTCTCAGCATTATCTCCTTGCTTTTATATTCTACTCCCCTTGAAATAAATGCCAACATTGTAATTGACTTCTTTACCACACATTCAACCTGTAAATTAACCTTTTGGGAGAATTGCATAAGGACTCCTAAATCTCTCTGCACCTTTATGTTTGACGTTTCTCATCATTTAGATAATAGTCCACACTATTGTTCCTTTTACCAAAAGGCATTATCATACATTTGCCAACACTGTATTCCATCTGCCACATTTTTGCCCATTCTTCCAATTTGTCTAAGTCCTGCTGCAATCACATTACTTCCTCAGTACTACCTACCCCTTCACCTATCTTCATATCATCCATAAACTTTGCCACAAAGTCACCTATTCCATTATCTAAGTTATTGACAATGTGAAAAGTAGCGGTCCAAATACTGATCCCTGAGGAACATCACTTGTCACTAGTAGCTAACCAGAAAAGGCTCCTTTTATTCCCACTCACTGTCAGCCATTTCTCTATCCATGCCAGTATTTTACCTGTAATCTCATAGGATTTTATCTTGTTAAGCAGCCTCATGTGTGGCACCTTATCGAACACCTTCTGAAAATCCAAGCAAATGATATCCACTGCCTCTCTTTTGTCCGCTGTTCTTGTTACTTCCTCGAAGAACTCTAACAGATTTGTCAGGCAAGATTTCTCTTCACAGAAATCATGCTGACTTTGACTTATTATATCATTAGTCACCAAGTACCCGGAAAACTCATCTTTAATAATAGACTCCAACACTTTCCCAACCACTAAGGTTAGGCTACCTGGCCTTTAATTTCCTTTCTTTTGCCTTCCTCCCTTCTTAAAGAGTGGAGAGACATTTGCAACTGTCTGGTCCTCTGGGACCATGCCAGAATCAAATGATTCTTGAAAGATCACAACCCATGCATCTATTATCTCTTCAGCAACCTCTCTCAGGAATCTGGGATGTAGTCCATCTGGTCCAGGTGACTTATCCACCTTAAGACCTTTGAGTTTGCCTTGCACTTTTTCCTTTGTAATAACAATGGAACTCACTTCTGTTCGCTGACACTCACTTGCACACTGCTAGTGTTTTCCACAGTGAAGACTGCTACAAAGTACCCATTAAGTTCATCTGCCATTTCTTTGTCCCCCATTACTACTTCACCAGCACTATTTTCCAGTGGTCCAATATCAACTCTCACCTCCATTTTACTCTTTATATAACTGAAATAAAAACTGCTTGATATTATTGGCTAGTTTGCCCTCATATTTCATTTTTTCCCTTCTTATAGCTTTTTAGTTACCTTTTGTTGGATTTTAAAAGCTTTCCAGTGATCCAACTTCCCACTTACTTTTGCTACCTTATATGCCCTTTTCTTGGCTTTTACACAGTCCTTAACTTCCCCTGTCAACCACGGTTGCCTACACCTGCCATTTGAGAACTATTTCTTCTGTGGAACATATCTATCCTGCACCTTGTGAATTATCCCCAGAAACTTCAGCCATCTCTACCCTGCCGTCATTCCCACCACATATATGTCCTAGGATGTCTAAGACATTTTAACAGTATTGTGAGTCCTGATGAAGGGTCTCGGCCTGAAGTATCGACTGTACCTCTTCTTATAGATGCTGCCTGGCCTGCTGCATTCACCAGCAACTTTTATGTGTGTTGCTTGAAATTCCAGCATCTGCAGATTTCCTCGTGTTAACAGTATTGTAGCATTTTTATGTGTTGCAAGGTACTGAAGCTGCAAAAGTTAAAAAAAAACAAATTTCATGACAAATGTGAGTAAAGATTCCGATTTGCGTCTCTATTGTGGACTGAGAGTGAGAGGGGGGCAGGAAGAGGGGAACGGAGGGGAAGGAGTGGGATGCACCTGAGAGACATTCTGTAACGTTCAATAAACCAATTGTCTGAAATCAAATGACCTTGCCTGGTGTATCGATGTTGGGTGTATCTACACACTGCTACACCCCGCCCCTGGCATTCCTTCTCTGCCACTTCTCCCACACCCCTCCCATTGGTGCTCCAGCCTTGCCATTCCCAACACCCTTTGCTCCAGCCAGATTTGCAAGCCCACTCTCTGCTGCACATTGATAAATACAGTACTGTGCAAAAGCCTTAGGGATCCTAGTACCGCAAGGCCCAGTGCTGGGACCCCAGTTGTTTACAATATATATTAATGACTTGGATGAGGGAATTAAATGAAGCATCTCCAAGTTTGCGGATGACACGAAGCTGGGCGGCAGTGTTAGCTGTGAGGAGGATGCTAAGAGGATGCAGAGTGACTTGGATAGGTTGGGCAAATTCATGGCAGACGCAATTTAATGTGGATAAATGTGAAGTTATCCACTTTGGTGGCAAAAATAGGAAAACAGATTATTATCTGAATGGTGGCCGATTAGGAAAAGGGGTGGTGCAACGAGACCTGGGTGTCATTATACACCAGTCATTGAAAGTGGGCATGCAGGTACAGCAGGTGGTGAAAAAGGCAAATGGTATGCTGGCATTTATAGCAAGAGGATTCGAGTACAGGAGCAGGGAGGTACTACTGCAGTTGTACAAGGCCTTGGTGAGACCACACCTGGAGTATTGTGTGCAGTTTTGGTCCCCTAATCTGAGGAAAGACATCCTTGCCATAGAGGGAGTACAAAGAAGGTTCACCAGATTGATTCCTGGGATGGCAGGATTTTCATATGAAGAAAGACTGGATGAACTGGGCTTGTACTCGTTGGAATTCAGAAGATTGAGGGGGGATCTGATTGAAACGTATAAAATCCGAAAGGGATTGGACAGGCTAGATGCAGGAAGATTGTTCCCGATGTTGGGGAAGTCCAGAACAAGGGGTCACAGTTTGAGGATAAAGGGGAAGCCTTTTAGGACCGAAATTAGGAAAAACTTCTTCACACAGAGAGTGGTGAATCTGTGGAATTCTCTGCCACAGGAAACAGTTGAGGCCAGTTCATTGGCTATATTTAAGAGGGAGTTAGATAAGGCCCTTGTGGCTACGGGGATCAGGGGGTATGGAGGGAAGCCTGGGGCGGTGTTCTGAGTTGGATGATCAGCCATGATCATAATAAATAGCGGTGCAGGCTCGAAGGGCCGAATGGCCTACTCCTGCACCTATTTTCTATGTTTCTATGTTTCTATATACGTGTGCCTAAAACTTCTGCACAGTACTGTATCCCTGTTGAAATAAGCTATGAAAGCATATCACTGACCGATCAGTTGTGATTAACCGATTATAGGTCTCATTGGATTACAGAACCAGGCTGATTCCATCATTCCTGCTTAACTCGAGCCTCCTCCTGTCTTTCTTCATCTAAAGTTGTCAGGGCTACCCTCTGCTCCCTCCTCTTTCGTTGGCTTATCCATCAATGCACCTAAGTCTTACCCCTCAGCCACTTTCTGTGGTTATGGGAGGCACATTTTCACCACTCTTTACAACAAATGCCAATTTACCGCAGCTGGTAAAGCTACTAGCACATGGGAGGAAACATATTCAGCTGTAAGGATAATGCACAAACTACCTCCAGATGGTAGCCAAGGTCAGGATCAAACCAAGGATGCTTGAGCTGTGCAGGACCAGCTCCAACTTCTGTGTGTGTCCCAGCGAACACTTTTCAATTCAATTTTTTGTTCCCATTCTGACATGTTGTTCGTGGCCTCGTGTACTATCTCAATGAGTCTACTCTCAGTTTGGAAGGACAACACCTCGTAATCTATCTGGGTAGCCTTCAACCTGATGACATCAACATCGATCTCTCTAATTTCCAGTAAATTCTCCCCCTATCCCCCTTCTTTCCTTTCCCATTCCCCATTCTGGCTCCCCTCTTACCCCTTCTTTTCTCTTCACTTGCCCATCATTTCCCTTCGAGTCCACTCCTCCTTCCCTTTCTCCCATGGTCCATTGTCCTCTCCTATTGGGTTCCTTCTTCTTCAGTCCTTTGACTATTCCACCTGTCACCTCCCAGCTTCTCACATTATCCCCGCTCATCCACCCACCAACCTTCCCCCTCCCCTGCTCTCACCTATCACCTGCCAGCTTGTACTTATCCCCCTACCCTCTCCCCCACCACACCTTTTTATTCTGCTGTCTTCCTTTCCTTTCCAGTCTTGATGAAGGGTCTCGGTCTGAAAAATCAACGATTTATTCCCCCCCGCCCCCGGTAGATGATGCCTGATCTGCTGAGTTCCTCCAGCATTTTCTGTATGTTGCTCCAGATTTCCAACAACTGCAGAATCTCTTGTGTTTATAATTTTAAGGTAGGTCACTCCTCAGCCTTCCTTCTGTCACAACCACGGATTCGGCAGCGCAGCAGATATGGCAATTGCACTCGTGAATATGCACATGCCAGCTAATTATTATTACATTGTGATAGTATTTAACTCCATTCATTCCGTCATAGTTTTCATCGAGACTTGGACACAGCAACACTTCGCTGCCTGCTTGCATTCCACCTTGCCTGAGAAATTGGACTGTCAAGTCAACTGACTCTGAAGACTAGCGGTATTCGTTTTATTCTTAGTTGTTCTTCCCAGCCGTGGTGCAGGCTTCATTTTCCATTTGGTGGTTTTAGTTAACAGTCCTGTTTGGCCTAGCGTTTATTGTTTTCTTTTCGCTTTAACACTGTTTGCATTAAAGTCTGCGAACTATCAACCTGCTTTGGTGTCTCTCACTCCGCACTTGGGCCATATCTGAATCTGGTAAAACCTTTCTCTGGAGCATAGAGACCTAGTCTGTCAACCCTTCCTTGACGTGTGAAACCTTGTGTCTCTGGTATCGTTCCTCTCAGGTTCTCAGCCCCTTCTCCAAAGCCTTTAGATCCATTTCATTGACGTAGAGACCAGAACTATATGCGAAGAGGGTGGTACCGTGAGCAGCTGTTGGTGTTGTTACCTCACAGTTCTGGTGACCCAGCTTCACTCATACCTTGGATGCTGTCCGCAGAGAATTGAAGCAGGAATTTATTATTGTCACGTGTACCAAAATACAGTGAAAAGTTTGTCTCGCATACTGTTTATACAGATCAGATCACTGAACAGTGCACTGAGACAGAACAAGGTAAAACAATAACAATGCAAAATAAAGTATAACAGCTACAAAGGAAGTGTTGTGCAGGTCGGAAGGCTGGAGCTGATGCATGCCATGACCAGCCTCTCAAAGCACTTTAAGATGGTGCAGATCAGAGCTACCGTGCAGCAGTTGTTAAGGTACAGTATCTTGTTTTTCTTAGTTACTAGGATGATAGTGGTCCTCTTAAAGCAGGTGGGAACCACAGATTGAAGCAGGGGGAGGTTATAAATATCTGCAAATACACCCGCCAGCTGATCTGTGCAGAATCTAAGGACACAGCCAGGGACGCCATCTGGTCCAGAAGTGTGGAGTTTCTTTCGAATGCTCTGATTCTCCCCCACATTCCAAAGCCATGGCAGACGGTAGTTAATTAGCCACAGTAAATTCGTGTAGGTAATGGTAACTGTTTAAACAATGTTGCTTAGCACAGTACAGTAGCATGGTGTTTAGTGTAATGCTTTACAGCATCAGCAGCTGAGATTCAATTCTCACTGTTTTCTGGAAAGACTTTATACGTTCTCCCCATGACTGTGTTTGTTTCCTTTGCGTGCTCCAGTTCCTTACTACGTTCCAAAGACGTACAGCTTAGCAAGTTGTGGGCATGCTATGTTGGCACTGGAAGCAAGAAAACACTTGTAGGTTGGAGGCTACCCGGACAGAATACAAGGTGTTGTTCCTCCAACCTGAGTGTGGCCTCATTGTGGCAGTAGAAGAGGCCATGGATAGACATATCAGAATGGGAATGGGAAGTAGAATTAAAATGGGTAGACATATCGGAATTCTACTTCCCATTCCTATTCTGATATGTCTAGCCATGACCTCCTCTACTGTAAAGATGAAGCCACACTCAGGTTGGTGGAACAACACCTTATATTCCGTCTGGGTAGCCTCCAACTGGATGACATGAACATTGATTTTTCAAACTTTCGGTAAAGGGCCTTCACCATTCACCATCCCCTTTTCCCTCTTTCACCTTATCTCCTTGCCTACCCATTGCATCACTCTGGTGCTCCTCCCCCCTTTTCTTTCTCCCATGGCCTTCTGTCCTCTATTAGATTCCCCCTTCTCCTCCCCTGTATCTCTTTCATCAATCAACTTTCCAGCTCATACTTCACCCCTCTCCCTCCCTGTTTCACCTATCACCTTCTGTTTCTCCCTCCTTCTCCCCACCTTGTAACTCTACTCATCTTTTTTCTCCAGTCTTGGCCCAAAACGTCGACTGTACTCTTTTCTATAGAAGCTGCCCGACCTGTTAATTTCCTCCAGCATTTTGTGCGCGTTGCTTGGATTTCCAGCATCTGCAGATTTTCCCTTGTTTGTGATAGGGGATTCTGTGGGTGAGAACGAGATTCCCGGATGATATGGTGCCTCCTAGGTGCCAGGTTCTAGGATATCTTGGATCAAGTTCTCAGCATTCTTTAGCAGAAGGGTGAACAGCCAGAAGCCGTGGTCCCTGTAGGTACCAATGACATGGGTAGGATGAGTGACGAAAGTCTAGTCAAGTCGAGTCACTTTTCATTGTCATTTCAATCATAACTGCTGGTACAGTACACAGTAAAAACGAGACAACGTTTTTCAGGACCATGGCGCTATATGAACAATACAAAAAACTATACTGAACTACGTAAAACAACACAAAACTACACTAGGCTACAGACCTACCCAGGACTGCATAAAGTGCACAAAACAGTGCAGGCATTACAATAAATAATAAACAAGACAATAGGCACAGTAGAGGGCAGTAGGTTGGTGTCAGTCCAGGCTCTGGGTATTGAGGAGTCTGATGGCTTGGGGGAAGAAACTGTTACATAGACTGGTCGTGAGAGCCCGAATACTTTGATGCCTTTTGCCAGATGATAGGAGGGAGAAGAGTTTGTATGAGGGGTGCGTGGGGTCCTTCATAATGCTGTTTGCTTTACGGATGCAGCGTGTGGTGTAAATGTCTCTAATGGTGGGAAGAGAGACCCCAATGATCTTCTCAGCAGACCTCACTATCTGCTGCAGGATCTTGCGATCTGAGATGGTGCAATTTCCAAACCAGGCAGTGATGCAGCTGCTCAGGATGCTCTCAATACAACCTCTGTAAAATGTGATGAGGATGGAGGGTGGGAAATGGACTTTTCTCAGCCTTCACAGAAAGTAGAGACGCTGCTGGGCTTTCTTTGCTATCGAGCTGGTGTTGAGGGACCAGGTGAGATTCTCCACCAGGTGAACACCAAGAAATTTGATGCTCTTCACGATCTCTATGGAGGAGTCGTCGACGTTCAGCAGAGAGTGGTTGTTCCATGTCCTGAAGTCAACAACCATCTCTTTTGTTTTGCTTACATTCAGAGACAGGTTGTTGGCTCTGCACCAGTCCGTTAGCCGCTGCACCTCCTCTCTGTATGCTGATTCATCGTTCTTGCTGATAAGACCCACCACGGTCGTGTCATCGGCGAACTTGATGATGTGGTTCACGCTGTGTGTTGCAGCACAGTCGTTGGTCAGCAGAGTGAACAGCAGTGGACTGAGCACACTGCCCTGGGGGGCCCCCGTGCTCAGTGTGATGGTGTTGGAGATGCTGCTTCCGATCCAGACTGACTGAGGTCTCCCGGTCAGGAAGTCTAGGATCCAGTTGCAGAGAGAAGTGTTCAGGCCCAGTAGGCTCATCTTTCCAATCAGTTTCTGAGGAATGATTGTGTTGAATGTCGAACTGAAGTCTATGAACAGCATTCGAATGTACATGTCTTTTTTGTCCGGGTGGGTTAGGGCCAGGTGGAGGGTGATGGCAATGGCGTCGTCTGTTGAACGGTCAGGGTGGTACGCGAACTGCAGGGGGTCCAGTGAGGGGGGCAGCAGGGTCTTGATGTGCCTCATGACAAGCCTCTCGAAACACTTCATGATGATGGATGTGAGTGCGACGGGACAGTAGTCGTTGAGGCAGGACACTGATGACCTCTTCGGCACGGGGACGATGATGGTGGCCTTGAAGCACATAGGAACGACGGCGCTGCTCAGGGAGATGTTGAAGATATCAGTGAGACTCTCAGCTAACTGGTCTGCACATCCTCTAAGCACTCTGTCAGGAATATTATCTGGTCCAACAGCCTTCCGTGGGTTGACTCTGCACAGGGTTCTCCTCACATCGGTCACGGTAAGACACAGCACCTGGTAGTTTGGAGGAAGGGTGGCCTTCCTCGCCGCCATGTCATTTTCTGCCTCAAAACGAGCATAGAAGTTATTCAATGCATCTGGGAGGGAGGCATCACCAGCACAGGCAGATGGTGTTGTCTTGTCGTTGGTGATGTCCTGAATGACCTTCCACATGCGCCGCGTGTCGCCGCTGTCCTGGAAGTGGCGGTGGATTCGCCGGGCGTGTGCATGCTTTCCCTCTCTGATGGCCCGGGATAGTTTGGCCCTCGCTGTTGTTAGGGCTGCCTTGTCATCTGCTCTGAAGGCGGAGTCACGGGTCCTCAGCAGCGCATGCACATCCGCGGTCATCCATGGCTTCTGGTTAGCGCGGGTAGTGATGTTCAGTATAGGGAGTTAGGTGCTAAGTTAAAGGGCAAGACCTCCAGGGGTGTGATCTCAGGAATGCTACCCATGCCTCCTGCTAGTGAAACCAGAACTAGGAAGATTATATAGCTTAATACGCGGCTAAGGAGTTGGAGAAGGAGGAAGGGCTAAAGATCTTGGATCATTGTGCTCTCTTCCAGCTAAGGTGGAACCTGTACAGAAGGGACTGTTTGCACCTGAACTGAAGGGGGATTAAAATCCTAGTGGGAAGATTTGTTAATGCTGCATGGTGGTGTTTAAATTAGAATTGCAGGGGGATGGGAACCAGAGTGCCAGAACTGTTAGTGGAGAGGTTATGGAGGCAGGTGTTGTTGAAACCTCAGAGACAAAGTTAGGAATCAAAAGGTTGAGCATGGTGTGACTAGTGTCCTGAGTTGTGTATATTTCAATGCAAGAATTATGCCAGGAAAGGAGGATAATGGTGCTGAAGATGAGGTCGCTGGTTTACAAAGCAAGGCAATCTGTAGTGAGGGGAGGCTGTTGATAGGGCAAAATTGCAGTCAACAGGATGAGTTGCGAGGTAAGAAGTAGACAAAATTGAAAAGGATGAATACAGGTCTGAAGGTGTTGTATCTGAATGCACACAGTACATAGAATAAGGTCGATGAACGCAGCACAGCTGCAGATTGGCAGGTCTGATGTTGTGGGCATCACTGAATCATGGCTGAAAGATTATAGCTGGGAGCTTAATGTCCAAGGATACACATTGCATCAAAAGGACAGGCAGGAAGGCAGAGGGGGTGGTGTTGTTCTGTTGGTAAAAAATGAAATCAAATCATTCAAAAGAGGAGACATAGGGTCAGAAGGGGTTGAATCATTGCGGATAGAACTAAGGAACTGCAAGAGTAAAAAGAAACTGATGGAATTTATATACAGACCCCAAACAATAGTAAGAACGTGCTCTACAAATTACAATGGGAGATAGGAAATGCATGCCAAAAGGGCAATGTTACAATAGTCACGGGGGACTAAAATCAGATGCGTCAATATCACAGTAGAGTAAAGGAAATTACAGAAACTTGAGAGAGGAGTTGGCCAGAAATAATAGGAAGAGAATTAATATGCAGGGATGACGGCAGAGCAGCAACGGCTGGAATTTCTGGAAGCAACTCGGAAGGCGCAGGATATATACATCCCAAAGAGGAAGAAGTATTCTAAAGGAAAGATGGCACAACCGTGGCGAACAAGAGAAGTCAAAGCCAACATTAAAGCAAAAAAGAGAGCATATAATAGAGCAAAAATTGGTGGGAATTGAGAGGATTGGGAAGCTTTTAATAACCAAACAAAATCAACTAAAAAGTAAGGTAAATGTGGAATACAAAAGTAAGCTAGCAATAATTTTAAAAGAGGATACCAAAAGTTTCTTCAGATACCAAAATGTAAAAGAGAGGTGAGAGAAGATATCAGATCACTAGAAAATAATGCTAGAGAGGTAGTAATGGGGAACAACGAAATAGCAGACAAAGTGAATAAGTATTTTGAATCAGTCATCACTGTTGAAGACACTAGCAGTGAAGTAGAAGTTCCAGGTGTCAGGGGTCATGAAAGGTGAGAAGTTACCATAATTAGAGAGAAGCTCCTTGGGAAATTGAAAGGTCTGAAGGTGGATAATTCACCTGGACCAGATGATGTACATCCCTGTGTTCTGCAATTGGTGGCTAAAGAGATGGTTGAGGCATTAGTAATGATCTTTCAAGAATCACTAGATTCTGGAATGGTTCTGCAAGACTGGAAAATTGCAAATGTCACTCCAGTCTTCAAGAAGGGAGAGAGGCAGAAGAAAGGAAACTATAGGCCAGTTAGTCTGATCTCAGTGGCTGGGAAGATGTTGAAGTTGATTATTAAATATAAGGGTCTCAGAGTACTTGGAGGCAGGTGATAAAATTAGCAATAGTCAGCCTGGTTTCCTCAAATGAAAATCTTGCCTGACAAATTTGTTGGAATTTTTTGAAGAAATAACAAGCAGGATTGACAAAGGAGAATCGGTTGATGTTGTGTACTAGGATGTTCTGAAGGCCCTTGACAAAGTGTCACACGAGGCTGCTTAACAAGCTATGAGCCCATGGCATTACAGGAGAGATTACAGCATGAACAAAGCAGTGGCTGATTGGCTGGAGGCAAAAACTGGGAATAAAGAGAGCCTTTTCTGGCTGTCTGTCAGTGACTAGGTGTTCTACAGGGATCTGTGTTGGGACTGATTGTTCTCATGTGTCAATAACTTGGATGATGGAATTGATGCTTTTGTTGCAAAGTTTGCAGATGGAATGAAGATAACCAGAGAGGCAAGTGGTTTTGAGGAAGTAGAGAGACTACAAAAATACTTAGATTAGGAGAATCGGCAAAGAAATAGCATCTAGAATACATTTTCAGGAAGTGTATAGTCATGCACTTTGGTAGAGGAAATTAAAGAGTTAACTATTTTCTATATAGGGAGAAAATACATACCACTGAGGTGCAATGGAACTTGAGAGTCCTTGCGCAGGATTCTCCAAAAGTTAATTTGCAGGTTGAGTCTGTGGTGAGGAAGGCAAATGCAATGTTAGCATTTATTTCAAGAGGACTACAATTTAAAACCTAGTCAGCCCAAGTTGACCATGCCGATCTAGCTAAAACCAAGGATGTAATGTTGAGACTTTATAAAGCACTGGTGAGGCCTCACTTGCAGTATTGTCAGCAGGTTTGGGCCCCTTACCTTAGAAAGGGTTTGTTGAAACTGAAGAGGGTTCAAAGGAGGTTCACGAAAATGGTTCTAGGATTGAATTACTTGTCACATGAAAAGTGTTTGATCGCTCTGGGCCTGTATTGTACCTTACTGTGCCTTACAAAAATGGGCCTTACTTTCCATTTTTCTATTTTCTATTTATGGTTTATAATCTAACTTTTTAATATTTACTAATTTTTACAATTTTTAATATTTAATATTTGTAATCCAGGGAGCGGGAAGCGCAGAATCAAATATCGCTGTGATGATTGTATGTTCTAGTACCAATTGTTTGGCGACAATAAGGTATAAAGTATTCACTGGAATTCAGAAGAATGAGGGGTGACCTCAATGAAACTTATCGAACGGTGAAAGGCCTTGATAGAATATTTTCTATGGTAGGAGAGTCTAAGACCGGAGGACACAGCCTCAGAATAGAGGGGTGTCCTTTCAGAATGGAGATGAGGGGGAATTTCTTTAGCTGGAGAGTGGTGAATCTATGGAATTCTTTGTCACAGGCAGTTGTGGAGCCCAAGTCTTTATATATATTTAAGGCAGAGTTGATATCTTCTTGATTGATCAAGGCATGAAAAGATATGGGTAGACCACAGGAGACTGGGACTGAGATGAAAATTGGATCAGCCCTGATGAAATGGCAGAACAGTCTCAATAGGCCAAATGGCCTAATTCTATTCCTACATCTTATGAGCTTGCCTTATGTTCTACTTTTGTGAGCAGTTCTCTTCAATTTGATAAATCTTCGTAACGCCCTCCTACAATCTACAGTACTGTGCAGCAGTCTTAAGCACACACATATATATATATCTAGATCGGCATGGATGAGATGGGCTGACGGGCCTACATCTGAATGACTCCAATTAAGAACAGGATGGCCCCATCTAAATATGAGCAGCCCAGCAACTAAGAAATGTCTTTTTTTTTCTTTCAAAAGCCTGAGGATGTTGGGGTACATCTGGAGCTTTCAAGGTCAGGTGGAAAGTTGGGTCAAACTGTCAAAGGATATGAAACTTAAGTGAGCAAATTAAGCTGAGGAAGAGTTCAGCCATGATACAATTGAGTGCTGGAACAGACACAATTGGGCTGAATGGTCTCTTCTCACTGTGAAAAATAGAGCAAGAAATAATAATGCAGTAGGTGCTTCAAAGTGAGATAGGGTTGAAATGTTAATCTTCCAAGGCATAAAGCATTCAAAATTAAATTCAGAGAACTGGAGGCACTGATTCGCATGGAAGTGCATATGCTTTAGTTTTATCTGGAAAGTGGCTCTATCCAGTGCGTGATGGGAGCTGAGTATTCTGTCCTATAAAATGCTAAGTATAGGAAATCAGACTAGAGTGTCACCTGATTAATTGAGGGCAAGATTATAGCCTGGAACAAAAATATATGATGCAGACATTTTGACAAAATCTGTGTTGATTTAGGAACAATGAATCATCAGTTACATATTCTAAATGCACTGTAGATCCTTAAGTAGTAGAGAAGAAATTGAAAATAAATTTTGCAGACAGCTCAGGAAAGTCTGATGCCGTAGCAAAGTTGAAAAACAGCTACCTGACCTGGAAATTTACCGCTGGTCCTTAATCTTTGCTGGTTCAAGACCACGGAACACCATCACTAACAGCACAGTGGGAATATCTTCGCCACATGGACCACAGCTGCGTAAAGAAGCGAATTCTCAAGGGCCATTAGGGATGGACAATAAACACTAGAGTTTCCATGACGCACATATGAACAAATCCTACCTCATTAACGCTTTGATTGTGAATGTCTTGCCCTTTGTTTTCAAATCCCTTCGTGTTTTCATTGATCCCAACATCTGCTGCATCGCACCGGACCTACATCCCTCCATGGTCTGTGTTCTCTAGCTGTGACCACTAATTCTTCCTGAATTAACTGGGATCATGATCATTCACTGTGCTTCTCTTGCTGAGACCTCTGGAACTTCATGTTGAAACCTTTCTACCTCTTTACACCTTTCTCTTCATAAAACCCAGCTCTCCGATCAAGTTTGAGCTTATGACTTCAGAGTCAAATTGTGTTCAAGAACGTTTCTGCAAAGCTTCAACAAGTTTTTCCTTGTTAAACTCCTTCATGATTATTATCTGTTGTCATTCTATGAAAGACTAAGCTGGGACAATTCTCTACAGTTCAAGTGGGGAAGGGGTCTTGCAGCTTAATCTGCTGCCAAATGTGGCTCAGTTGTCGGTGTTCACTTACAGAAAATGGTAGTTTCAAATCTCACTCCAGCAACTTGCACTTACAAATTCAGGCTGACTCTCCAGCATTACTTTGGAGGTCTTTGCAATGAGATGTTAAGTAAAGAACCTATGGTGCTACTGTGGAGAAGAGTTATTTCTGGGTTAATATTGCAACCCAATTAAAAACACTAACACCTTTATTAGGGGACCTTATTAGGTATGTTCTGTATCTAATAAAGTGGCCACTGAGTGCATGTTCGTGGTCTTCTGCTGCTGCAGTCAATCCATTTCAAAGTTCAACATGCTGTGAGTTCAGAGATGGTCTTCTGCACACCACTGTTGTAAGCATGGTTATCTGAGTTACTGTCACCTTCCTGTCAGCTTACAGTCTGGCCATTCTCCTCTGACCTCTCTCCTTAACAAGGTATTTTCGCCCACAAAGCTGCCAGTCACCAGCTGTATTTTATCTTTCATACATTCTCTGTAAACTCTACAGACTGTTAAGTATAAAAATCACAGGAGATCACCAGTTTCTGAGATACTCAAACCACCCTGTCTGGCACTAACAATCATCCCACTGTCAAAGTCACTTAGATCATGTTTCTTACCATCACAACCTGGTACAGAAGTTGTCCTGTCCAAGACCGGAAGAAGCTGCAGAAGATCGTGAACATGGCGCAGCACATCACACAAACCTATTTTCCGTCCTTGGACTCACTTTACACCGTATGCTGTCGGAGCAGTGCTGCCAGGATAATCAAGGACACGACCCACCCAGCCAACACAATTTTCCCTCCGGAAGAAGGCTCAGGATCTTGAAGATTCGTACAGCCAGATTTGGGAACAGCTTCTTTCCAACTGTGATAAAACTGCTGAACGGATCCTGACCCGGATCTGACCCGTACCCTCCAAATATCTAGACCCGCCTCTCGGTTTTTTTTTGCACTACCTTATTTTCCATTTTTCTATTTTCTATTTATGATTTATAATTTAAATTTTTGCTATTTACTATCGACTTGTAATCCAGGGAGCAGGAAACGCAGTATCAAATATCGCTGTGATGATTGTACATTCAAGTATCAACTGTTTGGCGACAATAAAGTATAAAGTATGAAGTATTCATTCTGATGTTTGGTCTGAACAACAACTGAACCTCTTGACCATGTCTGCATGCTTTAATGCATTGAGCTGCTGACACGTATTGATTAGATAACTGTATTAATAAGCTGGTGTACAGGTGTACCTAATAAAGTGGACATAGAGTACATTTATTATTTACTGCTCTTTGTAGAAGCTTCCTATGTATTAATTCAGCTGTCCATTTTCCTCCATAGATGCTGCCTGGCTTGTGAGGTTCCTCTGGCACCTTGTCTGCTGCTCCAGATACCTGCTCCGCTAGTCTTTCGTGTCTCTTCTGTATTGATTGTGGTGTTTCTTAACTATATTGGGAAAAACGATGCTCAGGGTCATCCTACAGAAAGTAGTGGATATGGCCCAGTCCATCATGGATAAAGCCCTCCCAAACATTGAGCATGTTTGCATGAAACACTGTCACAGGAAAGCAGTATCCACCATCACTAACCTCAACCACCCTGGACCTACTGCCATTAGGAGTAAGGTACAGGAACATCAGGACTCAAATCACCAGGTTCAGGAACAGTTACTACCCCTCAACCATCAGACTTTTGAAACAAAGGGGGTAACTTCACTTGCCCCATCATTGAAATGTTCCCACTACCAATAGACTCACTTCCAAGGACTCTTCATCTCACATTCTCAATATTTATTGTTTATTTCCTTATTACTATTATTTTTTTCTTTTTATATTTGCACAGTTTGTCATCTTCTGCACTATGGTTGAATGCCTAAGTTGGATGGTCTTTCACTGATTCTGTTATGGTTATTATTCTATAGATTTATTGAGTATGCCCACAAGAGAATGAATCTCAGGATTTTATATGGTGACAAATATGTACTATGATAATAAATTTACTTTGAAAGAGACATGAAAGATGCAAGATTTTGTTTCCAAGTGCTTTCTCTCATTCCTACTTAACAAAGGGTCCCTGTGCAATAACACAAAACAGAAAGGTAAGGGAAAGCTGAGCATGGAAATGAAAATTAGAAACTGCAATTCAACTGTAATGAAACTGAAATAAATGCCAGTAATAGTTGGATTAGTCACTGAACAAAGATATATTCTATATTAACTGGATGTCTGTCTGTCTAGGTACCATATCCGATGCGGACTTTGGTGACAATGGTTTTCCATGTAGATCTATCCTTTGTTTTTTGAATGACATCCATTTCCTCGATGTGTTGCCACCTGGCTATGCTTTTGATGTACACAAGCCGAGGTCTTCCTCTAGGTTTAATCCCCTCAATCTTTCCAGAGAGCATGAGTTTTTCTAGTTCATCTTTCCACATGATGTGTTCTAGGAATCTGAGTTGTCTTTCTCTTATTGCTGGTGTGAGTGATCGAACTGCTTGGGCTCTTCTGAGAACTTCTTCATTTGATGTGTGTGTAGTCCATGATATTTTTAACATCCTCCTATAGAAACTGTAGAAACTGGATGTAGAATTAATAAATGGATGAAGGGGTTGTGATAGCTATGTAAATGCAGGATAAAGAAGAGGTGGGATTGGAAAGTGGCAGTGATGTTACTTGACAAATACATGAGGTGATTGGAGTTCATTCTCAGCATGATCAGATCGAGATTGGTTCTCATGAAAGATGGTCAAGCTGAAAAGTCCAATTCTGCTTTGCTCTCGGCAGTAGCTGCCTGACCTCAGCATCGGAATCAGAATCAGGCTTATTACCACTGACGTACGTCAGGAAATTAGTTGTTTTGTGGCTGCAATACAGTGCAAGATATGAAAAAAAATACTGTAGCTTACAAAAAGAAATTGATAAATAGAGAATGCAAAAGAGGAATAACGGGTTCAGGGGTCATTAAGGGAACCGACGGTGGAAGTGAAGAACCTGTTCTTAAGATGGTGACCATGGGTCTTCCAGCTCCTGTACATCCTCCCTGAAGGAGAGGAGCGATGAGAAGAAGGCACAAACCAGATGGTGAGGGTCTTGAATGATGGATTCTACCTTTGTGAGTCCCCGCCTCCTGAAGATGTCCTTGATGGTAGGGAGGTTTGTGCCCCTGATTTTGCTGGTTAAGTCTCCAACTCCCTGCAGCCTCTTTCAATCCTGTGCATTGGAATCTCCATAGCAGGCGGTCAGCATGCTCTCCACGTCCATCTGAGGAAATGGCTAGAGCCTTTGGTCACACACCAAACCTCCTCAAACTCCTAATAATATATAGCCATCGGCAAGTCCGCTTCATGACTGCATCAATACGTTGGGTCCAGGTTAGATCCTCTGAAATGTTGATGCCCAGGAATATGAAGCCGGTCACCCTTTCCGCTGCTGACCCCTCAAAGAGGACTGGTGTGCGTTCTTCCAACATCCCTTCCCAAATTCCACAATTAATTCCTTGGTCTTATTGATGTAAGGTTGTTGTTGCTACACCACTTAACCAGCTGATCAACCTCACTCCAATATGCCTCTCATTGTCATTTGAGATTCTACCAGCAACAGTGGAATTTCTGGATGGTATTTGAGCTGTGTCTAGCCACACAGTCATGAGTGCATAGAACGCAGAGCAATGGGCTAAGAACAGATCCTGGAGGTGGGCAGCGTTGGTTGTCAGTGAAGAGATGTTATTCCCACTCTGCACTGACTATGGTCTCCCAATCAAGAATCTAGTTGCAGAGGGAGGTACAGAAACCCAGGTTTTGAGGCTTGTTGATGAGTACTGAGAGGATGGCAGTTTTGACGACTAAGCTGTAGGGGTGTATGGAGTGTCCAGGGAGGGGTAGCACCTCAGGTGGCAGGCTTTTTGCGCTCTGCCCCGGGGCAGCTCATTCAAATTTGGCCCCCACCTGCCACCCAGCGCTCACCTGTTTGCATGCGAGAGTGGCCACACCCAGGTGCACCGCTTGGACAAGTGGGATAAACCAGGTGAGGGTAGCCAGAAGCCTCCAATCCCAGTGAGACAGAGGTATACCTACCCTAGCACGCGAAGCCAGTTCTGGTGGACTGGGCGGGTGAGATTAACTACAAGATCCAACAGCCAAGAAGGCGGTGCTGCAATGCTTTGTGGAGAGCGAAGAGCATGACAAGGCACAGAAGGCATCATGGCTATCCACTGCAGCCGAGGAAGTCTCCAGTCATGATGATTTTTCATACCATTGGACCAAGATTTTTGAGGAAGAGAGAGTAGAACTGCCCCAGTGCAACGGCTTTTTCCACTACTAAACTCCTCCTGCACAAGTTTTGGTCATTTGAACATAGAAACATAGAAAATAGGTGCAGGAGTAGGCCATTCGGCCCTTCGAGCCTGCACCGCCATTCAGTATGATCATGGCTGATCATCCAACTCAGAACCCTGTACCAGCCTTCCCCTCATACCTCCTGATCCCTTTAGCCACAAGGGCCATATCTAACTCCCTCTTAAATATAGCCAATGAACTGGCCTCCACTGTTTCCTGTGGCAGAGAATTCCACAGATTCACCACTCTCTGTGTGAAGAGGTTTTTCCTAATCTCGGTCCTAAAAGGCTTCCCCTTTATCCTCAAACTGTGACCCCTTGTTCTGGACCTCCCCAACATCGGGAACAATCTTCCTGCATCTAGCCTGTCCAATCCCTTTAGGATTTTATATGTTTCAATAAGATCCCCCCTCAATCTTCTAAATTCCAACAAGTATAAGCCTAGTCGATCCAGTCTTTCATCATATGAAAGTCCAGCCATCCCAGGAATCAATCTGGTGAACCTTCTTTGTACTCCCTCTATGGCAAGGATGTCTTTCCTCAGATTAGGGGACCAATACATGTAATCAATAAAGAGCAGACTAATGTATGTACTGCTGTTGTCCAGGTGGTCCAAGGCCAGGTCAAGAACCAGTGAGGTAACTTCTGCTGTAGACTTGTTGTAGCAGTAGGCAAATTGCAGAGGGACCAGGTCCTTTCTCAGGCAGGAGGCATTTCCTGTCATAATCAACCTCTGAGAACACTTCATCTCAGTAAATGTAAGTGCCACCGGGGGATGGTCATGGAAGCTTTCATCTGCAGTGAGAGTTTGAAAATGCCCTTGAACACTCAAGCCAGTTGAGTAGTTCCAGAATTTGAATTCAATTCAGCAGCAAATCATCTGCTGACCACGAGACTGCAGGATCATCGTTAACTGATTTGCTAATTTCCTTTAATAAAGGAACTATAGGCTGACCTCCAACCTTTTAATAAAATGACTCTTCTTTTCACTCGAACCCCCCAATGAACTACTCAATGTACTGGAGACATCAATAAGCATCTGCCAGAAATCTTCAGACCACCAAGAATTAACACCAGAGACATAAAATAGAGATTAATCTCAAGTTAGATGCTCAGATAAATCGGAGCAAGTGGATATCAAAGCCAAAAAAAAAGAAACCAAATCTGTCTTAAATTTCATTTATATGACACATATACTCAATGGCAACTTTATTAGGTATAGCTGCACATTCATGCAATTATCTAATTAGCCATTCATGTGGTAGCAACTCAATGCATAAAGGTCAAGAGGTTCAGTTGTTGCCCAGACCAAACATCAGAATGCGGAAGAAATGTGATCTCAGTGACTTTGACCATTGGTGACAGACAGGGTGCTTAGAGTATCTCCAAAACTGCTAATCTCCTGGGGGTTTCATGCACAACAGTCTCTAAAGTTTACAAAGAATGGTGTGAATAAATGGAAAAAAAATACATTCAGCAAGGGGCAATTACATGGGTGAAAGTACCTTGTTAATGGGAGAGGTCCGAGGAGAAGGGCCAGAATGGTTCAAGCTGCCAGGAAGGTGATAGTAACTCAAATAACCACATGTTGCAACAGTGGAGTGTGGAAGAGGATCCCTGAAAGCACAACACGAACCTTGAAGTGGATGGGATGCAGCAGCAGAAGACCACAAACATGCACCCAATGGCCACTTTATTAGGTACAGATGGAACTTGAGTATACACTGAGTGTGCATTGGAGGGTAAATCAAGACGAAGTCAACAAGAACTATAAGAGCATAGTATAGAGAAAATGGAAAGACATCATGAAAACCAGAGCACAACATAAATCTAAACACACGAGAAGCCTGCAAAGCAGGTAAACTGGAATATTGAGGAGATAAAAGATCTATAAGCCATAATTTTCCAAAACTTGCAATACAGTTGAATGGGCATTATTTTAAATATAGGCCATCTGGACACCTCAATTAGATTCCAGCATGCAAGTCCTTTATAAGTTTCTATTATTCAACATATAAACCACCCGTATTTATCAATTTGATTCCAGCTTGCAACTGAGTGAGTGGTTCTATTATTTTATTTTAGTGTGCAATCAGATCAGTTGGTTATGGGTCTATTGTTCCCCAGCCCCCTGATTTGATTCCATACCAAAAACCTCATTTTTGATTTTCATTATTCTGTACACAAAATGTGCAAACGTTTGATTAGTTTATACTGTCGTGTGATACAGATATTTGTCTCCACAGAGTCAAGGAAGGATATAGTATAGAAACAGGCCCTTTGACTCACTCAGTTCACATACACTTCAAGTCCTCCCAGATCCTACTGCTCACCTTGAGGCAATTCACAGCAACCAATTAACCTACCAAACCACATATCTTTAGAAGATGGGGAGAAAACCAGAGCACCCAATGGAAACCCATGTGTGCTTAACTCATTCACTGAATCATATGGGAAGACGGACCCTTCCTTCAACGTGCATGGGACAAACATCTCCCGATGCGGCCTTCTATATATTGGCGAGACCCGACGCAGGCTGGGACACCATTTCGCTGAACACCTACGCTCTGTCCGCCAGAGAAAGCAGGATCTCCCAATGGCCACACATTTTAATTCCACATCCCATTCCCATTCTGATATGTCTATCCACGGCCTCCTCTACTGTAAAGATGAAGTCACATTCAGGTCGGAGGAACAACACCTTATATTCCGTCTGGGTAGCCTCCAACCTGAAGGCATGAACATTGACTTCTCTAACTTCGGTTAATGCCCCACCTCTCCTTCGTACCCCATCCTTTATTTATTTATTCTTTTTCCCCCTTTTTCCTCCCTTCATCCATCTCACTATAACTCCTTGCCCATCTTCTGGTCTCCCCTCCCCCTTTCTTTCTCCCTAGGCCTCCCGCCCCATGATTCTCCAGCCTCGTATCCTTTTTGCCAATCAACTATCCAGCTCTTGACTCCATCCCTCCCCCTCCTGTCTTCTCCTATCATTTCGGGTCTCCCCCTCCCCCTGCCACTTTCAAATCTCTTACTATCTCTTCTTTCAGTTAGTCCTGACGAAGGGTTTCGGCCCAAAATGTCGACTGTACCTCTTCCTATAGATGCTGCCTGTCCTGTTGCATTCACCAGCAATTTTTATGTGTGTGTTGTCTACCAACTTGTCCCTGCTGTACAACAATGCCTTTTAACCTGTAATGAGCTCTCCAAGCCTGTGGGGGGAGCCAGAGAGCACTTGGATCCGATGTTTCAATAGCGCTTCAGTTAGTTAATTGTTGTTAATCAACAATTATTCAACTAGTAATTGATAATTGTTTAACTTTGATAAGCTTATTTTGATAAGCTCGGGGAATCCAGGTCACCTGTACCTTTTCAGCAGACGTTCCCTGGCGCTTATCATGGGGTCCCAGTTCTGAGAATGTTTTGTCTTGTGGTTTTGCTCAGTTGAGGCACTGATGTTCTGTTGGGATTCCTATGTATAAACTCTTTTTGCCGTCTCTATATGGCAGTCAGTCTTCCCTCTGCATTGCAAGTCCATCTTTACCATTGCGCACTGTGACATTAACAACTAAAGTTCACATCCTGATGCTGGAAGACGTAGCCTGTAAGTTGGGAAGCACCTCTCAGAAAAGAGAAATATCATTGATACAATCAATCATGATTTTCAATACATGAGGAAAAGACGCTAGAAGATCAAGAGCTGAGCGTGGAACAAAACCTTTGGTCTACCAAGCAGCAATGACCCCCGTCCTTTGCTGCTGAGACTTATTCATCCAGCAGCCAGTATCTAAAGGGACTGGAGAAATAACGCCAAATTTGTTTCTGCAAAATCCTCCAAATGCACTGGAAGTCTAAATGAACCAGTGTGAGATCCTTTCCCATGCCAATATCCCAGCTCAAATTACAGACAGTAATTACGGCTTCACTGGGCAGTAACATTGACATGGCCCAGAGTCCTGAATCAAACACTCTATTCCAATCACTGTTATGGGAAACGACTCGGGAAATTCCATGTCAAAGTTCTGGAGCACAAGGACATTCAGCTTTCAACCAAGCTCAAGGTGTACAAGGCTGTGGTCCTCACCTATCTCCTGTATGACTGCGAAACCTGGACCCTGTACCACAGGCACATCAAACAGCTGGAGCAGTTTCTCATGCGCTCTCTGCGGTCGATCATGAGGATTCGATGGCAGGACCGAATCACCAACCAGGAAGTCCTTGACAGAGCCAACAGCACAAACATTGAGGCAAGGATCCTCCAGGCCCAGTTACGCTATGTAATCCGCATGGGTGAAACAAGAATCCCCAGGCAGCTGCTCTACAGTGAGCTTGAGCATGGCAGTCACAATCAGGGCCGCCCCAAAAAAAGATTCAAAGACAATCTGAAATCGTACATCAAATGGACAGACCTCCAGCCTCGACAACTTGAGGAGTCCGCAGCCAACAGGGCTGCATGGCGTGCCCTGACCAGGAAAGCTGCATCTGACTTTGAGGATGACTGAAATCAGCGCCTTGCAGCAGCACGAGACTGATGCCGCAAAGCTGTGTATGCACCTGTTCTAGCAACTGCCATTCCATGTCTAACCTGCAACCACATGCCTGCTTCAGCCTTCGGCCCCCGAAGCCACATGCGTATCCGTAGATGACTGCACAACCACCTGGGCAGTAACATTTGCATGGCCCGGAGCCCTAAATCAAACACTCTATTCCAATCACTGTTACTCAAACAGAGGAGAGGATTCAAGAAGTATCCTTGAAAGCAAGAACTGCAACAGTCCTACTGCCTCCTGCCAAACCCTGACCCAGCTCAAAGTGGAGAAGAAGAATTTGGGATGGTATTGAGAAGCTTGAGTTAATGAGCTTCTGCACACCCCAGATGCGCCTCCTGCCCCACTCACAAAGGAGTCTTCATTTTCCACATGGGCTCCATCAGCCACAAAGCCAGAGTGGAAGCAACTCGTCTTCAAACCCAAGGAACTGCCCAAGAAAAAGGGAAGATAGAACTAGTTGAATGACACGATTATATTTCAAATGTAATCTATTCCTGAGTGTCCCGTGTCGTTGTAGTAGGACATGTCCTTGAGTCACCCATCTAAATCCCCTCCAACCTGTAGCTCATTTTCAAGGATCTTTCCTCTGCATATATTAAAATATGTAAGAATGAAATGTCAGCAGCTCTGTGGAGAAAAGGCAAGGGAGTGGAAGAAATTGGAGGTCTTTCAAGCCTTTGCCACAGGCATGGTGTGCATACCTCCCTGCAAAAGGCAGGATGGGGCATTGTGATTCGTGGCTTTCTGATAGCCTCGTTATTAAAACTGACATCATGCCCGCAGTGAGGAGCATGTCACTGCATGCCATATAGATTTGGGTGTATCCCTGCCGATTGCGAACAGACAGTTCACTCCAAAGGCTGGCCAGATCTGCTGGTGATCTCACCCATAGCCTGGGGACATTCTGACAGTTGTCTCCAGCTGCAACAGCATTTCACTTTTACTTCTATCAGCCTAGTGTACGACACGCAGAGCAATTGTGCTTCGTTGGCAAGGCTGGACAGATCAGGTGATGATCCTACACAATATTCCTGACATGCTTCACGTTGTCCTTAGTAATTCCCCTTACAATGCCCAATCTGCCCGTACTGTTTCAACGAGCAAAAGAGAAACAGATCACGAGGACAGCCAGAGATTTTTTCCCCCAGGGTGGAAATAGCGAATACAAGGAAACTTAACTTTATGCAACACACACAAAATGCTGGAGGAACTCAGCAGGCCAGGGAACATCTTCGGAAAATCCGGATGAAGGGTCTCGGCCCGAGACGTTGACTGCACTCTTTTCCATTGATGCTGCCTGGCCTGCTGGGTTCCTCCAGCATTTTGTGTGTGTTGCCTTGATTTCCAGCATCTGCAGATGTTTGTGATTGAGCTTAACTTTACGATGCTGGGAAGGAAGTATGGCGGGGGTGGGGGGTGGAGATTACAGATGTAGGTCTGTAACACAAATACACAAGAGTTTCTGCAGATGCTGGAAATCCAGACAAAAACACACACCCAAAATGCTGGATGAACTCAGCCGGTCAGGCGGCACCTATGGAGAGAAATGAAGAGCTGATATTTCAGGCTGAGGCCCTTCAACGGGACTCTCTATAAGAATTGGAATATTATTGTCACATGTACTGAGCTGCAATGAAAAGCTTGATTTGCATACTGTTCCTACAAATTAATTCTTTTCATCATGCATCACGGTGAGTCAATAGCAGGATGCAGAATAGGAAGTGCAGAGCACGTAGACAATAAGGTGCACGATCATAGTGAGGTAGAATGCGAGCCAAGAGTCCATCTTATTGTGCTAGGACCCATTCAATAGGCTCATAACCTACAGACTTCCAACCATAGTGCTATTAACAAGTTGCACTAACATTGCCCCCCCCTTTCCAAACAGCAAGTTCTGGTATTGGCCATTTAATACCTCTGAGCCCCATTTTGTTCGCTCCCACATTCCCCTTCCATCCTCCCTGCCACCCTCCCTATGACAGATCTTGCCTTTGACTCTTCCCTCCCTCTCTCCCTCTTCCCTGCCTCTGAAAACCCATTACATCTCAGCCAACAATTCAGATCCAATGCTTCATCAGAACTGGACAGCAGTTAACAAAAGGTCATTACTCTGCAGAGTGGATGGGAGAGGGAGGATGACTATGGAAATAGGTAGTGAACACAGATATCTGGTCAATGAGTAAATGGGAGGAGCTAGATGGTGCAAATATTAGAATTCACAAGGAACATAGGAATTCAGTGGATCAGGCAGCATTTGTGGAGAAAACTGGCTAGTTGATGTTTTGATTGGAGATCCTCCATCTGGACTCCAGCATCTGCAGTCACTCGAGTCTCAAAAAAAAAGTAAAGGTGTTGTGAAATTCAGAGCAGTAAGACAGGTTGAGGTGGCACGTCCTCCACTCCGGGGGCGGGGTGGGGGGGGAGAAAAAAGCAATAGGGAAAAGAAATCAATCAAGCTGAGCAAGTATCACGGAT
This sequence comes from Mobula birostris, assembly GCF_030028105.1. Taxonomy (NCBI): domain Eukaryota; kingdom Metazoa; phylum Chordata; class Chondrichthyes; order Myliobatiformes; family Myliobatidae; genus Mobula; species Mobula birostris. Next base: position 148,558,909 of record NC_092377.1, read on the forward strand.
GAATGACAGATCCAGACAATTCTAACTCAGATAACTCTAATCCTCTCTGTACAGATGCTGCCTGACCTGCTGAGTATTTCCAGCATTGTCTGCCCATTGTCTAGTAAATCTGATTAATAGATTATCCTTATTTTAATCTGAGGATCACCAGTTTATCCCCCTTCCCCTGTGTAACTACTGCTTGCAAGACAAAAGCTAAGTTTTGAGTGGCGCTTTTCTGTACTGCGGGATTTCATAAAAAGACTCCCCTAAAGTAAACATCTTTAAAAGCTGCATAGCAGGTGTTCTTTCCCTGTTTAAAAACATTCAGTGAAGTTTAAAATGTGAAAAAAACACTATCACAGAAACAGTTGCAATGGAACCTAATCACTCCCCAATCCACTATACTCCTCCAACACAATCAGAACATAGTCAAACTTAAACAAATCGTGGAATGGAGGATGCCGTGAGTTATAAGGTTCGAAGTACTTTTATTATCGAAGTGTGTATGCAGTAAACCATCCTGAAATTCATCTTCCCGCAGGCAGCCATGAAACAAAATAGGACCGTGGAACCAACCCGTTCAAAGAGAAACATCAAACTCCCCCCTCCCCCCATGCAAAAGTAAAATCACACAAACAGCAACAAAAAAAACAAGCAAATTGTGTCGTAATTCAACCGTGACTATGCTCAACATGTGAACAAACTTGCTCCATGTAAAATCCAAGAACAAGGGTTGGGCTCCAGGCTCTTTGAGGTTGCACTGCTGTTCGATGCCAAGACCAATGCTAAATCTCACGTCCTTTTCGCAGGTTTCATAGATTTCCACCTCCGTTTTCTGCATGTATTTTCTTAACCAATGAATCCTCAGCAAAGACCATCTCATTATAGACCTGTGATGAACAAGGCCGTGCATTTCCCTCCAACCTGATGGCATGAATATCGATTTCTCCTTCAGGTAAAATAAATTCTCTCCCCTGCTCCCACGTTCTTCTATTCCGCACTCTGTCCTCTTACTCTTCTCACCTGCCTATTACCTCCCCTCCCCAGGACCCCTCCTCCTTCCCTTTCTCTTCCACCTTCCTCTCTTATCAGGTTCCTTCCTCTCCAGACCTTTACCTTACTTACCCACTTGGCTTCACCCATCACCTTCTAGGTCTCCTCCTCTCCTTCCCCTCCCCCAGTTTTATGCTGGCATCTTCCCCCTTCCCTTCCTGTCCTGAAGAAGGGTCTCAGCACGAGACGTTGACTGTTTATTCATTTCCATAGATGCTGCCTGGACTAATGAGTCCCTCCAGCATTTTGTGTGTGCTGCTGCGCATTTCTTTGACGTTTTCCCCCAGACATTCTCACCGCAATGCTGCAGCTCACCTTAGTTAGCTCCCCGCTAGGGCAGAGCTGATCTCCAAGTACAATGGGAGACTATTCAAACAACAATCACTGCATGCTAGAATCAACGTCACACGAACCACAATAGTTGAGAGAATGAGGTGATGATAGCTTGGTACTCCAAGTTATCATCGCCTCATCCATTGAGGGCTAACAGATGATGGATATTACCCTTAACACTTGGTGGGAACTTCTGCCAATTTTACTTTCCAATAATAAATATTTATGCCAAGCCTCGGAAACTGGTCAAACTACCCATATCTTGGGAACTACCTCTCAGCTGTGGCGGACATCAATGATGAAATTTGTTCTTGCCTTTTGTGTGTCTGCCAAAGAATTTGTGAAGATCAAGGTCCCAGAACTGGCACAAAGCTACTGCAACTTTTGTGACTCAGGACTTTCTACAGCAGAGATCCAAAGGGACCGAACAAATACCACCTATGTTGCTTTGGCAGAATCCTCCAAATCCACAAGAAGCAAAATTAGCACTGTCTCCCACGCCAACATTCACCCTTTATACCTGGTTGCTCTGTTGGACAGGGCATGTCAAGACAGGTCGAGCTGTTGCCTTCTGCACAAGTTCATGTATGCACAGGTACAATGAAAAACATATTTGCAGCAGCTTCACAGGCACATAGCATTAGAGGCACAACATTCACAGAAGAAACCAATTAACCATAAATTACACGAGAAATAACACAGAAAAAATATCTATTATAGGGCAAAGTGGTTAAAGCGTACATGGTGTTGCTATACTGAGGCAGTGACTGTGGTTCATTTGGGCTATTTGGAGGTAGTGATTAGGTTCATTTGTTTGCCCAACATTGGACTCCCACAATAAGCGCTGTTATGGGAAAAGATTGCCTGGTGGACAAAGGAAAGATTCAAATAGTCCTGGGAATCCTTGGTTCAATATCACTCAAAGTAGAGAAAAAGAATTCAGGGTAGCCCTGAAGATCTCTGGTCCATGTGCCCAGAGCAAGCAAAAGCCCAGCATTAAGAGTGAAAGGATTCCAGTGCCTCGCAAGTCACCAATTAGCCCAACAGGCACCTCCTGCCCCATCTAAGGGACAGTCTACACTTTCCTCAGCTCATCAGTTACATAGAAATCCACAGCATGTTACAGGCTCTTCGGCCCACAATGTTGTACAGACCATGTAACCTACTCTAGAAGCTGACTAGAATTTCCCTACTGAGTAGCCCTCTATTCTTCTAAACTCCATGTACCTATCTAAGAGTCTCCTAAAAAACCCTATTGTATCCACCTCTACCACCATCACTGGCCGTGCATTCCACACACCCACCACTCTCTGTGTGAAAGGCTTACCTCTGACATCCCCTTTGTACCTACTTCCAAGCACCTTAGAACTATGCTCCCTCGTGTTGGCCATTTCAGCCCTGGGAGAAAGCCTCTGGGTATGCATATGATCAATGCCTCTCATCATCTTGTACACCTCTATCAGGTCATCTTTCATCCTCCATCGCTCCAAGGAGGAAAGGTTAAGTTCATTCTACCTATTCTCATAAACCATGCTCTCCAATCCAGGCAACCTCCTTGTAAGTCTATATTCAAGCCCACAGAAGCAAGTAACCCTTCATCCTGCGGGACTGCCTTGAGAGAAGAAACCACAAATGTATCACATTTCTTCTGGAATCATTATTTCTGAGTGGAATATAAAATTTCTTGACAGTTTAAACACTCTTCTTTAAATGATTGTTATCACTGATTTGCAAGCAAAGATTTTAATCTAATTTCCCAATCTACCCTCATTTTTACAGAATTAGTTTTCTGTCACATGGACTCTAGCTTCCCAATGATCTATGTCTCTCTAATGCACTAAGAACCTTATTATGATCACTTCTCCCAAGAGCTCCCTTTATAGTGAGATTACTAATTACACATTTTCTCATTAACCATGTTAAGGTCTAAAATAATCTGGCCATAGTAGAGTCCAATATAACTGTGGAGTACCAGAACAACGTCCCAAATGCAGTTTACAATTGCATAATATTGATGATATTATTAAGTTAATTATTGCACTGTACACTAGGGCTGAGATTTGCCCCTAGTAATAATTATCCCTAGTAACAATAATTATCCCTGCTCTTTTTCATTTTTCTGTGCTGTTGAACTTCCCCGAAGTTGCTCAATGTTTCAGAAAACACCAACAACTGACCAAATAAAAGAGGCAGTTGTTTCTAAAGGTTTTTATAGTCAGGGGTGGTAATGGGGGATACGCATCCTCTATCTACTAAATGCTCCCAATGGGTGATTTTCAAATAGCCTCTGACAGCCAAGTCCATCTCCTGGCCTTCATGTGTGGCTTAACTACTTATCCAGAGGAACCATTTCTACTGAGAGGAGAAGGGGCAAAGGCTGATTACTGGTGCGTTAAAACCAGTCACTTTGGGCAGATGGGGCTTGTCAGCCATGGTTGGCAGCTCACCTAGGAGAAGGAATACTCTGATCTCAAACCTCTGTTGCCTTGTGACCATACCCACACATGGGGAGGGCTTCAGGAGTAAACCTCAAGGAGAAGTCTGGAGTTGGAGTCCTAAGGCAATAATACGTTGAGTTCAACGGTGACTGGCAACTCCTGAGATGCTGCTGGTGCCAGACGATATCAGTCCCTGCCATTCCTTTGGATTCAACATCTGGGTGGAGAAGGGGAGCCTCCTGCATGGGCAACAGCTTGCTCTCCACATCGTACTGCCCTGGCTTGCATATCATGTAGACAACTAGGATGCAATATCCATGGTTGACCCTGATCAACGGAGGGCCTGAACAAAAGCAGGCAGTGTAAATTGGTAACAGATTTTATTCAGAAAGGGAGATCGTGAGGTGTTCGACAGCAATGTAGGAAGAGAGCAGGCCAAGATTTTATGATTGGGTTTCCAAATGGAAGCTGAGCCCACACCCTCCAGAGTCACACACACAAAATGCTGTAGGTCAGGCAGCGTTGATGGAGAGGAATAAAGAGCTGACATTCCAGGCTGAGCCCCTTCACCCTCCAGAGCTTGGAGACAGGGAGAAACAGCAATCAATGAAATGTGAAACAACTTGCTGAAGTAAGGCACCTTCATCTCACAACAAGCTTGTTTCATCAAGAGGAAAGTGCAGCAGTAGGAGAACCTCCTGACTGAATTGACTGAGTAGTGATGGGTGATGTTACTCCGACCACCTGAGAAAGAGCTAACTGATGACTTTGTACTGAGGATCTTTTAGGAAACCATAAGAGACTGTAAGATATAGGAACAGAATCAGGCCATTTGGCCCATCAAGTCTGTTCTGCCATTCCAGAGAAACAGTGAACATAACATGGTAGATCTGAATGTACGGTATATATTGAAAGTGACTTATTTCAATCTGAAGTAAGATTGTAAATCTAAATAAGCACCTACAAGATCATAAGGCAAGAGCTGTCTATAGTAAACTGGCAAACAACATGAAAAGATTTTATAGTTAAAAAGCAATATGATCATTTTAAAGACTAATATATACTTGACAAACTTATCCCTTAACAGGCATAAAAGGACATCCCATGGCTATTGAGAGAAGATACAGGTAGCATTAGATCAACAAGAAAGGTTAAAAATGCTGAAAACACAGCAAATCTGAAGAATTGGAAAATTACAGAAATCAGCAAAAGAGGACAAAGGCATTGATAAGGAAAGAAGTAATGGCATCGGAGAAATACAAAACAGATGGTAAGAGTTTTGACAGTGTGCAGAAAGGAAATAAAGAGCAATGTGCAGTACTGTGCAAAAGTCTTGGGTGCATACATAGAGCAAGGGGGCCTAGTACTTTTGCATACTACTGTACTTGCAAACCTGGAGCGGAGAGTGTGTTTGTAAATCTGGCGGGAGCAAAGGATGCTGGAAATGGCAAGGGTGGAGCGCCGTGGGAGGGGGTGGCAGAGAGGGAATGCCAGGGGTGAGGGGGGTGGTGCTGGTGCAGACACACCCAGCCCCAAGACATCAGGCAAGGCCATTTGATTCCAAACAATTGGTTTATTGATCATTACATAATGTCTCTCTGGTGCTTCCCACTCCCTCCCCTCTCCCTTCCCTTTTTCTCAACCATGATTCCACTCTTCTTGCCCCCTTTCAACTCCAAGTCCACAACAGAGACCCATATCAGAATCAGGTTTATCATCACTCACATATTTCAGATGTTTCATGAAATTTATTTTTTTTACTGCAGCAGTAGTATGGTGCATACATAAAATTACGGCAGTACTGTGCAAAAGTTTTAAGCACACTGGCTACGTATACAGTATGGGGCTAAGCCTTTTACATAGTGCTGTAACTTTGATATCCTTCCAGTCTGAGACAGGAGGAATTGTACTGCGGAATAAGGGAATGGCAGACAAATTAAGCAAGCACTTGTGCGGGAAAAGACATTGAACGCCTCCCAGACATATTGGTCTGAAGTGCATGAGGAAAATATCGATGTTGGAGAAATGAACTGGAATGAAAGACAACAAATTTCCAGGGCCTGATAACCTCCAAGAGGGTTTGAGGGAAGAGGCTATAAAGATAATGTCTGCATTGGTTGCCATTTTCCCATTTTCCCACATTCCATAGGTCCTACCACAGTGCCTGCAGACTGAAAGCGAGAAAAAGTTGCACCACTACAAAAAGAAAGGAAGAGAGAAGGCAGGGAGCTACTGACATCATGAAAAATGATGGAATTTGTTTTTAAGGAAGTGACAGCAAGAAGGCACAGCCTTGTTGTGGTTAGGACTGCTCCTTCACAGCTCCAGAGACAGATTCCATCTCAACCTCGAGCACTGTCATTGCAGAGTATTCTCCAGAAGCAACACTTTCCTCCTATATCCCAAAGATATTCTGGCTGATAGGTTCATTGGCTGTCGTAAACTGCCCCTAGTATAGCTGGGTGGTAGGAGAACAAGGAGATGGGGCTAGGGTGTGGGGGGATTAGTTAATGTATGGCGAGAGGAAAGATGGAATCAGTTTCCAAAAAGCTTGCAAATCCTGGAAATCTGAAATAAATACAGAAAATGATGGAAACTCTTAAGAGGTCAGGCAGCATCTGTGGAAAAAAGATGACTTAACATTTCAGGTCTGAAATCTTTTGTCAGATGCGAAGATTCAAAGTACATTTATTATCAAAAGTATGCATGCAGTATACACCCTGAGATTTGTCTTCCCACAGACAGCCACGAAACAAAGAAACACCATGGAATCCGTTCAAAGAAAAACATCAAACTCTCCCACACGCAAAAAAACAACAAACAGCAAAAAAAAAGTGAAAAACACAGAATACAAAACACCTACCCACAAAAGTCATCAAAAAAGTCCAGGCAATTAAGTTTAGCTCAGTTCAGTTCAGTCTAGCCCTGTGTCATTCATTAAACTGCAGACTGCTCCGATCAAAATCGCACAGAATAGCAACCAAAAAAAACTGACCAGAAACCAGACATACATCAGAGTCCAGTGCGCGAACCACATTAATTAAACCTTGCCCAAGACTCAGGACTCTGGCGCCATCCTCCAATAGCACTGAGGGAGAGAGGGAGGCCATTCAAATGCACGGGCTCCAGGAGCAATGAGTGACAGGGGGACCATCACGTGCAGCCACCTTTCTGTGGCAGTAGCGAGCAAGAGGCTGGTAGACGGTGCTGTACATCTGCTCTCCTTACGCTCTCACCTTGATTATTTCAAACTTCCTCGACACTTTAATCAACGAGATCGGTGAGAAATGGAATTGATCATGGATTCGCGCCCCGTCTCAAGGCTTCTTGGCCTTGAGGCCGCACGCCTTCATTCTAAACCTCATCAAATACCTTCAGAGACAACAAAGTGTCAGTTCACTCAACTGGCCGGTAAACACACCATCACAATATAGATTATAGGCTCCAACCGTAGTAGAAACACATCTGAAAGGAAAAGAAGACATAGAAGAAGTAGTTTCATGAACTGTCTGAAGGATGTCGCCTTTGGTCAAGTTGTTCACTGACACCATCTTCTTCCGGGAACTGGAAAGGAGAGGAGATAAGTTAGTTTCAGCTGTGGAGGGAGGGATAGAATGGAGGGAATACCTCTGATAGGGTGACACCAAATGAGTAAATGTGGCTTTTAGAGGGAGGGTATGGTCTGGGTGGGGTATGGGAGGGGGTTAACTAATATCAGGCTTATCAGGTCAGACTATATTGGTGCAGAGACGGAAACTGAGCCAAGCGCACAAATGGGTAATTGGCAGAAAAGGGCAGCTGTGATACAGACAGAAAGAAAGGATGAGTTATCTAAGGTTGGTGAGTTTGCCATTGAGTGCTGAAGGCTGCAATATACCCAGAATAAAAATAGGATTAGTGTAAATTAGTGTTTGATGTATGGTGAAGATGTTATGTGCTGTATGACTCCATCACTCTGACAGTATTGGGCAGAGTCAAAATGGATTTATGAAAGAAAATTGCAATTGCCAAATTACTGCAGGAGTTCCTTGGGGCAATATAATTATCTTTAGCTGCTTCATCAACGTCCTTCCCTCCATCATAAGGTTATGGAGGAGGTATTCACTGCTGATCATACAATGTTCAATTCAATTCACAACTCCTCAGGAGATGAAGCAGTCTCTGCCTGCATACTGTAAGCTCTGGAGTGTGATCTGCAGAGAAGGAAAAAGCAAGTGGATGGAACTTTCTGAAGAACTTGAGAAGGTGCCACACAGGAAGGCATCAAACAAAACTAATACACAAGGTGCTGTGGGTAAGACACCAGACTGAGATTTGGGATTGGTTAATGAAAAAAAAGGGAACATTTCAGGTTGAGAGGTTATGACGAGTGGTTTTCACAGGTCAGCTAGGCCCATCGCTGTTTACGATCTATAAAATGATTTGGAATAAGGGATCAAGTGCAAGTTTCTAATGGTTGAGAAGTGTGTGGCAGTGTGGGCTGTGTAAAGGGGATGTAGAAGGGCTGTCAACTATTACTTAGGCATGTCTGGCTCTCTGGATGCTTGTCCGGGGAAATGATTCCTATTTAGCCTAGTTTTAAGATTAAAATCCAAGATTCAAGTTTATTTATCACTTGTACATCAAAACGGCTTTATTTCTAGCGGTGACGAGACAGCCTACAGAGGAGAGGTTGACACCCTGACACAGTGGTGTCAGGGTAACAACCTCTCCCTCAGTGTCCAAGAAACAAAAGAGCTGATTGTGGATTACAGGAGGAACGGGGACAGGCTCGGCCCGATCAACATCAATGGGTCTGTAGCTGAGAGGGTGAGCAGCTTCAAGTTCCCTGGTAGATCTCATCACCAAAGATCTCATGTGGATGGTACATACTGGCTTTGTGGCAAAAAAAAAATGTACACCAGCATCTCTTCCACCTCAGGCAACTGAAGAAGTTCGACTCAAGCCCCCAAATCCTCAAGACCTTCTACGAGGGCACCATTGAGAGCATCCTGACCGGCTGTATCACACCTGGTATGGGAACTGCACTGGGCACTGCAGAGAGTAGTACGGATAGCCCAGCGCATCTGTGGATGTGAACTTCCTTCCATAGAGGACCTTTACAGCAGCAGGTGCATAAAGAAGGCCTGGAAGATCATCAGGGACACCAGTCACCCCAACCATAAACTGTTTTAGCTGCTTCTGTCTGGCAAACGGTGCCACAGCATTAAAGCCAGGACCAACAGGCTACGGACAGCTTCTTTCTACAAGACATTAGACTCAAATTTACATGTCTGTACATTATGATGTAGTCATAACACGAAGATTTTTAATCCCTCACGTTGTGGGATGGATGTAAAATTTAAATAAATAAATAAATCGATTCCGTATATAGTGAAATGTATCATTTGCTTTAACAGTCGACACACCCAAGGGGCAGCCCACAAGTGTTGCCACACGTTCCAGCGCCAACATAGCATGCTCACAATGTTCAGCAGAACAACACAGAACACAACAAAACAACAGCAGCAAAACAAGTCCTATTCCTCTGCCCTACCCATGCACATGCACTGTCTGCTAACCCCCAACATAGTTCATATTCTTCAGCTTCCAGATGCCAGCAGGTGCAGAGTTGGACACAAGCACACAGCTTCCCCCATTTAAAGAGCACAAGGAAGAAAAAGTTCTACTCCACAGAGTTTCTGTCCTTACTGAGGGCTAGAGAACTAATGGGTAAAGATTGGCGGATGGTACGGTTAGTGCACACACCAGTCCTCATCAAGGGATCAGAAGTGGAAAGGGTGAACAGGTTCAAGTTCATGGGTGTCAACATCTGAGGCTTTGTCCTGGGCCCAACATATTGATGTAATTACAAAGAAAGAATGAGAGCAGCTATATTTCATTTGGAGTTTGAGGAGAAGTGGTACATCACCAAAGGCACTCGCAAATTTCTTTAGCTGTATTGTGAAGAGCATTCGAACTGGTTGATTCACTGCCTGGTATGGGGGGCCCACTGCACAGGATGAGAAAAAGCTGTCTGCTCCATTATGGGCACTAGCCTCCTTACCATACAGGACACCTCCAAAAGGTGATGTCTTGGAAAGGCAGCATCCATCATTAAGGACCCCCATCACACTGGACATGCCCTCTTCTCACCACCAAGACGGGTGGACAGGATCACATTCAACATTTCAGAAACAGCTTCTTCAGCTGCGCCATCAGATTTCTGAATGAACAATAAATCCATGAACAGCACCTTGTTATTCTTCTGCTACTAATACATTTGACTTATTTATATGTAAACTTTTCACCTTAGACTTGTAATGGGTTAGCTATTACTGTGAATCCAACCTAACAACAGCCTACTCTACAATGCATGGGGAATAATGATGAAAAGGCCATTTCCAATAAAGAAACATGTCTAGCGTAAACATGATTTGGATAAACACAGACGTAAAAGTTTGAATTTTCCTTTAAGAGAAATGAGGCTATCACTTGTCTGAACACTGACACACCCATGCAAATTTATTGTTCACCAAGAAGCAGTACGTTAACTCATACCAGTATAAACTTAAATTGAAATTGTCTTGATAAAATATTATAAACTGTAACAAACAAAATAAATATAACATACATATTAGCCTATGGTGTGCACAATCGTTGGAGCTCATTGTTGCATAGTCAATCCAGTTTGCTTCACTTTGTTTACTCACAGTACTAAACAATTCTGACTGAAAAACAGTCCGAGCCAAATATATATCCATGCCATGTCCAAGGACAAGGCGCTAAACGTTCTCCAAGGTGGTGTGATAACTAGCTAATTAAAAGTTAACTGTACTTTCTCAGTAGGACTATTGTCTGCATGAGGATGTTCCAGCAGCAATATCTGTCCTTCCAAATGGGTTCTGTGAGCATTTCACTATGTCTTCACTCGTATTTGTTGCCCATCTCTATTCTTCTGTCTCTTTCCTTCTTCTTCTTTTGTGCCAGTGGCCGCTCTACCTATCAGGAAGGTGCATTACCGCCATCTACCGTAATGGAGTATGACAGGGACCACGATGGGGATCAGGTCCTACCTCCCAAACCTGTTAAAATTAAAATGTTCACCACGACCTACATGACTTAACCATCCTGCTTCAGGTGCCAGAATATCTGGCAGCCTACACACCCCAGATCTACCCAATAATTCCCTAAACAGCTTCCTATGTTCTAACAAGTATCTGTGGAACAGCATGATCATGTGTTCCACTGTCTCTGATACCTTACAAAAGTCACACCACCCGTTCCCATCATTACCAACCAGTGCCAGAGTGCAAACCCATGTGTCTTAACCTCAATATCGCCAACGACACATCTTCCCTCCTACTCCTTCCCAAAAACACCTCCTTTGAAATGTTGGAACCAAATTGTAATATCACCCCCCTGTCCCATTCCTGTCCCGTCCCACAAATTCTGCTATTTTCTAATCTCAGCCAGCCTAATGCAAGATGTGGCTTCATACTTTCCCATATTAACTATAAAATCTACCTCTGACTTAGTAAGTACCCGATACACCCACGTGTGCAGGTACCCAACAAACCTATTACTATTCCTACACTCTCCAGAACATTAAAATTATAGTACACTTCCATCAACACTTAGAGTCCAAACCCTGTGGCACTGAGGCAAAAGCTAAGCTGATCACGAATCTATTTGGCTTAACTTGTTCAACCCATTGCAAACTATTGATAATGGCCATAAATTCTGCAGTACAGCCAACCCATCCATCAACAACCATGATATCTGAATATGTCAAATAGGACGTCACCCACCTTATTATGGAAGTCCAGTATACAAGGCTCAATTTTTTTCTCCACAGGTCAAAAGGCATCTTGCCTATTTTTCCCTATCCCTCTCCCTCTCCCTTTTCCTCCCCTTCCCCTCCCCTTCCCCTCCCCTCTCCCTCCCCCCCCATCCACACTCTCTCTCTCTCTCTAAAGCTTTAATCTGTTTTGAGATTTTGAAATAGTTGTTTCAAATAATCAGCACTTTTATGTGTCATATGGCTATGATTTGTAGTTAAATGTCTTTTCAATTTTGTTGGAGCGGTTGCTACATTTGTAAGTTGTTTGCCACAGACTACATACAATGGAATAGGACAACTTGGATCAGCAGCCCATGTAAAACCCATTGATAAGTACCTTTCATTGTAAAGAAATACTTTTTGTGTTTGTTCTTCCACTAGTGCAGTGAAATCACTCAGAAGTTTGTAATTCTTCATCACTAACTTTATCAGAATTGTCTGTAGGCCCAGGACTAGAATCCTCCTCTTCCATCTCACAGCTCCTCTTCAAAAACCACCACAGTGGACCGCCTTTAGAATGAAAATTTCCCTCCAATTTTCTAATAGACTGGTAGTTTGTTCAATCCGTAAATAAGTCGGCAATGAGTAAGGGAAAATTTGAGGAGGTAACTTGGAAAAGAGAGGCTGTCGTCATAGCCTAAGTTGGGTGAGTCCTCCCCTCCGTGCAATACATGACTTACCAATTATCAATGGCCTCCCCTATCTCGCATTAAAAACTAAGAATGGACTCAACCAAATAAACATGGCCCTACAGCGCACCACCATACTGGGCTTATATTGCTGATGCCCACCACTGTGAGCGCTGGCATCATTCAATCCACCAAGTTCAAAAAAATGATTTTTTTTTATCATGATCTCTTGCAGAACCCCTAGCAACATCTTACAGAATCCCGATCGAGAAGCCCTTTTATAATGTAATCAAAGGAACACATTGCATTTTGAGGAAGTCTGCAGAAAGTAAAATAGCTGACTCTATTAATAAAATAAAGCTTGGTCTTAAACCTGGAGCATTACATTTATTCTTATTGTAATTTATAGTTTTATTATTAAGTATAGCAATGCACTGTTGCTGCAAAACAACAAATTCCACGCCATACACCAGTGATATTAAACCTGATTCTGATCCTGATAACTCAAAGGACGCTGGACATTAAGCTGGCGACATTGAAAGCAGATTACAAATACACTTCTGCCAATGCCACTGTTTCATCCCCAAAACCCTTAGCTGCTTGTCTCTTGAGTGCCTGAAGCATGGCTAACTAACACTGGTTCAGAGCTATCTTCAGTTGGCATTCAGGTGAATCTGTCTAGACTGCCTCGGGAAAGGAGCCAACGTGCCCGCAGGAAAAGGATCTCACGGTTGTACATGGTGGCATAGGTGTACTCTGATAATAAAATTTACTATGATCTTTGAACTTTGACTCCTCTCACCTCAGTCATTCTCTCTTCTCCCCCGCCATCAGACAGAAAATACGAAAGCTTCACACACTTACCGTCATCCTAAATGACAGCTTCTGTCCCACTCTCATACACTGAAGATGCACTCTTGATCTCCAAATCAACCTCATAGTGCCCCTTGTAGTGTATTTCTGTACCTGCACAGGACTTTCTCTGTCACTATATCACTAAATTCTGCATTCTGTTGTTCTTCCTATTATACGATGGATTTACGCCTGACATGATCTGACAGGATGGCTCAGAAACAAAAGCTTTTCATTAACAGCAGAAAATCTGCAGATGTTGGAAATCAAAGTAATACACACACAAAATGCAGGAGGAACTCAGCAGGCCAGGTAGTATCTATGGAAAAGAGTAAACAGTTGACGTTTCAGACCAAGGACCTTGATCAGGACTGGAAAAAAGAGATGAGAGGTCAGAGTAAGAAAGTGGGGTGGGGGGAGGGGAAGGAAGAAGTACAAGGTGGCAGGTGACAGGTGAAACCAGGAGAGGGAGACGGGTGAAGTAAAGAGCTGGGATGTTGATTAGTGAAAGAGACAAAGGGCTGGAGACAGGGGAATCTGATGGGAGAGAACAGAAAACCATGGAAGAAAGGGAAAGAGGAGGAACACCAAAAGGAGGTGATGAGCAGGTCAGGAGATAAGGTGAGAGAGGGAAATGGGAATGGGGAATGGTGAAGGAACAGAGGTCAATTACCAGAAGTTTGAGAAATCGATGTCTATGTCATCAGGTTGGAGGCTACCCAGATGGAATATAAGGCGTTTCTCTTCTAACCCGAGTGTGTTCTCATTGCGGCAGTGGAGGAGGCCATGGACTGACATGTTGGAATGGGAATGGGAAGTAGAATTGAAATGTGTGGTCTCTGGAAGATCCCACTTTTTCCACTGCTCAGCAAAGGGGTCTCCCAATCTACGTCGGGTCTCACTGAAATACAGGACATCACGCTGGGATCATCGTATATAGTAGATGACCTCAACAGACCCACGGGTGAAGTGCTGCCTCGCCTGGAAGGGCTGTTTGGGGCCCTGAATGGTAGCGAGCAAAAAGCTTTTCATTGTATCTGCTACGTGTGACAGCAATAAAAAAATGCAAATGCTAATATATAAGTAACAATATATAATGTTCCTGGGAATCAACATCTCTGAAGAGGGGTCGCTTCTAATGATCAGGTAAGCTGTGGAGGATTTTAAACGTACACTGGCCTCCCCACCATCGAGGACATCTTCAAAAGACAATGCCTCAGAAAGCTGGCATCGTCATTAAGGAACCCCACCACCTAGGACATGCCCTGCTCTCATTACTACCATCAGAGAGGAGGCACATGAGCCTGAAGACCTACAGTCCACATTTTAGAAACAGCTTCTTCACTTCTGCCATCATATTTCTGAACAATGAACCAACGCATGAATACTATCTTACTATTTTGCTGTTTTTGCACTGATTTATTTTATTAATATTTCTTATTGTAATTTATAGTATATCTAATGTTTTGCACTGTATTGCTGCTACAGAATAACATCTTTTATGACATATGCCAGTGATATTAAACTAGATTCCAGTTCTGATTCTAGTCTCCAGAATTACTTCCCCAAACCTCTGGACCTCTCTACCTCCCCCAAGATACTCCTTCAAACCAATCCTTTTGGGTAAGAATTACATAGATGGCTGAAGTTTGTGTGGTTTGTGATTTCCTTCGGGGTCAATAGAGACATTAGAAAAACTCTGCAGGAGGAACTCAGTAGGACAAGCAGCATCTTTTGGAGGAATGGAATTGTTTGGAATGTTTCTCCTGGATTAAGAACACTGTAACCAAGTGGCTGGATGTCTTTAGTTGTCATTGGACCATAAATAGATCACTTAGCTATCATGCATTTGCTGTTTGTGGGAGCTTGCCGTGGCTAGTCGAACTGGTACCTCAGAGATCCAGTGACCCGTGTTCGATCCTGACCGTGGGTGCTGTCTGTGTGGGGTTTGCTGTCACTGTATGGGTTTCCCTTGATAGGTCCATTTTCCTCCCTCAAGCTAAAAACATGGAGTAGATAGTGTAACTGGCAACTGTAAATTTCCTCTAGTGTGTTGTAAATTCGGAGGAATGTAGGGAGAATAATATGGGATTAGAATTTAGAGTAGAGCAGCATAAGAACAGGCCCCTTGGCGTACAATGTCTGCACTGAACATGATGCTGAATCAATTAAAATCTCTTCCGCCTCTTCATGATCTATATCCTTCCATTTCTTGCATGTCAATGCATTTATGTAGCAGTCTCTGAAATGCCACCGTCATATCTGCAGGATTAATGCTGCTCGATGCTCAGGGCAGTCAGAGAGCCATAGAGCAAAGCAGTACGGGTGCAGCCTGCCCTCCCCCGGCCCGATGAGTCCATGCTGGCCCAGCTAGTCCCACTTTCCTGCATTCAGCCCATATTCCAAGTGCTTCTTACACCATTGCACCTGCCTCAACCATTTCCTCCAGCAGCTCATTCTATAAACACGCCACCCTCCACATGAAAAATATTGCCCGTCAGATCACCTTTAAAGCTTCTCCCCCCACCACCCTAAAACCATGACCCCTAATTCTGGTCTGTGCTACCCTGGAGAAAAGATGTATAACCAAACAGAGTATCTATGCCTCCCATAACTTAAACATTTCTGTAAGATCGCCCCTTGGTGAGCTGAGGAGCCTGCATCTGCACTGTATAGCATTAAGAATATTGAGCTACAAGTGCACTTGAGAAAGAGTTGTTGGCATTTTCCTCTGCTTAAGTTCTGAAAGATGCTTTTCAGAACCAGTTTTTAATTTTGTTCACCATTTTATTTTTAAATGAAGCCCAGCTTAATAGAAGTACCAGAATATTAAAGCCTGCAGGGTACGTCCCTCACGCTGTAGATGTTTCCTGCAAGGATTAATAGCTACTCAAAACTTTAGTACAGAGATCATTCATACTTTGGTGCAATGTTGCCCTTTAAAATTATAGCCAAGTGTATTTCAGCCAGCTCATGTTCCCTGTAAGTTTGGTTATTACAGCAAAGCCCACGCACATTCAGTTCTCCCTAAGAGACTGACTTTTGTGTTCCTCTGAACACCCACACACATTCTACAGATCCTCCTATACCTTCGAGCAGCAGTGTGCTGCAAGCAATGTCAAGTTTAATAAGCATGGGTTTGATTATGAGCAAAAACTGCACGGCCCACTACTTTTCTTCTTCCTTCCTTCACTCTGTTCTGGTGGAAGCCACCAGCCCTCAAAGACGAAGAGGCTGAAGGACAAAGATGCACTGCAAAGACTATCATTCCACAAATAGTACCTTATCCCTGATGTGAAAAGATTGAGTATCGTTGAAATGATACTCATCCAGACAAGTGGAGAGTATTTCATCAGATTCCTAACTTGTTGGGAGACTTTGGGTGAGTGCAGGATTATCCATGGAATATCCAGCCTCAGATCGGTGTGTGCGGATATCGGACTAGTTAAGTGTCAGGGACTGGTAACGCTTCATTTCCTACTGGACTTGTGGCCACGGTTGACTTTTTACCTTAAACCCACACTTAACACTGATGCAGCGTGCGCAGGTCTCCAGTGAAATGATATCATATCTGTTAAATAGGGGCCGTGGACAATTCTGATTTGATGGAGACAGACGTGAGAAGCACAGAGGAACATCTGGAGAAACTTCTGAAATGCCCAGTTCGCTGCCGCTGCTACTGTGCGATCGAGAATCTCCGGAGGGAAGGCCCCAAAATCCCCGGCTTTGCCTGCTGCTGGTGACCGAGGCTGAGGTCGAAGCGTTCGGCAGAGATGGTGCTCGGTACTCGGTGTTGGGGGGGCTGATCATGGCTCGAAGTTTTCGGACGACTCAGAGTCGGACTGTGGTCGGGCAAGGCAGGGAGAGTTTTCTTCCTTCTCCAGTCTGCGTGAGATGTGGGACTTTCGAGAGACTTCGAACTTTTTTGCTGTGCCATGGCCTGTTCTTCATCAAGTTATGGTACTGTTGCACTGTTGTAACTATATGTTATAACTATGTGTTTTTTGTCAGTTTTCCAGTCTTGGTCTGCCTGTGTTTTGTGATATCACACCGGAGGAATATTGTATCATTTCTTTATGCATGCATTACTAAATGACAATAAAAGAGGACTGCGTGTCCTCATAATCTAAAAAAAACACTGATGGGAAGGAGATACAGATCTTCCCAAATCCTGCCATTAACATGGAATATGCTCTATGTATTCAGCAGACCAGTTACCTGTGGATGTTTCCTCTGGCTGGGCTATCTCGAATCGCAGGTCACAGAATTAAACTAAGGCTCTTGGCTATTCAAATCGGAACTGAGAAGTATTCTATACTGAAGAAGATCATGTTCGGTCACCCAGTATGTTCAAACCTGAGACCGAAAAGTGTTTAGCTATTAAGAGAATCAAGGAATTTGAAATTAGTGCCGTAAGTTGGCATCAAGGTTAAAGATTGCTAATAGACTGACTGGGAGGCAGTACAGGCCTGAGGGACAAAATGGCCCATTCTTGCTTCCATTTCTTGTGTTGTTAAAATTTGCTTCACTAGAATGCAACCACAAGTGGGTCATGAAATTTATGTGGGGCTCTCAGTTCACAATCAGAATCACATTCAGGTTTAATATCACTGGCATATGTTGTGAAATGTGTTGTTATGCAGTAGCAGTACATAATAATACAAACTGTGAATTACAAGTTTATATATATTAAAAACTTAAATTAAGTAAGTAGTGCAAAAACAAAAGTAGTGAGGTAGTGTTCATGGGTTCAATGTCCATTCAGAAATCGTATGGCAGAGGGGAAGAAGCTGTTCCTGAATCACTGAGTGTGTGCCTTCAGCCTCCTGTACCTCCTTCCTGATGGCAGCAATGAGGCGAGGGCCTGTCCTGTGTGATGCGGATCCGTAATGATGGATGCTGCCTTTTTGAGGCATCGCTCCTTAAAGATGTCCTGGATGCTACAGGGGATAGTGCCCACGATGGAGCTGACTGAATTCATAGCTTTCTGCAGCTTCTTTCAATCCTGTGCCGTGCCACTCTCCTCCCTACACCAAACAGTGATGCAGCTGGTTAGAATGGTCTCCATAGTACATCTGTAGAATTTCCCAATTGTCTTTGGTGACATACCAAATCTCCTCAAACTCACGGTGAAATATAGCTCCTGTCGTGCCTTCTTTGTAATTGCATTAATATGTTGGGCCCAGGGTAGATCTTCAGAAACGTTGACACCCAGGAACTGCTCACCCTTTCCACTGCAAACCCTCTTGCCGGGGGCTGGTGCATGTTTCATTGACTTCCCCTTACTGAAGTCCACAATCCACCATAGCAGCTAAACCACAGAGACTGAACGTGCCACAGTAATATTTGGGAATGATGAAGAGGTCAGGATTTGAGAAGTTTTGTGGTGCTGTCTTAATAGAGCTAGAACATCAACCAGTACAGGACAGGAAGAGGCCCTTTGACTCACTATGTCTGTAGTGATCTAATACTAATCTAACTAATCCTATCTGCTTGCACATGGTCCATAATCCTCTTCTCTCTACATATTCGCCTGTCCGTCAAAATGCCTCTCAAACATTGCTATTGTATTTTTTTAAATTTAGAGATACAGTTCAGAACAGGACCTTCCAGCCCTTTAGCCGTGCTGCCCAACAACTAGCCTAATCACAGGACAATTTACTATGTCCAATTAACCTACTGGAACGTCTTTGGACTGTGGGAGGAAATTGGAGCACTGAGGGAAACCCACACGTACAAGCTTTCTTATGGAGGGCGCCAGAATTGAGCTTCAAACTCCGATGTCCTGAGCTGCAACAACATTGCACTAACCATTACACCATCATGGAATGTGTTATACCACTTTCCCTGGCAGAGCATTCCGTCACCTCCCATCTTCTATGTAATTACGTGTCTCATAAATCTCTTTTAAAGTTTACCCTCTCACTTTAAAGCTGCACCCTCCAGTATTTGACATTTCCACCCTGAGGTAAAGTCTCCGGCTATCAACCCTATTTATGCCTCGCATTATTTTACTTAATTCTATCAGGTCACCCCTCGGCTCTGAAGAAAACTATCCAAGTTTGCCCAAGCCCTCCTTACAGCTAATACTCTCTAATCCAGGCATCGTTCTGGTGAAGCTCTTCTGCACCCGATCTAAAGCCTTCACATCCTTCCTGTCGTGAGGTGACCAGAACTGCACACAATACATCAAATGTGGCCTGAACAAAGTTTCATACAGATGGAGAATGGCTTTCTAAACACCCTGACTGATGGTGGCAAGTATACCACACATCTTCCTAACCATCTGTCTAACTTTGTTGCCACCTCAATCTAACGGGGGCCTAACAAAATTGCAATAGATGAAACACAGTGGGATCAAAAGAGTCAGAATCAGTTTTGTTATCACTGACATATGTTGAGAAATTTTGCTGTTTAGTGACAGCAGTACATAAAATAATTACTATAAGTTATAAAAAAAAAGGTGCAAAAGAGGAATAGAAAGGTAGTCACGAGGAATTCTGCACATGCTGGAAATTCAAGCAACACACATCAAAGTTGCTGGTGAACGCTGCGTTCACCAGCAACTTTGATGTGTGTTAATAGAAAGATAGTGTTCTTGGATTCATGGACCTTTCAGAAATCTGATGGCGGAGGGAAGGAAGATAGAGTCATCATCATAGAGAAGTACAGCACAGAAGCAGGCCCTTCAGCCCATCTAGTCCATGCCAAAGCCAGTTAAACTGCCTACTCCCAATGACCTACTCCATACCTCTACCATCCATGTACCTATCTGAACTTCGTTTAGATGTTGAAATTGAGCTTGCATGCACTACTTGTGTGCGGGCAGTTCATCCCACACACTCACAGCCCTCTGAGTGAACAAGTTTCCCCTCATGTTCCCAATAAACTTTTCACCTTTCCCTGTTAACCCGTGACCTCTGGTTGTCGTCCCACCCAACATCAGCGGGAAAAAGCCTAGCGGCATTTACCCTGCCCTCGTAGTTTTGTATACCTCTATCAAATCTCCTGTCAGGTGTGCCCTTTCTGCTGGGATCTCTCTGATTGTCAGGTTTCTCAAAGCAGTGTTTGGACTGCTTTCTCCTAAAATACTGTGCTTACAACTTCAGGCCCCTGTACCTGCTCCCAATGGTAGTAATGTGAAGAGATGATGAAGGTCCTTACTGTGGACGCTGCCTTCCAGAGGCACTGCCTGTTGAAATATCCTCGACAATGCAGAAGGTTGTGATGAATGAGATTGCCAAACAGGAGCTTATCAGGTAGTATGGGGATGAGTGAATGGACGATGTAGGCTTGGACACAGGCAGCAGATTTATGGCTGGAACAAGGGTAGTAAATTTATTTTGAACAATGAACACTTTCTGGAGTGTCCTTTATTAGTATATGGCCCACATAAACAGCATTATCTACACATTCCAGAGTCATGCTGGTATCACCAGCTCGTCTGCCTGGGAAGCTGAGTTCAGCACCAGACAGCGAGGCATGATCCTAATGCACAGAAGGGCAGCAAAGCAGCACAGCTAGCGGGGCTGCTGCCTCACATCCCCATCTCTCAGGTTCGATGCTGGCCTCCGGTGCTGTCTGGGTGGAGTTTGTACATTTTCCATGACACAAGTTTCCTTTGCGTGCTCTGTCGCATCTCAAAGACTTGCATCTGGTAGGCGAGTTGATCACTGAAAGTGACCCCTGATGTGGAGGGAAGCGGGGGCAGTTGATGGGAATGTGGAGAAAAAAAATGTTACAGGAAAAATTAGTTGCGGGGGGGGGATGTAATTGGGCTAAGACAGGCATGGCTACCTGCCATGTCGTAAGAAAACACAGAAATCTACAAAGTTCTTGCCTTTCAAATACTAGATTATTTATGAATCTTAATTTTGAATTTATTGTATCTTTGTATTTTTAGTAAGTGAGGAATCAAGGATAGTCATGGTGGGTTAGGACATTGAGTGAGGTGGGGGCAAAAACTGAAGAGTCTGAAGGAGGTTCAGGTTTGAGACTGAATCCACATGGTAACAGGGAGGAGGTGCAAAATCCGCACAGATAGCACCAGAGGACAGAACTGAACACAGGCCTCTGGCGGTGAGAGGCAGCAGCTCCATTAGCTGCACCAGTGTGCTTAAGATTGCTGTTCAAGCCGAGGTACTTCAGTGGGATTACACAGTGGGCGGGAGGGGCATCAGTGTTTAGCAATTTTTAGTGCACCTACACGTGGCCAATTCCTAGCGTCCGACTCCAGAAACCAGAGTGTTTGTTAATGAGGTTTCTTTCTGTATGAAAGGCCTATTTTTTTAGGCATCCATTAGTCTCGTGAGACCATGGATTTGCGCCTGGGCAAGGTTGTATGGAAGCCCGGCAGTTGCCCATGCTGCAAGTCTCCCCTCTCCATACCATCGATTTTGTCCAAGGGAAGGGCACTAGGGCCGATACAGCTTGGCACCAGTGTCGCTGCAGAGCAATGTGTGGTTAAGTGCCTTGCTCAAGAACACAACACGCTGCCTCAGCTGAGGGTCGAACTAGCAACCTATAAGTCACTAGACCAACGCCTTAACCACCTGGCCATGTGCTAACACACTAAATCAGTAAATCGGTAAATCGGTTTATTATTGTCACATATACCGAGATACAGTGAAAATGTTGCCTTGTATATTATACCAAGCAAACTTGCCGTCCGGCTCCCGGTCTGGCTTCATTTGCCTCAGCGTTGAACTGACTCTGCAGCCTGTGGACTCACTTTAGGGGACTCTGCAGGCTCATCTTCTCTGTATTATTTATTTACTTTGTAAATATGTGCACGGTTTGTTCTCTGTCGCACATTTGTCGGTCTTCGCTGTGTGAGGTTTCTCGTGGATTCTATTGTGTTTCTTTGTTTTGTGAGTGCCTACCAGGAGAGGAATCTCAATATTCTAAATGGGAGACATACGTTGGTAATAAATTGACTTTGAGTTTATCTTTTCAGATCAATTAATTACAATGGTGCGCTAATAACCAGCCAGTACTTAAACAATATGTGGTGCATGACAGGATTCTCAGCCTCTTCAACTGTGCCACATTTCCTCAGTACTACGAAGAGTGCCTTCATCCATGAAGTACAGGAAGTTAGCCTGGAGGTATCATAGCTAATGGGGGGAAATATGTGATTGGTCTACATTATGAGGGTGAACTCAGTACAGTGGTGGTGGAGACAGGGACTCTCACAATATTTAAGAATCATTTAGAGGAATTCTTGAATTGCCAAGAGGGTAAAAGGCTATTTATCAAGTGTTAGTAAATGGAATTATTTTAGATGGCTGCTTGATGGCTAGCATGGATACGATGGGCAGAAGGGCCTGTTTCTCCACTGTTTGTAAGTGAGGAGGTCTGGTTGCTAACATACAGACTGCTGGTGATGGCAAAACTGGCGAATTGTGACCAGTTTTAGATCCTTACTTCAGTATCCTTACATGGAAGCTTGGGAAACTGGGTTTCACTGGGTTCAGTGCTTGGACAAAAGGGTTGTCTATGAGGAACAAGTTGGACCAAAATCATTTGGAACAAAACTCTTCAGCAGAATGAGAGGTGATCTTATTGAAACGCATAGGTCTCCTACCCCTCTATTTGATGAGGTGGCCACTGAGAGGTTTCCCCTTGTAAGGGAGCCTAGAATTCAGAGGCATTGCTTCAGAATAAGGAGTCATCTATTTAAGGTGGAGATGAGGTGGGGGAGTTTCTCCTCTCTGGAAGTCCTGCAACTTAGGAATTCCAAAGAGTTATGGAAGCTAATATGGATTTCTGGACTACAAGGGAATCATAGATTATAGGGAACAGGATGGAAAGCAATGCTGAGTTCAAGGTCAGAGCTGCATGAATTTCCCAATAGATAGAGCTGTTGCAAGGGTCAATATGATCTACATGTATTTCATTGAAAGCATTAGCCAACTTTATTTGGTCAAATCGCTGACCAAAAAGCACATCGATCTGATTCAGAGATGAGATTGTTTCCTTACCATCGTGCCCCAGATGAAATGAGTCACACAGAAAAAGAAAGTTAGCCTAGAAACTTTAGCTTCCAATTGACCTCAAATGTGAAAGTACAAGTTCTGCTCACCTGAAAGAATGTGACATTAGATTATGAACCAGGGCATTGGTCAGTTACATAGGTGTGATATCTCTCTACTCTGTGGAGTTATGATCAGAGTTAGCAGACAATCGGGTACAGGAGAAGGATCTAACATTGCACTCTGAAGACAGATAAACAAGAACCAACACCTCTTTTCAAGCGAGATCAACAATCTTCAAGGCAATGTTCATCAACCTCAACTTCATCAGACCAGCCATGTTAGTCAGTGCCAAACTTCATCTCCATCTCCCAATGTAACCTGCTTTCTCCAAGGTTAGTAAGATCACACATTGAAAGAGGGCAGAGAGAGCACTTCAGGAAACATTCAACCAGAATCACCCGCGATGGACAAAGACTGCTGCAAGTATCTCAGGACTTTTATGCTATAGTAGAACCAGGAAAATTAAACTGGGAAAACAGGAATGGATAACACATATTGTAAGTGGGCAGTGTAGTAGATAGCAAGAAAGGTTGTCTAAGAGTAGAACAAAATATAGATCAGATGGCAAATTGGACAGAGCATTAGTAGATGAAATTTAATCCTGCTAAATTCAAGATGATACTTTTTTGGATGTCAAATTGTAAGGACATTCAGACATGACCCAAGTGCAAAGAGAGAGAGAGAGAGGCACTGAAGCAGGTCAACAGTTCATTGACTTTAATAAGAACTGTTGCAGAATTTAAAGCAAAATGAAAACAATAAATGCTAGGCCAACAGGGCTGTTAACTAAAACTCTCAACTGCAAATTAAACACAAACACCATGGCCGAAAGCCATACCTAAATACTAAATGAAAACTGCTCCCTTCCAGTATCTGTAGAAGTGGTAGCTCTCTTTCCCGGACGAGGACAGCGGTAAGTAGGGAGCATAAATGTTGCTGTGCTTTTGGTCAAGTCTCAACAAGACTACAACAAAAAAGAGGGGAGTTAAATACCACCATAAGGAAACAGTAATTAGCTGGAACATGCGTTCTCATGAATGCAATAGTCGAACCTGTTGTGCAGCCCACCTTCAAGGGTGCATAGACCCTGGAGCAGAGTCTGTGGCTGTGACACAAATAAGGATAGGGCTTGTACAGTACATGGGAGGGCGCTAATGAATGTTCATTGACAAAGATACCAGTCCAAATCCAGTTTCCTGAAATTGGTGAAGAAGGCATATGGCATACATGCCTTCATAATTTGCAACACAGAATATAAGAGCTGGGATGTCACGTTACAACTTTATAAAACACTTGTTAATCAGTACTTGAGTATTGTATGCATTTGGGTCATCTTCACACTGTAGGAAGGATGCAGTTGTGCTGGAGAGAATACAAAGGAGATTCACCAAGGTTGTCCACGGTTGGAGGGCTCTAGTCATGGAGAGAGATTGGATAGGCTGTTCACAATCAAAGTCTTGCAGATGCTGAGCTCTTCCCTAAAATTCATGCAGATTCATTTCCTCTATCTGTATTTCCTTTGCTGGAAATGGTAACTATTATGGAAGCATCTTGTGCTGAGCTTTTCGCTTCTTGTCTGTGGATTGACAGAGTGTAATGTAACTACCATGGTAGGTGATAAGCTTTTAGCCCTGTGTTAAATGATATATGAATGGTGGGGGTTTAGAATGAAGTAAAGAATGAAATACATTGTGAACTGGCTCCCTCATGCTGTTCAGATTACTGGACTATTGCCAGTAAGGTTAGTGAATAGTCCCATTGCTCTAAAAGTATTAAGCCATTGTTCAAATAATACCTCTGACTTGGACTCATAATGGACTGGGACATTTCATCCCAGTTTAATTTTTCTTGCTTTGTGTACCGGACTTGTAGATCTCAAACTCTTTGACAGCATTAAATTAAAATGTCCCCTCAGGGTCATTACTTTATCCTGATTTGAGACTCTGGCAGAATGTTGGATGACTCAACAACTTCTTATCTGTATGGAATCTACCACAAGCAACAATATCACTTTCCCGAAAGTCAAATAAACTGCAGATGCTTGGAAATCAGAAATAAAAAGTGACAATACAGACAGGAGGGCTCTAGAAAAGGTCGTGAAAACTGTCCAACGCATCACCGGCATCAGCCTACGTATCATCAGGGATGTACTGTATTTAGAGAAAGGTGCTGGGAAAGGGCAAGCAATATCATGAAGGATTCCCCCACCCTGCTCATGGACTGTTTGTTCCACTCCCATCAGGGAAAACGCTATGCAGCATCCACACCAGGACCACCAGACTCAAAACAGCACAAGGCTTTACAGTACCAGCAACCCAGGTTCAATTCCCACCGCTGTCTGTAAGGAGTTTGTACGTTCTCTCCGTGACCATGTGGGTTTCCTCCGGGTGCTCCAGTTTCCTCCTACAGTCCAAAGATGTGACATTTGGTAGGTTAATTGGTCATTGTAAATTGTCCGTGATTAGGTTAGGGTTGAATTGGAGGTTGCTGGGCAACGCAGCTCAGAAGGCTGGAAGGGCTTATTCCATGTTGCATATCAATAAATACATACATACATACATAAATACATGCATAAATAAATAATAGAAACTTAAAAAGCAGGTACCTCCCTCAGGCTATCAACTCCTCCACCCATAACTTTATCATTTCCTGTCAGAGTCAGTTTATGACAAGATACTCCTGTACCTATTGTCATCTATGTATATACAATCAATCTGTGTTCATAAACTAATCTTAGGTATTTACATTCATTGTGTTTTGTATTGTGTTCTTATGTTTACTGTGTTGTTTTAACACTACACTGGATCTGGAGTGCCAATCATTTTGTTCTCTTTTACACTTATATTCTGACAAATGACAATAAGTAGTCTTGAATCTCGAATATTGCAACCAGTATAAACCCGTGAGTACAAAAACAATACTAGGATGACCTTTAGTTCTGTTAACATAATATAGAAAGGATTTAATTGCGTGGGAGAAAATGCAAACTAGATTCATCAGGGTATTGCCTAGATTGGAGGACTTTGGTTACGAGGATGGATTGGGTAGGATGGGCTTACTTTCCTTGGAGTGAAGGAGGATTAGGGGATGATCTAATAGAAGTACACATAATTATGTGAGGCAGAGAATAGAGAGTGTAGATAGTCAGATTTTTTTCCCATGGTGGGGATATGAGAAACAAATGACATAGGCGCAAGGCAAGAGGAAAGAGTTTTAAAGATGAGTTGACTTTTTTTATGGAGCAGTTGATATCTGGAACACAGTGCTAGAAGAGCTAGTCGAATCAGATACAGGTATACTGCAATTACTACATTTAAGAGGAAGACAGGGAGATGTGGAAATATATCTGTAACCCTGAAGTCTTCATGAATTTATAACCTTTGCAGATTGTAATGTGACAAAATGGAACCTGTATAATCCCAGAGTGCTTTGCTAATTTGCTGATGTAGTTGGATAAGAAGTTGGATACGAGAGTATGTGATTTATAGTAGGGCATGTTTGGTTATACATGACTAAAATCAGAAAAGCAAGACACAGCTGATGGGGGGAAGAAGCCTCAAAGACAAATAGGGGTCATTATAGGCAAATGCAGTTCATTCAAGACATATCTGAGATAAGACAGGAGTGCAATTAAGGAATGGAACAACATCAAAAACATGAAGTTGATGAATTACTGGACTCTGTAAACATATAAAATTACCTGTTTTGAGCTGTAAGATTGAAGCTATCTACTGATGACTTAACATACGGAGGTAATCTTTTCTTGCAAGTAATAAACACGCTTATAATCTGATCCACTCTGAGTTTGTTACAGTCTGTTACTGTCTATTAAAAAGAGCTAGCTGAATGGTACACAGAAACAAAGGATAAAAGGATACAGTTCTAATGCAGGCAAATGGGATTAGTGCAGAATGCAAAAGGGTCAGCATGATTACAATGGACTGAAGGGCTTATTTCCTTGCTCTGTGATTCAGTAACTCTATGGCAGAAATCTGTGTAGTTTTAACTACTTATCATGCCCATCCTAATAGGAAATTTTTGTCCAGGAGGGTTCTCCATTGCCAGATTAGTCTCATCAGCGAGCACTGGATCCACACTTAGTATACTGCAAGAACAATGAACCTTGATTCCAAAAGATAACATTGTGCTGACAATATGAACTATAATGTATTTGTGCAATCTATACCCTTCTGCTAACAATACACCTACAAGTGATCCTATTTTCTGGTTTTCATTTTACCAGCCAGAAAGCAAGGCTCATAATATAACCTCCATCTGTGAGCAGTGTACCGAAACTTGAGAAACTCAGCTTGGTTCAATTAAGTCCCTCCAAACTAATTTGCGAAAACATATTTTTTTCCCGACTGAATGACTGTGAATGGGATGCAGAATGTGAAAGAGAAGGGTGTGCAAT
The DNA here is from genome assembly GCF_030028105.1 of Mobula birostris. Classification (NCBI taxonomy): domain Eukaryota; kingdom Metazoa; phylum Chordata; class Chondrichthyes; order Myliobatiformes; family Myliobatidae; genus Mobula; species Mobula birostris. The sequence continues at coordinate 148,586,469 of NC_092377.1, forward strand.
ATGTGAATGGGAAGGGCTGACCTAGGTGTGCTTACGAAGAAATGTACGGGCTGTTGAAAGGCAACTAGGACAAACCGTGCATGTTCATTGCAGGTATTCCTTAAGGTTGCTGGAGCTTGGGGTCACTTTCCCCATTTCTGAAGATTCGATCTCCTTGTTTAATAGATGCACAAGGGACAGCAGATGCTCAAACCTGGAGCAACACAAAAGGCACTGGAGGAACTCAGCAGGTCAGGCAGGATCCATGGGGAGAAATGGACAGTAGACGTTCTGGATCCAATCTCTTCATCTAGTTTCCAAACCACAGTCATTACTAAAAGAAAGCCAGATGTAAAGTTTACTGATGCCCAATCTCCGCCGACAACCAAGCTGTGAGCAGCAACAGGTTCTACAAGCCATGAGTATACAGGTCGAAGGAAAGACCAGGTTATGAATTAAGCCCTGCAGCTAGGCCCAAAACCATTAAGAGGACTGGGTATTGGTTAGTGCACACTGCTTTGGTTAACATTATAATATCAAACACTACTTCTGTGATAATTGTGCAATGTAAGCCCTGAAGGGTTAAGTAATTAAGTCTTGGGTGGGTGAAGAAAACTGGAGATTTATCATCTTTACCTCTCAGTGCAGAGGGAAGGAGTCCAATGGTTACGCAGTGTGACGAAGGTTTGCTTTCCTTAATTTCCTGCTCATTTTTGCCATGCTAAGAATAGAAGGTGAGAGGGAATTGAATGATGCAGTGACTCACATGGGCAGCTTCAAGCTCCCAGAGGCAAAAACACACGTCAAGGCTGTGCGCAGACAATTACTTAGAAGATTAGGATCTTGCTTGACTTCAAGGGTCCCTTCTTGCTGGTCCCAGCTATGAGCTCGAATCAAGAATAATGAATAAAGCTGGCATTCAGTGAACAATGCACCCAAGAAGAATCTCATGTCCAAGGGTGTGAGGCTGCCTGTGGGAGGAAGAGTTCTTCTCAGATTACAACAACACTGATAATGTTTGCAATTCCTAAATCATTTTATGAGGCTGCCACTTATTAAACCCAACCGTTGTTTGCAGTAAAGATTTATGACGCATAAAAGCCACGAAACAGAAGAGTCTCACAACATAGAGGAATCCGTGGCTTTTATTTTTCCACCTACAGGTTGACGTAGGCTGAACATAAAGCATCCCTGCACTTTACTGATCTGTTCTCCACAAAGCCAAGATTGTAAGGCCAGTGTCAATTATCAGTTAACTCAGGAGGCTCGGCCCTTGAAATCACAAAGACAAGCCAGAAGGTGTGACGAGGAGTTGATTGATCAACTAATCATTGGATTGCTATTAATCAGAGGCATGCCTTTCTCTAGTGCATTTCCAAAGCAAATTCCACTGCATCAGGAGGGCAGAAGTTCCTTTCTGCTATTTAAGTACCTCTTGAAATGTCGTCACCGGGACAACTGATTGCTGCACAGCAAGATCCCACAATCATCAACTGAAAAAGAATTATCTGCTTTATTTAGCAAATCTGATTGAAGGAGGAAGCTAGGCAAGAACTCAAAGTTGGGTCTTAGACAGTTATAAGGCTCAGAAGTCAGCCGTTCAGTCCATTGGAACTGTGCAACCATCAAGCACCCATTTGGTAAATTGGTTTATTATTGGCATGCATACCATTTTGCAAGCCTCCCATACAGATTATTTCTTCACATCAGTGCATTGACTTAGTACAAGTGAAAACAACAGCATAATGAGCAATAAAGTGTTTCAGTTATAGAGGAAGTGCAGAGCAGACAGGAAATAAGGTGCAAGTCCATAACAAGGTAGGGTATGAGATCAAGGGTTCATTTTGTCATACTGGAGACTACTTAATAGTATTGGCATTCCTTTTGAGTGGACTGGAATATAAAAACAAGGATGTAATGCTGAGGCTTTATAAGACGTTGGCCAGACCACACGGAGTTTTGTGAGCAGTTTTAGGCCCCTTATCTAAGAAAGAATGGGCTGGCATTGGACAGTGTCCAGAGGAGGTTCACAAGAATGATCCCAGGAATGAAATGGTTAATGTATGTGGAGCATTTGATAGTTCTGGGCTTGTACTCACTGGAGTTCAGAGGAATGAAGTGGTGGCGGGGGGGGATCTCATTGGGGTGTACTATGGTTACGTACAACCCGGGGCATCGGAGTTCAGAGTTCGATTCCAGTGCTGTCTGTAAGGAGTTTGTACATTCTCTCCGTGACCACTTGGATTTCCTCCAGATGCTCTGATTTTCTCCCACAGTCCAAAGGCGTACCAATTAGGTTAATTGGTCATTGTAAATTGTCCTGTGATTAGGATAGTGTTAAATTGGTGAGCTGCTGGGTGCTGCAGATCACTGGGCCAGAAGGGTATACTCTGTGCTGAATCTCTAAATAAAAAATATAAATAAAATATAAATTAAAATCAGAAACTGAAAAGCCTATGTAGAGAGGGCGTGGAGACGATGTGCCCTATAGTGGGGGGATCTAAGACCAGAGAACACAGCTTCAGAGGAGGAATTTCTTTAGCCAGATATGAATCTGTGGAATTCGTTGCCACAAATGTCTGTGGAGGCTAAAGGCTGATTTATACTTGTGCATCAAATCGACGCCATCAGTATGGCATAGCCGCAAACCCTACGCAGTGCCTACGCGGATCCCTACGCCATAGCCTGACCCACACCTCCCCCAAAATGTAACTACGCGTTGCGGCAACGCAGACCACAACAACTGTGATTGGTCCGCTTGGTAGCATCGCACTTCCTCCTACACTGCAATAGCTTCCCATTAGGTGACTGAAGGGCAGGGAAGGAACTCTGGCCGCAATGCTTTCCATAAAGCTTTACAGACCTCCGAAATTATGGAGGACACATTTCGCTTTTACAATAAAAGACTCTCGAACTTGTTTACTCCGAGAAAGACTACCATGACCATGAAGCCTTGCACGGGCAGGTGTGTGCGCATGCGTGACGTGCATGAATTGCAGAGCGATGCAGACACACCAACACACAAGTATAAATGCTCACAATGGCGTAGCCCACTTGCGTAGGCTACGGTGTAAGCTGGTACTCACAGGTATAAATTAGTCTTAAGTCACTGGGTATATTTAAAGCAGAGGTTGATATGCTCTTGATTATTAAGGATGTCCAAGGTTATGGAGAGAAAGCAAGAGAATGAAGTTGAAAGAGATAATAGATCATCCATGATGGAATGTCAGAGCAGACTTGATGAGCCAAATGTCCTGATTCTACTTCTATGTCTTATTATAACAGCAGGATAGAAGCTATCCTTCAGCCTAATGATACTATCTTTCAGGATTTGGTATATTCTGCCCCGTAAGAGGGTAGAAAGTGAGAATGTCTGGGGTGAGTGATGTCTCTCATTACATTGGCTGCTTTACTGAGGCAGTGAGAAGTGTAGAATGAGGTACAGACATAGCCAAGCACACTCATTTCACATTTGCTAAGAATTTTTGGACTATTCTAATAGTCTTTAGGACTGTGGCTTTCTGCAAATTTACATAAATTTGCTGAGTAGGTCTAATTAGTTAGTTATTGTGAGTTACTTTGGGATTATTCCAGTTGTAGACATAACTGTTGGGACAACGTATACCCTGTTCATGTTCCATAGTCTTTCAATTGCCTCTTTTAATTCAGCATATTTCTGGTGTTTTTCACTTTTTGATTTCTGTATGTTATGTGTGTTTGGAATTGCTATATCTATTCTGTACGTTGTTTGCCCTGTATTATTATATCCAGACGGTTCTTGTGGATTATCCTATCTGTATTAATGAATTGATCGTATTATAATTTGTAAAACTCTGACTCTAAAACTGGATCAGGCTTGTGTCAATAATAAGATGAGGTCTCTTTTATGAGTCAATATTTTAAATGAAGATTATGCCTGTGCCCGATTGAATTAAAATACTGCAGTATCTTGTTGGATTGTTTCTTGTTTCTCCAGGCATTTTCTGTATTTATTGTCTTGAATTTGGTGGTAATTTATTATGTATTTTTGATATTTTGTTGTGTTATCCACCAGGTCCTGTATTGCCACCAGAAACCCCTCTGTTTCTAGGAAGAGGTCTCCAACTCTGAGCCAGGCTTTTATCGATGCTTCCTTGTCAACACCCGATCTGTTCAGACCATGGGGATATCTTCCAGGGGAGTGGGGGAATCATGCTCTTCCATTGATTAACTTTTTCTTCTGTAGAAATAATTGCTTTTTAATTATATAATTATTTTTTTCTATTTGCACAGTTTGTCTTCTTTCACACATTGTATATTCCTGAGTCTTTGTGTTCAGGTTTTCACTGATTTTATTGTTTTTCTTTCTTCTACTGTGAATGTCTGCAAGAAAACAAATCTCAGAGCAGTATGTGATGATGGTGTCATATTCATATTTTGTTAATAAATTTCCACTGAACTTTGAAACTTGAAACCAGGTGTGGACAGTGGCTCTACCTTCACCCAGAATTGCCCTGCTCCTTGTTAAACAGCGTCACACTATCCGTCATAACCTCAATCAGCAACACCTCCTTTTCCAACTGCGCTCATTCTATCCTTCTGGAATCAATATCGTTTAACAATAATCAGAACAAAACTTGCTGGAAATACTCAGCAGCACAGCCAGCTGAGCTATTCTTCCCCGAAGGAAATTGTTCAACAATTTCAGACAGTCATCAATTATGACATTTCTGTTTCATATTTCCTTCCATCAGCTCCATGTTCCCCTCGTAATTTCAGATAAGTATTCAGCATTAACAGCTCATCTATTCTGGTTTTTTGTTCCCTGTTTCGATCTCTTTCTTCCATCAGTGATTTACAAACACAAGAGATTCTGCAGATGCTGGAGATCCAGAGCAACACGAAGGGTCTCAGCCTGGAATGTCGACAATTCATTCCTCTCCATAGATGAGCTGCTGAGTTCTTCCAACGTCTTGCGTGTTGCACCAGGTCTTTCAACTCTTTGTTGTCTCATTCATTCCAATTTCTCTGCAATTAACTGTTCCAAATTCCCATCAACTGCGCCTAGATTCTATTACTCATGGACACAACAAGTCAAGTAAGGTCAAATTTATAAACAAGAGAAAATCTGCAGATGCTGGAAATCCGAGCAGCACGCACAAAATGCTGGAGGAACTCAGAAGGCAAGGCAGCACCGGTGGAAAAGAGTACAGTCAACGTTTCAGTCTGAAACGTCGACTGTACTTTTTTCCTTAGATGCTGCCTGTAAAGCCAAGTTTATTGTCATTTAACTATGTACCATCAAAAGAGACGATGTTTCTCTGGACCAGTGGGTAAAGCACAGTGGTACACTTTATACATGTGGAACCCCTGGGCATTAAGAGTCCTTAGGGGCAATTTACAGTGGCCAATTAACCTTCCAATCCACAGCTCTTTGGGACGTGGGAGGAAACCAGAGCATCCAAAGTCAAGTCTAAATATTCTCACCTCCAATGAAAAATCATCGGCCTGGAATTTGACATGGTTCTCCCTCCACAGATTAGATTAGATTAGATTATGAGAACACTCAGCCCTCGTTTATTGTCATTTAGAAATGCATGCATTAAAAAATGATACACTATTCCTCCAGAATGATATCACAAGAAACACAGGACAAACCAAGACTAAAACTGACAAAACCACATAATTATAACATATAGTTACAACAGTGCAAAGCAATACCGTAATTTGATAAAGAGCAGACCGTGGGCACGGTTAAAAAAAAAGTCTCAAAGTCCCGATAGACTCATCATCTCATGCAGGTGGTAGAAGGGAGAAACTCTCCCTGCCATGAACCTCCAAGCGCTGCAAACTTGCCGATGCAGCACCATTGGAAGCACCCAACTGCAGTGGACTCTGAGTCCATCTGAAAACTTTGAGCCTCCGACCAGCCCTTCAACACTGAGCACCATCCTCTGTCGAGCGCTTCGACCCCGCCCCAGCCACCGAGGAACAAGCAAAGCCGAGGACTCAGGGCCTTCCACTCCGCAGATTTCAGACCACACAGTAGCAGCAGCAGCAGCGAAGCAGGCATTTCAGAAGTTTCTCCAGATGTTCCTCCGTGCTCTCGCATCTGTCTCTATCAAATCAGAATTGTGCACGGCCACCCTACTTGACAAATAACTGACATCACCACCGGAGTGGCCGCTGCGAGCTGCGTCGCGCCGCCATCTTCTCCTCTCCAGATGTTGCCTGATCAACTGTGTCTCCCTGGCATTGAGTGTGTCCATTCTCTTTGAGTTTGCTCATTGTCATTTGATTATCCGTGAAATGGAAGCAGCTTTGACAAAGCGGCATCTCTCAGCACCATACTAAGGTCAATAAAGGGGCTTGCTGAGTTCATCCACCCGACCCTGGTGTTAGAGTGAATATGCAGTATTCTCCACTGTTGAAATTGGTCATGGACTCACATAGCATACAAATAGGCTTGGCAGAGATGGTGCTCGGTGCTCGATGTCAGAGGGCTGGTCGGAGGCTCAAAGTTTTCGGACGGACACAGAGTCGGACTGTGGTCGGGTGCTTCCAGGATGCTGCTTCGGCAAGTTTGCGGCGCTGGAAGCTCATGGCAGGGAGAGTTTCTCCCTTTTACCGTCTGCGTGAGATGTTGGGGCTATTGGGATTTTGAGACTTTTTTTTTACTGTGCCCATGGTCTGCTCTTATCAAATTACAGTACTACTTTGCACTGTTGTAACTATATGTTATAATTATGTGGTTTTTGTCAGTTTTAGTCTTTGTCTGTCTTGTGTTTCTGTGATATCATACTGGAGGAACGTGTATCATCTTTAATGCCTGCATTTCTGTACTTATAATGTAAACCCACCCCCGCCCCAAACCCATGCCAACTATCAAGCACACACACTGAACAAAACTAATGGAAAAGACTAAATAAAGCTCCCAATCCAGAGACTGTTGGGATGTCGGAAGAAGCCGGTGCACCTGGAGCAAACCAATGCCATGGGAAGGAGAACATGCTGACTCCACACAGACAGTGTGGAGTATTGAACCTGCCTCACTGGGGCCATGAGGCAGCGGTTTTACTCGCTGAAGCACTGTTCTGCTCAAGTTTCCATGAGGTTTGATTAAGCCAATGACATCAGAGGTGGTTGGCACGTGCATATAATCCCTCATTATACACTAAGCAGTGTTAACTGAGAACTTCGTACCTCAAGAACCTACAGACGGTACTGTGTAAAAGACTCAGGCACATAAATGTAGCTAGCATGCCTCAGACTTTTGCACAGCACTGTATAGTAATTTTATGCATTGTACTGTACTGCTGCCACAAAAAAAATCATGACAAGTGTGAGTAATGACAAACCTGACTCTGATATTGGTCTCTGTTGCGGACTGAGAATGGGAAGAGGGCTGGGAGAGGAGAATTGCGATTTGCAAAAGGGGAAGGGAAAGGAGAGGGAGCAGGAAGCACCAGAGAGACATTCTGTAATGATCAATAATGTTTGGAATCAAATGACCTTGCCTGGTGTCTCAGGGCTGGGTGTGCCTGCCCCTGCACCAACCCCCACTCCTGGCACTCCTTCTCTGCCATCTGTCCCACGCCCCTCCTGTGACGCTTCACCCTCACCATTCCCAGCATCCTTTGCTCCCAACAACTTTACAAACTTGCTCTCCGTTCCACGTTGACAAATACAACCCTAGCTACACATATGTGCAAAGTACTGTACTTGGTCAACATCTACCATACCTGGGGAACTATTGAACAATAATGATTGGCCTCTAAACCAAAACCTCACAGCCCTCTTGAGCCTTTGTATTCTCTCCATTGGTTGAATTACTAGCATATTCCCTTCATGACTTTGCCCTTGTGATGTAGACAGTGCCACTTATTGGCTATTTTGTATAACCCAGATGCAAGTAGGGAGACTGTAGAGAGTGGACAGTGGTGGCTTATCCCCTTCTCCGACACACGTTCACAGTAAAGGCTGATTTATACTTGTGTGTACTAGCTTACGCTGTAGCCTACGCAAGTGGGCTATGCCGTTGTGAGCATTTATACTTGTGCATTGGTGCATCTGCGTCGCCCTGCAATTCACTGCCAAAACGCTAGTTGGCAGTGGGGTTTCTATGCCACTGTGTTGAGTTTCTTCGTGTTGAAACTCAACATGAAGAAACTCAAACTTCAAAACTGAAGGAGGGTGAATTTTCTGTGCTTGTCCGGCCACTGAGAGACATGGACGAGGAAATGCATTTCAAATATTTCCGGATGTCAGCAGGTAGATTTGATGATTTGGTTCATCGTCTCTAACCATTTATTTCGTATCAGTGTACGCACAGTATACTCAGAGACTGGCAATCACCATTCGAGTTTTAGCTTCAGGTGGAAGTCAACAGGCTGTAGCAGCTGGCTACAAACTGGCATCAAGCACAGGGTCTTCCATAATTTCGGAGGTCTGTAAATCTTTATGGAAAACATTGCAGTCAGAGTTCCTTCCCTGCCCTTCAGTCGCCCAATGGGAAGCTATTGCGGCGTAGGAAGAAATGTGATGCTACCAAGCGGACCAATCACAGTTGTTTTGGTCTGCATCGCTGCGACGCATAGTTACGTTTTGGGAGAAGTGCGTGTTCGGCTACGGCATAGGGTTGGCGTAGAGTACAGCGTAGGGTACGCTGCTATGCTGTACCTATGGTGTACATTTGACGCACAAGTATAAATCAGCCTTAACTTTCCAGATTTTTTCTTCCCTAATACCAAAGTTCTAGTTTTTGAAATGAACCTCACGGTTGAAATCGGGCCCAGAGTCTCTGACCCTGAAGCTCAAGACTACAAAGGCGTACAGTAAAGAGAGGAGAGGGTACAAGGATCCTGTAATAAATCTGTATTGGGATCTTATGGTAAACTATATTTATATGTTGTAACTGGGTTACCTGTCTGGACACGCCCCTCTGCTGACTGCCCCTGTGGCTCCTCCCACAGACCCCTGAATAAAGGCGATTGTGCCATGGCTCCTCCTCTCAGTCCAGGGGCAGATACTCAGCATGCTGGAGGTCACATTTTACTGCTAATAAAAGCCTTCCAGTATTTACTCTACTTCCAGTCTTTTGGAGTTATTGATGGTGCATCAGATCTCTACGGCAATGTGTCCTCCTAACATTGCCTTCACAGAAATTACAACTAGAATATAATTGTTTGGGCCAATTAGTTTTTTAAAATGAGAGAAACATGCACAAAATTCTGGAGGAGCTCAGCAGGTCAGGCAGCATCTACGGAGGGAAATAAGCAGTTCACATTTTAAAAGGATCTTGCTCCAAAATGTCAATTGTTCATTTTGTCAGAGCTGGGGAGCAGCCAATACCCGCCAAAAGAACATCTGCAGGCATTCTGACCTCTGCAAGGGACTGGCAGCTGTTGGTGGACCTCGAAGGGCAGCTGAAGTTCCCCAACCATATTGCAGCCACCACCCTGCGACCAGACATTGTCCTAGTGTCTGAGTCTACTAAGGAAGTGGTGCTGCTGGAGCTGACAGTCACATGGGAAGATAGCTTGGAAGAGGCCTTTGAAAGGAAGCTCTCCAAGTACGCAGGACTGGTCAGCAACTGTCAGCAGGCTGGATGGAGAGCGAGGTGTCTCCCAGTGGAGGTTGGTTGTAGGGGATTCGTAGCCCATTCTTTAGTTAGAGCCTTCAGCATTTTGGGCATCAAGGGAGAGAGGAAGAGGAGAGCCATCCGCAGTATCACTGATGCGACAGAGAGGGCCTCGAGATGGCTGTGGCTCAAAAGAGGGGAGCCATGGAGTCATAAGTAGCTAGCCATCTGGACACAAGCTGCGGTCTGATCAGCCACGGCTGGGTCACCTGGAGGAGGTGGTATGATGCTGAAAGACCAGAAACACCCGATGATTCCAGGAACATCACTGAAGATGTGTCCAGAAGCATCAATAGATGTATGTACACAGCTTCCTCCATGGTTGCTGCCTGATCTTCTGAGTTCCTCCAGCATTTTGTGTGCGTTGCTCTGGATTTCCAGCATCAGCAAGATCTCTTGTGTCTGTAGTAAATGATAGTAAATGCATGCCTCTTTCACCAATCAATTTCCCAGCTTTTTACTTCCCCCTTCCCCCCGCCCCTCCTGGTGTCACCTATCACCCTGTGTTTCTTCCTCCCCTCCCTCACCTTCTAACTCTGACTCCTCATCTTTTATTTCTCTCCAGTCCTGATGAAAGGTCTCAGGCCAAAACATCGACTGTACTCTTTTCCACAGATGCTCCATGCACAGCAAAACAATTAGCTTATTCCTGCTTCTTCGTGGCTTGGATACAACGCTGGGCCTTGTCCAATAATCTATCAATTACACAATCTAATGCTTTCATGTATTCCCCAATGCGAGCGTGTGGTGTCATCATCGCCTGCTCCCTGCCTACTGAGAAGTTCCAAGAAAGAAACTTAGAAACATACAGCTGAAGTGCAAATTGTTTGAAGCCAAAGCAGAACTATGAGTGTACGATACCACCCTGTGGAGTAAAATGGTGCACATGTTGTGCATGCAGTCCAGTAACCAAAGATGCTTGACAGTGGTTGTTTTCTATCATGAATGGGGGACGGAGAGGGAGTCAGCGGGATGGACTTGTGGCACAAAATGCACAGAGCAACAAAGCAAAAAGGAAATGTAAGTGAGCTGGAAAACAGACACAGAGGAAAAGGGGGCAAAGTTGTCAGGAGACCTTACAGGGAAGGAGAGTGCTATTGGGAAAATAACGAGGTGGCTAAGATAAAAAGCATAGGTTCAGTGGGTACATTTAATGTCAGAGAAATGCATACAATATACATCCTGAAATTCTTTTTCTTCTGTTGAATGGGCTGTTGTATTGCTGATCCTGTGGGATGAAATGAGTTTCTTTGTTTTTCTTTTATTGTCAGGCACCACTACCTGTGCAGATGGGGATTAAGGAATTTGACCGTCACTTCCACATTATTTACACTTTAGTAAATAACTGTAGATCCTGCTACAAGGGGCCGGATTATTCCACCTGTTTATCATATGTTTCAGAACATGCACACACCTGGGTGTCTTCAGCCTCTCTCCTGGTCATTCCTGGGAGTCTCTGTATTTCATTGCTATTTATCTGCAGACTCTGGTATAAAGGTCTCTCACCTCCACTCGCAGTATCATAGAGGCCTAGCATCAAACTGCAGAGAATCTGGTCTTTCCACTCCAAACTCATCCATGCCAACTGCAGTGCCTACCTACACTGATCCCATTTTCCAGTATTAGTCCTACATCCCTCCACTCAGTTCCTATCCAAATATTTTTGTTTCCATAGATGTTGCCTGACCTGCTGAGTTCCTCAGCATTTTGCATGTGTGCCTATTCCAATGCCTTTTTAAATGTTGTAATTGTATTGGCAATGACCAGCTTCTCTGGCAGTTCATTCCAGAAAATTGCCATCCCTGGGTGAAAGACTTCCATCACCAGGGTCTCGATGTCCATTCATGGCTCTTAAGCTTCCACTCCAGAGAATCTGACATCCACTCCTGGAGTCGCCACCCTAGAGCTCAGCGTCTCTTCCTCCATCATCCAGCCCAGGGTTTCTAATTTCCATCATTGGGGTCTCCCTCCCTCTCCCTGACATCTGCAAAGTGTTGCAATTAATGGAAAGTTTGCATTACTTTTCACAGCTTGCCCTCAAATCAGCTGTGACTGGGTTAAAGTGTGTCCTGTACTGCAGACAGTGTCCTAGAGATGGTCCATACTGTGAGAAACTATCTCTTCTTTCTCTTCTTATTTATTGAACTACAGCGCAGAATAGGCCCTTCTGGCTCTTCAAGCCGCATTACGCAACGGCCCCTCCATTTAACCCTTGTCTGATCATGGGACAATTTACAATGACCAATTAACCTACCAACCAGTGGGTCTTAGGACTCGCCTGGTCATAGGTAGAAAGTACAAATTCCTTACAGGCAGAGGTGGGAATTGAACCCTGGTTGCTGACACTAAAGCGCTATGCTAACCACTACATTAGCATGCCACTCCTTGTATTAGGATGTTGAATAAAGGGACACAGACTCAGATTAGAGCCACATCATCTAAGGGTACTGTCAGGAAATGCTGCATGGCACAAGGGCGATTGTTGGGGACAAAAACTTGACTCTCCCCTACTGCTGTGGAGGCTGAGGGTCAAGTGCAAACTTCAAAACCAAAATCAATCAATTGTTTTGCAGCGAGAGTTATAGAAAATATATGAGCTGCATGATGAAGGCTCAGGGAGCTGAGGCTGAGCCATCAGTGAAATATTCCAGGAGGAAGCTGGAACTCCAAGCAGTGAAGACTCCATCAGGACAAGTAAGGTTCTCCTTTTGAACCTGGACAGACACCGAGGAAAATCGGAATTGGTTTATTATTGTCACATGCAGCGAGGTACAGTAAAAACCTTGTCTTGCATACTGTTCATCAGATCATTTTTATTACACAGTGCATTGTGGTAGTACAAGCTAAAACAATAACAGAATGAAGAATGAAGTGTACCAGCTACAGAGAATGTGCAGTGCAGGCAAACAATGTGGTGGAAGATCATAACAAGGGAGATTGCAAGGACAGGAGTCCATCTTATTGTACTAGAGAAACACTCAATTGTCTTATAACAGCAGTATAAAAGTTGATCTTGAACCTGGTGGTTAGTACTTTAAGGCTTTTTTTATCTTCTGCCCAATGGGGGAATAGAGAAGAGAGAACGTCTGGGGTGAGTGGGATCTTTGATTATGCTGCCTGCTTTACTGAGGCAGTGAGAAGCATAGACAGAGTTCATGGAGGGGAAGCTGCTTGAGATGTAAACTCCAGAATTAAACAACCTCAGACCCGTGTGAGGAAGCAGTCCCTCCATCTTCAGGTCTCATGAGACAAAGCAAAAAGTAAAAAGCCTCCCCCCAGCCGTCCCACCCTACATTAGATTACATTAGATTAGATTAGGTTATGAGGACACGCAGTCCCCTTTTATTGTCATTTAGTAATGCATGCATTAAGAAATGACACTGTTTTTCCAGAATGATATCACAGAAACACATGACAAACTGACCTAAAACTGACAAAAACCACATAATTATAACATAGTTACAACAGTGCAAAGCAATACCGTAATTTGATAAGAACAGACCATAGGCATGATAAAAATCTCAAAGTCTCTCGAAAGTCCATCATCTCACGCAGACGGTGAACCTCCAGCGCCGCAAGCTTGCCGATGCAGCATCCTGGAAGCATCCAACCACAGTCTGACTCCGAGTCCGTCCGTAAACTCCGAGCCTCCGACCAGCTCTCCGACACCGAGCACCGAGCACCATCTCTGCCGAGCGCCTCCACCCAGCCCCAGCAACAGGCAATAGGCAAAGCCGAGGATTTGGGGCCTTCCCCTCCGGAGATCCTCTATCGCACAGTAGCAGCGGCAGCTAAGCGGGCATTTCAGAAGTTTCTCTAGGTGTTCCTCTGTGCTTCTCACGGCTGTCTCCATCAAATCCAGACTGTGCACGGCCCCCTAGTTAACACGTACGATATCATTCGGAACGGCTGCGCGCGCTGCATCGCGCAGCCATCTTCTCCTCCCTCCTCTTCAAAAGAGAACCAAGATCCCAAGGGCCAAAAGAAGCAAGAGTGGTACTCCCAAGTGACCCAGGAGGAGGAGACATCTCCAGCTCCTGCAGCAGCTGAAACACCTACAGCTTTCAACCTTCCACTGCTCAGGTGCACTGAGGGCTCACTGAACCAGAGAGGGGGAGCCTTGCGACCCTCAGGATTTAGTGTACGAGTCTCTATGCAGGAATTTTAGTGTCTGAGAGAACTAGAGAGAGTCAATGTAGGAATCTCCACAGGACACAGACCAGGGGAAATACAACTCATCCCGAGGGACCAATATTCCTGCTCGGCTCAGCTCCACAAAGGAGAACCTGTGGAACAGAAGTGTGAGATAGTCGGGAAAAGCATCTACCAAGTATCACTGCATTCTTAGCACAGTATCAGAGCACTGCACAGAAGTAAAAATGTGAGAAAGAATCTCTCCACTCCCCTCCTAATACATCTCCTCCAGTCTGCGAGATCTGAACTCCTCCCAGTTCTGGCTTTCTGCCCATTTTTGGTCCTCACCACTCTCCGAGCATTAGTAGTACCTAATGCTGACTAAACCTCCTATTCTGAGCCTCCCAAGGGGCCTCTTGTCGCCTTTAAGGCTTCCCTTCAAAGCACTTCCAAGGAAGTCCTGTCCGAATAATTCCTGGTGTGGCAAGCTGCCACATTTTGTTAATCATTCCTGTGAAATGCCTTTTGACATCCTACACCGTTGAAACTGATTTTTGTGGAAGAGCATTCCACGTATTTGCCGCACCTTCCCTTGTCTAGATACTGCTGATTGATCTAGCTAATCATATGGCTGCCAACAATTCTGCTTCCATAATCCAATACTAAATAAGCTGAGGAGGCAAAAATGGATTCATCCCTTGAACAACCAGACACAAAATGCTGGAGGTCCTGAACAAGTCGGGCAACACCTATGGAGGGGAATAAATAGTGGACATTTCAGGTCAAGACTCTCCAATAGGAGAAAGAGAAGAGTGCAGAAGTCAGAATAAGAAGGTAGGGGAAGGGGAAGAAGTACAAGCTGGTAGATGATAGGTGAGACCAGGTGAAGGGAAAGGAAAGTGTGTGGGGGGGTGGAATAGAGTAAGAAACTGGGAGAGATAGGTGAAAGAGGGAAAGGGCCGGAGAAAAAGGGATCTGATCAAAGAGACAAGAAAGATAGGAAGGAGGAGGGACACCACAGGAAGGTGCCGGGCAGGTGAAGAGAAGAAAAAGGATGAGAGGTAAGCAGAATGGGAATGAAGATGTCATAACAGGGGCACTGGTAGTACAGGGAACAGGACTAGGTTTGTCAAGAAAGCAAGGGAATTGAGGAAGAAATGATGCTGGACATTGACACAGGCCCTGGATGAGACTAGGATATAGGGTCTGGGCTTGGACTCCGACCCAGAGACTGGACAAGGACCCAGAACCTGGGTCTTGACTCGGGTTCGGACCCCAAATCTAGGTGAGGACATAACGAGGCTTGGGTTCTTCGAGTCTTGGGTATGGACTCCAAGCCAGAGACTGGGCAAGGACCCAGAACCTGGGTCCTGACTCGGGCTCAGACTCTGGAGTTAGGCAAAGGCATGACATGGTCTTGGGAGGCAGGAACCTCGGAGCCTTGGATGAGGACTGGACGCTTGGAGCCTTGGTCTAGAGCATGGGAACATGGAGCCTTGGATTTGAGAGACAGGAACATGGAACACAGAGCCGGGACCCCTCATTGGGAACAGGATATGGAGCTGGGATTCATACACAGAATGCTGAACACAACAAGACAGTTCCTAACACAAGGTAGCAGCAAATGGCTAGACCTACCTAGCGAAGGCATGGACCACAGAGACGGTTCCCAACACAAGGTAGCGGCAAATGGCCGGACCTACCTAGCAAAAGCATGGACACAGAGATGGTTCCCAATGTAAGGTAGCAGCAAACAGCCAGACCTACCTAGCAAAGGTATGGACGCAAAGAGACAGTTCCAAGCAACAAAAGAAAGTTCATTATCTAGACGCAGCAAGGCTCCGGTCTTGCTCCAGCAGAAGAACCTGACAGCGATACAGGCAAAGTTGCAGACAAGGCTTCAGGTGGAAGGTGAAGGAACAATCCAGCAAATGAAGCCGAACCCAGGAGCTATTTATGTAGCCAGCCCAAAATGAGAATCAGGTGCCTCAATTAGAGCACCCAACAGAACAAGGGAAAACCGGAAAACCTGGAATAAAGAACGAGGGAGGGGAGTGTGAAATGGAATGCGAACTTCACGGACCAGACCATGACAAGAGAGAGAAGGGGGGAGGCGGGAAGAATTAACAAACGTTAGAGAAATTGATGTTCGTGCCATCACGTTGTGCAAGTTTGATCTCATCATGACAGTAGAGGATGCGCGTCAGCATGGGAATGGGAAGTCAGACTGAAATGGGTGGTCACTGGGAGATGCTGCTTTCTGCAGTGGACAGAGCGAATGTGCCCAGCAGGGTCACACCACAATCTGTATCACATCTCACTGATGTAAAGGAGGGCGCATCGTAAACGCCAGATACAAAAGATGACCTTGACAGGCTGAAAGGTGAAATGGCGCCCCCCCCCCCCCCGGAAAGACAGTTTATGGCCCTGCATTGTGGTGAGAGAGGAAGTGTTGGGCAGGTGTGGCACTTGTCCTGCTTGTAGGTCCGTTGCAAACATTAGACACTACAGACTCTGATGCTGGAACCTGGAGCAATACACAAGACTGGAGAAACTCAGTGGGTCAGGCAACATCCATGGAGAGAAATGGACAGCTGACATCTTGGGTCGAGACTTTTCATCTTAACTGCCCTCTGGACCCAGCGAAAGATCTTGACCCAAAGCATTGACTGTCTCTTTCCCTCCTTAGATGCTGCCTGACCCATTGACATCCTCCAGCATTTTACGTGTCATTCTTTTTCAATCTGTGGGAACTTGCAATAAAGGTCTAGATTGTTAACGGTCCTAAAAGTGGTATATTAATGCAGCTATTCTCTGCAGCTGGGCGTATTGATGTAGATGCAGGTTAGGAGAAGCTGCTTAGCTGCGTGGCACGTACTCAGGAGTTGTTGTTACAGCTGCAGAATGGGGGTGGGGGGGATGTTGTTTGTTTTTCTCACACAGCCCGTCTAATTAAGGCACATCCTCGGGAATTGCACGTTCCCATCAAGAGTTCGCGGCTTGGACTAAAAAAAAATAAAGTCGCACTTTTTTGAGAGAAAGATAGGAGCGTGAGTCCCTCGTGTGTTCATGACACTGCACAAACAAGTCCATGTTTGTCGCCGAACACCGACGTTGTATTAAATAAAGCATCATTTCCCATTTAATTGCAGCATGAAACTAATGGAAGAGTGGAGTTCTCCACTAACACCAGCTCAAAGAAAGAGCTTGGCATGACTTCATAGCCATGCTGAATGCGGACAAACAATTCAATTTGCAAGTGATTCACCCTAGATCAAAGTCATAGTCAAGTTTATTGTCACCTGTACAAATTCATGAACACACAGGTGTAATGAAAAACTAACTTGGCAGATGCAACATAGGCATGGAGCGTCATATAAGTTGCGTTCACTAGAAAAACATACATTAATCATAAATTATACACAATTTTTACAGGGAAGAAACACAATTAGAACAAAAAGTTTGTGCATCCTCCCTGTGACCGCGTGTGTTTTTTCCATGTGCTCCGTTTTGCTCTCACGGTGCAAAGACATACCAGTTGGTAGGTCAATTGGCCATTGTGAGTTGTCCCATGGTTAGGCTGGGATTATCTTGGGGGACTGCTGGGCGGCATAGCTTGAAAGACCAGAAGAGCATGTCCTGTACTCAATCAATCAATCAATCAATAAAAAAATTCCATTGAGGTGCGAAGTGGTCACAGTTGCTATATCAGAGCAGTGACTAAGATTGTGCCAGTTGGTTCAAGAACTGAATAGCTGAAAGGAAGTAGCTGTTCTTGAACATAGTGTTGTGGGATTTCGGGCTTTTATACCTCCAATCTATTAATAGGTGCGAGAAGATGGTGTGGATCTTTGATGTTGGCTGTTGCATTCTTGAAACAGCACTTCCTAAAGATGCTACCAATGGCGTGATGTTTTGGTGGTGGGGAGGGGTTCATGTGATGTATTGGTAGTGGGGGGAGGTGTGCACGTGATATATTGGCAGTGGGGAGGTGTGCATGTGATGTATTAGTAGTCAGGGGAGGTGTGCATGTGATCTATTGGCAGCGGGGAGGTGTGCATGTGATATATTAGCAGTGGGGAGGTGTGCATGTGATCTATTGGCAGTGGGGGTGTGTGCACGTGATATATTGGCAGTGAGGCGTTGTGGAGCGTGATGTATTGGCAATGGGGAGGTGGGCACGTGATGTATTGGCAGTGGGGAGGTGTGCATATGATCTATTAGCAGTGGGGAGGTGTGCACGTGATGTATTGGCAATGGGGAGGTGTACACGTGATATATTGGCAGTGGGGAGGTGTGCACGTGATGTATTGGCAGTAGGGAGGTGTGCACATGATGTATTGGCAGTGGGGAAGTGCACACGTGATGTACTGTCAGTGGGGAGGTGTGCACGTGATGTATTGGCAGTGGAGGTGTGTGCACGTGATGTATTGGCAGCGGGGATGTGTGCATGTGATGTATTGCCAGTGGGGAGGTGTGCACATGATGTATTGGCAGTGGGGTGGTGTGCACGTGATGTATTGGCAGTGGGGAACTGTGCACGTGATGTATTGGCAGTGGGGTGGTGTGCACGTGATGTATTGGCTGTGGGGGTGTGTGCACGTGATGTATTGGCTGTGGGGAGGTGTGCACATGATGTATTGGCTGTGGGGGTGTGTGCACGTGATGTATTGGCAGTGGGGGGGTGTGCACGTGATGTATTGGCAGTGGAGAAGTGTGCACATGATGTATTGGCAGTGGGGAGGTGTGCACATGATGTATTGGCAGTGGGGAAGTGTGCACGTGATGTATTGGCAGTGGGGAGGTGTGCACGTGATGTATTGGCAGTGGGGAGGTGTTCACACGGGTACTGCCAAAGGTCTTCCAGGTTAGCACACCTGACCAACTGTGGTGCAGCACTGCTGCAAAGGGAGCTCCAGAAAGCATTGCTGCAATGATACATCATTGACACTGGGCTTTGGTGAAAACGGTGATTTTGTAGGCTTGAGGGTTCATATCATAACCAGTGTCCTTTCATGGAACAAACATAAGATGATGACAAATTTTGGTGAGCAGCTGAATTTTAGGATTATGTTCCAGAGCCTCTCCTTGAATAGAATGCAAAGCTCCAAATGGGAATCTCCAGCTCACGGCCAGTCAAAGTGGTGAAGGGGAAGGTTGGATGGTATTGAACTTTGAAGCCAGTTATCGGAACACAAAATGGCTCTGAATAAGGGTAGAAGGAGAAGAACACCTCAAAAAATGGCCCATCAGCTTGCCCTGTCAGCTATATCTCCCCTCCCTCTATGGAAGACTCAGATTAATTTAATTACACGTGTACATCAAAACATACAGTGAAATGTGTCTTTTCCCCTAACAACCAACTCACCTGAGGGTGTGCCGGGGGCTGCCCACAAGTGCCACCATATATTCTGGCACCAACATTCCGTGCCCACTATGTTTACAGAACAACACATACAACAATAACAACAACAAAACAACAGCAACAATTGAACAACAGCAAAACAAAGCCCGTTCCTCTCTCCACCCATCCATACACATACACACACACACGCGCGCGCACACACACACACACACACACACACACACACACACACGTAGTCGTCCAACCTTCGGCCTCTAGACTCTAGACTCCAGCTGGCTCAGACCTGCAGATATTGGGCCTTCAACTTTCCTAGTGGTCATGCAAACCCAGGCCTCCAGCCTTTGGGCCTCAACTTCGAGACTTCCAATTGACCTTTGGGCTTTGATTTTCTGTATTGACCCAGGACTCACCTATAAAGGTGTGGCACGTGGCCAAGTGGTTCGGGCGTTGGACTAGCGAGCTGAAGGTCATGGGTTCGATCCTCAGCCGGGACAGTGTGTGTGTCCTTGAGCAAGGCACTTAACCACACAATGCTCCAGTCTACCCAGCTGAGAATGGGTACTGGCAAAAATGCTGGGGGTTAACCTCGCGATAGACTGGCGTCCTATCCCGGGGGGCAGGGGGAGTCTCGTACTCTCAGTTGCTTCACACCACGGAAACCAGCATAAGCACTGGCCTGATGGGCCACAAGGCTCATGGCAGACTTTAATCTTAATCTTAATCACCTATAAAGACCCCGAACTCCAGGCCTCAATCTCCAGCTCCCTCCGTAGCCATCCTAGAACCCACAAGACTGGAGTGAAAGTAAGTCATCCTAGATCCTAAGAAATTGCCTAAGAAAAAGTTTGGACCTGTGCCGCAAGAGGTAATTTTATCTATGTAAGGCAGTAGCGATATTTGTAAGGGATCCTTTGGAACAATGGCTGTGATCCCAGGGTTGAGCTATTGTTCCTGCAAAAGGAACAAAACTTAGGTGTTCCTAAAAGATTGCCTGTATTTAGGTTTTGCAGTAACTGCCCCTTTACTTTGCATTGAGTGTGTTTCATTGCCCGAGAACCTCTTTTAAACATGCATGGAATTGGATGTCTCTGACACAGGACCTGTTTAGTACCCGGAGTGAATAACAATCTGCTGTCAATGGGTTAGACAGCACATGTAGAGGGAAAGGGACAGTCAATATTTTGGATCAAGACCTGCTAGAACAGATCCTGTGAAGGGACTCGAGGCAATATGTTGATAGTTCTTTCCAGCCTAATCTCCAACTGATGCTGCTCAGCCCACTGAGTTCCTCCAGCACATTCTTTCTTGATCCATATTCCAGCATCTGTAGTATCTTAGGTCTCCACTGAACACCTGGTTGCCCAAGGAAAAGAGTGACTGGTCTTACACCTGATGAAGGGTCTTGGCCTGAAACTGTTTACTTCCTTCCACTGATGCTGCTTGGCTTGCCGAGTTCCACCAGCATTTTGTGTGTGTGATTCTTCTTAGGTTTGGGACAACTGAGTGGCTTCCTAGGCTTGACAGAGCAGATAACATGAGCCCAAAGTCACACATAGAGATCAGAGAGGTTAAAAGCCAATTGCCTTTTCTAAATATGTGAGAGTGAACCAATTGCATCTCACCACAATCCCAAGAGATTAAGCAGCTTTTGGACAATGGAATTCAAATCCTCACTGATCCTACACTTTCTGGATGATGAGCCCATCATCCTACCAGATAAAGTTGCCAATTTGGGTAAAAATTGGGAGATTTAGATTAGATTATGAAGACACGTAGTCCTCTTTTATTGTCATTTAGTAATGCATGCATTAAGAAATGATACAATATTTCCTCCGGTGTGATAACACAAAACACAGGACAGACCAAGACTGAAAAAACTGACAAAACCACATGATGATAACATATAGTTACAACAATGCAACAATACCATAACTTGATGAAGAAGTCCATGAGCACAGTAAAGTTCAAAGTTTCTCAAATGTCCCACATCTCACGCAGACGGGAGAAGGAAGAAAAACTCTCCCTGCCATGCCGACCACAATCCGACTCTGAGTCATCCGAAAACCTCGAGCTCTGATCAGCTCTCCGACACCGAGTACTGAGCGCCAGCCCTGTCCAAACGATTCGACCTCCTTCTTGGTCACCAAAAGCAGGCAAGGCCGGGGATTTTGAGGCCTACCCTCCGAAAGATTCCCGACCACGCAGTAACGACAGCAGCGAACGGGCGTTTCATAAATTTCTCCAGATGTTCCTCTGTACTTTCACGTCCATTCTCCATCAAATCAGAATTGTCCACGGCCCCTATTTAACAGATACAATATCATTTTTCACCAGAGGGCTGTGCACACGCAGGCGCTCTGCCAGATTTGGATAAATACATGGAAGAGAAGGGCTTGGAGGACCTCGGGCCGAATGCAGGCAGGATACTATGGTTATTATGGACCAGTTGGGTCAAATAGCCTGCTTCTGTGATGTATTACCTATAGTGGGGAAGTTGAGGACTAGAGAGCACAGCCTCAGAATAGAAGGATGTCCCTTTAGAGCAGAGATGAGGAGCAATTTCTCTAGCCAGATGGTGGTGAATCTGTGGAATTCATTGCCACAGATGGCTGTGGCCAAGTTATTGGATATATTTAAAGCGGAGTTTGAAATGTTCTTAGTTAGTAAGGGTGTCAAAGGTTATGGGTAGAAGGCAGGGAAATAGGGCTAAGAGAGACAATAAATCAGCCGTGTTAGAATGGCAGAGCAGACTCGATGGCCAAATGGCCTAATTGTGCTCCTGCGTCTATGGTCTCATTGCTCCATTACTCCATGAAACTCCACATTCCTGATATTTACATTTCACAGGCAAGGCAAAATTCATATGTATATACTTGCTGGTGTTTTCCAAGAGTGCATCATGAATTGCAGAAGTCAATAAAGTTATATTAGTCCCAATAGTCGACTGGAAATATCAATATTTTCACAGGCAATAGAAGCAGGAAATGCTGGAAATGCTCAGAAAGTTGGATATTACTGCGAGGGGAAAAACGGATTAATGTTTCAGGTCAAAGATCCTTTCTCAGCATCAGGGAAAGCTAACGGAATAACAGATTTCAAGATGCAGTGGAAAGAGAAGGGGAGGAGGAAATAGAAGTAAAAGTCTTTAAAAGGTCAGAGAACTGGAGAGATCAAAGAGCAAAAGGAGCAATAGGGTAAGGTAACAAATGCACAGAGTAGGTGAAAAGTCAGAATGATTATCCAAAAATATCCACTTGGTAAGAATGCTAGAATTAGTCATTGTAGAGAGATACAGAATGGAAGCAGGCGCTTCAGCCCATTAAGTCCATGCAACCATCAACCGCTCATTTACATTAGTCTGACATGAATCCCACTTTTTAAATTAATCAATTTCCCCTATTTCTACCGCTCATTTGCACACTGGGGGCAACTTATTGTAGCCAATTAACCATCCAACATTGGGACCTGGAGGGAAACTGGAGAAGACGGTGGAAACCTATGCAGCTGCAGGGAGAACATGCAAACTCCACATAGACAGCATCGGAAGTCAGGATTGCACCGAGGTCTCTGGAGCTGCGAGGGAGCGGCTCCTCCAGCTCCACCACTGTGCTGCTCCGGCATTGAAATGCTGGAATGCCGATTATTTAAACTGTCATTTTCAATGTTGGGTCCGGAAGTCTGTGATGCGCCCAGTTGAAAGTTGAGGTGCTCAGCTAAGGTAATATCTGGTGGTGAATTCTGGATTATACTTGTTAACTTCACAGAAATGTTCTCCAGATCTGCAATTTGATCCCTCCAGTGCAGAACAGACCATAGCATCAGCAGTAAGTGCACCAATCTCAGGTAAATTGTTGGCGTAGAAGACATTTGGAGAGCCCCGGTCTGTGGGAAGGGCCAAGGTAATGGGGAAGTCATGATATCTCCCACAGTTGTATGGAAGTTCCCAGGAGAAGGGAGTGGGAAGAGGTGGATGTACAAGTGTGATAAGGAGGCTTGCAGAGGAAATGGTCCCATCGGAAAGGTGTAACTAGAGGATGTACTATCCCATTGGAGATGTTGGGAGCTGTGAATGATGATCCATTGGAAGTCAAAGCTGATGAGGCGACAAGTGAAGATATCCATCCTCACTCAGGAAGTGGGCAGAAGACTGAGAGCAGAAGTGGGGGAATTAGAGAATTTTCAGCAGTGGATGGAGAAGTGAGGAAAAGGCAGATACATTGGTCACACTGGCAAGGAAGATAGCATCATCAGAACAGATCTTCCCCACAGCTATCAGACATCAGAACCAATCACCCCTTTCACATCCCCTTCCTGGCGCTACTGCTATGTTCTTGATCTCCTAAGTCTGCCACTGCTCCAATTTCATCACAACTTTAGCATCTATTCTTCCACTCCTACTATCCTTGTCATGGTCCGGTCCATGAGCTCTGCATTTCGGTTCACAGTCCGGTCCATCGATCTGTATTCCAGGTTTTACGGTTTTCCTTTGTCCTGTTGTGTCCCTTAATCGAGGCACATGATTCTGATTTTGGGCTGGCTACATAAATAGCCCCTGGGTTCAGCTTTATTTGCTGGACTGTTCCTTCCCCTCCCCTTCCTTCTGAAGCCTCGCCTGCTACCTTTACCTGTGTCCTCACCTGTAATGCCGTCACGTTCAACCACCAGGACAAGATCAGGGCCTTGCTGTGTCTAGATAAGGAACTGTCTTTCATTGTTTGGAATCGTCTCTTTGTGTCCCTGCCTTTGCTAGATAGGTCCGGCTGTTTGCTGCTACCTTGAGTTGGGAACTATCCCTGTGTCCACGCCTTCGCTAGGTAGGTCCAGCTGTTTGCCACTACCTTGTGTTGGGAATCCGTCTCTGTGTCCACGCCTTTGCTAGGTAGGTCCAGCTGTTTGCTGCTACTGTGTATTGGGAACTGTCTTGTCGTGTTCGGCATTCTGTGTATGAGACCTATTCCTAAGTCCTGTTCCCAAGGAGGAGTCCCGGCTCTGTGTTTCATGTTCCTGTCTCCCAAGACCAAAGCTCTGTGCTCTGCATTCCTGTCTCCTGCAAGTACCGCGTCTAGTCGCAGTCACGTCCTAGTACCGCGTCTAGTCGCAGTCACGTCCTAGTACCGCGTCTAGTCGCAGTCACGTCCTAGTACCGCATCTAGTTGCAGCCACGTCCTAGTACTGCATCTAGTTGCAGCCACGTCCAAGTATCACGTCTAGTCACAGCCACGTCCAAGTACCGCGTCTAGTCACAGCCACATCCAAGAACCTCGTCTCATCCAAGCCACGTCTTTGTGCTCTCGTCCTGTGCAGGAGATTACTCATCCAGTCCTATAGCCTAGCCACATCCAGTCCTGTAGCCATATCTGGTCCTCACCTAAATCCGGGGTCTGAGCCTGAGTCAAGACCCAGGTTCCGGGTCCCTGTCTGGTCTCTGCCTTAGAGTCCTTGTCCAGGTTCCAAGTTCCTTGTTCCTTGTCCAGGTCCCGCTTTCCTAGTCTAGTCCTAGCCCAGGCCCTGTATCCCAGCCTTGTCCAGGGCCTGTGTCTTGTCCAGCGTCATTTCTTCCCCACTTCCCTTGCTATCTTGACACACCTAGTTCTGTTCTTAGTACTTCAGTGTCTGAAGCCCAAAGGCGGATCAGAAATCCAGAAGTTGAGTCCAGTTGGTCTGCCAGTCCACTGGAGAAGTTTGGAAGCCAGAGGCCCGGCCTCTCCCAGGTTTGGAGAGTGGGTGGGTGAGCAGAAGGGAGAAAAGGGTTTAATTTGCTTTTGTTGTTTTGTTGCTGTTGTTCTGCTGAACATTGAGGGTAGGGGACGTTGGCACCGGAACATGTGGTGACATTAGCGGGCTACCCCTCAGCGCATCCTTATCTGTAAAGGCAAATGACATATTCCCCTGCATGTTTTGATAGGCACATAAGTAAAAGAATCAGAATCTTTGCACCATGCTGTAGCTTTGCAATCATTGTTGTGCTTATTATTACCAAACTTACTGTTTATTCTGTGAGCGTCGTATGAGCAAGGAATTTCATTGCGCCCAGGTGTATGTGTATGATATGAAACTAATCTGAACAGAAATTGAGAAACTCACAAAATGGAACTCAAGCCAGATGAGAGAAGTTGCAATAAGGTATTGACAGGAGCTTGTGGGCTTGCAATGGATGTGTGTAGTATGCACTACAATTTTTAACAGTATGTGCAAATACCTGCATTTATTGCTAATCCCTAATGTCATCACTTCGAAGGGAGCCAACTTTTAAATGAACCAACTTCTGGGACCACTACAATGATTATGATGAAGGTAGAGCCATAGATGGGTTGGGATGGAAGCCTTAGGATTTAAAATTAGCAATGATAAGGTAACAGCAAAAGTTTTCCAAATCAGGCTGGTGTGCACCTTGAAGGAGGACCTGCAAGTGGAGGTGTTCCCAGGTGACTGATGCCTCGTCCCTTGTCCTCGGAGATAATCTCAGGAATCTGGAAACCAACATGAGCGAGAGGGCTATTGGGTGGGAGAGTTAGACTGATCTGGGTGTAGGTTAAAAGGTTGACACAAGATCGTGGGCTGAAGGGCCTGTACTACGTTGTACTGTTCTGTGCGGGGTGTTTGTTGAGAGTATCCACAGCAGGCATGACTGGGAGACACGGTGAAGGTTAGTATGCTTGATGGAGTGCCCACCAAATAGGTGGGTGCCTTTGAAGTTATTGAGTACCAGGGAACTGCACACATTCAGGCAAGCGGGGAAAATTCCATCAACTTTATTGAGCTGTGTGCTTGTTAAATATGGAACGGTTCTGGGGTATTAGATGGTGAATCAGTTGCCGGAAGATACGCAGCGCGCATTCCCTTCTTGTTGCAGTATCTATGTAACTGGTTCAATGACTTACAGTTCAATAGTAGATAATCAGTATATCCCATAGGTATGTTCCACAATGTCACAGCGCTTTGGAGCTTAAATGCAGCTTCAAATCAGTGAAAAACGAGCCTGGATTCTAAATTTTCACATCTAAAGAAGTCATGATTTGAGAATCATAAGATCTTTATTAAAGTGCAGGAACATTAGTGAATCTCTGAACTGTAAACCTTTCCCAGTCCTTAAATCTCAGAGCGCAATGATAAACAGCCAGGAGATGCTGCTGAAGATACGCGACAGAGAAGACAGGAAGAGAAAGAGAGCGAGATATATATATATATATAGATAGATAGATATATACAGAGAGAAAAAGAGAGAGCGAGAGAGAAAGAAGGCAAGTTCACACTTCAACTCTAAGATAAGCTTCCAGGCTGGCCATTATTCAATATGGTTACAGCTGGTCATCCAGTTTAGTGCCTGCTCCAGTTCCCCCCTCTATCTCTCCATCCCTCAAGCTCGAAGAACAACATCTACCTCCTCAGCATGTCAGGCAGCAACTATCGAGAAAAATGTACAGTCAATGTTTCCGGTCGGGATCCTTCATCTGGAGTTGAAGGATCCGGGCTTCATCTGGACTTTCCATTCAGTCCAGATGAAGGGTTAACTGTCCATTTCGTTCCAAAGATGTTGCCTGAACCGGCTGAGTTCCTCCAACACTGTGTGTTGCTCTAAGTTCCAGTATCGACAGACCCCTGTGTCAACACCTAACTCTTCCTCAAATACATTGAATCACTTGGCTTAATATCTACAAGTTCACCGCCCTCTGGGAGAAAATACTACTCCTCTTCTTAATAATAAATAGCTGATCCTTTATTTTTAGATTGTCGCCTTTTTACCCTGTACTCTCCAGGAACGTGCATGAAGGCACAGCCTCTCACCGAGAACTCCTGGGCTGCCCGACTTGCACAGTGTTCCCGGCGTTTTCTACTTTTATTTCTGATTTTCTACACACGCGTGTCCGCTTCTGGATTGCAATCGATCTCCGATCGGCTTCAACATTACAGACCGTTCAATCACAGGAAAATCGAGCATTCGGATTGTTCGATCCATAGCTGCTACACTTACATTTCTTTTTTGTTTTAGATAAAAATGCTTCATTGTCCCTGAAGTTCCTTCTGCAAAACAACAAAAAAAAACCCTACCCCTTTAGTATTGTGTCCTGACGGACGATGATAATTGGGCTTATTTCACACCGTGGTTTGCCCCGATGAAATAATTTAAAACTCTTTGATAATGGAAATGAGAATGCACTGTTTTCCAAGGCTTGCGTACAGGTTGTGAAGCCTGTCTTTCGTCCTTGTGAAGTTAAGCCTGTCAGTGCGCTGAGCTACACCTGCATTGCAATGTAAACGGAGACTGCAAGCGGCTCGAACAACCCCAGCGCGAAAGCGCGGGCGCTGCGCGTGTGCGCACACGCCTCTAACTTTTTGGGACAATTTATTCAGTGCGCCAAGCGTGGGTATCGCCTTCTGAATGGACAGTTTCTCGCAGCTGCCTGTCATTGGTGGGTATGTTACTGCTTACGATCTGACTGCATCTTCCCGCCCCCCCCCCGGGGTAACACTTGTATAAATGTGACCGTGCAGCCCCAGAGAGTGACACACTCACACATGCACGCTCACTCGCTCGCGAATGCACGTCTGAGCCGCCGCAAGAAAGTCACAAACGGCGAAAGGAAGCCTCCCCGGAGTCACCGAGTCGGCGCAGCGATGTTGCACAGATCAGTTGTATTCGCCTTCCTCGTGTTCGTCCAGCTCGGAAGCTGGTCGGCTGCGGATGAAATAGCTCCACAAGTTGAGGACCAGAGCGATTCAATTGCATCTCGAAGGACCAGGCTGTCGGCGCAGAACTCAGGTAAATAAAAGGCGACGTCAGTCTTGGACCTCCTTCGTTTCTCTGCATGCAGATAACCAAGTGAAGGCATTTAAGTGCCGTTTTGCAACTTTCGTGCCCCTCCCAATAACAAAAACTCTCCTTTGCCCTTTGCCAAAAAAAAACCCTTGTTTCATTTACGCTGAGTTCGCCGTCTTGCTTTTGCTAGTGGTCAGGGAGATATTTACTTGCAGTTAATGCAAAATTAGAGCGTAGTGATTTCGAATTGAAACCGGTGCCTTTTCAAGTGCGCTGACATTGAATGGACACATGGAACAAGGTCCTCTCTTTCGCTGCAAACTTCTGCCGTGGTGCAGGGGCAATAGAAAAGCTCCCGCTTAGAGGGGTGGGTGTGTGTGTGTGTGTGTTATTGATGGGGGCTAGTGCTCCTAATTACACACACCAGCGAGTCAGCTTTCACAGACCTGACTGCGGAACCGGCTCCAGTTGTCTGCAGTACCCAGCGCGCGCGTGTGTGTGCCCGCTCCCAAAAGTATTCAGTCACTAAGGGAAACCAGGGCGAATCTCCCTCGGGAGAGTCACAAGATAAAGGCGTTGCTATTATAAGGATAAAATAATAAGCAGTTCTCTACCCCGTCTCCCATGCAAAGTGAATAAGTGAACTTTCTCCCGTTGAGGCTGCGGCTTATAATAACTTGAAATCCCCCCCGGCAGGGTACAGCGCTCCGAACTATCCCGTTCAATTTATATTTGCAGTCACAGCCCTCGCTGGACTCACCTGGTAACCGTCCTCACTGTGCACTCTACTCCGATACTGTTCACCGTAGTGTTAAATATGCAGTCAGTCCCACTGTCTAAAGACAATGCAGAAATGGTATTTTCCAGAGTAGGTTCCCTATTCCCAGATCTCCAGGAGGAGAGTGTGATGTCCTCTCTGAACGATATAGGGTAGTTGCTTCTAGTATCACAACTGGTGTATTGGCTGTTTGAGGAGTCTCATCAAATTCCCTAACCATGCAGTGCCCCAGATTTGAAGCGGGGCTCACGAACATCAGCTTCTGGGCTCATAGCCTGATGACTGAAAATATTTACTATAGTTCTGTTCTCACTGCAGTCTTTATTACAGGAATGCATTTCTCTGACATGATAGTTTCACAACGCCCTTAATATTTGGTAGCTTTATATTAAACAGCGATTTTTCTTGCAGTGCTGTCAGTTATGTTTTTTCTCCTGGTGGCAGTGGGAAAGGTATGTTTCTAAAATACTAATACCTTCTCTTTGCGAGCATTCACCTAGCTTTACATTCATCACCTTAATGTTGATGCTGGGTCAATATTATCACTGGCAGTCGAATCAGTTTTGATGCCTTCATCATAGAAAAATCTCAGCACAAACCTTAGTTTATTCAGTTGTGATGGCTGACTGAACTCTTCCCTGAAGACTGGGAATGAAGCCCAAGGGTCCATCCCATATCTATCCTGCGAGAAATAGCATCCTTCTCCCCTGCCAGTGTGTGGAGACTTGCTGCATGTACACTGGCGGTTATATTTTCCCACAAGTTTAGCCAAGTCTC
Source organism: Mobula birostris (assembly GCF_030028105.1). Lineage (NCBI taxonomy): Eukaryota > Metazoa > Chordata > Chondrichthyes > Myliobatiformes > Myliobatidae > Mobula > Mobula birostris. Next base: position 148,615,879 of record NC_092377.1, read on the forward strand.
TTACTTTCCAGGTTAGAAGGTCCTGCTTTGAGAGGGGGGAGAAAAACCTAGGCAGATATTTTGGTGTGGCTGTAAGGGAGGGCTTTACTGCTGCCTTTTGAATGAGATGTTAACCCAATGCCTCTTTGCTTTCTAAACTCAATTTAAAAAGAAAACTCACAATGCTCCTTTTGTATAGTCCAATTCTGTGATCCCACGTGCTTATAAGAATGTAGTGTACAGGAGTACACGGATTTAGGAGTTATAAGTTGATGAGCCAAATAGTTTCTTCCTGAGCTGTAGTAATTCTGTGATTCTACATGCTCAGAGGGGCTTTACTGGTGTCCTATCATCTATTTATCCCATTCTGAACAAACTGACGAAAACAGCAATGTGGTCATTAGGGCAGCACAGGGATGCAAGGAGGTGGGGCCACTGCCTCACAGAGTCAGCAACTCAGGTTCAATCCCGACCCCTGCCTGTGTGGAGTTTGCACGTTGCAAGATGTTGTTGGCTTCTTCCCGGTGTTCCAGTTTCCTAGTGACATGTGGACTGGTGGGTTGCTTGGCCACTGGAAGTTTCCCCCAGTGTAATGTGGGTAGTACTGATGGGAACATGGGGAGAACAGATTACAAGGGAAATCTGTCAGGGAATGGCATTGCTCAATGAGATGGCACAAACCTGATGGGCTGAATGGCCTCTTATATCACCTGGAAACGCATCATTTTTGCTGCTCGTGGGGGTTTACTGTGCATGATTTGAGTGTTATCATGGTTACTAGACTTCAAGGTGCATCAGAGGCATGGAGTACTTTGGACCGCATCTGATGTCGAAGGCTCTAATGAAATGCAAGTCTGCTATGCTAATTCATTTTGTATGGCATACTGGTTACAATACTGAACAGCTAGAGGCTGCAAGGGATATCTGAAAGAAGTAACAGTGATTCCCTGTATGCACAGGTTACTATTGTGCCTCAAACATTTACATTTCATGTGGCATATACTCCTCAGGCAATTTTCACTATCAATTATTCCACAGTAAACATTCCCCTATTTTAACTATTTTGTATTCTGCTTTTACTAATATGCAAGTTGTTCTGTTCATACTTGCAATGGAAACTGCCTTTAATTGTCTATCTGTTGTGACATCCTCTTTTTATGTGAGGCTGCAATGCCTCCAGTGGAAGGAGGATATCATTACTACTTCAATTTTCCATTGGCCAATTCCAGAGGCATTGTTTTTCATTATCAATGGAAGTGAAAATGAACAGGATCTCAAGATTACTAAAACAGCAATAAAGATTCTAAAGTGTTGCGTCTTTGTGTGCAATTCCTTTCTGTAACAGCTCAATGGATCTGTTAAGTTTCTGTCATTCACAATATAAAATAATATTGCCTTGTAATAATAATGTTGCTTTGTATTGAGGTGCTGCAGCCAAAATATCTGCAGTCTCCTAAGTACAGATCTGCATGAACTCAGCCTCCCTTTACTTGACCTTGTAGAATGACCTTGCAATGTTAAAGGGCCACATAATTACACTGTGCATTGACTTGTGTTTGCAGAACAAGATTCATGAGCTGAATAACCTTCCTATGTGAAAAGGGGCGGAGGGGAATCTTAGTCTTATTATGAGCATCACCACAGGAGGTGTGGTAACATTACCACAAACATATTACTGTCTGCTGTACTCCAACTCTCAGTGCCAGATATTGTGATTGGAGCATCTTGGTTAGGTTACTGGAACAGTAATCCAGAGCCCTGAATTACTGACCCATAGCCATGAACTTAAATTCCACCACGGTTGTTGGGATTTTGAAACTAGTTAGTTGAGTAAATATGCACAAAAATAAATTAGTAACATGTGTTTAAGGTGTAACATGTAATTAGTAACATATCATTTGTCCAAAATGAGAGTTCTTCCATCTCTGCCCAACAGGCTCCTGGTGTGACCGTGGACCATTGGCCTTGCAACTTGTGTGCCCAGAAGTGGCATATTTGGGGATAATTTGTCATGCATGATAACTGTCCACATATGGTTAAGGGAAAATGTGTTTTAGGGGTCTCCAATGCAATAAGCACGTAACTCAGAATTCCGATATCCTCAGACTGCACAGCTGTTAGACACCTTAAAGTAAATCAAAGATGAGTTCTTGCATTTAAGGAATTAAACATTGACACATCTCATTGAGCACCTAGACCTTTTGCACATAACAGATCGTTTTTTAACCCCGGTTTTAGAATTCTAGATTGTGGATTCTAAGTTACAACATACTTTGTATAAAATAGATAAACATCCAAGTTATTAACAATACCAATAGAACAGTTCCATATTTAAACAACTTTATGTCCATCAAATTCCACTTGTCACAAGCATTATATCAGCCTTTCAAAAGATAATGAACCATAGCCTGAAATTTAACAGCCATTGATAAAAGTGATCCTGAAAATACTCAATGGACCAGACAGTATCTGCGGAGAGTGTGTAAGATAAGTTTTAATGAAAAGTCACTGACCTGAAATGTTAGCTGTTTTTCTCTTCGCAGATGCTACCTGACTTGCTGGCTGTCTCTAATCACAAACAACTGTCCTGCCAAAGGGTCTCGACCCGAAACGTTGACTGTACTCATTTCGATAGATGCTACCTGGCCTGCTGAGTTCCTCCAGCATTTTGTCTGTGTTTGTTGGTTATCTCTGGCATTTTCTGTTTTTATTGCAGGTTTCCAGCATCTGCAGTTTTACTTTAGGGTTACAGTTGATCTTAAGTTGACTTCAGCATCACAATAAATTGCACCGGCCTGAGTTAGTTATTTGTAGAACTGGTCCCTGAAGTAAAAGCTGGATTAGTAATGACCTATTGTAATGATGAACAAGAGAAAATCTGCAAATGCTGGAAATCCAAGCAACACACATAAAATTCTGGAGGAACTCAACAGGCCAGGCAGCACATATGGAAAAGACTAAACAGTCAATGCATTTTGTATGTGTTTATTGTAATCCTGTTCTGGCTCCATGATCACTGATGATTAATGCCATAGAATCTCATGGTGTGCAGGTACAAATACTTAAATAGACTTTGCCTTCCAGAAACAGTGAGAGGACTTGATCATCCTCCTACTATTTAGTCTCTCTGGAGAGGAAAATCCCATGTGAATAGGTGTAAACTGAGATGCAGCAAGCATAATTTTGGCTTCTGCAACACGAATAATCTTAACAATAGAGTGGAAAGTAGTGGATCACCAAGATAGCTGTCAATCTCTGTCCCTGTATCATACTGCATCCAATTAGTCTTCCCGATGACTTCAGTAGCCAACTCTCCAGCATTGACCTTTGAGTCTCCCATGGTTGCAAGTAACATGGACAACTCAATGAAGAAGAGCTGCCTGTATTGAAATATTGTGCTTCACAGGGAGGCGAAAAGACTAGTTGACGAAGGCTAAGGTCACCCATTCCAATGACAGTCTATTTACTTACCATCTTGCTTTGGGTGGGTGGGGCACAATTAAGATGGATGTACCAAGCAGCCAATATTATGAAAGATGGGGATATTATGAAAGTTCCTCGTGAGTGTGCAACTCGATGCTTCTTTCAAAGTACATTTCATGGTAGAGGACTGGAGCTATCATGGCTGGATATTCTGTGAGCTCCTAATTTTACTAGAATCAGACTCAGGTTTAATACCATTGGTGTGTGTATATATGATTAAATTAAATACATGGTGCAAGGAGGGAGCAAAGAGATATTGAGGAAGTGTTCATGGTTTCATTGTCCACTCCGAAATCTGATACAAAGGAGAAGAAGCTATTCCTAAACATTGAGTGTGTGTCTTCAGGCTGGTGTACCTCCTCCTTGATGGTAGGAATGAGAAGTGGGCATGTCCTGAGTGTCGGGAATCCTTAATGATATTTGCCAACTTTCTGAGGCCTTGCCTTTTGAAGATATCCTCGATGGTATGGAGATGGCTGAGTTTTCAATCTTCTGCAACTTTTTCTAATTCTGTGCAGTGGCCCCTCCATACCAGATCATGATGCAGCCAGCTAAAATGCTCTCCACAGTATATCTATGTAAATTTGCTTGAGTCTTTGGTGACATACCAATTCTCCTCAAGCTCCAAATGAGATATAGCCATTGTCATATCTTCTTTGTAACTACATCAATATGTTGAGCTCAGGATAGATCCTCAGAGATGTTGACACCCAGCAACTTGAAACTGCTCGGAACTTACTCTTCCACTATCCATCAACCACCTTTAGAGTTTAGCCCCTTCCTGTGCCAATTTAAAAGCCATGTGGATAATTCTTGACAGTTAATCAAATCGTACTTTGTTCCTATTGTCATTGCATTGACAGTAAGTGCAGAAGGTGCTAAGAGAAAGCAGCAATTTTTTTTTTGTTTGTTTGCAGGAATCCTTCTCCCAGGAAGGCTTTCAATTTAGGAAATCTCTAGGAAGTCTTTTGGAGTTAACGTTGTTTTGTTTCTCCATAGCTGAAATCATCAGGTGCCTGAACAATGCTCTCCATGTGGGCTGCGGAGCATTTGTGTGCCTGGAGAATTCTACCTGCGACACTGACGGCATGTATGATATATGCAGGTCCTTTCTGTACAGTGCTGCTAAATTTGACACTCAGGTACGTAACTCATTGACATATCTGTATGTGGACCTTATGGTGTTGATATACACAGTGGTAACTTTACTAGCTACCATCTGTCCTAATAAAGTGGCCTGTGAGTGTATGTTTGTGCTGCTGTAGCCTTTGACATGCCTCCTGCACCCCACTATTGTAACACATGGTTATTTGAGTTACTGTCATCTTCCTTTCGGCTTGAAGCAGTCTGGCCATTCTCCTCTCACCTCTCTCATTAAGAAGGTGCTTTCACCCACAGAACTGACCCTCACTGGATGTTTTTTTTTTTGATTTTACACCATTCTCTGTAAACTCTAGTGTCTGTTGTGTGTGAAAATCTCAGAAGATCAGCAGTTTCTGAGATACTCAAACCACCCCGTCTGGCACTAACAATTATTTCACAGTCAAAGTCAATTAGATGTTTCTTACCCGTTCTGATGCTTGGTCTGAACAACAACTGAACCTCTTGGCCATGTCTGCACGCTTTTATGCATGGAGTTGCTGCCATGTAATTGGCTGATTAGATATTTGTATTAGTGAGCAGGTGCACAAGTGTACCTAATAAAATTGCTACTGAGTGTAGATTAGCCATGGCTAAGTTGGCCATTCTCTCACCTGAGTCAGAAGGTTGTGAATTCAAATTCCAATCTTTGTAACTGAGCAGTACAGTGGAAAGGCTACACTACAGAGTCATATAGCACGGGAACTGTCCATTCCACCCATCAAGCTCCCTTTTACGCTAATCCTCTTTTATTGCCTCCCTCATTCTCAGCTTCTTCTTTAATGCATCTTTCCATTTCATCACAGCCTCTTCTTGGAGGAGTAAGTCCCACATTTCCGAGTAAAGAAATGTCTCCTCAAATCCAGTTTGAACTTCTGGTGACTGCCTTAAGTTCCAGATGACAAGATTTGAACTCTGCCCTATGGAAAATACACCTATCCAGTAAAATCCCATGTAATTTTCTAACTTTCAGTAGAACACCTCCCTGTTTCTTTAATCTGCAGAACAAGAAGAGCAAGAGTATTCATTCATTAGTGGCAGATTTCACTTCTCAGCACTTTTTATGCCTTGCCTGAATCTTAGACGAATAACCCAGATCAGGAACTGTGTCACGTTGATTAGCTTGTGGACGCACTGTCACTGGAAGTGAAGAGCAGAATGACAAGACAGCCATGAGGAATCGTGTAGGGAATTTGTGTGAAAAGACATTGGATTGTAGTGCTGAGGCTTTATAAGGCTTTGGCCAGATCACAACTGGAGTATTGTCAGCAGTTTTATCGAAGAAAGGATGTGCTGTCATTGGAGAGGATCCAGGGGAGGTTCATGAGAATGATAGCAGGAATGAAAGGATTAACATATGAGGAATGTTGTAATTGCTCTGGGCTTGTACTCACTGGAGTTTAGAAGAATTGGGAGGGGGGTCCTCATTGAAGCCTACTGAATATTGAAAGACCTAGATAGAGGTGGACATGGAGATGCTATTTCCCATGGTGGGGGAGTCTAGGACCAGGGGCACAGCCTCAGAATACAAGGATGTCCCAACAGAACAGAGATGAGTAGGAATTTAGCCAGAGGGTGGTGAATCTGGAATACAGTGCCACAAATGGCTATGGAGGCTGTCACTGAATATGTTTAAAATGGAGATTGATAGGTTCTTGATTAGTAAGTGCTTCAAAGGTTATGGGGAGATCAAATGGCAGAGCAGACTCAATGGGCTGAATCCCCTAATTCTGCTCCTGTGTCTTATGGTCTTGCGTGCAATATGCAGAGGACACAGAAAACCTCAGCTTATGTAAGCTGCCAAACAAATTTCAAAAGACAAAACTCAAGCACCTTGCTGACAGACCTTGTCCAGCAGAAGATCGCAGACTTGAGCCAACGAGCAAGTTCTTTTGCAATTCTTTCTTTTGGGTGATGAGTGTCACTACCAAGGCCAGCATTTATTTCCCACTCCTGTTCTCTTGGTAGTGAAGGTGCTTCCGCAGTGCTGTTGGGAAGGAGGTTCAACAATGATGAAGGACTGGTGATCTATTTCTGAGTCTGGATGGCGTGTGGCGCGGAGGGGAACCTGCAACTGGTGGTATTCCAATGCATCCCGTCCCCTTGCTGTGGGTTTGGGAGATGCCATCAGTGTAGAGTTATACGATAACACAGCATGGGAATACCATCTTATCCATGCCAATTGAGATGCCCAACCCCACTTGCCTGTATCCCTTTCAACATATCCAAATATCTCTTAAATATCATTATAGTAACTGCCTTTCCCATTTCCTCTTGTTCAATGTATGTACCATATATACATCTGAATAAATAGCGCGAGGAAGTTACTCCTCAAGTCTTTTTAAATCTTCCCCTAGTTTTTAGATCTCTTCCACTGGGAAAAAGACGATGTGCATTTTTCCTATCTATGCCCCTCGTGATTTTATACACCCCTCTGTCATCTTCACTCCCAGGAATAAAGTCTTACTCTGCCCAACCTCTCCCTATAGGCCCTTCAGTCCTGGCATCGCGCTTTCAAGTCCTGGCAAGCACATAGTTACTGTCAGGCTGGGTGAATGTCTAGAGTTCATTTTGTAGACGGTACATATTGCAGTTGCTGCATTCACTGGCCGCCTTATTAGGTGCCTCTTGTACTTAATAAAGTGGCCACTGAGTGTATGTTCATGGTCTTCTGCTGCTATAGCCCATCCACTTCAATGTTCTACGTGGAGATGCTCTTCTGCACACACTGAGTTATTGTCACTTTGCTGTCAGCTTGAACCAGTCTCATCACCCTCCTTGGACCTCTCTCACTAACAGGGCATTTCATCCACAGAGCTGCAGCTCATTGGAAGTTTTTTTTTGTTTTTCATACCATTCTCTGTAAACCCTAAGGACTGTTGTACGCAAGAAATACAGTTTCTGAGATACTCGAACCACCCCATCTGGCACCAGCAATCATTCTACATTCAGAGTCACTTAGATCACATTCATTTCCCATTTTGAATCTGGCGCAAACAACAACTGAACCTCTTGACAATCTCTACATGATTTTATGAACTGAGTTCCTACTATGTGATTGGCTGATCAGATATTTGAATTAATGAGCAAGTGTACAGGTGGCTGGAATGCCAATCAAAAGGACAACCTTGGGTTGAGTTGTCAGGTCCCTCAAGTCTGTACCGACCATCAAGCACCCAACTACACCGATTATTCTCACATCGGTGTCCTGGGTTCTACCACTCAGCTGCACACTGGAGCTAGTTTATGGTGGCCATTTAACCCGTCAATTCACACAGCTTTAGTTGTGGGAGGAAGCAGGAGCACTGAAAAAAACCCCACATGGTTACAGGGAGAGCACGCAAACTCCACACAGACAGTGCCAGAGGTCAGGATTGAACCCAGGTTGCTTGGCAGTAGCACTGTTACCTGTGCAAGTGTTTTCAACACTACAAATGTACAGGTGCGTGTTAAATGCAGCCGAGGCAACAACACATTAGCTGCGTAGGATCAACAACATCAGAGCTGGACTTCAAGGGCATGACACTAGATGTCAGTGAACCTTCCTCAACCAGAAAGGAAGCAAAGAGGGAAGGATTCAACCAGTTAAAGAAGTCTGCTGCCCTTTAAACTGATCTGCCTGTGGCTACAATACACTTGGCCACTTTCTGACCTTTGGAGTAGATTAAATGTGCTGGCATCCCAGCCCTGTACACAAAACTTTTTCTATGAAGTCATAGAGTCATACAGCCAGGAATAAGGCCCTTCAGCCCAAGTGACCCATGCTCAGCTAAGCTAGTCCCATTTGCCGACATTTGACCTTTTCTATCCATATACCCGTTTGAGCATATCTTACATGTTATTAACATACATTTCTCAAACGCTTGCAGCTCATTCCATATACAGACCTCCTATTAAATCTCCCTTGTCTCATCCTAAGGTTCTTGATTTTCCAGCCCTGGGATCGTTCACTGTTTTTGTACCCCTTGTATTTTTATACGCCTCTGCAAGGTCGCCCCTCCTTCTCCAGCACTGCAATGAATAAATTCCCATCTGCTCAACCTCTCTGTATAACTTAGTCACCTGAACCCAGGGAAATTCCTCAAAGTGCTGTACACTTTCCAGCTCAATGCGTTTTTCCTACAGCAGAGTGACCAACACTGAACACAATATTCCAAATGAAGCCCTGCATACATGTATTAAGATTGAAACCTAAGAGGTAACTCAGCACTGAGTGGGTTCTACAGTGTCACATCCAGCACAATCAAAACTGCAAAACCTTTCTCTGAGTGCCTGGGAACGGGTGCCAGTTTGGGGAGATCTGTCTCCCAGCAGAGTCAACTAACAAGCTGATGCAGCAACTCGCAGACTCGCACTTTGCAGTCGGCGTCGTCACTCTTTCTAGGTACATGATAACTCAGGGGCGGTATTACAACGAGAAGGAAGTGTACCTGGATGTCCTTAGCATTGACTCTGGACCCCATGAAACTCTGTAACCAAGTCGAACATGACTCCTGTTGCTTACTATCCCCCATCCTCCCACAGCCGACGTATCAGTTTACTGATGCACAATGGAAGTGCAGGAGCAAGAGGAAAGAAAGTTCTAGGATTCTATGTTCTGTGTACATCGTGAAGAGGTGTTTGGCAGTACTGCCTCTGGAATATTGTGTTCTGGCAGGCGGCACCATAGCGTAACAGTTAGCGTATTGCTTTATAGTCCCAGTGGTTAGGGTTCAATTTCCAGTGCTGTCTGTAAAGAGTTTACACGTTTTTCCATTTGACGGCTTGCTCTGGTTTCCTCCCACATTCCAAAGAGTTACTAAGTTATGGGCATGTTAAGTTGGCACCTGAAGCACGGTGACACTTGCGAGCTGCCACCAGCACCTCCTTGGACAATGCATTTCACTGTATGTTTCAAAGCACATGTGACAAATAAAGCTAATCTTTAAAATCATTAAAAACTGGCTGAATCTTAAAGTTTTCAGACTGTTTCTGCAGCTGGCACTGAGTGAACCAGTGTGATGGAGAAACTTATCAGTCCAACTGTCCTAGGTCTGTGACGTTTGGTTGGTCTGTCTGCTATCCCAATCCTTGTGAGGACAAAGTCCCGTTTTCACAGTGAAAGAACCATATGTTAAATGGCGATCTGAAAAAAAACCTGCAGATACTGAAATTCCAATATAAAATCAGGAAATGCTGGAAACACATAAGTCAGGCAGCATCTGCAGAGAGAGAAATAGTGTTCATGCTTTGAAAGGTTGGGGATCTGAAACTTTTCACTGTTTCTCTTTCCGCATATGGCCATATGACGCCTGACCGGCCAAGTTCCCAACATTTGCTCTTATTTTGTAAAATCCCTCAAGTCATGTGAGACTTCTATTCTGGTGGATTCAGAATAAATCCAGCAGAACTGAGCATCCATGATACAGTATGCATTATGGCAGCAGAAATATAACCAAGCAAAAACAAACTGTGGCACATGGGATCACATCTTCAGATCCAGGACATTAACCCTACATCTCCACCAACTGCAAAAATAAAATCTGACGATAGCTAGTCAGACCTTCACGCTAAAGAGAACAAAGAACCTGAGATAAAACTCACTGCTATTTCAGAAAACGATTGTTTTCTTTACGCTTATTTGTAATTCACGTTTTTGTGACTGTTGATATTTTGTATCACAGGGAAAAGCCTTCGTCAAGGACAGCTTAAAGTGCATTGTCAACGGGATCACATCCAAGGCCTTCTTCACCATTCGCCGATGCTCCGCCTTTCAAAAAATGATTGCTGACATTCAGGAGGACTGCTACAGGAAGCTGGACATCTGCACAATGGCAAAACGTAACACCGTGGCAATAGCAGAAGTCATTCAGCTCCCCGCGCACTTGAAGAACAGGTAGGCAGGGGGTTTCCTGGCACTGCCGAGGGTGTCAATAAAACAGTGCGAGTGTCCAGGGGCAGTGCAAGCTGTTGACATTGATTAATTTCAGTACAAATTCTCTAAGAATCTTCTAATATTTGGAGGCTGGTGGAAGGTATGTGATGGTGAATTGTTTGGTCAAGCACGCCTGAGGAACAAGGCATTAGACCTCTGTTTCCCAACGCCTTCCTCTTCCTTGCACCTGGCCCATTGCAGACTAATTGGTGCTCAGTTGTGTGACAACTTAATTCCACTCCCATATGAGAGCCTCGGGGTGTTGGGTAACTACTTAGATATCCTTCAGCTTTCCCATGACTGAAAAAAATACACGTAATTCATCATATTGCGACCTGAATATTTTCTGTGTCAGATCCTTGCTGTGGGGCATTGCAACTTCAAATATTGTCCCACATTTAATGAAGCAGCCCTGTAAGTCAACACTGAATTATAAATTTAAAACCAGCTCATAGTTTCATTTTCCAGAGAAGTACGTGTCATTGTTGGAGCTTCAGTCAATATCCTGTAGATCTCTTTCACTATATCAGATCTTGAACTCTGCCAATTTTGAATTCCCTCAGGATGTGGATCAGCTTTATTCACCATATACATTTATATGTGTTAGGGATTTGCTGTGGTTAGTTGGGGCATGACATTCAACAGAAAGCATTCAACAATTATAAAGAATAAAGAATTTTATGTGTGTTTTATATATATAAAAGGCTTGCACATGTAAGAAAAGAAATTCTGTAAATCGAATTTCAAAAATAATGAAATGAAAAGTTTCAAATTACCAAAAACTTTACAACAAAGTAAATTACTATAAAGCAAACTGTAAAACCATTATATCAAAACAATATTTGACTTTAAAACGGCATCAATTTCCTTAGGTACACTGTTATGCAGTCTTATAAGGAAATTGGCTAGTAGGTTGTTCCAAGCATCTTGGAGAACTTGTCACAATTCTTCTGCAGACTTTCGCTGTCTTGATTGCTTCTGTATCCGCAGATAATCCCAGACAGCCTCGATGATCAGTGCTCTTTGTAGGCCATACCATCTGAAACCATATAAAAAACATAGAGTGCCAAATCTTTTGCACAGAACTCTATATGTGTGTGTGTAAATTGCATATATAAAAGATGATTTAAAGTGTCTACTGTGCGGGTGATTGGGGGGAGGGTAATAGATAGAGGGGGATGGGGTGGCTATCTATAACGGTTGATCAGATTAACTGCCTGAGGGAAGAAGCTTTTAAGATGGTGTGAAGGTTTGTTTAGTTTTCTTCATTGTCTTCCTTTCAGTGGATTGAGACGGGCACTCTGCAGACAGTAGTTTTAGGACTGCTGGCTGCAGGTTTCAGACTCTAGTTCAGCTCCAGGTCATAAACTGGCTGTCATTTAAGGTGGATAGGAATGATCAGACTACACTACTTTGAACATTAGAGTTGGATAGCTTAAGTGTCCTAGCTAATCCCTCAATTAATATCACTTGACTATATCCTATCACTGCGAGTGGGATCTTGCTGCACACCAATTGCCTGTTGTATTTTCTGCATTACAACAGTGACCATTTAACACTTTAAGAGGTGCTTCTGTCCATTTTTTTCCCGTAGTATTGAGACTTTCAGGCCATTTGTCAAAGTCCGACATGGGAGGCTGGTCAGGAAGATTCAGTCGCTCGGCATTCAGGATGAGGTAGTAAATTGGGTGAGACATTGGCTTTGTGGGAGAAGCCAGAGAGTGGGAGTAGATGGTTGCCTCTCTGACTGGAGGCCTGTGACTAGTGGTGTGCCACAGGGATCGTAACTGGGACCTTTGTTGCTTGTCACCTGTATCACTGATCTGGATGATAATGTGGTTAACTGGATCAGCAGATTTGCAGATGACACCAAGATTGGGGTTGTAGTGGACACTGAGAAAGGCTAGCATGGCTTGCAGGGGGATCTGTATCAGCTGGAAAAATGGCAGATGGTATCTAACGCAGAAAAGTGCACAGATTTTCCACTTTGTTAGGACCAACCAGGGTAGGTCTTACACAGTGAATAGTAGGGCACTGAGGAGTGTTGTGGAACAAAGGGACCTGGGAACACAGGTACATAATTCGTTGATAGTGGTGTCACAAGTAGATAGGGTTGTAAAGAAAACTTTGATCACATTGGCCTTCATAAATCAATGTATTGAATACCGAAGATGAGATGTTATGTTAAAATTGGTTAAGACGTCGGTGAGGCCTAACTTGGAGTATTGTATGTAGTTTTGGTCACCTACATATAGGAAAGATGTAAGCAACATTGAAAGAGTACAGAGAAAATTCACGGGGATGTTGGGAGAGTCTGGAGGACCTGAGTTATAAGGAAGGATTGAATAGGTTAGGACTGTATTCTTTAGAAGGTAGAAGATTGAGAGGAGATTTGATAGAGGTATAATTAGCATAAAAGCAAGCAGGCTTTTTACACTGAGGTTGGTTGGGACTACAGCCAAAGGTCATGAGTTAAGGGTGAAAGGTGAGAAGTTTAAGGGGAACATGAGGGGTAACTCCTTCACTCAGAGGGTCGTAAGAGTGTAGAATAAGCTGCTAGCACAGGTGGTGCACGTGAGCTCAATTTCAAAGTTTAACAAAAGTTTGGATAGGTACATGGATGGTAGGGATATGAAGGACTATGGTCCCGATGCAGGTTGATAGGAGTAGGCAGCTTAAATGGTTTTGGCATGGACTAGATGGGCTTCTGTGCTGTACTTCTCTATGACTCTCTCTGCTATTGACGGCACACTGTGGGACAGCACAGTGATGCAGCTAGGTGAGCCAGGACCTCCCCCTGTCCCAGCTTCAATCCTTACCTTGGGTATGGTCTGCATATTTCCCCTGTGACGGCATTGGTCCTCCTTCAGGTCCTCCAGTTTACTCCCACATCCCAGAGATGGGCGAGGCTGCTGTAACTTGCTCCTAGTGTTAGGAGAGGTGTAGAATCTGGAGGAGATGAGGAGAACGTGGGAAGGATAAAACCGGGATTCATCTAGCATTAGTTCACAAGAGTGGTTGATAGTCAATGTGGACACAGTGGCCCAGAGGGTCTGTTTCCATACTGTGTCTCTCTGACTCCATGGCATCTCCTTTAACTAACGCCCAACCTTTCCATCCATCTGCCAAAGCTGCCCGTAGTGTATTGGGTGGGGGGGGGGGGTGGTGGTAGTGTAACCAGTATGTGGTATTGCCTCCAAACTGGACACGTTATCTCCTATGAGTATGCCAACCAGCTAATGTGACAGTAAGAGCTGTTCCTTTGCCCAGTCACACTCAGTGAGTACGGACTGTTGTACATTGAGTTAGACTGCCACATCTCTTTGTTTTTTTGCTGTGTCAGTCTCCACTATTCATCGACTGGAATCCCATTTGGGTGGCCTCACGAACGGATGTTAGTCCCTGTGGTCAGAATCAGGACTCGAGCTCGAGCGTAGAGTCAGTGTCATACTCTTGGACGAGATCTGGAAGAACGCCAAGTCGAGGCTAACATCTGACCGTGAACATAACCCAAGCAAATGAATAATTGTCTGTGAGATCATGCTGTACATCATGAGGGTGTTAGACATTCTGATGCCTGCACTCAAGGATATGCAGAGTTGTATGGATGCCTTTTTTTCCCTATCCAATAAACAACGTGAATTATATGGTTGGGGGCACCATGGTAACGTAGTGCTTAGGGCGACACTATGACAGTTCGGGGCATTGGAGTTCAGAGTTCATTCCCAGCATCCTTTGTAAAGAGTCCATGTAGGCCCTCCCCATGGAATGTGTGGAGGTCCAAGTCCTCCATTTTCTCCCGCAGACCAAAGATGTACCGGTTAATTGATTGAGTATAAATTGTCTGATGACTAGGTTAAGGATAAATCCAGGTTGTCAGCGGTTGCTGAGCAATGCAGCTCAAAGGCCCAGAAAGACCCATTCCATTCTGTAACTCTAAATAAGTATATGTACATGGCACATCGAGATCGTTGGGGCAAAGGACTGAGATGTGTTGCAGGTTCTCCATCCTTGTTTTTTGTATTCAAACATAGCAGCAGAATTAGGCTTATTCAGCCTGCTCCACCGTTCCATCATGTCTAATTTATTATCCCACTCAAACCCATTCTCCCATCTCCTATGCATAATCTTTGCCCTTACTAATCAAGAACCTATTGACCTCCACTTTAACTATACCCAGTGACTTGGCCTCCACAGCTGTCTGTGGCAATGAATTACACAAATCCGCCACCTCCCGGCTAAAGAAATTCCACCTCATCTCTGTTCTAAAGGGAAGTCCCCCTATTCAGAGGCCCTCTGGTCCGAGACTCCCCCAACTCCCCCATTATAGGAAACCTCCTCTCCACATCTACCCTATCTAGGACTTCCAATATTCAATAGGTTGCAATGATATCCCTGTTATTCTTCTAAGCTCCAGCAAGTACAGTACCAAGGTCATCAACTACTCCTCAAACATTAACCCTTTTATTCCTAGAATAATTCTTGTGAAACTCCTCTGGACCCTCTCCAAAACCGGCACATGTTTTCGTAGAAACGGGGCCCAAAACTGCTCACTTAACTCTGTTGCGGTCTGATCGATGCCTTGTAAAGCCTTGGCATTTTATTTGTTCTTTATGCATGTTCTTTCTTTGCATTTTCCTCAACTAATTATTAATCTGTTCCTACAATTGGCTCCAGGTATTACAACAAGCTACTGAAGAGCCTTCTGGAGTGTGACGAGGAAACAGTGAACAGCATAAGGGAGAATATGATGGCTGGGCTGGGTTCCCACCTCTCAGGCTTCATCCACCTGCTGCAGAGTGACCGCTGTCTGCCGTTACCCCACCGGGGCAGCTTCAACAGCCGCTCTTCCACCAAGCACCAAAAGCTCCGTGTCTTCCTGAGGAATCTCGGCAGTAACGAGGCTCCCCCTCAACTGGTCGGGAAGCCAGCCTCTGGCGAGAGCGAGTGACAGCCAGAGGTGAGGGGGAATGGAACAGGAGGCCTGTACCTGTCTGCAGAACCCAGGTGTCCCCAGTGTAACTCTCGAAATCTGTAGTGATCATATCGTGGCAGCTGACAGGAAACATGCACCTGGTTTTAGCACAGAGCTAACTGGCAAACAGTGAGCACCTTGCGTCCAGTCTCGGTCAAACTTTCCTGGCAATAGCAGCCCTCTACCTGACCTGCTAAACTCCTTCAGCCTAGTAGAACCAAGGATCACTTGAGTTTTATGAATTAATGACCATTCTTGACACAAACCAAGCTATCTGTTGCAAGTAATCACAAGATATACCCCAGTCTGGTACTGTGACATGGTTGTTTTCAGATTTTTTCATAATAAGTTATTACCTCAGACAGAGGAATGTCACATTAAGCAATAGCAACAGCAATTCATTTTGGGCTCAAGTATAGGCTACAAGGCTTCCCCAAGGTGACAGAACATAGCAATGTGACATTAAGATCCTGTTCAGGGAGAATCTCCCTGAAGGCTTATCTCATCAAGCGGACAATTGGTTTATTTCTCTGCTAGAGATGGATGTTATCATACACATATCATCATTCAGTTTGTTAGTTTTCCAAATATAGCAAAATCTGATTAAAAACCATGCCATTATCAGAGACCAGGCAACACAAACTATTTTCAAGCCACTTCACATTAAAAGTTAAGGCATTCTCTTCTCCACAGACTGCAAGGTTATAGTCGTTACCACTGAGACCAAGTGGTGGGAGCTGGCAACATTACAGTGAGCATCACAGTTAAGGCATATTGCAAACTTAGGGTTACAGTAGCTGTCACCAAGTTTTAGACCCAATAAAGTTCCACAGTTTGTTGCCTGATGAAGGCAAGGGCCAGGCAGCACCTATGGGGAGTAATAGACAGTCGACATTTCCCTTCATGTGGACTGTATCTCCAGAACTAATTGTTTTGATCATGAATACATTGTTTTTTGCAAATGTACTTCACTGTGGCTGTGTGTTTGGAGTACGCATCCCGTCACCAGCTGCACTATCTTACAAAGCTCACTCAGATTAATTTATTTATCACACGTCCGTTGAAACATACCCTGAAACGTGTCCTTTGTGTTAACAACCAACAGAATCCAAGGCTGTGCTGGGGGCAGTGCACAAGTGTTGCCGCTCTTTGCAGGGCCAATATAGCATGCCCACAATGCCCGGCAAAGCAACACTGTTCAATTGTCCTTCTAAAACAAACTGAAATATTTTTGTGTGTCACGCCTACTTTCTGTCCATTAGAAGAGTGGGGTTGATCTAATTGAACTGTCCAGGATGTTAGAGTGATTTCAGTAAGAGAGAGGTGGAGGGTGAGACAGAGAGAGATATTGTATGCTCTGATAAATGGAGTTCGGAATAGAGGGTCTTAATTTTGATATTAATATTGACTGTCTCATATTTTAACAGAGGCATCGCACAACAGTATTGATAGTAGCACTAACTGGGGAAAAGAGGGCTGTTTCACCATGTGATGACTTCAGACAGAGAGAATGCATTTGCATGGATTTGGGTGCCAGGAACATAATGCAGGATGGACTTTCAATTGTGTTGACACTTGGCATTCAAATTCCTTCAGATTTCCCATACATTGTATCCCAACACAAGGAGGCAAAAGGTTATGGAAATTTTGCTTGCTATCAGATTCCAAGGAGCTAGCACTAGAGCCAACCAGAATACAATGCCAGGGACTGACAATATAGGATCTTCCTGTAATATCTAAACTTAGCCTGAGAACTTGAGTGAATTGCTAGCAACAGCACAGAATGGGAGCCCTTGAAATCTTGGAGCATCTGGGAGCTCACTTGCTTGAGTGGACACTGGGAGAATGTTTATCTTGGCTGAGGAGTCTAGCTCTTGGGGCCACAGACTCAAAATAAGGAGTTGGTTATTTAGGACAGAGATGAGGAGGAATCTGTTCATCCGAGCATAGTGAATCTTTGGATTTCTCTGCGGCAGAGGGCAGTGGGGTGGCACTGACTGCATTAACAACAGTGATCAGTAGATTTCTGGACATTGAATGGAATGATTGGTGATGGGACAGAAAAATGGGGTCAAAGTAGAAGCCATGATCTTGTTGAATGGTGGAACTGGTTTGAATGGCCAGACATCCTACTCCTGAACCTGTGTTCTTATACCAGACCTATAGACTCCAACAGGACCTTACCACCAGAAGCAAAAATTGCCCCTTGCCCCAGAAGCAAGAAGGTAGAATGAAAAATTATTTTACAGGAAGGAAAAATGGTGAAGAAGCAAACTCAGTGATTGAGCAGTTCAAAGGGAAGCCATTGTTGAACCAGAAGTTCAACAAACCATTTTCATAACTGGCAGAATTAAGATAGGCAGCTTGAGTGCAGTTTTGGTCACCCTTGGTATCAGAGAGATGTGGTTAAACTAGACTGAGTGCTAAAAAAATGATTTATGAGGACTAGGAGGCCTGAGTTATAGGGAGAGGATGGCCAAGCTAGGTACTAGTTCCTTGGAACATAGGAGAATGAAGGAAAACCTTACAGAAATGTTTAGTACAAAGGTAAAGTGGATGGTCAGTCTTTTTCCCAGGTTAGGGGAATCCAAAACTAAAGGGCATGGGTTTAGGGTGAGAGGGAAGATTTAAAAGGGACCTGACAACTTTTTCATGCAAAAGGCAGTGCTATATGGAATGAGCTGCCAGAGGAAGTGGTTGATGCAGATCTAGAATTGTCATTTATAAAGCAGTTGGATGTGTACATGGAGGGCAGGACTTGGAGCGATGTGGGCTGAATGCAGAAAATTGAGACTAGCAGGGTGGGCCCAGGGCCCATGGAATGGATTGGTTGGGCTAAGCCTTTATCTGTGCTGTTTTGATCTATGAATCTATCTGAAGATGATCACCAATGTTTCCAATTTCCCAAGGCCGAAATGAAAATAATTGCCTGTAGTCGCATTTCTATGGGCAAAAGAAGCCTTCTTGGTATGAAATCCAGACTGGGGTAATATCCCCTACAGAATGAGAACTGTTATTTCAAGTTTCTTCCTGTCAGCTGACCAACAGAATGACAACTTCCAGGGAGCAGTGAGGAGCCATCCATAAATATCTTGCAGTTTTATTAGCAGTTGGAAACACGCTGGTAATGTGGAATTCCACCAATTGTGGCCATGCATTTGAGGGGGATGTTAGCCCCAGAAAAGTTCCGTCCCATGGTCCTTTCAGCTCATCGCTGTTTGCAGGATCCTGTTGCATGGATCAAGGGGTCAGCCAATGGTATGTTTAATTACTCTTGTTTGAAGAGATGCAATCAGGTGCTTGATAAATACAAGCATCTCTTGTGTATCTAAAAATATACTACATGCTTGTAACAAGGTAAAGCATTCCATTTACCTGCCCTCCTCGGTGCCAATGTGACTATTATGGATGGTCCCTAACTAACTGAGACGCCAACTTGTCAGGTAGAGTCCAAACACATTTCTATAATGATATTACATGTTATTTATTTTTAATTCCAAACATTGTAATAGATGGTCTTTTCTTTCTTGTGCCTTGTTTCTCGATGCAGAAGCTGCACAATTTTATTTTCCTGTGGGTCAGTGTTTTGCACTCAAGGCTTCCTGAATGTTGTCTGTTTTGTAACTGTATGTTTGTAACTTAAATATTAAAGTTATAATTACATTCATTAATATAGCAAATAAATTTGTGATGCTTTAATCACATCCTCTTGTGTGGCATTTGAATTCTTGCATTGATAAATCTGAGACTGAATTCATGTATGTTATGTATATGGAACAATCCCCCATTTTCACAGGAAAACTTATCCTGCTATTACTGGAAGAAGTTGCTGTAATTTATTTTGTTATAAAAAGTAGAATCCTAAAGCATACCAGGAGGCATAATATTAAGGTGACTGGAGAAAAGTATAAGGGGATGTCAAAAGTAAGATTTTACGCAGACAATGATGAGTGTGTGAAACACCCTGCCCGGGGAGGTTGGGGGGGGGGGGGGATGGTGGTAGAAGCAGATGCTTTAGGAACATTTAAGAAAATTTTTGATAGGCACATGGACCTTAGGAGAATGGAGGGTTATGTAAGAAGGAAGGTTCTTCACATGGATGAACTACAACAATTGTTCATCCCAGTTTGGCAAAAGAATAAATCAAGGAAGGGAGTGCACCTGTGGCTGACAAGGGAAATTAGGGATAGTATCAATTCCAAAGAAGAAGCATACAAATTAGCCAGAAAAAGTGGCTCACCTGAGGACTGGGAGAAATTCAGAGTCCAGTAGAGGAGGACAAAGGGCTTAATTAGGAAGGGGAAAAAAGATTATGAGAGAAAACTGGCAGGGAACATAAAAATTGACTGTAAAAGCTTTTACAGATATGTGAAAAGAAAAAGATTGGTTAAGACAAATGTAGGTCCCCTACAGACAGAAACAGGTGAATTGATTATGGGGAGCAGGGGCATGGCAGACCAATTGAATAACTACTTTGGTTCTGCCTTCACTAAGGAGGACACAAATAATCTTCCGGAAATAGTAGGGGACAGAGGGTCCAGTGAGATGGAGGAACTGAGGGAAATACATGTTAGTAGGGAAGTGGTGTTAGGTAAATTGAAGGGATTAAAGGCAGATAAATCCCCAGGGCCAGATGGTCTGCATCCCAGGGTGCTTAAGGAAGTAGCCCAAGAAATAGTGGATGCATTAGTGATAATTTTTCAAAACTCTTTAGATTCTGGACTAGTTCCTGAGGATTGGAGGGTGGCTAATGTAACCCCACTTTTTAAAAAAGGAGGGAGAGAGAAACCGGGGAATTATAGACCGGTTAGCCTGACATCGGTGGTGGGGGAAATGCTAGAGTCAGTTATCAAAGATGTGATAACAGCATATTTGGAAAGCAGTGAAATCATCGGACAAAGCATGGATTTGTGAAAGGAAAATCATGTCTGACGAATCTCATGGAATTTTTTGAGGATGTATCTAGTAGAGTGGATAGGGGAGAACCAGTGGATGTGGTATATTTGGATTTTCAAAAGGCTTTTGACAAGGTCCCAAACAGGAGATTAGTGTGCAAACTTAAAGAACATGGTATTGGGGGTAAGGTATTGATGTGGATAGAGAATTGGTTGGCAGACAGGAAGCAAAGAGTGGAAATAAACGGGACCTTTTCAGAATGGCAGGCAGTGACTAGTGGGGTAATGCAAGGCTCAGTGCTGGGACCCCAGTTGTTTACAATATATATTAATGACTTAGATGAGGGAAATAAATGCAGCATCTCCAAGTTTGCGGATGACATGAAGCTAGGCGGCAGTGTTAGCTACGAGGAGGATGCTAAGAGGATGCAGGGTGACTTGGATAGGTTAGGTGAGTGGGCAAATTCATGGCAGATGCAATTTAATGTGGATAAATGTGAGGTTATCCACTTTGGTGGCAAAAACAGGAAAACAGATTATTATCTGAATAGTGGCCGATTAGGAAAAGGGAAGGTGCAACGAGACCTGGGTGTCATTATACACCAGTCATTGAAAGTGGGCATGCAGGTACAGCAGGCGGTGAAAAAGGCGAATGGTATGCTGGCATTCATAGCAGGAGGATTCGAGCACAGGAGCAGGGAGGTACTACTGCAGTTGTACAAGGCCTTGGTGAGACCACACCTGGAGTATTGTGTGCAGTTTTGGTCTCCTAATCTGAGGAAAGACATCCTTGCCAAAGAGAGAGTACAAAGAAGGTTCACCAGATTGATTCCTGGGATGGCAGGATTTTCATATGATGAAAGACTGGATCAACTAGGCTTATACTTGTTGGAATTTAGAAGATTGAGGGGTGATCTTATTGAAATATATAAAATCCTAAAGGGATTGGACAGGCTAGATGCAGGAAGATTGTTCCCGATGTTGGGGAAGTCCAGAATGAGGGGTCACAGTTTGAGGATAAAGGGGAACCTTTTTAGGACCGAGATGAGGAAAAACTTCTTCACACAGAGAGTGGTGAATCTGTGGAATTCTCTGCCACAAGAAACAGTGGAGGCCAGTTCATTGGCTATATTTAAGAGGGAGTTAGATATGGCCCTTGTGGCTAAAGGGATCAGGAGGTATGAGCGGAAGGCTGGTACAGGGTTCTGAGTTGGATGATCAGCCATGATCATACTGAATGGCGGTGCAGGCTCGAAGGGCCGAATGGCCTACTCCTGCACCTATTTTCTATGTTTCTACATTTCTATGTTTAGATTGATTGGAAGAGCTTGGGGTTTGAGGAGTTTTAACTGTCACCAAACACTCCAGCAAATTTCATGGAGAGCATTCCAACTGTTTGGTATGTACACTGTATATACTGGTATGGCGGGGCCACTATACAGGATTAGAGAAAGATGCAGAGTCTTGCAAACTCAGCCAACTCCATCATTGTCACCAGTTGATGCCTCAAAATGGGGGCATCCATCGTTAAGGATCCCCATCGCCCAGGACACACTCTCTTCTTATTACTCCCATCAGAGAGAAGGTACAGGAGTTTGAAGGCACGCATTCAATGTTCTAGGAACAGCTTCTTCCCCTCTGCCATCCAATTACTGACAGACAATGAACCAGCCCACAAACATTGCCTCACAATTTGTGCTCTTTGTAAACCACTTACTTAATATTTTTTAAAATTCTAATTATTATTTTTGTGTCTTGCACTGTACTGCTGCCACAAAACAACAACCAGTTTCACAACATATGTCAATGATATTAAACCTGATTTTGATTCTGACCTGAGAGCCTGTCAAGAGGTCAAAACAATGTTGTAGGCCATAGGGCCTATACTCTGCTGTACTATTCCATGCAGACTCAATTTTCAGAGGAAATTAACACTTTGTTAGAGGATAAGGTTGTTTTCTGTGGGCCCACGCATAGCTCTTGCTACCATACAATTGGCTGATACTCCTGATAAAACATTCGCCATCTCTAAAATGAACCACCTCAGAAATTCCTGGGAGCTCAAAAACGATGATGTTGTCGCTCATTAAGCAAAGAGTCTGATTGCTATCAGTTAGTTCACAACACAAGGGAGAAACCCAGAGATAGTAAGCATTGTTCTTGTTTTTTTCTCCATTGTGTATTTCACTTGCTCAAGCACCATTAGTTTAACAAAATCTTTCTGTCGCACATCAAAAATAGGAACTTAAATTCAGTCATCACCTTCTGAAAGGGTGCCACACTCCAATACCCACAGAATCCTCAATCACAGTGGTGAGCATCACAAGTTCCCACCCCTCTCCGCACCTGATTTTCAGAAGAGTGGCAAGCACAGGACAAAAAGACCCTTCAAGTGCCTGTTGCCTGAATCCATGAATATCTAGCCTAGATCCTGTCCAGTTACGAGGTCCACCGACTGCTTGTTCCCTCTCCACCCACTCTTACCTCACTCCACACTGCATGCCATAAGAACAGATGGATGGGACTAAAACCAACTTCACAAGGCTGCCTGTGGGATCATGCTTCTAACTATGTGACCTCGTGTCTCCCTCAGTCACTGAGCGAAACCAGGAAATGGCCTCAGTCAGATCACAGAAAATAATTGGTATCCTGTCCTGTGTATCTGTCTTGGAAAATCTGAACTGGCTGCAGATTACTAACATCAAGCCACTGCCCAATGAGACATCTGCTTGATACTATCCACAACAGGAGTGACTGTTCTAATGCTAATCGGTTAATGTGAAGAAAAGACTCCTAATCAGCCTCGAAGTGGTTCCTCACCAGATATTAGGCAGAATTTTCCTATTCTTATCATGGACTCAGAGAGCAAGGTTGTCTGAGTATTTTGGAAAGTTGCACAGTGGTATTTCTGTCTGTGCCCACGTTGAAGGTAATTTCTATGCTCCATACCTGGAATGTGTAATGTCAGCCCGAGAAACTGCTTAAGAACTTAGAAATTTATTCTCTCCGAGGAGAGTGAAACTCTGGATTTCTCTGCCCCAGAATGTGATGGAAGGTTGGTGGTGGAGATTGATTAAGTATTCGGAAAATTGAGGAATTGAGGGCTACGGGAAGAGGCACAGAAGAGGAGTTGAGACCAGTATAGATCAGCCGTGATCATATTGAATGGGTGGCAGGCTTGAGAGGGTGAATGGCCGACTCCTGCTCCTATTTTCTTCTGTTTCTGTGTTAGTCTTGCCTAAGCACCTTGTCAACCTGTTGGCTGGATTATCCCTTCAATGACCACCACTAACGCTACAGTCTGGTGTCGGTTCTGCAGTTGGGGATCACGCGAGTGATTACTTGTGGAAGAGAAGCATGCCAGATTTAATGAGCCATTAGAGCCTGTCAGGATTTTCGGCTGAGCTTGAGATCACACAGGTTATTAGGCACTTGGCAAGACCCAATAAAAAAAAGTTAAGTGGAATGGCCATTGTGGGAGCAGCCATTGTGCTCAAGAGGATTCAGCAAGGAGAGGAGGAGGCTAAGGTAATTAGTTTCTTTTTTTCTATCTTTCTTTCTGTCTCACTCTCTTTCTGTATCACTTTCTTTTGGTCTCTCTGTCTCTCTATTTGGAGCAGTGGGAATGACAGTCAGGACAAAGCACTGCTCCTCTTGTGGGATGTGGGAAGAAGGGAGAACTCCATTATTCCTAATGACTACACCTGCAAGAAGTGCATCCAGCTACAGCTTCTTACTCACCCATATTGGGGAACTGGAGTTGGATGAACTCTGGGTCATCTTGGAGGTTAAGGGGTTGACTGACAGGGGATACAGTTAAATCTAAAATGCAGGACACAGGTAACTGAGTGACTGTCAGGGTGCCGTTATGGACATTCCTCTCATTAGCAACTCAGATCTCTGGCATTGAAACTCAGAGCGGAAGAAGAAGAAAAGTTGAGCAGTAGTGATGGGGGAATAGTTTGTGATTGGTTAGGGGAATGGATAGGAGGTTCTGTGGATGAAATCGAAATACCTCGATGATATGTGGCCTCCCAGTTGCCAGAGTCAGAGGCAACTCAGACTGAGTCTGAAGCATTGTTAAGTGAGAGAGTGAGCAGTCGGAGGTTGTGGTTCACTTTGGTAACATTGATTTAGGCAAGAAGGGTGACAAGGTCCCACAAAGTGAGTTCAAGGAATTGGAAGATAAGTTAAAGAATTAAAGGGCAGGACCTGCAGGGTGGTGATCTCAGGTTGGCTACCCAGGTCACATGTTAGTGAGGCTAGACATAGGAAGTTAATTCAGTTTCACACATGGTGAAGAAAATGTTGCAGGACAGGGGGCTTCGGAATTTTGGATCACTAGCTCTCTACATATACAAATAGGATAGTTTGCATCGGAACTGGAAGGAGACCAATATCCTTACAGAAAGGTTTGCTTGTGCTCTTCTGCGGGGTTTAAATTAGAGTAGCAGGGTGATGGGAACCAGAATGCCAGGGCAGATTGTGGATTTGGTTATAGGGAAATCAGGTGTCAAGCCTACACAAAATGACAGGAATCAAAAGATTGGGAATGATCGGACCAAGTTTCTGAGTTGCATCTATTTCAAGGAATATTGTAGGTAAGGCAAATGAGCTTAGGACTTGCATCACGATATGGAGTTACGCTACCGCAGCCATTAGTGAGACTTGGTTGCAGGAAGGTCAGATCTATCTGCTAAATGTCCCGGAGTTCTGTTGCTTTAGAGATGATAGAGGGGCAAGGGTTAAAAGGGGAGGGCACAGGCAGAACAGGCTGGAGGGCTCATCTACTGATGTTGTATGGGTGGAACTGTCGAATAAGAAAGGGATGACAAAGTTAATGGACAGTGGAATTTAGAGGAGCAAATTTGAAGAGAAATAGCAGACAGTTGCAAGTGATAGTGGGTGATTTTGACTTTCCACATATTGAATGGGACATGCTGTTAAAGCTCTGGATGGATACGGTTCAGGAAAGTTTCCTTATGGAGGTCTCAACTAGAGCGAGTGCAATACTCGAGAGCATTTTGGACTGATTGATCATAATTCTTTAATTTCAAGATAGTTATGGAGAAGGATTGTGATTCTCTATAACTGCTCCATGGGTTGAGAATTTAAAGCAGAGAAAGGTCAATTTTGAAAGCTTCAGAAAGGAGCTGGCAGGTGTGGATTGGGACCGCGTGTTTTCTGGCAAAGGGATACTTGGTAAGTGAGAAACCTTTAAAAATGAAATATTGAGAGTACAGAATTTGTCGGTTTCTTGTAGAATGAAAGGCAAGAACCTTGGTTTTTGAGGGATATTCAGTCTGTGGTTAAGAAGAAGAAGACCTAAGAGGAAAATCAGGAGGGTTAAAAGAAGGCATGAAGTTGCTCTGGCAGACAAGGTTAAGGAGACTCCCAAGGACTTCGTATTAAGAGCAAAAGTATAGCAAGGGACGAATTTGATCCACTTGAGGATCAGCATTCTCATCTATGCGTGAAGCCAAAAGAGATCTTAAATGGATTTTTTTTTGTATCTCCATTTACTCATAAGATGGACCTCAGAGCTTGAGGAATGCAAGTAGAGAGATCACGGACCATGTCCGGATTCCAGGAAAGGAGGTGCTTGCTGTCATGAAGCAAATTAGAGAGGATAAGTCCACTTTGACCTTGTGGGAGACTGCAGAAATTGCAAGGGCCTTGGATAAGCATTCTAAAACGTCCTTTCAGATTCAGATTCAGTTGTATTCATCAAATGTACTTCAAAACATATAGTGAAATGCATCTTTTGCATTAACAATCAACGCACCCAAGGATGTGCTGGAGGCAGCCTTCAAGTGTAGCCACATATTTTGGTGCCAACATGCAGGTAGATTGGAAAAATCAAGTTGGTGCTGGATCACAAGAGAGACAAACTGCAGAATGTCTACCAGATGACTTTTAGAGGAGATTGTGGTTGAACCCACCAGTAGATTAGCTATTTTGGATTAGGTGTCATGTAATGAATGAGATTTGATTAGGGAGCTTAAGGTAAAGGAACACTTAGGAGACAGTGATCATAATATGATAGAATTCACCCTGCAGTATGAGAGGGAGAAACTACAGTCAGAGGTATCGGTATTACAGAGGAGTAAAGAGAATTACAGATGCATGAGGGAGGATCTGGACAAAGTTGATTGGAAGGGAACTCTAGCAGGGATGACAGCAGAACAGCAATGGCTGGAGTTTCCAGGAGCAATCAGAAGGTGCGGGATAGATACATCCCAAAGAAGAGGTATTCTAAAAGCAGGATGATGCAATCATGGCTGTCAAGGGAAGTCAAAGTTAACATAAAAGCAAAAGAGAGGGCATATAATAAAGCAAAAATTAGTGGGAAGTTAGAGGATTGGAAAGCTTTTAAGAATCAACAAAAGGTGGCTAAAAAAAAGCCATAATGGGCAGGAAAGATGAAATATGAAGAGAAGCTAGGCAATAATACCAAAGCGGATACCAACAGGTTTTTCAGATATATAAAGAGTAATAGAAAGCTGAGAGTAGATATTGGATTGCCAGAAAATGACACTGGTGAGGTAGTAATGGGGGACAAGGAAATGGCAGACAAACTGAACAAGAATTTTGCATCAGACTTCACTGTGGAAGACAGTATGCTAGAAGTTCGAGAGTGTCAGGCAGCAGAAGTGAATGCAGTTGCTGTTACTAGGAAGAAGGTACTTGGCAAACTGAATGGTTTGAAGGCAGATAAGTCACCAAATTGAGTACACTCAAGTTTCTGTAAGAAATAGCTGAAGAGGCTATGGAGGCATTAGCAATGATCTTTCAAGAATCAATGGGTTCTGGCATGGGTCGGGAGTACTGGAATGTTGCAAATGTCACTCCAGTCTTCAAGAAGGGAGGGAGGCAGAAGGGATCATAGGCCAGTTAGCCTGAGCTCAGTGGTTGGGAAGATGTTGGAGTCGATTGTTAAGGACGTGGTTTTAGGTACTTGGAGGCACATAATAAAATAGACCATAGTCAGCATGGTTTCCTTAAGGGAAAATCTTGCCTGACAAATCTGTTGGAATTCTTTAAGAAAATAACAAGCAGGATAGACAAAGGAGAATTGGTGAATGTTGTGTACTTGGATTTTCAGAAGGTGCCATACATGAGGCTGCTTAACAAAACAAGCAAGAGCCCATGGTGTTACAGGAAAGATACTAGCATAGATAGAGCATTGGCTGATTGGCAAGAGGCACAAAGTGGAAATAAAGGGAGCCTTTTCTGATTGGCTGCTGGTGGCTAATGGCATTCCACAGGGGTCTGTGATGGACCTGCTTTATTTTTACGTTGTATGTCAATGATTTAGATGCCAGAATTGATGGCTTTGTAACCAAGTTTGCGAAAGATACAAAGAAGGGGAAGATAGTGTTGAGGAGGCAGGGAGTCTGCAGAAGGATTTAGACAGATGAGGAGAATGGGCAAAGAAGTGGAAGTTGGAATACAGTCAGGAATGTCTGGTCATGTGCTTTGGTAGAAGGAATAAAAGCATAGACTATTTTCTAAATAGGGAAAAACTTCAAATATCCAAGGTGGAAGGGGACTTGGGAGCCCTTGTGCAGGATTCCCTAAAGGTTAATTTGCAGCTTGGTAAAGAAAGCAAATGCAATGTTAGCATTCATTTTGAGATGACTAGAATATAACAGTAAGGATGATGCTCAGGCTTTATGGTGCACTGGAAAGGCCTCACTTAGAGTATTGCAAGCAGTTTTGTGCCCCTTATCTGAGAAAAGATGTGCTGGAGAGGGTTCAGAGGAGGTTCAAGAGAATGATTTCAGGAATGAAAGGCTTATCATGTGAAGGGTGATTGATGGCTCTGGGCCTGTACACACTGGAATTTAGATGAATGAGGGGGTATCTCATTGAAACCTATCGAATATTAAAAGGCCTTTCTGGAGTGGATGTGGAGGGCATATTTCGTAAAGTGAGGGAGTCTAGGACTAGAGGGCACAGACTCAGAATAGAGGGACATATATCTATAAATATAAAGTAGAGATATTGGTGCATGGCTAAGTGGTTAAGGCATTGGTCTAGTGATCTGTAGGTCGCTAGTTCGAGCCTCAGCTGAGGCAGCGTGTTGTGTCCTTGAGCAAGGCACTTAACCACACATTGCTCTGTGAGTACACTGGTGCCAAGCTGTCCCCTTGGACAACATCGGAGGTGTGGAGAGGGGAGACTTGCAGCATGGGCAACTGCCGGTCTCCCATATAACCTTGCCTGGGCCTGCGCCCTGGAAACATTCCAAAGCGCAAATCTATGGTCTCACGAGACTAACGGATGCCTAAAGTAGAGATGAGGAGGAATTTCTTTACCCAGAGGGCAGTGAATCTGTGGAATTTGTTGCCACAGGTGGCTGTGAGGGCTGACACATATGTGTATTTAAGGCGAAGGTAGATAGATTCTTGATTAGTCAGGGCAGGAAAGGTTGCAGGGAGAAGGCAGCAGATTGGGGCTGAGAGGCAAATGGACCAGCCATGATGAAGTGGCGGAGAAGACTCGATGGGCTGATTGCAGTGGCGTATCTAGGGTATGGCAGGTATGGCACGTGGCCTGGGCACCACTTGAAGGGGGCGCCACTGAGCAGTTTCTATTAAAGTCAGACAAGCCATCCTTGGATAGTGAAAAAAGAACTTTCTTCAGATGTATGATCTGTCTTTGATTATCATGGGTGAGAAGCACTAGGATGACCTTATTTCAGAGCATTGTGTAAGAAGACCATGAAACGTTTCTTCACGAAGAAGAAGGAAAGTGGAGCTGAAGGACGGAAGAGACGAAATTTGGAGGCAGCGGAAACCAAGAAGTCGAGCAAGTTCTTCATGCCCTTCTTTGAAAAGCCCAGAACAAGTAGTTCAACGCGTTCCATGGAGTCACCTGCACCTGCTACAAGTTTGTTAGAATCCGAAGGTGGATCAAGTACAAACGTGTCACAAACCGAGGAGGAAGTCAAGTCAGATAAATCCGGGTATGAGGAGATTAAGAGTGAGGCTGCCACAGAGGACGTGGACATGACAGGAGGGGAAGATGATGGTGGTGGTGATGTTGAGTTTATTGACGAGATTTTTCCTGTCAAGTTTGAACCTGATGACACTGAACCTAGTGAACTGGATGGTGTCAAAGAGCCTCCAACTGTCATCCCAGAAGTGATTGAACAGCATGACATTGGACTTGAAGTTCGACAAGGATACTGGAAAAGCAATTCTGTCTGCCGCATTGAGAACGGAAATAACAAAGCTGGGTTGAAGTATTTCCAGAACAGTGAGGGGCCTTTCCTACCAACAAATAACCACTCAATGAACAAAACTTAGTTCAAAAGGAAATTGGGAAATGGTCGTGGTGAAGAAGTGGCTCGCTCATGGCTGGTCTATTCCCCTTCTAAAAAGTCTGCATTTTTGTATCTGTTGTTTTCTCTATTCCCGGTCAGACCATCAATCCTCACTGGAGCAGGAAAGTGGATTCAACCAGTGGAAAGCACCTGAAAGGATTAGTGTTCATGAAAATGCCAAGAAGCATCGGGAATGCTTCACACAGTGGAAAGAAATGGAAAGAAATTTAGCTGGAAACAGAGGAGTTATTGACGCGGTATTTCAGTCACAGATTGAGAAGGAAAAGCAGAAATGGCGTGATAATCTTGACTAGAATCCTTCACTGCATAAAATTCCTTGCGACTCAGAACCTGGCTTTGCGAGGACACAGGGAGTCACCTCAGCTAGACGATGACTCCAATGTGGGAAATTTCCTTGGCTTACTGAAACTATTGGCCATCTTTGACCCCTTCATAAAAGAACACCTCACTCATTTGGAAAGTCATCCTGGATCCACATCTTATCTTTCACCGGGTGTCCAGAACGAATTCATCCATATGATGGCATCCACTGCTCACCAGAGTTTACTGAGAAGCATTCGTAAAGCCAAGTACTATGGTCTCATGTTCGACTCGACTCCTGATCAGGCACACCGTGAGCAGATGTCAGAAGTAGTGAGGTATGTGGAAGTTGATTTTGAGAGGAAAACAGTCCGTGTTAGAGAGTCTTTCCTTGTGTTTATCCAGATAAGCCAGAAGGATGTTAAGAGCTTGGTTGAAGACATCTTGAAACAGCTAGAGAAGGACGAAATGGAGCTACAAGATTGTCGGTCACAGTGCTATGACAACGCTGCTGTGATGGCTGGACACAGAAGTCATCAAAGAATAAGTGAGGAAAACAACCTGGCAGTGTTTGTGAGTTGCGACAATCACTCACTCATATTGTTGGGTGTACATGCAGCCAAGCAGGATACAATGTTGGTCGCATTTTTTGGAACCATCAAGGCTCTCTACGTGTTTTTCTCTCGTTCAACACAGCACTGGGAAAAACTCAAAAACACCGTTTTTGTGGTTGTTAAATCAGAGTCCAAAACCAGGTGGAGTGCAAGGACAGAAGCAGTGAAGCCCGTCAACAAGTACCTTGAGGAGATATTTCACGTTCTTCAGGACATGATAGACAATGAAAACGAGACCGGGAAAGCAAGAAGTGACGCAAGGCAGCTGTACAACCGCATGTTGAGTTATGATTTTCTGATTTTGCTAGGAATTTGGAATAAAATACTCATTCGCATTGACTGTATTCAAAAGAGGCTGCAGGATCCTAGCATGAACTTCCACGATGCTGCCCTGGACTTGAAAGCCCTCCTACATCATTTTTATGATGAAAGAGAAGTATTGGTCAGTGAGTCACTCGAAGAAGGAGTTGGTCTCTCTCAAGAATGGAATATTGAAGTTGAAAGGCGTCAGAGATGAAAGAAACGAATGGCTGATGAGAACTCAGGAGATGCTGGATTAACAGCTAAAGGGGAAATGGAAAGAGTCATGAAGGGAACACTCGACTGTCTTCACAGAGAAATTGATGAAAGGTTCGCTCATTTGAACGACACTGACGTCAAAGTTTGGGTTCCTTCTCAATGTCGAGGGACTGTGTTACAGCGCCGACAGTAACAATCTAAAGAAGAAGATATTTTCAACTTGAAAATATCAAGACCTGAAGTGCTTCTTGAACTTATTGTTCAGTATGGAGATGAGAGCGTCTTCCCCAATCTTCACATTGCTATTCAGATAATGCTAACCATCGCAGTTTCCATTGCCAGCTGTGAGAGATCATTCAGCAAGTTAAAACTAATACTTTCGTATTTGAGAGCCTCCATGGGTCAAGGCAGACCTGTGATCTTGCTCTGCTGAGTGTAGAAAGAGGAGAAACTAAAAAAACTGACTTTGATCACAACATAGACCAATTTGCATCAATGAAAGTAAGGAAGGTGCAATTATAATTTTCATGTAGTGCCATAACTTGTTAATTAAAAGATTTACGAGCTTGACTTGTATTTTTGAGCTGATATTATGGTAAAGTTATCTAAAAGATGGGTGTCAGATGTTTGGACAGGGGCACAATTTCAGTGCTTGCCATAGGTGCTATTTTCCGTAGATACGCCCCTGGCTGAATGACATAATTCTGCTCCATTGTCATATGGTCTAACATAGCATGCCCACAATATTCAACACAACGCACAACACTGAATAACCACCCCTTACATTGTGCCAATCAACATTACCTTGAAGAATAACCACTCATCTTCTGATTAAGTTTTACCCATGTGGTCTTATTTTGAAGAGACATCTAGGAGGTCCTTCCTCACTGTGACATTCATAGACTCAATTGCCATGTGACAGTTAAGAAAAAAAACTATAGCCTGCAGGAAGATATAGGTGGTCCAGTTGGTTGAGCAGTTTATTGCAAAAATGTGTGATGTATTGCATTGGGGAGGTTCAGTAAGGTAGAGGAATGAACACTTAAAGGAGTTGATGGTGTGTAGAAACAGAGTAGTGTTGGTTATAGATAGTTAAAGGTAAGAAGGTCAATAAAATGGTTGAAAGTGCATTGACAGTGCTATCCTTTATTGGTTGAGTTATACAGTATAAGAGTAGGGAAGTTATGCCGCAACATTAATTCCACATTATGGTACCCCATTTGAGTCTGGCTACTGTAACACAGGAAAGTTGCCATTGTGCCGAAGAGTGGGTTGGGGTCTTTAGCTATGGGTGAGGTGCCTGAGGACCGGAGGATAGCTAATGCTGTTCCTTTGTTCAAGAAAGGCCGTAAGAATAAGCTGAGAAGTTATAGACTGATGAGCCTGATGTCAGTATTGGGTAAGTATTGGAAAGTATTCTAAGAGACAGGATATGTAAGTATTTGGATAGACAGGGCCTGATTAGGGATAATAAACATGGCTTAGTGCATGGTAGGCCATGTCTAACCAATCTATAGAGTTTTTCAAGGAGGTTACCAGGAAAGTTGGTGAATGAGAGACAGTGGGTGTTGTCTACATGGTCTTTGACAAGCTCCTGCTTGGGTGGATGGTCCAGAAGGTTCATTTGCTTGGCATTCAGGATGAAGTAGTAAATTGGATTCAACATTAACTTAGTGGGAGCAGCCAGAGTGAGGTAATAGATGATTGTCTCTCTGACTGGAGGCCTGTGACTCGCCACAGAGATCAGAGCTGGGTCTATTGTTATTTGTCAAATATATCAATGATCTGGATAATAATGTGGTGAACTGGATCAGCAAATTTTCAGATGACAACAAGGTTTGGGATGTAGTGGGCAGCGAGGAAGGCAACCAAAAATTGCAGTGGGATCTGGATCAGCTGGAAAGTTGGCTGAAAAATGGCGGGTGGAATTTAAGACAGACAACTGTGAGGTGTTGCACCTTGGGAGGACGATCCAGGGCAGGACATACACAGTGAGTGATAGGACACTGAGGAGAGCAGTAAAAGAGAGGACTCTGAGAATTAAGATCCATAATTCCTTGAAAGTGGCATCACAGATAGATGGTGGGAAAGAGACCTTTTGGCATATTGGCCTTCAAGCATCGAGGTACTGAGGACGAGAGTTGGGATGGTATGTTGAAATTATATAAGATATTGGTGATGCCTAATTTGGAGCCTTGTGTGCGGTTTTGGTCACCTGCCAACAGGAAAGATGTCAATAAGATTGAAAGAGTACCAAGAAAAAGTACAAGGATATGGCTGGGACTTGGGGACTTGAGAACCTGAGTTATGAGGGAAGGTTTAATAGTTTACGACTTTATTCCCTGGACTGTAGGAGATTGAGGGGAGATTTGATAGAAGTATACAAAACATCGAGGGGTTTAGACAGGGTGAATGCAAGTAGGCTTTTTTTCCGCTGAGGTTGGGTGAGACCAGAACAGCAGGTCATAGGTTAAGGGTGAAAAGTGAAATAGTTAAGGGAAACCTGAGGGGGTGCTTAAGGGACAGGGCAGAATAATTATGGGACATGGCGGAATAAGAGTTCAGTGCGGATTAGATGGGCTGAAAGGCCGGTTTCTCTACAGGGATGCTCTGTGACTCTATGACACCTTTGGAAACAAGTAGATTCCTGAATAAGAGGTGTTGTAGTTTCGTCAAAGGAGAAGTGCCTGCTGCAGCAATTTCTGTTCAATCCCAACCTTTTCTCCTGTCTGTGCGGAGAATCCCTGTGACTCTGTGGGGTTTCTGCAAGTACTCTGCTTTGCTCCCACATCTCGGTGACTTGTAGGTTAGTAGATTAAATGATCGGTGTAAATTGTCCCTAGTGTGTAGCTGAGTGATAGAATCTGGGGGAAGCTGCTGCAATTCTGGCGAGATGAATTTGTAGGGAATGACTGTGCGGTGATATGAGACACAGCAGGCCCAATGGGCCAAAATAACCACCTTCTATGACATTGGGAAATAAGATTAAAAATTCAAACTTGGGTGCATTGTCAACGTATCAGCTGTATCAAAAGAGCATCTGAACTTTAATAGGGACGCAAGGGATTCTGCAAACGCTGGAAATCTTGAGTTATGCAAAATGCCAGAGGAACCTAGCAGGTCAGGCAGCATTTATGTAGATGAATTCACAGTCAGCACTTCAGGCCAAGGCCCTTTATCACGACGAGAAAGGAAGAGAACAGAAGCCAGAATAAAAATGGAGGACATAAATTTAATGTGAAAGGGCAAAGAATTAATAGGGACTCGAGAGGTGCTTTTCCAAACAGAGGGTAATGGGTATATAGAACAAGCTGCCAGAGGAAGCTGTAGAGTTGAATAGAATGACAGTATTTAAAAGACATTTGGATATGTAGATGGACAGAAATGGTTTGGGCCAAACCCAGGCCAGTGGGACTATCTTAGATGGGAATCTTGGTCAGCATGGACCAGTTGAGCTGAGGGGCCTGTTTCAGAGTTGTATGCCTCCATTGTTCTATGTCACAATCACATTTGAAACATTTATAGAAGATTGACGGCCTCGTGCAAAATCATTTAACCTCTCTGCTTCTAAACTGTTACTGATGGACCCTGTTGCTTATCCTACAAGTCATCCTCTAGTGTTTCGAGAATCTGCCTGCAGTAGAACCGCGGGAGGTGGCTGGGTCTAAGGCAGTCGCTGTGAGAAACCGTCTGACAGATTCACCTCCACACATGATTGCACCCACGGTCCCTGGCACTCGACCAGAAAGGGCCTAGAGCCAAAGTGAACACGGTTGCTTTTGACAGGAGCTCAGCAAACACCACGCCCGCAGTGGGTTGTGACATTGGATCCCACCAGAAAGGGTGAGAAAAAAATAGTTACTGTCAGCGCAGCACTTCCCCAGTTTGTGCATCCGCATGGGATGTACCTCTGGGATAACCCACCTGAGGAGTGGGGAACCACCACAGGGGACGCATGACTGCACCTCAATGCTAACACCGCGTGATCAGCAGATTCATCCATCAGGAATTCACTGTCAATTGGTATGTGGCTTCCAGCCAAACACGGAAGCCCTGGCTTTGCAAACTTTTGCACGTGTTCAACGCCACTTTACAAAGGTAGCTATTTCCAATGCTGTCTTGTGCGATAATTGCGCTGGAAGTCCTAACTCAGTGTTCTTCCGGATATCAGTTACATTAGTAAATTATCGAGCGACGTACAGGAAGACAGAGCTTAGACCTCTGTCACTGCCCTGCTGAATGTGCTAATCGTACACCACAGCGCGGGGGAGAAATGGCAGCGTGCACATAATAATGCAGATGTAATCAGCCACCTACAGGCAAGTTCTTCCTGAACCTGAACGAGCTGTTCAGTCAGCGTCCTTCTCTGTTGGCCCAGATGGAGGGGAAATAGCACTAATTGGGGAGAGGGAGCTCACATCAGAGCCCTGGATGATAACCTGACCCTCAGCACCCTCACTCAAACAAAAAAACCCTCCACTTGATGAGCAAAGTAAAGTCAAAAATTGACACTGAACTACAACAGGTGGTATTCCAGCAGACGAAAAATAGATTGGTCACTGTAAAGAGGAAGTAAGAAAGAAAGTGAGTTTGAGAGAGTTTTGAGAAGGAAGTCCTAAGGCTCAGCCACATGGCAATTGTTGATACAACACTGGAATAGTTAAAACTGGGAATAATCAAGAGGACAACAAGGGAAGGTTGGAGAGATCCCAGACAATTAGTGGATTGGGGATCAGATCAGAAACAGAATCAGAATCATGTGACATGAAATTTGTTAACTTAGCAGGAGCGGTTCAATGCAATACATAATATAGAATAGAAAAACAAATAAATAAATAAGTAAATCAATTTCAGTATATGTCTATTGAATAGGTTAAAAATCGTGTAAAAACAGAAGTATTATATATTTAAAAAGTGAGGTAGTGTTCACAGGTTCAATGTCAATTTAGGAATCGGATGGCAGAGGGGAAGAACCTGTTGCAGAATCGCTGAGTGTATGCTTTCAGGCTTCTGTACCTCCTACCTGATGGTAACAGTGAGAAAAGGGCACATCCTGGGTGCGCAAACAGGAGAAAATCTGCAGATACTGGAAATCCAAGCAACACACACAAAATGCTGGAGGAACTCAGCAGGACAGGCAGCACCTAGGAAAAAAGTATAGTTGACGTTTCCTGGCCAAAGGATTTCAGCCTGAAACGTTGACTGTACGTTTTTTTGGGGGGGTGGGGTTGTTTGTGCAGACAGAAAGGGGAAAGACCCTGCAGGGCTTTGAAAGACATAGATGTTACTGGCAAGGTACAGTTAAACTGAGAGCACAATATGAGCCGGCAATGGGCTGGTGCAGAATGGGACATGGGAGGGATAGAGTCTTAGAAGGCCAGAGGCTTGGAGAGATTAAAACAGGGGAGCATGACATGGAACTCGGAAGGTGAAGAAAAAGCTCCAGGAATTGTAAGTTCACCTCTTGACTGTTATTGCAAATGTAAAACATACCCGGTACAAGAAGATTAGAGATATAGGGCAGCAAAGGTCACTTGTCTTCAGTCAATTCACTGACCAGTTTCCACAATGTGGAGCATTCATGTTGGCTTGGCAATGGTATTTCCATTTCCATTTCTTTAATGACACCCTTATACCCCATGTTGGGATGTCTCTACTGCCCAACCTATTCCCTTCACTGTCCTATCTATCCAAGGGCGTTGGTGGAGGTTGCTTAATATTTCTCCTGAATAATCCATCTGCTTCCCCTCTGATTGCTCAAGAAGATCCAAAGCTTGGAATGATTGCAGGAATGCATGAGGCCAGTGCATGGGAGTCAAGAGGAAGAGGGGAAGTATGTAATCTGAGATCATGGGAGGAAAGTTTCAGCTAGCAAGCCCACATGGCGGTGGCTCCCGCTGACTGCTAAGTTCATTTTCCTTTGTGCTTCTGCACAGGTCTCTCAGGTACAAAGCTGGAGTCATCCAGCCATTGGCATCAGGTCTTCAATGCTGTCAGGCAATCCGAGAACAAGATACTACGGCATGTTCTTTTGTTCATGTTTAATGTGCCAGAAGCCATTCAGCCTATAAGTCCTATGCTAGCACTCAGGACAATCCCATGAATTCCATTTGCTTCCTTGTCATTTATCCTTGCTCATACGCAGGTTACCGCATAGGGGCTGTCTAGAAGCAGTTAAAGGTTGGGAAGTTTAGAGAGGGAATTTCCAAAGCTTGAGATCTCTACAGGAAAAGATTCAGGGGATTAATAAGAGTTTAGAACTAGACAGGTGTGGAAACTTTGGAGGTAGGGATCAAGGAGGTATGACTTGCTGAATGAATGCTTCAGTTACAGCTGCAGAAATCTTAGGAATTCCACTGTGCTATTAAAACTATTTTTGAACTTATTAGATGCTGCAACAATATCTAATACCCAGTCTGAATCTCTAACCTCCCGTTTCGTCTTTGCCAGTTAACCACAAAAGCAAGAGAAACCTAAAAGCTTTGAAGAATTACCATTAGACCAGGTTCTTTGAATTTCAAACAGAGTTAAAATACATCAATAATGATAAGGTGCAAATTCAAAATTAAACATAACTGAAGGGCAGAAACCACAGAAAGATCTACAGCCCTGGGCTTACAACTTCAAGAATATCAGTCTGCTTCGCAGCACCAGATTTAACTCTTTCAGGTAAGCATCCTGAAGCAAATGTACAGTAACTCGTGGAATGCTTGTGGAGTCAGGCAGCATCTGTAGGGTGAGAAGTAGGGCTAACATTTCAGTTTAATGTCCCCTCATTAGAACTGTATCGGTATCACCCTCGTTACAGATGCCAAATCATCTGATGATCTCTATCTCCAATTGTTTCACATCAAAAGTCCATATCTATATGTACATAGTAAAAATGTTACACCAATAGTAACACTGGTGTCATTGAAGATTCCTCTTCAATGACACCAAGAAGAGGCCATTTTGTCCCTAATGAGCTAGAGGAAACATTTCTTCTGTAATAAGTCCCAGTTTCAGAGTAAGGAACCTGCCTTCGCAGAACCTACAACCCAGCTTCTGTAATGACATTTCGATTTATATACCCTCTCAGAAATCAATCAGGAAAAGAAAATATAAACGTACTCTTTAAGCTCCCTCACCACTAATGCTCGATTAGCCACACTTCTTCCTATCATGCTTCCTTTCGGCTTTGCAGTCTCCATCTAGTCTGTTCCGGTGCCGCCACCTCCGTACCAGTGATTTGTCACTGATCAAGGACTCTCTATCTTGTCCATTCCACCTTTGACTCTCAGTCTTCATTCCCCAGCTTCCCAAAACAATGCTCAGTCTTCACTTAGTACTGCAGCACAGAAACAGGCTATTCTGCCCACTAATGCTGTGCAGACCACCAAACCCATTGATACCAAGCCTACTCCAACCCTGATTAGTCTCCCCCTATTCCAACTGGATTCCCATTGACTCACTTTTAGTTTCTGGCACTCACTACACGAATGGCTCAAAGACCCATACCCAACGTTTCAGAAGCAGCTTCTACTCCTCTGCCATCAGACTTCTGAATGGGCCATGAACTCACGATCACTACCTCACTATTCCTCTTTTTGCTCTTATTTATTTTAATTATTATTGTAACTGTTATGCCTACACTGTAATGCTGCCACAAAACAACAAAGTTCATGATTAACGGCAGTGGCAATAAACTAGAAGAGGTTGTATTTCCTACATCAATTCAGGAAGTACAACCAGTCTGTTCTCTGTTTGTCCATCACTGTCTGGTTTGGATCAGCTACCAAACAAGACAAGAATAGACTCCAAAGAACCGTCAGGGCTGTGGAAAGGATTATTGGTGTGAAGTTGCCCTCAATCCAGGACTTGTATGCATCTAGAGTCAGGAAGCGAGCAAGCAGCATCATTGTAGACCCATCACACCCTGGACATCACCTGTTCCAACTCCTTCCTTCTGGTAGGCACTTTAGATCACTGTATGCCGGGACAAATAGGTACAAGAACAGTTTCTTTCCGTATGCCATCAGTCTTATGAACATTTGAATTTTAGTCTATTATAAACCAAGTCCACCTGTACATACACAGGTACACCTCATTGTATATAGTTCATGATTATTTGCACTATTGTTTTGTTTGCTTTTTGATTCGGTACAGCCAGAGCTCAGGGAAACCGGCATCAAATTCCTGTATGCGTCCACATACTTGGCGATGATAAGGGATTCTGATTCTGATTCTGATTCTGATATGGCAATTGACTTCCTTACCCGTACACCCTTGAGACATGGGAAGAAACCAAAACATCCACATAGTCACAGGGAGAACGTGACCCTTCATCAGGGCTGATGAAGGCTGGAACTGCTCCATCATGAAGGCTCTTGGCCCAAAATGTTGACTGTTTATTCCCCTCCGCAGATGCTGCCCGACCTGTTAATTTCCTGCAGTATGTTTTGTATGTTGCTCCGGATTCCAGCATCTGCAGTCACTTATGTCTCCATCGGCACCTGTGTGTTTCGCAGTCTCTGGCTCTAAATTGAATTACTCCCTCTCTACACCTCTTTGCCTGTTGACCTCTCTTTCGTTCCTTTAAGCTCTTTCATTTTCACCAGCTTTGGAACTTGCAGCCATTTTTGTCTGCTGATGCGCCTATAAAGTTGGGATGTTCACTATGAAAAAACTAGAACAATGGGGATTGTTGTTGCCCTAAATAGACCTCACGGTGACTCAGAACCTTTAGCAGAACAATTATATTTCTCCTTTCGCAACACGTTAGAAGCCACTGCAATGTCAGCTAAATACTTTGTGCGTTGTTTCCTAACTCATTGTTTCTTGGGGTTTTCACAATCCGCAGCCCTATGCTTTGGCTCCACGTTAACAAACAGTCCATGATTCCCTTGATCAAAACATACAGCCATACATTTTGGCGCCTGCTGTCTTTGTAGAGGGAACCACAAGGGCTGCCTGCTCAACGATGGCTCACGCTCATTCCATTCCTGGAAGACTGACTCAGATGCTGACTCAGCCTTTCCCTCCCCCATCATCAGCGGTGAGTTTGCGGCGCTGGAGGTTCACCGTCTGCGTGAGATGACGGGACTTTCAAGATACTCTGTGACTTTACTGTGCCCATGGTCTGTTATTATCAAATTACGGTATTGCTTTGCACTGTTGTAACTATATGTTATAATTATGTGTTTCTTGTCAGGTTTTCAGTCTTGGTTTGTCATGTGTTTTTGTGATATCATTCTGGAAAAACATTGTATCATTTCTTAATGCATGCATTACTAAATGACAATAAAAGAGGACTGCGTGTCCTCATAATCTATATTTATTTATTTTGAAATACATCGCAGAACAGGCCCTTCTTAGCCTTCGAGCACATTGACCAGCAACCCCCAATTTAACCCCAGACTAATCATGGGACAATTTACAATGACAAATTAACCTGCTAACCAGTACATCTTTGGACAGTGGGAGGAAACCAGAGCACCTGGAGGAAACCCCAGACGTTTCACGGGGAGGACGTACAGACTCCTTACAGAGGATGCAAGGATTGAACTCCGAACTTCGATGCCCCGAGCTGTGATAGTGTCGTGCTAACTGCTACAAAGCTATGGCGCCCGTAAAATAGCATACCACACCTACGGGGGTCAGCTGATGCCAAGCATTTCTTCATTTGTGAAGAATTTGTTGTAATACTTCAACAACCCTAGATATTCCCTCAGTTCCTTTCAGAAGAATTCTGAAGCAGAATTAGGCTATTCGGCCCATCGAGTCTGCTCCACCATTTCATCACTGGCTGATCCATGTCCCTCTCAGCCCCAATCTCCTGCCTCCTTCCCATATCCCTTCATGCCTTGACTAATAAAGAATCTATTAACCTCTGCCTTAAATATACCCAATGGCTTGGCTTTCACAGCCGCCTGTTGCAACAAGTTCCACAGATTCACCACTTTCTGGTTAAGGAAATTCCTCCTCATCGCCATTCTAAATGGACGTCCCTCTATTTTGATGCATTTCCCTTTGGTCCTCAACGTCCCCCACCAAAGGAAACATCCTCTTCATGTCCACTCTATCCAAGTCTTCCAATGTTCAGTATGTTTCAAAGAGATCCCCCCTCATACCTCTAAATTCCAGTGAATACAGACCCAGAACCTTCAAGTGCTCCTCATATGATAACCTTTTCATATCCGGAATCATTCTTGCGAGCATCCTCTGAACGTCCTCATCCTTTCTTAATAAGTGACTCAAAACTGCTCACAATACTCCAAGTGAAGCCTCACCTGTGCCTTATACAGCCTCAGTATTACACCCTTCCTTTGTATATTCTAGTCCTCCTGAGATGAATGCTAGCATTGCATTTGCCTTCCTCACCACAGGCTCAACCTGCAAATTAACCTTTAGAGAATCCTACACAAGGACTCCCAAATACCTTTGCACCTCAGAGTTTTGAATTTTTGCCCAGTTCAGAAAATAGTCCGTGCTTTTATTCCTTCTATCAAAGTGCATGACCATACAATTCCCAACACTATATTCCAACGCTATATTCCATCTTTCCATCTGCCACCTCTTCATCCATTCTCGTAATCTGTCTAAGCCCTTCAGCAGCCTCTCTGCTTCCTTAAGACTACCTGTCCCTCCACCTATCTTCCTACCATCTGCAAACTTGGCCACAAAGCCATCAATTTCACCATCCAAATCAATGGCATACAATGTGAAAAGCGGTCATCCCAACGCAGACCCCTGTGGAACACCACTGGTCACTGGCAGCCAGTGAGAAAAGGATCCCTCTATTCCCAGTCTTTGCCTTCTGCCAATCAGCCAATGCTCTATCCATGCTAGTATCTTTCCTGTAATACCATGGACCCTTATCTTGTTTAGCAGCTTCATGTGTGGCACCTTGTCAAGGGCCTTCTGAAAATCCAAGTACACAACTTCCGCCAATACTCCTTTGTCTACCCTGCTTGTTATTTCCTCAAAGAATTCCAACAGCTTTGTCAGGCAAGATTTTCACTTAAGGAAACCATGCTGACTTTGACCTATTTTGACGCGTGCCTCCAAATACCCTGAAACCACATCCTTAATGATCGACTCCAACATCTTCCCAATCACTGAGGTCAGACTAACTGGTCTATAGTTTCCTTTCTTCTGCCTCTCTCCCTTCTTGAAGAGTGGTGTTACATTTGCAATTTTCCAGTCCTGTGGAACCATGCCAGAATTTATTGATTCTTGAAGGATCATTACTATTGCCTCTACAATCTCTTCAGCTACGTCTTTCAGAACTCTGGCTTGTAGTCCATCTGGTCCAGGTGAATTACCTACCTTCACACTTGTCAGTTTCCCAAACACCTTCTCTCTATTAATAGCAAGTGGATTCACTTCCGCCCATTGATACTCTCA
Organism: Mobula birostris; assembly: GCF_030028105.1. Lineage (NCBI taxonomy): Eukaryota > Metazoa > Chordata > Chondrichthyes > Myliobatiformes > Myliobatidae > Mobula > Mobula birostris. The sequence goes on from NC_092377.1 coordinate 148,658,435, forward strand.
AGCTTCAGGCATACTACTAATCTTCCACAGTGAAGAATGAGACAAAATACATATTCAGTTTGTCCGCCATTTCGTTGTCATTATTACCTCTCCAACGTCATTTTCCACTGGTCCAATCTATATTCTCACTGCTCTTTCACTCTTTATATATCTGAAAAATATTTTGGTATCTTTTTTGATATTATTGGTTAAATTACTTTCATATTTTATCCTTTCCCTCTTTATGCTTTTTGTTTAGATTGTTTTTAAAAATTTCCCAATCCTCTGGCAATGACTTCCCCCCTTCTTGATCAGTATTCAAATGATGTCCCAAATGCTCCGAATCAGAATGAGAGTCAGATTTACTATCACTAATATATATGGTAAAAGTTGTTGCTTTGTGGCAGGAAGACATAAAAAATGCTATAAATCTCAGTATAAATAAATAATGCTAAAATGGAATAAACCGATGTAATGTTCATGGATATATGGACCATTCAGAAATCTGATGGCAGACAGGCCAACATGACCTAGATGGGCCGAAGGGCCTGTTTCTGTGCTACAGTGCTTATGACTTGTATTAAGTTGCGGTTCTCCGACCACTCAGCTACAGCCTACATCCTGTTCATCAGTGTGATATGTTACCCCATATCAAGCTCAAATGTCACCGGTCCTGTCTTCCTCTGCATTACAGTCAAAAAAGTCAATGAAAATTTACTGTAGATGCTGGAAATCTGAAATAAAAATAGAAAGTGCTGAAAATATCCAGCAGGTCAGGCAGCGTCTGTGGGAAGGAAGCACTCTGACCAATCGCTTTCACCTGAAACATTAACGTTGCTTCTCTTCCCACTGACCTGCTATTTCAAATACTTTCTGTCCTTCAATCTGCAATGGAGCCTTCACTCCCTTCCTGTACCTCATGGGAAGGCATAAAAGTGATGATAAGTTACAAATATAATCAGCTAGTGTAAATGAGAAATAATGAGTTAATGTCCATTAAGTTCACAGTTCAGAAATCTGATGGCAGAGCGGACACCAAATTTTTTTTCATGTTTCACTTCATGGTTTTATATGCTTGAAGCATGTTGTCAACCAGCTGCACATAGCTTGGTGATCTGTAGTTCCTAAGCAAAGTTTCAACAACATCCTTGAATGCCTCTCATGTGACTTTCTCTAGTCCCACTAGAAGTTCTTCGAACTGCCTGTCATTGATGACCTGTTTGGTTTGTGGACCAATAAAACTGCCTTCCATAATGTTGGTATTGGTTATTTTGATTTGAATTATGAATTGAAATAAGAAATATATCATCATCATCATCATCAGGCGCTTTGAGCTTTGACTGCCATGGCCCACACATTCCTGTTTCGGGTCAAGTGGATCAGTTCTTTGGTATTCATTTCCAGTTCTCTGGCAACTGTCTCCATCATCATCTGTCTTTGCCTTCCTCTTGCTTTCTTCCCTTCAATCTTTCCCATAATTACCGTGCATTCTAACTCCTCTTTCCTAATCACATGTCCAATGAAGTTACATTGCCTTTTCATGATCTCATACATTATTTCTCTTTTTGTGCTTGCAATATATATATTATATATATTATATTGTGACGAAAGACCAAGTTATCAGAAGATTGATGCTGATGAGAGAGATAAGAGAGACAAAGAGAGAAAGATTCCAAATGTTAATGAGAGAGGTGAGAGATTAACGAAAAGAAACACAATTCCGAGTATTGACAGACCGGTTGCTTTGAACCTGATCTGTCTGAAGTTTGATGGACAGGCGATACCCCAGCAGGGGGATAAAAGGAACAGGTTCGCTAAGGCAAGACAGATATTGCAAGATCACGAGATAACGAGACCCTGGAAGTGTGGTGTGCCCCCACAAGTTGGTGAGAGTTTGGAGGTCTGATCGCGGGACCGACCATAGACGCACAGGGTGGAAAGGTACGGTTGGCGGGAACCCGGTGTGTGTGTCCGCCCTTGCCTGGGTGCCGGGTTCACCGCGGAAGAACGATCGTATCCGGAACGGAGGGGTCACAGTCGGTGACCTTCGAAGACATTTAAAAGGGCTCTCCCGAAAGCTAACTGCGAGGAATATCAAAGGTCTGTTTGAATCCGATTTGCATATCATCATTCACTCTCTCTCTCCAACAGCACAACAGCGATTGCTGTGAACTGTACTAAGCTGAACTGAACTCTGCGTCACTTGAGACTGATCATTTTACCCCTAGACTGCAATAGAGCTTGATTGATTCCTATTATCCTAGTTCTGTGTACATGTGTGTTTTATCATTGCTAACCCATTGCATCTATATCCTTACAATTAGAACACTGTGTTACTTATTTCTTTAATAAAACTTTCTTAGTTCCAGTAATCCAGACCCCAGCTAAGTGGTCCATTTCTGCTGGTTTGGCAACCCAGTTACGGGGTATGTAACAATATATACTAGCAATTTCAAAAAAAAGGTGCGTGATGGGGAAATTTCATGGCGGTTTTCATAGTCAGCGACCCAAAATCCGTAAGATATACCCAAAGTATTCAGGAAACAAAATCTTTGCTGTTCGTTCAACTTTAGGTTCCTGTACCTTCTTCCTGACTGTAGTAAGGAGAAAAGGACATATGTTGGATGGTGAGGGTGATGCTGGATGCCATCTTCTTGAAGCACTGCCTCTTGAAGATGCCCTTTATGGTGGGGAAGGTTGAGCCTGACATATGTCTGTGGTAATATACCTGTTTCTGCTTTCGGTTGCTTTGCACGATGTTGTTTTTATGTTTGTTCCTGCAGGTTCTGGTGATGAGGCCATCCGACCTGCGGCAATTTTCTTGCCTGAACCAGCATACGTTCCCACCACCCCACCCCACCACTGTAACACCTTTTCTTTTCAAACCACGTTCAGTTCAGCTGAAGCAGTGCGGTTTCCCACTTGCCCTATGTGTGTGCTGTTGTGTGGACCAGCCAAACTCAGTCCCATGGTTTCTTTTATCATGTCCTCTGCTTGGACAGTTTTCAATGCAGTTACAAAGGTCTCAGGTACAGTCAGCACCGTTCTACTCACTTGCCTACTTGCCTACCTATCTGTGAAAATGTGTTGTCATAATTACAATCTTGTGATGACATTTTCCCTTAGGCTACAAACTCAGCCACTGTTTCATTAGGTTTTCTTGGAGGTGAGCTAAATTTAAAGCTTTGCATAATCTCCCTTGGCTTTGGATTAAAGTGATCCTTCAATAAAGCAGCAGGCTTCTTAATACTTTTGTTAACCACATCTTTCAGTTCACGGAAGGCTTCTCATCAAACTAGATGCCAGGTCTCTGACCATACTAACCAGTGCTGTTGATTGCAGCAAAGTATTGCATCACTATCTTGCACCGTTCTTCCCTTCACAGGAAAAGGCGAAGGAACAAGACTGATGGATTTGTTGTATCAGAAGCAGCTGATGGGCTGAATGGCCTCCTTCTGTAACAACTTTTCATTCTTCTATGGTCCTTGTGTTCCTTTTCTGAATAGCTGGGAAGAGAAAAGTGCGTTTCTACATTTCCCACTTCTGATCACTCAAAGCAAGCCGCAAGCAAAGTGTGGTCACTGGTGCACTGTTGCCTGCTGATCAGTGCACAACAAACTGCCACAAAGAGCAAGGTGACCGGGAGCAGTTTCACCCATAACAGCTGAGGGGGTAAGAATTGGCCAGGACACCAAAGGGAAGTCAAAACGGTGGAAAATCTGAAATGGAAATTGGAAAATGCTGAAAACACTCAGCATGTCAGGTAGCATCTGCGGATATATATATATCTGCATGTGTGTGTGCGTGTTTCCAGATAGATAGACAGAGATAGATAGAGAGAGAGAGACAGGGAGAGAGAAAGACAGACAGATTTAACATTTCAGATCAAAGACCTTTGGTCAGAACTTGGAAAGAAGGAAAATTAAGTTAGTTTGAAGTTACAGATCACTTCTCTTTTCAATCAGCCTGAGCAGAAAGACAATGCCTTGGTTTAACATCTGACCCAAATTAGGACCCCTCTGGTAATGCAGCAAATCCTCTGTACTGAAGAGGGAGTTAAGTGACTGGGTTCTGTGCTCCCTGGGGAGGAATGATTTATACATTTATTTATTTATTTGTTTATTTTTATTTACAGATACGACACAGGGCAGGCCCTTCTGGTCAAATGAACCGCAGCACCCAGCAACCCGCCAATTTAACACTGGCCTAATTACAGGACAATTTACAATAGCCTACTAAACAATACGTCTTTGGGCTGTGGGGAGAAAACCCACACCGTTCATGGAGAGAACATACAAATTCCTTACAGTCGGAATTAAACTCTGACCTCTGGAATGTCCCAAGCTGTAACAGCATTGCGCTGGCCGCTGCACTATCACGGCATTCGGTTTTGTTTGATAGTTTGATTCTGGGGCTAGAGCGCTGCTCACTGAGCTAAACACAACACCTAACGCCAGAGCAGAGGCTGAAGCAAAGACAACACTGCTTGTTCCAGTCCTTCAGGTAAAGTAGCACTTCCAGCAAGCACAAACTCTTGGCAGAAGGTTGGTAGAGATGGTCCCTAGCTGCAGCTTCTATATTTGTATCGCTAACACAGCAAGATGGGACCTCTCCAGCTTTGGAAGGGAGCATTGGTGGGATTTTCACAAGTACTGATTCACACACACACATAATTAAAAGAGCTTTTATGGGAAAACAAAAGCAGAGTCTCAACCAGAAACATTGATTACCAATTTAACCAATTTCCCCCAGGATTAATGAAGTACGACTATGACTATTACTCCTTTTGCCTCCACAGACGCTGCCTGACCTACTGAGTGATGTAGGCCAGTGATGTTGTGGGGATGGAACTGGACTCTCTGATGGTGGTGTCTGAAAAGAGGATGCTGTCCAAGTTGCATGCCATCTTGGACAATGTCTCCCATCCACTACATAATCTACTGGGTGGGCACAGGAGTACATTCAGCCAGAGACTCATTCCACCGAGATGCAACACAGAGCATCATAGGAAGCCATTCCTGCCTGTGGCCATCAAACTTTACAACTCCTCCCTTGGAGGGTCAGACACCCTGAGCCAATAGGCTGGGCCTGGACTTACTTCCTGGCATAATTTACATATTACTATTTAACTATTTATGGTTTTATTACTATTTATTATTTATGGTGCAACTGTAACAAAAACCAATTTCCCTCGGGATCAATAAAGTATGACTATGACTATGACTATGAGTACTTCCAGTATCAGCAATCTGCTTGTCAGCATCAGTAGGATCTTGAGTATAAACTGACCTGTGCCATGATGGGCTCTCTTAGGAATTGCTGAGCAACAAGTAGCCAAACTCTCTAAACAGAAGCAATAGATTGAAAACTGCTACCAACCCTTAAACTATAAGGGAAAAAAATGTAAGAACATAGAACATAGAAAAGTACAGCACAGTACAGGCCCTTCAGCCCACAATGTTGTGCCGACCCTCAAACCCTGACTCCCTTATAAGCCCCCACCTTAATTTCCTCCATGTACCTGTCTAGTAGTCTCTTAAACTTCACTAGTGTATCTGCCTCCACCACTGACTCAGGCAGTGCATTCCACACACCAACCACTCTCTGAGTAAAAAACCTTCCTCTAATATCCCCCTTGAACTTCCCACCCCTTACCTTAAAGCCATGTCCTCTTGTATTGAGCAGTGGTGCCCTGGGGAAGAGGCGCTGGCTGTCCACTCTATCTATTCCTCTTATTATCTTGTACACCTCTATCATGTCTCCTCTCATCCTCCTTCTCTCCAAAGAGTAAAGCCCTAGCTCCCTTAATCTCTGATCATAATGCATACTCTCTAAACCAGGCAGCATCCTGGTAAATCTCCTCTGTACCCTTTCCAATGCTTCAAAGACGTCTGTTTAAATTTCTCCCTCAGGCAGCTTGTATTTTGATTAAATCGGATTAAACCAGGCAGGTTACTCAGCACTTCTGCTTGTCGTCACAAGGTGGCAGCATCACAGCGCGAATGACGGGCCCGAGGTCACTAGTGGTGATGTGTTGCCCCAGCACTCCCCTTTCCGCCCCGGGCTCGGCACCAGTAGGGTTTTCTCAGCCGTCTCGGTTAAAAGGTGTTTGGCAGTTCAGAAGCACAATTTGTTGCGTAGAGCGGAGTTATATTCATGCCTGGATGCTCCTGGAGAGTGACCACACTGTACCCAAGACCAGGAGTTGTAGTGCACCCCGGATACCAAAAACATTATACGTTTTATTGATGCAACACACACAAAGTGCTGGAAGAACTCAACAGGTCAGGCAGCATCTAAGGGAAAAAAGAGTACAGTCGACGTTTCGGGCCCAGACCCTTCAGCAGGATGTGGAAACCATAGAAAGGGTGCAGAGGAGATTTACAAGGATGTTGCCTGGATTGGGGAGCATGCCTTATGAGAATAGGTTGAGTGAACTCGGCCTTTTTACCTTGGAGCGATGGAGGATGAAGGTGACCTGATAGAAGTGTATAAGATGATGAGAGATGTTGATCATGTGGATAGTCAGAGGCTTTTTCCCAGTGCTGGAGAGGGCACAGTTTTAAGGTGCTTGCAAGCAGGTACAGAGGAGATATCAGTGGGTAAGTTTTTTACTCAGAGAATGGTGAGTGTGTAGAATGGACTGCTGGCGACGGTGGTGGGGTGGATATGATAGGGTCTTTTAAGAGACTCCTGGATAGGTACAAGGAGCTTAGAAAAATAGAGGGCTATGGGTACCCTAGGTAATTTCTTTTCTTTTCAAATCTTTTTATTGAATAAGTATACAAAGGGCAAACCATAAAGGCACTAATACACTGTTAGAAATTACAGGAGATATAAATACAGAAGAAAAAATTGATACAAACAGTGCAATTTAAACATAAAATAATATGGTAAAATAATAGTATACTGATTTATATATATATATATATCAATAGAGAAAAAGAAAAAAAAAACCAACCCCCCCCCCCAAAAAAACCCACCGTGCAACTAAACTAAAAGCAAAGCAAAGCAATGGGCTAACTTGGAAACAGGTGGAGTTAAAGAACTTAAAATCACGTCCTCAAACCCGACCTCCATTAAAAACAGTTTAAAAAAAAGACAAGAAGGGAATATAAATATGGAACAAAAGAGAAAAAAAATACATTAAATAAAAATATTGAATAAAAGATCTCCAGGTCTGTTCAAATTTAAGTGAGGAATCATAAAGATTACTTCTAATTTTCTCCAAATTTAAGCATAATATCGTCTGGGAAAACCAAAAAAAGGTAGTTGGAGCATTAGGCTCTTTCCAAAGTTGTAAGATACATCTTTTCGCCATTAACGTAAGAAATGCAATCATTCTACGGGCTGAAGGGGAAAGATTACTGGAAATTTTAGGTAATCCAAAGATAGCAGTAATAGGATGAGGAGAAATATCTATATTCAATACCTTTGAGATAATATTAAAAATGTCTCTCCAGAAAGTTTCCAGAGTAGGACAAGACCAAAACATATGAGTTAAAGAGGCTATCTGCCCCGGACATCTATCACAAGAAGGATTAGTATGAGAATAGAAACGAGCTAATTTATCTTTGGACATATGTGCTCTATGAACAACTTTAAATTGAATTAGGGAATGTTTAGCACAGATAGAGGAAGTATTGACTAATTGTAAAATCTGCCCCCAGTCATCCACAGAAATAATAGAACCCAATTCTTGTAACCCTTGGTAATTTCTAATGTAAGGACATGTTTGGCACAGTATTGTGTTGTAGGTTTTCTATGTTTCTATACCTGTAATATAAATAGCCTTTCCATTTGTTGGGAAGGGTAAGTCATTTATCAATATTGATGCCCCTGTGTCCACTAAGATATTGCATTGCTCGTCTCCGATTAAAGCTCTTGTGTACATTTGTGGGCGACCAGTATTGAACTGAATTGACTGTATTTCCTACACCCTTCACATACGTCTCCATCTGAATGTGCTATGTGCAAATTATAACAATTTGTAATAAATAGTATATACAGTAAGATATACAACAGAACACTTAAGATAGCTTAAAAATTCATTGTGTCAGTGTGAACTAATCAGTCTGATGGCCTAATGGAATAATCTGTCTGTCCCGGAACCTGTTGATGCTGGCTTTTATGCTGCGGTACCATTTCCCGGATGGTGGCAGCTGGAACAGTTTGTGGTTGGGGTGACTTAGGTCCCCAATGATCTTTTGGGCCCTTTGTCGCTGCAGGTGTCCTGAACAGTACTGGCAATAGGGGCTGCCAATAGCTGTTTCTCTGATTTGGACACTCTGTCTTTGCTAGTTCCGTGACCTGGTCAGTGGTCAATGTGGGCAGAGAAGATTATGCTGTGGTTTCTGCCTGTCTTGGTGGGTGACTGTCACATCTTCTTTCTGTCTTGCGAAACTGCTCTGACAACAGCCTGAGAGGCCTCAGCTGTAACAACTATCGTCTACTCTTTTATGTCCGGTCTGATAGTCCTATGCTAGGTGCTGTAGTTGCTGGAACACAAAGCAAGTCCTCTGTGTCCTTGCAGCAGCTAAAACCACTACATTCATGTTGTAACCCCTCTTTCCTCTCTCTCTGTCTAATTCCTTGGCCCATAAAGCTATTGTGCTGCAGGTGAATCCCTCAGTTATCCCCAAGTTTAAAAGCTCCTGGTAAGCTGAATTCGGCCCATTCTTGTGCATTTTCAGAAGACTGGATCATCCCTCCCCAGTATGCCCAGCCCCGAATATTCCTCATTGGCCCCAGTATTTTCCCTCTTCATAGTCCATTGCCTTCTGAACAACTGACATTATCATTCCCCATTTACTCTGTCCTCCTACAAGTTGCTGCCCCAGTCTTCCTTAAAGTTCTGATATCTTTCCTCATTGTTGGCATTCCCATGTTCCATCCTGGACTCCTAGGTTCGGACTGTCCGACGGTATTTCTCAGGGAATGCGTGTATGCCTTTAGGAGGCATCTGGTGGATTTCATCTTACATCAAAACTCTGCATTGCCACAGGCAACTCTTAAGTGAGGGAGTTCGGATAGAATGCTCTGCTTTTCCCCTGGGGTGAAGGGCTTGTGGGTGGTGGCGATGAGTTTGACTGGCTGGCTGGGATCATCAGGACTCCGAGCCTGTCATTGCCTGCTCTCTATAGGTGCCATTCCAGACAGTACTCTCCTGTTGTTGTGGGCAATTTCCCACTTTCAACTTCCTTCGTCCAGCCCTTCCCAAAGTACCGCATCACTTTCCTCAATAGTTATTCCCCTGGCTTTAACCCTGTGAACGACCACCAGCTGCACCTCATCCATCTACCTCTCAGTCTTCCCAGATCTTTGACTAATTCATTCTTGCATTGTTCCAATTGTTCCCCTTTTTTTCCATCCATGTCTCTCTCTGTAAGTGCTGCTCCCATCTATCCACTGTCTTGCTGTTCTCTGTATTCATCCCTTTCCTTCTGTAGCTCTGCTGTTTGTACAGTATGTAATTCCTGGGGCTTTGTTCCCTCTTGTAAATGCACATGACACAGAATGCCTGCTGCTGTATCTCCTGTCTTTGACTGGCTTTTCCACCGCTGTCAATCATCCTTCGAACTCCACTTCTCAACCCACCCAGTCTTGTCCGTTCCCTGTTCAACCATCTCAAGTTTATGGACTATATGCTCTTTGAGTTCTCCCCACTTCATAACTGAGTCCATGATGTTGCTGTATCCCTTTTAAGTAGAAAGTTAAATAGTTCTGCACTATCACCCATCTTGGGCTTTGATTCTCAGTTTTTTCCCCCACACACAGTCAAACACAAAAACTTCTTTATCTGCTGTTCTGAATGGTTAGTAAACGTTTTTTGAAATTGATGGCCCTGTCTTAACAAACTACCCAGTCCTTTCTGGTAGCTGGTCCCTTACACAAAGCACAGAAACACAAACACACACACACTCTCTTTCATATCTATCAATTCAGCTCTCTGCCATCTCCTTTGATACTCTGTAATCCTGTAGTCTTTGACATAAATGGATGCTACTCTTTAAAAAGTACTCACTGGCCACACAGTGCATCACGAACGTATCCCGAACAAGCCCCCAAATGTTGTCAGTGTGATTGAAGTCACTGGAGAGACACTGAATCTGGTGATATCGAAGCCTGTATTTTTCACAACAAACAGACGTTCTCATGTACACATTGTTGGTGGAGGCTCACGAACCAGAGGTACTGTAATTATATTTTTATACTCTTAAGATCAAAGGTAACAATAGGTGTTTCAATACAATTTCAATTGTTACAATGATATTTACTTCAATACTTTGAGTTGAAAATGGTTCCGAGGTGTATATTTACAGTGGAAGCACATTGTAATTGATCAAACAGCTCCGAAGTTTCAAACAATTTGCTGGGAGAAACTATAATTAACATGGATATTCTAAGAACATCTGACAACAGAGAGCCAGATGCACAACAACCAACAGAGCTAAATGATAGTATCAGAACCATCTGCAACTTTCCTTGAACTTGTTTGCAATGGTGCAAATTACTTAAACCCATTGCTCAAACCCTGGATTGGTGAAAGCCAATTAACACAACCCTATTGTCTTAACCTTCAGCTGAAGCACAGGCAAACATCTCATAGTCACCACTTTGCAAAGCATATCTCTTACAGACAGTATTGTTTATTTGCAAAGCTGTGCTTTTCTCTTCAATTTACTGCTTACATATATGCTGCCTGGTGTTCGGAGTTCCTTCAGCGTTTTATGTGTATTGCTTTGGATTTCTACGTCTGCAGACCTTCTCATCTTTATAACTCCAGAATACTCCCTAACGGTGGGTAGGCTCTTGCTAAGGTGAGGTCGGGGTATGTAAGGAAGAGTTAACTCAGAAAGACAGGATTGAAGAGTTTATATTATGTGAGATCAGTCGGGAGCAAGTACCAGCAGCTGTGGACTATGGAAGCAACACACATCAAAGTTGCTGGTGAACGCAGTAAGCTGGGCAGCATCTCTAGGAAGAGGTACGGTCGACGTTTCGGGCCGAGACCCCTCGTCAAGACTAAGTGAAAGAAGAGGGGGAGATCCAAAATGATAGGAGAAGATAGGAGGGGGAGGGATGGAGCCAAGAGCTGGACAGGTGATTGGCAAAGGGGACATGAGAGGATCATGGGACAGGAGGCCCAGGGAGAAAGAGAAGGGGGAGGGGGGGGAAAACCCAGAGAATGAGCAAGGGGTATAGTGAGAGGGACAGAGGGAGAAAAAGGAGAGAGAGAGAAAGTGTGTATATAAATAAATAACGGATGGGGTATGAGGGGGAGGTGGGGCATTAGCGGAATTTTCAGAAGTCAATGTTCATGCCATCAGGTTGGAGACTACCCAGACGGAATATAAGGTGTTGTTCCTCCAACCTGAGTGTGGCTTCATCATTACAGTAGAGGAGGCCGTGGATAGACATATCAGAATGGGAATGGGACGTGGAATTAAAATGTGTGGCCACTGGGAGATCCTGCTTTCTCTGGCGGATGCAGGATCTCTAGTGGCCACACATTTTAATTCCACATCCCATTCCCATTCTGATATGTCTATCCACGGCCTCCTCTACTGTAGAGATGAAGCCATGCTCAGGTTGGCGGAACAACACCTTATATTCCGTCTGGGTAGCCTCCAACCTAATGGCATGAACATTGGCTTCTCAAACTTCCGCTAATGCCCCACCTCCCCCTCGTACCCCATCCGTTATTTATTTATTTATATACACACATTCTTTTTCTCTCTCTCCTTTTTCTCCCTCCGTCCCTCTGACTATACCCCTTGCCCATCCTCTGGGTTTTCCCCCCTCCCCCTTTTCTTTCTCCCTGGGCCTCCAGTCCCATGATCCTCTCATATCCCTTTTGCCAATCACCTGTCCAGCTCTTGGCTCCATCCCTTCCCCTCCCGTCTTCTCCTATCATTTTGGATCTCCCCCTCCCCCTCCCACTTTCAAATCTCTTACTAGCTCTTCTTTCAGTTAGTCCTGATGAAGGGTCTCGACCTGAAACGTCGACTGTACCTCTTCCTAGAGATGCTGCCTGGCCTGCTGCGTTCACCAGCAACTTTGATGTGTGTTGCTTGAATCTCCAGCATCTGCAGAATTCCTCATGTTTGAGCTGTGAACTATTCTGCTTTTAATACGGTAAATGTGTTTTCATGTAATGTTGGCACACCAACTACTGCAAAGAGAAAAGAAACACATACAGTACTGTGCAAAAGTCTTAGGCACATATATATAGCTAGGGTGGCTAAAATTTTGCACAGTACTGCAGTAATATCATGACATATGTGACTGATGATAAACCTGGTTCTGGTATGGGTTCTATTGTGAATGGGATGGGAGCAGGGAGAGGGGAGGTACCGGGGAGCACCAGAGAGACATTGTATAATGATCAATAAGCCAATTGTTTGGAATCAAATGACCCTGCCTGATGTCTCAGGGGTGGGTGTGTCAACCTTCACACCACTCCCCTCCCACCAACTCTTCCCCCTTGTTGGTCCCACACCCCTCCCATAGTCCTCCACCCTCACTGTTAACAACATCCTTTACCGCCACTAGATTTACAAATTCGCTCTCTCCTTCACATTGACAAATTCAGTACTGTGCAAAAGTCTTGGGCACCCTGGCTTTATATACCTCTGCACAGTACTGTATCTGAAATCAGTCACTTCCTCAGCACATCCTCAGTTGCTGTATCACCAGTCGGTGAGGCAGGGGATGATTCTTGGCTGGACATGTACGGCCACACTAAGCCGGATAATTTTAAAAACGCCAGTTTCGAGTAAAAACGACAGGCGTACACACTAAGCGTTTTTCAAAATACCTCTGTCCACACTAACACGGATATTTGGGTGAATCTCCTCTACTGGACATGCACAGGACACACAGAAAACAAGCGAAGAGGAAACGGTATACTTAGTTCACGTTTGTCCAGTTACAGAGTAGAAAAACTTAAAAGGAATTACTCTTGGCTGTCGCACAGGAGGACTTAAACCTAAAACAGAAACAAATGCTGGAGCGTATGGAGGCAACCGACAGGGAGTTCACGGACAGTATGACCCGGCTGACGATGAACATTGAAAAACTGACTAACTCTGTTGCATTAATAAAGCACCTTGTTAAATGTATAAAATATGTCTGCATCAGTGTTATCTTGTATTTCCATACAATATTACATTAGGCAGTTACACATCTATTGTCAGAGACGTACTTGCATAAATAGGTAAAGCACCTTCATACAAGCAAGGACAGAAAACAGGGCAAAGTGAGTATACTTATTTATTCAGTAAGTTATGGGTCAAAGTATGTGCTGAGTACATTTCTAACTCTTCTGGCTTCAGTCTCATTGCTGCCTGTTCTGAAATTGTTAGATTCTGTGCAGTGCAGAGTCAAATACCACTGTGATGATTGTACGCTCTAGAATCAATTGTTTGGCGACAATAAAGTATAATAATAATAATAAGAAGAAGAAAACAATGAAATGCCGGGCTGTCGCCATCTGTTCCGGCACGTCATGATAGTGATTTTAAAAAGCTCTGGTTACGCCGTACACACTGCAACGGATATTAGGTGTTTTCAGATTTATTCACTCTGGAGACCGTTTCTGGAAATCTCCATTTTCGGGGTCTGAAAACGCCATTTCAGTGTGGACGGAAGGTCAAAACGAAGAGAAAAAGCTTTGTTTTCAAAATTATCCGGCATAGTGTGGACTCCAGGTGAAATAATTTTATTTATGTTTTACCCACACACTAATCATACAAAACTTTTCAAATGGAGGGGGAAGGCTGGTTGCAAAGAAACAAGCAGAACCCATCATTCAGCGCCCACATCAACCCTGCCTTAGGGACTCCATCGGTCCTGACCCCTGCAGCTGGAGGTGTCAACAGCACACTTCAAATGCCCAAAATTACCTACAGTCAAATCAACAGCATTGAAGTGATGTCCATGTTACTGCAGCAGCTAATGAGCTGATTATCTGTTTTTTTCAGTGAGTTGATTGAGGGGTTGATGCTGGCCGTGACAAATGCTGAACTTTGATGCAGTGTCAAGCAATCACATAAATCCGCTTGAGGTAGCAGCTGACAGGGAGAACAGCTTCAAGGTCCTGGGTGTCCACATCTCAGAGGATCCACCCTGACCCCAACACATTGGACTGTATGACCATCATAGGACTGTAAGACCATCATTGGATTGTATGACCATCATTGGACTGTATAACCATCATTGGACTGTATGACCATCATTGGACTGTAAGACTATCATTGGAGTGTATGACCATCATTGGACTGTAAGACCATCATTGGACTGTATGACCATCATTGGACTGTAAAACCATCATTGGAGTGTATGACCATCATTGGACTGTAAGACCATCATTAGACTGTAAGACCATAAGACACTGGGGCAGAATTAGCCCATTCAGCCATCGCCACTTGATCATGGCTGACTTATTTTCCCATTCTCCTGCCTTCTCTCTGTAACCTTTGACACCCTTGCTAATCAAGAACCTATGGACTACCGCTGTAAATCTACCCATTGACTTGGTGCCTACAGCCGTCTGCGGCAATGAATCCCTTCTCATCTCTCTTCTAAATTTATTCTGAGGCTGTGCCCTCTGATCCTAGCCTCACCTACTATTGGAAGCATCATCTCCAAGTTCGCACTATTTAGGCCTTTCAATATTTGATACATTTCAATGACACCCCTCCTCCTCCTTGATAGGCTTCAAGGATAGCTCTCCTTCCCTGCCCCCTCATTATTCTGAATTCCAGTGAGCAGAGGTCCAGAGCTATCAAATGCTCTTCATACATTAACTCTTTCATTCCTGGGATTATCCTCATAAACCCTCTCCTATGCCAGCACACATTTTTCTTAGATTAGAGGCCCAAAACAGGTCATAATGCTCCAAATATGGTCTGACCAATGCTTTATAAATCTACAGCATTACATCCTTGCTTTTATGGTATAGTCCTCTCAAAATGAATGCTAACTTTGCCTTCCTTACTACTGACTCAACCTGTAAGTCAACCTTTCAGGAATCTTACACAAAGACTCCCAAGACCCTACGTACCTCTGATTTCTGAATTTGCTCCACATTTAGAAAATAGTCTATGCCTTCTATTCCTTCTACCAAAACGCATGACCCAGATACTCCCGACACTACATTCCATCTGTCAATTCTTTGGCCATAAGGTCCTGCACAGCCACATAACATATATGTTCAGGGATGCACTGAAACTTGGGGTAGCCAATGCAAAGACCTTGTGAGGAAAAATATAATGATAATCCATATTGACATAATGAAATTAAAGTTGATGCCTCTCTCTCCAAAGTTCAAAGTAAAATTTATTATCAGAGTACATACAGAGTCACCACATACAACCCTGAGATTTTTTTTTCCTGTGGGCATCCTTAGCAAATCTTTAGAACAGTAACTGTAAACTGTAAACAACTTGTGCAAATGCAGATATAAATAAATAGCAATAAATAACGAGCATGAAATAAAAATATAACATCCATCAATATAACAGAGTACTTAAATGAGTGTAGCTATCCCCCCTTTTGTTCAAGAGCCTGATGGTTGGGGGTAGTAACTGTTCTTGAACCTGCAGGTGCAAGTCCTGAGGGTCCTGAGCCTTCTACCTGATGGCAGCAGTGAGAAAAGAGCCTGGCCTGGGTGGCGAGGATCTTTAATGATGGGTGCTGCTTTTCAATGGCAACATTTCATGTAGATGTACTCAATGGTTGTGAGAGTTTTACCCATGATGTACTGGGCCGAATTCACTACATTTTGTAGGATTTTCTGCTCAAAGACATTGGTGTTCCCATACCAGGCAGCCAAATCAGCACACTTACCACCACACATATTTAAAAGTTTGCGAAAGTTTTTGATGACATTCCAAACCTCTGCTGACTCCTGAAGAAGTGGGGGTGCTATTGTGCTTTCTTTGCAATAATATTTATATGAAAGGTCCAGGACAGATCCTCTGAGATGGTCACACCCAGGAATTTAAAATGATCTCAATAATTATTCCAATATCAGTCTTGCCCCAGGTACAGTGGATTTCAATTCAGTGAGGTCACATTACCTAATAAGACCATAAGACATAGGAGCAGAATTAGGCCATTTGGCCCATCAAGTCTGCTGCACCATCTCATCATGGCTGATCCATTTTCCTCTCAATTCCATTGTCCCCATAACCTTTCAAGTCCTGACTAATCAAGAATTTATCAACCTCCGCCTTAAATACACCTAATGACCTGGCCTCCACAGCTGCCTGTGGCAATGAATTCAATCCTAACCAATAGAGACTGCAGACAAAGTCCAGCTCAAACATTAGCCCAGGACAGAATGAAGAGCAAAGCTTTCATTTGTGAAGCCACTTACAAAGCAGTGCATCTGGATAAGAAGAACATGCCTTAAGTTGAAGACCAGTTCATAGTACAGCTGACCAGAGTGAAAATATACTCACTGAGTAACTGCAAAGTTCCAGCAGCTCTGGACAGTAAGTGATCAATGCATCAAAAGCCAATTGTTCACTCATAAAATGCTTGTAGCTGAATTTTCTGCAAGACAATTTGTAAATCAATGAAAAATTCTTTTTAGTTGCTTCCCTGCATGCATGTGAATAAACAGCTTACACCTTGAGACTGCACTGCTAAGTACTGACTCTGTTCAACAGTAGGAACACTCCATGCATGGTTCTCCAGAGAGAGAGAGGGAGGGCCCTAACGTAAAGTGCCACCATCTATAGCCTTTGGTGACTTGCAGTCAGTGCAAGAACTTCAGCCATGTTCTTTCTGGAGTTTGGATTGGGTGATGTGGAGATGGGGAGGTTGGTCTATCATCCAGCGCACCCTCTCCAACCCAGCATACACTCATACAATGTCAACTGTGGTCAGCATCTACGGCAGAAGGTTGTGGGGTTTTAGTCTCGGTCCTGCGTTCAAACCTAGGTTTTATTTCAATGCAGCAGTGCTCCTGATTTGTCTAATTAGTCACTAACCCAGGGCTTTGTCTGTTCTCTCAGGGCCACATTAATAAACATCACATGACTCTATTTCAAAGTAAAGCCGAGGGACAATAGTGGGGGTTCTTGACCAAATAATATTCATTATCGCACCCTATCTGACAATCAGTGTATTGCATTTTAGGAACTGTCAATAATTAAAAGACTGTAAATGTTTAAGATGGGTGAAGGACCAGAAATATTAATTCTGCTTGTCCCCCTACAGATACTGGCTGACCTACTAAGTATTGTCAGAATTTTCCTTTGGGAAGATCAGTGTAGCAAATGTTTCCAACATTAGAACATTAATCTGGAGACACTGTTAGGGTGTATTTTGGAGTTATGGAATATAGCAAATATTAATTTCAACAACAACCAGTCTTCAGATTTGAATGTCCATTGTCGACCGAACTTAAAATGCTGCTTAGAAAAATTATCTTCCTGGAGCTGCAGATTGGGGTTGATCGTAAACCAGGAAGCATTCCATTGACCTGAAGTGTCTGTATGTACATGAATGCAGCTTGAAGACAGCAGTGATTAACGTTTATTTTGGTTATCTGGAGTGTGGGTGTTCGAAAATTGTATGTAATTCAAAGGAAGAATTGTGGATACATTGAAACTATTGAATTGTCCTGCTGTTACCTTTGACCTTTATCATATTAAAATGTGATGTAATGTTGGGTCAGGAAGCCTCTCTCCAAAGTGATGCTAAATGCTGCCAGCTTGTGTGTTGTGTGCTGAATAAAAACTTTTATACTACTGCCTGTGTTTCTCCGGTAGCTTTCACTGACAGTCATAACAACACAAAAGGCTGCAAATCCTGAAATCAGGAGGAGCAAGCAGCTTGCTGTTGGAAATCAGCATCTGTGAAAGAAAAAGATTGTTGACATTTCGGGTCGAGACTCTGTACCCTGATTTAGGATTTCAACCTGAAACATCAACTCCCACAGATACAGCTTTGCTCCCACAGATACTGCTAAACCCACTGAGTTTTTCCAGCAGATAGTTTGTTGCAACATTACCCACTCTTCAAAAGCCTGTAAAGCACTTTCAGATGTGCTGAGATGCAAACTAGATACACAAGGAAACAACTCTTCTATTTGAAAAAGGGTGCTTTCCCGGCATATATGACGAATAAACTCTTACTCTTTTCTGGGTTAGAATAAAGTTGGTCCCAATCAGACAGATAAAATGCTGGTGGCAGCAGAATGCACGATTAGAGGCAGCAATAGATTGAATTCTCTACTCCTTCATCGTTGACCCAAACACTACTTCTTTCTCCACAGATGCTGCCTGACATGCGGATAGTTTCCATTTTATGGCAAAAAAAAAGGAAATATGTCATGGAATCCTAGTAAATTCATCATTTTTTCCCTCTATATGTCAACTTCATCAAAGGACTATTGTTACTGAGATGCCTGTTCAGTGAATTATAAGTGTCTATTGAAAGACTCAGAGTGAGGGCAAAAGCCCCATAGTGAGGGTGATGACTGTTGTTGCGTGAATGAAATCACTGAAGAGAGTTACTGGTAGGTACAAAGCAACTTCTTTATTCGACGAAACCAGGTACAGCAGGAATCATCATACCGAGACACTTTCGGTGGAAAGGTCTGCTGGCCCAGTGTGGGGCTCAATATTTATTTACTAAACATAAAAGGGCAATCCATATTTACAAAGTATAGACAATACTTTCTTTTGAGGCTACATACAAACTTCACACCTTCTGAATACATCCATCCCACCGGCGCCAGCAGTGTCAGGACTGGTATTCACAGCTTTTAGGAAATGTATTGTTACAAACTCAATCCACAGTACATTGTCAAGGAACAGAAGACTGGTGGCCAAAGCCACTCGTTAAGTGTAAATGACCTAAACCCAAAAATTACTCTAACAATGACCAGTGTGAGGAACAATGGCCAGGGCAGGAAGCCCTTGTTCCTCTGTTGATGGCAAAGGTCTACAGATCAAAGTTGGCATTCCTGTATTGGAGTTTAATGTTTATGTAATTCCCATATATTCACATGAGGTGGAAAGGCCATTCAGCCCATCAATACTGGCTTACAGAGCAGTCCCATCAATCCTTTCCCCAACTATTTTCCCTCTTCTCTCCAACATACCCCTCCTAACACTCCTCTTGGGTCTGTAGCCACTCTCCAATGCTTGCAGTAACTTCCAGTGGCCAGTTAGCCTACAAACTCCTTGAGATGTGAGGGGAAAGCGGAGCACCCAGAGGAACCAATGTACTCACAAGTAGGACATGCAAACTCCGTCCAGACAGCACCTGAGGCCAGGATCGAACCTTTGTCTCTGGAGATGTGAGGCAGCTGCATTACCTGCTACACTACTGTACTGCTTAATACAACAAATAGACAATGCAGGAATAATGTGAACACAGTTCTGGAATAATTTACTTTAATTGTGGAATAATCGCTTCAACAGCATCATATTATCACAGCAAATGTAAAGGAAAAATTCTCTCTCCACGCATACTGCCTGATCTACTCATATTTTCAGAATTTTCTGCTTTTAATTTCATGAACACCACAGCTACGTTTAAACTCTTCTGAAGGAAGTACCTCAAGGGAATCAAAGTATGTAGGGTTAACACAGGAAGCTTCTGTTAAGTTATTAAATGAGGGAACTGCTCCTTTAATTTAGAATCCAGGGCAAGGTTTACCAACCTGGGGTCCACAGACTGCATAAAAAAAGGTTGGGAACTCCTGGTTTAGAGACTACAGATGCTGGAATCTGGAGCAGCAAATTGCTGGAGGACCTCAGCAGGTGGAGTAACGTCTGTGGGGAGAGGACCTGACATTTCAGGTTGAGCAGGAGTCTGATAGATCAACTGGTTGAGTGGCGTTGCAATGACAACCTTGCACTCAATGTCAGTAAGACCAAGGTATTTTACTGTGAATTTCAGGAAGGGGAAGTCGAGGGAATGCACACCAACCCTCATCGAGGGGTTAGCAGTGGAATGGCTGAGCAGTTTCATGTTCCTGGGTGTCAATATCTTCGAACATCTATTCTGGGCCCAATATATTGATGCAATTACAAAGAAGCCACATCAGCAGCTATATTTCATTAGGGGTGTGAGGAGATTTAGTGTTTTACTGAAGACACCAGCGAATTTCTATATATGTGCTATGGAGAGAAGTCTAATTGGTTGCATCATCTAATTGGTTACCCACCACACAGGATTGGAAAATGCTGCAAAGGGTTGCAAGATCAACCAGCTCCATCATGGGCACTAGCCTCCCCAACACTGAGCACATCTTCAGAAGGTTTGCCTCAAAGATGGCATCCATCATTAAGGACCCCATCACCCAGGACACACTCTCTTCTTATAATACCATCGGAATGGAGGTACAGCAGCTTGAAGACACATTGTCAACATTTTTGGAACAGCTTCTTCCCCTCCCCCCCACCACTGTCAAGGTGCCCACTTGCAGGACTGGAGCCAAAATCGGAGGAATGAAAGTCTCTCTCTGTCACAAAGTTCACTGGCACTGACTCAACCCAGGAGCGGTGGACAGCAGACTCTGTCATGCTGAGTTCTGGTGATGACTCAATCCAGGAGCCTAATCCCTATGTAGAGACAGACACAAGAGGTTAGACACAGGAATACCATCTGAGCATAAGAGGCAGCAAACTCCGCTTACAGAGCACAATGAGAGTTCCCTTTAAATAATCATAGAATTCAGGAAAAACCTGCCGATCACAATTAACTCGACATGGTTGAACCAAAAGCACCCAGGCTTAACAGATCTAACAGTTGGGAAGTACATATGCTCAAGAAGGCTTGAAGATCAACACTCTCTGGCAAGCCACAGAGGTCTGCAGGGCTCATGGCAGCCATGGACAATGAACCAACACACGAACAATACCTCACTACTTTTGTTTTCTCGTTACACTACTTATTTAGTTTAATTTTCTTTTAAACATTTCTTATTATAATTAATAGTTTTTTGTGTTGCACTGCACTGCTGCGGCAAAACAACAAACTTCGCAATGTTTGTCAGTGACACTAAACCCGATTCTGATTCTGAACCATGGACACCTCACAAATTCTGCCTGACCCGCCTTTCACCTCTCGTGCCCAGGACAGCCCGGAGTGTAGAGTTACATTTTGGTTCTGCTGGTAATCATTTCAAATGTGGCACCAAAGGTTGTCTTCCTTCCTGCAATGCCCACAACAGTGATGTGCAACCTGACCAGACTCTCAACAGTGCTTTGAATCCCCCTCTATTCTCCCCTGTTCCCATGGAGCCTCCCTCTTCAAAACGTAAGACATAGGAGCAGATTTGGGCCATTCATCCCATCGAGTCTGCTCCACCAGTCCCTCATGGCTAATCTATTATCCCTCTCAACCCCATTCTCCTGTCTGCTCACCATAACTTTTCACAACCATACTAATCAAGAACCTCACACCCACTTTAAATACACTCAATGACTTGGTCTCCACAACCATCTGTGGTAATGAATTTCACAAATTCACCATCCTCTGGCTAATGAAATGCTCCTTATTTCTGTTCTAAACGGACACCCTTGTATTCTGAGGCTGTCTCCTCTGGTCCTAGACTCCCCCACTATAGGGCACATAGACTCCACATCCACTCTGTCCAGGCCTTGCAATTGTCCACTTCGCCCTGCACATACCAACCTGGGGTCAGGAGAGGTCAGCGGCTGGGTGAGTTGAGGAGTGAAGATCGTAAAGTCCATTTTGTGCCCCAGATGGACCAGAAAACGGGTACTGCGATCTCTTCTTCATCCCAAACAACACATAGAATTCAAACAAATGGTGATGTAAGGAAATTAAGGGAGCCATGCTGCAGTCTCTGCACCAGCCTGCTACTGCCGAGCACTAACATTGTCTTCAAACGTTACCTGCTAAGTGCATGCTTGCATTGAATGTACACGGAAAGAAAATAACTATTGCTGATGTTAACTGTGCAGAATGAGGCCAATCATCCCATCGGTTCTGTGTCAGCTAACAAAAGACAATTTTATCTGTCTCATTTCCTTATTTCTCCATATCGTGGCAATTTCCTCCATGTCCGATGCCCATTAGGCATCTTTTATTCTTTCTGCTAAGGTCTTACAGATGAAGGCAGTAACATCAACCAACCCTCCCAACTTTGGGCTGTGGGAAGAAACCTGAGTCTATTGTTAAGGGAAGAAGTACAGTGAGGTACAGGTCCAACGAAAAGCTTGTTTGCAACCGTATCACAAGCACCAAGATGAGACAACACATAGAATATAAGTTAGGCATTAAATATTCAACAGGTTGGATAACGTCTCTCTATTTTTTCACAGCTGTGCAGACCAGTCATTGCTCTATGCAGAAAAATCTTACACGGCCTGAAAACTCCATGGCACTTCAGATGATCTTGTTAACTTGCATGCTTTGGATATATTGAATGAAAACAGAAAAAAATCAGATACATCTGATTTTATTTATTAATTGAATGATGAATTACATTGTGTTAAATTGCAGTACAGCAAAGAAAATCTTTTTTGTTTCATAAACTTTTTTCTTGTCTCTTTACTACAAACCCATTGCCTAAAAACCCTAAACACAAGGAATTCTGCAGATGCTGGAAATTCAAGCAACACACATCAAAGTTGCTGGTGAATGCAGCAGGCCAGGCAGCGTCTCTAGGAAGAGGTACAGTTGATGTTTTGGGCCGAGACCCTTCGTCAGGACTAACTGAAGGAAGAGTTAGTAAGAGACTTGAAAGTGGGAGGGGGAGGGATGGAGCCAAGAGCTGGACAGGTGATTGGCAAAAGGGATATGAGAGAATCATGGGACAGGAGGCCCAGGGAGAAGGAAAAGGGAGAGGGGAAAAAAACCCAGAGGATGGGCAAGGGGTATAGTGAGAGGGACAGAGGGAGAAAAAGGAGAGTGAGAGAAAGAATGTGTGTATAAAAATAAATAACGGATGGGGTACAAGGGGGAGGTGGGGCATTAGCAGAAGTTGGAGAAGTCAATGTTCATGCCATCAGGTTGGAGGCTACCCAGACGGAATATAAGGTGTTGTTCCTCCAACCTGAGTGTGGCTTCATCTTTACAGTAGAGGAGGCCGTGGATAGACATATCAGAATGGGAATGGGATGTGGAATTAAAATGTGTGGCCACTGGGAGATCCTACTTTCTCTGGCGGACAGAGCGTAGGTGTTCAGCAAAGCGGTCTCCCAGTCTACGTCGGGTCTTGCCAATATATAAAAGGCCACATCGGGAGCACCGGACACAGTATATCACCCCAGCTGACTCACAGGTGAAGTGTTACCTCACCTGGAAGGACTGTCTGGGGCCCTGAATGGTGGTAAGGGAGGAAGTGTAAGGACATGTGTAGCACTTGTTCTGCTTACAAGGATAAGTGCCAGGAGGGAGATCAGTGGGGAGGGATGGGGGGGGGGGGATGAATAGACAAGGGAGTCACGTAGGGAGCGATCCCTGTGGAAAGCAGCGGGGGGGGGAGGGAAAGATGTGCTTAGTGGTGGGATCCTGTTGGAGGTGGCGAAAGTTATGGAGAATAATGTGTTCGACCCAGAGACTGGTGGGGTGGTAGGTGAGGACCAGGGGAACCCTATTCCTAGTGGGGGATGGGAGGATGGAGTGAGAGCAGATGTGCGTGAAATGGGGCAGATGTGTTCGAGAGCAGAGTTGATAGTGGAGGAAGGGAAGCCCCTTTCTTTAAAAAAGGAAGACATCTCCCTCGTCCTGGAATGAAAAGTCTCATCCCGAGAGCAGATGCGGTGGAGACAGAGGAATTGTGAGAAGGGGTTGGCAGTTTTGCAAGAGACAGGGTGAGAAGAGGAATAGTCCAGATAGCTGTGAGAGTCAGTAGGCTTATAGTAGACATCATTAGATAAGCTGTTTCCAGAGATAGAGACAGAAAGATCTAGAAAGGGGAGGGAGGTGTCAGAAATGGACCAGGTAAACTTGAGGGCAGGGTGAAAGTTAGAGGCAAAGTTAATGAAGTCAACGAGCTCAGCATGCGTGCAGGAAGCAGCGCCAATGCAGTCGTCGATGTAGCGAAGGAAAAGTGGGGGACAGATACCAGAATAGGTTTGGAACATAGATTATTCCACAAAGCCAACAAAAAGGCAGGCATAGCTAGGACCCATACGGGTGCCCATAGCTACACTTTTAGTTTGGAGGAAGTGGGAGGAACCAAAGGAGAAATGATTAAGAGTAAGGACTAATTCCGCTAGACGGAGCAGAGTGGTGGTAGGGGGGAACTGATTAGGTCTGGAATCCAAAAAGAAGCGGAGAGCTTTGAGACCTTCCTGATGGGGGATGGAAGTATATAGGGACTGGACATCCATGGTGAAAATAAAGTGGTGGGGGCCAGGGAACTTAAAATCATCGAAAAGTTTAAGAGCGTGAGAAGTGTCACGAACATAGGTAGGAAGGGATTGAACAAGGGGGGGATAAAACCGTGTCGAGGTATGCAGAAATGAGTTCGGTGGGGCAGGAGCAAGCTGAGACAATAGGTCTGCCAGGACAGGCAGGTTTGTGGATCTTGGGTAGGAGGTAGAAACGGGAAGTGCGAGGTGTGGGAACTATAAGATTGGTAGCAGTGGATGGGAGATCCCCTGAGCGGATAAAGTCGGTGATGGTGTGGGAGACAATGGCCTGGTGCTCCTTAGTGGGGTCACGATCGAGGGGTAAATAAGAGGCGGTGTCCGCGAGTTGTCGCTGTGCCTCGGCAAGGTAGAGGTCAGTACGCCAGACTACAATAGCACCCCCCTTATCGGCGGGTTTAATAATAAGGTTAGGATTAGTGCAGAGGGAGCGGAGAGCAGAGCGTTCGGAAGGAGTAAGGTTGGAATGGGAAAAGGTGCGGTGAAGTCGAGATGGTTGTTGTCCCGTCGGCAGTTAGCAATAAAGAGATCCAGAGCAGGCAGAAGACCAGAGCGGGGTGTCCATGAAGAGGAGGAGGGTTGAAGACGGGAGAAGGGGTCATCGGTGGGGGTGCAAGAGTCCTTGCCGAAGAAGTAGGCTCGGAGACGGAGACGGCGGAAGAAGAGTTCTGCATCATGGCGAACGCGGAACTCGCTGAGGTGTGGGCGAAGGGGGACAAAGGTGAGGCCCTTACTGAGGACAGAGCGTTCTGCCTCCGACAGTTGAAGGTTGGAGGGGATGGTAAAGACCCGGCATGGATGAGAGCTGGGATCAGAGCGGGGAGGGAGGAGGCTGGAGGTGTCAGTGGAGAGGGGAGGGTTGGGGTGAGAGGAAGATGGAGCCTCTGAGGGCCCAGGAGCTGATGGTGGGATCTGAGGGAGACGGGGTTGCAGAGTGGTGGTGGGGGAAGGGGAGACGGAAGTCACAATAGCGGCACATAAAGACCCAGCCTGGAGTCGCAGTTGATGGTTGCGCAATCGCTGTGAAGGTGTCCATGGTCGTTGCTGGAGTCCGGGTTTTGAATATGCCCTGAGGTGTTGGAGCCGGTGAGATCAATGGCAGGAGCCGCAATCTGAAGTTCATGCCTGCTAGTTTCATGGCCAGCAGGCTCTGGAGTCCGTAGATTTAGGATCTTGCGATCTTTGCCTAACATGACAAAGTCAAAAAAACAGCGATTGCAGGCATGGATCCGACCGAGGATGAAATAACGGGTAGGACCATTGCAGACGGCGAAGAAAGTGTCCCGAAGGTGTGGAAGGGTCTGGGATAGGGACACCAAATACCTCCTCATGGCGGAGAGGGTCGCCTTCAGACCTTGACCGGAGAAGCGACGAGAGGCAGAGTCAATAAAATGTGAGTACCTGGGATCCTCAGAAGGTCCCAATTGAGAGGCTCGAAAACGAATCCTAAAGCCAACTGGAGTAAATTGGCGACGGAGGCACGTTCCAAGAAAGGATATATGTCTGTGATAGCGAGTCTGAGTCAAAATGTGGTCGAAAAGTTGAAGAGCCGAAGAAATTACAGATGGGGAGCAGTGAGAGGTGGTTTCACTGAACTCCCGTCGAAGAGAAGATTTAAACTTCTTCAGTGTAGGCATCACCGGAAGAGGCTTCGCAGTAGTGAATTTAAAAACGTAAACACGAGGAATTCTGCAGATGCTGGAAAGTCAAGCAACACACATCAAAGTTGCTGGTGAACGCAGCAGGCCAGGCAGCATCTCTAGGAAGAGGTACAGTCGACGTTTCGGGCCGAGACCCTTCGTCAGGATTAACTGAAGGAAGACCTAGTAAGAGATTTGAAAGTGGGAGGGGGAGGGGGAGATCCGAAATGATAGGAAAAGACAGGAGGGGGAGGGATGGAGCCAACGTTTCGGGCCGAGACCTTTCGTCAGGACTAACCGAAGGAAGAGCTAGTAAGAGATTTGAAAGTGGGAGGCCTAAAAACCCTGTCCTGCATAATTTGATATCCAGCCGAAAGATACATCTTAATCCACACTAGATCATCCAAATCATCCATTTCTAATCTGTTTCTGAATTTACATTTGATTGAATTCATAAGACTGCACCTCCGTACACGCAGCACTGGAAGCTTGAGATGTTCCAAAGATGTCAACGAGAATTATCAGTTACTCATATTCTTCGTTTCCAAGAACATTGTTCAACATAACGTCTTAATTGAACCAGTCTTAACTTTCTCGGAAACGGCAAATTTGAAATCACACTATTGCTGCGATATTTTTGAGGCAACGTTTTCGGCACAGTTTGCAATAGCAAAAGAAAATTCCAGCTGCTGCCCCTTCTCCGTGTACAGTATTGCTTCGGCGCCAGGGACGGAGGCGAGGACCAAACCGCAGCAGCCTTTCCCTACTCCCCCCGCGCAGACACTCGGATACTGCCCTCTCTCCCACGGCACCCGTACCGGGTCGAAACGCCTCGCCTTCCAGGCAGAGTTCATGCTTCCTGCTGTGGCTTCATTTGAGCCCGACCCGTCCACACTGAACTGTGTCTGGAACGGCGAGCGGAAGTGTCCAGCAAGGTCTATCTTTGGGTGGTTTTATGCCCTGTGACCAGGTTCAATGTTCGCGGCCTGAGCTTCACTCTGCCCTGGAATCCGGTCCGCCATCTTCAGGAATTTGACGCGTCCTTTTGCCCGCGGTGGAGTTCAGTGTCTCCTTCCTAACGCCAACGCGGATATGAAACCTGTTAAACCACGTTGGTATCCAGCGTGTTCCTATTGGAGTTTGACAATATATGTCGCCTCTCTCATGCAGTTTCTCAGAACAGTCGGAAACAGCCTCGGTTTATGAACAGATCCTTCCTCACTGCTGTCACACTATGAACCGATCACCTCTTTTACATCCACTTCCCAGAGGTATTGCCATGTCCTCCTACTTTCTACCTGGTTAACCTGTCATTGTCCCTTTAGCATTTCTCTTACAGGACCTAATTTGACCTTCAGTCTTTGAACCATTCTGGTTTTGCGTTCATTGCTGTGGTTATTGCTGCATTTACACTTACGTAGTGAACTTCACGCTAGCAAGGAATTTCATTCCACTCAAGATGTATATGACAGTAATCTAATCTAATATTCAAGGTGAAGATCTATCTTCCAGCTGATCACCAAAATCTTTCATAAGGATCTTTGGTGATATTGTTCCAGGGTTTTCAGGTGCTTACTGTTGATGGCCCATGATTCAGCTCCATACTGTAACGTGGGAAGGACGACTGCTCTACAGACCAAAAGTTTCGTTTGAACTTGTTGGTTGGTCTTCAAAGACTCTTTTCCTCTAATCTCTCTTAGGCTCCAGTTGCACTACTCAGGTGGTAGTTGATCTCTGAGTCAATGTCTTCTTTTGAGGAGAGAATACTGACAAGGCAGTTTTTCCTACAACAGTCGGGAAGGTGGATTACATTTATGAAGGTAATATCATCAACTTTCATGGAGAAGAGAATAAATGGCTGGTTGGGCAATGGGTGACATAGGATCTAGATGTTTTTCATACCCAGGGCCCTATATGCCGTGGAAAACACATTCAGGATACGTTGGAGGTCTTCTTCAGATTGTGCTGCGATGGCATTGTCGTCGTACACTGAACCTCCATGATAGTGGCGGCGCTCACCTTGTTCTTGGACTCACTAGGAAACTGTTGAACTTTTTGATAATTTTCATTGAACAACATTATTACTTACTGCGTGTTATGATGGTAGGCTTTAGGGCAGCACCTTGATATTAAGATGCTGATTTTTATCTCAGCTGCCCGTCATGCTCGGACTGGATGTCCATTCCAATTAAATTTCTTAAACCAATAGTTGGGCGTTAAGTGATTACGTTGTGATGGGTTCCTTTCCCCCAACCCATCGCTGGGAGCCAAAAGAACTACATCCCGTTTCCTAACCAGTGCGAGACCGGCATGGACACTGAAAGCCAATGGTCAATTAGTGAGGCTATTTGGCCCATCTCATCCATGCGGGCTATTGGAAGTGATCTGATTTGTCTCTCTCGCTGTTCTCCGTGGCGTTGTAAACACTTCCACGATCCTT
Source organism: Mobula birostris (assembly GCF_030028105.1). NCBI lineage: Eukaryota > Metazoa > Chordata > Chondrichthyes > Myliobatiformes > Myliobatidae > Mobula > Mobula birostris. The sequence goes on from NC_092377.1 coordinate 148,686,868, forward strand.
ACCCACTTCGTATAGGCTCATGTTGGGTTCGACTTACCCTGCAGTCTGTGGGGGAAAAAAAAATCCACTGATCCACCTCATGTTCAAAGTAAACTGATTATCAAAGTATAAATACATCACCCTGAGATTCGATTTCTTGCGAGCATACGCAGTATATCCAAGAAACATAATAGAATGTCGAGTTCTTCAGCAAATTATCCGATATTAATGGTGCACCAACTGGAGTATAGTATCAGTTATCTATTTTCTGCATGTCTTTATCTATCGATTTCTTTAACTCTCCCTTTATCATTTTATCTAACTGATGATATATCTATTACCCTTTATCCATTTCTATTTTCATCCATCTACATTTCCTATTTTTTCATCTCTCCACCCCTTTACCTTTCCGTCTTTGCTGTGTGTAAACGCGAGGTAGAATCTGGATGGAGCGCCGGCGTGATATGTCGAGCGCCTCAGGACTGTAGGTGCGATTCTGGACTGACGGATACCTCAGGAGGTGGACCTGTTCCGACAATATTACGCAGGAGAGAAAGGCCCTTAGCCAAACTCGGGGAGGGAGTACACTCCCATCAGAACCAAATGGGGCCAGCTGTCACTATGTTCACCCAACCACGGCTAAAGGAGAGTGAAGTCCTGCTGAAGGGTCTCGGCCCGAAATATCGACTGTACTCTTTTCCATGGATGTTGCCTGGCCTGCTGAGTTCCTCCAGTATTCTGTGTGTGTTGCGTGAAGTTAACTGCAACCAGTTGAAGAGGGATGGATAACTTAAGCTCAGGAGGGTTGTCTGACACGGGGAGGAGCTCAGAAATGGAGGCAGCGACTAACGCTATTGGTTGTAGGCGTTTGTCGACAGGTTTCGTATCTGCGTTTTCGGAAAGTGGAAAGCGGGGAGGGGGGTGTGAGGTAAAGATGTGGTTGGTAGTAGGATCCCATTGAAGATGGCAGAAGCTGCAGAGAATGCTGTGTAGAATGCAAAGCATCATGCTGCAGTGGGTGAGGACGAGAGGAACTCTATCCCTGTTAAGACAGCAGGAAGCTGGGTGAGCGCAGACGTCCAAGAAATGGAGGAGGTGTGGGTGAGGACAGCATCAATGTGGAGGAAGGGCAACCTCGTTCTTTGAAGAAAGAGGACATCTCTGATGCCCTGGAAAGGAAAACCTCATCCTGGGAACAGATGCTGCGGAGATGAAGGAACTGAGAAAAGGGGATAGCATTTTTAAAGAACACAGGGTGGGAAGAGATATAGTCAAGATCGCTGAGGGAATCCGTTGGTTTATAAAACATGTCAGTCGGCAGTTTGTCTCCAGAAATGGAGACAGAGAGATTAAGAAAGGGGGAGGGGCGGGGAAAGGTGTCATAAATGGACTAAGTGAATTTAAGGGCAGGGTGGATGTTGGAGGCAAAGTTGACGAAATTTACAAACTCAGCATGGGTCCATGAAACAGCACTAATACAATCATCAATGTAATGCTGGAAGAGTTGGGATCATTCCCAAGGAAGGCTTGTAACATGGACTGGTCTACGTAGCCAATGAAAAGGCAGCCCATGGCTAGCTCTTGAATCTGGAGAAAGTGGGAGGAGCCGAAGGAGAAATTGCAGACGGTGAGGACCAGTTTTGGTAAGGTTGGGATTGGTGCAGTGAAAGTGGCGGGCAGCGTATTCAGAGGGGGTAAGGCTCAAACAAGAGTGAGGAGAGCTGAAGTTGAGCTGGTTGTTGTCTTGTCAACAACTAGAGATTAAGATATCCAGAGCAGGCAGAAAAGCAGGTCCCTATCCAAGAAGAGGAGGAGGGTTGGTGATGGCAGAAGGGGTTATCAGTATGGGGTGGGGAATTCTTGCCAAGAAGTGAGCTTGGAGCCAGAGGTGATGGAAGAAGAGCTCAGCATCCTGAATGTGCAGGCGAAGGGGGATAAAGTTGAGCCCCTTGCTGAGGACAGAATTTTCCGCCTCAGAGGAACTTTGAAAAGAATGGTAAAGGCACGACAGGGATTAGAGCTGGGATCAGAGGTGGGAGGAGAGTTGGTGGCATCAGAATGAGGGAGGGCTTGGGGTGTTCATGAAAAGTAGAGTGGGAGGAAGATGGAGTTTCTGAGGACCCAAGAGGTGATGGGGGACCCCAAGAGACATCGAGCTGGGGAGTGGTTGTGGGAGAAAGGGATGCCTGGGGACTCAGCAGCAGTGAGGAAGGTCTCAGCCGGGAGATGCTGGTGGCTAAGCTCTGAGCTGGAGCTAGAGGCCACGTAAATTGGGGTCTGAAGGCATCAGGGGTTGTTAGAACTGGTGCTGGTGGTGGTCAAATCTGCAGTCTGGAGCTGCCCGGGGTCAATGGAGTTGGAGTTGGCAAAGATAGTAAACCTGACCTGGAGATTTACTGCTCACAGAGGGAAGTTCGGAAGAAATGGTAAAGACAGACTTGAGTGGAGCACCAACACAGAGGCTGTATACAAGAAGGGCCAGAGTCACCTCTACTTCCTGAGAAGAGAGAGGTCCTTTGGAGTATGCAGGCCTCTCCTTCACATGTTGTCACCAGTACAATCTTCTATGCGGTGGTGTGCTGGGGCAATGGCATCAACACGGTGATGCCAACAGGCTCAGAAAACTAATTAGAAAGGCTGGCTGTGTTATAGGAGTCAAACTAGACACACTGGAGGCTGTGGTAGAACAATGCACCCTCTGGAAAATCGTAGCAATTCTGGACAATGTTTCTCACCCTCTGCAGGGTGGGAACATTATCCAGAATTGCCAGGATTTTCCAGAGGATCCTTGGCTGAACAGGGGAGCACTTTCAGTAATAGACTAAGACAGCTGCACTACTCCAATGAGCAGTATATGGGGTCATTCTTACCCTCGACCATTAGGCTCTAATGAGCCAAACAATAGCGGGAGAAGTGATGACTCCCTCCTGTGAGACTGTTATTATCTTCTGTTTACCAGAGCTCTGTTTACGCTCTCTTTAGCTCCATTTACCACACCCTGCTATTGCAGACACCCTGTGCAATACTGTGCACTACCACCATCACTTCTTATATGGATGATATGAATGTGCACCCATTACTGTATAATATTAATTCTTGCACTACCATCTTATGAGTGTGAATTTGGAAATCTTGTAATCTTTGACTTGTAAATATTGTACATCTTATTTTAAGGTAACTTATTTTTTAATTTTCTTACTTCTCCTAATATTTGTATATCTGCACACTTGTAATGCTACTGTGCCACTAATTTCCTTTGCAGTCAATAAAGTATCTATGTCTCTATCTATCTATATTAAAACCTAACTCAGGATGGGCTCTTGACCTCACAAACTACCTCGTAATAGCCTTGCACTTTACTCTCTACCTGCACTGCAGGTGATCTGTAGCTGCTACACTTCACTTTGCACTCTTATTATCATTGCCAAGGACACTCCCATCTGTCCCACAGCCTCTCTGACCTCTACCATCGGGTAGAAGTTACCGCAGTATAGGACCATGAGACTGGTTAACAACTTCTTCCCCCAGGCTATCAGTCTTTTGATCAATCCTGCTACAACCCAGTACACATTATTTATGACAGTAACATTATACTGTTGTATTTTAACTATATGCTCTATGCACTTTGTGACAATTTGTTACTCTGCAGTTTTTTATTATATGTTAATATTATTGTGTTAGTTTTATTTTTAAAGTCATAGTCATACTTTATTGCTCCCGAGGGAAATTGGTTTTCGTTAACAGTTGCACCATAAATAATTAGATAGTAATAAAACCATAAATAATTAAATAGTAATATGTAAATTATGCCAGGAAATAAGTCCAGGACCAGCCTATTGGCTCAAGTTGTCTGACCCTCCAAGGGAGGAATTGTAAAGTTTGATGGCCACAGGCAGGAATGACGTCCTGTGACGCTCTGTGTTGCATCTCGGTGGAATGAGTCTCTGGCTGAATGTACTCCTGTGCCCACCCAGTCCATTATGTAGTGGATGGGAGACATTGTCTAAGATGGCATGCAACTTGGACAGCATCCTCTTTTCAGACACCACCGTCAGAGAGTCCAGTTCCATCCCCACAACATCACTGGCCTTACGAATGAGTTTGTTGATTCTGTTGGTGTCTGCTACCCTCAGCCTGCTGCCCCAGCACACAACAGCAAACATGAAAGCACTGGCCACCACAGACTCGTAGAACATCCTCAGCATCATCTGACAGATGTTAAAGGACCTCAGTCTCCTCAGGAAATAGAGACGGCTCTGACCCTTCTTGTAGACAGCCTCAATATTCTTTGACCAGTCCAGTTTATTGTCAATTCATATCCCCAGGTATTTGTAATCCTCCACCATATCCACACTGAACCCCTGGATGGAAACAGGGGTCACCAGTGCCTTAGCTCTCCTCAGGTCCACCACCAGTTCCTTAGTCTTTTTCACATTAAGCTGCAGATAATTTTGCTCACACCATGTGACAAAGTTTCCTACTGTAGCTCTGTACTCAGCCTCATCTCCCTTGCTGATGCATCCAACTATGGCAGAGTCATCAGAAAACTTCTGAAGATGACAAGACTCTATGCAGTAGTTGAAGTCCGAGATGTAAATGGTGAAGAGAAAGGGAGACAAGACAGTCCCCTGTGGAGCCCCAGTGCTGCTGATCACTCTGTCGGACATACAGTGTTGCAAGCACACATACTGTGGTCTGCCAGTCAGGTAATCAAGAATCATGACACCAGGAAAGCATCCACCTGCATCGCTGTCAGCTTCTCCCCCAGCAGAGCAAGGATGGTGTTGAACGCACTGGAGAAGTCAAAAAATGTGACCCTCACAGTGCTCACTGGCTTGTCCAGGTGGGCATAGACACGGTTCAGCAGGTAGACAATGGCATCCTCAACTCCTAGTCGGGGCTGGTAGGCGAACTGGAGCAGATCTAAGTGTGGCCTGACCATAGGCCGGAGCAGCTCCAGAACAAGTCTCTCCAGGGTCTTCATGATGTGGGAGGTCAACGCCACCGGTCTGTAGTCACTGAGGCCACTGGGGCGTGGCGTCTTCAGCACAGGGACAAGGCAGTGTGTCTTCCACAGTACAGGAACCCTCCAGAGACTCAGGCTCAGGTTGAAGACATGTCGAAGTACTCCACATAGCTGAGGGCACAGGCTTTGAGCACCCTGGTACTGACACCATCCTGGCCTGCAGCCTTGCTTTTTATGTGCTGTATGTGATATGTCTAATGTGCTTTGCAGCTTGGTCCCAGAGGAACATTGTTTCATTTAGCTGTATACACGTGTATGGTTGAATGACAATAAACTTGAACTTAATCTTTTGTTTTTCCCTTGTACTCAATCACTAGAGTTTAGCAACACCATGGCCACTTTGATCAGTTTACACTAAAACTGATTTTATTTCATTATGTTTCTTATTGTAAAAATTGTGTATAATTTATAATTCATTTATGTTTTTCTTGTAAATGCTGCTTATATGATGTTTTGCTCCTGTCATGATGCTGCAAGTAAGTTTTTCACTGCATTTGTGCCTACGTGCACTTGTGCATATGCAATAAAGTCGACCTCGACATTGACTTTGATGCACTGATGTGATAAAGTGGTCTGTAATGCAGAACTATATTTTTCACTGTATGCTTGGTACACGTGACAATAATAAATGTAACAAATTTATTTCAAAAATGCACATTTATATAATTTTATACCTACATTATCTGTAGAAGAAATGTTATATTCTAAAAGGTGATTGTGAACAAAGCATTCACAAGATTCATGCTCTCTTTTGTCCGCTACTATCACTTGACTTGAGTTAATTAAGATGGTCCCCTTCTGATTCTTGGGTAAATGGATTTGGTTGGTGGATTGATGTCTTTTTTTTTATGGAAGCTTGTATGGCGTATAGCTCCGGGTTTGTGCTCCAAATGGTTTTTCTTTTCTCATTTTTTTTTGTTAGCAGGGTTTTTTTGTATTAGTTAGCAATGTTTTTTATTCCTTCTTTCTTTTTTTCAAAAAAAAGCTTTAATGTTTTGTTTTTTTATTATTATTATTGATATTCTGTTTAGCTTGGTTAATAGTTTAACTCTTATTATACATATTGATATGTTCACTTGATTATTTTAATATATTTTTGTTGTCGATTTTCAATAATAATTAATAAAAAGATTTTAAAATGAAATGAAAAAGATTAATGCAATTTACATTTCAGTTTGCACACCTACACTTCAGTCTTAGTTACCGGACTGTATGTAAGCAACAATTAACCATTTTAGTTATGTGCTATACATAAGTATAAGTTTATCCACTCCACGCACACTGACTTCCATCGGTGTATTCACAAGAACTGCCCTGTTGCTTTATCGACGCATAATGTTGGAGAGAGTGCAGAGGAGATTCACTGGCCTGAAATGGAGAACTTTAGTTATGGGGAGAGATTGGAGAAGCTGAGCTTGTTTTCCAGGAGTGAAGGAGGCTGTGGCGTAAACTGAGAGATGTATTAAAGTTTATGAGGGGCATAAATAGAATAGGTAGTGAAAACTATCTTCCCATGGTAAAAATATCAACACGATACAGGTATAAGGAGAGAGGGAGGAGCTTTAAAGGGGACCTGAAGGTATACTTTTACACAACGTTTGATATCTGGAACCTGCTGCTGGCCAGGGATGGTAATGGAGCCAAATACTATCACTACGTTTAAGAATAATTTGGGCAGCGACTAAGCAGGCGAAGCTTGGAAGGATGGCGTCCTAATGCGGACAATTGAGATTAGTACAAATGGGCAAAAAGGTTAGCACGGAGGTGGTAGTTGAAGGGTCCGTTTCTATCTGTTCAACTCTCTGACACTGACATTACAACCTGAAAAAAAACACAATGGTCACTCTTTGCGTACTTTCACAGCTTAATCCTGTGTTATAGACACAAACCGGAGTCATTAAAATGAGCAATTTAGTTCTATGTCTTCTTAGATGTCAATTATTTATCGGATTAACGGCCGGTAGCTCCAATCCTCTGCAGCTCGGCGGGATCAGATAGGAACAATCGCCCCAAGGCTGTAATTAATGAAACAAACGCTTCTTCGACTACCAGTCTGCGAGCAACCGAAGGCGGTTCAGTGACACAGCACCAAAGATGGTTCAATTTTAGATCATAGTGGCAGAGATTCGTTTCTGTACTTCGTCCCGGCTCCTAAATCCGAGATTCTTCCCGCTATGTCAAATGCATGTAACCCAATTAACATTTCCAGCAGGTGTGGGGAGTTTCAAAACTATCCTAAAAACTACGCAGATTGTCGAATGCAATAAAGATATCATCAGTCTGCACTGATAACTAACTTAGATCGAGATCTAACTGCTTAGATTTTTTTTTCATCAATTCTCTTTTAAAATCAGTCGGTATTCACAAATTGAGTCCTTCCGGACAGAAAAACCATCTCTTTTCCAAATTCAAGAATAATTCGCCCATTTAACAATTGTGTTGCTGATTTTGTTTTGGGAGAGGTGAAGGGATGATACACTCCAGGTTGCCCAGAGGTTTGTGTTGAAAAGCGTGAGAGTTGAGCAAGGAGGAGTGTGGAGAGATGTCCTCTCCCAGATCGACAAGGTAAGCCATTCGGTCCTAAGAAAGGTCTGGTCATTGCGCAGAGAGTGTGAAATTAGAGGCATCGCTGCGTGCAAAGTTATCCGCTGATCTTTATCGCCAGTCTAGCGGAAACGCTTCTGATGGTCGCTTTTGCAACGAGGCAGAACTTGGCGCTTAACCAGGATAGCCCATTCCATCAATCTCTCCCCAATCATGAGCCAATATTTGAACCTAGTTACTTTTGGCGTTGGTGCACTGATGCTCCCAAGTTCAGTGAGCTCATTTTCTGTCAGATATCTTCCAGCTGGAACGGCAGCTGCTCTTCCCCGCAAAGATCCCCACCCCTCAGGATGGGTTGAGAAAACGTGTGAACGAACAGCCTTTTCTCGGGATACGGCAGAATGCAGTTAAAGACCCTGACCCCGTATCTTCAGGTCACCGCCAACTGCCGAAGAATCGGCGCACCAAGTCTCCGAGAACGAGGGAGCCGTGGAGTACCACCAAAACAGATGTCTTCGGTGATCTGTGGTGATCTCTGCAATGCTTTTTATTGAAGTTGGGCCTTCTTCGCCGTGACTACTATTATATCCACTTCTTCCACGTCTTTGTCAAGTTGAATGAATGGTGACATGTTTGATCGGGATCCCTTGAAGCTAAACTTGTTAACCAGATGCTAAACACTATCGTGATTTCACCTCGGTCTCAACAGCCACCATCCTCAAAGAGTAGCGCCTCTACATTTGTGTGAGCCTTCGACTTGTTATTTCGCCATAAAAGCTCAAAAGAAGTCGGAAATTTAAGCAATTTCTCTCTGCGGTTAATCTCAATCTATTTAGCTCATGTACAAGGGATACAAAACTTATTCGAATCATTACAGCAGAGGTAGAAAATCCTAAATCGATGTCAGTTTCTGGACTTAGGTGAAATGTTCCCGACCTACGCTTTAGGTTATAGCACGCAAGAAGTACTAGCCTGTGAAGGGAACGTGCTGCTGAGAACGTGAACAATTAAGCAAGAAGAGTTTATTCGGGTAGGTGAGAGAAGATGGTTTCTAAGCAAATATAATTACCTAATTCGACAATGACTTATCCTTAATAAATCATATCTATCAGAAAACGAAGTCAACATAAAAAGTTGGTTGAAAGTCCGCGCACACACAATAGACCGCGACTCTATGAATGTTTTTAAAATAACAATACAATAAGAAAAAACTACTTTTCTTATACGTATGTTTTAGTGTAGACAAGCGATTCAGGAGCAGCTTCTTCCCCTCTGCCATCCGATTCCTAAATGGGCATTGAACCCTTGGACACTACCTCACTTTATATATATATATATATAATTTCTGTTTCTGCACGACTTTTAATCTTTCAATATACGTATACTGTAATTGATTTACCCATTTATTTATTATTATTTTTTTCTTCGATATTATGTATTGCATTGAACTACTGCTGCTAAGTTAACAAATTTCACCATACATGCAGGTGATAATAAACCTGATTCTGATTCTAATTCTGAGATAATCATGTCGTATATTTTATTAAATTACGTCTATTTGATTTTTTAAAAATTAACAATAGTCGAATGTATTTTATCTTTTCTTCAAGTTATCTTTATCTAAAATTGTATAGATGTTAATTTTAAAAATTGAATAAATTTCTAAGAGCATTAGGTATTGTACATTCAGTGCCAATAACAAACAATATGTTTTTTTCTGAAAGATAAAAACATTTAAGAAAGATAATTGTCAAATAAAGCAATATATATGAATATTCAAACTCTGACAATCGGAGTTTCTCTCGGAGCAGAATGTATCAGGCTACACTGGGTGAAATTTGCTTCATCCCGACCATTAACGTATGGCTTCACTTGGAGCACAATTAAGCACGGACAATGCTTTAATTGGCCCAGGTCCTGAGGGGTTAGCACAGCGCTTTGCAGTACCAGCGACCCAGGTTCAATTCCCGCCACTGTCTGTAAGGAGTTTGTACGTTCTCCCTTTGACAGCGTAGGTTTCTTCCGGGTGCTCCGGTTTCCTCCGACAGTCCGAACACGTAGCGGGTGGTAGGTTAATTGGTTATTGTAAATTGTCCCGTGATTAGGTTAAGGTTACATCGGGGTTTGTTGGGGGGTGGCATGGATCAAAGGGCCGGAGGGCCTATTCCGCGCTTTATCTCGATAGGTAAAGCATAGATAGATAGATCAATATATAAATGAATGGATTTATTTGTTTGTTTGTTTGTTTATGTCACCTGAGTATTCGCACACAGCTCAGTGTCTGAATCGGTCGATCAATAACAACGCCAATTTTCTGCGGCATTCGACATCACAGAACTTTGTGTTTGACAGGAGAGCGATGAAACGAAATTCGGAGCAGACCGCATAAAATTATATTAGACAGCTGGAGGCAAACCTAGCCCAAGTGTAGATTTAAGGGGCGAAAGTGGAGTGAAGATGCTCGTTAAGGAATATCAAAGGAGAGCGAGACAGGGTATCGGATTGTTTCAATTAAATCTAACTACAAGGAATTACACTAGTCTTTAAATAAAAACAACCCCAAAAGCAGCCGCTTGACTGGCGATGAGTTTGTTCATTGGGCCAGCAAGCGCTTTCAAAGAACGGTAATGGGACGATTAATCCGAGCACTTCACAGGAGTGATACTGACTGCAAAACTCGGTTGTACAATAAAATCTGCGGGAGACAGTGTTGATAGAGAACCGAAAGCAACTTCTTTCTGGAGTTACCAATTTAACTTCAAGTCCCGGGATATTTACATTTCCATTCGCCCCAAAGTGAGCGCTGTCCTTGTGACTTGGGACAATCGCCCGCCTGTCATCTGCCGCTGTTTTTGAGGCCGAATAATTCGATTAGATTAGATTAGATTAGATTATGAGGACACGCAGTCCTCTTTTATCGTCATTTAGTAATGCATGCATTAAGAAATGATACAATATTCCCCCGGTGTGATATCACAGAAACACAGGACAGACCAAGACTGAAGAACTAACAAAAACCACATAATGATAACATATAGTTATAACAGTGCAACAATACCATAACTTGATGAAGAACAGGCCATGGCACAGTAAAAAAGTATAATGATTAAAGAATAATGATTAAAGATGGACGAAAGCGGTAACTATTTCAAATAAATATGCACTCAATTCATACCCCGATTTTAGTTAAAATCCTTTCAAATATAGAGAACAGTCACCCCACAACCTTTTGAATCTCGATTTTATTTTGCAGAACGGAGATTCAATCCCGCTCTCGGTAATTTATTACCCACACGTTGTGTTTTATAATTAAATAACTATTTGGAATTAGCCGACGCACAATTGATGTAAGTAATATTTAATTGCCGACTTAATATATTTCTTAAGTTTCTGAGCTTTGTCCTAGCTGTGTGCTATATTTTAAAAAAGTTTAATCGTTTAAATGTGTTATAAAATTTTAAACAAGTGCTTTTAAATATTAAAAATATATACGTAATCTCTGCAAGTTCACAGCGCGTCGCTAATAGAAATAATAATTATCTTAAAATGATGAATAATTATTGAAAATTGATGATATAGTTTGAAAATAATTATTATTTAAAAATTAATAATTAATTCGAAACCGCACTGAACAGAACTAAAAATTTAACATTCAAATGATCGTCACATTTGTTACGTCATGCCCAAATGTTGTTAAAGTACCGATTTTGATCTGCAATATTTCGCCACAAAAAAATGCGATCAAACACCAGTTTAAAAATTTTTCAAAAATCCGATGAGCTTGAAACGTGGAGCGCACAGATTTGACTGTGAGGTCTACGATTGAAATGAGGAGTGCATCAGAACATATTACTTTCAATGTTGTGCAGCTAAGTGAGAATTTTCAACTGGGAACAGTGGATGTTTCATCAAGATCGATTCCTTCCAATACTTACTTGTTCGCATTTAATGTAGAATTTGTTTTAATAGTGGATGCTTTTTGAAATGTTTCAGAAACAGGATGTTTTTCATAATTTCGTTGATTCTGAGAATATTGATAAAAAGGCTAGCGATGGCCATGGAACGCGAGACAGCTCCAGCGGATAATCAGCGGATCTAATATTGAAACTAATTGAACCTTTGCCGTGTCCAGTGGAATGGCCACAAGATTTTTAACGCTTGTCGTACAGCACCAGAAACATGACTTAATAACACTTTTTCAGAAAACGTATTATTTTTAATGTATCTCTTTTTTTTAATCCGCAGAACTAGAAATGTGTTCACGAATATTGACACAGGAGACAAACTCACCGAGAACCCACTATAATATCCATTTTACACGTCATTACACTCGCATGTTTAATGGGTTTAGATGGAGCTAGATTTAATATTGAGTTATGAGTTCCAAGGCAAAAAAGAAGAAAACCATTCAATTTAACATGTTCGTCCAGGCCTGGAAATAGTGCTAATTTAGGGACACAAGCGACTGTAGTTGCCGAAATCTGGAGTACAAATTAACTGCTGGAGAAATTCAGCGTGATGGGCAACATCCGCGGAGACAGAGGAGTAGCTGGCGTTTCGGGATGGGTCTCAACTTAGTCTCCAGATATTTACTCATGATTAGTGGGAGAGGGCATAGCAAGTAATTTTTCCTTAATAAAACAAAATATTAAATTGTTTGATTTCGATGTTATATGTTTCCAGATGATCAGTGGTATTTGTTGGGAAATGCTCGTGATAAACGGATAAATGGAAAACTTTCTAATTTGTTTGGAATTCTGAAGGGAGTTATTTTCTTCACTGAACCTTGGGTGCCCGCTCCCAGTAGCAGGGTGAGTGTGGTTGAGACTCTGCGGCTGCGTTTCCGGGAGTAGTGTTTGCTGTTTTGTTTCTAGTGCAGGCGGTGAAGTGTGTGCCCGCTCACATAATTTCTTTCGTTAACGCCAGTCACCCTGTTAGGAGCCGTTCAATACGTAATAAAGATTCGTCCTATAATCGGTAACGCGTGCAGCGTTCCGAAGGAAATTCAGTTTTAAGATATCCTACCGTGTCACAGGGCGTGTTCAGGGCCGTCTGAGCGTAGTGTGCCTGGACCAGTCTTTGAGGGAGATTGTACTGTTTGATTTCTTGATCCCGTCTCTAAAAGGTTCACTGGAAAGACCCTTAGGGAGTCGTCGAGGGAAACGAGACAGAACAGGGTCGGGGTTGGGGGGGAGGTTGGATTTAGTAAAGATCAGAAAGTGTATATGTAAAGAACGATTGACTTTTTTTTAACATTTAAGAGCTATATTTAAAGAGACAAAGACTTCGTATAATCAGGACCTTCTGCGTCCATTTCGTAACACCCCAAAGCGCTTTGCAGCCGGCGAGGTCCTTCAGTACAGTTACTTTCATCCTAGATAGTCGACAGGTAGAAAGGTCATGGACGAGGGGCTGTGGATTTAAGGCGAGAAGAGGAGAGATTAAAGACTTGCGGGGCAAGTTTTTAAAACAGAAAGTGGAAGGTGTCTGCAAGTGTAGTGGTACAACAATACAGCAGTGAATCAGAATCAACGTTATTGTCATAGACGTACTGTATGTCGTGAAACTTGCGGATTTTACGGCAGCAGTACAAAGCAAAACTTAAGGAATTGCTGACGTAATTCAGTCGCGATGAAGGGGCTCAGCTCGAAACACCGAACGTCAATTCATTTCCATGTAAATGACCTGAATTTCCCCAGCCGTTTGTGTGTGGTGCTCTGGATTTCCAGAATCTGCAGAATCTCTTGTGTTTCTAAGAAATAGCTAAATGTCGCAAAAATAAATAATATAAATAAATTAGATATGTACCTGCAGTAGTATGAGAGAATGTTAGACACATAAATACACAGGGAATGGAAGGACATGCATTGCGTGCAGACTGGAGAGATTGAGTTCAAGCAACACACATCAAAGTTGCTGGTGAACACAGCAGGCCAGGCAGCATCTGTAGGAAGAGGTGCAGTCGACGTTTCAGGCCGAGTCCCTTCGTCAGGACTAACTGAAAGAGAGTGAGTAAGGGATTTGAAAGTGGGAGGGGGAGGGGGAGGGGGAGATCCAAAATGATAGGAGAAGACAGGAGGGGGAGGGATAGAGCCAAGAGCTGGACAGGTGATAGGCAAAAGGGGATATGAGAGGATCATGGGACAGGAGGTCCGGGAAGAAAGACAAGGGGGGGGGGGACCCAGAGGATGGGCAAGGGGTATATTCAGAGGGACAGGGGGAGAAAAAGGAGAGTGAGAGAAAGAATGTGTGCATAAAAATAAGTAACAGATGGGGTACGAGGGGGAGGTGGGGCCTTAGCAGAAGTTAGAGAAGTCGATGTTCATGCCATCAGGTTGGAGGCTACCCAGACGGAATATAAGGTGTTGTTCCTCCAACCTGAGTGTGGCTTCATCTTTACAGTAGAGGAGGCCGTGGATAGACATGTCAGAATGGGAATGGGATGTGGAATTAAAATGTGTGGCCACTGGGAGATCCTGCTTTCTCTGGCGGACAGAGCGTAGATGTTCAGCAAAGCGGTCTCCCAGTCTGCGTCGGGTCTCGCCAATATATAAAAGGCCACATCGGGAGCACCGGACGCAGTATATCACCCCAGTCGACTCACAGGTGAAGTGTTGCCTCAACTCGAAGGACTGTTTGGGGCCCTGAATGGTGGTAAGGGAGGAAGTGTAAGGGCATGTGTAGCACTTGTTCCGCTTACACGGATAAGTGCCAGGAGGGAGATCAGTGGGGAGGGATGGGGGGGACGAATGGACAAGGGAGTTGCGTAGGGAGCGATCCCTGCGGAATGCAGGGGGGGGGGGGTGGAGGGAAAGATGTGCTTAGTGGTGGGATCCCGTTGGAGGTGGCGGAAGTTACGGAGAATAATATTTTGGACCTGGAGGCTGGTGGGGTGGTAGGTGAGGACCAGGGGAACCCTATTCCTAGTGGGGTGTCGGGAGGATGGAGTGAGAGCAGATGTACGTGAAATGGGGGAGATGCGTTTAAGAGCAGAGTTGATAGTGGAGGAAGGGAAGCCCCTTTCTTTAAAAAAGGAGGAAATCTCCCTCGTCCTGGAATGAAAAGCCTCATCCTGAGAGCAGATGCGGCGGAGACGGAGAAATTGCGAGAAGGGGATGGCGTTTTTGCAAGAGACAGGGTGAGAAGAGGAATAGTCCAGATAGCTGTGATGGTCAGTAGGCTTATAGTAGACATCAGTGGATAAGCTGTCTCCAGAGACAGAGACAGAAAGATCTAGAAAGGGGAGGGAGGTGTCGGAAATGGACCAGGTAAACTTGAGGGCAGGGTGAAAGTTGGAGGCAAAGTTAATAAAGTCAACGAGTTCTGCATGCGTGCAGGAAGCAGCGCCAATGCAGTCGTCGATGTAGCGAAGGAAAAGTGGGGGACAGATACCAGAATAGGCACGGAACATAGATTGTTCCACAAACCCAACAAAAAGGCAGGCATAGCTAGGACCCATACGGGTGCCCATAGCTACACCTTTAGTTTGGAGGAAGTGGGAGGAGCCGAAGGAGAAATTATTAAGAGTAAGGACTAATTCCGCTAGACAGAGCAGAGTGGTGGTAGAGGGGAACTGATTAGGTCTGGAATCCAAAAAGAAGCGTAGAGCTTTGAGACCATCCTGATGGGGGATGGAAGTATATAAGGACTGGACATCCATGGTGAAAATAAAGCGGTGGGGGCCAGGGAACTTAAAATCATCGAAAAGTTTAAGAGCGTGAGAAGTGTCACGAACATAGGTCGGAAGGGATTGAACAAGGGGTGATAAAACCGTGTCGAGGTATGCAGAAATGAGTTCGGTGGGGCAGGAGCAAGCTGAGACAATAGGTCTGCCAGGACAGGCAGGTTTGTGGATCTTGGGTAGGAGGTAGAAACGGGAAGTGCGGGGTGTGGGATCTATTAGGTTGGTAGCAGTGGATGGGAGATCCCCTGAGCGGATAAAGTCGGTGATGGTGTGGGAGACAATGGCCTCAATGGAAACAAAGCAGGATCTCCCAGTGGCCACACATTTTAATTCCACATCCCATTCCCATTCTGACATGATATCCACGGCCTCCTCTACTGTAAAGATGAAGCCACACTCAGGTTGGAGGAACAACACCTTATATTCCGTCTGGGTAGCCTCCAACCTGATGGCATGAACATCGACTTCTCTAACTTCCGCTAAGTCCCCACCTCCCCCTCGTACCCCATCTGTTACTTATTTTTATGCACACATTCTTTCTCTCACTCTCCTTTTTCTCCCTCTGTCCCTCTGAATATACCTCTTGCCCATCCTCTGGGTCCCCCTCCCCTTGTCTTTCTTCCCGGACCTCCTGTCCAATGATCCTCTCGTATCCCCTTTTGCCAAAACCCGTCCAGCTCTTGGCTCCATCCCTCCCCCTCCTGTCTTCTCCTATAATTTTGGATCTCCCCCTCCCCCTCCCACTTTGAAATCTCTTACTCACTCTTCCTTCAGTTAGTCCTGACGAAGGGTCTCGGCCTGAAACGTCGACTGCACCTCTTCCTACAGATGCTGCCTGGCCT
This sequence comes from Mobula birostris, assembly GCF_030028105.1. Taxonomy (NCBI): domain Eukaryota; kingdom Metazoa; phylum Chordata; class Chondrichthyes; order Myliobatiformes; family Myliobatidae; genus Mobula; species Mobula birostris. Next base: position 148,702,943 of record NC_092377.1, read on the forward strand.
GCTGTGTTCACCAGCAACTTTGATGTGTGTTGCTTGAATTTCCAGCATCTGCAGAATTCCTGTTGTTTGAGATTTAGTTCAACTTGACTTGTTGTTCGGCGCACTCGTGGGCCGAGAGACTTTTTCCTGCGCTGTACTGTCTTCTGTTCTATAAGGAATTGTGCACAGCTAGATCCCATAAACATTGTCTAATGAACAGACGACTTACAAATCATCTTGAATATGAGACCGAGAGCACTCCGTGCTCCTTCGGTACCTTGGGCCAGCGGCTTGAGGCAATCCATTGGTCGGGGTCGACCATGGATGTTGCGTCCGATCTGTTTACGTGAGACGCGAGCCAGGGCAGAACGATATGGAGTCAGCGTTGAATTCAGTGTGGGACCTGCCTTAAGGATTTTTGCTCGGGATTTACTCCCGACGCCTTCCCCATGAGTGGGTATAGCCACAAGGCAGCAGAGGATTGAGATCAGAGTTTTCCTTATCCAAGATGAGCTGCCAACCACGGCTGACAAGCCCGAAGCCTCAGGTTTTATGGTGGTAGTACAGTACCCTGCCTTTACCCCTTCTCCTGTCAGTAGAAACGATTCTGTGGAGAGAGAGAGCCTGCTGTACGGACAACTGCTTGCTCTCCTTATCATACTGCCCTGGTTTTCGTATCACCTAGCTAAGCCACAGGTGAAGGGGTTGTCAGAGGCTATTTGAGATGTACGCCATTGGGAGCATTGGTAGAAGGAGCTTATTCCCACTACATCTCCCGGCTATGACAGCCAGTGGTTCATTTACTGACATGCCTGAAAGTATGGTCTCAAAGACGGCTCTTCCGACAGGAGGCGCAGCCCCAGCACTGCAGTCCAATGTCAGCCCTTAGCTTTTACCCAGGGCTCTTACTGTCGACTCGTTGGGCAGAGTGGTCTGTAAACTTCTGTGAGGGATTTGAATCGCTGCAAATGGCTCACCTCTGATAAACACGAGAGGTGCTAAAGCAATTAAGGAACATCCGTTTTCATGGACATGTGTAACCGAGGCTCTAGGCTAGACGTCGGCTATGAGCGTAATGAATTCTCCTTCCCACTTCCACATCGACATGCCTTGTGGAGGCCAAATCGTCCGGGTATATTTAAAGCAGAGGTTTGTAGGCACTTGATTAGTCAGGGCGTCAAAGGTTACGGGGAGAAGGCGGGGGAATGCGATTGAGAGGGATAGTAATTCAGCCATGATGGAATGCCGGAGCAGACTCGATGGCGAATGGCCTAATTCTGCTCCCATATATTACGGCCTTATATCTGGCTCGGCTTCCTCCAGTGCCAAGGTGCAGCTCAACGCAAACGAGACCAACATCACCTCCCATTCCGTTTGAGTAGTCTACAACGTTGAATTCGCCAATTTCAGGTAACCGGATCCCTCGTTGTCCCTTTCCGTCCTGATCTACCCATTTGGTCCTACACCCACCACAGCCCACATCATCCTGTTCCTCTCCCCTCCTCCACCTACTCTGTCAGTCCATCACCCAAGCATTCCTCCCCCGGGACCTGTCCCATCATCCTCATTTAATTCCATGCTACACCATCCCTTCATGTCAGATTCTGCCATCTACAGACCTTTGTCGCTATTACCTATCACCATGGCCTCTGTCACCATTTCCACTCTTCCCTGCACCATCTTGCTTTCATCTATCACTTGCCAGCTCTTTCTCCACTCATCCCTCGCCTTTTTCTACCAGCCATCTACTCTCTATCTGTCAGTCCAGGGGAAGGGTCTCGACCAAAACCGTCTCCTGTCCATTCAACCTTAACAGATGCTGCCTAATCCGCTGAGTTCCCTCAGCATCTTGCTTGCTGCTCTAGGTTCCAGTACCCGAATCTCCTCTGCCTCTTGCGTAGTAACCATGCCCGCTGCTCTTCCCTCTTCACTGTAGGACATGGAGCTGCCAGTAAACCTCCGGTGATCAAGGAGAGCGGCGACTCAACCAGGCGACCCAGAACCAGAGGACGAAAGCTCAGGCGCTCTTCTGCCAGGTCCAGAGACCTTCCAATCCTCAGATGTACCTGTCCACCCCACGGGAGGAGCTCCTGGGCAGTGTAGAAGCTCACCTCCACCCAGGTCAAGATGTAGTTCCAGAACTGTCGCTCCAAATGCACCAGGCAGAGGCAAGACACGACCCTGGAACAAAGGGCAGTTCCGCCTCCTCAGCGGGCTGGTGATCGTTCCAGTATTGATACAGGATTACAAACCTTACTTCGGAAGTTCGCAATTCTACACTGCCCTTTGCAACATCATAGTGAATCCCTACCGCTCCCTACAAGGTTGCCGCTTTGCCGCTGATTATGGTACTCGAAAATGAGTCTAGAGGCTACGCTACGACGACAGGCGTGTAAGGGTGTCCCAGTAGCATCAAGGTTATGGGGAACCCAACACTGTCCTCTCAAGAGGAGTTGCAGGGAGTTCATCTCCGGTAAGACCAGATCAAATTCCTTTGATGGTTGGGAGTTGGATTTGGAACAGGGACCAAAGGTTAGAGAAAAGTGAACAGACTGGACACGGAGGTTACACCTAGCGGACGGCTCTATGTAACACTCTCTTCTCTGAATCTTAGAGCCACAGAGTTGTGCAGTAGACCCTTCGGCCCAATTAGCCCATGCTCACCTGAGCTACCTGAAGAAAACTAACATAATTTTCTTAATTATATTAAGCGACCAAGGAGGAGATCGTCCCATGTGATTGTGAATACCGAATATTCTCACCTTACCTTTCTCTTTATTTCATAAAAAAAAACTGTTTTGGACTCCATCAACTTTTTTCCCGGAGTCATCGTGCTCTCCGTTTTGAAATATCTCGCTTCACCAACAAAACAAAGGGTGCTTCCGATCTTCGTTGTGTTATTATTATTGGTAGTGCGAGTGCAGTAGTACTCCGGGCCCATTGTTCGAGAACACCAGATTACATTCTTGGTTGTCTCTATAATTAGATTGTGTTCCGGGGCAGCTCATATTACCGCGGGTGAAGAATAAGAAGCTGCTTTCAATGGTTGCGGTTAACACGTTGTCACAAGAATGACCATAGGTGCTATTCGTAAGAATGGTAAAACTGCTGGAATCGGATAAGACTAAAAATGACTGAAGGAAAATATGTTATATGAAAGCAAGCTAGCAAATAATATCAAAGTGGAAAGTGAAAGCTTTTACAAGTATGTAAAATACAAAGGAAGAGATGAGAGTGAATATAGGACCCCTAGAAAATGAGGCTGGAGAAGTAATAATGGAGGGCAAGGAGATTGCAGATGAACTAAATGAGTATTTCACATCAGTCTTCACTGTGGAAGACACCAGCAATGTGCCAGGTGTTGAAGGATGTGAGGAAAGAGAAGTGAGTGTAGTTACTATTACCGGGGAGAAGGTGATCAAAAAGTTGAAAGACCCAAGGGCACATAAGTCACCTGGATCAGATGAACTGCACCCTAGGGTTCCAAAAGAGGTAGCGGTAGAGATCGTGGAGGCATTAGTAACGATCTTTCAAAAACCACTTGACTCTGGCATGGTGCCAGAGGACTGGAAAATTACAAATGTCACTCCACTCTTTAAGAAAGGAGGAAGGCAGCAGAAAGGAAATTATAGACCAGTTAGCTTGACCTTAGTGGTTGGGAAGATGTTGAAGTCAACTGTAAACATAGAAACATAGAAACATAGAAAATAGGTGCAGGAGTAGGCCATTCGGCCCTTTGAGCCTGCACCGCCATTTATTATGATCATGGCTGAAAGTTCTGGAGTACTTGGTGACACAGGACAAGACAGGACAAAGTCAGCATGGTTTCTTTCAGGGAAAATCTTGCCTGACAAACCTGCTAGAATTCTTTGAGCAGATTACAAGTGGGATGGATAAAGGGGATGCTATGGATGTTGTAAATTTGGACTTTCAGAAGGCCTGTGACAAGGTACCACATGTGAGACTGCTTACCAGGTTAAGAGCCCGTGGTATTACAGGAAAGTTACTAACATGGTTAGAGCATTGGCTGATTGGTAGGAGGCAGCAAGTGGGAATAAAGGGATCCTTGACTGGTTGGCTGCCAGTGACTAGTGTTGTTCCACAGGGGTGAGTGTTAGGACCACTTATTTTTTATGCTGTATATCAATGACTTAGATGATGGAATAGATGGCTTTGTTGCCAAGTTTGCAGATGATATGAAGATTGGTGGAGGGGCAGGTAGTGTTGAGGAAACAGGTAGGATGCAAAAGGACTTAGACAGATTAGGAAAATGGGCAAGAAAATGGCAAATTAAATAGGATGTTGGCAAATGCATGGTCATGCACTTTGTTAGTAGAAATAAATGTGCAGACTATTTTGTAAATGGGGAGAAAACCCAAAAATCTGAGATACAAAGGGATTTGGGAGTCCTCGTGCAGAACACCCTAAAGGTTAACTTACAGGCTGAACCGGTAGTGAGGAAGGCAAGTACAATATTAGCATTCTTTTCAAGAGGACTAGAATACAAGAGCAGGGATGTGATGCTGAGGCTTTATAAGGCACTGATGAGGCCTCACCTTGAGTATTGTGAACAGTTTTGGGCCCCTCATCTGAGAAGAGATGTGCTGGCATTGGTGAAGGTCCAAAGGCAGTTCACAAGGATGATTCCAGGAATGAAACGGTTTTCATACGAGGAATGTTTGATGGCTCTGGGTCTGTACTCACTGGAATTTAGAAGGGTGAAGGGGATCTCGTTGAAAACATTCAAATGTTGAAAGGCCTAAACAGAGTAGATGTGGAAAAGATGTTTCCCTTGTCGAGGGTGTCTAGGACAAGACGGCACAGTCACCGGATAGAGGCGCATCCATTTAAAACAGGTGAGGAGAAATTTCTTTAGCCAGAGGGTGGTGATTTTGTGGAATTTGTTACCACAGCCAGCTATGGAGGCCTGGTCACTGGATGTGTTTAAAGCAGAGCTTGACTGGTTTATGATTGGACATGGCATCAAATGTTATGGAGAGAACGCCGGGGAATGGGGCTGAGGAGGGGAAAGAAGGATCAGCCATGCTTGAATGACAGAGCAGACTCGATGGGCCAAATGGCCTAATTCGGCTTCTATGTCTTATGGTCATGGTCTTATGGAATCCTTCGATATCTGAGTGTGACCGTATTCCTGAGTCTCCACCCGGGACCGACGTGACTGTCAGTAGTGAAAACTGTGAGGAAGCTAATAATTTGATGAGGGAAGTCCTGAATGCTGCCAGAGATAGAGGATTTTTATTCCTCCTCTAAATGCCAGCAACGTAACAGGCCTCAATAAAATTGCACTTAGAGATTGTCTATAGTGCCTATGGACTATGGGTGGGTGGGAGAGCATTTCTCAGTTGCAATACAGCCCTGGTGAAAAGGCGGTATCTTTTCAGTCTGGATGCCCATGCAGAGATGTTTTGTATCTCTTGCCAGTTGGTAGGAGATTGGACGGGTGATTAGTGGGGTAGGATGGGCCCATCATGATGTTACGAGCCCGCCGTAGAGCGCATGAATTGTAGCTCGTTTCCATATCTGGTAGCTGTGTTGCAGTGATGCTCTGTGAAGTCCTGATCACTCTCTGAAGTGCTTTCTGGTCGATCTTCTTGCAGTTAGTGTACCATACAGTCATGCGGTCGGTCGGTATGCTCTCAGTAGCACATTAGTAAAAGTTCACCAACAGCTTTTGGGGCAGATTTGCTCTCTTTAAATTCCTAAGATAGGTAGACACTGCCGAGCCTTCCCTACATTGAAGGAGGTTCATGCCCAAGAACTTTAAGCTGGGACCCTTTCCGCTGCTTCACTGTCTATGAGTATTAGAGCTTGTTGATACTTTTCGTGATTTTCCAAAAATTGATAATAATTTCTAATTTTATGTTGAGTGAAAGGTTATTGCACCTTTCAGACAGTTTCTGCCCCTCCTCTCTGCCTGCAGTTTCATCGTTATTTATAATTAATCCAGTCACTGTGGTGGCGTCTGGAAATCCGATGATGGAGTTGGCGGCATTGGCAGGGACGCAGCCATGGGTGAAAAGGGTGTAAAGGAGTGGGTTCAGTACACATCCCTGCAATGCACTGGTGTTCAGGGCCAGGGAGATTGATGTGTACTTGCCCAGTCTTATTGCACAATCCAGTTGCAAAGTGATATATTGAGTCCTAGACTGTGTAGTTTAATGGCCAGATTGTTGGGAAGTACAGTGCTGAAGGAAGAGCTGTAATCGATAAAGAGCATTCTGATGTAGATGTCCTTATGCTCCAGGTGCTCCAGTACGATGTGGAGAGTGATGGGGGTGGTATCCTTGGTTGATCTGTTTTCCTGAAAAGCAAACTATTCTGGTCCAGAACAGTAGAAATAGCATTCTTAATGTGGGATGTAACTAGCTCTGGGAGTGAGTGCAACCAGTCTATAGTCATTGAGGCATGTTGCCACTGACTGCTTTGAGATTAGTATAATTGCTGATGTCTTGAAGTATGCAAGTGACAGAGGGAGATTATAGATTTCAGCAGGAAACCTCTGCCGGCTAGTCAGTGCTGTCCCTGAGGACCCGCCCAGGTATGCGTTCTGGTCTAGCCACTCAGAGTGTGTTGATCCTGCAGAGAGCACGTCTCACCCCACGTGTCCTCAGTGTCAGCACTGTGTCCTCCTTAGGTGTGAAGACCTTCACCACTGGGCCTTTGCTGTCCCTGTGAAACCGAGTAAAGACGTTGCTTAGCTCCTCAGGTAGTGTGTGTTCACTGTTTGCAGGAGATCCTTCCTTTATAGTCAGTGATGGACCTGGTGCCTTTCCACATGCATTGGGGGTTGGTAACATTATTGAAGTGTGCTTCTATCTGTTGTTTGTATCTGTACTTGGCAGCTTTAATGCCTCTTTTAAGGTTTGGCTTTAAAATAGCATGTTGATTTAAAATAGCATGTTTAATTATGACAGGCATTTAAAAATCTCTCACGGAGGTGCACGTCTGAACTAGACTTCTGGCTCCATCACTGCATATTTAAGAAACAGCTGTTCCACTATTAAGACAGGTAGCTGGTGCAACCTTCCACCCTAAATGGAACTCTGAATAGTGGGGAGAAACACTTTGAATCAGCCTCAATGTCAGCTGGGCAGCATGAGGTAAACATTTCTCATGACAGTCCAAAATACCTAGGATTGAAGTGGAATGGAGAAACCCAGTGCAATTGGGTGTAGTCCTGCGTGTCAATATTTTCATGCAAGGACAAGAAATTAATCACGTTGGGAATGCGTTAAGTGCATTAACCGTTCGAGAGGCATGTTTTGCACCTGTGACAACACTGCTCCGAGACTACTTCGTTCACTGAAACAAGGAGAACTTACAGAGATTAACCATTGGCCAGCCATGTGAAGGTCTTTAAAGGATTCCAAATCACAGGATCATTGTCTTAAATAATGATGAAATCCCTGTTTCAACGAGAAGGCAAAATCTATTCCAAGAACTGATAATAAGTCAGTCTCTTGCTAGAAGGCCACATTAACAAGCTTCTATGCCATTGTTCGGTTAAAGTTCAAAGTAAATTTATTGTCAAAGTACAAAATGAACGTTAAGGTAGCATATACTACCCTTACATTAGAATAAAAATACAATAGAATCAATGAAAAACTGCATACAAAATTGACAAACAAGCAATGAACAAAAAGACAAAAGAAGAAGTGTTTTCCACATTTTCTGTTTATGTTTCTAGCCACCTCTCACATGAGGAATATGAAATGATCCCAGGTCATCACACATCACATCTCTGACAAGAGAAGACTGGGAAGTAATCGGGCAGCAAATAAACCCTACAGTACCAACCATGGACGAGAGCTGCTCACTGTCCCACCCACTGCCAGTAGGGGGCAGAGTCAGCAGGGCAGTTACGAGCTCAGTAGACCAGCCTTTCTCAACCTTTCTACCTCAGAGGAACCCTTGAAATAATTTTCAAGCCTCAGGGAACCCTGCATAAAAATTATTATATCTGCAGCTCACGGTACGTTAGCGTGATCAGTAAGTTGCAGATATAATATTCCAAAAATAATTGTCAATGCTCTTTTGAGTAGAGAATGAATTTTTATTCAATTTTTCTTGAAAAAAAAGGTAGTTAATCTCTGCTCGCCAAACTTTCCAATATGATAAGACTGAACTTGAACCTTCTCCCAAGCTTCAGAGCTAATTAAAGCAACACACACAAAAACTGCTGGTGAACGCAGCAGGCCAGGCAGCATCTCTAGGAAGAGGTACAGTCAATGTTTTGGGCCGAGACCCTTCATCAGGACTAACTGAAAGAAGAGCTAGTAAGAGATTTGAAAGTGGGAGGGGGAGGGGAGATCCGAAATGATAGGAGAAGACAGGAAAGGGAGGGATGGAGCTAAGAGCTGGAAAGTTGATTGGCAAAAGGGATACGAGGCTGGAGAAGGGAGAGGATCATGCGACAGGAGGCCTAGTGAGAAAGAAAGGGGGAGGGGGGATGCCCAGAGGATGGGCAAGGAATAGCACTTTCTTTGTTCTCATTTCACCATTCTATATAAGAGGCCATTCAGATAATCAAATTTATGCCAGCTTTTATTTGTCACAGATTGTTATAGAGATACACAGGATGGAATCAGACCATTTGGCCCAACTCAGCTATGCCGACCATTGTGCCGATCTGAGCTGTGCCTACTTGCCTGTGTTTGGTCTTTATCCCCCTAACCCAGGTTCCCCTCTCGGGGTCCACAGACCCCTCGGTTAATGGTAGGAGTCCTTGGCATAAAAGCGGTTGGGAACTTCTGCTCTAAACCATTTCCATCCATGTAACTGTCCAAATGCCATCTAAATTTTGTAACTGGACCTGGATTACCGCTTTCTCTGGCAGCTCCATATACCACTACCCACTGTGTGAAAAAACACCTTCAAAATCCATTTAGGAATCAGGTGTCAGAGGGGAAGAAGCTGTTCCTGACTCACTGAGTGGGTGTCTTCAGGCTTCTGTATCTCTGCGCTAACGGTAACAATGAGGAAAGGGCATGCCCTGGGTGGTGGGGGTCCTTAATGATGGACGCCGCTTCTCTGAGTCACCGCTCCTTGAAGATGTCTTAGATACTACGGAAGCTAGTACCCATGATGAAGCAGATTAATTTTACAAGTTACTTTTGATCTTGTGCAGTAGCATCCGACCCTCCCCACCCCCCACCACATACCAGACAGTGATGAAGCCAGTCAGAATGCAGAATGCTCTCCAGGGTACATTTGTGCAAGCTTTCTAGTGTTTTAGTTGACAAACCAAATCTCCTCAAAATCCTAATGAAATATAGCTGCTTCTATATCTATTTCTACGGTGGTTGGCAGAGAGCTTTAGTGTGCAGTAGCACCACTGGAGTGTGTGTCAGGTATCTAAATACTACATATTTATATTTTGTATCAAATTCTTTTAAAAAGACCCATATTCTTAAGGAAATCAACCTTAAGCATACACCCAACTCTTCATAATATATCCTGAGTTAATACAGTTTACCATAAAGATGCTTATTTCCAAATCCCTTTATAGAATAAAAGTGGGTAATTCAGCCCATCGGGTCTATGCCAGCACTCAGGACAATGCCATTGATCCTATTTTCTTTCTTATTCCCTGTATCCTATCTCTCCTTCTCCACCCATTCTCATTCCACCCAAAGCCAACCAGGCGCAGAGCTGATGTCATGAGGGAATCATAGTCCGTAACTTCATGCAAACAACAGCAATACACTCATGATCAGATCAGCAGGGATCAGTATTGAACAGGCACTGGGAGGAATAGAGGAATGAATCCCCTCTTGGAAATCTAAAACACAAAACAGAAAATGCTGGAAACACTCAGCAGGTCAGTCAGCACCTGCGGGAAGATGAAGTTAACACTTCAGATCAAAGAGCCTTCTTCAGAACTTGGAAGGAAGCTAAGGGAGGTGCCCCTAACAGGGTAAAAAGGGGGTGATCATGGGAATACACTGAGAACAAGGTTATCTGTTCAGTGAGTGAATAGGAGCAGTTAAAGTCTGAGCCTTTTCCCTAACCTGGGGAAGTTGAAAACTTGAGGTATAGTTTTAAGGCGAGAGTGGGAAAGTTCCAAGGAGATTTGTGAGTTAAGGATATTACACAGAGAGTTTTAGGTGCTTGAAACACACTGCCTGAGGTAGGGCGGGTGGGTTCAAGGAAACAGAGATATAAACTGGAGACATCAACGAACACACGGCCACAACACCATCATTGCTCCTTTTTCGAAAGGCCAGTGGATACAAGCCTGGTCTGTTCAACTTTTTCTCATAAGCCACTCACTCATTCCAGGTATAGATTGAGTAAACCTTCCAACACATTTTTCCTTAAGAAGGAGACTAGTAGTGGACAAAGTCACCTAAGTTAAAAGGTTGCAACAATGAAATGAACATCTCATGTTTGTTTTCTACAATATGGCAGGAGGTCATTAAGTTCACTGAGTTTTTGCTGGCCATCAGAGCAAATCCATTAGTCACCATCTTCCATTTAATTCCTTGTAACCTATTCTCCTCTGAGTCTCAACACAGGAGCTCCTCGGGGCTGTGTAGTAAGTCCTCTCCTTTACTCCCTGTATATCCATGACTGTGTCGCCACCCACAGTTTTAATCTGCTAATTAAATTTGCTGATGACACTACATTGATTGGCCTCATCTCAAACAATATCGAGGTGGCCTACAGTGAAGAAGTCATCACCCCGACACAGTGGTGTCAGAAAACAACCTCTCTCTCAATGTCGCAAAAACAAAGGAACTGGTTGTGGATTACAGGAGGAATGGAGTCCGGTTAACTCCTATTGACATCAATGGATCTGGGGTTGAGAAGGTGAACAGCTTTAAGTTCCTCGGCATACACATCACCGAGGACCTCATGTGGTCTGTACACACCAGCTGTGTGGTGAAAAAGGCACAACAGCACCTCTTTCACCTCAGACAGTTGAGGAAGTTTGGTATGGGCCCCCAGATCCTAAAAACTTTCTACAGGGACGCATTGAGAGCATCCTGACTGGCTGCATCACTGCCTGGTATGGGAAATGTACCTCCCTCAATCACAGGACTCTGCAGAGAGTGCTGCGGACAGCCCAGAACATCTGCAGTTGTGAATTTCCCATGATTCAGGACATTTACAAAGACAGATGTGAAAAAAGGATCATTGGGGACCCGAGTCACCCCAACCACAATCTATTCCAGTTCCTACCACCCAGGAAGTGGTACCACAGCATAAAAACCAGTAACAACAGGCTCCAGGACAACTTAACTATATAACCATATAACAATTACAGCACGGAAACAGGCCACCTCGGCCCTTCTAATCCGTGCCGAACTCTTACTCTCACCTAGTCCCACCGACCTGCACTCAGCCCATAACCCTCCATTCCTTTCCTGTCCATATACCCATCCAATTTAACTTTAAACGAGCTTGTTCCACCAGGGCCATCAAACTGATTAACTCATGCTGATTTGAGTGTATTTCTATGTTAAATTGACTGTTCTATTTATTATAAATTACTATGATTGCACGTTGCACATTTAGATGGAGACGTAACGTAAAGATTTTTACTGTCATGTATGTGAAGGATGTAAGAAATAAAGTCAATTCAATTCTTTCATGAGCCTTACAACTCCCCATGGCCTTTGGCAGCTTTGAACAAGACCATACAAAGAATGATGCACATCAGGTCAGTCCACACTGGAAAGGAAGATGCATGTTGGCATGACTAAGAGCAGGGAAAGTACAAGAGGTGATGTTATAGGTCCTTTACCCATTTCTACAGGAGACTGGCAAAGCTAAGCTGTCCCAGCCCAGGCAGCAGTGGGAAAGTAAAAGGAATAATTGCATTTCTCTGAATGTTCATTTTCCATGGATAGGAGGGGTTTAGAATGATACGGACCAAACATAGGCAAATAGGACTTGTTTGTGATCACTATGGCTGACATGGACAAGATGGGCTGAAGGGCTTGTTTCCAAGTTGTATTACTCCAATGCTCTATGACAAATTCGGGTCATTGGAAAAAAGGTTTTGTAGTCAATAAAATGTATTGTAAATTAGAAAGCTGGTGGCCAGTTTGTGTACAGCAAGTTCTAACAACTGAGTGAGTACCAAGGTGAATTCTCTTCCTCTGAATCTTTTCTTCATCTGATACAGTCAGGCATCCAGGGCAGGGGGCGCCCCCTGCTGGTGTCATGCATATTCTTCAGGTTTTTCTCTCTCCACAGTCACCTCCAACAGTCCAGGCATGAGTTTCGTTATTTTGTGAGGATTTTGAGTAAACAGCCACTAACATCTGAATCCACCCACTAAAACAGAAGAAAATAGGTTATACACATAAGCCCAGACCAGCTCTCCCTTGCTAGAGACAATCTGACATCCATCAGATCCCTGATTAGGCTGCAACGCAGTGGGATTTGAATATTAAAATGTAAAACATATATTGGCCGTATGCAGTCAGGTATTGCCATGTCAGTGATACATAGAACCTAACAGACTAATGTTCCATGTTGAATTGGAATGGGTGCAGAATTGGCTCAAAAACAGAAAACAATGAGTTTTGGTGAAAGGATCATTTTCACACCTGGAAGATGTTGAAAATGGGGTTCCGCAGGGATCAGTTTTGGGACCTCTGCTGTTTTTGATTTACGTTAATGATTTGGATAAACACGTAACAAATAACTAGTAAAGTTTGCCGATGACACAAAATTTGGGGGATGGGCTGATAACATTCAGGCAACAGAATCAATACAGTTACATCTAAACCAAATCCAGATATGGGCAGATAAATGGCAGATGAAATTTAATGTAAGTAAATGTAAAGTATTACATTTAGGAAGTAGAAACATTAGATGAAAATATACAATGGGAGTCTTAAGTTAGAAAGTGCATAGTATGAGAAGAATTTGGGCATCCTGGTAAACTCATCACTATCAATATCTAGACAATGCATAGAGGCAATCAGAAAGGCTAATAGAATGTTGGGCTATATAATACGCTCACAGGAGTTCAGGTCTAGAGATGTTCTCCTTAAGTGTATAATGCATTTGTGAGGCCACATCCTGAGTACTGTGTTCAGTTTTGGTCTCCATATTGTGTGAGGGATATGAAGACACTGGAGAAAGTTCAGGGAAAGGCAATGAGACTCATTCCAGGTCTGCAGGGTATGAGCTATGAAGAAAGATTGAAAGAAATAAATCTTTTTTAGCCTAAGTAGACATGGAATGAGAGGAGACATGATAGAAGTGTTCAAAATCATTAAGGGTATAAATAAGGTGGATGACAGCAGCTACTTCAAAATTATTCCATCACCAAGGACACGGAGCTTAAGTAGAGACTGATTAAAGGGAGATTTCAGGCTAACATCAGGAAGCATTTCTTTACACAGCGAGTTGTGGACACATGGAACAAACTACCTAGTGGTGTAGTTGAGAGTAGTAGCTTAGAGACTTTCAAATCGAAACTCAATCATTATTTCAACACACTATGTGACTAGGAATTTGGCAAGCTCTGTTGGGCCGAATGGTCTAAGCTTGTCAAAAACTTTCTAACGTACTAATGGTCAAATGATAGGGTGAGGGAGATGGTACCTTTCTCTCTGTTGCACATGCATGCATGTGCACTCACTCACGTACACACTGACGCACAGACACACACATGAGACAGGCAAAACAGACATACACACACAGGCACACACAAACACACAGAGACTCAGTAAAAAACAGACAACACCAGGGTTACAGATTTTACACACACACACACACACACACACACAGAGTGAGAGAGAAGTGGACTGCAAAAGAGAGAGTAAGATGGAGATTGTTTGGCCAATACTCACCCCCATGTCTTAGCAAACCCCTAACTTCCACCTCCACTGCTGCTCACAGTCCCATTTCCATCTTACATCACACCCACACCACCACTCCCCCCACCGCCAACCAGCGTCCCATAAATCCAACGCACAGCTCCAACTTCTCCTATAATTTGGTTCTAACATCCTTCCCCCTCACCCATCAATTCCTACCTCTCCCCATATTTCCCCATCGCCGTACACCCTTTCATAGTTCCACCGAACCCAGACCTACCAACTTCTACCTCAGATTCCCCATGAGACTCAAACTCTCCCACATCAGACCCAGCCCAGTCCCCTCTTCCCTCACTGCCCCGCTTCCATGCATTACCAGCAGAACAACCCCTCCCTTCTCCCGGTCTACCATGGACTTCCAAGCCCAGCAGAACTCCAGTGAATCCCACCCCAACCACCCTTGGAACAAAGCTCCATTTCCCCATTGGTGCTGAAGGCTCCATTGGCTTAATTTAGATTAGATTAGATTATGAGGACACGCAGTCCTCTTTTGTTGTCATTTAGTAATGCATGCATTAAGAAATGATACAATGTTTTTCCAGAATGATATCATGAAAACACGTGACAAACCGACTTAAAAACTAACAAAAACCACATAATTATAACATATAGTTACAACAGTGCAAAGCAATACCATAATTTTATAAGAACAGACCATGGCATGGTAAAGTCTCAAAGTCTCTCGAAAGCCCCATCATCTCATGCAGACGGTAAACCTCCAGCGCCGCCAACTTGCCGATGCAGCATCCCGGAAGCATCCGACCACAGTCCGACTGCAAGTCTGTCCAAAAACTCCAAGCCTCCGACCACCTCCCGACACCGAGCACTGAGCACCATCTCTGCCGAGCGCTTTGATCCCGGCCCGGCAATAAGCAATAAGCAAAGCCGAGGATTTGGGGCCTTCGTCTCCGGTGATTCTCGATCGCACAGTAGCAGCTGCAGTGAATCAGGCACTTCAGAAGTTACTCCAGGTGTTCCTCCGTAATCTTATGGCTGTCTCCATCAAATCCGGATTGTGCACAGCCCCCCTAGTTACACATACGATATTCATTCGGAACAGCCGCACACGATGCATCGCGTCACCATCTTCTCCTCCCTCCTGTTGTGGGCCTTGCACTTTGTTTGCCTACCTGCACGGAACTTTCTTTATAGTCACGTTATTCTGCATTCAGATTTTTTTCCTTTCGTCCTATCTGAGTGTATTTGTATAAAATTTACCAGGATGTTGCCAGGACTTGAGGGAGAGGTTGAATAGGTTAGCACTTTATTCCCTGGAGTGTAGCAGAATGAGGGAAGATTTGAGAGAGGTAGACAACATTATGAGGGGTATAAATAGGATAAATACAAACAAGCCTTTTTCCACCGAGGTTGGCTGAGATAGAACTAGAGGTCATAGGTTGGGGGTGAAAGGTGATGTGTTTAAAGGGAACCTGAGGGGGAATTTCTTCACTCAGAGGGTGCTGAGGGTGCGGAACCAGCTGCCAGTGAAAGTGCTTGACACGGGTTCAATTTCAGCATTTAGGAGAAATTTGGATCAGTACATGGGGGGGAGCTGTGCAAGGAACTGTGTCCACTCTCATGTCAATGGGACTAAGCAAGATAATAGTTCTGATGATCTAAATGGCAAAGGGCCTGTTTCTCTGCTGTAATGCTCTATGACTCTATGACCTATCTGGATGGGATGCAAACAAAAGCTTATCACTGTATCTTAGTACATGTGACATGAATTGCCACAACCACGGATTCGACACCGCAACAGATACAGCAATTGCGCTCGTGAATGTGCACGTGTCAGAAATTATTTCATTGTGATGGTATTTAACTCCACTCTTTTCTTCACAGCGCTTGTCGAGACCTGAGCAAAGCAGGGCAACGTTTCGCTGCCTGTTTGCACTCGGCCTTGCCTGGGAAATTGGTCTGTCAAGTCAACTGGCTCTGAAGACCAGCAGTATTCGTTTTATATTTAGTTGTTCCTCTCAGCTGCAGTGTTGGCTTTGTTTTCCATTTGAGAGTTTTAGTTAACGGCCCTGTTTGGCCTAGCATTTATTGTTTCCCTTTCCCTCCAACTCTGTTCACATTAAAATCTGCGAACTATCGACCCACTTCAGTGTCTCTCGCTCCGCACTTGGGCCATATCCAAACGCAGTGACGTGAATAACCCAGTTACCAATTCCCAGAACGCAGGTAAGCCAGGTCAGAGATGACGGAGAATGGAATGGTGTAGAAGAGACCAGTGTCACTCCTGAAGCCGCTACTCTAAGGAGACTGAGATTGGATGGGGTTTGGATGTGCACACTGTGGAGAAGGAGGATCCACTACACCAGTGACACACAGACACAGTGATACTGCTGCTGTTTCACTGGTTCATTTCCAACCTCCGGGGCTGTGCGTGTGACGATTGCACGCTCTCTCTGTGACCACATGGGTTTCTGCCGGGGACTGTAGTCTCCTCCTACACCCCATAGACATGCAGGCTAGCTGGCTAACTGGCTGCTAAAGGTTACGATGGGGTTTAGGCAGGTGGAAAATGAATCAAAGAGAAGATAGTGGGAACGTGTGAGAGAATGGTTTGTGAGAGGTCTCATAGGGGAACAGCTAACAGATGGACTGTACCACACACCTTTTCAAAACAAAATGGTGCAGTACATTGCAAGGTATAAGTACCATAAGTTACTGAAAGAGACAAGTAGTGTAAAGGAGTGTACTGAGGTCATGCTCATGGGTTTGTGGACCATTCAGAAAATTCGGCAAAGGGTAAGTAGGTGTTCTTAAAATGTTAAGTGTGGGTCTTCAGGCTTCTCTACCTCCTCCTTGATGGTAGTAACAAGAAGAGAACATGTCCCAGATGTGAGCGTCCTTAATTATGGGTGGTAGTGTCCCCTGAAGAAGAAGAAGAAAGCCCTTAACTCCGAGTGGAGTCCGGATGCTGTCATGACGGTGTATTTTTAGCGGGCTTTCTTATTTTTACAAGGACGAGTTGCTAGCTTGACGCTCAGCCCAGCACCGATGGAAAGCGTGCAAGGGAGCTGGCTGGATTCGAACTTGGGAGCCTTCGCTCCAAAGTCCGGCGCTGATGCCACTACGCCACCAGCTGACACACTGTTCCCTGAAGATGTCCTTAACGGTGGAGAGGGGAGTGCCCGTGATGGAGCTGGAGACTCCAACCTTCTAAAGCCTCTTTTAATCCTGTGAGCTGGAGCCTCCGCACCAGATTGTGATGCAGCCAGTCAGAGTGCTCTCTACTGGGCACCTGTAGAAACTTGCAAGGGTCTTTGGTAACATACTAAATCTCCTCAAACTCCCAATGAGTTTACATAAACTGGGGATAACTTCAAAAGGTGATGCCTCAAGAAGGCAGAATCCGTTGTCAATGACCCTCACCATATGGGACATGCTATTTCTCTCATTAATACTGTTAGGGAGGTGGCACAGGAGCCTGTAGACCAAACACTCAACAGCCTTTCCCCTATGCCATCAGATATCTGAATGATCCAGGAACCCGTGAGCATCACTTTGCTATTCCTCTTTTGCGCTATTTATTTATTATAACTTATAGTATTCTCTTATGATCTGCACTGCTGCAACAAAGCAACAAATTTCACGACATACGGATGTCAGAGATAATAAGATCGATTCTGGTTCTGAAGTAGATACAGGCAGGCCGAGCTTCCAAGGCTCAGTTTAAAGCTATACTCTACCTCACCTCTAGGTGGCACTCTACCCATTCTTTTAGAGAATCTACTCGCCTTCCCCCAGGGAGATTTTGTATTGAATATCTCTACTGCTATTACCTCCTGATTCAGATTCTCTGCTTCACAGTCCCTGAGAATTGAGAGGAAGAAGATTAAAGGGGAAGGGAAGGGAGAGAAAAGGTGGGGAGATGTTTGTGGGGGTGGTGGTGGGGGCATGTTTAAGTGTTCCTTTGTCCACCTACTGTTTGTGACTTGGTGCTTATTCCGTCCTCTGCTCTCTCCCTGCCATCCCACACCCATTACCAGTTACAGGGTGAGCTCGCCCTCCAGCACTGGAACAGAAAGGCAACTGTGGCAAACTCATTTGTGATGAATCCTATCCTTGTCGCCCACAAAATGGAGGGCAAGGACCTGCCTCCTTCTGAAATTCGCCTTAAGTAGTCTCATTCCGTATTTCTCCTTCTACCAGTGACGTCTTTGGTTGGTGACCTCCTACAGATTAACCATGCAAGCCCTAGTTTTTGGTGCCTAACCCTCCCACCCCCAAGCCCCAGCTCCACCCACCACCTCCAATATTGACACCAAGCAACTATCCTGTACCATACCATCTTTTTGAAAAATGTATGGAAATTTCAGCAATTTGTGTATTTTTTATGATTCACTGGCTCAGGATATCCATCTCCTATTCTTCCCAAAATAAAACTATTTCTCCAGTCCTGGTTACCGGAGATATGGATCTCAGTGGGCATTATCCCTTGGAGAGGGAGCAAATAATAGCCAGGTGATAAACTTGGGGTGTTGCAATTTCAAAAGGGAGGTGCAACAACATTTAATGGGGGTTTCTGAAAGCATAGTGTCATGGAGTTGTACACCACTGAAACAAGCCCTTTGTCCAACGTACCTACACCAACCAAGGTGCCTGCCTTAGCTGATCCTATTTCCCTGCATTTGGCCCCAATCACCCTTCCCAATCATGAACCTGTCTGAATGCATTTTAAACATCATTGTACCTCCCTCTGCCACTTCTACCAGCTGCTCATTCCACATACCCGCCACCCTCTGTGAAAAACATAACCCACAGGTCCCTTCTAAATCTTTTCCCACTTACTTTAACCCTATGCCCTCTCATCTTAGATTCCCTACCCAAGGCAAAAGACTGTCACAATCCATCTTATCTATGCCCCTCATGATTTTATAAACCTCACTAACAGGGGTTCCCAACCTAGGGATCATGGACCTTTTGCTTAATGGTATTGGACCATGGCATAAAAAGACTGGGAACCTTTCTAGGCACAGGCGAGGTCCTGAAGGACTGGCGTGTGGCTAATGTTGTATCCCTATTTAAGAAAGGAACAAGGGAAAGTCCTGGGGCCTATAGACCATTGTAGGGAAATTACCAGAAGTTATGCATTGAAGTTGAGAGGGGGCATGTTCAAGGGGGGTGTGAGGGATAATTTTTTTATTCAGAGCTGTGGATGCTTGGAATGCACTGCCTAGTAAGCTGGTAGAGGCAAATAGATTACAGGCTTTTAAAAGACTTTTGGATGTAAGGAAGATGGAAGGATATGAACATGGTGTAGGTAAGAGGGATTAATTTTTTTCTTTTTCAATATTTTTATTAATAGCTTGCTACTGTATACCTAGACAAGATTTTTTCACATTATGAGGACCTTTACGGAACTACTTTCACAATTTTTGACTTGTTCAGCAATGATGATGGCTATTATATGTTTGAATTTACAACTATATATCAGAGATTTTTTTTTCTTTTCTTTTAACCAAACAGCCGGTTTTTTTTCTCTTTTTCTTGTTTTGTTATGGGGTTTTGATTTTGCTTTAGATTGGAATAAAATATACCTTTTCATTATTATGGTTAATTTACTATACATAGTTATGGGGCATTTCAATCTTGTTTCTGTTTCCATAATATCATAACATATTTTGTATTCGTCTATGGGAGGGATTACTTTTTGGGAGATTTTGGTTTGTTTTTTAGCTGGTTTAGCACAACACTATGGGCCAAATGGCCTCTGCCTGTGCTGTATTCTACGTTGAGCTCTGCTCTATAAGTTCACTCCTCTGCTTTCTTCACTCTGGGGAAAACAGTCCCAGTCCATCCAATCTCTCCTTATAACCAAAGTCCTCTTGCCCCTGCAGCATCCTTTTGAAGTTTTCACTCATTCTCCCTCATTTAGTCACATTCTTCCTGTAGTGTTTCAACTAGAACTGCACATAATCTATGGCTTGTACGGCAATGACATGACATCCCACCTCCTATACTCAATGCCCGCGGTGTGGTGCAATGCCAGCTCTTCTCCGAGGATCATCACCTTGTCCTGGCGTGTTCCGGAGATGCTGAGATGGGTGCCACCTGTGGCTTAGCTCCTGGTAGGGTCACCCATGGCGGTCAGGTCGAGAGGGTAGTTTCAGACAAAGAGCAGTCCAACCAAGATGTCAGTGGCGGAGCTGGCAGAAGATGATCGCACATTACAATAGCAGTAAAGGCGGAGGAAGGCTGCAGAAGTGAAGGGTCCTCAGTCGTCCTGCACTCCATGCCTCTCGACCATGTCCCTGGTCTGTCAAGGATGGTGTGGTGGCCATCTTGCACCGTCGTCGTCGTCGTGGTTATCCCCCGAGATCGAGGGTGATTGTCTTCATTCTGTTGATCTACCTATGGGCTCTCAAGTGGCTTATGAGTCCAATCTCGGCTTTGAAAGTTCTTCTGCATTCAGGACAGGTCGTTCCAGATGGCAGACTGGGCTTTGGTTGTCGCTGCTTCTCTTTCCATTTTCTTCTCTTTTCTTCTAATTCTGCACATCTGTTGGCTTCGAAAGTTGCTGTTCCTTCTCGGATGATGGCTTGCCAGAGTTTCCTGTCCTTGGCATTGGTTTCCCAATTGTTGATGTCGATGTTACATTTCTTCATGCTGGCTTTTAAGACGTCTTTGAATCTCTTCTGTTGTCCGCCTCTTTTACGTTTGCCTTCTTTATCTTGCACCAGCCTCCCCATGTTAAACAAAGTCATGCACAGGCATTCGCCACTAAGGGAACAACCCCTTAGGAGAGCATCTTAATTCAACTCGAGTGATCGCACCACTAATACAATGCCACTGTAGCATATGCCTTCTTCACCAGCTTGTCCGCCTGTGTTGCCACTTCCCAGGAACAATGTACTTGGACATTAATTCACTCTGTTCTACTATGTTTCCTAAGCAAGACTGGGAATTCTGGCATAATAACTTCGCAAAATGGAAGGAGGCCAGACAGCCCACCAAAGCTATGCTGGCTCACACAGCAATCCAATCCCTTCCTAGTTTCCCCAGTAACTCCTGAATTTCCATCCATTCTGCTATGTGCCTACACTAGAGGTTACTTACAGTGGGCATTTAAACCATCAGCCATCTCATCTTTAGGATGTGGGAGGAAAGTAGAGCTCGCCAGGGAAGCCCACATGACCACAGGGAGTGCATGCAAACTCCACATAAACAGCAAGTAAATTGAGGAAGATTTTACTCCAGATTCCCAGATTCTCTTGTGTCTGCATTCTACATGAGGTGAGGACTGAACCCAAGTTCACAAGAAGTCTGAGGCAGCAGCTCTTCTAGCTGTGCCAGTAAGATGACACATCATGTGAGTGCATCAGCTCATAGGTGACCTCACCCTTAGCACTAATATCAATCCACATGATGGATCTCCCGCAGGTGAGGCAGTTCAAGTCTCAGTTCCCTGTCTCCCTCTTTGTGTCTCTGTACCTCTTTCGCACATGCAGCAACACCTCTTAGGTTCCTTCTTTAAATCATTTTGCCATTAACCTACTCCAAGGAACAATTTACAGTGGCCCAGCAAGCCACCAAGTCAGGTCAGGTTATAACAAATGCACAGTTACAGGTGCAATGTAAAACGTGCTTCCAGCAGTATCCCAGGCACACAGTATTAGGGACACAACTTTCATAAGAAAGTACATGTCTTTAAAGATGGGCAAAAAAACAGATCGTCCCAGGAGAAAACAAACAGTCACAAAAAGAACATGTAAACTCCACACAGGTGGAATTGGACCCAGGTCCCTGGAGCTGTGAGATGGCCACAACAATTACCATTGCAGAGATCTACAAAATCGTGAGAGGTATAGATAATATGGATTGTGATAATCACTTTTCCAGCGTCGGAGGGTCTAAAAGTGACCAGCATAGGTTTAAGGCGAATGAGGAAAGATTTAAGAGGGACCTGAAGGTGGAGGGTGGATGGAACGAGCTGCCAGTGGAAGTGGCTCGAGATTCCCTGCTTTGGTTTTTAACATGTCACAGTGGCATCTCTTATGATTAGTTTTATTTGTCTCAAGTACATCAAAACATACATTGAAATGCCAGTGGCCACACATTTTAATTCCACGTCCCGTTGCCATTCTGATATGTCTACCCACGGCCTCCTCTACTATAAAGATGAAGCCACACTCAGGTTGGAGGAACAACACCTTATATTCTGTCTGGGTAGCCTCCAACCTGATGGCATGAACATTGACTTCCCTAACTTCCACTAGTGCCCCACCTCCCCCTCATACCCCATCCGTTATTTATTTATTTATATACACACATTCTTTTTCTCTCTCTCCTTTTTCTCCCTCTGTCCCTCTCACTATACCCCTTGCCCACCCTCTGGGCTTCCCTCCCTCCCCCTTTTCCTTCTCCCTGGGCCTCCTGTCCCATGATCCTCTCATATCCCTTTTGCCAATCACCCGTCCAGCTCTTGGCTCCATCCCTCCTCCTCCTGTCTTCTCCTATCATTTTGGATCTCCCCCTCCCCCTCCCACTTTCAAATCTCTTACTAGCTCTTCTTTCAGTTAGTCCTGATGAAGGGTCTCGGCCCGAAACGTCGACTGTGCCTCTTCCTAGAGATGCTGCCTGGCCTGCTGCATTCACCAGCAACTTTTATGTGTGCTGATCGAAATGCATTGTTTGTATCAAATCAAATCATCAAGGATTGTGCTGGGCCACACTTCCGGCACCAACATAGCATGCACACAACTTACAAACTCTACCTGTACATCTTTGGAACGCGGGAGAAAACCAAAGCATCCTGAGGAAACCCAGTCGGTCACGAGGAGAGTGGGTGAAAACTCGTTACAGGCAGTGGCGGGAATCCAACTTCTACCTGCAAATACTGACACTGTAACAGCATTACACTAACTGCTATGCTGGGTGTCACTCTAATGTGCAACTAGTGAGCAGACGGGGCTTTATTTTAACCTCATCCCAGCGATGAAACCCATAGCAGTTTACCAATCCTACAATGCAGTATCAGCCTTGTAGATATGTGTGTCTCTTCCATGGGGCTTCAACCTACAACCTATGAATTAGGAGATGTGAATGCTGAGGTCTGAATACTGTGGTTCTAACTGGTTGCATCACTGCCTGGAATGTAGGTTGCAATGCACAAGATCAGAGAAGGCAGCAGAGGTTTGTTGACTCAGCCAGCTCCATCATAGACACAAGCCTGCCCACCATCGAGGACATATCCCAAAGGGGGATGCCTCAAATAGGAGGCATCCATCATTACAGACCCTCACCACCTGTGTACAAGAAGGGCCAGGACCACCTCTATGTCCTGAGGAGACTGAGGTCTTTTGTAGTATGTAGGCCTCTCCTGCACATGCTCTACCAGTCTGTTGTCGCCAGTACAACCTTCTATACAGTGGTGTGCTCGGGCAATGGCATCAATGTGGGTGATGCCAAGAGGCTCAATAAACTGATTAGAAAGGCTGGCATTGGAGTCAAACTGGGCACACTGGAGGCTGTGGTAGAATGAAGGACCCTACAGAAAACCCTGGCAATTCTGGACAATGTTTCTCAGCCTCTGCATGCCAATTTGACTGAACAGAGGAGCACTCTGCTAGACTAAGACAACTGCATTGCTCCAAAGAGCGCTATACGAGGTAATTCTTACCTTCGGCCATTAGGCTGCATAATGGGTCAACCTATAGCTGGGGAAGTGATGACCCCTTCCTGTTAGACTGTTTGAGGTAACATATTTTTTATTCTTTCTTACTTCTCTTCTAATGTTTGTAAATCTGTGCACTTGTAATGCTACTATGACACTGTAATTTCCTTTTGGATCAATAAAGTATATATCTAGCTGGAATTTGCTTTCCTTTCATTCCTACCATCAGGGAGGAGGTACAGGATCCTGAAAACCCACTCTCAAGATTTTAGGATCATCCCATCTGCCATCAGGTTTCTGAACTGTCTACCCTTCCTTTGTAGTGTTTACTTAATTTATTGTAAATTTTAGAAACTTCTTTTATGTCTTGCACTGTATGCCGCTACAAAGCAACAAATAACATGATAAATTAGTGATAATAAACCTGATTCTGATTCTGAACCATGGATTGAACCAGTGACTATACTGCAGGAAAGGTTGCAGGAAAGGTTGCAGAAAAAAGTGACCAAAAAATTGATCAGGAAAGCTTCCGCAGGACAAATATATTGCTAGGCACCAAAAAAAACCAAGCTGAAACATCGGGTCTGCAGGCAGCATCTGTAAAGATGTGAACATTTTTATTTGAGCAAGAGAAGAAAGACCAACTGGGGTTGAACGTGGAAAAACACACAGTCAGCCAGCTTCAGGGCCGTTTCTGTTGTGAGAGCAGCAGAAACGAACACAAACAAACAGAGTCAATTGGTTGCGCAGGTGAGGCAGGGTCGCTGGCTAAACTGTTGCACAGACATCCAGTAGCAACGTAGGCCACCCAGGATGGCGGCACCTCACTCGAGCAAGTCAAACAAGGCACTTGTAGTGGGGAGCGGCTCAGCAGATGCTCTTGCACTGGGAGGGTCAGCGCTGGGTCACATCAGGCCCGACAAGAACATCTGTTCAGATGCAGTTTCCCAGAAACAGCCTCCCCATGCAAAGCCTTTCATTGGAGAGTGAAGCTTAGACAGGAGGTATAAGTTACAAATTTGTGCCAGTCTTGGCGGCTCAGTTACCTGTGCAATAGGCTGATGTTTCGCCAGAAGCTTGGTTCTTTCATACTAGTCCTGGATGCAAAGAAAGAGAATGGCCACACAACTCTACGAGTTGCCCTACCCCTTCCAATATAGGCACATCGCAACTCTTCAGACTCGGTATTGATATTAACAATTTCTGGTGATCACCCTGCCCTTTTTGTTTCAGATCTGTCCATTCCGATGTAAAACCATCCACCCACAATATAAGTGATATCACTCTCCTTGGACTGCATCATAATGATATTACACTCCCCAGACCACAACATAAGTGAAATTACACTCCCCAGACTGCATCATAGTGATATTAATCTCCCCGGACCATATCATAGTGATATTACTCTCCCTGGACTGCATCATAGTGCCATTACTCTCCCCAGACTGCATCATAGTGACGTTACTCTCCCTGGACTGCATCATAGTGATATTACTCTCCCCGGACCGCAACGTAGTGATATTACACTTCCCAGACTGCAACGTGGTGATATTACTCTCCCCGGACCGCAACATAGTGATATTACACTCTCCAGACTGCAACATAGTGACATTACTCTCCCCGGACCGCAACATAGTGATATTACACTTCCCAGACTGCAACATGGTGATATTACTCTCCCCAGACCACAACGTAGTGATATCACTCTCCCCGGACCGCAACGTAGTGACATTACTCTCCCCAGACTGCAACATAGTTATATCACTCTCCCCGGCCCACAACATAGTGACATTTCTCTCCCAGGACCGCAACATAGTGATATTACTCTCCCCAGACCCTGCCTGATCTGCTGAGAATTTCCAGCATTCTCTTCTGTTTCAAATTCCCAGCAACTGTATCTCAAAGATGCAGCGTGTCAATTTCCCTCCAAATTGCCTCATTCATTTCCTATGATTTACAGCAGGGGTTCCCAACTTTTATAATACCATGGGCCAATACCTTTAAGCAAGGGGTCCATGGACCCCAGATTGGGCAACCTTGATTCGCACTCACCCTCTCAGATTAACTCTGATGAGCCAGTATTCATTTCCCTTTCTCGGACAATTACAAAAGCAATTGTGTCACTTAGACAAACTTGGTCTCCGCCTTATTTCCATGTCCAGATTTCCTTACAACATTGAGGGAAGCTACTTGGCCCGTCAAGTCTTTGCTGGATGGCAATTGTCCTACTCCCCCTTCCCCTGCCGCCAACTAATTTCCCCGTCATCTATGCTCCTCATATTCTCACTTCCAGACTCTATGATTCAAAAATCTACTGAGGGAGGAAATTATGTGAGCAATTGACCAACCAACCCACCCAGACTTCGGATGTGCGAGGAAGTTTCCTGGGATGCAATGCTTCAGTTCTCAGGGGAGACACAACAGCATTGTTGTTCTTATAGGGGAGGACCTGATAAAAGACATACCAAACTATGATTGGTATAGATGAGATAGACAGCAAGAGACATTTTCTTGTGTCCAAGCTGAGAAAGACCAGAGGGTTTAAGTTGAGGAGTTGGAGATTTAGAGCAATCATAGGGTGAGATTTTTTTTTTCACCTAGAGAGTAGATACAATCTAGACACATTGCCTGAGAAGGAGGTTAAGGAACTTGAATTGTTAGTAGGAGATGGACCTGGACCAAGTGTAGTAGAGTAGAGTAGCCAGAATGATGGGCTGAAGGGCCTGTTTCTGTACTGTTTGACTCGACTCTGACTCTCAGATAGTCATAATGAGAATGTGCACACTGACAGCACCAGAGGTCAGGATTGAACCTGGCTCTTTGAAACTGAGAAGCAGCAGCTCTATCCACTGTGCTACTGTGCCTCCTAACACAGATATTCCCTTTGTTCCCTCCACCCCTAACCCTCTTGCAGCATATAACTGGTTTTTATTTCCCTCTTTTTCCCATTTCCAATGATCATTGGCCTGACATGTTAACTCCGTTTCTCTCTCCACAGGTGCTACCAGACCAGCTGAGTACCTCCAGCACTTTCCAGTTTTGTGTCAATGTTGGCAGGATGTCCTCATCCACAAGGCAACATTTCTCAGAGCATTCCCGTCCACATATCAAAATATTTTGTAGGCGAACCAGAGTCTGAGGCTCCCATTCATTAATGAAATGGACACGCTTTATTCCAAGTGGAGTACAAGAGACTGCAGGTGCTGGAATCCACAGCAAAATCTATCAACTAAAAGAGCCCAGCGGGTCAAGCAACATTCTTTAGGGAGAAAGGAGATGTCAAAGTTTCAGTTCAAAACCATGTACACCCAATGACTGATTGTACTTCTTGTTTCTGCCCAACCCTCATGTCCAGTTGTACAATTTAAACCAGGAGCTTCCAACCTGGGGTCCACGGACACCTAGCTTAATGGCATTGGACCATGGCATAAAGAAAGGTTGGGAACCCCTGGTTTAAGTGCTTTTCTTGTGGGACATTCATTCAATTGATTGCACCAGGAAATTTTAAACTGGCTATCCAGGAAGGAATTTTGGTAAATATGAGAAAATATGAAAGGATTCTTTCTTCTGCCAGTTTTAGTAAGGCAGTTGCCAAAATCCCTCATGGGAGGTTAATCCAGAAGATTAAGACGCATAGAGTCTGAGGCGATTTGGCTGCTTGGATTCAGAACTGGTATACGCATACAAGACGGAGGATAGTGGTTGAAGGAACTTATTCAAACTGGAGGTCTGTAATTAGTTGTGTTTCACAGGGATCTGGGCTGGCTCCTCGGCTGTTTGTGATGTATATCAATGACCTGGATGAAACTGTAGATGGGTGGGTTAGTACATTTGTGGATTATACCAAGATTGGTGGAGCTGTGGATAGTATATAAGACTGACAAAGAATACATTGCGATATAGATCTGTTGCAGAAATGGGCAGAGAAATGGCAGATGGAGTTTAACCAAGATAAATGTGAGGTGTTGCACTTTGGCAGGGCAAATGCAAGGAGGCAGTACACTGTTAAGGACAAGATCTTTAACAGTGTTGCTGAGCAGAAAGAATTTATAATCCACGTTCATAGCTCCATGAAAGTGACTACACAGGTCGGTAAGCTGGTTAAGAAGGCTTATGGAATACTTACTTTCATTAGTCAAGGCATTAACTTCAAAAGTCAAGCAGTTATGTTGTGACTTTATAAAGCTCTGGTTAGGCGACATCTGCAGGATTGCATGCAGTTCTATTCGCTCCACTATTAGAAGGATGTTGAGGCTTTGGAGAGGGTGCAGAAGAACTTTACTAGGATGCTGCCTGGTTTAGAGGGCATGTGTTATCATGAGAGTCTGGATAAACTTGGATTGTTTTCTCTGGGGCATCGGAGGTTTACCCATATATCTAGAAGATCAGATAGAGGTTTTCAAGATTATGAGAGGCATAGATAGAGTTGGCAGAGAGCATCTGTTTGCCAGGGTTGAATTGTGTAAAACCAGAGGTCATGCACTGAAGGTGAGGGGGGGTAGGTTCAAGGGGGATTTGAGAGAGAAGTTTTTTACTCAGAGAGCAGTGGATGCCTGGAATGTGCAGCCTAGTATGGTGGGTAAAAGCAAATACGTATATATTAGAGGCTTTTAAGAGATGTTTGGATAGGCACATGGATATAAGGAAGATGGAGGGATATGGGTATTGTGTAGGTAGGAGGGAATATTGTTTTGGTGTTTTTGATTCACTTTTTAGCTGGTCAGCACAACCTTTTCCTGTGCTGTACTGCTCTGTGTTCTATCCCTTGGTAGAGTGAATCAGAAATTCAGGAGAAGGTCACTTGATCCATCATGCCCTTGTCAACCAGACAAGGTTTCTATCTGTGGACCACAAAAGCAGGCTATCTACTCCAACTGGAGGCACAAGAGAATGCAACTGCTCGAACATGAAGCAAGAATAAACAACCTGCTGGGTCAGGCAACATCTCTTGGGGAATATAATTGTCAATGCTTCAGGTCGAAACCCTACGTAAGTTCTGACAGGGCTACGAGCTGGAAACCAACAATTCCTTCACCAGCACCCACCCCCACCCCCCTCACAAATGCTGGTCAACCTGCAGAGCCCCTCTTTATCCCACATTCTGTTGATGAAAAGAGATTACTCAGCAGACTGAGGACAAGGCACAAAACCCACTTGAAGAAATACAACATCCCTGCTGTCCACTGAGAACTTCTGGTCCATCACAGTTCAAAGGTATTGAAGGGGCATTTGGATAGTATTGAGAATGTCATTAATATTATTATTTAATTTATTACTTAGAGATACAGAATGGTAACAGGCAGTATCAAACAACGAGTCCACACCGCTCAATGACACCCATGTGACCAATTAGCCTACTAACCCATACATCTTTGGAATGTGGGAAGAAACCAGAGCACCAGGAGGAAACTCACACGGTCACGGTAAGAACGTACAAGCTCCTTACAGATAGCGGTGGAATCAAATCAAGTCCCTGGTGCATTACACTGACCTATCACAAGAACCAAGAGATGGTCCGTTTAATATTCCAGTGTGCTAGGCTCTGGTTTTATTTATTGAGAGATACAACATAGTAACAAGACTTTCCCGCTCAATATTACCAGCCCTTCCTGCCCAAAGTAACAAGCCCTTCCCGCCCAATGTGACAAGTCCTTCCCGTTAAATGTTACCAGCCCTTCCCGTTAAATGTTACCAGCCTTTCCCACCCAATGTAACAAGCCCTTCCCGCTAAATGTTACCAGCCCTTCCCACCCAATGTAACAAGCCCTTCCCGCCCAATGTAACAAGCCCTTCCCGCCCAATGTAACAAGCCCTTCCTGCCCAATGTTACAAGCCCATCCCGCCCAATGTTACAAGCCCGTCCCACCCAATATTACAAGCCCTTCCCACTCAATATTACAAGCCCTTCCCACCCAATGTAACAAGCCCATCCCGCCCAATAAGCTCACATTGAGAGAACAGAGAAGTGGCAGAAGGGATGCTCCCCCTCACAAACAAACCAGCCACCAGTGTCGTCAGGCATCACCTGCCCCATCTGAGTGAATTATTCGTTTTGTGGGTCCTGAGGTGGTTGATGAGGCATAATGGAAACAGACCATCCTAAGACTGAGGATGGCTGAAACCAAAGAATTATTCCTCCACAGACCACTCAGTTTCATTTAATATTGTTTTAATCTTTTTCTCAGCTCAAGCTGGTAAAACCTGAGCTACAGGCATAGCTAAGCATGCTCATTTGTCAATTGCTAGGAACCTTCGGACAATTCTAGTGGTGGTTAGTATTGTGGCTTTCTGGAGATTTACATAAATGTTGTTGTGTAGGCCTATTTATTTAACGCTATAGTGCAGTGACTTTGGAATGATATTACTATTGGGCCAATGTATACCCTGTTCATGTTCCATGGTCTTTTGTTTTCCTCTTTATTTGGCATATTTCTGGCATTTTTCACTTACTGATTTCTGTATGTTATGTGTGTTTGGAATGGCTGTATCTATAAAGAAAGTAGCTCTTGCTTGTTTATCCTGCAATATTATATCAAAATGATTATTATGGATTGTCCTATCTGTAATAACGGATCAGAATATAATCTGACCCTAAAACTGGATCAGTCATATTCAAGTTATAGTGTCTTTTATGAGTTTCTATTTTAAAGCAAGATGTTGGTGCATGTTGCCTGCCACCTGATTGTACCTGTGGAAGTAATCAGATTGAGTTAAACTGCTGCAGGATCCTGTAATGTGTTGGGTTGTTACTGGTTTCTCTTGGCATTTTCTGTATTTATTGTCTTGAATTTGTTGATTTTTTATGTATTTAGGATATTGTTTCTGTGTTAACCACCTGGTCCTGTATTGCCACAAGAAACCCCTCTGTTTCTGGGAAGAGGTCTCCAACACTGAGCCAGGGGTTCAACGCTTCCCTGTCGACAATTAGTCTGCTCAGATCGTGGGGGTGTTTTCCATGAGGGTCATGCTCTTCTGTTGGTTAACTTTTTCTTCTGTAGTTGTAATTTCTTCAGTTTTCTGGGTTGTGCTTTAATTTAAGTTGAGTGGTGTGTATTTCTTATCAGTGCTGAATCCTGTTTCCATTGATGAAAATATATCCTTAGAAGTTTTATCTGACTGTCGTGCAAAATTTTTATGGCTGTCATTTCTTTTTCTCCTTCTGTCCCAGGTATGTGTAAATCTATATGCATTCACATGTGCATAGTGTTTTCTAAAATGTGCCATTTCCGTTCTTATTTTTCTTTGTAAATCTCTCAGATCCGTTTCGGACCAAAATATTATGCCAAAGGAATACGTTATTATAGGTATAACGACAGTGATTATTGCCTTTGTTATGTTTTTACTGTTGGGCTCTGTTTGGCAGATCTTCTTAAGCCTTGAAGTAAATTCTGATGTAAGTTTTCCCTTTATTGTGCATAATCTATTTTCTTTGCTTGTTGATATCCCGGACACTTACAGGTTTCACATTCATCTATCAGTTGTATTGTTCACTGATATTATTGTAATTACTATTTGTAGTATATTATTTTTTGTTACTGATTTTTTTTTCTTCTGCAACCCTGTGCTGTGTGCTGTGTATGGCTGTTGGTACTGGTTGACAATTAAACTTCAAATTGAACTTAAACTGAACTTATTTTGCAAGTTTAAATGCGTCAGTGCGGTAATGCAGATACAGCAGCCAGCCTTCACATAAACTAGCATCACAGTAGTAAATAGGATGAGTAAACTTAGAACGATGAACATGGTGGGTCAAAAGGCCTATTTATAATTCCAGGACACCCACAAAATACCATAGTGAGAACATGCACTGGTTGAGAACAAAACGCTCCAGATGTTCTAAATTCCTGATGTGACCACCACTCCCTGGCCATTACCATTATTATGGAAAAGGATAGAATCAGAGAGGACAGGAAAATTTTTAACTGGGGAAGGGCAAATTTTGAGGCTATAAGGCTAGAATTTGCAGGTGTGAAATGGGATGATGTTTTCGTGGGAAATGTACTATGGACATGTGGTTGATGTTTAGGGATCTCTTGCAGGATGTTAGGGATAAATTTGTCCCGGTGAGGAAGATAAAGAATGGTAGGGTGAAGGAACCATGGGTGACAAATGAGGTGGAGACTCTAGTCAGGAGGAAGAAGGCAGCATACATGAGGTTTAGGAAGCAAGGATCAGATGGATCTATTGAGGAATATAGGGTAGCAAGAAAGAAGCTTAAGAAGGGGCTGAAGAGAGCAAGAAGGGGGCATCAGAAGGCCTTGGCGAGTAGGGTAAAGGAAAATCCCAAGGCATTCTTCAATTATGTGAAGGAAAAAAGGATGACAGGAGTGAAGATAGGACCGATTAGAGATAAAGGAGGGAAGATGTGCCTGGAGGCTGTGGAAGTGAGCGAGGCTCTCAATGAATATTTCTCTTCGGTATTCACCAATGAGAGGGAACTTCCTGTTGGTGAGGACAATATGAGTGAGGTTGATGTTCTGGAGCATGTTGATATTAAGGGAGAGGAGGTGTTGGAGTTGTTAAAATAAATTAGGACGGTTAAGTCCCTGGGACCTGATGGAATATTCCCCAGGCTGCTCCATGAGGCGAGGGAAGAGATTGCTGAGCTTCTGGCTAGGATCTTTATGTCCTCATTGTCCACGGGAATGGTACCAGAGGATTGGAGGGAGGCGAATGTTGTCCCTTTGTTCAAAAGAGGTAGTAGGGATAGTCTGGGTAATTATAGCCCAGTGAGCCTTACGCCTGTGGTGGGAAAGCTGCTGGAAAAGATTCTTAGAGATAGGATCTATGGGCATTTAGAGATTCATGGTCTGATCAGGGACAGTCAGCATGGCTCTGTGAAGGGCAGATCATGCCTAACAAGCCTGATAGAGTTCCTTGAGGAGGTGACCAGGCATATAGATGAAGGTAGTGCAGTGGATGTGATCTATATGGATTTTAGTAAGGCACTTGACAAGGTTCCACACGGTAGGCTTATTCAGAAAGTTAGAAGGCATGGGATCCAGGGAAGTTTGGCCAGGTGGATTCAGAATTGGCTTGCCTGCAGAAGACAGAGGGTGGTGGTGGAGGGAGTACATTCAGTTTGGAGGATTGTGACTAGTGGTGTCCCACAAGGATCTGTTCTGGGACCTCTACTTTTCATGATTTTTATTAATGACCTGGATGTGGGGGTAGAAGGGTGGGTTGGCAAGTTTGCAGACAACACAAAGGTTGGTGGTGTTGTGGATAGTGTAGAGGATTGTCGAAGATTGCAGAGAGACATTGATAAGATGCAGAAGTGGGCTGAGAAGTGGCAGATGGAGTTTAACCCGGAGAAGTGTGAGGTGGTACTCTTTGGAAGGACAAACTCCAAGGCAGAGTACAAAGTAAATGGCAGGATACTTGGAAGTGTGGAGGAGCACAGGGATCTGGGGGTACATGTCCACAGATCCCTGAAAGTTGCCTCACAGTTAGATAGGGTAGTTAAGAAATCTTATGGAGTGTTAGCTTTCATAAGTCGAGGGATAGAGTTTAAGAGTCACGATGTAATGATGCAGCTCTATAAAACTCTGGTTAGGCCACACTTGGAGTACTGTGTCCAGTTCTGGTCGCCTCACTACAGGAAGGATGTGGAAGCATTGGAAAGGGTACAGAGGAGATTTGCCAGGATGCTGCCTGGTTTAGAGAGTATGCATTATGATCAGAGATTAAGGGAGCTAGGGCCTTACGCTCTGGAGAGAAGGCGAATGAGAGGAGACATGATAGAGGTATACAAGATATTAAGAGGAATAGATAGAGTGGATAGCAAGCACCTCTTCCCCAGGGCACCACTGCTCAATACAAGAGGACATGGCTTTAAAGTAAGGGGTGGGAAGTTCAAGGGGGATATTAGAGGAAAGTTTTTCACTCAGAGAGTGGTTGGTGCATGGAATGCACTACCGGAGTCAGTGGTGAAGGCAGATACACTAGTGAAATTTAAGAGACTACTAGACAGGTATATGGAGGAATTTAAGGTGGGGGAGTTATATGGGACGCAGAGTTTAAGGCTCGGGATAACATTGTGGGCCGAAGGGCCTGTACTATGCTGTACTGTTCTATGTTCTATGTTCTAAATAAAACTGTAGCCTGTAATGTGCTGTAAATTTCTATGTTCTATGTAAAAGCGTATATACTACCCAGTGTCTGGGGAGAGAGGGCAGTGAAGGGGTTAAATTTCTTCTAGCAAACGCCTCCTATAATTAACCCTTAGTTTGCGCCGCGTGACATTTCAGAACGCAGTATAGGTGTTGGGCAAGTATTTGGGTTATGCGTCCCACGGAGGTAAAATGAAATTTAAATTAAAAAGCACGTTGAAAGAGACCGAGAGCCTGTCCGGTGCATCTCCGCACTGGACAGGGGAAGTGACCGGGGCCGTTCGCCAGAGCCCAGAGCAGACAGCGGTGATTGCATCTGAGGAGGAGACGGACTCCGCCTCTCCCTTTATGCTGCACCTTCGGGTATAATAAAGCCGAGAGCCAAGAAACCAACTTAACACTTCCTATCCCTGACCTGGTTACTGCTCCAGATCCAGGGCCGGAGATATGTCTGTCACCACAAAACCATTCACATCTTTCCTCATCCAGGACATCCTGGCGCAGCAGGAAGTACCGGGAGGTCCCGGTCGGAGACCGGCCCCTTCAGAAACAGATGCGTCCAAGCCCTGGCCGGAGGGCAGACGGTCAGCCGACCAGAAGACTAGATACGGAGGGGATTCGGAGACTGGGTTCCCTACTGGAGCTGGACATCTTGCGAGAGAGACAGACCTGGAGGTCGGAGGTAGGGGAAATCTCTGGAGGTGATGGTGGGGTGGGATGGGGTGGGGTGGGGTGGGGGTGATATCTTTATTTCTCTCGCTCTCTGTAACGCGCCGGCATTCCGCTCGGCCTGAAGCTGATAGAAGTGAAGCAAGTCGGAGTCTCCATTAAAACCCCGTCGTCAGGCCAAAGACTGTCCAAAGGGACTGTCAGTGTTCTGGTAACCCAGAACCAATGGCTTCTGTTAACGGGTCGAACGCGGACTGCCGTAAGTTTCCGAGATTTCCAAACTCAGTTTTCGAGCGGCTTCTGCTCGCGATCCCGTCCGCTCGTTCGTTCGCTCTCCACGTTCCTGCAAACGGCTGAAATGCTATGATGCGAACTTCGGGCAATCGGGGAAAGTCTGAGAAACTATACGGTGATTTACAAGTGAAGTAAACGTACTTCACCCGAACGTTGGGATCCTTGGGGTCCGAATACGTAAGTACCCGCACAACAGTGTTCTGCTGTATCCTATTGAAACGGCACAAATTATGGGGCGGACTGTTTCCTGACAATAGAGTAAAATGTGTTTTTTCTTGCTGTATTGAAATTTAAACCTACCAATGAAATAATCTGCAACTGGCCCTAATGGGAGAGGGCAGCAATAGCGGATGGAAGGCAATATTAGCGGAGACTAAGCAGCAGTAACACAAGGAATGAGGAGGGGGTGGCTCTGTTGTACTGGGAGTTGCGTAGACCCAAAGGGCAAAATGGCCTCCTTCCGGGTACAACTTGTGAAGTTTTTCATCTCAGCATAGTCTTGCTGGTGAGTTGATTAACACGCTCAAAATGCTGGAGGAGCCCAGCAGGTCCGTCCAGAAGAGTGCGAGTGCGTGTTGCTCGCTATTTCCAGCTTCTACAGGATCCCCTGTGTTCATAATCCATTTCATTGTTGGACACCCCACACACAGAGCTGGTTGTTACTCGTCCCAAACGTCCGCAGTGTATGCTGCCCGACCTGCTGAGTTCCTCCAGCACGTTTGTGTGTTACATGTTGGCTTTCGCTGCCTCCAAAACCCACTTTTTGTTTATGATTTTCTCCAAGATTAAAGGTTTAGTTCTGTAGGCATTGTGCCTGATAACAATAATCCTGCTGCCCTAGGTGGTTTCGAATAGAAGGTTTTACACATAGGGTTCGAAGCACAGTTACGGAACCTTCACTTCCACACATCTCAGTTTCAGTTCAATGCTTCATTTGTAGAAGGGTTGACTTGGTTTCTACGCTTAGCTGGTTGGAGTAGGACAACCAGTTGAGCATAGAAACCAATTCTTCCTGACTCAGTAATGTGAACTATGTCAAATAATCTGAAGCAAGGTTCACTAATCAAACTTTGAGCAGCACCAGTCCACACTGACTTCCCTCCTCTAGCACCAACCCTTGTGTCTTAGAATGCAAGGCACAATATAACTAAAGACCTCCCCACCCCACAGCTTGGGCATTCTCTCACCTCTCTCCTTCCATCGAGCAGAAGATACTTGATGCTTGAAAGCACACACACCAAGCTGAAGGACAACCTCTATGTTGCTGTATAAGATTCTTGAATAGATTAGTGTACGATAAAGATCTCTTAATCAACCTTGTCATGGTACTTGCACTTTCATTTGTTTCCTGCACAGCACTTTCTCCGTAACTCGAACACTATGTTCTGCATTGTTATTTTTTTCCTCAATGTTCTTTCATATGGAGTGATCGGTCCAGATGGCATGCAGAGCTGTGTATCTTGGGACGTGTGACAATATTACACCAATTACAATTACACAGCAAGACAAATAATGACTTGTGTCAGGAAACCCTGGGTGTAAAGGGACAGAAACTGTACCTCCACAACCAGAGTCTTAAACTGAAGGTGGGATTTTCCTCTTCCCATTTAGGGGTAGCATTTAGCAAGAAGGTGATTCACCAATCAATCTTTGTGGATGAGAAAGATTGGCAAAGCTAGGGTTGTACTGATATCATCAAAGGGGTTTCTGAGTGCTCAAAATCATGAAAGGTCAGACAAAATAAGCAAGGAGACAACTGAAGAACACATTAGGAGAAGCAAATTTAAGATGATCAGAGGCAGAGGTGATGTGTGGAAATTTTATTTTCATCCACATAGTGATGTTTGCACAATTCAGCTGGTGTAAAATATTCCATTGCAACTTTCAGAGTTTGAAAGAGAAAGAAAGTGGGACACAGGCAATACAGCCGAGGAACAGGCTCTTCAGCTTACACTGCATGAGCTGACCATGATGCCATATTAAGCTAACCCCACTTACCTGTACAAAATCTATATAAGTGCTTCTAAAACGTCACTGCCACTAAGCACATCTACACAAAACATTGTTGTTAGAAAGCTGCATCCATCGTCAAGCACCCATACCAATACCAGGTCAACTTCTCTTCTCATTGCTGCCATCAAGAAGATGATGCAGGACCCTCAGGAGTCTCACCATCAAGTTCAGGAACCTTGCCCCTCAACCAGCTCTGCAGCCAACAGAGATAACTTCACTTGCCCCAGCATTGAAATGTTCCTACAACCAATGGACTCACTTTTCAGGACACTTCAGCTCACGTTCTCAATATTTATTGTTTATTGATTATTATTTCTTCTTATATTTGCAGTTTGGTGTCTTTTTGCTCATTGGTTGAATGCCCAAGTTGGTGCTGTCTTTCATAGACTCTATTATGGTTGTTATTCTATCATGGATTTATTGGGAATGCACTCAAGAAAAGCAATCACAGGGTTGTGTATGGTGGCATACAGTACATGTACTTTGATAATAAAATTACTTTGAACTTCCTTTACCCCTGTCAGCATGATCCAGGCACCTGTCATGCTCTGCATATGAAAACAACTCTTGCTTAGAGTCAGAGGCATGGAACACTACAGCACAGAAACCGGCCCTTTGGCCCATCTAGTCCTTGCTGAATTATTCTGCTTAATCCCATCGACCTGCACCTGGATCATGGTCCTATATACCCCTCCCATCCGTACACTTGTCCGAACTTCTCCAAAATGTTCAAATCGAACCCGCATCCACCAATTTTGCTGGCAGCTTATTCCACACTCTCACCACCCTGAGTGAAGAAGTTGCCCCCTCATGGTCCCCTTAAATATTTCACCTATCGTCCATGATCTCTTGCTCTAGTCTCTCCCAACCTCAGTGCAAAAAGTACCTGCTTGCATTTACCTTATCTATATCCCTCATAATTTTATATACCTCCATCAAATCTCCCTTCATTCTCCCACACTCCAAAGAATAAAATCTGCAGGAGGCTCCACCTTTCCCTACAACTCTGGACTTCAATTCCTGACAACAATCTTATTTTTTCTCTCTACTGTTTCAATCTTACTAATATCATTTTTGGAGGCAGACAACCAGAAATGAGCACACAATATGTCCTTTGAATTTCCCAGTCTCACCCTAAATCTATGTCCTTTAGAAAAAAACTTGTAGGGGTACGAGGAGGGAGCAGGTGCAGAGGAAGTATTGAATTGCTGTTTCTATATGCTGTTAGTCTCACTAGGATGAGCGACATCTCCTGCTTATCTGCGGCACGGGCCAAAATGCTGAAAGAATGACAATAATTTTTTAACGATCCCAAAGGTCTTTGTTCCACTAGAATTTTGCAAACACTGATTTAGGCAAGCGTAGGTGAGCTATGATCTTTGTCTACGTGCTTACATGTCTGACTGGTAAATCTAGACCTGGGTCAGAGTTGAGGGTGGATAGAAATGAATGGATGTGTAGAGTGGGATTGGTGGTGGGGTACAACATTGTCTCCAGGAGAGTCTGAAGAGATAGATTTAGCGTGGGAGTAAATGGAAAGGGCAGTGCTTTGCAGTGTGGCAGGGGATAAGCAATGATTGAAAAACAAAGAGTAATGAATGTTCAGGCCCTGCCTGTAGTCAGAAGGGTCTGGAGATTGTAGTCGGGGGAGGGAGTTAATGGGGAAGTGGGATAACTAGTCAGGAGAGTTGAGGGAAAGGGAGAAAAGAAGGGTGTCTGTATTGAGGAGGGGGATTCGAGTAGCAGGACTGATGAAAGAGGGGTAGGACAGGGTATAGAGAGGGATCAAGGATGGGTTAATGAGGCAGTTTCTGTGTCTGAGCATGGAGGGGGAGAGGGTGCATCTGTCATCAATGGAAAAGCAGAGAGAAAGGGGGATGTGCAATTGGGCTGGGCATGGGAGAGAGAGTGTCTGTAGCTGGGAACAATGAGGAAGGGAGAACTAGGCTAGCTGTAGTCAGGACTGACGGAAGTGTTTCCCGTTGTATGACTGATGTTCGTGTTTCGGTAGTCGGTAACAATCTGTAGTGAGGAGGGGCTGGATGGACAGTCTGGTCAATGAATAACTAACAGTTTGCTGCAGAAACTCAGCGAGCCAAGCAGCGTCCTTGGAGGGGCAGAAAGAACTGTCGACCGTTCAGATCAAAACCCTGTATCGGGACTGAGGTGAGGGTTCTAGATGCTGTTTGACACGAAGTACCTCAGCAGGTTGGGCATTGCTCAGGATTTTAACATCTCCATTTTCTTGTGTCTCTGGTGAAGGAGCTCCCTGATGTGGGGGGAGATGAGGAGGAGGAATGGGTTACGAGTGGCTGGAAGTGATGTGATGCTGGAGTGCCATCTCCAACCGAGTGGAGACTGGAGGGGAGGAGCTGTCAGTATTCTAGGATAAATTGGCAGTGTTGGATGTCTCCTCTGACTGCTGACTTCCCCTTTAATCAGCTGATCACAAATCTCACGCAAATTTCTTTTCCCTCTTTTCTGCCAGGCGTTGCCGTTCACAGGAGGGCCGAGGTCTCGCCCGCAGGGGTGAGAAGCCCCAAGAAAAAGCGTACGCGAGCAGCCTTCTCGCACGCCCAGGTGCTGGAGCTGGAGCGGAGATTTGACGGGCAGAGATACCTGTCAGCGCCCGAGAGGGCCGACCTGGCCAGCGCTCTGAAGCTCACCGAGACGCAGGTGAAGATCTGGTTCCAAAACCGCAGGTACAAGACCAAGAGGAAGATGCTGTCAGCCAGTCAGAGCTACGCCGTGCCCAAGGAGCAGGTGGGCACGATGGAGAGGACACCATTCATGTCCTCTTACCAAAGTTACCGGCACTATCCCTACCTGTACTGCCTGGGATCCTTTAGCCCCACCATGTGGTGAGGTCAGAGACTGGCCTCACCTGCAGCGAAAACGCACTTTATTTATTGAGTCTCTGGAGGGAAGAGGGTGCTCTGTCCCACTCCAGACTGACTTGAACCCCACCGTTTTCCATCACTGTACTGGGACCAGAATACAACTGTAAATCAATATTATCCCTGCAATATTTGTAATAAAGCAATAGCTATTTTTTATAGCACATTTGGCACTGGTGAGCTTTATTTAATCGTTAGAATTGCTGACAACATACACTCAATAGCCATTCTATTAGGTATCTCTCGTACCTAACAAGTTGGCCTCCAAACGTATGTTCCTGACCTGCTGCTGCTGTAGCCCGTCTGCTTCAAAGTTGGACCTGTTCGGCATTTCGAGATGCTCTTACACACCACTGTTGTAATGCACGGTTATTTGAGTTACTGTCGCCTTCCCGTCAGCTTGAACCAGTCTAGCCATTCTCCTCTGACCTCTCTCAATGTTAATTTCACAGACAGAACTACCCCTCACTGGATTTTTTTTTCCATTTTTGTAGACTATGTGAGAGAATCCCTGGAGATCAGCAGTTTCTGAGACACTCAAACCACCCTTCCTGGCACCAACAAACATTCCACAGTCAAAGTTTCTTGGATGGCATTCCTCCCCCCGTTCGGGTGTTTGGTCTGAACAACTGAACCTCTTGACAATGTCTGCATGCTCTTGTGCATTGAGCATGATTGGCTGATTAGATATCTGCATTAACAAGGTCTACCTAATAAAATAGCCACAGTCTTGTCACTGACAGATACTCCTCAGTACAATTGACAAGGAGAGGTGCAGGAAGCCTGCCTATTCCAATTAATGGTGTACTCTGGATTCAAACTTGGGACCAGTATTAGCAACTCAGTTTAATCAGGTGAATGTGTGGTGCTACATTATAAAAAGAGAAACTAGGGCAGAACTTGCACAGTAACTGGTAAAGCCCTGAGGAATGTTGCAGAACAGAAGGAGCTAAGGGTGTGGAAGTCATTTCCTTGAAAGTGGAGGTACAGGTAGACTGGATAATGAAGGAGGAATATGAAGTACAAGATTTAGGATGTCATAGTGCATTACAGCACATTACAGGCTCTTTGACCCAGGATGTTTTGCCGAACTTTTAACCTGTTCTAAGATCAATCTAACCCCTCCATCCTACATAGCCCTCTGTTTTTTTTAAATCATGTTCCAAGATGGTTACGAGCCACATTGGGAAAATTGCGCAGTCCTGCTATAAACGATGTCATTAAACTGGAGAGGATGCAAAAAGGACCTTGGATGAAGTTAAGGGTCTTTGGTTACAAAGGGAAGCTACACAGGACGAGATATTTTTCCTGAAACAAAGGAAGTGGAGGGGTAACCCTACGGAATTTTTAAATTCATAAAAGGTGTAGATAAGGTAACTAGAAAAGTCTTCCCCTCCCCCCAAGGCAAGATAGTCCAAATCTAGAGAGCATAGGTTTAAATGGAAAGGGGAAAGATGGATTTAAAAAGGACCCAAGGGGAAGATCTTCCACACAAGAGGGTGGTGATTATATAGAATGGGCTGCCAGAGGAAATGTTGAAGTTGGATACAATTGCAACATTTGGAAGACATTTCGACAGTTAACAGACAGGACAGGTTAGATGGATGTGGGGCAAATGTAGGCAAATAGGACTAGCTCATTAGGCAATTTGTTTAGCCAAGACTGGTTGGGCCAAAAGGCCTGTTTCTGTGCTGCAATGCTTTGAGAGGCAAGTGCAAACTACTGTTAGGAAGGGAAAGGAGGGAACGACTCATGCTGAGGTACAGAGTAACCTCCAGAGGGCTCAGGTGGAGTGGATGACAAATCAATGTAACAATTTCCTATGCTAAAGTTCACCACTTACAGATCATACTGTGGTTACTCACAGGATAATCAATAGTACCTCTTAAAAGTTCCAGTCACTCTTTCAGTACACCTTTTGACCAGTCCAGTGCCTGCTCCCAGAGTCACAGTCGTAAGATAGGGCATTAACCATTTAGGCTGCATTGCTATCTCAAATATTCTCATGAAATTGGCTGTCACAAAGTTCGCTGCCCACTTTCACTTGCTCTGCGCAGGGTGAAGTGGAGCCTGTTTATTCAGCACCGTCGAGGCTGCTGAGAGCAGTTTATTTAATCGCCACCGCATCTGGTCGAGTCTCGCCTCCCTTAGCGCAAGCGACAGCTGAAGGCAAGCATCCCAGAGATGATGGAAAGAGCAGGGATTGACTCTGGAAGCAATTCGGGGCACAGGTATGCTGATAAGAAAATGTCAGGTGACACATTCTACAATGATTGAGTGCCTTTTGATACAGGATACACATCTTGCCTTTCCGTTATTAAGAGTGTGCTCTCAACCTCGCCTAATGAGCTGGAAAGTTATCTCCCGAGACTGTCCAAACAAACACTATTATACTCAGCTCTTTAAAGGCCTATTATAGTAAATGGCTCCCAAAGCAAACACGAGTTGTGGCAAATTTAAGCACAGCCAGTTGCCACTCTGGGCCATTAGTGTTTAAAGCCTTTTATCAGGAATCGATTGAAAAAATAAATGTTAACCAGGGTAATGGGCCATGGGCACGACTTCCATCTGCACACTGGGAGTCGGGGGTCCG